>NW_028274808.1:136437558-137637558 GCF_037043125.1 Eumetopias jubatus
AAGTTAAACTTTGATGATAAGTCGGGGGCCAGTAAGCAGCCTGTTCTATAACCATACTGCAGCACAGCTGTGCTTGGTTCTGTATTGTGTATGGCTGCTCTTTGCACTGCAGTACCATTGAACAGAACTGTGAAAGCCTTAAACATTTACACTCTGGCCCTTTACAGAAAAGGTTCAGAGGCCCCTGATCTAAGAGAATTTGTGTTGGGATTGTTAAGCAGCATTGTGCTTATTTTATGTAAATAGTCCACATCAAAACCTTTTTAAAAAAGGAGTTAAAACTGATTAAAACTAGGTTTTAAGAAGCGAGTTTTGCCTACATTGGCTAAAACAAAGCTGTGTGATTGATTTTGATTCTTTGTTATAATGTTAGAATGTCACTCTGGCCCATGATTTGGTAGATTTAATTAGAAAACAGACTAAAGTGTACTCAGCTTTAATTCTTTGCCCCCAGTGATTTAATATTTTGAGTTTGGGGGATGATTCATTCCCACTTCTGACTTTTTATATAAGTTGCAGGGTTAAGGAAAAGCAGCTTGATTTTTATATTTGTTTCCATATATTCTCAGTCACATTGCAGTGCTCTTCTCTGATCTGTTTCAGGCATTGGGTCTTGACCTAGAGGAGTATGTTTTTGTATCAGGCACTGATTTAGTTCCAGAATTTCTCCCTTTAGCAGATCAATTTATCACTTCCATGTTTTTCTTTTATTATTTCAATCTGAACGCATTGCCCTTTAGAAATTGTTGATTAACTATTGAGTTGGGACTTTGCCATCATTCTGGGCTTCTGTTTCCCTGTCCATTTAGATACTCCACTTTCTCAGTTTCAGAGCTTATTTTTGTGTAGCCCATCTTTCTGCTTCTGAGACCATTCTGTCTGAAAAGGTCTGTTCTGCCCTCTTAAGTGGATCACCAGTTTTGCTATAGATAGAGAATTCTAGGTTTCGTGAAGAAATTGGATGGTACTTTGGTTCTTGATTGTTCATATGAGGTATTTTTACTTTTAAAATTGCTCAAGGTTTTATCTGTATTCACCAGTGTTCTCAAATTTTATGACAGGATGATTTTATCCATTGTGTTGGGCACTCTGTGGGTCTTGTCATTGTTTAAAACTTGCTCTTCAATTCTGGGGACTACTACTGAAATGGTTCTTTGCTCATCCCATTCACCAGCACTCTAATCTTTTCTGTTCTTGGGAATTTTTATTTGAGTGTGAGCTCTAGACATCTGTTTTCCATTGCAGTGTGTTCGGAGTGATTTTTACAACTTAAATCTTACAGCTTTTTTTTTTTTTTTAAGGTTTTAATTATCTAATTTCTAAGACTCCTCCCCTTTCTACCTGTGTTATAAACAGCAACGTTGTTCTTACATGGATACTTTACCTTTTCCTCATCTCTGAGGTTATTAGTAATAACGTCAAAGGTTTGTTTCCAAGATGTTTTACTTTCCTGTTGCTTGAGCTTCTGCCTTTCATATTATAAATTTCCCTCAAATGTTTGGTGATCTTTGGCTCATATTTAGGAGTGGACCATGTAAAGGCTAATTGGATGTTGTGAATTGGACTAGGGCTTGTTAACTTTGGGGTTTACTATTGAGTGATCAGACTCATTTTATTAGGAACACCTTGATAATCTCTCTCCCCCTTCCCCTTTCCTAAACTGGTCAGATTCACCAGAAATCTTTGTCCACTTTCCTACCTGAAGGGTAACAAACCTGGCTGTCAGTGTTTTGAGATTCCAGTGAGGGAAGACAGCTGAAGGTTCCGAATAAGTACTTTGTTTGCTCTATGCCTATTGAGTACAAAGACCACCTTTCCTAATCCACTTCAGGTAATCCCTAGTTTTCTGCCAGGAATGTAGGGTTCTCTATCAGTACAGAGGAACTTGGGGTTTAACTGCTTGTCAAACAGACTTTGAACCAAGCCTCTTAGTCCTTTTACCTCTTTTTTTTTTTTTTTTTTTTTTTAAGATTGTATGTATTTGACAGACATCGAGAGAGGGAACACAAGCAGGGGGAGTGGGAGAGGGAGAAGCAGGCTTCCCGCTGAGCAGGGAGCCCAACGCGGGGCTCGATCCCAGGACCCCGGGATCATGACCTGAGCCGAAGGCAGACGCTTAACAGCTGAGCCACCCAAGCGCCCCTTTTTACTTCTATTTTTAAAGGTACCTGAGCTGTCAATTGTTGGGCCTTTGGGAGGTTCTGTGGTACAGTGAGATACCCTCATTGCTGATAGCATATTTGGTTTTCTTGTCTGTTGAGCCCATTACCACTTGTTCATAAGCTTTGCAGTTTTCCAAGATTCTGTTGCTGTTGTTTCCTCTCCCATTCTTTGTCCTCATGGTTTTTAACTGTCCGCGCCGTCGCCCCCTCCCCTCTGCCCCCCAGCTTCTTAAATTACTGGGATTTAGTAGGATTTCAGAAGGGACTAGAAGTGATACGGTCTATTTTTTTAACAGCCCTTTTTTATTTGTGTGGGGGTGGATGGTGAAGCAAGGTTTGGGGGGAACATAAAAGGGCAGGTAAATTAAAATACGGGTAGTAGTCTAGAACAGTACCTTCCAGAATTTGGCCAACAAAGTAAATTTTACAAGTTTGCTAGTTTATTATAGAATGAATTTCTGTTTATTAATGGACAGTGTTAGGTAGCTTTGATTTAAGTTCACCAGTTTTGTAGATTTACCAGAGCTATCAGTCCCACTTCTTTTCAAGTAATGTGTGAGCTTCTTGGTCTGATGTCCTAGTTCAAGTTTTAATACCTTTTGCTTTACTAGATGTATTCTACCAGGTGAGTTATAATCTGTCGGGGTTTTGGTTTTTATGAGTTTTATAAGGTTGCAAGTTTTGTTTACTACATAATTATTTCCACACTGGGTTGGCAGTTGCTTCATTGTTGTGTACAAGTTAGAATACATTATGTGGTGTTTCTGTCCAGGTGTCATTCATGCTGAGATAATTTGAAAGGTGGTTTCATTAATACTAGGATCCAAGTTATTAGACCTTTGCATTCTGTATGTGCTTCTGTTTTTTACTGCTTGAAAAAGTTCTTTGAAATTGTTATCTTGTACTTTAAAAAGTACTTTAGGGTCTTGAGGTATTGGGAATTTTGAAAACCAGAACTGAACCCACTATCTACCACAGCATTTGTTTTGGTTCTGAAATGCATAATTTTATTTGGTTTGGGGTCAGATTAACCTGAAATGTCAAAATCTAGGTCCATATATAATATACTAACACATCTCAGTAAATTTCTTTGGGAGCATTTTACTTTATGTAATTTATCAGCATTCTAGCATTTAAGCATGACTCCAAACTATTCATGAAAACTGATATTTACTATCGACTTTTGACAGGCTGAGAGTGCATTCTTTATCCCTTCTTCACTGCTGACCATGTTTGAGAGTCCAGCCTGAAATTTCCACAGCTAAAATGATTCTGGCAAGATTGAATATCCGCTTCCGCAAATTGAATCAGCCTGGCTTATTAATTGCGGTTAGTTGCCTATGATCTGGTAAATTGGGGAAGGGTTGATTATAATCCTCCTCATTTCAAAGAGGCCTGCAGCCCATTTATATCAGAATCAGAATTGTTTGGGACTGTTGCCTGGGAAGTTGTGTATCACAACCCCCCTCCAAGTGCTCTTAGCTACACTAAAGTTTTACATATTGTCCCTTGAAGATGGTTAAATATGCTATTTCATAAGGATTTTTTGTTTTTACTTTTGTGTAAAGACAAAGGTGCATGTTCCATAAAACTTAACACCACTCAAGTCTTCATCATGAACTCCTAAGTCTAGCTTGAAAAAAAATTGGAAAGACTGTATCCTAGTGAGTGTACAAGATGACAATGAGCAGTAGTGTACCAAGTGGGGTAAGGGATGCAGGAGTAGCAGTAGCCTGGGAACATGGCCAGTTGGTTTTATGAGTTTTAAATTCTCTACAGGCATTATGCATGCTCTCATTGCATATTGCCCCTTTTTGGTTTGTCACTGATGTCACTCATCTATTCCTTTATGAGTTTATAATTAGCAACTCTGAAATTGTCTTGTGGTGTGGTTACATACTGCCCCACTGTCCTTAGTATCTTTTAGGTTCTCCAGTAATTCCAGCAGCCTCCCATTTTGAATGGCTGTAGTACGGTAGCCTTAGGTAATGACTGGTATCCAAGGGACTATGCAATTTAGGAAGCAAGCAGTGGGTAACTGCTAAGTGTTAATTTTCCCCAGTAAACCCTGTAAATTTGGGGGGGGGAAGAGGTGCTCTAAGGGCATGAAAAAAG
Organism: Eumetopias jubatus; assembly: GCF_037043125.1. Lineage (NCBI taxonomy): Eukaryota > Metazoa > Chordata > Mammalia > Carnivora > Otariidae > Eumetopias > Eumetopias jubatus. The sequence continues at coordinate 136,441,836 of NW_028274808.1, forward strand.
GACCTTTCAAAATTGTGCTACTTTTAAAAGGTGAGGCTTCATAGGAATTCGATCCTAAGTAAGAGCAAGGTGTTCTTTGTTAAGAGCAGTTCAAATCAGTTACTTCAGTGGTCACGAGAGGACTTGCTTAAAGTCTTCACAGAAAGTACAGATATGCATTAATTCATTAAGCGATAGAGGTTATTGGATTTTTAAAATTCTATTTTGAGAAGTCACTTGATAGGAAGATTGTTTACTTCAAGGTTAATTGGTATACATTTTATTTTGTAATTGGATAGGCTATATTCTGTTTGCACTTTAGAATTTGAATGCAAGGTTACTTTTCTGGATCTTCTATTTCTCTCAGAAATAAAATATTGGAAGAAACTTAAGAGGTCTGTTAATGGCATTACCTAAAAGTGACATTTAACATGTCATGGAAGCTATGCTTTGAATAAGTACTCGAGAAAAGGAATTTTATAAATGCCTTTTTTTTGGTTGAATGGATGGCCTTGGGTTACACAGGGATTAATCGCATTTTTAGAAGACACTTGCCAATCACTAATGAAGGTGGAACCCTTTAAAAAAATTGGAAGATGGCTCTTTATTACAGTGTAGTTAAATTGGCTAAGGCAATAAAACTTTGAAATGCTCAGAAATTTGTTGTACACTGCTTCTACAATCATTGATATATAAAGCATGCTACTACTAGTCAATTAGTTTTATGTATTAAGACTTATCAGCATGTCTTTTTTTTAGTACCTGGTTGACTTGATTTTAAACTAACATGATGTTCTCTGTACCACTTAACATTTTCAAGACCTTCCCCAGCAAATTCTGTTAGAACCAAGTGTTTCCATTTCTAGAAGCCTATTTTTAGTCTTCATATTAAGTTTATAGGGGGCTTTAGTGGGGTTTTAATTTGCACTAAATTTTCTGGAAGATTATGTTCAAATTATAATGTAGTGCACTTGTCTTACAATTAAACTCTTAAAGCACTCATGCATTTTTTGCACTGTCTTTTTCTTTTTTTAAATTTAAGCTTTCCCCTCTTGGGTGAATACCTTGGAATAACAGGTCCTATTTTCTTAGTTGAAAAGGTAAGACAACTGTCATGTTTAAAATGTAACAATGTTAAATGTTGGGATTCTTTTGAAAGAGTAGGCATAAGGGTCAAATAGTGTTTTAAGTTGAGTCACTGAATTTAATGGAACAAAAAGGTAATTTTGAGTTTTCTCAGAATGTTCATGAGGAAGAATAGAGTAGGAAGATTCTGTATGGAGATGTTCAGTCTCTGGCCTCTACTGGGTTTGCTGTCAAATGTGAGGCCACTGAAAGTGCTGGTAGGCGTCTACTATGTTTGCAGATGTGTATATTTTTCAGAGGATGGCAAATTGAATTAGATGTGTAAAGTAGCACTAATGTTAGCCAAGGTATTCATACTCAGTGTAAATACAGAGGAAGCCTAACATAACATTGTTTTCACTATTCCATTTCCTATGTGTCCCTTGAGAACTTTTTTTTGAGGAATATGGGTCAAGTCTTATTTCTGGCCCGCCAAAATGAGAGGTTGCCATTATGGCAGGTCATGGTGTGGTGCCGAGCAGGTCTGCTCCGCCACAAATGACCTGTCTATAACCAGCTTGTGATTTGCCTTTTTGTTCTAAAAATCAGGCAAAATTAAATAATGGGCTTTCTTTTAATCTCTGCTGTGATTCTGTAATGAGATAATATGAAATTTTAAAACAGGTTAAAATAATCCTTTTTCAGATTTATTAAAATGTGTGAGACATTCTATCTCGCAGACTTAAAACAATTTCTAGTTTAATACATTCAGTGGAATCGATGATTTCAAATGAATGTTTCTGAGGTCCAGCTCTGTCATTTGCCCTGTGATGTTGGGCAGATAAAATTTAACTTCAAGCATCAGTTTTTCAACTGAAAGTTATGTCTTCCTCAGGTATGGGTGTTATGATAGGCATGTGAAAGTGCTTTGGGATTAGTGGTTCTCAACTTTATTGTGAGATTAAGCACACACTTTGAGGCCATATCCCAGCCTTAAGTTGATTCTTCATGCGGTAGAACCCAGGCATCTATGTTACTTAGGTAAATCTGATGATTTAGGGTTGAAAACCAAAGCTTCATATTTAATGCTATGATGGTTGAAGAGTTAAGGAAATCATGCATATGAAAAGTTACCAAGTATTAACACTTATATGTGCTGGGCAATTATGAAGAGTATAATATGGCCAGGCTTGGGATAGACACAGCTGTCAACCACGATGGGATGAGTGCCCTTTTTAAAGTTTGCCTGAGCATCTGCTAGGACTCCCCACATTTGCTTCTATAACTCTTCTGGGCTTCCTGAGATGAGCGGAAAGTAGGCTAAAACAGTCTGGATTACAGAGTAGCGTAATACCCTTTATAGAGGTAAGAAATATGGTCACGTAAGCGTTTTTGTGGGGAAAGGAGGAAGAATAGTTGAGTTTTGGGATTTAAAATTTGAGGTGTTTGCATGATATCCAAGTGGGTGTATCCAGTAGAGAGTTGGAAAACGGTTTGGAATTCAGAAGAGGTTATTTGCTGGAGAAAGCAATGTCAAGGGAGTAAATAAAAGCACCCTAGAGAGTGTGGGAAACGAAGAGAACCACAGGCTGAGCTCTGCTGCAGGCCATTTGATGGATGAGTGCATGATTGGTGTAGTCTGCCCGCACCCCCACAGCAAGCGGTGTCTTCTTTTGTTGATCCTGTTTCCTTTTACTAGCCCAGTGGAATCAGGCAAGTGACACAGCTTGTCCTTCAGTTTTCTTAACTGTAAAATGGAAATAATAGTCCCTACCTCAAGGTTGTTGTGAGAATAAGAATCTCTATAAAGGGGCGCCTGGGTGGCTCAGTCATTAAGCGTCTGCCTTCAGCTCAGGTCATGATCGAGCCCCACATCGGGCTCCCTGCTCCATGGGAAGCCTCCTTCTCCCTCTCTCCCTTCCCCTGCTTGTGTTCCCTCTCGCGCTGTGTCTCTCTCTGCCAAATAAATAAAATCTTTAAAAAAAAATATATAAAGTACTTAAACAGCTATTGGCATATATTAAGTGCTCAATCATGTAACTGTTAACTGGTGACTGCCTTTACCTATTGAGATAAGTTCAATTTCTAATAAGATTCAATTACTATCCCGCTTACGACCCATGAAGTCTTCCTCAGTGACTGGAGCTGGTGTTGATCATTATCTTGAATTTATTCTCTGCCATGCAGTGTACCACTTAAGTAGACGTTATTTTAATGTGTTTGATTTTTATTGGTCTTGCCTCCTCAACTGTAATGTAAGCTTCCTTTGGGATTAGGTCCATTTCTTATGCTTCTATACATAGCCACTAATTTCTCAAACATCAGTTGTCTCTATCAATATGGTGACTTACAAGAAATCCTAATGTTTTAGAATTGTTTTGGTGCAGAGTAGGAGCTGAACAATATTTGAATGCAGAAATAAATGAAAAGTCTAAGATTGCCTTAATATTTGTCTCTTTCTACTCAGGTATTTTCTGACAAATGTAGCACAAATAGCAGGTAAATGCTCCTTATTAAACAAGTGCTTTTCTTCTTCCTAACTCTTAAGCTCTAAGACTGCCTAGGAAAGCAGGCATTATGTGGAACTTACTGCCTGGAACCAGGGTGATAGCCTGTGCTTTATTTAAGTGTGCTACAAGTGGAGAGGAGTTTGTCACGTTCTTCACTTTTTAGGCTCCTGGGTGTTGGCATCCTAATAGGTAAAATAGGGGAGGGGGTAGATTAGGTGATCCTTAAGTTCATGTCTTCTAGCAATAAATATGCTAGTACTCACTCGCAATCAGGAAACGTATATATTTTTAAAGATTTTATTTATTGAGAGAGCATGCCTCAGTGGGGGGAGGAGCAGAGGTAGAGGCTCCCTGACTCGTGGCTCCTTCCTGGGACCTTTAGATCATGACCTGAGCTGAAGGCAGACACTTAACCGACTGAGCCACCTAGGCACCCCACAAATATATTGTTTTATACATAATTATAAATCACAGGAATGTTAGGAGACACATTTATATAGTCCTCAAAAATAACAGCAGCAAAATACATGACAATTCCTCTTCTCAAGTTCCTGTCTCTCCCCACCCTCCCCAGAACAATCTACCAACCTACAAAAAGCAAAAATACTCATGTCTTGTGTCTTATCTGGCCCACAATTAAGGCGTCGATAATATACTTTGAATTAAAGATATGGGTTTCATATATACCACAGCTGGTACTTGAATAAAATTTTCAGCTTTCTAGCTGTGTGACCCTGAACATGTCATTTAGCTTGGCTATTTTCTCATCTGCAAAATAAAGATACTATGAACAAACATTTACACAGCACTTACGTGCCAGCCACTGTTCTATGTGCTTTACATTATACTTAACAGTTTTTACTTCTTTGTCATTGTAAAATTAATGACACTCCTTGCTCAAAGCACTTAGTACATTCTATTAGAGAGTATATACTCCATATATCACCCGTTTTTTTCCTTGGATATGAATTAAACTCCAAAGTTTCTAACATTTAGAATCTTTTAAAAAGTATTTTGTGTGAATGGAAAGGTGATACTGTGCTGGAGGAACAACCTTGGTGCCTAATTAAAATGCTGATACTTGAGGGGCGCCTGGGTGGCTCAGTCAGTTAAACGTCTGCCTTCGGCACAGGTCATGATCCTGGGGCCCCGGGATGGAGCCCTGTGTCAGGCTCCTTGCTTGGCTGGGGGTCTGCTTCTCCCTCTCCATCTACCTGCCACTTCCCTTGCTTGTGCCGTCTCTGTCAAATAAATTTAAAAAAACCTTAAAAAAAATGCGGATACTTGATCATTATCAGAATTAAAATGAATTATCTAGCAGACAGGAACCCCTTTTCTTTTATTCTAACCTATGGATCACTAAATGATTTTTATTTTATTTTTCATTTTAATTTTTTTTAGTATTTGGGGGAGAGAAAGAGCACATGAGAGGAGGCGGGAGGGTCAGAGGGAGAAGCAGACTCCCCTGCTGAGCAGGGAGCCCAATGTGAGACTGGCGTAACCTGAGCTGAAGGCAGTCGCTTAACTAACTAAGCCACCCAGGTGCCCCTTTAATTTTATTTCTTAAAAGATTTTATTTATCTGAGAGAAGAGAGAGCACTGGGGGGGGGGAGTGGCATAGAGGGAGAGGGAGAAGCAGAGCCTGATGTGGGGTTTGATCCCAGGACCCCAAGATCATGACCTGAGCTGAATGCAGTTGCTTAACCAACTAAGCCACCCAGGCACCCCATTAAATGATTTTTTTCTTTTTACAATTTTATTTGACAGCGAGGACAAGTAGGGGGAGCATCAGACAGAGGGAGAGGGAGAAGCAGGCTCCCTACCCAGCAGGGAGCTGGATGCGGGGACTCCATCCCAGGACCCTAGGATCATGACCTGAGCCGAAGGAACTCATGAAGCCTCGTTAACAACTGCAAAGTGAAGTTGGATGCTTTAGTTATTAGAAATCTTAGTGATTTGAGGTTACTGGATGAAGTGTATCATGTGAAAAAAGGCTGTTAGGGTGGTAAAATAGGACCAGTGATTTATTAGGGAAATAATACAGCTTCCTAATTTAAAAATTTTTACACAACGAAGTGTCTAGTATAAAACAATGGCTTGAGTTGTCATTTCAAATGAAAGAATATGTAGAAGAGGTGAATGTCTATTTCTGGACTGTGTTCTCATGTTAAGACTCATATTTCTAAGGGAATTACAAGTTCACAGTCATTTTTCTTCTAAGGAGCAAGATAATAGAGATTTAATCAGTGTCACAAATGCAATCATTTTTTCCTTTTAAGTAATAGTTAACACTTAAATAGCACTTACTGTGTGGTAGATATAGTTCTATGCAGTATTATTATTGGCTCCATTTTACAGATGAGGAGACAGGGGCACAGGTTAAATAACTTGTCCAAAGTCACCTCGCTGGTATGTGGCCGAGTGGAGTTACACTTCAGTGGTCTGATTCCACGGTTTGTGCTCTTAATCTTAACAGAGGGCAGAGAGGCTGGGGAAGTAGCTGGAGCAGTGGGAAAAAACAAATGGGATTACAGAAATGGAAGAGGTACAGGGACAAGAGTCAAGGCACACTGAGGGGACAAGGAAGAATGTCCAGCCCCTCTTCCTCCAGGCTTCTTAACTACCAGAGAATGCTTTCATAATGGTTGGTTGTGGAATTCTGTGTTTGCACAACCATTTATTGGTAACTGCTGGGCATGTGGAGAAAAAGTTAGGTTGCTATTACATTTGTACTTAAAAGAATGATGATAATTGAAAGGAGAATTACCACAGTGAGGATTATGATCTTTCTGAAGTGTTTCCACCATATTATCCTCCTAAGAATCTTTCTTGTTTTTTGGGATTCTTTGGCCTGAAATAAAAATAAACACAAATATAATGTTTTCTTTCTGTATCTGAATTAATGGGCACACCCCAGTACTTCTCAGAGCTGTCTAAAAGAAGAGATTTAGGGCGCCTGGGTGGCTCAGTTGGTTAAGCGACTGCCTTCGGCTCAGGTCATGATCCTGGAGTCCCGGGATCGAGTCCCGCATCGGGCTCCCTGCTCAGCAGGGAGTCTGCTTCTCCCTCTGACCCTCTTCCCTCTCGTGCTCTCTCTCTCTCTCATTCTCTCTCTCAAATAAATAAATAAAATCTATAAAAAAAAAAAAAGATTTAGCTTGGTTTTGACCAATCCCAGAGTCTCAATAAGTCTGAACAGCTTTTATAATATGCACCAAGATTCCAGATGCCTTCCTTACTGTGTTCAGTTGTACTTTTATTAGTTTTATTAACTCCATAACCTTGACCAAGTTACTAACTCTTTGAGCTTCAGTTTCCTCATCTTCACTTGATTTTACTTAAATCCTTTACAACCCTATTTAAAATTGCTACCCCCCATGGGGACCCTGGGTGGCTCAGTTGGTTAAGCAGCCGACTCTTGATTTCAGCTTAGGTCATGATCTCAGGGTCATGAAATGAAGCCCCATGTCGGGCTCTGCTCAGCACAGAGTCTGCTTGAGATTCTCCTGCTCCCTCTCCCTCTGGCCCCCCCTCACTCTCTCTCAAAAAATTAATTAAAAAAATTGCTACCCCTATCTCCATCCCAGAAAAATAATACTCCCCTTCAATACATTATTTTTCTCCAAAGTACTTATCTCTTACCTAGCATTATGTAATTTTTTTTTTTTAACAGAGAGAGAGAGAGAGAATCTTAAGCAGGCTCTGCTTTCAGTGTGGAGCCTGACATGGGGCTCGATCCCATGACCCTAAGATCATGACCTGAACTGAAATCAAGAGTTGGATGCTTACCGACTGAATCACCCAGGTGCTCCACGTGATGTAAATTTTACTTTTTGTTTGTCGAGAATGTAGCTCCATGAAGGCAGGGGTTTTGGTATGTTTCACTCACTGCTATATTATCAACAGTGCTTAACATAGAACATTCTTCTCTTTCTCTTTAGCACCTGTATGTTGCTACTGAGAAATGTGGTGCTATTCTAATTGCCGAGCCTTTGTTTTTTCTCTGAAAACATTTAAAATCTCTCTTCCTTTTTGATGTTCTTTAATTTCAGCATCACATGCCCTGCTGTGGTCCTTTGTTTTGTTCATTCAATCTGGAAACTCATGTTACTTAGTTCTTGTATGACTCTGATTTTCTTTCCTTTGATTCCTTCATGTTCTTTTTCTGAAACTCCTGTTACTCATATGTTGGATCTCTTAGACTGAGTCACTGTCTTCCTTATCTTTCCTCTCTCTCTTTTTGCTCTCCTTTCTGAGAGAATATCTCAACTTTATATTAGAATAAATCCATTGAATTTTAAATTTTTACTATGGTTTTAATTTCCAAAAGATCTCTTTTCTATGAATAAGCTTTCCTATAGCTTTTTATTCTTGTTTCAGGGATGTATTACTGTTATTTCTCTGTAGACAAAGGTTGGAGTGGTCACCATAGTCAAAATATAGATATTCAGGATAAGATTTTTCACTTAATCCATCTGATTTTAATATGCTGGTCACTCTGGCCTCAACTGCACCTGGTGTCTGAGTTTAGAGCCTCTCTGATCTATTGTCTTTATTTTTTTAATTAATTAATTTTATTATTTTTTAAAGATTTTATTTATTTGACAGAGAGAGACACAGCGAGAGAGGGAACACAAGCAGGGGGAGTGGGAGAGGGAGAAGCAGGCTTCCCGCAGAGCAGGGAGCCCAATGCGGGGCTTGATCCCAGGACCCTGGGATCATGACCCGAGCTGAAGGCAGACGCCTAACAACTGAGCCACCTAAGCGCCGCTGATCTATTGTCTTTAGATAATAACATTTATTATCCTTTGTCAGGGATAAGGAGAGGAAGCAATATGGCTGTAAAAAGTAGGGAAAGGGCTCTACAGGTAACACGTTCCTTTTAAAGACTTTATACCCAGTCTCTTCCTAGACTTATACTGCATGTCTACTTTTACAAGTACCATGTATCTCCAATTTCTGATCCTTTCCAAGTCTATGGCCCAGATCGGCTTGCATCTTAATGTCTTCTGCTTACAAACTTATGTCTTGAGTTTTCTGCTCTACTGAGGTTATCAAGTACTCATACTCCCATTTTCTAGCTTCCAAAATTGTTGACGTTTCTTACCTGTTGTCTTTTCTCTTTTTTTAACTTATTTATTGCATCTTAGAGAGTGTGAGCGGGGGGAGGGGCAGAGGGAGAGAGATAGGGAAAGAATCCCAAGCAAACCAGCACAGTGTGGAGTCTGTCGCTGGGCTCAATCCCACCACCCTGAGACTGTGACCTGAGCTGAAATCAAGAGAAGCTTAATTGACTGAGCCACCTAGGTGCCCCTCTCTCGTTTCTTATCCTAGTGTTTTATACATTAAAATTCCTAATTATTGCTTTACCTATCATTTTATTAGAGTTTTGAGAGTATACCAAGATAAATGTACCTGTTTAATCTGCCCAATTATAATCCATGACCCATATCTACCTGTAGGCTGACTGAGAGAAAGCTTATTGTTCTAGTTTTTATTAAAAAGCCAAATGTGCTTCCTAAGAACATTCAGTAGAGTCTTTTACCTAAAGACCAAGGGAAAAGAGAGAACTAATTTTGCTAGGCAAAAAATGGAGGTTTTAGTGAGAATGATTATGTGTTATCTGTATGAAAATATTGTGAGAAAAACTAAAATACTTCAGTCAAATATATTTTATTGAGCTGCCTCTATTCAGCTGGCTTCAAAGATGAAGTCATTTTTTCTTCATGTAATCATATATGCATAAAAGTGAAATTTGTTTGAAAGGTAAGGCAGTAAAGAAATAAAATCTCTTAAATTGTTTTTGCCATATTTTCATGGTATTTAGATGATGCCACTTTCTGCATAAGAAAGATATATAATCTGGGTCATCTGGGTGGCTCAGATGGTTAAGCATCTGCCTTTGACTCAGGTCATGATCTCCAGGTCCTGGGCTCCCTGCTCATTGGGGAGTCTGCTTCTCCTTCTGCCTCTCCCCCTGCTTGTGTGCGCTCTCTCTCTCTCTCAAATGAATAAATAAAATCTTTTTTTAAAAAAGACATAATTTAATAAAAATTAGATCTAGCAATATGGTGGATTAGGGAACCCCGTAACCCTCCTGCCACTATTACTACACAGAATGCTAGATAAAATATAACAAGCAAACTTAAATTCATACCTAAGTTTGGAAGAAAGTAAGAGTAAGGCCTGGTGCAGGAATCTAGGAAAGCAGTGAAAAATTGCACTTATGGTGCAGCTCCTCTGTATTTGGGAGGGTGAGGATGTTGGCTTCTGTCGTCCAGGGTTTGGGGTTTCACTGCTCATAGGCATAGCAGGCTAAGCTCTGGGCTTACATGAGGAGAGCAATGGAACTGTACTGAATTTTCATCCTTCCTGTTAACTAAGCTCAAAACTTTGGAGTCTTCCTTAACTCTTTCTCACCACACATTCAATCTGTCGGCAATTCCAATTTGCTCCACCTTCAGAGTATATCGAGAATCCAACCACTTCTCACCACTTGTACTGCAGTAAATATTCATTTAATGTTACTTATACCTTTACCACTTTCTCTGCTCTTTAATTTTTTGCTGAAATTCAGACTTTTCTTCAGGTAATTTTCTAACTACCAAAAAACTTCCTTTAGAATTTCCTTTAGTGCAGATGGGACAAAGACAGCCAACTAGCCACTGAAGACTTGAGTTCCCCTTCCATAATGTAGAATTGTTGCTAGCAAGAGACTCTCCAATCGCAGGCCACATTTTTCAGGCTCCTCACCCCACCCTATGTTGTGTCCCTCTCTGCCTCTTGCACTTATGCAAAGCTATAAGACTTAATTCTTACCAATAGGTTGAGAGTAGAAGTGATGGGTATCACTTTGGGTCTCAAGTGGATATAAGCAAATGTGCTTTCTCCACTCCCTGTTTAACCATCTTCCACCTGAAATTGAAAGACTCTGAGGCCCAAGGCAATGGCAGAGTCACAAAATGGAAAAAGCTTGGGTTCCTGGATTACCATGTGAAAGTATGCCCACCGAAAAACTGTCTTGGACTGTTACATAACCGGGAAATAAACCTCTATTTAGTTAAAACACTGAAAACTGAGGTATGTTGGTACAGCTAGTGTTTCTCTAATATTTCAGTTGGTAGTAGGATGAGATGTTGTTATTACAAGAATCTGAAACGTGGCATTGGTTTAACCATCAGGGTAGGTAAAACCTGTGAAGAAACTATTAGGGCAGTATGTTTCACAGAAAGATAAAGACCTATGTTCTTCAGAATAAAGTATTTGATAGTTTTACTATCTCCTGTGACAACTTGGAAGGTAAATAAATTGCCTATTGACTCTCACTTTGGAAGAAAATGTTGGAAAACAGAATGATAGTGGTGTGAGTTCTCATTACTGGCTGCATTTATCATGGTACCAAATGGCTGATTTGCAAGAAGAGGAAAAGAGAGGGTGCCGAAATGTGGAACACTGAAACATTGGATAAGCTGATGTTTTTTTGGTCCAAACAGTAGGAAATAAGATTGAAAAGGTGTTTAATGTCAAATGCCCCTTAAGATTCTGCCCTTCCTCAATAGCACCCCCAAACCTATTAAAACATGGGCAAAGGACTTGAATAGACTTTCTTCAAAGATCTATAAATGGCCAATAAGCATGTGAAAAGATGCTCAACATCGTTAGTCATTGAGGAAATGCAAATCAAAATGAGATGCTAATAGAAAAAGAAAATGAGATGCTAGTTCATACCCAGTAGGATGGCTATAATTAAAAAAAAGGAAAAGAACAAGTGTTGGAGAGGATGTGGAGAAATCGGAACCCTCTTACACTACTGGTGGGTACTTGTGGGTACCCTCTTACATTATTAGGTTCAACCACTGTGGAAAATAGTTTGGAAGTTACCTCAAAAAGTTAAACACAATTACCATATGACCTAGCAATTCCATTCTTATGTATACATACAGAGGAATTGAAAAGAAGTTTTCAAACATAAGTTTGTACACGAATGTTCGGGGCAGCATTACTCACAATAGCCAAAAGGCAGAAATAACCCAAATGTCCACCAACTGATGGATAAACAAGTAGAGGTATATCCATACAATGGAATATTATTCAGCCACAAAAAGGAATGAATTACTGATGCATGCTATAACATGGATGAAGCTTGAAAACATCATGCTAAATGAAAGAAGCCAGACACAAAAGATCATAGACTGTATGATTCCATTTATATGAGACAGCCAGAATAGGTAAATCCATAGAGACAGAAAGCAAATTAGTGGTTCCTAGGGGCTGGGGAATAATTGATTAATGGGTATGAGGTTTCATTTTGGGGATGAAAATGTTTTGGAACTAGTAAGGTGTTGGGTATACAACATGATGAATGTATTAAACGCCACTGAATTATATACTTTAAAATACTAATTTTACCTCAATTAGAAAAAAAAAGATTCTGAGGCGCCTGGGTGGTTTAGTCAGTTAAGCATCTCCCTTCAGCTGAGGTCATGATCCCAGAGTCCTGGGATCAAGCCCCACATCGGGCTCCCTGCTCAGCAGGGAGTCTGCTTCTCCCTCTGCTCCTCCCCCAGCTCCTTCTCTCTCTAAAGAAATAAAAAAAATCTTAAAAAAAAAAAGATTCTGCCCTGCAGTAGAGATCAAATTAAGGGTATAATAAGGTATCTATCCAAGCCTTACGGCCTCAAGGTAGTTGTCTTTAAATTGAGAGGGAGGCACGAGGGCAAGGAAGCAAATAACCAGGTTTCAGAATATTGTCCAGAAAAGAGCTTTATATGTGGCTACAGGCATTGGAAAGAACTAGAAACAAAAAGATTAGAAATCATCAATCATCAATTTTGAACAGAATTATAAATAAACCAAAATCTCGTCCTTTGAAAAGACAAAAAAAAAAAAAAAAACAACTTGATTGAAACATTAAGAGAGTTGGGGCACCTGGGTGGCTCAAATGGTTGAGGGTCTGCCTTCCGCTCGGGTTGTGATCTCCAGGTCCTGGGATGAGTCCCGAGTCCTGCATCTGGCTCCCTGCTCAGCAGGGAGTCTGCTTCTCTCTCTCTCTCTGCCCCTCCCCCTGCTTGTGTTCTCTCTGTCTCTCTCTCTCTCAAATGAGTAAATAAAATGTTAAAAAAAATTGTGAGTTTAGGAATGAGGAAATTAAACCAACCATAGGCACAAGATAGACTATAAAAATTATATAAGAATACCACCTCACATGGCATGTAGTATACAGCTTTTATACATTGCTAGAGTCAGTCTTTTGAGGCAACAAAGGTAAAATTATAAAACTGGATCCTACAACACACACAAACATTTAATGTGCAACTTATCATATTAACAGGTTTAAGAAGAAAAATCATTATCTCAATGTAAAAACACTTGATACAATTCAACTCCCTTTCATGATAAAATTTCTTAGCAAATGAGGCATAGAAAGGAAGTTGTGTAACTTGTTAAAAAGTATCAAAATCTGAATGTAAATTTAATACTTAATTGGGAAACATTAGAAATAATCATTTTAAATTGGGAACAAAACAAGTATTTCAGATATCACCATTTCTATTCAACATTTTCCTGGCATTGCTAGCTAACATAGTAAGACAAGCAAAAAAAGTAAAAAATAAAAAATAAATAAAATAGGGGAACCTAGCTGGTTCAGTTGGTAAAGCATATGACTCTTGATCTTGGCATTGTGAGTTCGAGGGCCATGTTGGGTGTAGAAATTACTTAAAAATATCTTTAAAAAAGAAATATATATTGGAAAGGATGAAAAAATACAGTCATTATTTATATATGATAAAATTACAATGTACAAAATGTAAAGAAATGCATAGATAACAATTTTATCATGAAAAAGTTCACTAAGATTTAGGATACAAAATCAGTATGCAAAAATTGATTGTGTTTCTATTAATCAAAAAAAGCTTTTGAAGGAGAACTAGAAAAATGAAGAGACAGCATGTTCAGAGGTGGGAAAACAATATTTTAAAGATGTCAATCCTCCTCCTATTAATGTAATTCCAACTAACATCCCAACAGTTTGTGTGTGTGAGTGTAACTTGAGAAGTAGATTCTAAACTTCACTGAAAGAGAAAGACTTGCCAACACAATTTTCCAAAAGTAGAAAGTATCTTGCACTATAAGATATTAAGGCTTCTTATAAAACCACGGTAACTAAAACAGTATAGTACTGGTCCAAGGATAAAGAAATAGATCAGTAGAATAGAATACGTATATATAAATTAAAAGAAAGAAAACATGAAAACATGATATATGATAGGGTTGGCATTACAAACCAAATGGGAAAGGCTGAGCTATTCAATAAATGGTGTTTGGGCAAATTGGTTTTTTGAAAAGAAAAGAATAAAATTTTGATTACTATCTTATACTATGTGCAAAAATAAAATTCCAGATGTTTTAAAGATCCATGTTTAAGGGGCGCCTGGGTGGCCTAGTTGGCTAAGTGCCTGCCTTCAGCTCAGGTCATGATCCCAGGTCCTGGGATTGAGCCCCAAGTCTTGCTCCCTGCTCTTGCCTTCTCTTACTATTTCTGTTGCTATCTCTGTCTCTCTCAAATAAATAAATAAAATCTTAAAAAAAAATCCATGTTTAAGGAGCAGAATTTAAAAATTTTAGGAAACAATACTTTATAAGCTGGGGAAAGGAGTTTTTTTTTAACATATTTTTATTCCCTTATTCATTATCTATTCAAACATTTGGCAACTTTTTTTTTTTTTTTAGAGAGAGAGCTTGCATGCCGGGGGGGGGGGGGGGGGAGGGGCAAAGGGAGAGGGAAAGAGAGAATCTTAAGCAGGCTCCAAGCCCAGCACGGAGTCTGACGTGGGGTTTGACTTCGCAATCCTGAGATCATGACCTCAGCTGAAATCAAGAGTCAGATGATTAACCGACTGAGTCACCCAGGTACCCCATATTATTTAGTTTAAACTAAACTGAAAAGTAGACATGTGGCTTAAAAATTATACCAATAAAGGGGTGCCTAACTGGGTTAGTCAGAAGAGCATGGAACTCTTGATCTCAGGGGGGTGAGTTTGAGCCCCACGTTGAGTGTAGAGATTACTTAAATAGATACATAAAATTATGCCAATAAGGCAAACGTGAACGACAAAAACATGGCAAAGAGGATATATTTTTGCTTCTAGTTTGAGTACTCCATCTGCCATATTTAGAGATAAATAGTAATTGTAATCAGATCTGACTTTTAATCACAAATTACTATCATTAAAATACATTATTGTTAATATTTTTCTTAATCAGAGAGGAACAGCTTTCATCTTCTTAAAAAACCAAATTAGCTAATATTTTATTTCATCTTCATCCCATTCTTTTAATTTCTGTTTTTCTGTGTGCTTTATTAAAATGTTATTATAGAAGAATATATAATTTAGATATATATATTTAAATGCATTCTCAAGAACATTTTACAAATAAGTATGCATGATCAAAAAACTTTACAGATCATTGTCTTAGAAATAGTTTTGCAGGGGCGCCTGGGTAGCTCAGACAGTTGGGTGTCTGACTTCCGTTGACTCAGTCATTATCTTGGGGTCCCTCAGATCCAGCAGTGTCAGGCCCTGCCATCAGTGGCCAATCTGCTTGTCCCTTCCTCTGCCCCTCCCCTGTGTGCGTGTGCTCTCCCTCTCTCTCAAATAAATAAAATCTAAAAAAAAAAAATGGTTTTGCAAAAGTGTACCAAGAGACATGAATGAGAGTGTTCAAGGCAGTATTGTTCATAATAAAGTTGGAATCTACATTAATATTTGTTAAAAGGAGAAAATATAAGTACACTATGTTTACTTAAATAGTAATGATATGCTGTCAGAAATTAAATTGATAAATTAGAGCTAAGTGTGTCCAAATGAATATATTTCATAAACATAATGTTGAACTAAAAACTCAGGTTTTAGTTCATTATATGTACATTATAATGTCACAAATATAAAGTTAAAAATGCAAACCAAGAATGTAGATACATATGTACCTACAGATACATACCAGAGGAATCAAAGCATGCATACAAATGATTCATACAAATTCATGAGAGTGGTTCTTCTGGTGCGGGAGTGGAATGGGCTTGGGAAAGGTACACAGAGACTTTAATCATACGTCTTTTAAAAACAAAGGCCCCTATCAAATATGGCAAAATATTAGGTCAGATAAAGTAGGCTTATGATTACAAGGGCATTAGATGTATTATTCTGAAAACTTTTTCATATGCTTGAAATAAATTTTCATAATAAAATAGTTTTGATTCCCAACTATGGCCTCTGTCCATGTACTATTTAAATACTATAACATGCTTCCTTTTCTTAAAAAATTTTTTATTTATTTAAGTAATCTCTGCACCCAACATGGGGCTCAAACTCATGACCCTGAGATCAAGAGACATATGTTCTTCTGACTGAGCCAGCCAGGTGCCCCTATACATGCTTCCTAATACAACAGAATGAGTTAATACTGATCGTGGAATTTTAGAACTGTCATTTCAAAATGCTTTGTAAGAATGTAATGTCAGTTCTCCACTGTTTGGCTGTTATGCTTTATCCATCTATTGTGACACTTAACCCACACTTAATATTGCAGTTAAGTTTATATAAATCTGTTTTCTGCAGTAGATTAAACTGTGGCAAACATCTTATATTCTTTTATTCCTGAAGATGACCAACATATTATTTTGTACATAATAGGCCCCTGAAGAACACTTTTTAATGAATATTGAATGAATCTAAATGGCTTAGACAGTATTATCTGAGCTCTTGTGTTATAACTTTCATAAAATACAAATGCAATCTTAGACAATCATTTACTTTATTGATTCTCCTTTGTAAATAATATAAACTGATGTGACCTTATCTTTTTTCTGCTATAAAAGTGATGTAAAGGATTGCTTTGCTCAAATAAATAGTATTAATTTAACTAAGGCTAAGGGCTTGTTTGCTAGGATTGTATGTAACTATTCATCATTATATTCTTAATTCTTCATATAGAGCCTGGCAGACAATAGGTTCTCAAAAGATATTTGTTGAATAAATCAATCAATAAAAGTTGCAGGGATGGCAGAGATGAGAGAGTGATAAACTCAGTCTGGGCAATGGGGAGATGACCCTTGAGTTGGGTTTTGATGAGTGAGTAGAAGTTTTCCAGGGCAAGGAAAAAGAGAGGGAACAGCATGTTTAAAGGTGTGAAATAACACAACATGTATTTTGAAGGCCTACAAATAGTTTGGTAGTTTTTGAGATTTATAAATCACAAGATTGTGATCTCTTGGCGATATGACTAGAAATATAGTCTGAAGAAAGCTCATTATGTTAGGGGAGTTGGACTCTACCCTGTGTGGACAAAGGTGCACCATGGGAGGGTTTAAGGAGGCTATATATAGATAAGGGTGCCTGGGTGGCTCAGTCCCTTAAGCACCCAATTCTTGAATTTGGCTCAGGTCATTATCTCAGGGTTGTGAGATCGAACCCTGTGTCAGGCTCTGTGCTCAGTTGGGAGTCTGCTTGAGACTTCTCTCCCTCTGCCCCTTCCCCTGCTCTCTTGCGTGCTCTCTCTCTCTAAAAATAAATACAGACATCTTAAAAAAAATAGAGAAGGCTATATATAATACTCCTAATTGCATTTTACTTTATCTTATTAAATTTTTTTAAATTATTGAAGCATAGTTGGCATGCGATGTCATATTAGTTTCGGGTGTACAACATGGTGATTCTACAATTGTGTACATTATTCAATGCTCACCATGATAAGTGTAGCCACTATCAATCACCAGACAATATCATTACATTGACTATATTCCCTATGTTGTACTTTTCATCTCTGTGATTTTTTTTAGAGGGAGGGAGGGGGAGGGTCAAGGGAGAAGGAGAGAGAGAGAGAATCTTAAGCAGGCTCCACCTCACAACCCTAAGATCATGACCTGAGCCAAAATCAAGAGTCGGTTGCTTAACCAGCTGTCCACCCAGGCACCCCTCTGTGATTTATTTTATAAATGGTAGTTTGTACCTCTTATGCCCTTTTCACCTATTTTATTTTAAGACTTATTTATTTATTTATTTATTTGAGAGAAAGAGAGAGAGAGAGCAGGGAGAGGAACAGAGGGGGAGGAACAGAGAGGGGAAAAGAATCTCAAGCAGACTCTGCACTAAGCATGAGCCCTACATGGGGCTTGATTTCACGACCCTGAGATCATGACCTGAGCCAAAACCAACAGTGGGTTGCTTTAACCAACTGAGACACCCAGGTGCCCCTGTCCTTCACCTATTTTGTCTGCTCTTCCAAACCCTCCCCTCTGGCTACCACCAGTTTGTTCTTTGCATTTATGAGTCTGTTTCTGTTTTGTTTATTTATTTTATTTTTTAGATTCCACAAAGCTATAGTAATCAAAACAGAATAGTATTGACACAAAAAGAGACACATGGATCAATGGAACAGGATAGAGAGCCCAGAAAAAAACCCATGCGTATATGGTCAATTAATCTATGACAAAGGAGGCAGGAATATACAATGGGGAAAGGACAGTCTCCAATAAACAGTGTTGGGAAAATTAGCTATATTCAAAAGAATGAAATTGAACCACTGTCTTACACCATGCACTCAAAATGGATTAAAGACCTAAATGTGAGACCTGAAACCATAAAACTCCTAAAAGAAATGGGAAATAATTTCTTGGATATTGGCTTTAGCAACCTATTTATGGATATGTCTTCTTAGGCAAGGAAAACAAAAGCAAACATAAACTATTGGGACTATGCCAAAGTAAAAAAACTTTTGCATAGGAAAGGAAACCATGATACTTGCATTTTTAAAGAATAGTCTAGTTTCAGTGTGGAGGATGACTAGAGTAGAATAGAACTAAAAATAGGGAGAACAATTAAATAGAGGGAAGACAATAGTTAGAAAAGAAATAATAGAGTGTGGTGTGACATAATGAGTGGTACTGAATGAGCAGAAGGTGGAATTTAGCCATTCTGTGGAATATTATCCAGCAATGAAAAGGAATAAAATACTAACAGACACAACATGAATATCAAAAAATTATTACTAAGTCAAAAAGTCGGACACAATATGTATTGTATAATTTTATTCATATGAAATTCTAGAAAAGGCAACTCTATAGTGACAGAAAACAGATCAGTTGTAGCTGGGGTCAGGGTAGGGGAAGTCAGCTGCAAAGGGCAGTAGGAAGATTTTAAGATGAAAGAGCTATTCTATAACTTAATTGTGGTTACACAATTGTACACAAGTACAATTCATCAAACTCTATACTTAAAGTGGGTGAATATTATTTTACGTAAATAATATCTTAATAAGTTGTATCTAAAAGTGAAAAAACAAGGCCAAGAACAAAAAAGATTTAGGAGGTAGAATCAGTAGAACTTGGTGAGTAAAAAGTATGTGCATATTTTGTTTTACATGGTGGCTGTGTTTCTAGAAAAGATCTGTAAAAATAAAATTTAAAATGCTCTAAGGTGGTCTAAGGTAATTATTCAAACCTCACTGATTCCTTTAAAAGTATTTTCTAATAGAGAATTTTGAACATATACAAAAGTTGACAGAATGGTATAATGAACCCCTACATACTCAACATCCAGGTTTTTTTTTTTTTTAAAGATTTTATTTATTTATTTGAAAGAGAGAGCACAAGCTGGAGGGGGTGCTGAGGGAGAGGGAGAAGCAGACTCCCTGTTGAGTAGGGAGCCCACCTCTGGGCTCTGTCCCAGGACCCAGGATCATGACCTGAGCCAAAGGCAGACACTCAACTCACTGAGCCACCCAGGCACACTCAACATCCAGTTTTAACAGTTATCAATTTATGGCCAAGTTTGTTTCATTTATACCCCATTCTACTCCTGACCTATTCTGAAGCTAATCTCAGACATTATATAAATTCACTCAAAATAGTTTAATATGTATCTCTAATAAGTAATGACTCTTTAAAGCATAACTATAATACCATTATCATATCTAAAAATTAATAATACTCCTTAATGTTATCTAATATCCAGTCAGAGTTCAAATACCTAATTATCTCCTGAAGTTGCAAATTTTCATTTTTATAGTTTGAGTTAAATTCCAAATAAGTATTGCAATTGATACACCTTTTAAACCAATGTTTTGGTAAGTTCTCCCTTTTTTTTTTCCCTTGCAATTTATTTGTTGACTAAGCTGTCTGTTTCTTAATGTAAGAAATATATCTGTTATGCAGATAACCACCTACTACTTTAATGGACTTTTAATTTTCATTGTTCTATAATTAAAAAATACTTTAGTTGCATTCCAATAATTTTTTGATAAAGCCATAGTTTGGCAACATAGGATTATCTCACAGTATCCCTGGTATGTATTTGCTTTTGGCCATTTGTTTTGAGCACTATTTAGATATCAAGACAGGTGAGCATCACTTACAGTTGTTTGCAGATCATTGGTTCTATCAGTGAAGATATCCAATCTGTTTTCGCTTTCCAAAATTTCATCAATATTTTGGGACATAATATTTTTTACATCAGTTACTTGACTCCTCAGTGTAGATATTGAGCTATCATCTTGATTTTTATTGTATTTCATCTATATAGAAGTGAAATATAATACAAATATTATTTTCTATAATTAAAATCTATTACAACATATTGTACAAATTGAACAAAAGTGTCAAAGGTACATTTCACTTGTTTTTCAGCATAAGGAATCAACTAAGCTTCAGATTGTTCCACCTTAATCTTGCTAAGAAAAGGTGGGGGGGATGGACAGGAGAGTGATATTTCAATGTATTCAATCAGTGGTGGAAGTCTTTTTTTTTTTAAGTTGTTTATTTATAGATTTATATAGATTTTTAAAGAGAAGTTTTAGGGTCACAGTAAAATTGAGTGGAAAGTACAGAGTCCTCACATATCCTTATCTCCTCCACCCCCTGACTCCCCAGCTCCCTATCAACATCCCACACTAGAGTGGTACATTTGCTACAATGGATGACCCTCTATTGATGTATCATTATCACCCAAAGTCCATAGTTTACTTTACGGTTCACTGTTGGTGCTGTACATTCCCTTGGTTTGGACAAATGCATAATGACATGTATTCACCATTACAGTAGCATACAGAACAGTTTCACTGCCCTTAAAATCCTCTGTGCTCCACCTATTCATGCCTCCCTTCTCCCTAAGCCCTAGTAGCAATTGGTCTTTTTACTGTCACCATGGCTTTGTCTTTTCCAGAATGTCATAGAGTTGGAATCAAGCAGCCTTTTCATGTTGGCTTTTTTCACTTAGTAATATGCATTTAAGATTCCCCCATATCTTTTCATGGCTTGCTTGCTCATTTCTTTTTAGTGTTGAATGATAGTCAATTGTTTGGATGTACCACAGTTTATCCATTTACCTATGGAAAGACATCTGGGGTGCTTCCATGCTTTGGCAATTATCAATAAAGCTGCTATAACACTTGTATGCAGGTTTTTGTGTGGACATAATTTTTCAACTTATGTGAATACCAAGGGTGTGATTGCTGGATTGTATGGTAAGAGTATGGTTAGTTTTGTAAGAAACTGCCAAACTGTCTTCCAAAGTGACTGTTCCATTTTGCATTCCCATCAGCAGTGAATATGAGTTCCTATTGCCCCACCTCCTTGTCAGTATTAGGTGTTGTCAGTGTGAATTCTGGCCTTTCTAATAGGTAGGGGGTATCTTATTGTTGTTTTAATTTGCAATTCCCTAATGATGTATGATCATCTTTTCGTGTTTATTTGCCACCTTCTTTGATCTTCTTTGGTGAGGCATCTATTCAGGTCAGCGGCCCATTTATTTTAAAGACTTTATTTTTTTAAGTAATCTCTACATCCAACATGGGGCTCAAACCTACAACCCCAAGATCAAGAGTTGCGTGCTCTACTGACTGAGCCAGCCAGGTGCCCGTTTGGCCGATTTTTTGATCAGATTGTTTATCATCGAATTGTTGAGTTTTCAGAGTTCTTTGTGTATTTTGGATAACAAATGTGTCTTTTGCAAATATTTTCTCCCGGTCTGTAATTTTATCAGATGTGTCTTTTGCAAATATTTTTTTTCCAGTCCATGGCTTGTCTTCTCGTTCTCTTGACAGTTTTTTGATCCAATCTCTGTCTCTTAATTGCTATATTTAGACCATTAACTTTTAAAATGATTATTGATATAGTTGGGCTAATATCTACCATATTTGTTACTGTTTTCCATTCATTGTTCTTGTCCTTTGTTCCTATTTTTGTCTTCTACTTTATCCATATTAACAAAAATGATCTCTACAATAGAGTGTTATATTAAAAAAGTAAGCTGCAGCTGCAGAACAATATCAAATAATAACTTATTGAACACTTAATATGTGCCAGGTACTGTTTTAAGCACTTCACACATATTAACTCATTTAATTCCCAAGCCACCATATAAAGTAGTATTTTTATCATCTTTTATTTTCTAAAGAAGAAAACTGAGGGGTCCCTGACTGATGCAGTTGCTAGAGTGCTTGACTCTTGATCTCAGGGTCTTGAGTTCAGGCTCCATGTTGGGTGTGGAACCTACTTAAAATAAAAAAAAAAGAAACGAAAACTGAGACTGAAAATAAAAAGGTACCAAAATTGTTACACAACAAAACAAGGACAGACTCAAGCTCCAGAGATTAAGCCTTTACCCATTGCATTAATGACCTCAGTTTTGTGAATTTAAAAGGTATGTATAAACTTATGTTACATATATTACAAACATACATGCATATAAAATGTATATTCAGATATATTTATTATATATTTATTTATATGCATATTTATATATAAATAATTCTGGAAGGTTATGCACTAGGTTGTCTGTTAAGAGTGCTCACTTCAAGGGTTTGACTGAGATTGTATTTTGCTTTATATTTTAAAGCTTTGCTTTATATTTGCTTTGTATTCAAAATAAAGCGTATTTTGCTTTATATATTTTATGTTATTTTACTTTATTAATGAGCATTAGTTTTTAAATAAAAATAATATGAAAACCCCCTGCTCTTTGGCAATTGATCAAATCCACCTTTTAAAAAAATTAAGATCTTTTTAAAAAGTATTTTATTTATTTCTTTGAGGGAGCAAGAGAGAGAGAGAATGAGAGAGAGAGAGCATGAGCAGGAAGAGCGGCAAAGGGAGAGGGAGAAGCAGATTCCCCGCTGAGCAGGGAGACCAGTGCAGGGCTTGATCCCAGGACCCTGAGATCATGACCTGAGCCACCCAGGAGCCCCCATCTTTTTTTTTTTAAGATTTTATTTATTTGAGAGGTTGAGCAAGCGAGAGAGAGAGAGAGAGAGAGAGCATGAGTGGGAGGAAGGGCAGAGGGAGAGAGAGAAGCAGACTCCCTCCTGGGCAGGAGCCCGCCACAGGGCTCAATCTCAGGACCCTGGGATCATGACCTGAGCCCAAGGCAGACACTCAACTGGCTGAACCACCCGGGCGCCCCTCAAATCCATCTTAAACAGAACACTGATCTTGCTGGTTATTGGATCATGCAATCTACAATTGATGTTCTGTGAGGAGCTCACTAGGTAAATGTAGAAAAGAAGAGGTTGCTAGTTGAATTGTGTCCCTCCAAAAAGATAGGTTCAATTCCTAACGCCAGATAGCTGTGAATGTGACCTTATCTGGAAATAAGGTCTTTGCAGATATAATCAAGTTAAGATCAATGGTTAATTTTTTATTTTTCTTTTCCTTTTTTTCTCTTTCTCTCCTTTTAAAAAATGCTTAATCTTTTTTAACCTAAGGGAATCATTTAAGTTTTGTTAAGATAATGTATTCATAGTCCATTCATTGATGTTAAGCTTCTACACACATACACACACATGTATTTAAATTTCTCAAAACTATTTTTATTTTGTTAACTATTGTATAAGAAGTTCAATAACTTTTATAAAATTTTCCACAGATTTAATGCTTACCAGGTTAGTTTATAAATGTTAAACAGAAATTTCTTTGATGTCAGATGTGTTAACTGCTTAAAATATGCATATTTTCATATGGTAACTAATTTTCAGGGAGCTATGTCAATAATATATTTTGGCTGTGTTGAATATGCAGAATTCTTCACAAGAAAATTTATGAATTTGAAATAAAAGCATCTATCCTTAATTATTTTTCAGGCATTGTGGTGGACACACCCTATGGTGACCACCCCCCTCAATGCATCACATCCTTGAAACGAACCTCCAAGTATGACTTGCTTCTAATTAATAACAAAGGTGATGGGATGTCACTCTTGTGATTATGTCACATTATATAAAATTTAGTAAACTGGGGGGGCCAGGGTGGCTCAGTCGTTAAGTGTCTGCCTTTGGCTCAGGTCATGATCCCAGGGTCCTGGGATCGAGCCTGGCATCGGGCTCCCTGCTCGGCGGGAAGCCTGCTTCTCCCTCTCCCACTCCCCCTGCTTGTGTTCCCTCTCTCGTTGTGTCTCTTTCTATCAAATAAATAAATAAAATCTTAGAAAAAAACCCCCAGAAGTTTATAAAAAAAATTTAGTAAACTGTAGTAGAGAGATTCCTCTGCTAGCCTTGAGAAGCAAGCAGCCATACTGAGGATGGCAAAGTGGCAAGAACTATTATCAGTCTCTAGGATTTGAGGGTGTCCCCTGGCCAACAGCCAACAAAAAGCTGCATCCCTGGAAGAGCTATAAAGAAATGAATCCTGCAACAGGTTCTAAATGAGCCTGGAAGCCGAATCTTCCCGAGCTTCCAGATGAGAACATAGCCTGGCCTACGACACTCACCGCAGCTTTGTGAGACCTGAGAAGAGAACCTGTTAAGTGGGGCCTGGATTCCTGACCCACACGAACTATGAGACGATAAGCGTGTGCTGTTTTAGGCTGATTTGTAGGATTTGTTAGATACATAATAGAAAACTAAAGCCGGTATACCTAGAATATTTTATTATGGAAAAGTTCAAACATACACAAATGCAAAGTGAACAGTATAATCAATCCTTAAGTGCCCATCACCTAGTATCAACACATAGCCAATCTTGTTTCATCTGTACTACTACTGATTACCCCTTCCTCAAATGCATTATTTCAAAGCAAATCCCAGACATTATATTATTTTAATTTGTAAATGCCTCAGTTTGTATCTCTAAAAGATATGGCCTCATTTTTCTTAAAAATGAAACCACAACATTATCACATCTACAGAAATTCCTTAACATCATCAAACATCCAGTTTGTGTACAAATTTATCAAAAACAAATCATTGTTGGTTTTTTTTTAACATTTATTTTATTGATCCAGGAACCAAAGTCCACATTTAATTGATATGTGTAAGTCTCTTTTAATCTATGAGTTCTCCTTAACTTTTTCCCTGTTGCAATTTATTTGTTGAAGAAATTGGATTATTTGTCTTGTAGATTTTCTCATATTCTGGATTTTGCTGATTGCATTGCTGTGGTATCGTTTAATTGGTCACTGATCTCTCTATTTCCTGCAAACTGGTAGTTAGATATGAAGGCTTGATCATATTCAGGTTTGATGTTTTGGGCAAGTATACTTCAGATGTGTGCTTTATACTACTCATTGTGTGACAGTAGGAAACATAACTAATGATTGATCATCTCCGTTATTGTGACCTTAGGAATAATCAATGGGTTTAGGTGTTTTGAGCCCGTTTCATCTGTTATGAAGTTCCTTACAGCTTTTCACCTAATTTTTTCAGTCATTGATGATGACTGCTTAGATAAATGATTTCATCAGGGATTATAAAATAGTGAAATTTATCACCTCTTCTTTGTTTATTAGCTGGAATACTTCTATAAAGACCAAAAACCATTTTCCCTATCAACTACTTGTTTTCTTTGAGGTACAGTTCATATAGGAAAGTCAGAATAAATGGTTGAGTCTTTATTTATTGGTTTTCAGAGTGTTGAGGTGGATCCTTAGTATCTTCCAGGTTGACTGATGAGGGATTATTTTGTCTTTGATAGTATCTAGGAACTCATGGAATTTAACATATTTGATGTGTTACAATCCACTGCAGTTATTATTCTTTTCGATGTTCAAGTTATTCCATTACTGACCAGTGTTAGCCTCTTTAAGTTGGCTCCTGAAGTCTTTTGCCATGAGCACAGTGAACTTTGATAGCTTCCTTGTTTCTGGCATGACAAAATGCTTCTGGCTTCTATGTTTCCTGCCTGATATCTGCAATCAGGCCTGGTTCCTTTTGGTGTAAAATGGTATTTAGAGACTATAATCTAGATGCTAAGGGGGCACACTGCTTTTGGGTTGCTCATTATTTCTAAAGTTTTTCAGTAGGTAGGGTAGGAAATACTTTTTTTTTAAAGAGAAAATATATCATGTAATATATTTTTAATGAAAAAATTTTTGGGGTGCTTGGCTGGCTCAGTCAGTGGAGCTTTCAATATTTAATTTTCAATTAAAAATTTCACAGTATGATTTTCTTTTAAAAATATTTAATTTTCAATTAAAATTTAGGATTATAAGGTTTTACTTAATTCTTTGACCTTATATTTGCAACTCTTGCTGAAAATCTTGATTCCTAATGACATTAACTTTCTTACTCAAAGTAGTATATCTATATAAACCAATTTTAGAATAGCAACACCAATGTTATCACTAACAATGTGACACTTGAAAATAAATACTTTAAGATTTATTTTTCGTTCT
Source organism: Eumetopias jubatus (assembly GCF_037043125.1). Taxonomy (NCBI): domain Eukaryota; kingdom Metazoa; phylum Chordata; class Mammalia; order Carnivora; family Otariidae; genus Eumetopias; species Eumetopias jubatus. The sequence goes on from NW_028274808.1 coordinate 136,468,051, forward strand.
TTTGTCATTAGGGTATAATTTCACTAGGAATATACAATCAGATTATTGTGTTTTAAAGTCACTTGAAATAAATTTTCACTGTCTTTCAAGTCATCAACTCAATACACAATTAGGTTCTTGTTTTTTTTTTCTTTTGAGTTTTAGGGATTACTTTTTAAAAATTAAAAAAATTATTATGGTAAGATATACATAACAAAGTTTATAATTATAATGATTTTTAACTTAATAGTTCAGTGGCATTAAGTATATTCACAATGTTGGGCAATTATCACCACCACCATCTCCAGAACATTTTCCATCTTCCCCAACTGAAACTCTGTACCATTAAACACTAATTCCTCCTCATCCCTTTTCCCCGGGCTCTGGCAACAACCCTTCTGCTTTTTGTCTTTATAACTCTGACTACTTAGGTATTTCATATATGTGGAATCACACAGTATTTGTCCTCTTCTGACTGTCTTATTTCACTCTATGGACATTTTTTTAAATATTTAATTTTATAATTTTATGTAATTTTATTTTTTATTTTATAATTATGTAAAATATTTACATGGTTCCAAAGTCAAATCTGCAAAACAAGTTTCATTCAGAGAGGCCTAGTTTCTATTCCTGTCCCCTATCACTGTATAGGCAACCATTAAAATGTTTTTGGTTTATACTTTCCTTGCCCCCACCCCCCTTGTTTTTTACTATAAACAAACAAATATGTATATTTGTATTTATTCTCTCTTTCTTAAATGGTTGCAAATAAGAATAGTAAACATAGTACACTATACATACTTTATCTATCTTGCTTTATTCACTTATCTGTATATCAAGAATATTCTTTGTCATTATATAAAGATAGAAGTTCTCTGTTCTCACTCATCTTTAAAGCTCTTCTCTCCTAATTCCATACAGTTTTGTCAGCTGTAATACAATGTTTAGGAGTATAGTTGAAGGTTACATACCATATACTTTCCTAATACTTGTTGAAAATCTGCAGCAACTGCATTTGAAGGAGAAAAATGTTCTTGCGACATCAAAGGATTTCTCAGAAAAGTATCACTAACCTGGGGACGTTAATGGAAACATTTAACCTATTTAGATAATTTCAACTGGAGAATTACAGAGTTCATTTGAAGCAAAGTCTGGCAGAAATGTGAAATAAAAGAATATTCTATTTCCACACTATTTCTAGCTTTTTGGTGGCAGGGTGTCCTTTCCAATCAAAGATGCAGTATGTAGGACAACTGTGCTTGCCCATTCTTCTCTGCTGCTGTAGTACAGATCACAATCTCATACAGTGAGACTGCAAATAGCACTTTGAGTCTTTGGTATGTCTGAGGACTTGAGGGGAAGAGCAGATGCTCACCTCTGGCACACAGAGAGAGATGGGATTCCATGATCTTTTCTAAATAAGTGTTTTTTATTTTGCCCTCTTCCTCCTCCCTTCAAAATCCATTCAACAATGATGAAACAATCCCAACTGAATGTCATGGTACTATCTTTCAAACCCTTACTTTTTTTCTTTTTCCAACAACTTTTATGGTTGTTAGAGGACATTTCAAAGTCTCCAGAAGGAATTCTTGCAATTGTTTGTACTCCATATTGTATTCCCCAGAAATAGTGGTAAAATGTATGTGGTTAGCAATTTGGTATCTGGTTTTGGAAAGGTGGTAAAGTTCGGATGTTTTGTCATAGTAGCAGAGAGGGAGAACAATTAAAGTACAGTCACTTAAATTACTAACAGTGTTTAGCATCTAGACTCTAGCACTTATCAAGGTGTATCTGGAGAGTGAATTTCAATATTAGTCCTTAGAATCCTTGATTCTATATGTGGTTACAGTTTGAGTTGTGTTGAAGTAAGACAGTACACTAAAAAATATGTGCATGATTCATGAATATGACTGAAAATAACTGTTAGTCACTATAGTATTGCTGACTGATTTTTCCATTAATATATTTTACTTATTTATTTATTTATCTTAGAAAAGATCTATTTACTTATTTTAGAGAGAGCACGCACAAATTGGGGGGAGGAGCAGAGAGAGGATCCCAAGAAGACTCCCCACTAAGCAAGGGAGCCTGAGGTGGGGCTTGATCCCATGATCCTGAGATCATGACCTGAGCCAAAATCAAGAATTGGATGCTTAACCGACTGAGCCACCCAGGCACTCCTATTTGTAAATTAAATACACATGCTATTGAAATGGTATATTAAATATTAGGAAAATTTAATTTCTCTCTTATGTGTAAAGAACAAGATAAATACTAGGAGAGAGTCTAATAGATCTGTGTGGGTAGTCTTTGCAGACCTGCTTTAGGGTCTGGAGAAGTGTGGAAACAGGACAGATGAAGGATAGGGGTAAGAAATCTCTGAAGGTCAAAAAAAAGAAATCTCTGAAGGTCATTAATGCTCTGTTTTATAGACAAATGAGTGATCTGCTTTCAGCTAGTGACACAACTACGAACACACTATAAAATAGAGACCTCATGGGGCACCTGGGTGGCTCAAATGGTTAAGCGTTTGCCTTCGGCTCAGGTCATGATCCCGGGGTCCTGAGATGAAGTCCCACATTGGGCTCCTGACTCAGCAGGGAGCCTGCTTCTCCCTCTCCCTCTGCCTCTCTCCCGGCTCATGCTCTCTCTCTCTCTGTATCTCTGTGTCTCAAATGAATAAATAAAATCTTTAAAAAAAAGAGACTTCATAATTTCAGTAAGTGAAAAAGTCCTTAAAGTAGTATTAAGAAATTACTTACATTTTTAAGAAATGCAGATGGTGTTATGGTATCCAAGGCATTGTCTGTGGCACATAGGTAAGTGATTCCATCAATAAAGAGAGTATGGTAGACAAAGCTTTGAAAAGAATAAATTCATTTACATGATAACGTTGAAGAAATTAAGTACCCTCACAGAGAATCTACTTTTTTTCCAAGCTCTCAGTAGTAGTATACAAGTTGTATAGGTAACTTTTTATAATGAGAATTAGAAAATCTTTCATATATGTGAAAAATTAAATTATGTTAAATAAAAACTATAAGATTAGAATATGTATTTAAAATTTCATCAATAAAAATGAATTACAATAAAGAGAATCTATTTATCTATCTATATTTAAAATGGCTTTGATGGGGCACCTGGGTGGCTCAGTCAGTTAAGTGTCTGCCTCCAGCTCTGGTCATGATCGCGGGGTCCTGGGATCGAGCCCCATGACGGGTTCCCTGCTTGGCAGGGAGTCTGCTTCTCCCTTTGCCCTGCCCCCCCGCTTGTGCTCTCTTTCTCTCAAATAAATAAATAAAATCTTAAAAAAATGGCTTTGATAGATAATTACTCATTCCAAGACTGAATAAAGATTCTCATCAAATAGAAAATGCTATGTTCACTGATTTTTACTATCCTTATATCTTTAGGAAGGCATATTTAATTTTGGTACTTCTTGGCTTTCTAGTATGATAGATTAGAATTTAAAAGTTGTAAACTGCCAACACTAAATATTCTGAATATTGGGGAGGGGGAAATTAAACTCCCCTACAGTATGTGGAAGTGTATCTTAGCTGACCTTTTGTGCCTTCTCAGAGTCACATGTTAGGAAGCTAGAAGGTTCCTGGAAAGTGCCTCCATCTTTACTGCCCAACAATCCAGAAAATTTAAAAATATGGTAAAGAAAAAATAGTTGCTTGGTGCCTAGACTTTGAATCTAGTCATTCTGAACACTCTATATCCAAATGGTTAGCAGGCAATAGACCTGGTCAGATGCTAAATTGGATATACAGAAAAATGACAGATCTCAGAAACAGGGAGAAAAGATAATCCCAGAGGCAAAAAATTTAATGTGCCCGCCCTTTCCATGTAAATCCTTCATATCATATGAATACAATATGCTACAAATATTTTTAATGATGGTATTGATACACATAATCTCTACTTGAAAATATTATTATTTTGGGAGGAGTCTTTGTTGAAAAAGAGTTGCTAATTCTATCATCTCCCTGAAAGGTATATATGTGATTTGAAGTAAATTGATATTGGATGTGAGGAAAGAAATATTTTAAATTTATGCTTAGTACGTTATTAGTGAGTAACATTCAGAAACCATCTTTAAAAGTTAAAAAACTTGAATACCCAATGTCCAGGATACACTGTAATTAACAAAGGCAAGATGAGGAAAACTGTGTACATGGTACTACCATTTATCTATCATTCTCATATGCTCCCTGAAGGGAAATGCACATATATGCATGTGTCTCTTACAGAAAAGAAAAGAAAAGAGAAGAAAAAGAAAATGACAAACTGAAAACTTTGTCAAAATGGTTATCTGTCTGCGGGGAAGGGAGAACAGTGTGGAGAGGACAGGAATGAAAATTAGACTTCTTTTTTTGGGGGGGGAATTAGACTTCTTAAAGTTGTTTTCTCATTTTGACTTTGGAACCACATGCATGTTTTGCATAATTATAAAAGCTATTAAATCAAACTCTAAGAGAGAAATTCTTGTAAATAAAAAAAAATGACAAAAATGAACCTCACTTTGTATGGAGGAACCCAGACAAGAGATGATGGTGGCATGGTTCCCATGGTAGGGCTGGAGGCGGTCGGATTCCGGATATTTGGAAGGGAAAGGCAACAGGATTTGCTGATGGATTGGGTTTGGATGTCAAAGAGACTAAAGACGAGGATCACAAAGGTTTCAGACCTGAGGAACTGGAAAAGTGATACGTGCAAGACTGTAGGGGGGGCTTGGTTTTGGACATAAGTTTGAGATGCCCATTAGACATCCAACAGAGATGCATAATAGGCAGTTGGATTTATGAATCAGGAATTCAGGAAGAGATCTTCAAAAGATTCAAATTAGAATGCATAATCTAAGAAAGCAAATAGTAGATGAGAAAAGAATCTCCTTTTGAAATCATGCTGGCTAATAAGTGAGAACAAAACTAGAATATCACCATTTTGCACTCCCCAGTCAATGAATGGCTCTAGGGTATCAGCAAGGAATAGTACTGGCTGCTAGCATGTCAAAAGGAGATACAGGTAGACACATGTACCATCTGATGGAAAAAAGCACCTATAGTCTTTGGAAGGGATCCAGCCTGTGGATTCAGCCGCGTGAAACATGGTGAACTGCATTCTGCAGTCAGCAAAACCAGAGAGTGGGAAACTACACTCCACAGGTTCTTCAGTGATAAACTGTAAGGAAAGGAAAGGGATGGAGGGGGAAAAATATAGATTAAAGAGGTGTAAAAGACACCGAAAGAAAAAAACCGTGTGGGATTAGGCTCTTGTGTCTGAGGTTGCGTATTTAGGTGCTGAGGCAGTGAAGACCCAGGGTAAGTGACTGCTATAGGGGCTGGAATGGTGGGGAAGAGGGACGAAACTGTGGATGGGACAGGACACATGGCCGGCCGTTTCGGGGATGGCTGGCAGGATTCCATATTTTTGGCTTAGGTGGTAGCTGCAGGTGGTGGGGAGGTTTCCTTGTAAAGCTTCACAAAGCTATACTTTCACTTGATGTGGTTTTTGTATTTTGTTTTATTCTTACAATATAAAGGTTAAAACAAACCTGCTCTTAAAAAGAAAAATGATGAGTCTAGAAGTAATAGATGCTCTTATTTCCCACCTGTTCTTTTACTAACAAAATGGTGTCAAGACTGGCTTAGGCCATACCATGTAGTGTCCCAAGTATAGCTTAGAGTGGTCTTATTAAAGATGTTTCAAGTGGAAGTTTCCTTTTTCATTAATGAAATATTTTGGGTATACTAAAGAAGTTTGGAGAATAAGATAACAAGAATATTTTAGACCTGCCATCTGGGTAAAATGTTACAGATACAATTCATGTCCCATGGCTATTCTTTCCCAACTTCATTTTTTCCTCCCTTCCCTTTGCAGAGGTAACCACTATCTTGAATTTGGTGTTAATTATTCTCATTTGATCTTACCTTTTACATATGGAAGTTCTCCTTTTTGAGGGTTCAACTGAGAGCACGTGCATCTAACATTTTTTTCCTTCATGTCATTACTATTGTTAAAAAGCAGTCTTTTATGAGAATAAACCTTACCTTCCCATCTGCATTATGGTCTTTGGCTCAGCTCTAAGAAGCACTAGTTTAAGCACTGTTGCCGCTGCTTCCTAAAAATAAATTACCAGCATTTACTTTGGGGAACACTGTAGTGTCTTTACTTAATCCTCTCCCTAAATTTACCAATGGTCTGATTGGTTTATTAAAGAGCAAGTGTTCACTAGTAGAACTAATGGGTAGTTAGTCATAATGTGTGGCAAGAGGTAAGTTATGAAATAAGTCATTTGAATCTGAAGAAAAATATGAAAATTACACAAATATACATATATTTGTGTGTATACTTATGTGTGCAAATACAGGTTGCACTAATCAGTCTTAGAGTCACATCTTATATCTGGCTTTAAGGCTGGGAAGCACTATCTAATCAAACATCTTTTCAGTGACTTGTAGTCACTGAAACTATACCTAAAAATGTTGATGGATTAAAACTATTCAGCCCTTGGGGCGCCTGGTTGGCTCATGGTTGAGTGTCCAACTCTTGATTTCTGCTCAGGTCATGATCTCAGGGTCATGAGATTGAGCCTTGTGTTGAGCGGTGGGGTGGGGGTGGGGGTTCCATGCTCAGCGGGGAGTCTGCTTGAGATTTTCTCTCTCCCTTTGCCCCTCCCCTGTGTGCGTTCTCTCTCCAAAATAAAAATAAATCTTAAAAAAACCTATTCAGCGCTTATTCTCTGAATATCCTAAGCCTGCTTTTTTTTTTCTTTCTTTTTCTTTCTTTCTTTCTTTTTCTTTCTCTCTCTCTCTCTCTCTTTCTTTTCTTTCTTTCTTTCTTTCTTTCTTTCTGCATTCTTCTTTATTTTGATTAAGATAAACAATTTTTATTCAATATTATTCACTGATTTCTTTCTGTGAAACAAATAATTTTCAAGGTCTCTTTTTTCTGTTTCTTGTAAGGCTCATCCTCTGGGGGAAAATGTGCAAGATGTTGATGATTATTCAGAATATCTTAAATATGGTTAATTGTATGGAGTCCTATTAATTTACTTTAGAAGTGTGAAAGGAACCTGAAAGTTACCTAGGAAGACTTGAATAGCCACATTCCCTTTTTTTTTTTTTAAGATTTATTTGTTTATTTGAGAGCAAGAGAGTGAGAGCGAGCGAGCACATGTGCTTGGGGGTGGGTGAAGGGGCAGAGGGAGAGAATCCCCATGTGGGGCTTGATCTCACAACCCATGAGATTCGATCTCCCTCTCCCTCTCCCTCTTTGAGAGGGAGAGGGAGAGAGAGATAGAGAAAGCGCATGAGTGGGGAGGGGCAGAGGGAGAGGGGCAGAGGGAGAGGAGAAAGAATCTGAAGCACACTCTGCATTGAGTGCGGAGCCCGAGGCAGGGCTCGATCCCACAACCTCTAGACCTGAGCCGGAACCAAGTTAGATGCTTCCCAATAGCCTACATATGCTGAAAGTCTTTCCTGTTCTGAAAAATAAGGCCCCTTCCCGCACCATGCTTCTTCAGCTTTCACCCCATCTCACTCCCTTTCTAAATTCTTAGAATATCTAACTTTGCTCTCCTGACTTCCTCATCTCCCATTCAGTTGGCCTCAAGCAATCTGGCTTCTGCCTCTACCACTTCTTCCAAACTGCTACCTGTAAGGTCACCAATTATCTTTTTTGTTTTTTTTTTTTAAAGATTTAAATTTATTTTATTTGAGAGAGAGAGAGTAGGAGCAAGAGAGAGAGCAGGAGCAGCGGGGAGACAGAGAGGGAGAAGCAGACGCCCCACTGAGCAGGGAGCCTGATCTGGGGCTCGATGTGGGGCTCGATCCCAGGACCCCAAGATCATGACCTGAGGCAAAAGCAGAGCCACCCAGGCACCCCCACCAATCTTCTTCTAATTGTAGAGTCCAATAAACACCTTTTAGATCTTGTTCAACTTCTTTGGGGCATAAAACATTCTTGTAACTTTCTTCTCTTGGCTTTCAGGACGCCACTGCTCTCATTTGGGTCCCCTTCTCTCTCCTGCTCCTAAACAGTGTTCTGCCTTTTGGTCCTCTTCTCTCCTCACTCTCATACTTTTCTTTTCTACCCTCTTCTACTAGCTTCAACTCTTAGCCATGACCCTCTGAGTGCTACCTATTAGTGCTACGTATTGGACATTTTGTTGACTTAAATCTTTTGGGAATAAGGTGGAGGAAGAAAGACACGAATAGATTGGCCACGTCCAATTTTGTTGCCAAGAGGCAACAAAATTCAACCTGTCCCAAACTATACTCTCCTCCCTTGCACTTCCTCTGACTTCCTCACAATCCTGCTCCTCCATCTGTAGTTTCAATCTTGTTTAATGCCACCTGAGGAAAAAATTTGACAAATCATCATGTGGTACACCTTAAATTTATACACTGTCATATGTGAATTATGTCTTAATAATTCTGGGGAGAAATGATTGAAAAAAAATTGAGAATCATTCTAGGCATGACTCAGTTCCCTTAGTTTTACAATCCCTTTAGGATCTGTCCCCTCCTTTCCATCTGCACCCTCACTGCCCTTTGCTCACACCCTTCAATCTCCTACAGAATCTACAACAATGCCATCCTAACTGGTTCTCTCCCCTCCAATTCACCTTCCATATTATAACCAAACCAAGTTTTCCAAAGATGAATCAGATCCTGCTATTCCTCTATTTAATTGCTCTCCAGTTTCCCTACAATAAGAAAACAAACAGTATAGGACTCTTCATTAATTATTCTCTGTCCGCTTTCTTGACCTAATCTTTAGCCCTACATATCGCGCCCCTGTGTTCTAGCCACACTGAGGTTCTTGAGGTTCCCCAAACACACCGTGCTGTTCCATCTGAGTGGAGCCCACATTTCTCTTTCCTGTCTCAGGCTAAGACTGACTCTTATAAGGCTTCCAAGCCAACCACCCTGCTATCACCTCTGCTGTGGTCAGCGAGCAGCCACCATCCTGAATGCTACAGGAGCAATCTCGACCTGTCTCCACTGGAAGGCTTTTACACTGTAGGACAAACTATATAGTCCTTGGTCATAAAGAGACAATGAGCTCATCAAAGGGCAACTGCAGGTCCCGTCTTTTCTTCATTGCTGCATCCCCTACACCTTTGCCCCGGGATGATGCAACTAACACATGTTCAATAAATGTGTGCTGAACTGAAAGTCATTTCTCCTCAGGGGAGTTAAAATATTTAAGGGTCTCCTCCAAAGGGGTCGCGTGCACCACCAACCCTAACCCCTAGACGGCGCACGTTCGGCCCAGCGGTCGGGATTCAATACCCGCTCGCAGGCTCCGCAGCTCACAGAAGCCAGCCTCTCGCAGGGCGGGGCCTCTCGCCCCCCACGGCCTGCTCCCGGCCGCCCGGGGGCGCCGCGTCCTGAGGGGCGGGCCCGGCAGGCGCCACCCTTGAAGAGGCGGGGCCTGCCGAGGTGGCGGTCAGGACCCAGGGGTACCTGATAGGAGCCTCCGGTCAGGGCCAGCTCCGCTAGGACCGCTCGGCCATTAGCAATACAGCTGTAGGTGATCGTCATGGTGGGCGGGCCAGTGAAGGAAAAGCTTCGGCCGGACTTAACCGCCTGGGACAGCCTAGGGGCGGTGGCTGGCGCGGGGCTCTGGGCGGTGCTTGCGCAGGCGCGAGGAGCGGTTGATTGGCAGGGAGGGAGGCGGGGCCATCCCTGGCTTGGGCTGAGCCTATGATGAGACCGGGCGGGGTTTCGGGAAAAACTGGCTTTGGGTGAGTGAAACCTTTCTCCTTCCTGGTTATTCTTAAAATCCATCGCTAGTTGAATGCATGCATAAAATGTGGTATGTTCAGCCTTAAAAAGGAAGAAAATTCTGACACATGCTAGGCCATGGATGAACCTAGAAGACTTTATGCTAAGTGAATAAGCCAGTCATAAAAGAAGCAAATATTATATGATTACACTTACATGAGGTACCTAGAGTAGTCAGATTTATAGAGACAAATTAGAATAGTGGTTTTAAGGGTGAGGGGGTAGGGGAGAAGGGGGAGGGAGGAATGGGGAGTTAGTGTGAAATGGGTACAGAGTTTCAGTTGGGGAAGATGAAAAAGTTCTGGAAATGGATAGTGATAATTATTACACAACAATGAATATACTTAATACCACAGAATTGTACACTTAAACATGTACAGTTAAATGGTAAATTTTATGTTATGACTATTTAACCACAATCATAAAAATTAAAAAATTTTTAACCCATTAAAAAAAGTCATTTGGTGAGAGCCGGCGTACTTCACAGAACTACCTACCTACACTTCATTCACAGCCTAGAACATGAAAAGTACAGACCTTGATTTAAAATGAAATTCATCCATTAACTCAGCAAGTGTTTGTTGAACTCTCACAGTGCCGGGATGCTAGGATGCAGGCCCTGGGCCCTGGCTCTGAGGGGTTCTTTCTGGAAGTGGTTACAGAGGCATGTGCAGACAGACGCCAATCCCAGGTGGTATGTGTGGGCTGTGGTGGAAAGATAAACTAAGTTGCAGAAGCTGGAGTGGAGGCTGCTAATTCTCCTTGGGAGAGGGAGCAAAGCTTTCAGTCGCCGCCTGATTTAGGTCCGGTTGGAATTCTCTAAGTGGGGAGGAAGGCTGGGACACTCTAAGCAGAGGGAACAGCTTCTGTAAAGGCTGGAGAGCAGGCAGGTGGGGGTTTAGGGAAAGGATGTGAGTGTGGCAGAGGAAAGGTGTGTGGTAGAGTGGGTAGGAGATGAGAGGGGGAGGGGTGGTCGAATGACTTATCCTGGATCTTGAGTTCCTCGACAAGAATTTTTAAAAATACAAGCTTCAGATAAGTGTATATATTCTCATTAGCAGGGTGTCGTGGTAGAGTGAAAAGAAGTCAAACTTGGATTAAATATAGGCATTGCCACATACTCTGCGCCCTTACTGTAACTTAACCTTTCTGAGACTCAGTTTCCTAATCTATAAAATGGGGATAGTTGCCAAATTTAAATTAAGTCGTCATGCAAAATAGTTAGCATACCGCAGATAAGCAATTGCACCCTTAGTGTGGTAAATACATTAATGAGAATTACTTTCTTGCTCCTGGTGGTATAACTCTAAAGGAAAAACAATCGATGTCCTTCTGGGGTGATTGGCAGAGGTGAAGACGGGTAGTCAATGGAGTTTATTTTAACCCAGTGCAATCAAATTGGATTTGACAAGCAAGTAGCAAAACTTGTCTGGACTGTAGCTCCTGAGAAAAATGCTTTGTTGAATTATGTTTCCTCCTGTATAAAGGAAATCTTCAATGTGCTTTAGCAGCTTAGAGAGACTATCTTGTGTTACCGGTGGGGTCACTGAATTAAGAGCACTGGTCACATTGTTTATACAATGTGGGAACGTGAAATATGTTAATTCTGAGGTGATGGGTTGGAGTATTCTTGCTCACGGTAAAAATAAGCTGAATAAACTTGGCCACATGGCGGCACCCCTTGTGTTTAGTAACTAGTGGCGCGAAAGAGACTGGGCAATGACATCATGAGCTGTAGGAATGACAACAAGCATCTGATAGTTGGAAGGGTGTATATGGGGCCTCCCCCATCCTGGTCTCACCTTGTCACGTTAAAACAATCCTGTAAAGCAGGCATGATGGGTTCATTTTGCACAGCCCACACATTTAGACCTACGGAAATGTAAAACTTAAGTGATACCACACTCTCTCTTTGAGTCCCAATTTACCTGATATCTGAGGATTAATCTAGTCAACACCAGGTTTCCTCAGTTAACTCAAGATTTACCCCTTCCCCTGTTTCTATATGGGGTAGGGGTGGTGTCTGTGAGTGTGGGGAGGTCTGACTTGTGAAGGTCAGCTTTTTAAGGTGGCACCTGCTGCTAATGTTCGTTTTCTGTCTTTGGTCATCAGTTCACACACTCCCCTTGGAAACCCTAAGGCCCCTTCGGGCACTCTGGTTCTCTCTCAGCCACTTTTGTAGCCCTCTTGAGGGGAGGAAAACTTTCCCCTGCCCCCTCATGCTATTCTGAGGCCGTGGGAGGCTCGAGAGGCTGTCTCAGGCCTCTGGCCAACACGGCACGCTGCCACCGCTCCTGTCGTGCTGTCACTTTGTTGTCACGTGGGGAGCAGCTCTTAGACCTTACCTACCTGGGCAGCAAGGCCTTGGATTCCCAATTAACTGAGAGTCTTCTCATCACCACATTCCATCACCCCTCACCTTCCAGTGGGGACTCTGGCTAATTGGCTTGCTTCCTTCAGACTCTGCCCTCCTCCTGCCTGTGGACACTCCAGCAAGTCTAGGGGGGGAACCTCCTACCACCCCGGGCATTCTTCCCAATTTATGGCATTAATGTTGACTTCTGCGGTCCCAAACCTTTTCTTTTCATATACTCTCTCTTCAGGGACTTGCTAAAACCTATTTGGAAACTTTTAAGAGGAGAGAATCTTTTCCTTCTTTGCCTGCTCTTCTGCCTCGGTCCCTCCCCGCCCTCTTTGTTGTCTATTTTTATGCGGAGAATAACAGTGACAGCTGCAGCAGGTAATATAAAACATCGCAGGCATTTTTAGCTCTTCCTTGATAGTTTGACAAAACCTTGAGGGCGGAGCACAATGAGTGGTGAGAAGCTTGATCTGTGGGAAGGAGAAATGGGACTATTGTCCATTTCTTTTAACTCAAGCTTTTAGACTTCATGACTGCTTTCATTGACTAGCGAATCTACTGTCATTGCTTTATACAGGTTAGCTTCACGGACGGGAAAGTCACCAGGATTTGAATCATCCAATCTCTTAGGTCACTGCAGAGTTTGTAAATATTCCACAAGCTGGGGAGCATCAAGCACTCACTGATTCAGAATACTCCTTCTTTAGTATTGAAGTTCTCCTCTGAAGGACTCCTCTTTTACTCACTGTTGTTCTTCAAAATGAGAATATTTATATATATTTTCCTTATGGCATGTAATTGCTGTAGTAATTCAAACAATACAGCAGTAAAAGTCTCTTTATTTTTACCAACCCATAAAAAACCCACTAATCATCATCATCATCTACTTTATTTTTGACTGTTTTGATACATTTTTATATTTAACATTAATGGATACATGCATACTATTTTTTCGGAAATCTGTTGTTTTGTTTTTAAATTAAGATATAGCTTTCTTTGACTATCACATATATTTCAAATATTTTCCTCTGAGGTTTATCATTTTCCTTTTCTTTCTGGTGGCTATTCTTTTTTTTTTAAAAATATTTTATTTATTTATTTGACAGAGAGAGAGAACATAGGCAGAACGGCAGGCAGAGGGAGAGGGGAAGCAGGCTTCCCACAGAGCAGGGAGCCCATCGAGCCCTGGCTCGATTCCAGGACTCTGGGATCATGACCTGGGCCGGAGGCAGATGCTTAATGACTGAGCCACCCAGGCACCCCTTTTCTGGTGGCTATTCTTTTGCAGACATTTTTGTTTCTTACTTAGTGAACCATGTCCCTACTTTTTATTATGATGTTGGAACTTAGTGGCTTGTTAGGCAAGGCTTCCTTTCCTATTCCCATATAAAAATATTTCTTTAATAGTCACTTTGGTTTATTTTAATGTTTAAATCTTGAATCCAACTGGAAGTTGTTTTTGTGTCTCTTGTGAGGGAGAAGTATGTGTTTTTCCAAATGTACTGCCAGTTGTTTCAAGCCACGTACTTGAAGTGCCACTTTTGCCATAAACTAAATTCTTCCACAACGTTGTTAATTGGATTTTAGAGTTGATTAACATGTCTGTTTCTGTGCTGATATCACAATGATTCAATATCTGTAGCTTGAATTGCTTTAAGTTGAACAAATGGGGAAGAGTTAATATATTTGCAGTATTGAGTCTTCTCATCCAGGAACATGGGTTGACTTTCTAGTTATTCTTTATTATATCTTCCTATAAAAGCTCTGTAAGTTTCTTCATAAAGGTTTGCCAATTTTTTTAAATCTTTATTCTAGGGTATTTTGGCTGTTCTTGTTTATTTTTATTTATTTATTTATTTTTAAGGATTTTATTTATTAGAGAGAAAACACACAGGGGGAGTGGGAGAGGGAGAAGCAGACTCCCTGCCCAGCCGGGAGCCCGACGCGGGGCTCGATCCCAGGACCCTGGGATCATGACCCGAGCCGAAGGCAGATGCTTAACCAACTGAGCGACCCAGGCATCCCTTGGCGGTTCTTGTTTATGGATTTTGTTCCCCATTTTGTCTTCAAATTGGCTGTTTCTGGCATATATTATTCCTTTCTTTTTGTTTTTTAAGTAGACTCCACGCCCAAAGTGGAGCTTGAACTCAACCCTGAGATTAAAAGTGGTGTGCTGTACTGACTGAGCCGGCCAGGTGCCCCTGTTTCTGGCATATAGAAAATCTGTTGGCTGTGATGTGGGGTTGTTGAGTGCAATGGCCAAGAAAGAATTCTTGAGATGTTGTCTGATGCAACTTAGTGAGTTTATCTAAGTAGCGTGGGATCAGGACAGGTGGGCAGAAAGGGCTGCACTTTTGCTGTATGAAGCTGGTGGTTATATGCTTGGTGCTCAGGGGGGAAGGGACATGCAGGCGGTATTAAATCAGAAATGTCTTCTTTGAATTTCTACTCGTAAAACTACTTTCACAAGATTTCTCTGGTGCTTATCATTCAGTTCAATATTAACTATCAGTGAGATACCCAGGCAGTCATGAGTCCCTTTCGGGATGTAGCAACCAGCACATATTTGATCCTTATCGGAACTATGCAGGTCAGCCTTGTGGGCTAAAGTTAAACATTTTTCTGCTTCTATCCCTCATCAGCTATATTTAATTTATTTTACATATAGCCCCTGCTCCATTATATTGTAAACTCCTAAAGGCCAGGGGCTTCATGTACAGCACAGAGTGCCACCCTCCATGTGACCAGGAGGTAGGATACTATTGTTGGCTCTCATATTAGGCTTTTCCATTATATTCAGAGGCCAAGTGGAGGGGAGCCTCAGGTCGCAATATCTGTGAAAACTAGATAATGATTGAAGATAGTGTAGGGGGAGGAGATTGAAGGGACTTTGGAGTCAAGCGGACCTGGACTGTAAGGCTGACTTTGCCACTTTTTAGTTGTATAATCTTGGCATTTCTGAACCTTAGTTTCTTTCTTGGCTCATCTCTGAACTTAATTCAGAAAATGAACTTGGGGCGCCTGGGTGTCTCAGTCGGTTGGGCATCTGACTCTTGGTTTTGGCTCACATCATGATCTCAGGGCTGTGAGATCGAGCCCACGTCAGGTTCCATGCTCAGTGCGGAGTCTTCTTGTCCCTCTCCCTCTGCTCCACCCCCCCACTCTCCCTCTCAAGTAAATAAATACGTAAATAAAATATTAAAAGAAAATGAGCTAACATACATAAAGCATATTGACTGGCCCCCAGTAGGTGTTCCAGTGTGGATGGCCGTTATGATCATTATGAGTCCGTAATGTCATGGAACCAGATGTATCCATTAAGATGCACATTTAAGAAAACACAGCCTGGCCTATGTGAGCTGCCCCTCTACAGAGTCAATGAACATATTTGAATCACCATTCAAGGCACATGATACAGAAGTCTTCTAAAATTCTTCCTTTTGAGAAATGTGTTATCTCTTGGGCTCTCCTCTATGATAAGTTTCCCCAAAACAGAGGTCAAATGTTACTGATTTTTTTTTTAAAGATTTTATTTATTTTTGACGGAGAGAGAGTGTACAAGCAGGGGAAGCAGCAGGTAGAGGGAGAGGGAGAAGCAGGCTTCCCACTGAGCAGGGAGCCCGATGCGGGGCTCAAAGGACCCTGGGATCATGACCTGAGCCAAAGGCAGGCGCTTAACGGTCTGAGCCACCCAGGTGCCCCATTACCAATCTTTTTATCTCTAGCACCTCATGCAGTGGTGGACACAATTTAGGAGGCTGTATTTCATAGTATGAAGCACAATAATTTATTTAACCATTTGCCTACCTTCATTTTGTTGTTGTTGTTGCTAATACAAAAGATGTTGGAATCTCATCTTTGCTAGGAAGCGTAGCCAGGTTTAAGAGAGGGTATGTAGAGGCAGACATCTCTGCAGGCCTCGCAAACGGAACTTTCTGGTCTAGTCGGTTTTAAATCTAATTGCTGGTCGTGGCCAGCAGAGGGAGCACAGAGCACAGCTTTGAAGGAGAAAGCAGGTGCAGCTTACTGGGGAAGAATGAAAAAGGCCACTCAGGACTTTTACAGAGGAAGGGAGAGCTAGGAAAAAGGTCATTCCTCATTTTTGTTCTCTTCACCCTGTTCTCTTTGGTAACTCATTCAGGCCCGACAGGCCTCGTCTCATCTTTTCTTTTGCTCCTTGCTTAGCTGCTTTTCATAGCCCTTCCCTTTCCTCTAGTTAATTACACAGGAAGACCCACAAGTGCCCTCATGTTCTCCAGGCTAGTTTCTCTTTTAGTCAGCTCAGTTACTTAGCTCAGATTCAGGGGATGGGCATTGGTGAGGGTCCCAGAAAAACACGGAGGAACCCAGGTGCCTTGATTCACAATTCCTTCTGAATAAAGCCATTTGGGGGGACTGAAAGGGCTGGGGTTGGATTCCTCTCTGCCTGAGGAATTGGAGAGGCAAATGAGGACTGGACAGAACGGTTGTAGGGAGTGGGGTTTCTAGAGAGTGGGGGGAGGGGCACTTCCTGCTTTATTGTCTTGCATAAGCGGATCTATGGCAGGTGCAGAATCACACGTGACGTAACCGCAACCACAAAGAAGCGAATATAGGCCAGTGTTACAGTTTTTTCTGTGGAATACTAAGATGTTGGTAGATATTGTGAGAATAAGTCTGTGATCAAATAAGTGTGTGGAAGCTGTTAAAAAATTGAACAGATTTCTCTACTGTGGGAGTTCTTAGATCCTTTAGCAGGCTAATAAATACGGTTTGTGAATCTCTGGTAAAAGGGGATATTATATGTATGTGGGATTTCCCAAACTTATGTGAACTGAACATTTTTAACAGATGGCATCTATGAAATGAGTATTTCATGAATCCCATTTTGGAAAGTGCTGAAGGGCACTGTTTCCTTCAGAGATCTATGACTTCCCATTCCCACTGAAAGAGGTGTGGAGGAATGAGTGGAGTGGTTAAGGAAGGAATAGCAGAATCTCAAGTGGGGCTTTCTGAAGTCTCTCATGTCCCTCCCTTCTGCACCCCCACCAGAGATTCTGATACCATTCTCACCACCTCATCCCTATAGTTGAGGATCTCTTGAATTGTGAGCCACTTCTGTAACTGGGAGTGATCGCCTCTCTCAGGTGTATTGGAGGAGGAGATAAAATGGTTGTGAACTGTTGTCCTCCAAGTCAAGTACAAAATTCTCTGCCTGTTGTTTAAGTTTTGCCATTGTCTTCCCCAACCCCAGTTATCTCCCTAACTTTAACCTTCTTCTTCTTCTCCCCACATCAATCACTGCCATAGCGAATTTAGTCTGCTCACTAATCTGAGATCGTATTATGGCGATTCCAGGCTGGGAGCTTTTGTTCGTGTAATTTTCCCCACATTCTCCTAATTCTTCTTCCATCCTTCAAAACCCAGGTGAAGACCTTCAGAGGTCACCAGCTCTCCCACTTATTTTTTTTTATGGTATGGGTTTCAGCCATTAATGACATACAGCTAATTCTTTGTTAACAAGTCTGTTGGGTTTAAAAAGCTTATAAGTTGATTGTTTGGAATGTAGAGCACGTTTCTCTGCAGAAATATTGTAATTGAGTCAAGGTGTATTTGAAATAGAAATAGTAGAAAACAATCTTTAGTAATTAAAATAGCAACTCTAGTGATTAAACAAAACCGGGAATCAATAAGATTGAATTAGCTCACTCCCATTCATCTTGGTGCTGGTGTTTAAGGAAGAGCAGGTTTAATTAAAGGAGGATAGAGAGGTGTTGGAAATTAGAGGATATTCTGAATGGGCCTTATGGAGCAATTTCACAGAAGACACAAGGCTTTTTGTTATGTCTTTATTACTTCCCAACTCCTCACTCTGCATTTCCATGATGCTGGTGTCTGGCTGCTAGTGCTTTTGTACTTAGCCATAGTTTGGGTTATTTTTGGCTTAAAAAAGGTTATGGGAGAATGTCAGAAAAAATGGCAGAATAAAGGACCTCCAAAAATATTCCCCTTCATAAAAGCAATGAAAAAAAGGTATCTTTTTTTGAATTTATTTTGTAACATACAATTGTTGAATCACTGTGTTGTATAGCTGAAACTAATATATGTCATCTATACTTTAAAAAAATTCAGAATTAAATTTTTAGAAATCTAGACGTTAACCAAAGGCTTGCTAACCTAAGGATCATTTAAGCGGCTGAATCTTAGTAAGAATAATGAGCTCTGGCATTTTAACTTATCCTAATCCCACCCCCAACTTTCCAGTTATGCAGTAGTCTTTTTTTTCTAAAGATTTTATTCATTTATTTGATAGAAAGAGACACAGCGAGAGAGGGAACACAAGCAAGGGGAGCAGGAGAGGGAGAAGCAGGCTTCCCGCCGAATAGGGAGCCTGATGTGGGGCTCCATCCCAGGACCCTGGGATCATGACCTGAGCCGAAGGCAGTTGCCCAATGACTGAGCCACCCAGGCGCCCCTATGCAGTAGTCTTAATAACAGTTCATATTCCTGGGGGCAACTTGGCAGCCACCCAAGAGGGCAGAATGAATTTGGAACTCTTTCAAAGCCCCATTCTCATAGAATTGTCATTATCTGATCTGTCTAGTGGTTCTCCAGAAGAGTTTACTTACAAGGCTGACTCAGAGCTCACTCAATGCTAAAAAACCTTCTCCTCCCACAGGGGACATTTTCAAAACAATTATAAGCAAGGGTTTCAACTCGCAGATGCTGTAGGTGATGGGTAACAGTTGGGAAAACAGTAGACTAAACCAAAAGCTTAAAAGGAATAGCTGGTGAATGCACTGTCCGTAAGGACTTTGAAAAGTTCTGACATATTTCTGGTAATCTAGAAGTCCATGTTATATGAAAGAGTTCTGAGCATGCTCGGGAAAGATGTGAGAAGGCTCTAAGCTCTCATGTCTGAATAACCTTGAGATTTTATGCAAGTAGGAAGTGAAGGCTGAGGTGGAATTATAAATTGAGTTTTTTTAAGATTTATTTATTTATTTTAGAGAGAGAACGAGCACAAGTGGGGGGCGGGCAGAGAGAGGGAGAGAGAATTTCACGCAGACTCTGTACTGAGCACGGAGTCTGACTTGGGGCTCAGTCCCACGACCCTGAGATCATGACCTGAGCTGAAACCAAGAGTTGGACACTTAACTGACTGTGCCACCCAGACATCCCGTGGACAGAGTTTTAAAGGCATGCTCTAACACTTACACAGAGCTGCTCACAGCAAAGCCTGGGAGACTGATTAGTTCCAGCTATTTAAGGATATTTCTATCCAGTCATTAGTTGGCCAATAAGCTAACTAAGTAGAGACACTAACATGACAAAGAATGTAGACTTTACAGAATTAGTTCAGAAAAGTCACTGAACAAACTGTTACTATAACAAGTGGCAACAATAGACTCTGCAGGTGGGGGTGTTGGATCTGATTGTCTGAGTTGTCACAGTATATTATTTTAAATGTCTAGTTCTTAACAAAAAATCATGAGACATACATGGAAACAAGAAAATATGTTCCATAAAAGGAAACAAGCAAAAAATAGAAATTGTTCCTAAGGAACCCCAGATGTTGGACTTACAAGACAAAGACTTTATTTATTTATTTGTTTGTTTGTTTGTTTATTTATTTTAAGATTTATTTATTTGAGAGAGAGACAGAGAGAGAGAGAGTGCAGGGGGAGGAGCAGAGGGAAAGGAAGAGAATCTCAAGCAGACTCCCCACTGAGCATGGAGCCTGGCATGGGGCTTGATCTCAGGACCCTGAGATCATAACCTCAGCTGAAACCAAGAGTCAGACACTCAACCGACTGAGCCACCCAGGTGCCTCCCAAGACAAAGAGTTTAAATCAGCTGTTTTAAATATTCCAAAGAATTAAAGCAAACCCTAGCTAAAGAATTAATGTGTGATAATGACATTTCACTAAATAGAGAATATCAATAAAGAGATAGACATTATGAAAAGGAAACAAATATAAATTTTGGAATTTAAAGTACAAAACTGAAATGAAAAAAAAATCACTTAGAGGACCTCAACAGCAGTTGAAGATGCAGAAGAAAGAATCAGGGAACTTGAAGACAGATATGCTGATATTATTCAGTCTGGGGAACAGAATGAAAAAAAGAACGAACAAAAGTAAACAAAGCCTCACAAGCCAGTGGGACATCAACAAATGTTACCAACATAAGCATAATGGAAGTCCCAGAGGAGAGGAGAGCAAGAAAAGGGAGAGAAAGTACATGAAGAAATAATGGCTGCAAACTTCACAAATTTGATGAAAAATATTCATCTACACATCCAGGAAGTTAAAGAAACTCCACATAGGATAAACTCAAAGAGATCCACTCCTAGACGTATTGTAACGAAAGTGTTGGAAGTTGAAGGCAAAGATAGAATCTTGAAAATAGCAAGAGAGAAGGGGCTCATTACATATATAGGAACTCCAATGACATTAACAGCTGATTTCTTATCAAAAGCCAGAGGAGCCAGAAGACAGTTGAATGACATATTCAAAATGCTGAAGGAAAGAAAGAAAGAAGAAAGGAAAAAAAGGAAGAAAAAAACACCACTGTCAACCACAAATTCAGTATCTGGCAAGGAGAAATTAAAACACTGCCAGATAAACAGGAACTGAGAGAGTTCATCATGAGCAGATCTGCCCTGTAAGAAAAACTAAGTAAAAGAACATTATACAGTAATTCAAATCCACATGAAGAAATAAAGAACACCAGTAAACACATAGTTAAATTTAAATGATAATATAAATGTAGTTTTTCTTTGTTACTCCTTCCCTGCATAAAAAGACAAACTGCATAAAGCTATAACTATAAATGTATGTTGATGAGCACACAATGTATACAGATATAGTTTATGATAATAACAGCATAGAGGAGTAGTGGGGAATGGAGTTATTTAGAGCAGTTTTTAAAATATACTATTGAAATCAAGTTGGTATTAATCAGGACCAGATTGCTGTAAATTTAGATGTTACTGGTAATCACCAGGGCAACCAGTAAGAAACAAACTCAAAAATATATAATAAAAGAGTTGATAAGGGAGTTAAGATGGTACACCAGAAAATATTTAACACAAAAGGCTGTATCAGAGGAATCAAGGAACCAAAAAAATCAGATATGTAGGAAACAAATAGCAAAATGGGAGAAGTAAATCTTATCAGTAATTAAATATAAATGGATTATACACTCCAATTAAAAGGCACATATTGGTAGGATGAATTAAAAAACATGATCCAACTGTATGCTGTCTGCAGGAGACTCACTTTAGATTAAAAGACACAAATAGTTTGAAAGTAAAAGGATGGAAAAAGATATACTTTGCAAATAGCAATCAAAGAGGTGGTATAGGTATACTAATGTGAGACAAATAGACTCTGAGACAAAAAACGTTACTAGAGACAAAGAGGACGTTTTATAATTCATCAGGAAGACATAAACATCTGCACATAATAACAGAGTGTCCCATTATATGAATTTAAAGCTCCCAGAAGGGAGTTTTGAAGGAAAAAAATTAAAAAATAATAGTTGGGACTTTACTGCCCCACTTTCAATAATAGGTAGAATAAATAGGCAGACAATCAACAAGGAAATAGAAGAATTGTATAACACTATACACCAACCAGACTAATAGACAACGCAGATTCTTCTCAAGTGCACATGGAACGTTCTACAGGATAGACCATATATTGGGCCATAGAAAAAGCCTCAGTAAGTTTGAAAGGATTGAAATCATTACAAAATATGTTCTATAACTACAAATCAATAAAATTAGAAATCCATAACAAAAGGAATTTTGGAAAATTCAAAATATATGAAAATTAAATAACACATTCCTAAATTAACCTGTGGGTCAAAGTAGAAATCACGAGTAATTCATCTATACTTCCCCTAAATCAAAGTGAAAATACAGCGTGCCAAACTGTAGGATATAGCTAAAAAAGTCCTTAGAGGGAAATTATTTATAGAGGCAAGAATCCCAAATACAAATTCTATAAATTGATAGATAAATGCAGAAGACTGTTTGAGGCATGTGCTCATGTGATAGCAGAGAAACAGGAATAAATAAACTCAATCAGGCAAGCTCGTTTCAAGCCTCTGCTTGTGTTACATCTGCTAATTTCCTGTTGGCCAAAATAAATTACATGACAGAGTCAAGGGGAGGGGCACGATGGTGGGAGGGCCTTGGTGCTCTGACTATTATACTTCCCTATAATGTTGCTTGTTTCTGTTTCCCTCTTTTTGAAGTAGGTATAGAATTATAAAAATCCAAGATAAAAGCAGTGAAAACCATGTTGCTTTCATTGTTCAAGATCTGTGGTTGTGAATTAATACTTAGCATGAGTTCATATGTTAAAAAACTGCTTTAACTGTGTATTCTAATCATTGTGGTGTCACGGAGGAAATATTTACTTGTTATACATTCCCTAATCAGCAATGTCGGTTCTGTTCAGATGCCATTGTTTAAAAGGTCCTGGAAAATGATTCTTTGATATGGCTTATCTTTCGAGGGTGTCCGTCTTGAATTAGAGAGTCCTGCTGGGGCTCTATTAATTAGCCCAGAATTAATAATCAATCCTTCACTAACCTGTGAAGTTGGAGGGTAGAATTGGAAAAAAGCCTGAATATTATATCACATAAACTAATTTTTGTATTGTCCACTTGGTGGTGGAGTTGTTTTTAGAAAGCAGTGTAAAGAGTAATGAATTAAGTAAAAGAGAAAGAGTCTCATGAATTTCTTACTACGAGAAAAATGCAGCATACATTTTTAGTAGGTATTTTTCCAGGCAGTAGCATTACCTTTATTAAAGTATATAAGAGATAATGTAATCCAGGGTAGGTATGTTCATATAATAGGTTTTATTTTTTCCCTAAAGAGTTGTGATAATTCCATTTCCCAATATATCAGATGAAGCTACTTGCTTACTGATTAGAGTTCAGTGCTCAAAAATATAGATTTTACAAATTGTCTTAATTTGGGTAATCCTAAACACCATCTTTTCTTTTTCTTTTCTTTTTTTTTAAGATTTTATTTATTTGAGAGAGAGACAGTGAGAGAGAGAGTGTGAGCGAGGTGAGGGATAGAGGGAGAAGCAGACTCTCTGCTGAGCAGGGAGCCTGATGTGGGGCTCGATCCTGGGTCTCTGGGATCATGACCTGAGCAGAAGACAGATGCTTAACTGACTGAGCCACCCACATACCCTCTTTTTTGTTTTTTAATTTAGAAAAATCCTTGTATAAAGTAATACTCCTTATATAATGTTGTCTTAAGTCCCTCCTACTCACTGGCATCACTTGGACTTGGGAGCTTATTAAAAATGCAGAATCTTGGCCCTCACCTCAGACCTCCTGAATCAGACTGCAGTTAGGGTTTTTGCACGCACTTTAAGATGCACTGTTCTCCCTTGGTCAGATGCCAGCAGCGGATGTGAGGTACAAAGGGAAGAGAAGTAGGCAGGTATCAGGACTGGAATCATTTAACAGTCACAGATTTGTTCTGAACCTTTAATTGCTTTTTTGAAGCCATCCCTGAAATGCTCATGCTCTAGTGCTGGAGACTGTAAACATGAAGCTACCTCATGTTCTTTTAGATTCTAAAAGAAAGAAAGCAGAGTTGGGTCAGTCATTCACACACTTCTCAATCCATCATTAAAATATGGGAGATTCCGGAGACTGGTGCTCTAATCTGGCCAAGCCAGTAACTGATGGTGTCATATTTGGCAAACCATGAATCTCTTCGTTTTTAGCTTCTTTATCTGAAAACTGAGGTGGTTGGGCAGGTTTATCCTTTTCAGTTTTTCTAAGAATGCTATGGTTTTGGGTATAGTCAGGGCTGATGTTCAGCTGGTAAACCCAGGTAGCCCTGTACCTGTCTTTAGCCTGGCATCGGTTCCGAGTGGTGGTGCTGGTGCCCCGCTGGTCATTACATAGTTTGCTCCTGTTAACTGATGACTGGAGGGGAGCTAAGTACCAGGATCTTTTAGGGACTAAGTATTATCACTGTAGGTTCCCGAATCCTTGCATGTCATGGATTCAGAGACCTGTAAGTATAGGCCTGAGGTATAAGAAAGCTGAACCCAGCAGTGCAGGGAGTGGAAAGTACACGGGCTTTGGTGTCAGTCTTGGGTTTGAATCCTAGTTTGGCTGTATGGGCTTAAGTACATTACCTAAACTAACTTGGTATCAGTTTTGTTTCTTAGCTGAAAAATAGGATTAATATAATAATATGTACCCCACAGTATAATTATGAGGAATTAATAAGATGATTGGTGTAGAGAATCTGGTAAATAATAGATGCTCAATAAATGTTAGTTTGCTTTTTCACTTAGGTATCCATATACAGAATGACTTGTACATACACTTTTTCTTCTGGAAACCTCTGTAATGTGATATACTGAATGGACAGAAGTACTATGTACCTTTATAAGAATAAAAGAAGATGGGGCACCTGGGTGGTGGCTCAGTTGGTGAAGTGACCGATTCTTAATTTTAGCTCAGGTCATGATCTCAGGGTCGTGAGATCGAGCCCTGTATCAGGCTTTGCACTGGGTGTGGAGCCTGCTTGAGATTCTCTCTCTCCCTCTCCCCCTCCCCCTACCCCTCCCCACACTCTTGCATTCTCTCTCTAAAAAAAAAAAATCTTTAAAAAATAGTAGAAGATAGATAACTTTGAGGGCAATTCTAATAATTCCAATTGGGAAGGGGGAGTTTATAACTCTACCTAGGGCTCTTGCTGAAAATCAAAGATGATTTTCTTCTTTAGGCCAGTGGTCTTTAAACTTTTTTGCTTGCATGTCCTCTCTAAAACTTTTGAAACAAACAAAACCAGCCATGTTCTCCACATACATTTTTAAGTTCACATCTAAAATTCTTCATCATAAGTTTAGATGTTGCCAAAGATGCAATTTCTGGTGTACTATAAATATTACCATTTAAAAATAAAACTATTGTTTATCTTTCTTAGATTTCACATATTTAAAGTTTGTAAAGAAACATGCTGGGAAATTCCAACCTGCAAGGAGGATCATTCTGTATTTTTACAAATCTTTTTAGTTAATGAGAAACAGCTTGGTGAGGACTTGTTTTCCCTAGTGTCTCATTCTGTGCCCTGGGTGCTTATTTCAAGTTTCATTTCAAGAAGAGAAGGTGAAAAATTACATATTGCTTCTGACAGTTCAACATTGCATCTTTGAATAAAAGGGAGAGTGGCAAACTTTTTCTTAAAGGGCCCATAGTAAATATTTCAGACTTTGAGGATCACAGTCTGTGTGACAACTATCCAACTCTCCGTTATAGTACAAAAGCAGCTACAGACAATACCCAAACAGACAGGGCTGTGTTCCAGTGAAGTTACTTCCCCAATTAACAGTCACTCCCTTCACCCCCACACCGGCCCTAGGAAGTGAGGTGAGGCATCTCTATAGATTTGCCCAGGCCGGACGTTGGGAAGTCTACTTAGAGCTTGTTCTGGTGATTCTGTAAGAACGTAATTCTTTGTATTAAATTCCTTTCTACTTAAAAGGCCTTGAGGGCCTTCTGTTTCTTTTTAAAAATTTATTTATTTATTTATTTATTTTTAAAGTAATCTCTACACCCAGTGTAGGGCTTGAACTCACAATCCCAAGATCAAGAATCACATGCTCCACTGACTGAGCCAACCAGGTGCCCCCAGAGGCATCTGTTTCTTGCATCGAACCCTGACTGGTTCAGTCAGAGTTAAAGGAGAAAGATGAAGGATGTAACATTTTTAACTTTTATTTTATTTATTTATTTATTTACTTATTTATTTATTTTTAAAGATTTTATTTATTTATTTGACAGAGAGAGACACAGCGAGAGAGGGAACACAAGCAGGGGGAGTGGGAGAGGGAGAAGCAGGCTTCCCGCCGAGCAGGGAGCCCAGGACCCTGGGATCATGACCTGAGCCGAAGGCAGACGCTTAATGACTGAGCCACCCAGTCGCCCCTAGGATGTTCTTTGAAACTAAGGCTTTGACTATACTTTTTGGCTTCAGTCTTTAAAAAAAGTTTACCAGCTTTTTCAAATCATTTTGTTTGATTCCTTAGATGACAAAGCAATATGCATTTATTACTTAAAACTTTTGAACAAAACAGATGCGGTGGTCCTACTTTTAACCACACTTTCTAGATGTTAATCATAATTAACAGATTTTTATCCTTTGAGATCTTTCTCTGACACAGGAGCTGTAACAGAAACTTACTCGGTACATTCGATGATCTCTTGAGGTGCTTCCCAGCATCTAAGACTTAAGTACAAATTCAGTGCTTTTCACTGAGCTCTCTTTGAATTCCTAAGACAGTGCCCTACCTCTGATGCTTAATGAATCTTTGTTGATACTGACCTAAATGATTCAAAGCCTGACAAGGAGCTGAAATGCAGATCATTTAAGATGTGAGTCTGAAGTGCACATCTTTATGTGTGGCAAAGATCCTGTGCAGAATCAGTGTTTTGCTTTTGTTTTTGTAATTGTGAAGATTTTATTCACCTTTTAAACAAGTGGATACCTATTATACAAAAATAACAAATGTCTTTTTTCTCAAGTATGATCTAGATCTGAACAAAATGAAGTGATTCCTCATGCTATATCAGTAAAGATTAATACTAATAATACCTGACATTTATAATTGCTTTGTATTTTTTAACTGCTTTGTATTTTTTTAAATGCTTTGTATTTTACGAAGTACTTTGAGATGTATTTTATTTAATTATTTGAGATGTATTTTATTGGACCCTAGTGAGGCAGACTTAGGAAGGGTTATACCCATCTTAGAGATGAGTAAATGGAGACTAAGAGAGGTTCATCAACTTACTCAAGGTCACACAGTTAGTGGTGGAACTTGAACTAAAACATTTTGACTTTAATGCTCTTTTCCCCACACAAAACATTGCCCAACAATTGCCTTTATTAAGTGAGAATTTGAATTAAGATGACTTTGGGGGGTAATTATGGGATGGCTGGCATATACTTATTTAATTTTCACTTACTGTTGCACAACTTTCTCATCTTGGAAGCTAAGTGACAGTTTAGCACTGTTAATATAACTCAGTAAGTTAGTTGTGGCCTGAGGAGGGTGCTCTTCTTCAATTCAAGGTTTGAGAATTGATGTTAAATTTAGTTTATAACTTTACATATTGATTAAATAAATGAGTGTGAGCTTGAGTA
Organism: Eumetopias jubatus; assembly: GCF_037043125.1. Lineage (NCBI taxonomy): Eukaryota > Metazoa > Chordata > Mammalia > Carnivora > Otariidae > Eumetopias > Eumetopias jubatus. The sequence continues at coordinate 136,495,373 of NW_028274808.1, forward strand.
TATTTATCTTGGACCAAATATATAAATATATATATATATATTTATATATTTGTATGTATTACCTATTCAAAGAAGTGGAATCTTGTCTTTTCCCCTTAACTTTGAATATACCATAGATTTAAAAGGATAAAGAACCTTCCAAAAAGGAGATAGATTTAACTCTGATTCCGGAGGGAGGGTGTGAGGTGGGAAATGAGGCTGGATCAAACCAGCACTGAGAAGATGGTCAGTGGCTGGTGAAACTCCTTAAAGGAGCCCTTCTGACCCTTTTCCTCTGACCCAATCCTCACAGTGCAGACATTACATAAATTGGATTCTCTTCTGTGGGCACTCAGTTTTTGGATTAGCCTATCTAAATATTTGGCTAACACCAAAAATTATGAAGTTTACATTTGTTTTTCTTGATTTACTGGTGGAAAAAATTAATCTTTTTTAACCCAAGCTGCCCATTTATGGACTGACTTGGGTAATATGTTTTCCTGGCCGGGCCAGCTTCCCCTCCCTGCACTTGCCACTGTCATGCATGCACACACATCCTCAGGTCTCTTTTGAGCAGGTGCTGCCCCATCCATCCAAGCCTGGGAGGCCCTAGACAGATTAGGAAGATCATGTGGTCTGTCGACCCAATGATCACTCTCATTGTCTTGGCCTCTAGACAAGACATTAGTTTATTAAAACCCATTATACTGTGGCACATTTAATTCCTTAAGTTACATAGTGTCAGGCAGCAGTGACCCTGCCACTTCCTAGCCTAGAAACTCTGAGCGAGTTACCTAACCTTTGGGTTTCAGTTTCCTCACTTGCAGAATGGGGCTAATAATGGTACCTACCTTAGAGTTATGGTTGTGGGGATTTAAAGATGCTGTAGAAAAACTGCTAGCATATGGCCTGATGAATACTTAGTATTATTAACTACACTTGGGTATATGCCCTAAACTTAGGGGGTAGGGTTTTTTGCGGGGAGGGAGTGAAGGACTGGTAATAATAATTTTAGGAACAATAAATTGAAATAGGGACCAAAGAAAGATTCCTATAAACTCATAAGCAGGAACTTAATAATGGGAACTTAAGGGGGAAAGATTCAAGGTTCACAAAGGAAATTAGTGGTCATTTTGAGAGATAGTGTCCTGGGTACAAGTGGCGGTATGGGGGGCTCAGGTTAGAATTAGAGATCTATCAACTCCTTCCCTAGTCATCTAACAGAAAGGATGCCTCAGCGTTAAACATCTCCAGGGTGATGGCTGGAGCAGCTCAAGTAAAAGAAGATCAGTACTTGCGTTATACCCAGGAAGACAGAGGGAGGAAAAAATGGGTAAATTGGCCCCGGAAATGATGAAATTCAACAGTATTTCATTGCATGTCTATCCCTTTTATCCTCTCAGTGTTCAGCTCCTTCAGAGTTTATTTTTATATAGTTGAAATAATGTATGTGCTAATGATTTTTTTTTAGTCAAGAAAAATCTCTTGTTTGGAGATCTCAAATATTTTTGGTTTGGCAAACTTTTTATAGCAATGGATTATGAAGTTCTTAACAGAGCATTTGAAGTGATATATTTAGTGTGATATGATTTTTATTGCTGAAAAATAGAGGATTCTCCCAATATATATACAACATTCAGGTGATTTTCTCTTTCTTATCATCATTTAAATTTGTGTTTTCAACTTACCCTCATCTTCCTTCTCTGTTTTCAACTGCTGCAGAGAAAGGATGAAATAGAATTGATGTGAAAAAGACTTCCCTGAGAAGGGGGCATCTATTAGAGATATAGGATGCCTAGTGGACTCAAGGAAAGATGCCAAAGTGTGTATTTCTGTGTATGTGTGGGAGACAGGCTGAGGATGGTTATGTAAAAGGAAGGGTGTGGTCAACTTAGAAGAATTAAACTTTAGTTATCTTTTTTAAATGACATTCTTGATTCCAGAATCTTAATTAAGTAGACTGTAGTAGCCCAGCTAGGCTAAGCTGTTCTATGGAACAGATTAACCTGAAAATCTCAGGAGCTTACCACAGCAAAGGTTTTTTTCTCTTTTATATCACAGGCTGATGTAGGTTGGGTAGCTCCCCTGCTTGGCTCTCCTCCAAAAGGTGACTCGGGAGTCCAAGTTGTTTTTCTTTCACAACTCTGATGTCTTGGAGTACTTGGTTACCACTGCATGGATGGGAGAGAGAGTATGGATAAAGTACATCCTTTTTGGATTAGAAGTGATGCATCACTTCAGCTCATATTCCATTGTTAAGAGTTAGTGACATGACATGGAACATTCACCAGAATAGATCACATATTAGGCCATAAAACAAATCTCGACAAATTTAGAGATTGAAGTTGTACCATGCATCTTTTCCAACCACAGATAGAAATCAACCACAAGGGGTGCCTGGGTGGCTCAATCATTAAGCGTCTGTCTTCGGCTCAGGTCATGATCTCAGGGTCCTGGGATTGAGCCCCACATTGGGCTCCCTGCTCAGCGGGAAGCCTGCTTCTCCTTCTCCCACTCCGCCTGCTTGTGTTCCCTCTCTCGCTGTCTCTCTGTCAAATAAATAAATAATCTTAAAAAAAAAAAAGAAATCAACCACAAGAAAAAATCTGGAAAGAACACAAATACATGGAGGTTAAATAACATGTTACTAAACAATGAATAGGTCAAGCAAGAAATCAAAGAGGAGAAATATCAACTGACACAGATGATTATCAGCAATGAAATTGAATTAGTAATAAAAAAAAGTCCCAACAAACAAAAGTCCAGGACCAGATAGCTTCACAGGTGAATTCTACCACACATTTAAAGAAGAGTTAATACCTGTTTTTCTCAATCTATTTCAAAAAATAAAAGAAGGAAAGCTTCCAAATTCATTCTGTGAAACCAGCATCACCCTGATAGAAGTCCAATGCACTATCCATTGCGCCCCAGCATCACCCTGATAAAGACAGTACAAAACCAGATAAAGACAGTACAAAAAAAGAGTACTACAGGCCAATATCTCTGATGAACATAGATGCAAAAATCCTCAACAAAATATTAGCAAGCTTTATCCAACAATACATTAAAAAAAAACATTCACCACGCTCAAGTGAGATTTATTCTTGGGATGCAAGCATGGCTCAATATTTGCAAATCAATCAGTGTGATCACATCAGTAAGAGAAAGGATAAAAATTATATAGTCATCTCAATAGATGCAGAAAAAGCATTTGACAAAAATATGACATCCATTCATGGTAAAAACCCCCAACAAAGAAAGTTTAGAGGTAACAAACCTCAACTAACAAAGGCCAAATATGAAAAATTCACAACTAACATCATACTCAATGGTGAAAAACTGAGAGCTTTTCTTCTAAGATAAGGAACAAGACAAGGATGTCCACACTCACCACTTTTATTGAACATAGTACTGGAAGTATGAGTCACAGCAAAAAGACAAGAAAAAGAAATAAAAGGCATCCACATTGGTAAGGAACAAGTCAAACTTTCACAATTTGCAGGTGACATACTGTATGTAGAAAACCCTAAAGGCTCCACCAAAAAACTACTAGAACTGATAAATGAACTCAGTAAAGTTGCAGGATACAGAATCAATATACAGAAATCTGTTGCATTTCTATACACTAATAATGAAGTAGCAGGAAGAGAAATTAAGAAAACAGTCCCATTTACAATTGCACCAAAAATGATAAAATACCTAGGAATAAACTTAACCAAGGTGGTGAAAGACCTGTACTCTGAAAACTATAAAATGTTGATGAAAGAAATTAAAGGTGATACAAATGGAAAGATATTCCATGCTCATGGATTGGAAGAACTAATATTGTTGAAGTGTCCATACTACCAAAGCCATCTATAGATTGAATGCAATCCCTATCAAAATACCAACAGCATTTTTCACAGAATTAGAACAAATAATCTTAAAGTTTGTATGGAACCACAAAAGACCCCGAATAGCCAAAGCAATCTTGAAAAGAAGAACAAAACTGGAAATATCACAATACCAGATTTTAAAATATACTACAAAGCTGTAGTAATCAAAACAGTATGGTACTGGCAGCACGGAAATAGACACATGGATCAGTGGAACAGAACAGAGAGCCCAGAAATAAACCCATGATTATATGACCAATTAGTTTTTGATAAAGGAGGCAAGAATATGCAGTGGGAGAAGACAGTCTCTTCAACAAAGGTGCTGGGAAAACTGGACAGCTATGTGCAAAAGAATAAAACCGAAGACCATACACAAAAATAAACTCAAAATGGATTAAAGACTTAAACAAGAGACCTGAAACCATAACAATCCTAGAAGAAAGCTCAGGCAGTATTTCTTCTGACATTGGCTGTAGCAACATTTTTCTAGATATGTGTCCAGAGACAAAGGAAACAAAAGCAAAAATAAACTGGAACCACATCAAAATAAAAAGCATCTGCACAGCAAAAGAAACCATCAACAAAACTAAAAGACAACCTATTGAGTGGGAGAAGATATTTGTAAATGACATATCTGATAAAGAGTTAGTGTCCAAAACATATAAAGAACTTATACAACTCAACGTCAGAAAACCCAAGTAATCCAATTAAAAATGGGCCAAAGACATGAACAGACTTTCTCCAAAGAAGATATCCAGATGACCAACAGACATATGAAAAGATGCTCAACATCACTCATCATCAGGGAAATGCAAATCAAAATCACTATGAGATCACCTCACACCTGTCAGAATGGCTAAAATAAAAAACACAAGAAACAATAAGTGTTGGTGAGGATTTAGAGAAAAAGGAACCCCCGTGCATTGTTGGTGGGAATGCAAGTTGGTGGAGTGTGGAAAACATAATGGAGGTTCCTCAAAAAATTAAAAATAGAACTACCATATGATCCAGTAATTCTACTACTGGGTATTTACCTAAAGAATACAAAACATTAATTTGAAAAGATATATGCACCCCTATGTTTATTGCAGCATTATTTACAATAACCAAATTATGGAAGCAACCCCTGTATTCATCAATAGATGAATGGATAAAGAAGGTGTGGTGTGTATGTATATATATATATATGTGTGTGTGTGTGTATATATATATATAATGGAATATTAGTCATAAAAAAGAATGAAATCTTGCCATTTGCAACAACATGGATGGAAGTAGAGAGTATAATGCCAAATGAAATAAGTCAGAGAAAGACAAATACCATATGATCTTACTCATATGTGGAATTTAAGAAACAAAACAAATGAACAAAGAAAAAAAGAGACAAACCAAAGAACAGACTCTTAACTATAGAGAACAAACTGATGGTTGCCAGAGGGGAGGTGGTGGGGGTCTGGATGAAATAGGTGAATAGAATTAGGAGTAAACTTAGATGATGAATACTGAGTAAATGTATAGAATTGTTAAATCACTTTATTGTACCCCCGAAACTAATGTAACACTGTATGTTAACTGTTAAGTGGAATTAAAAAAAAAAAAGAGTAACAACTTGACACAGTTCAAGGACTAAAATATATATATTTTTAAAAGATTTTATTTATTTATTTGAGAGAGAGAGAGACAGAGAGCGCACGAGCAGGGGGAGGGGCAGAGGGAGCAGCAGAGGGAGAAGCAGACTCCTGGCTCAGCAGGGAGCCGGATGCGGGGCTCCATCCCAGGACCCTGAGACCATGACCTGAGCCGAAGTGAGATGCTTAACTGATTGGGCCACCCAGGTGCCCTGGGACTAAAAGATAGTTTTAAGTAAAGTAGTGGCAGCTACAAATTTTCCCATTAAAAAAAAAAGAGTTAGTGACACAGTCCCACTGGGATTTATGGGACTGGGAAATAGAGAGGAGCACATGGATGTTTGGTGAAGCATCAACAGTTTTTGTTACAGACACACTGTGCCTCCATTATGTTATTCTGTGTCCTTTATCTTTTCATGGTTAATATCTCATGGAATTAGCATGAGGAAAAGGTTTTCTCATTCTGAAGAGCTGGTATACCTTTCTCCCTCTCTCTCTGTCTTTGTAGTTTGGAACTTTAAATTTAATGCTGATATTTACCTGAGCTCAGATTTTTGGTGGCATCATCTATTCTGTTCCTGTGCTGGGTTTCTAAAATCATTTTATGACTTTATTTTTAACTGACCTATTGTATTTGTTTTTATTCTAAGTTGCCACCCTCCTTCCTAGTTATAGCTGTTATACTGATAGGGATGTTTTTGCTGCAACAGAAAAGCCAACTAATAGTTCAAGCAATAAAGTCTTTATTATCTGACCTGACAGGCCTGGCAGTTCAAGGCTTGATTAAATTGGATGGTACAACAATATCAAAGAGGACCATGTATACTTTATTTTACTCTTCTGCAAACCTCAGTGTTCGGCAGTGTCCCCTCCTTGTTGTGAAGAGCGTAGTAGTTCTAGATGTCATATGCCATGGTAGACCTTGGTCAGGCCTGGGTATTGGGATGCAGAAGACAGATGATTCTCACAGATTGCTTATGATATGGTTGTAACGTAGTGCCGTTAGGCAGGCATCATGCCTACTTATTATATAATAATGTGTTATATAACCTGTGGAAAATGTTGCACACAATGCTGGTGGCAGCATAAGAAATTGTATCCAGAGTTGGATGTTAGATCCGGGCAAATGGCTTGTTGAAAAAAGTCATGTAAAGAAATCATGTTGGTGTGTCAGGTGACATGTTTGGCAGGGGGTGGTGGTTATAGAAATGGTGAGGAGTAGCTGGATTCTGGATATAGTTAGAAGGACTTGCTGACGGGTTGGATAGGAGGAGTGAGAGAGACAGAGATGTTGGGAATGGCTCCAAGTTTTTGGCCTGAACAATGGGAGGAATGGAGCTGCCATTTATTGAGATGGGGAATACTGGTAGAGTTTGGTGGTGTTTCATAAAATAAAATGTTAGGTTGGTAGCAGCAACTGGTGGTAGGGTGCTAAGGAGTCTTGACTGGGGCAGAGATAGAGAGCTGGAATCGGAGCAGTGACCTAGGTCCTAGGCCCCTAGACAGGTAGAGAAGATATCTGGCATGAGCAAGGACTCCTGGCTGCTGGAGCCCCTTCTTCATGTTCTAGGCCATGTTCACCTCCAGGTGTCATTGGATACAAGTGTTGAGTTTACAAAAAACTCTATTATCCATTATTCCACTCAGCCCTCAGGAGAGCTCTGTAATGTGGGGACTGCTCTTATGCCCATGGCCAAAGACTGGAAAACAATCTCAGACAAGTTGTTATTCATGGATTCATGTAACAAACATTTATTATGTGCTGGCTGTATGTCAGGAAATAAACCCCAGCTCTCCTGATTCAAGGCCAGTATTCTTTCCACATATCTACATCAATATGTTGATTCTGACTTCCTTCTCCTCTGAATTTTGCCTCCCAAATATTCCTCTTCTGTTATGGTTTTGTAATGTCTACAAATTCTTTAATACTTCTAAATCCCTTCTTCATGAATTTGGGCTGGTTCACTTGTAATGAATTAGAATGAAGCAGAAGTGATGGTGTATAAATAGAGACCATGTTGAGAAAGAGACAGCAACTTCTGTGTGAAAAGGGCCACAGAGTGAAGAACTGAAGCCTCTGGCCAAGACGCATGTCAGTGAACTTGTAGTCAGATCGTCTAGTCCTATTCAAGCCTTCAGATGAGTCTGTAGCCCCAGCCTACATCTTCCCTGCAACCTCACAGCTAGAACCATCTCAATAAGCTGTGCTTGGATTTCTGATTCTTGGAAACTGTGTGAGAGAATAAATATTTGTTCTTTTTTTAAATTAGATTTTTGAAAAATACTGAAAAATAAAGAAGGGAATAAAGACAATCTGTAATTTCATAGAAAGAATAATATCTATTCCTGGAAAAATTCCAATAGTATAAAAAGGAAAAATTAAAAGGAAACTCTCCTTCTCCCATCCCTGATCTCTATTTCTTTTTTTCCCCAGTTTTATTTAGATGTAAGTGACTTATAACTTTGTATTAGTCCAAGGGATACAATATAATGATTTGATGTATGTATTCATTGTGAAATGTTTGCCACAATAAGTTTAGTTAACATCCATCACCCCTAATCTCTAGTTCTTCACCCCAAGGTGACCAAGTTATTCTTCTAGAAAATTTTCATGCATATGCAATATAATGTGTAAATCCTTTTGAGATGTCCACAAAAAGATCACATTACACTCTTGAAAAACAATATATTTTGAAGATGTCTTCATTTTAGTACTTACACATCCATCTTATTCTTAATGGGTTTCCTATTATTTGAATGTACCATATTTCTTTTAATCACCTCTGTATATGGATATTCAGGATATTTCCCATTTTTTTCTGTTATAAAAATATTGTGACGAATATTTTCACGCTTTTGTTGAGAACCCTCAGGTGAATTCCTAGTGTTCTAATTCTGACATCAAAGGGTATGTGCATTTAAAGTTGATACTGTCCACCTGCTCCACAATCTTTGCCCCCAGTTTACACTGACAAAGTATGAGAATGCAATTTCCCCACAAACCTGTGCATATCTTTGATAGTAAACATCTTGTACTATTTTTTTGGCCATTTATTTTTCTTCTTTTGAGAATTGCTAGTGCCTAGTAGAGTATTTATCATATAATCTGTATAACATAATAATAGCAATCTCTAGCATTTTCTGAGCCTTCTTATACTTTACATATATTTTAATACTTACAAAGACCCTATGAAGTTGGTATATTATTAGGATGCTTATGACTGGTGACAAAACCAAGTCAGAGGGAGGTTAAATAAAGTGCTAAAGCCCAGGAGTGCCTGGCTCACTCACTCGGTAGAGCATGGGACTCTTGATCTCAGGGTCATGAATTCAAGTCCCATGTTTACTTAAAAAAGAAAAAAAAACTGCTAAAATCACACAACTAGAAAGGGTGGAGTCAGGACGCAAATTATATTGAATCTAAAAAAATAAATAGTTGTTGAATGATGAATGAATGACCCGTTTTCTTCTTTGGTCATTTTTCTATTGAGTTCTTTTTCTTTTTTATTGGTAGGAGCTCTTTATATATTATGAATATTAACTCCATTTCTAGTCTATGTATTACAAACATTCTCCTCAGTCTGTTACTTATCTGTAACCTATTTATTTGCCACATTTTGGTATTCATTTCTTGTTCACATTAGAAAACCTCAAAGCAGTAGTTGAAAATATTACCCCAGGTATTGTTGTTAAAATTTGTACTGGTCATTTGAGAAAAGTAGTAATAATTTGGGTATACAGAGGAACTATGATGTGGGTAATATAAGGTCTCACTAAGTTAATTTAAATATGAAAAATAACCTCAAGGGAATTAGTTGCTTTGTTCACATTGAGGTACTTTAAATTACAATTCTCCTTTAGGCATATTTATAATTGAAAAAGAAGGAGTTGGGGGTGTTCATGTATATTAGATTGAAATTAGGGGAAATGAATTTTTGCTTCATCTGCAACAAATGAATCCTCATCAGTTAAGCGGCTCTGGGCTATAGGAACTATAGCGACTTCCTTCTCTCATTTTGTTTCCACTTTTTGAAGTGCCCTTTTTGGTCCTTCGAAATTCTCCCCATCCTGCTGGCTGATTCACTTGTCGTTTCCCTTGAGGCCTTTCTAACCTTTCTCTGATCCCCTGGAGCATTTGACTCGGAGACTCAATGTCAGACACCCCTCTGGCTGTCAGAGCCCCACATTTGTTTAGGTGTCCTCAGGGATGTGATCATGCTCTAGCTTCCGAGGTCAAATCAGAACTGGTCAAAGCCTAAGTATTCTCAGACTTGAGCATGTATCACTTTCACCTGGGGGGAGGGGGCTTGTTAAACATTGCTGAGACCCATTCCCAGAGTATATGATTCAGTGGGTCTGGGGTGCGGCATTCCTAACAAGCTTTGAGGTAATGCTGATGGTTCAAGGACCATACTTGGAGAATCACTGGTCTAAGCCAGTCATGACGATCCAAAATCCTTTGTGCATGATTGATTTAGGTATATTATTCTTGATTTTCTCGATTTTGCCATTCTGACTATCACACCTGGAAAGGGACACAAAAGTAATTTTTTGGTGATAGCTCTCAATATGTATTGTGTAAAATATGATCACCATTATATACGATTTCTGTGCTTTTGTTACTAAAGATTGTGCCCCTAATACAGACCCAAGTAAATAAATATACAAGAGGCATAAACATGTATTTGCAGCTCTGCAATTCAGGCTCACTGGGTTTGTGGAGGGGTCTGGTACACTGGCTGGGATATCACAGTAGCTTGTGTTTGAATTATGCTTTTCCTGTGTTGTGCTTCTTGACTTGGACACGTGATTTAATTTCTTGGTCTTTGATTTTCTCATCTGTAAAATAGGGGGATGATCATTCTGGTCTTATGGAGTTGTGAATATTAGTAATAATGTTTGCAATGCGCCTGTCATATAGTAGACACTCAAGAAAAGGTGGTAAGTATTGTTATTGTTATTTGGCCATTTTCCAGGGTTTCTAGGTTAGTAGCAACTCGGTTCTTTGTTATTCAGGCCCTACCACTAGGCTCCTAGTAGTCACATTCTTAGTTAAGACTATATGCTTACTGGATTACTCTGGTCCCTTCTGTCATTCCCATGGCACCTAGCTATGTAGTGGACCAGCACTGTAACTGGGAATAGAGCAGATGTAGCTTTGTCCCTCACTTTCTGGGTCTCTGTCTCAGTGAATATTGCCACTTCTAAATGGTAAAAATATAACTAAGTGCCAGATAATCCCTGGTTTCTTTTTAGCTGATCAAAAGAAGGATATTCTCTGAATTACTTATTGAAGCCTAACCATTCAATATTATTCCTAGTCACCTGTGAAATTTATTCAAGAATATAGGAAGATGTTGTCAAAGGGTGGCCTTTGTAAATTTTTCTTTTTCTTTTTCAATACAGACTCAATGAGGACTGCTGAGAATAACCCAGAAGCCAAAGGCTATAGAACTTATTATTATTCCTCAAGCCACTTGGACTTTAACTAAATATTAAGAAAATTGAAAATTCAAAATAAGCCATGATGAAGTCACCATTTTTCCTAATGTACTTCTACATTTGGCACATTTAGTCAATAATGTTTGATAATATTCATGTGACTACCTTATGCATTATTACTAGCTATTCATTTAAAATCTAATTTATCTGGAGGGCAAGAGTTTACTCTATTTTTGTGAAAACTCTGACTCCACCAGCCATTAGAACTTTTCAAATGCAGATTTTCGCAGCACTTGTAACTACTTCAAAGTTGACTTCCAAATCTGTGCAAGTGGTACTATGGAAACCTTTTAGACTGTGCATGGGTCACACAATTATAAATTACACCTCTTGCTCATTTTGATGCTTTTAATATTCTTTAACAAAACTTGAAAGGCCAGGGAAAATACTTCACAGGGGAAAAGCAGTACAGTAATTTTATTTTCTCTTTATTGGATCAATGCAATTTATTTTTATCTTTTAAAGTGTCAGTTCCTCAAATTGTCAACCCCTCCCCCCCCACCAAAATCAGTCTTGAAATAAAATAGAATTCCAAAACTGGTCTTTGTTCCAGGTTTTCTAAGGATAATCAGATTGTGAGTATAGTTTCTAATCAATTTTCACATCATTAGAAGCCACACATATTAAACTGGTTTGGATTTGCTGTGATTATCACTCAAACTTATTTACTAATTATTTCTCTAAATAGCAAGATAAATCTCCACTCAGTCTTTCCCCCTGCATTAGTCCCATAAGAAATCATTTTGCCATTAGCCTGGCAATGTTCCCAAAGCACAACAGTGTGCTGGCAGTCTGCAGCGTGGCCTCAAGGGGGACATCAGATGTTGGTTCAAATGTGACTTTCATGATCTTGATCCCACATCTGAAAGTCAAGATGCAGTGTGTTTTTGTGAAGGTGGTGCTGAACAGGAGCGTTCTGTCTCTGTCAGCCCATCAGCCTCTGGGGAAGTGCAATCTAAAAGCCATCAGTGGAGTCCTGGGCATTTCTTTTAATCTGGGTCTTTCTTAGGGCCTTGAAATATGGTGGGAACAACCAATTTAAAACAAGCAAATGCTAATCATGCAGCAGCCAGCTGTAGGAGCAGCTCTCATGTGGGGATTTAAAAACACTTTGCAAAACATAAGTCATTAATCTTCACAGTGGCCCTCTGGAGTCCTAGACATCCATCACCACCCATCTTTGCCACTAGGAAATCTGAGCTTTCACAGGCACAGTGTAAGGCTGCACCCAGGGTCCCAGGTGGGTCCTGTAATACAAACTGTGATCTGATCATCAAGCTCTGGCATTGATCTGGTGAGAAGGCACAGTGGGCCTGTGGGGAGATGGGGCTGATGTGATGGGGCCGAGTTTGGGGCTGTGGAAGTGCTGGCTTCATCTGGACCTCACCCCAAGTGAGGCCATGTGTTACCTGAGTTAATGTTAAAGGCAAAAGACTGGGATGTTATGTCTGGCTTTAGTCCTTTCCTTTCACTGATCATTTCTCTTCTTACAGGTTCATCTTTCTTTTTCCTTTCCTTTCCTTTCCTTTCCTTTCCTTTCCTTTCCTTTCCTTTCCTTTCCTTTCCTTTCCTTTCCTTTCCTTTCCTTTCCTTTCCCTTTCCCTTTCCCTTCCCTTTCCCTTTCCCTTTCCCTTTCCCTTTCTTTTCTTTTCTTTTCTTTTTTTAGAGAGGGAGGTGGGGGTGGTGGTGAAGAGGGAAAGCAAGAGAGAGAATCCCATGCAGGCTCCATGCCCAGCACGGAGCCCGATGCAGGGCTGGATCTCACGACCCAGAGATCATGACCTGAGCTGAAATCAAGAGTCAGACGCTTAACCGACTGAGTCACCCAGACACCCCAGTCCCTCTTTGTTATATTCACTCTCTTAATTAGATTTCTCATGTCTAAGGTCATAGATTCACACCGTTTTAGAACACAAAAATACATCAGAAATAAACCACTTTTAATCTGTCCATAAAATTTTGAAAATCAGGGCAGGGGTATAAAATTATTGACAGTGAAAGTGGAGGCGTTGGGAAAGAGCTCTGTTCCTGTTGCTTTACCTTTCCCTCTGAAAATTTCTGGCCCATAGCAGTTGCTTCATAAATGTTTTTTGAATGCATGTATGAATGAATAAGACCACATTGGGGGTAAGGGTTGGAAAGAAAGTACTGTGGCAGTGGTAATTGTTCAGATATTACTCAGGTGAGGTGCACAGATTTACTAGGTCACCTTTTCTGGTTGCTATCCTGGTGGTTGGGAACCTTCAATCTATTTAAGACTCTAATTTATAGAACAAATTTATAGAACAGAAAAGATCACAGAGAATTTAAGTGACATACCTAAACTTTCATAATTCTTAAAAACATAGTCATATAGTAAAATATGAGAAATCCCTGGATTCTTTCCTACTTGTGTAGAACCTAAAAGCAATTGGCATAATGTCTCGATAAGTGAGGTAAAGTCCTGGTCTGTCACTTCTTCTCTGTGACTGGCCAAGGTCAACTTAATTCTAATGACCAGTTGTTTCTTCATCTGTAAAATGCTAATAATGATACTAACCTTACAGGGTCATTGTGAGGATTAGTAAGATGATGAATGTGAGAATACTGAGTAGATGGTGGAGTGTTATATTAAGAAGTAGGTATTTTTTTTTAAAGATTTTATTTATTTGACAGAGACACAGCGAGAGAGGGAACACAAGCAGGGGGAGTGGGAGAGGGAGAAGCAGGCCTCCCGTGGAGCAGGGAGCCCGACGCGGGGCTCGATCCCAGGACCCTGGGATCATGACCTGAGCCGAAGGCAGACGCTTAATGACTGAGCCACCCAGGCGCCCCAAGAAGTAGGTATTTTGTCACTGTATTTGAATATAAGATTCTTATTGCAATTTTTTTTCTGAATTACTGAATTATATATAGCAATTTATTCATAGTGACTCATTAGACTTCCAGACACATCGGATTGTTGTTAAGGAGAAGAGTTTATTATCTAGAAAGGAATGTTGTAAATAAGTCTGCTAATGTCAACAATTCCAAACAAAGAACAATTAGATATTGCATCACTGACAGTGTTGAAATGAAAATATTAGAAAATATGTTGCAGGAAGTTTATTGGAGGCTTCTTGTGTGTGAGAGAGACGGGAGTGGGCAAGGAAAGGGTGAGAGAGTGTGTGTGAGTGTTGTAAACTGTATGTTGTGATACATAGGTAGAAACACTGAAGACAACATTTGGGCCTCAAAGCTTTTAAAAAAGGCTCTGTCTTGACATAGATATGTAAACATGCATCTACTCCTCTACTCACCAGCAGCCCCACTCCATAATCCTGTATATATGGCAGTCACTTGGTTGTCTACTCAATACATATTTTCTACCACCTCCTCCCTTCTAGGAAGGCCCGTCCCTCTTGAATGAAACTAAAAATGTCAGATTCTCATTTTCTCAGTGTATTTGCAGCTAATCGTATCCAAGTGACCCAGCTCTGGTCAATGAGACATAAGAGAAGTCTTCTGGGATAGGAAAGATGTTTCTCCGTTAGAGAGATTTGTATGTGGAGGCCATTTCTTTCTCTCTTCTGGTGTTCTGCACTGTGGTGTGAGGACATGATAGTTGTAGTTGCTGCAGCCATTACACCACCATGAGGCAACCAACGAGAGGATGAAAATCCAGTGTGTTTAGTTTATCAGAGCAAAAGGATGGGAAGAACCTGGGCCCTGGATGACATCACTGAGCTGCTGGACCAATTCTTGAACAGTATGCCTTCAGACTTATTACTTGAAATGATTATATGCCTTTATTGCCTAAAGCACTCTAATTTGGGCATTCTGTTCATTGCAGTCATAAGTATGCAGATATACTCTTTTTTTCCCTTTAAATTTTTTATTGTTATGTTAATCACCATACATTACATCATTAGTTTGTGATGTAGTGTTCCATGATTCATTGTTTGTGTATAACACCCTGTGCTCCATGCAGAACGTGCCCTCTTTAATACCCATCACCAGGCTAACCCATCCCCCCACCCCCCTCCCCTCTAGAACCCTCAGTTTGTTTTTCAGAGTCCATCGTCTCTCATGGTTCGGCTCCTGCTCCGATTTCCCCCCCTTCATCCTTCTCCTCCTGCTATCTTCTTCTTCTTCTTCTTTTTTCTTAATATATATTGTATTATTTGTTTCAGATGTACAGATCTGTGATTCAACAGTCTTGCACAATTCACAGCACTCACCATAGCACATACCCTCCCCAATGTCTATCACCCAGCCACCCCATCCCTCCCACCCCACCCCCACTCCAGCAACCCTCAGTTTGTTTCCTGAGATTAAGAATTCCTCATATCAGTGAGGTCATATGATACAGGTCTTTCTCTGATTGACTTATTTCACTCAGCATAACACCCTCCAGTTCCATTCACGTCATTGCAAATGGCAAGATCTCATTCCTTTTGATGGCTGCATAATATTCCGTTGTGTGTGTGTGTGTGTGTGTGTGTGTGTATACCAGATCTTTTTTATCCATTCATCTGTCGATGGACATCTTGGCTCTTTCCACAGTTTGGCTATTGTCAGATATACTCTTAATTCCGCTCTCTCTTCTTTGTACCAGGGAGAACTTAGGGCACCCGCAATATAGTAGGAGTAAAGAAATTTGAAATAGGTGAAAAATAAAAAATAAAAAAAAGATGGAAAAGAAAGATGGAATGAGAACAAAAGGTATGCCATGAAATTCTATGTATTTTCTAGAAGAGTGCTAACATTTTATTTTGTGGTAAATGAACCATTGTTAGAACACAATATCCAGTGGTTTCTCCTAGACGTTTGTTGAATGAATAAATAAGAGTACAACCCCACCTTGGGAAGGAGCTTCCTCCTGCTCTCCTCCCCTCTTCTGAGTATGGAGAATCAGGGAAGTCAGTGAAAAGGCATTAAGACTGAGGTCCTAAGGTGCCACCATCAGTTGGTTTTCGGACTCTGTTGGCCACTCTGACAGAAAGAGAAAAGGAATTTTCACAGAGCTGTGTAAGGCTGAGAATATTAGAAATACATCCTCGGATCCCAATTCTGTGACTCTATTAAAAAATTACAAAACATTGGAAGTGTTATCAGTATAAAATTTGTAATGGCAATAACTGGAAAGAACTTAAATGCTAACTTAAAAGGATGGGGGAATAGTATGGTCATTTGTGGCTTATCTCTTTAATGGAATGTTATATAGCTAGTTTTTATTTATACACTTCTACCCATATTTAAATTTTCAAACAACAATAACATACTCCTGCCTCAGATGATACAGCTATCTCTCAGTCCAATGGAAACACACTCTCTCCCCAGAAAAGAGAGATCTAGCATCCCATCAGTCAATGTAACCATTTCTGGGGTATGTTTTTTTCTCCTCCTTGCCTGCTTTGTTGGACTGAGCTTATAGAACTGTATTAATCACCATCCTTGGTTCAGACATACTTTCATCTTTGGTTCTGAGTAATGTTCAGACCTCTCTTAATAGAGTCAGAATCGCAACTTGATATCCTAAAACCTAAAAAGCACATTATAAAGTTTATCACATTGGGACACTT
The DNA here is from genome assembly GCF_037043125.1 of Eumetopias jubatus. NCBI lineage: Eukaryota > Metazoa > Chordata > Mammalia > Carnivora > Otariidae > Eumetopias > Eumetopias jubatus. Next base: position 136,511,900 of record NW_028274808.1, read on the forward strand.
AGATGGCTTAGTTGGTTAAGTGTCTGCTTTTGGCTCAGGTCATGATCTCAGGGTCCTGGGACTGAGTCCCACATTGGGCTCCCTGCTCAGTGGGGGGGGTCTCCTTCTCCCTCTGTGCCCTCCCCCATGCTCTCTCTCAAATAAATAAATAAAACCTAAAAAATTTTTATCACATCAACATGCCTTGTATAAAATTGGGAAAAGGTAGATGGAAAAATGTAGAGATAAAATAAGGAAAATATATAGATGGTTACTACAATTCTTGTTTATGTACCTGACCATAAGATTAGGGTTGGTATTTATAACTTCTTTTTCCTACTACCCATTCTGTATTCCCTTTGCTCTCAGCTAGTACCTCAGTGGGTTGTGGTTTTTTTACCTCGTGGGTGACCCAAGCATTCACTCCTATTGAGTGTGAGCCTTTGTTCTGAGTATATTGGGTGGCCAAGTCTTCTATGAATTTTTACAAACAGACAGAGTGGACAGAGTGGTACTAGGAGCCACCATCTCTCAGGTTCCAGACTTTCTCTCCCTAGCCCCACTGACTGCTTCTGATCCCAGAGGGTCTACTGTCTTCAGCCCTTGCTTGTTACTAGATTTTTTATTTCTGAGGCATAGATTTGCTTATTTTACTTATGAGTGTAACTATAATTTTAAAATATTAAAAATGGATGGTGACTATGCTTTTGAAAAGGAGGTAGGCGGGGCTTAACTCTGCTCTACCACTCTGACATACTGTGGTGCCCCTCCTGATGCCCTTTTTAGGGCTGTGGCACACCCCTCCAGCCCCCGACTGATGGGAATATGGGCTGCCAAAGGTTCACCGCTGTGTCCTTCACCTGGCACCTTTGCTGCAGGAAACTGCCTTGCCCAACGTCGTGCCTCGTCTTGGCTGATGTGGGTGTATGAAAGCCTATCCCCTTGCCTTAACTCGGAGGAACTCTGAAGGGCTGTCTCGGCTCCAGAGCACCCCCGCAGGGTTAGATGTCACCTCCAATGACCTCATCTTAATTTGATTACATCTGTAAACACCCTATTTCCAAATAAGGTCATATTCACAGGCATTGCAGGGTTAGGACTTCAACATATCTTTTTGGAGGGACACAATTTAACCTATAACAGATATGGTTGTGTAATATCTTTAATTATACATAAAAAAAAACCTTTGTAGGTTTTAAGGCCTTTCATAAGAATTACTAAATTGATATCTTTTTAAAAAATATTTATTTAAGCAATCTCTACACCCAACGTGGGGCTCAAACTCACAACCCCAAGATCAAGAGTCACACGCTCTTCTGACTGAGCCAGCCAGATGCCCCTAAATTGATTTCTAAAATGATTGTCACTGTATACAGTTACCAGAAGGGTATGAGAGTATATTTTTCTTCTCTTTTCCTTTCTTTCTCTTTCTTTCTTTCTCTTTCTTTCTTTCTTTCTTTCTTTCTTTCTTTCTTTCTTTTTCTTTCTTTCTTTCTTTCTTTCTTTCTTTCTTTCTTTCTTTCTTTCTTTCTTTCTTTCTTTCTTTCTTTCTTTCTTTCGGGGATAGAGTAAGTTGGGGGAAGGGAAGGGGCAGACTGAGGGAGAGAGAATCTCAAACAGACTCCACACTCAGTGTGGAGCCCCATGTGGGGCTCGATCTCACAACCCTGAGATCATGACCTGAACTGAAATCAAGAGTTGGATGCTCGGGGTGCCTGGGTGGCTCAGTCATTTAGTGTCTGCCTTCGGCTCAGGTCATGATCCCAGGATCCTGGGATTGAGCCCCCCATTGGGCTCCCTGCTTGGTGGGAAGCCTGCTTCTCCCTCTCTCACTCCCCCTGCTTGTGTTCCCTCTCTCGCTGTGTCTCTCTGTCAAATAAATAAAATCTTAAAAAACAAAAAAAAGAGTTGGACGCTCAACTGACTGAGCCACCCAGGCGCCCCTGAGAATGCATTTTTCTTTCTTTTTTTAAAGATTTTATTTATTATCAGAGAGAGAGAGCACACAAGTGGGGGGAGTGGCAGGCAGAGGCAGAGGGAGAAGCAAGCTCCCCATGGAGCAGGAAGCCCGACCTGGGGCTTGATCCCAGGACCCTGAGATCATGACTGAGCCAAAGGCAGTCGCTTAAACAACTGAGCCACCTAGGCATCCCGAGAGTGCATTTTTCTAATATTGGGTTGTTTCCTTGAAAGAATTTTGTCAACTTGATAGGCAAAATGATGCTTGCTTTCTTTAATTTGTATTTATTTAATTACCAATGGATGAAAGTATTTTCATATGTTTATCATCTTTCTTTATGTATGTGTATAAATGTGTATGTATATACACACGTATACATCTAGTGTGCTGTGTGTAAATGTGTAAGTTGCCTCTTAGGTCCTTTGCCCAAATTTTTCTTGGCATGTTAATTTTTCTATATAATATAATGCAAATACTTTATCTTGTTTGTCATTTGCCTTTTAATTTTGTTCATGGAGTCTTTTGATATACTCAGTCAAATTTAATAATTGTTTCTTTTGTGGTTTCTGTTATGCTTGGGGAGGCCTTATCTGACTCTAGGGAAGAGGAACTTTGATGGGAGGCGGGGTCATCTCTGAGGGGAGGCAAAAGGGAGTATACAGAGAGAAAGGTTGATTAAGCCTGCGGCTAACTCCAGCATCCTGACAAAGGCCCTGAAATTGTGTCTTCTACCTCCTTCATTTTACAGATGAAGGAGCAGAGGTCCAGGGAGAATAAGAAATAAGATTGAAGCAGTAGATTACAAAGTCTCCTAATAACAGCATTATCCATAAAGGGATATATTACATTTTTAGAAAAAATAATTAATTTAGTGTTGGTAAAAAGAAAAAAAAATCCTTTTGTGTTCTTCTTATATGCTTATGTTGCTCACCACATTGAAATAAAGAATTTGAAATGCCCCTGAAAGCTGATTACATCTTTACACCTAGAATTGATGGTTCTAATTTCTTTTTATTGATTGTGTAGCATTTTATAAAAGCTGTATGGCTGTCATGGTGCTTACCCAAAGCAAACTCACTACAGTGGTCATCATCCGTCCATAATTGTTAACGGTGTCTACAAATAAACTGGAGCTTCTGGAAACCAAAGAGGAAGAACAGCCTGCATGGTATTCAATATCTGGTAGTTTGTCTTGTTGGCTCAAGGACTAGAAACAAACAGCAAATAACAGAATATTCCAGAAGCAGGCCTTGCATCTATGAGGTGGGATGCAGGGCTGCCAGATTTAACAAATAAAAATATAGGACACCCAGTTCAATTTGAGTTTCATATAAACAATGAATGATTTTGTAGTTAAGTGTGTCCCAGGTAAAGCGTAGGATGGAACTAAAAAAATTATTCATTGTTTATCTGAAATTGAAATTTAATGAGGCATCCTGCATTTTATCTGGCAACCCTAGCAAGCAGGACCTTTTGTTATACATACTAAGTACTAAACCCATTGCATGCATGGATGAGCCTGTATATATCACTGCAATTACAGTGGTTGAATGAAGAAGGTACTTTCAAGGAAAAGTTCACCAAAAATCTCACATTGATGTGAAAATTAGCAATAAGAAGCAAAGATACTGTGTTAGAGTCTCACGGCTGGCATAACAAAATACCACAAACTGGTGACTCAAAATAACAGAAACTTATTGTGTCACAGTTCTGGAGGCTGGAAGTCTAAAATCAATGTGTTTGCCAGGGCCCTGCTCCCTCTGAAATCTGCAGGGGAATCCTTACTTGCCTCTTCCTAGCTTCTGGTAGCTCGCCAACAATTCCTGGCTTTCCTTGGTTTGCAGCTACATTACCTCTGTCAGTTTCTGCTTCTGTCACCATGTGGCATTTCCCTGGATGTCTCCATCTTCACATGGCATTTTCCTTTCATAAGGACACCAGTCATCTTGGGTTAGGTGTCACCTTAATGACCTCATCTTAATTTGATTACATCTGTAAACACCCTATTTCCAAATAAGGTCATATTCATAGGCATTGCAGGGTTAGGACTTAAACATATCTTTTTGGAGGGACACAATTTAACTTATAACAGATATGGTTGTGTAATATCTTTAATTATATATAAAAAAGAAAAACTAACTGTAGTCATCTTGTTATTTGCTAATTCTAGGTACAGATACTGACTGGGCAATCAGCTCCTATTCAGTTGTTCTCTACTGGAAAGATTTTCATTTTTAAAAGAACAAATAGAAGTTTTAATGTGCGATCCTAGGATTTAGGTTTACACCTTTGGCCTGCAGCCCAAACTTGTTGGATGTTAGAAGGAGGAAGCTCTGGGGATTGCAGAAGTTCATGTTTCCTTGAACATAAGGTAGAATGTGGTTTAAAACAAAAATAATAGTCATTGCCGTGGACTCTCAGGTGTGATGGTCGAGCGGAGACCCCTTCTGCAGTCCCAGAGGGACCCCTCATAGCCACGTCAGTGACTTCTAGTGCAGTTATCCCAAGAAGAGAGGAGGAGATATTATAAAAACCCTCAGAAACTTTTGCTTTCAAAACTTGTAAAGCATTTTGATTTTAAAGTGCTTTGGAGGGGTCTTTAGACTACCCAATCAGAGCAACTCCTTAGTGGCAGACAAGTTGTAAAGGAGAACCTAAATGAGCAGCACAGATGGCCAAATAATACTTGAGTTTAAGTTATGATATCAGCAACATGGTATAGTTAATCCAAGGCTAGAGCAGTTCAATTTTCTAATTCAGAGTAAGTCAAGGAAAGGAAGACATTTGAATATATTTATTCTTGGAAAGATGATATGACAGTGTTGAAGAAAAATTAAAAAAATTACTCTAACCTCAGAAACATTATACAAATATGTTCATTTCTGCACCTTTCTACTTTTGTAATACAGTGACATATTGTTATAATGTTGGTGTTTCCCTATGGTAAAATAAAGCATATTTTTGTAACTTAAAAATATATCCTTTGAAAATGAAGGCCCCCCCTTTAAAAGATTTTTTTTATTTATTTGTCAGAGAGAGAGAGAGAGCACAAGCAGGGGAATGGCAGGTAGAGGGAGAAGCAGGCTCCTCACATCAAGCAAGGAGCTCGATGCGGGACTTGATCCCAGGACCTTGGGATCATGACCTGAGCCAAAGGCAGACACTTAACCTACTGAGCCACCCTGGTGTCCCAAGACCACCCAACTTTAAAAGACATCTTCTACTTGGCCCTGTTATGTAGAAAGAAAGATTACAATAAAAATGTTAGGAAATTGTTTGACATGGTAAATAAGGTTGGTCATGACAGGGGACTTTCTTGTTGGGGACAGTTGCAGACTGAGTGTCTTACCTGTAAACTTGTGATTCAGGTTTACAGATGTTTCACTCCATGAATTTAAGTCTAGATATGAAAGGTTTTATTTCCCATGACTTTTTTGTGCTTATTTGGAATGGGAGGAACTACTTTAAAAAAAAAAGATTTATTTACCTTTTAGAGAGAGAGCATGAGGTGGGGAGGGGCAGAAGGAGAGTGAGAGAAATCTTCAAGCAGACTCCATGCTGAATGCAGAGCCCAGTGAGGGGCTAGATCCTAGGACTCTGAGATCATGACCTCAGCCAAAATCAAGAGTTAGACACCTAACTGACTGAGCCACCCACGCACCTTAGGAGGAACTACTTTTTGAAATAGGTAATCTCTGATATGTTAATCTTTTTCACTGTGTGTTCTTAGGCAATAGCTGTTAGTCGCTAACATAGACTTTCTCTGAAAGTTTTCACTCTGTAACCAGAGTGATATATTTTCTTGGCAAATCCTGACCCATTAGACCTGTAGATGCTGGGATATTCCAAGATAGGAAGGGCCTTGATTGGGTGTAGGTAGACTTACAGAGTGATTGGGGAGCTTCTTCTGCATTTGTTCTTGGCCACATTTTAAAGATGAACCATTGTTAAAGAAGAAATAAAACTTTCACTATTTGCAGATGACATGACACTATATACAAAAAACCCTAAAGACTCCACCAAGAAACTACTAGAACTGATAAATGAATTCAGCAAAGTTGCAGGATACAAAATTAATAGAAATCTGTTGCATTTCTATACACTAATAATGAAGTAGCAGGAAGAGAAATTAAGAAAACAATCCCATTTACAATTGCACCAAAAATGGTAAAATACCTAGGAATCAACTTAACCTAGGAATAAACTTAACCAGTTGCACCAAAAATGATAAAATACCTAGGAATAAACTTAACAGTACTTAACTGTACTCTAAAAACTTATAAAACATTAATGAAAGAAATTGAAGATTATACAAAGAAATGGAAAGATAGTCCATGTTCTTGGATTGGAAGAACCAATATTGTTAAATTGCCCATACTATGGAAAGCAGTCTACAAATTGAATGCAATTGCTATCAAAGTACCAACAACATTTTTCACAGAACTAGAACAAATAATCCTAAAATTTGTATGGAACCACAGAAGACCCCAAATGAACAAAGCAATCTTGAGAAAGAAGAACAAGCTGGAGGTATCAAAATCCCAGATTTTGAAGCTGTAGTCATCAAGACAGTATGGTACTGGCACAAAAAATAGACACGTAGATCAATGGAAAAGAGTAGAGCCCAGAAATAAACCCGTACTTAGATGGTCAATTAATCCATGACAAAGGAAGCAAGAATATACGATGGGGAAAAGACAGTCTCTTCAATAAATGGTGCTGGGAAAACTGGAGAGCTACATGTAAAAGAGTGAAACTGGACCACTTTCTCACACCATACAGAAAAATACACTCAAAATGGATAAAAGACCTAAATATGAGACCTGAAATCATAAAATTCCTACAAGAAAACATAAGCAGTAATTTCTTTGACACTGGTCATAGAAACATTTTTCTAGATATGTCTCCGCAGGAAAGGGAAACAGAAGCAAAATTAAACTATTGGGACTACATCAAAATAAACAGCTTTTGCACAGCAAAGGGAACAATCAACAGAACAAAAAGGCAATCTACTGAATGGCTGAAGCGATTTGCAAATGATATATCCAATAAAGTGTTAATATCCAAAATATATAAGGAACTTAGACAACTCAACACCAAAAAGCCCCAAATAATCTGATTAAAAATGGGCAGAGGACCTGAGATGTTTTTTTAAAGAAAACACATAGATGGCCAACAGACCCATGAAAAGAAGCTCAACATCACTAGTCCTCAGGGAAATACAAATCAAAAACACAATGAGATAGAATCTTACACCTGTCAGAATGGCTAGAGAATCAAAAAGAGAAGAAATAACAGGTGTTGGTGAAGATGTGGAGAAAATGGAATCCTTGTGCACTGTTGGTGGGAATGCAAGTTGGTGCAGCCACATGGAAAACAGTATGGAGTTTCCTCAAAAAATTAAAAAGAGAAATACGATATGATCCAGTAATTCTGCTACTGGGTATTTACCCAAAGAAAATGAGAACACTAATTCAAAAAGATATGTGCACTTTTATGTTTATTGCAACATTATTTACAGTAGCCAAGATATGGAAGCAACCCATGAATGAAGGAATAAAGATGTGGGATAAATATACAATGAAATATTACTCAGCCATAAGAGAGGATGAGATTTTGCCATTTGCAATGATATGGATGGACTTAGAAGGTATAATGTTAAGTGAAATAAGTTAGAGAAAGTCAGATACAATATGATTTCACTCATATGTGGAATTTAAGAAGTAAAACAAATGAACAAAGAAAAAGACAAAAAACAGACTCTTTTTTCCCTCTCAAAACTAGAATTTATTTAAATTCTAGTTAGTTAACATATAGTGTAATACTGGTTTTAGGAGTAGAATTTAGTGATTCATCCCTTACATATAACATCCAGTGCTCAACACAACAAGTACCCTCCTCAATACCCATCACCCATTTAGCCCATCCCCTGCCCACCTCCCCTCCAGCAAACCTCAGTTTGTTCTGGGTAGTTAAGAGTCTCTTATGGTTTGCTTCCCTCTCTTTTCCCCGCCTCCCCCTATGTTCATCTGTTTTGTTTCTTAAATTACACATATGAGTGAAGTCTTATGGTATTTGTCTTCCTCTGACTGACTTATTTCACTTAACATAATACACTCTAGCTCTATCCATGTTGTTGCAAATGACAAGATTTCATTCTTTCTGATGACTAAGTAATATTCCATCATATATATATATATATATACACACATACACACACACACACACCACATTTCTTTATCCATTCATCAGTTGATGGACATTTGGGCTCTTTCCATAATTTGGCTATTGTTGATAATACTGCTATAAACATTGGGGTGCATGTGCCCCTTTGAATCAGTATTTTTGTATCCTTTGAGTAAATACCTAGTAATGCAACTGCAAGAACCTAGAATAGTTCTATTTTTAACTTTTTGAGGAACCTTCATATTGTTTTCCATAGTGGTTGCACCAGTCTGCATTCCCACCAACAGTGCAAGAGAGTTCCCCTTTCTCTGCATCCTCACCAACACGTTGTTGCCTGTGTTGTTAATTTTAGCCATTCTGACAGGTGTGAGGTGGTATCTCATCATGGTTTTGATTTGTATTTCCCTGATGATGAGTGCTGTTGAGCATCTTTTCATGTTTCTGTTGTCCATCTGGATGTCTTCTTTGGAAAAATGTCTATTCATGTCTTCTGTCCATTTCTTAACTGGATTATTTGTCTTTGGGGTGTTGAGTTTGATAAGGTCTTTGTAGATTTTAGATATGAACCCTTTACCAGATATGTCATTTGCATATATCTTCTCCCATTCCATAGGCTGCCTTTTAGTTTTGTTGATGGTTTCCTTTGCTGTGCAGAAGCTTTTTATCTTGATGAATTCCCAGTATTTCATTTCTGCTTTTGTTTCCCTTGCCTCAAGAGACAAAAATGTTGCTATGGCCAGTGTCAGAGACATTACTGCCTGTGCTCTCTTGTAGGATTTTTATGGTTTTATGTCTCACATTTAGGTCTTTCATCCATTTTTTAAAAGATTTTATTTATTCATTTATTTTTATTTTTTATTAACATAATGTATTAATTTTTCAGGGGTACAGATCTGTGATTCATCAGTCTTACACAATTCACAGCGCTCACCATAGCACATACCCTTCCCAATGTCCATCACCTATCCACCCCATCCCTCCCACCCCCCTCCACTCCAGCAACCCTCAGTTTGTTTCCTGAGATTAAGAGTCTCATATGTTTTATCTCCCTCTCTGGTTGCATCTTGTTTCATTTTTCCCTCCCTTCCCCTATGATCTTCTGTGTTGTTTCTCAAATTCCTCATGTCAGTGAGATCATATGATACTTGCCTTTCTCTGATTGACTTATTTCGCTTAGCATAATACCCTCTAGTTCCATCCACATTGTTGCAAATGGCAAGATTTTGTTTTTTTTAATGACTGCATAATATTCCTGTGTGTGTGTGTGTGTGTGTGTGTGTGTGTGTGTGTGTGTGTGTGTATACCACATCTTCATTATCCATTCATCTGTTGATGGACATCTAGGCTCTTTCCATAGTTTGGCTATTGTGGACATTGCTGCTATAAACATTGGGGTCCATGTACCCCTTTGGATCACTTATTTATTCATTCAGAGAGAGAGAGAGAGCAAGAGAGCGGGTGGGGGAGGGGCAGAGGGAGACGGTGAGGAAATTTCAAGCAGACGCCACGCTGAGCCTGGAGCCCAACATAGGGCTCAATCCCACGACCCTGAGATTATGACCAAAGCTGAAATCAAGAGTTGGACACTTAATCAACTGAGCCACCCAGTCACCCTGGTCTTTCAACCATTTTGAATTTATTTTTCGGTATGGTGTAAGAAAGTGGTCCAGTTTCATTCTTTTGCCCTTTCTGTTCAGTTTTCCCAATACCATTTGTTGAAGAGACTGTCTTTTTTCCATTATATATTTTTTCCTACTTTGTTGAAGATTAGTTGGCCATGTAGTTGTGGGTCCATTTCTGGGTTTTCTGTTCTGTTCCATTGATCTATGTATCTGTTTTTGTGCCAGTACCATACTGTCTTGGTGACTACAACTTTGTAATGGAGCTTGAAGTCTGGAATTGTGATGCCTCCAGCTTTGTTTTTCTTTTTCAAGATTGCTTAGGCTGTTTGGAATCTTTCGTGGGTCCATACAAGTTTTAAGATTGTTTGTTCTAGCTCTGTGAAAGATGCTGGTGGTATTTTGATAGGGATTGCATTAAGTGTATAGATTGCTTTGGGTAGTAGAGACATAAAAAACAGACTCTTAAACACAGAGAAAAAACTGGTGGTCCAGAGGGAAGGTGGGTGGGAGGATGGGGGAAACAGGTGAAGGGGATTAAAGAGTGTACTTATCATGATGAGCACTGGGTAACGTTTAGAATTGTTGAATCATTATACTGAAACTACTACAACACTATGTTAATTATACTTCCATTAAAAACGTTAAAAAAAGAAAGTTGAACCATTGGTGGCTTCAACACCCTACCATCATTTACTTCCTCTGCTTCATCTTTTCTGGTACCTGAAATCTAGTACCATACCTCCTGTATGTTCGTCTCACCCTGGTCCAGGTTCAGAGCCAGTCCTCCCTGAAGCAGGACATGTGTGCTATCAGGTCCCTCACTCTGTACTTAGCACTAGCCATTTTCCTACACCTGAGATTAGGTATACTGGGTTTCACGCTCCAGTGACTCCTGGTCTCCAACACTTTCCCTATGCTTCATCCTCTCCATCCTGTATGTGCCAGCGACCTGTTCTGGCTGCGAGCTCTGGTGCCTATTAACTTGCTTTGTTCCTGCTAAGCCTTCTCCTAGAAGCTACAACCTTGCCTCTGCTTCCGGGGTGGGTAACACGGGCTCTGCTTTGCCTTTGACAAACGTTATCATGTTAGTCTGTAATCTTTCTTGACCCTGGATTTACAGCTGCTATTTTCTACCCAGTGATGAGTAGCTTCCCCCAGTCTTCTCTTGGACTTTCTTTGTGGATCTTTGTTTCTCCACTGAAGTTCTTTCCATTGTTCCCAGCCCACATTCTTTTGCTGGCTAGATCTTTTCAGGCAACTGTCCTAACCTGGTTCTGAGGCACATCTGTGGTATCCTACTCTGCTTCCTCTCTACTTGTTCTGTGCTGCTGGGAAACCCCATCTGTCTGGTACTGAGTTCTGAGACATAACAAGATGGGTCCACTATTTCTGAACCATTTGTGGATTTTTGTCTTGAGAATGTTTGCACATCCTAATATTGGGTCTTCCTAAGTTCCTTCCATTTCTGCATTATCTGTTCAGAACTGTGGGAAAGACAACTGGTAGGACATGATCAAAAAGTATTTGTTGATTAATGAGTGCATGAATGAATGAATGAATTAAAAAATCCAAAGCTCAGGAAGGATATCTGGTTACTCAGAGTAGATAGTAGAAGAGCTGGAATTCAAAGCCAGTTCTGCTTGACTTCAGTGCCCAGAGGAAAACACCCAGTGACAGCTAATTGATGTAGTGGGAGAAATACTCATAATTCTCTCCCTAGGCAGGGAGAGTTAAAGAGGAGACATTGATAGGTTTTAACCTTTTTCCATGGCTTCTAGTTTATTGATTATGCCTCAGAATGTTGACTGTGAGTTGTTGTACTGCTACAGTGCCTGAGATTATGTTGGAGGAATGGCAGCTGCTTTGTGTGTGAGCCAGGCTACATGTATTGCTCCTCGATAGCTGCGAAACTGAAGCGTTCTCTTGAGAGACCCCAGGGAGGAGAAAAGGGCCAAATGGGGATTTGAGACTTGATCATCCTGTGGTTATGTTGTAACAGGAGGCACTCATGTACCCAAACAGTGGGTCTGATGATCTGTGGTCATGTGTCAGGGCAGACTTTGAATAAGGATGTTTTTTCTTTTCCTGGGAAGGTTTCAGGAAGGTGTTTGAAGGCTCCTACATAGGCTTTGGTGCTTCAGATATTCTGTGCAGACGTGCTTAATCTGTTGTGCGTTTTTTCTTTTTGTGTGTGTGTGTGTGCCGTGGATCCTTCTGGCGTCAGAAGAATGTGTTGGAATGCATAAAATGAAATATATAGGATTACAGAGAAAACACATTTTATTGAAATCCAGTTATCACAACATAAAGGTCTAATAACTGCTTTTGAAATGGTCATGTGTACAAATGAAATGGCAAGGACTCAGCAGCTAGGAAAATATCTGGGATTTCTGTTGGTGACAAATTCACAGATGCTGCGGATACTACAGTGGTTGGTGCCCTCCCTATATTATAATGGAAGGAAACCTAAGTTAGAGGTTTGTGGGGGAAAAAGTAATTGTTTTCTAATCCAAGTTCACAATGCCCTAGGTGAAGAACCCTTCCTCTCTGGGCAGGAGGACACACTGGCTGGAAAGCAGCCAAGACAGAGCCAGTCCACTGGGCCTCCTCATAGGTGGCAGACGGATCTATAAGGCAATTACGGTATGACAATTGAGCCCAGATTCATCACTTCACCTCTTTATGTATGACTTTCTTCTGTGTCACTGAATGAGATATGCTGGCTCCATCTTTACCCAAAGGTTAAATGTAGTGATCTATGTCAAATAAAATATGGCACATGCCTTCAGGTCCTTAGAAGCAAAGTCAATATTTAGCAGGTGTAATTTCATCCAGACAGATGTAAGGAAAATTAAATGGGAGAGATCAGTTTTCATTATTCATGATTCTTTCTTTATCCAGTTTTTTTTTTTCTCTTTGATGCCCTTCCTAATAAATATTGCCTCTTGATGATAATTTCCAGGACCAAAATGAGAAAAACCTGGATTAATTCCATTTCCTCCTTCAGTAAAATGGTTTGTTACCATATTATTATTACTAATTTAATAAAATTTCTTTGTTAGTTGGAAGATACTGAAAAAAAAAAAGGAAATATCACCTTCAATTCCTCAGCTGTTTCTGGGAGCTGCATAAAGTAAGACATGGTAGTCATCCTGTTCTCTGCAACCCTCCCCACAAGATACGCAGTTAATAGTGTGGGCTTAAAATTTTTTTTCAACTTTTCCCAGCCTGGTATCTGTGTGTGTGTGTGTGTGTGTGTGTGCATGCTTGTGTTTTTGTGTGTGTTCATATTTATGTGTGTTTGTGTTTATGTGTGTATTTTATGGATCACTGGGACCAGCTGTGGTAACTCTCCTGCTTTCTATCTGGGGTGCTTTTCTGTATCATTTCTTTGGCAAGATCAGTGTTTTTAGAGGTGACACTTCCTTCTAGTCCATGTGGTCCTTGGGGTTGGTCACCGAGCACTGCTCTCCCCTGACACAAGGATGAAAACTGGCATCCGAGCCTGGTGAGCTCTAGGGATTGATTAGTTAGAAACAGGGATTTCTAGGATATTCTCTAGGTTGGTTCACTCGACAGTCTTTCAACATCTGCTTCCTTTGCTCTCCTTTGCCATGGAGTTTGGAATGCTAAAGTTTCCTAGATCCCTTTGCGGTGGGGGTGGGCATGGGACACTGTTCTGCCAGTAAGAAATATACAGGTCTACTGAGAGATTTTTTGGGGGGCTTTGCTTTTTCCTGATACACACACTGCTGCTGCTTTCTTCTCATACTATCCCCAGGGGTGTATTAGCTGGAGCAGCAGGTGCCACCTTTGGACCACGAGGAAGACTGACAGAACATCAGTGTCTGTGACTTGAGACCAGCAGGCTGTCTGCTTTGGGGACTTAGTGTGGTGTGAGGGACAAACCTAAAACTCTGACGTGTTGGAACTAATGTTAATTGGGGTTTCTGTCACTTGCCTCTAAATGCAAACCCTAATCAATTCAGCATCTCAAGCTGGTACAGTCCATGCCCTCTTGGACTTTCCGTGGGAGCTAAAAGGGAAGACAGCCTCTCTCCTCTAGCATTGCTCCGTTGGAAGGGTGGCAGTCTGGGTGTTCAGGGGCCTCTTCAGCTCCCCTGGAAAAAGCATTTATCTGAAGAACAAAAGGAGCGACCCACTCGAGAGAGGACAGCAGAGCCTGATGACATCCTTTGAGTTCCTAAATCCAGTTATGTCTAAAGTTTGGAGCTCTGGGTTTATAATAACGTTTTTGTTTTGCCCTATATGTTTAGTTATGTTTCTACTTATTTTTAGATTTTTTTCTCTCACTTGTGACCAAGAATCTACAAATGACTTATTCTCCTATACTCCTATGTGTGCTTCTATTCCACAGAGACATCCATGCTTAGTAGTTCGATGTATGTCCTCCAAGATACTGTGACACACACACACACACACACACACACACACACACACTGCGTATATACATATAGGTAGTTTTTATTTAAATGGAAATGGCATCATGCTCTATGTATTTTTATGTATCTTTTCTTAACACATTTTGAATCTTTGCATTTTAGCATATATGGATCTACTCCATTCTTTTTACCAGATACATAATATTTCATGGAATGGTTTTAACAAAAAAATTTTAATTGTATTTCTCTTGATGGACATTTAGATTATTTTCATATTTCTTTGATTATAAACAGTACTGTGTTTATTTTGTGGGGAGGGTTGCAGAGAACAGGATGACTACCATGTCTTACTTTATGCAGCTCCCAGAAACAGCTGAGGAATTGAAGGTGATTTTTCCTTCATATCCTCACAAGTACTTTCTGTTTTCTCTTGTTGTTGTTGTTGTTTATAATAGCCATCCTATGGGTGTGAAGTGGTATCTCATAGTATTTTTTAATTAGCTTTTCTACATACAAGGTGGGGTGGTCATTTGTGACATAAATTATAAGGGATTTTTTTAAATTCAAAACTACTGATGTTCATAAATGGCTTTCTTTAAAAAACTAGAGTGAATTTAACACAATTTCTTTAATAACATCTGCTTCATTTACTTGCGTTCCACTGTGCTTTCCTGAGCAGGAGAGTAAAAGGTAGAAGTATGTTTTGTGCATCAGGAATTAAGTATAACCTACACAGTGAGTCATCTGAGTCCATTTCACGGGCATGGGACTGAGCCAGATGTTAGCGAAGCAGATGAGTAAAACAAGATCTCTCATCGTCTGCTGTAGGTTTACAGATGGGAAGATTTTTTTTGTTTTTAATGCTGTTCATGGAATTTGATGTAATAAAGTGGCCAACTATTTCCAAGACATAGTAAGACATTTATATTGGACATGTCTTTATACTGCTCTCAGAGTCCTGGAGTCACCTCCTTCTGAAGGAGCTGCCTTCCTCCTGACTCTGCCACCTTTGCTGGTTCCTTTGCTTCCTGGAGTCTGAGGTTAGGCCTGGATATTTCTGTTTTCATACCCCAAATGCTGAGCCCCACCTGCATGAAGTTAGTCTTTTACTTCTGCACTTGGATTCTCAGACCATGGGATCTGGCCTCCTGAGTGGGTCCTGGGGGGCTGGATGGTGGGCCCCGAGGGACCTTGATCGAAAGGGCACCGGAAATAGTAGGGAACTGGGCACATAAGCCCTCCTCCTTTCTCCATTCCTTGGACTGCTCTGGGGTCGTTACTTCTTGTAATCAGTTACAGAGAAGACCCACGTGCCAAGTGAACCCTGTCTGGCGGCCTGACCCGTTGTGTCTCTGATTGTTGTAAGGCGGTCGGTGGTCAGCAGGTGGCGCTGTGTTGCATTGCTTGGTTCCTTTCCCCGCTTCTCCCAGTCCAATTACCCTAAACCGTCTTGGACTTGAAACTTCCGAATAAAGTATCAGCACTTTAATTCCCACCGCTGGTTCTGCTTCCTGGAGGAATCGGGCTGAGACGTCATTTAATGGATATTTTGTGCTGAATTGTTCTGAGCTACCAGACCTTTTAACTCTGGATGGTTATAAAACTCAGCGAATTCTGATATTTTCAAAAATGCTTTTTCTCAACGCAGTTCAAGCTAAGGTCCCGTTTCTCCTTGGTCTGAAGCTGTGATTATTGAAGTTTAGTGAAAAATTCTTATTAGAAAAATCAGAGGACAACTATTATATATGATTATCTTTTACCGATCATACATGTAATACATGTTCATTGCAGATGTATCAGAAGATAAAGGAAGTGATAGTAATCCTAACACAGAGAATCTAGTTGGTTGATATCTTTCCAGCCTGTTTTCTATATATGTGTGTGTACATTTGTATGTATATGTGTGTATGCATCTGTATACCTTTTTACAGAAACGGGACAGTTTAAACAGTCTGTTCTATTTTTGGAAACCAGTGTTTTGTACTCAATCTGTTATGAACATAATTCTATGCCATTAGTTCTACAACATTGTTCTTTTTTGCCTGGCTACATAACAGTCCATTAACGTTATAGGATACTCTAATATTAAGTAGATTCTTGTGGGAATCACATAGAGAAGAATCTTTTTCTTTTTTTTTAATTTTATTATGTTAATCACCATACATTACATCATTTGTTTTTGATGTAGTGTTCCATGATTCATTGTTTGCGTATAACAGCCAGTGCTCCATGCAGTATGTGCCCTCTTTAATACCCATCACCAGGCTAACCCATCCCCCTAACCCCCTCCCCTCTAGAACCCTCAGTTTGTTTCTCAGAGTCCATCGTCTCTCATGGTTCGTCTCCCCCTCCGATTTCCCCCCCTTCAGTCTTCCCCTCCTGCTATCTTTTTTTTTTTTTAACATATAATGTATTATTTGTTTCAGAGGTACAGGTCTGTGATTCAACAGTCTTACACAGTTCACAGTGCTCACCACAGCAGAATCTTTTTTTTAAAGATTTTATTTATTTAGGGATGACTGGGTGGCCCAGTCGGTTAAGCGTCTGCCTTGGGCTCAGGTCATGATCCCAGGGTCCTGGGATCCAGCCCCATATCGGGCTCCCTGCTCCTTGGGAAACCTGCTTTTCCCGCTGCCACTCCCCCTGCTTGTGTTCCCTCTCTCGCTGTGTCTCTCTCTGTCAAATAAATAAAATCTTCAAAAAAAAAAGATTTTATTTGTTTAGTTGAGAAGGAGAGCACAGAGGTAGAGGGAAAAGCAGACTCTCTGCTGAGCACAGAGCCCCATGCGGGGCTTGATCCCAGGACCCAGAGATCATGACCTGATCCACAGGCAGACACTTAACTGACTGAGCCACCCAGGCATCCCTAGAAGAATCTTTTTAAAAGTTCTAGAGGGGAGGAGGGTAGGAGGATGGGTTAGCCTGGTGATGGGTATTAAAGAGGGCACATATTGAATGGAACACTGGGTGTTATAGGCAAACAATGAATCATGGAACACGACATCAAAAACTAATGATGTAATGTATGGTGATTAACATAACATAATAAAAAAAATTTAAAAAAGTTCTTAGTGAGCTCTAAACCACTATGCTAATGTAAATTATAATAATTATTATTTGCTGAACTAGAAAGTTGAAGACCTTCCTTTGTTTGTGGTTATGTTTTTCTGCCTAATCTCTCACTATAACCTTTGCCTTTCTGAGTCATCTGTTCAGGAGAGGTTAAAATAATAGTAACCGAAGTCAGTGAAACTTTCTGTGCTTCGGGGCAAGGAATTTGAATTCTGTTGTCCTGAAGAAAACTCATGAAAGGCACTCTATGAGTTTTTAAGGCATCTTTTCTCTTTCGAGGGCTGGTGAAGCAGATTAAACAATGAGCTTGCTCTGTATGACTTCTTTATGCATGCTCAACTTTTTACATACCTAATAAGAAATGCATGACCACTACATACTATTAGTGGGCAGACGTGCAGTGAAATCTCAGACGTGTCAACCCTTTCTGACACCACCTAGTGACTTTTGCTGTGTAAAGAATAATGGCACCTGGAGGGGTTGTAATAATGAGCAATTTCTTTCTTTTTTTTATTTAAATTCAATTAGCCAACACAGCATTAGTTTCAGATGTAGTATTCAACAATTCATCAGTTGTGTATAACACCCAGTATAAATGAGCAATTTCTTTATCAATAATAGAACTAGTCAGTGCCATGGTCCAAATTGTTAGGTAAATTGGGCACAAATCTCTGGTGTTCACTGGCCTTTCTCCATGATTATCAGAGTAGTTTCACTTTCTGGTTGAATGGAAAGCTGAACAGGTAATTTATGAGTGTCTCCTAAGGAATATCCTTTGCCTCGTGGTGGATGTCATCCTTTGCCTGATCGTGGTGTCTGGGTTTCGATGGGGATTGGTAGGATGTTGGGGCTTGTATGTTGAAATAATTTGTAGTTAGGAAGTTGTTGAACATTTGCATCTTTACATGGCTCAGAAAGAAGCTAAGGCACGCACACACACACACACACACACACACACACACACACACACACGCCAAATAATATAAGACACTTTCCTTTGGCAGCTGGAGACAAGATTCATTTTATTCAAGTCTTTGGCTGTGGTGTTTGTGATATTCAAGGCATTTTCCAACCTTGAAGATCCTTTGGGGGTTTTACCTGAGTCAGAAAAATTTCAGTAAAAAAACAAAGCATTTTCTTCAAGTGTAAAAAACTTCTGATTTGGGCCCAGAAAAATGTGGATTGGTCTGTAGCAGAGCATTCTTTTTTCCAGGCAGATTTAATAATGATGAATGTTTTATTTATAATGTTTGCCAGAGAAATAAATCCAAGGCTGTTGCTTCAGAAATCTGTCTAAGGAATCAAAGAGAGGGGATCCTTCCCTGATTCGGGAAAGGCACTGTTCATTGTTGTAGCCGAAGGAGACTTAGACCTTTGGGGTGCTTTGGGCCCACTTCACTTTCCAGGCTGCTCATGAAATGGTCTTATCCCTGCTCATTTTTATGGCCCTCCCCACTTTAATTAGATTACATATTGGAGAAATATATGTTTAACTGCAATTAAACGTCTAGAAGTTTACTCTGAAAAATATTTATAATAGTCCTCTAATCAACTTGCAATGTGATAATAAAGCAAAGGAATCGTGAAACTGATACAAATTGTTTAAATATTTTTAATAGTACTGTTTAGAGTTTTGGATTCTTGTTGCTTGTCAAAATACAAATCTACCTCCTGTGGTGCTTATCATAATGTTTGCTTTTCTTACTTATCAATTAAGCGCTTTTGCATTTGCCTTTTGGAAGTTTTTTTTTTTTTTTTTTGAAGAAGTGTAGCGCTCTTTGTTTATCATTGGTTAAGATGTTGGACTCGACTCTAGATCTACCTCCCAAAAAATAGATTCTAACTGTGATTTGCATTATTCTTCTGTGACATTTGACATAGTTCTCATTAGCAAAGCTGGCGTTTGTTTGATTCCACTAGCTGTTTCTAAGTGATTTCTTGATACTCCTTTTCTTTTGGGTTTTGGAGAATGCCATGTCCCTGCTGTGTGATGTCACTCAGCCCATTAGCATGTGACCTGGAGGAGACATTCCCAGGAAGGGATTTGAAGGGAGGAAGGACCATGCAGACACAGTCTCAACTCTGCCATCATTGCCCTTCATCTTTCATCCAATGAACCCCTCCTATTATTCTCAGAGACTTCATTTCCTCTGTTTCCACCTTGGCTTTCGCATAGCTGTTCCCTGGCTACCCTTTCTTCGTCCACCTGTGGACAGGTAAGTAACCCCATCAAGAATCTACTGTTTTTAGGAGACCAAAGGAAAGGCATTATTTCTTTTTTCTCTTCAGCAGTGTGGAGATTCTTCTCCCATTTTGTTCTTGATTAAGGAGAAGTGATGGCCCAGGATGTCCTGTTCTTCAGAGCTGTTCTCCCTCAGAGACTTAACTGTACTTTAATTGTGGTTAGTCTCATTCTAGGCACATGGGAGTTGCTCAAAACTATTTCTTAAATTGTTAAAAATAACATACAGTGTTTGTGGGGTAGTTCTATAAGCTGGGCACTATTTTAAGTGATTACTATGAATTAGTGCATTTAATTTAACAGAATGTTATGGAAGATAACAGAAGAAAATGCTTCTGAATTTGATAAACATTAATCTGGTCCATATTTTTTTGTCTTTGAACTCTATAAGGTTTATGAGAAATGGCATGTAGAAAATTACCTGTGATAGTTATTAAAACAATTTAATACTATATTTATTTAGCTAAATATCTCTAAAATACTACCATTTTAACATGTAATCAACATAAGGTTATTAATTATATGTTTCATATTTTTTATGTGAAATCTTCTAATCTGGTAGATATTTTACTGAAATTTCTGGATATGTTGAAACTCACTTTTGGGTTTACTAAGAAATATTTACAGAATGCAGCTACTCAGATCTGTAAACTTTTTTTTTTATTATGTTATGTTAATCACCATACATTACATTAGTTTTTGATGTAGTGTTCCATGATTCACTATTTGCATATAACACCCAGTGCTCCGTGCAGAACGTGCCCTCTTTAATACCCATCACCAGGCTAACCCATCCCCCCGCCCCCTCCCCTCTAGAACCCTCAGTTTGTTTCTCAGAGTCCATCGTCTCTCATGGTTCGTCTCCCCCTCCGATTTACTCCCCTTCATTCTTCCCCTCCTGCTATCTTCTTCTTCTTCTTTTTTCTTAACATATATTGCATTATTTGTTTCAGAGGTACAGATCTGTGATTCAACAGTCTTGCACAATTCACAGCGCTCACCATAGCACATACCCTCCCCAGTGTCTATCACCCAGCCACCTCATCCCTCCCACATCCCCACCACTTTAGCAATCCTCAGTTTGTTTCCTGAGATTAAGAATTCCTCATATCAGTGAGGTCATATGATACATGTCTTTCTCTGTTTGACTTATTTCACTCAGCGTAACACCTTCCAGTTCCATCCATGTCATTGCAAATGGCAAGATCTCATTCCTTTTGATGGCTGCATAATATTCCATTGTATATATATACCACATCTTCTTTATCCATTCATCTGTCGATGGACATCTTGGCTCTTTCCACAGTTTGAGAAATGCCACTGATTTCTGTGCATTGATTTTATATCCTGCCACTTTACTGAATTCCTGTATGAATTCCAACAGTTTTGGGTGGAGTCTTTTAGGTTTTCCACATAAAGCATCATATCATCTGCAAACAGTGAGAGTTTGACTTCTTTGCGGATTTGGATGCCTTTTATTTCTTTTTGTTGTCTCATTGCTGTGGCTAGGACTTCTAATACTATGTTGAGTAGCCGTGGTGATAGTGGACATCCCTGCCGTGTTCCTGACCTTAGCGGGAAAGCTCTCAGTTTTTCCCCACTGAGAATGATATTCACTGTGGGTTTTTCATAGATGGCTTTTAGCATATTGAGGTATGTACCCTTTATCCCTATACTCTGAAGAGTTTTGATCAAGAAAGGATGCTGTACTTTGTCAAATGCTTTTTCTGCATCTGTTGAGAGGATCATATGGTTCTTGTTCTTTCTTTTATTAATATATTGTATTACATTGATTGATTTGTGGATGTTGAACCAACCTTGCAGCCCAGGAATAAATCCCACTTGGTCGTGGTGAATAATCCTTTTATTGTACTGTTGGATCCTATTGGCTAATATTTTGGTGAGAATTTTTGCATCCATGTTCATCAAGGATATTGGTCTGTAATTTTCCTTTTTGATGGGGTCTTTGTCTGGTTTGGGCATCAAGGTAATGGTGACCTCATAAAACGAGTTTGGAAGTTTTCCTTCCATTTCAATTTTTTGGAACAGTTTCAGAAGAATAGGTATTAATTCTTCTTGAAATGTTTGGTAGAATTCCCCCGGGAAGCCATCTGGCCCTTGGCTCTTCTTTGTTGGGAGATTTTTGATGACTGCTTCAATTTCTTTTGTGGTTATTTGTCTGTTCAGGTTTTCTATTGCTTCCTGGTTCAGTTTTGGTAGTTGATACATCTCTAGGAATGCATCCATTTCTTCCACATTATCTAATTTGTTGGCGTAGAGTTGCTCATAATATGTTCTTATAATTGTTTGTATTTCCTTGGTGTTGATTGTGATCTCCTCTTCCATTCATGATTTTGTTTATTTGGGTCATTTTTCTTTTTGATAAGTCTGGCCAGGGGTTTATCAATCTTGTTAATTCTTTCAAAGAAACAGCTCCTCATTTCATTGATCTGGTCTACTGTTCTTTTGGTTTCTAGTTCATTGATTTCTGCTCTGATCTTTATTATTTCTCTTCTCCTGCTGGGTTTAGGCTTTATTTGCTGTTCTTTCTCCAGCTCCTTTAGGTGTAGAGGTAGGTTGTATATTTAGGACCTTTCTCGTTTCTTTAGAAAGGCTTGTATTGCTATATACTTTCCTCTTAGGACCGCCTTTGCTGTATCCCAAAGATTTTGAACAGTTGTGTTTTCATTTTCATTTGTGTCCATGAATTTTTTTAATTCTTCTTTAATTTCCTGGTTGACCCATTCATTCTTTAGTAGGATGCTCTTTAGCCTCCATGTATTTGAGTTCTTTCCGACTTTCCTCTTGTGATTGAGTTCTAGTTTCAAAGCATTGTGGTCTGAAAATATGCAGGGAATGATCCCAATCTTTTGGTACCGGTTGAGACCTGATTTGTGACCTAGGATGTGATCTATTCTGGAGAATGTTCCATGGGCACTAGAGAAGAATGTGTATTCCGTTGCTTTGGGATGGAATGTTCTGAATATGTCTGTGAAGTCCATTTGGTCCAGTGTGTCATTTAAAGTCTTTATTTCCTTGTTGATCTTTTGCTTAGATGATCTGTCCATTTCAGTGAGGGGGGTGTTAAAGTCCCCCATCATTATTGTATTGTTGTCGATGTGTTTCTTTGCTTTTGTTATTAATTGGCTTATATAATTGGCTGCTCCCATGTTAGGGGCAGAGATACTTACCATTGTTAGATCTTCTTGTTGGATACACCCTTTAAGTAGGATATAGTGTCCTTCCTCATCTCTTATTACAGTCTTTGGTTTAAAATCTAATTTGTCGGATATAAGGATTGGCACCCCAGCTTTCTTTTGGTGTCCATTAGCATAGGAAGTAGTTTTCCACCCTCTCACTTTCAATCTGGAGGTGACTTTGCATCTAAAATGAGTCTCTTGCAGACAGCATATCAATGGGTCTTGTGTTTTTATCCAATCTGATAGCCTGTGTCTTTTGATTGGGGCATTTAGCCCATATACATTCAGGGTAACTATTGAAAGATATGAATTTAGTGCCATTGTATTGCCTGTAAGGTGACTGTTATACTGTATATTGTCTGTGTTCCTTTCTGTTTTATGTTGCTTTTAGGATCTCTCTTTGCTTAGAGGACCCCTTTCAGTATTTCCTGTGGGGCTGGTTTTGTGTCTGCAAATTCCTTTAGTTTTTGTTTGTCCTGGAAGCTTTTTATCTCTCCTTCTATTTTCGGTGACAGCCTAGCTGGATATAGTATTCTTGGCTGCACATTTTTCTCATTTAGTGCTCTGAATATATCATGCCAGTCCTTTCTGGCCTGCCAGGTCTCTGTGGATAGGTCTGTTGCCAATCTAATGTTTCTACCATTGTAGGTTACAGATCTCTTGTCCCGAGCTGCTTTCAGGATTTTCTCTTTGTCTCTGAGAGTCGTAAGTTTTACTATTAGATGTCAGGGTGTTGACCTATTTTCGTTGAAGATGAGGGGGCTTCTCTGTGCCTCCTGGATTTTGATGCCTGTTTCCTTCCCCAAATTAGGGAAGTTCTCTGCTATAATTTGCTCCAATATACCTTCTGCCCCTCTCTCTCTTTCTTCCTCTTCTGGGATCCCAATTATCCAAATATTGTTTCGTCTTATGGTATCACTTATCTCTCGAATTCTGCCCTTGTGATCCTGTAGTTGTTTCTCTCTCTTTTTCTCAGCTTCTTTATTTTCTATCATTTGTTCTTCTATATCACTAATTTTCTCTTCTGCCTCATTTATCTTAGCAGTTGGAGCCTCCATTTTTTTATTTCCCCTCATTAATAGCCTTTTTGATTTCGACTTGGTTAGATTTTAGTTCTTTTGTTTCTCTAGAAAGGGTTTTTCTAATAACTTCCATGCTTTTTTCAAGCCCAGCTAGTATCTTTAAAATCATCATTCTGAACTCTAGTTCTGACATCGTACTAATGTCCATATTGATTAGGTCCCTGGCAGTAGGTACTGCCTCTTGTTCTTTTTGTTGAGGTGATTTTTTTTCCAACTTGTCATTTTGTCCAGGGGTGAGTAGATGAATGAGAGAACAAAATGCTAACAGGGTAACAACGACCCCAGAAAATATACACTAAACAAATCAGAAGAAACCTGAAACCAGGGGAAAAGAAAGGGAAAGGAAAAAAAAAAGAAAAAGATAAAAACAAACAAAAACAGAACAAAACAAAAAAAAACAGAATATGATCAAATATGATCAGGCTGGTGTATAGATCAGTGCCACACACTAGATTTTGGGCATATTTTGGTCTGTTAGAAGAAAGTGCCTCCCAAAATTTTAAAGAAAGAAAAACTTATATATGTACAAAAATAAGGGTTAATACGATGAAGGAATGGAATATGACTGTAAAGATGAAAATTATAAAAGATTTTATAAAAGGAATTGATAAGAATTGGTTGAAAAAAGAAAGAAGAGGATTTAAGGAAAAAAGGGAGAGAATGTGATCAGGCAGGAGACTAGAACAAAGCCATACACCAGAGATTTAGGGTATATTTTGATCTGTTAGAAGAAAGTATATCTCAAAATTTTAAAGAGAGAACAACATATATATATATATATATATATATATACACCAAAGATAAGGGTAACTACTATGGGATAGAATATGACTCTAAAAATGAAAAATAAAAGATATTTTTTAAAAAAGGGATTGATAAGATGTTGGTTGAAAAAGGGAAAAAGAAAAATTAAAAAAAAAAGAGACAGTTAAAAAATAAAAATTAACTTTGAAAGACTAAAGAATCATGGTAAAAAAGCCATGAATTCTGTGTGCAGTATTCCCCTAGCGCTGGAGTTCTGCTGTTCTCCTTGATCGGTAAACTTGGTCTTGGCTGGCTGTTCGTGCTGATCTTCTGGGGGAGGGGCCTGTTGCTGTGGTTCCCAAATGTCTTTGCCGGAGGCGGAATTGCCCCGCCCTTTCCAGTCCGGTCGGGCTAAGTAATCTGCCCGGGTTTGCTCTCCGGAGCTTTTGTTCCCTGCAAGCTTTCTGTACAGCTTTGGAGGGCGACAGTGAAAATGGCGGCCTCCCAATATCCGCCCCGGAGGAAATGAGAACTCGGGGCCCTACTCCTCAGTGCGCCCCCAGAGAAAAGCAGTCAGTCACTCCCCATCTCCGGCCGCACTCCGTGCTCACCCGGCCTGTGACCGAGCATTTCTATCTCTGGCACCTGACCCCGTGTGGAGTCTCCAAACCCAGCAGATCCCTGCGGTGCACTCCCGCGCCGCTCCTCCCCGGGGAGGAAGGGGAGTCTCCCCGGATCTGCCGCTTGTTGGGTCCCTGCTGGAGGACCAGTGGCCTGACTGGGCCGAGGATCACAGTTTATGGCCACCCCGAGCTGAGATCCCGCGCCTTGGCTCCGTCTCTGCAGCCGGCTTCCCCGCTCTGATACCTGGGAGCTCTGCCGCACTCAGGCACCCCCGGTCTTTCTGTGACCCCGAGGGTCCTGAGACCACACTGTCCCAGCGAGGGTTCCACCCCCCGCTTAGCCACTGCAGCGACGTCCCTCAGCGGAGCCGACTTCTAAAAGTTCCGATTTTGTGCTCCGCGGCTCTATCACTTGCCAGAAGCGGCCGACGGAGGCCCCCTCCCCCACCGTCTATCCTCCCGAATATCGCCTCGGATTCACTTCTCTGCACACATGTCCTACCTTCCAGAAAGTGGTCGCTTTTCTGTTCAGAGTTGTTGCTATTCTTTTCTTCAATCTCCTATTGAGTTCGTAGGTGTTCAGAATGGTTTGACCCCTATCCAGCTGAATTCCTGGGACGAGACAAAATCCAGGTCTCCTACTCCTCCGCCATCTTGCTCTGCCCCCTTCTGTAAACTTTTCACTCTTTATTTCTGTGCTTTTGAAATAGGTGTTTAAATAATCTCAGGGATTCAAGGAGACAGTAAAGAAATTTCTATCTCTCTTTTCTCATATTTTTTTGTTTGTTTGTTTTTAGAGGTGGGAGAGGGAGAGAGAATCCTAAGCAGGCTCCACACCCACCAGGCTCCATCTCATGACGCTGAGATTATGACCTGAGCCAAAATGGAGATTCAGACACTTAACTGACTGAGCCACCGAGGCGCCCCTCTCTTTTCTCATATTTGATAGAGTGGTTGGATATTTGGAAGTTTGGAAGTTGTTATTGTAAACCAAAATTATTAAGTCTTAATAGTACTTTCTTATATGTGTTTGAAAAATGGATGTTACAGTTTATGCCACAGAAATTTGTATAATAATAAACTCTTAATGGATTGTTTTGTGATGCATTACATTATTTTCCCTGAGAATTCTTTTGCAGGGAGAAAATGTCTATCCTGCATATTATAAAAATAGGTCAGGTTTATTAATAAACAGCATAGCAGTACCTTTTACATCTTTGTCATAATTCAGGACCTTTAACGTAAGATCTCAGTGAATGTTTGTTGAATAAAGATAATTTGGAAAACAGGCAAAAAATCATCCCATATTCTCATCAATAAACATATCCACTATTAGCATTTATGGGTATTTCATTCCAGATCTTTTTTTCCCCAAGGATAATGAGTAAGCTTCCATGTTATTATTATAATTTTGTAAGCATCATTTCAACTATGTTTTTTCAAAATGGAAATATCTTCATATCTTTCTTCTCATTATAATATGAAAGAAATAACAAATTCAAACCTTAAGAAGTGCATTAAGTGCAAAATAAAAATTCTTTATAGTTTTACTTTCCAGAGATAACGTGTTTAACAGTTTTATCTGTCATTTGAAACACCTACTTAGTATTCCATTTAGTGGGTATAATTTACTCAGGATTTTAGTTTACTTAGGTTTTTCATTATTATTGGATGTTTAAGGTTTTTCTTCCAATTTTAGCTATTATAAGTAATACTCCAGTGAATATCCTCATACATAAAGCTTTCCCCATATTTATTTCTTGGAGATAAACTTTTCAAAATGGAATTATTGGATCAAAAGCTGTGAATGAACTTAAGGCCTATGAAAAAAAATTTTCAAACTGCTTTCAAAATGGTTGTGCCAATTTACATTTTTGACAAGGTCAAAAGGTTGAAACCTGGTGTAAAAATACCAGGTTCACAACACCAGTGCCAGAGTAGAATATTATCATTCAACAAAGTACTTGCTAATATCATGAGAAAAATAGCACTTCCCTGTGGTTTTATTTTGCATTTCTTAAATTTCTATTGGAATGTTTCCCCATGTTTGTTTACTAGTTGCATTTTCTTTTGTGTATTGTCTATTTATATTATTAGGCTATCAGAGTTGTGAGTTTCCCCTTGTATATATGAACCCTGTAAATTGTAATGAGAAGGATCATTTATCTACTATATAACCTAATTTTTTTCTCGGTGTATGCCTTTTAATGTTGATTTTTTTTATTAACTTGGAGAAATTTCCCAAGTTTTGGGTTATAAAGGTGTTGATCTTTTGTTTCTTCTGTTGCTTTTGAGCTTAGGAATTCTTTCTCCCTCCAGAGGTTTTATAGCTTTTCTCTGCTATGAGTTTTAACTACTTAACTTTTTGACCCATCTGGACATTTTTTAGTTATGGCAAGAAAGGAAGTTCTCTGGTTTGTTTTTCAATTCTTTTTATTAAAAAATTAAAAAAAATATTTATTCATTTTACTTGAGAGAGAGAGAGAGGAGGGTCAGAGGGAGAGGGAGAGACTCTCAAGCAGACTCCATGCTGAGCATGGCGTCCAACATGGGACTCAGTCCCACAACCCCGAGATCATGACCCAAGCTGAAACCAGGAGTCAGATGCTCAACAGACTGAGCCACCCAGGTGCCCCTTGTTTTTCAATTTATCACATTTCCTCAACATTTATTAAATAATTCTTCCCCTCTCTGCTGTTTTATGATTACTCCAATATCATACTTTCAATTTTTAAGTACCCAAAACTGGTACCAAAAATTAGATAAGGTCCAATTCTGAGTTTTTTATTTGAATCTGGGCTTGTGTGCCTTTTACTTATTTGCTTATGTATTACATGATTTTACCTACCTTAATTTTATAGTTGATTCAGCACATATTTATTGAGAGCTCACATGTATTAAGATCAGTAACTGACTAATAACATTTCTTTTATACCTTTTTATTTGATATTCTTATCTGCTTACCCTTTCTGATTAATTTTAGAATATTTAAAGTCTTCTCCACAATCCTGTTGGAATTTTAAATACAAATATAAATTTTGGAAGTTTTGATATTTTTACAATAATTTTCCCATTCTTATTTAAATCTTATTCTATAAATAAAGGTTTGTGCTTTTTCATACTATGCATACTTCTCATGGAAATTTTCCCCTTTTAATTTTTGTTATTTCTATAGTAAACAAAATGTATTTTAAAATTATATTATCTAATGGACTAATATTAGGAATGTTGTTGATTTAAAGAAATATTTATCTTATATCTGGCCATTTTTCTAAACTCTTTTCTTAGTTCTACTAGTTTTTAGAATTTTCTCTTTGGATATCAAGATGGTCACTCACCTGCAAATAATGATAATTTTGTCTTTTTCTTTCCTGCATTTATTATTTTTATTTTTTAAAAATAATACGAAATATAGGTGATAGAAAGCTTTATTTTATTTTTTTAAAGATTTTATTTTTTTGAGAGAGAGAAAGAGAGGGGGGAGAGGGGCAGGAGAGAATTCCCAAGCCGACTCCCCACTGAGTGCAGAGCCCAGAACCCAGGGCTTGATTCCAGGACTCATGAGATCATGAGCAGAAACCAAGAGTGGGGCACTCAGCTGACTGAGCCACCCAGGAGCCCCTGTGCTTAATTTTAATATTATGCCTGTAGAATTTCTCTTAAGCATGAGGCTGGTTGATGGTTTGATATAAAAAATAGCTTCTATTTATTGGGTGCTTATCAGGTACCAGGTGCCGTGCTATGTATACATGAGGTCAGTAGTGGTGTTAGTTGGCCCTGGGTCTGTTAAAGTTTCCCCTCTTTTCTTTCTTATTTTTAAGCTATTACAAAATCAGGAATGGAGGTTAATTTCATCAAATGCCTTTTTGGCATCTGGTGATTTTTATTTGTTGATGTAATGATGTTATAAATGTATGTTCGATTCTTTGTATAAATTGATATTTTTTCTTATTGAAAGAAAGAATTTGAAGAGCTTCCAATTATTCATATATGAGGATAAAAAATAGATGATAAGTTGGGGCAGATGATTAAATGGAGCATTATCTTATGGATTTTTTTGTTCAGCTTTTCGGTATATTATATTAATAAATTTCTCATGATTGGGCCATTCTTACTTTCCCTGTTTAATTCTTTTTGGTTGCCTTAGAAGATATTTTGTTGAATTCTATTTGCAAACATTTTATTTGTAATTTCACTTATACTCTTACTTGAAAAATTTCAAAAGTCTCCTTTCTTTCCCTCTCCCCTTTTTTTCCTCTTTTCCTTTAAAAAATGTGCTATTTCTGTAAGGTTTTGACATTAGGGCTGTATTTGCTTTTCTAGAATTAATTAGGTTGTTTTCCATTTCTTTATATTTTGGAGCTGGATCTATTTATTTAATATGACACTCTCCATTCCTAAAAATTTGAAAGCCTTCATTTATAAAACAGTGTGAGCTAGGAACATAAGCATTCTGGTAAATAAGACAAGAAAAAGTGTGAGAAGATAGTATACATATTTTTATTCCTTGAAAATGTCTGCCTTTCTTTGTAAGTTAACTTCCCTTCTCAAATAAGAATGATAACAAGGACCCTTGTACTTTTGAGATTAATGTAATGTTTTAAACTGGAATTTTCCTGCTGCCATAATTACATTTGCTGCCTGTCAGTTCAGACTTGATGGTCTGTTGACATTAGTGGACCCTGCAAAGCTTCTTGATGGTTTATTATTCTATTCTTGTTCTGCCCAGGTGACAAATCCACTTATTTTCTTCTTGGTTGGCATCTTGTTTAGAGCATTTTATTGTAATGACCCTCGGGGCTCCTCAGAAGGTGCAATATCCTTCTTTGTGAGAAGCGTGGTGCAAATTCTGGGAGCAAGGGCTACTTTGGAGAGAGACGGATTCGACTTTCCAAGCCCACCCCACCACTTAGGAACTGTTGACTTTCCTAAGCCTCATTTTCTTCATCTGTAAAGTGGGAACAGAAATAAACCTTAAGACATTGGTTTTACTAGAAAATACTTTTAAAATGCTGAGTATAGATTCTGACACCCAGTAAATAGCCAGTGGTAGCTCTTCTTATTTGATGCTTTATGTTCATTGCCTCTTTATACCAATAGTGTCAAATGTGTTCAGAGACATAAAAAGTGCTAACTTTTTAATTTAAAAATGAGCTTTATTGAAATATAATTTACATAAGATGCAATGCTTCCATGAGTTTTGACAAATGTATACATTTCCATCTGCCCAAATGGTCCCCATGAGCTCCTTCCAAATCAGTGCCATCTGCCCACTTCGGTTCTAGGCAACCACTGATCTGCTTTCTATCATTATAGATTAAATTTGTCTTCTGTAGAGTTTCATGAGATTGGACTTATGCAGTAGGCACTCTTTTACACTAGTTTTTTTGTTTTGTTTTGCTTTTCTCCAGCGTAATGTTTTAGAGATTCAACTTTGTTGTTGCATGGAACAGTTTTTTTTTTTTAAGTTGCATTTGGGTTGTTTTCAGTTTTTGGCTATTATGAATAAAGCTGCTGTAAACATCCATGTAACAATTTTTAAAAATGAGTGTGTACCTATGTTTTCTTTTCAAGAGGTTTTTGGGAGAGGAATTCCTGAGTCACATGGTCAGTGTATGTTAAACTTTCTAAGAAATTGTCAGTTTATCAAAGTGGCTGTACATTGTTTTACATTTCTAACAGCAATGTCTGAGAATTCCAGATGTTCCACATCCTCATTTATATTTAATATTGTCAGTTTTAAAAATTTCAGCCATTTGAGTAGGGAAATAGTGGTATCTCATTGTGGTGTTAATTGCATTTCCTTTGTGACTAAAGACATGGAGCATCTTTACAAATGGATTTTGGCATTCCATGCATCTCCTTTTGTGAAATTTCTGTTCAAATATAATTTCTGCCCATTTCAGCTGGCTTATTTATCTTCTTTTTATTGAGTTATAAGAGTTCTTATATATTTTGGAGGTAAGTCCTTTATGTCAGATATATGCATTTTGAATATTTTCTTCTAGAATATTTTGTGTTTTGGTTTATGATCCATTTCAAGTTAATTTCTGTGACTAGTGAAGATTAAGGTTCACTTTTTCCCATGTGGGTATCCAAGGACCATTTGTTATTGAACATAGATTGGCCATGTATGGATGGGTATTTTTTGGTACTCTCTATTCTGTTCCATTGATCTGTATGTCTGTTTTTTTGCCAATACCCCTCTGATTACTATAACATTATATTAAATTTTTAAATCAGGTAGCGTGGATGCTTTGTTCTTCTTTTTCAAAATTTTTTTGGCTATTCTGAGTTCTTTACATTTCCATATACATTTTAGAGCCAGCCTGTCAGTTTATACAGTGAAATCTGCTGGGATTTTGATTGATATTATGAAGAACCTATAGATCAATTTAGTGAGAATTGACATCTTATCAGTATTGAGTCTTCTGACCATGCATGCAGATGATATGTTTCAGGTATTTTGTCTCAGCAATGTTTTATTGTTTTCAGTGTAGGCCTTGCACACATTTTAAAATAATGGTCCATAAGTATTTAATATTTTTGATTCTGTTATAAGTGATATTGCTTTTTAACTCTAATTTCTAATTATTTCTAGGATATAAAAATACAATTGATTTTTCAGTATTGCCATTGTAACCTGCTATCTTCCTAAATTCACTTATTATTTCTAGTAGCTTTTATTTAGATTCCTCAGGATTTTCTATGTATATGAGCACATTATGTCTATTAATAATGGCAATTTCATTTCTTTTTTTCCCAATCTGCGTGCTTTTATTTCCTTTTTTAAAAAAATTTTTACCTTATTGCATTGGCTAGGACTTTTAGCAAAATATTTAGTAAGTGGTGAGAGAAGGAATTCTTGTTTTTTTTTCTTTTTAAAGATTTTATTTATTTATTTATTTATTTATTTATTTATTTATTTGGGGGAGAGAGAGAGGGTGAGCAGGAGGGAGAGGGAGAGAGAACGTGAAGCAGGCTCCGGGCTGAGCGCAGAGCCCGACGTAGGGCTTGATTCCATGACCCTGAGATCATGACCTGAGCTGAAACCAAGAGTTGGATGCTTAACTAACTGAGCCACCCAGGTGCCCCAGGAATTCTTGTTTCTGATTTTGGAGGGAAAGTATCTAGTCTTTGCCAGTAAGTGTGTTAACTATAGGTTTTTCTATATCAGCTGAAGAAGTTCCATTCTATTCCTAGCTTGCTGAGAGTTTAACATGAATGGATTTTGATTTTTTGTCAAAAAATGAGATGGTCATATTGTATTCATTTATTTTTTTGCTGATATAGTGAATTACATTGATTCGTTTTCTAATGTTAAACTTCTCTTTTCTGGGACAAACAAAAAGCCATTTCTGGGATGCTATTTGATCATGTTATTTTACTCTTTTTACATACTGGATTTAATTCTGCTGATTTAAATACCAATTATTTCATAAAGGTGGGTGCAGATCACATAGGGTTTCATGTAGCGTTAATTCTCTTAAAAGAGATAGTGAGATGCTAGGTATAAGGTAGAGCAAATGTTTCTCTGAAACTAAGACAGCAGCCATCAAGGATAGTAGGTGATGTATTTTATTGCCGTAGTATTAACTGACACTAAACCAAAGCTTTCTGTTTTATGGAAAAGCCTTTAGAAATGTAGAAAAATTCATGGTGAATAAAGTTTCGTAAGAATTTTCCTTCCTTATATTTTTGTTGAGGTTGTCAGTTTATGTTCCTGCTAGTGAGCTATAGAAAGCTTTACAAATGGACTTCAATTATTCTACATGCCTTGAGAGCTGACAAATACAATAGCATAGACATTTTAGATGGGCTCTGCAGTCCAATTCAAGGCCTTTGTTCCCAATAGAATTTAAGTAACATAAACAAAGAAAGGGCATGGGGGAATGAAAATATGCAGAACCAAGTCCTTAGGAGTAAATCAGTTTTGAGTGATGGTCCAAGGTTCTGCTTGTGATGCTATTGAGGATAATTCTGCATTGTATTATCTGAGGCTATAACTGTAAAGTGATCTTTTTTTAAAAAATATTTTATTTATTTATTTAATTGACAGAGAGAGAGAGAGAGACAGCGAGAGAGGGAACACAAGTAGGGGGAGTGGGAGAGGGAGAAGCAGGCTTCCCGCCGAGCAGGGAGCCTGATGCAGGGCTCGATCCCATGACCATGGGATCATGACCTGAGCCAAAGGCAGTCGCTTAACCAACTGAGCCACCCAGGTGCCCCTGTAAAGTGATCTTTAAGGTTGTCATCAGATTTGTCACAAAGGAATCTCTTTCTCTGGTAAAAGATAAAGTTCTTACCAGAGCATCAAGGGCTAATGTATTGGGAGCACTTAAAAAATATATAAGAAAAACATCCCTTAGATTTACACTGAGGTGTGCACAGTCTTCTTTTGAGAGAACCACAGTTCTTTCTCAAGGACCTCTGTATTCTTCTGGTGCCCACTTACAGAAAGAGAAAACCATTCTAAGTATTAATCCAGGAGGCAATCTTGCAATAAAAAATCAGCATGAATATTAGTTCCTTTATGTATGAGACTCAGGAGTTCTGTTCTAGTTTGAGGACTTCTTGAAAACAAGATCTGTGCACAGCTCTGTGTCTACTACATTGTAGGGGCTCAGGAAGTGTTTGTTTAAAGACTATGTGGATATTTCGGGAAACCTGGGTGGCTCAGTCAGTTAAGCATCTGCCTTTGGCTCAGGTCATGATCCCAGGGGTCCTGGGATCAAGTCCCACATCAGGTTCCTTGCTCAGCAGAGAGCCTGCTTCTCCCTCTGCCTGCCGCTCCCCCTGCTTGTGTGTGCTCATTCTCTCTCTCACAAATAAATAATAAAATCTTTAAAAAAATATGTGGCTATTTCAATGAAAGAATGTATTTTCTAATATGACCAAAAGTTACAATGTCAAAACTGCCTGTATTCCATAACTACAATAGTCCAATTCCTGGGTTATAGATTTTTAATATCTGAGGAACATTAACTTTTTATTGATTGAAGAATATTAGGTAAATGAAGACAAGAGGGGTTTGATACCAGAGGTTTGACTTTATAAAGAAATCACCATTGGTGTGGACCAGCAGAATCAGCATTTTTTAAAAACTGAAAAATGCAAATTCTCAGGCCCTCATCCTGGCTCCCACCGAATCAGAAACTCTGGAAGTAGGGTGCAATCATTGGTGTTTTAATAAGCCCTCAGGTGAGCCTGATGCATGCCGGGGTTTGAGAACATTGGTAAGGGCAGGGGTTCTCAACCATGGCTGTAAAGGATAGACTCATCTGAGGAGCTTCTAAAATGTACTGATGGTTGTGTCCCACCCTAGATCAATTAAATCAGAATTTCTGAGAATTGAGGTCTGGACATTGATGTTTGTTAAAATTCTCAAACTGAGTTTATTATTCAGTCAGGGATGAGAACCACTGATACAGGACACTGGTTTTATTTTGTTGTTTGGTGTTTGGTTTTTATTTTTTTATTGAAGAAAAATCTTACATACAGAAAAGCACATAAATCATAAGTGTGCATCTTGATAAATTATCACAAGGTGAACATACCTGTGTAACCAACACCTGGGCCAAGACATAGACCATTACCTGCACCTCTTCAGTCCCCTTGAGCTCCCCCTAATCATTAGCCTCTCCCATGTCCTCTCATGTAACCACTATTCCAACTCCTGACACTACTGATGAGTTTCGTAGAATGTTATTTTTATGTTATTTTATGTTATTAAACATGGTCTGCATCACTGACATTAGAATCATCTGACATTCTTGTTGAAATACAGATCCCCACCCCATCCACCAGAACTTCTAAATCAAAATCTTTAGGGATGGGAGTATGGATTTTTTTTTAGTGGGGAGAGGGACAGAGGGAGAGGGAGAGAGAGCATCTTAAGCATGCTCTACACCCAGCACAGAGCCCGACTTGGGGTTCAGTCTCACAACCCTGACATCATGACCTGAGCCGAAATCAAGAGTCGGATGCTTAACCAACTGAGCCACCCAGGTGCCCTGAGAGTATGGATTTTTAACAAATTCTACATTTGTTCTTTGCACTAAAATTTGAGAAATGTTAAAATAGTCATTGCTGTCACTTACTGTGAATCCTTTATGTGCTAAAACTATTCTAAGTGTTCTTCATATATTCATCTCATTTAATTCTTATATCAACACTCTAAGATAGATCCTATTATCATTCTCATTTTTTCAGATAATTAAACTGAGGCTCATTGAACTAAAGGACTTGCCCAAGGTTATACAGCTGGTGTGAACCAGACTCAGTCTCCGGAGTCTGTATGTGCTACCACTAGCTTATTTTGTTTCTAGTAGGGAAACTAGGTGAAAAACGTAGATGCATCAGAATAACACTGCCCCATCTCTGATATTTTTTTAAATTATTTTTTATTTATTCTATTATTTTTTATTTTTTAGTAGGTTTCATGCCCAGCCTGGAGCCCAGTGTGGGGCTTGAACTCATGACCCTGAAATCAAGACCTGAGCTGAGATCAAGAATCAGATGCTTAACTGAGCCACCCAGGTGCTCCTCTAATCTTTTTTTAATAACTGATCTGGAATTAGGACACATTCCAAATTTCTTTGAGGACCACTTGTTTATTCCATTTCTTTTGGTATTCTTTCATATATCATTCAAAATTCCCACATGAAGAGAGTCATTTGAGAACATAAATTATTGTTAAAGTTTTAGCGACTTAATGTACTACCCCTCTAGGTGGTTTCTGAAACAATGAATCTATTTAGTGCAAAAAAATGAAGTTTGAATGGAGGAATTTTAGGCAATAGTAGATGGGTCATTTTCAGTAGATGGGTCAAAATGGGTATGTTTGGGGGCTTGGGCCAACATTAGGAATCACAGACTATTTCTTTTGTAGGTGAGTGATTGTACAATACACCTCCTGGTCTGTTTGGTGAGGATGTCTGTTAGGTAGGAATTGTATTCTCATTCATATTGAAATTTATAAAGCATACAACAGCTGAAACTCTTAGTTTCATCTTTTTAGTACAAGGGTTGACAAATTACAGACTCTATGCCCAGATCTAGTCCTTGAGCTATGAATGGTTTTTACATTTTTAAATGTAAAATTTAAAAAAACAAGAATTGAGGACGTTGTTTCTTGGCTTGTAAAGCCTAAAAATGTTTCCTGTCTGGACTTTTATAGAAGTTTACTGACTCCTGGTTTGGGAGATAATTCTGACATTGCAAGTTATGCCAAAGAAAAGGAGTGCAGTCATATTGTTTAGGACATATAAACTTTATTGAATTAAGATGTATTTGTTGGATGGGTATTTTGTGTGTGTGTGTGTGTGTGTGTAAGCTGAAGGTCTGGGAGCCTCTGCTTAGTTGTGTTTGAGCATAACCCAATACGGCAGCCCCCAGGCTCTGATGATGTCCTGCTTATTGAAATCAGTAAGCAGGGGCGCCTGGTTGGCTCAGTTGGTTAAGCATCTGCCTTTGGCTCAGGTCATGATCCTGGGGGTCCTGGGATCGAGTCCCTCATTGGGTTCCTTGCTCAGCCGGGAGCCTGCTTCTCCCTGTCCCTCTGCCTGCCACTCCCCCTGCTTGTGCTCTCTCTCTCTCTCTGACAAATAAATAAATAAATCAATCTAAAAAAATGAAATCAATAAGCATTTGATAACTATTATCAAGTGCAACTTAAGATTTTTTTTAAAAGGTTTTATTTATTTATTTGACAGAGAGATACAGTGAGAGAGTAAACACAAGCAGGGGGAGTGGGAGAGGGAGAAG
The DNA here is from genome assembly GCF_037043125.1 of Eumetopias jubatus. Taxonomy (NCBI): domain Eukaryota; kingdom Metazoa; phylum Chordata; class Mammalia; order Carnivora; family Otariidae; genus Eumetopias; species Eumetopias jubatus. Next base: position 136,548,779 of record NW_028274808.1, read on the forward strand.
CAGGCTTCCCGCCAAGCAGGGAGCCCAATGCGGGACTTGATCCCAGGACCCCGGGATCATGACCTGAGCCGAACGCAGATGCTTAACGACTGAGCCACCCAGGCGCCCCAAAGTGCAGCTTAAGATTTAATTATAATCTCTCAGATAAGTTTGGATCTTGTTTGGAGAAATGAACTCCTAAACCTGTTTTCCTAAACTCCCTACATTACTGATTACCTTCTCAACCTCAGACATTGGTTTCTAAGTGCTTTACATTACTTTGTTTAATCCGCCCAGCTTCTCTGTAAGGAATTATTAACTTCCTTTCACAGATGAAGAAATGTGAGACAGAGACTTTGCTTAGGACTCTGGCTCTGATTCCTTAAAGTGAGATATAGGGACGAGGGACCAAAACGGTGTAGCTAGCAACACAGAGGAAATCGCCACACTGAATAATAAGCCAAGAAAGCATTATTATCCAAATGTTGAATTCATCTATAAATAGGAAATCTCTTTTTCCCCCCCTGGAATGTGCAAGCAAATTAAAAAACATCCTTTATGCACAGCAGGACTTCAGAACAGATGTGCACATTGCTGCTTGCTGCTCAGTTTTCAGTGTGTTCTGCAGGCCGTGGTGATGGGCCAGCGCTATATGCAGGTTGGAATAGAAAACTCCCCAAGTGCCTGAATTCTCTACAGCAACAACATGGGATTCAGGAATTTGAGGCAAGAGGCTTCCTTCCATTCTCCACTCCTTTCTGGCTACTCACTGATGCTTGAAATGCATTTAACAAGGGACAAAGACTCTGAGTCATTAATTTAAGAAATACTTCCTAGCCGCCACTCCTGAGGGCTCTCATACCATTCTGTGTGTCTTAATCCTGGTACTTGTCGTGCTGTATAGATGGGGACTGTCAGTTATATTTCTATAGATAGCATCCAGTACAGTCTCAGGCCTAAAACAAGTGGATTATTAAATATCTGTTGAATGAATAAAAGTTACACTTACACTTTGGTATAAATGACTCATATCCGAATCTTTCCTGACAGCTGGTTTTGACAGATCTGTGGGGAGGAAGGTGCTCCGGGAGAGGAGAAAAGAACCAGAGGGAGGAGGCCGAGAATGCTAAAGAAACCTCATCTCCTTCAAAATTTCCCAGGCAGCCAACCCAAACTTGGCTAGCTGAGGATGGAGCTGCTTGAGAGACATGGGCGAAAACCTGTACACTTGCTCTTTTTTTTTTTTTTTTAAAGATTTTATTTACTTGTCAGAGAGAGAGAGTGCACAAGCATGGGGGAGCGGCAGGCAGAGCACTGAGCAGGGAACCCAATGCCGGGCTCGATTCCAGGACCCTGGGACCATGACCTGAGCTGAAGGCAGACGCTTAACTGACTGAGCCACCCAAGTGTCCCTGTATACTTGCTCTAATGCAAAATGAGAACCAGTGGGGCAGTCACTGTGAGCATTTCCTTTCATGCCCAAAGTGCATAGCAAGCGACCTAGAAATATAACCCTGTGATGTAGTGAAGCCATCTTTCGGATATTGAGTCTTAGCATAGTACTTCGGTTTTGTTGTTGGCAGAGACTTTTTCTTCTGTGACATGGTTTTAGGGTTTGACATTAGCGATTATGCACGTCACTAACTTAATCTGCAGTTCCCAGGGGACATGTCGTGGGATAATGCTGTCCCATATTTAGCAGGCTGGAGTTAGTGACACCGTCCAAAGCTGACCAGAAGTGCTGGACCAGAAATGCCCAGTAACTCACTGTCCCAGGGAGCAGTCCAAAGGCTGGTGGGCTTGCTTCTCTAGTAGGATGACCTGAGCATGTGTATTTTATCCTGTTTCCCAGTTTCCCCATGGCTTGAAGCTCCAGTCACCCCCCAGTGGTGGCTAGCTTGCCAGAACACCTTTGTTGGCTTCTTTCCCTTCCCTCTCTCATTTCCTGCTCACCTATTGGAGGTAGAGCTTTCTGGGACTCCCAAGGAAACTTCTTGTACACCGGTGGTTGCCACAGGACCTGTTTCTGGGGAACCTGTGCGAAGGCAAATGGTTTTGCTCATTTCAAAGTACACTCTAGTATCAGTGTGGTCATCACTTACAAACTGCTGGGTTTATTTTATTTTGTGTTGTCTTTGGTGAGGGTTGGGAGAAGTGTGGGGTAGAGGTACAGGGATGAAGACGTATGAGCTTCTGTTGACCCTTGATTTCCCTGGCTCATTGTGGGCTGTTAACTCGTCAGTGTTGAGAGGGTGAGAGTCCTTACTGTCTATTCGTAATTGCATCATTTGGGGAAATCTCCTCTTCTTCAAATAGAAGTGTTTTTTGTTGTTGTTGTTTGTTTGTTTGTTTGTTTGTTTGTTTTAATGACCAGTCTATTCATCAGTTTTTGCAAAGCTGATGTCGATGGCCTTGCTCAGGAGCACTTCCTCAGAAAAGCCCAGATGAGAAAAGCCATTGAGCTTCCATTTCAATCAGGTACCAACACCCATTTGCCCTTGTTGTTGTGCACTTCATTTTCCTCCCCCGGGCAGGGTGGAACACATACCTGCATGTGGCAGAGCATTGAGGTAAGACGTAAGGAGTGATGCTGCTCTGCTCGGTGCCGTGTGTCACCCGGAGCTGCGAGCTTAGGCAGCCTGGGACGTAATAAGACAGCAGTGTCGGAGTATTATGAACATGTCAGGATGATGAATTTACTTTAACAATATCACCATTGGCAGTGCATGCAATGCACTATATCTCAGTCTGTCATTTTCCATGGTCATGCCTTGTGTGGAATCAAGCTACTTTTTTTTCTTTTGGTATTGAGTGATGCTTGTAATGGTGGTGGTAAGAAAAGCAGAAGTGGATAATGATTTTGGATAGCCTTGTTTGAGTTAACTGTTATTGCCAGAAGACAAGGGGCTGGGCATGTGTGTGTGTGTGTGTGTATGTGAGAGAGAGAGAGAAAGAGAGAGAGAGAGAGAGAAAGAGAGAGAGAGAGAGAGAGAGAGAGAGAGAGAGAGAGAGAGAGAAGTGTGGCATTGGAAACTGGGAGAAGGTGAAAAGGGGTGAAAGTGAGATTATTATTAAAGCATTTAAGTCCTGGGGTAAAGTCTTTGTTAGGCCATCCAGGAAAAGTTGCAACATAAAATTTATCTCTACTCCCCTCTCAGGGTGTACAAACACAGGGTGGGAAATGGGCAGCTTTTATTTGCAGCCCCTGCTGGGGTTGGAATATCAACTTGGAAAACGACTTAGCATCTCAGGCTTTTCTCCATTGCTTTCAACTCCGCCATGAGCCCCCACTCACCCTGTGGCTGCTGGTCACTTCCTGGGACTCTGAGACACACGTCATTGAGAGACTGCTGCTTCTCTGCATAGGGACAGCAGAGAGTTTGATAGAGATGAGGCACCCTTCCCGTTTCCTGCCACATTCCCTTCTCTATCTTGCCTGCACCTCACGGAGGGTTGTATTAGTGTATGTGACTTTCTTTGCTGGAAGGTTGGGGGACAATTAAATGAAATGAAAAGGTAGGAGTTGCAAATTTAAATCTGTGTGGTAAATATTACCTTTTGGGACATCTGAGAGGAAGAAATGCAAGAAATGAAACCCTTCACAGGAGAGTGCCTGTAGTAAGCTGAAAAATGGTCACACAAAAATATTAGGTCCTAACCCCTGGAACCTGTGAATGTTACCTTATAAAGAAAGTCTTTGCAGATGTGATTGGATTAGGGATTTTGACAAGAGGAGATTATCTGGATTATCCAGGTGGGTCTTAAATCCAGTCACCAGTGTCCTTCTAAGAGAGAGGCCAAAGGAGATTATGCCCATATAGGAGAAAGGGGTGTGAAGGTGAAGGCAGAGATTGGAGGGATGTGGCTCTAAGCAAAGGGATATTGACAGCCACCAGAAGCTGGAAGAGGCAAGCAAACTGATGGAATTCTTTTATGGGTATGCTCCTGTCCTCAGAATCATTCCTGATTCTTATATTTCCTTCTTCTAACTTCCCTCCTCCTGAATATCTCCAGGCCTTGTTTGGGAAGCCCCATGTCTTTCTAGGAACTGTTCCTCTTCCCTTCTTCCTCTGGGAGTCTGTTTCCCCAAGTCTGAGTGGTAGGGCCCAAAGTGATGGCACCCCATCATGGGAGATGTGATCGTAGATCTGAATGCAATAGAACTATCTAGATGGAGGTCAGATGGGGATGGGGACTGTGGTACCCTGAGTCTCACACTGTGTTCCAGACTGGACAGGGCTCTCCCTTTTGTGTCCTCTTTAAGATCTCACCACCAGAGTTTAGTTGCTCCTATTTTCTTCTCCCAAATTTACACACACGCACACACACACACACACACACACACACACACACACACTCCTTTTATGGACAAACATGAATTCCAAGAGAAGTGCAGTCTAGACCCATCAGAAGGAAAAATATCCTTAACTGCCTCATAATTTGTAAGGTGGGGTGCTACCCATCGAGTCAGTCCACTACACTTATGCCAAGTAGTGTTGGTTTCTTTCCTTCATTCTCCCTTTTTAAATTGTTCCCATTAGGATCTGCTGTAACAAGTAGAGGGTCTAGTGCTGGACCAGTTGGCTCTTGATGGCTGTCTCCTTAATTACCCAAAGATACATATTCATATAATTGCCTTGATAAGGGCTCAAAGTTTTATTCTAGTTTCCGTATGGCAGAAGGGAGGTGAGTAATGTAACATTGGCAGAAGGGAGGTGAGTAATGTAACATTGTGTATCAACTATACTTCAATAAATAAAAAGAAAGAAAAACAATAAGGGAGGCAAGTGATTTATGTTTCCATTCACTCAATTGCCTGGAACTGTGGGAGTCAGTTCAGAGGGGCTGGGAGAGAAGAATTAGTCTCATTAAAAGAACAGAAAGAGGAAGGTCTGGTTTGCTTAGGGGTTGTGTTGGCAGTTGGCTGATCATTGGTGAGATTTAAGAGAGGACTAGAATCTCTCTTACCTTCTCGCGTGCAATTGTACTAACTTCCCTTTCTCTTTGATTTGAAATTCTTACCACTAACAAGAGCTTATTATACTACAAAGGGAGGTGTTGTCTCCAGAAATCTGGTTTTCTGAAAAGCAAAATGGAGCCCTAGTTGGGCTGTTCTTCTGGAGTTCTCTCCCAGAACATATTAGCTGTGCTTGAGAGTTTCTTTCTCTTGACATGTCTGCCAATATTGTTAGACATTTTAAGCTTTTGCCAGCCTTTCAAATATGAAATAGTATCTTGCTCTGGTTTTAATTTGCTTTGTCCTTGGTTATTAGTGAGCTTAAACATCTTCTCATAGGCTTATCAGCCATTACATTTTTTTCTTCTACAAATTCCTTGCTTAGTAGCCTTTGTCTTTTTTCTATTTGTTCAGTTTAGGTTTCTCATGTTGATTTATATGATTCAAGATAATTGATGTTGAAATATCTTAAATTTGATATTATTATGAGGATGTATGAGCTTCTGTTTCACATGGATGTTCCTGACTGTAGCCCCCCTCACAAGAAGACCAAGTAGCACCTGTCCATAGATGAGACACCACTGTGAAAATCCTAGAATCTGGGAGTGAGCCTGAAGTACTCCCCTGGGCAAGAGAGATTGAGACAGGCCACATTAGACGTTTAAGAGGAGTAGCTACACTTGACAGCATTGCCCCTGCCCCAGGCTGGCACAGCACCACACCAAGAGGGTGCCCCAGGGCCTATGGTTTCTCCTGTAGGAAAAAGAGAACCCAAGGTGGACTTCCCGTTCTCCAACATTACAAGAGGCATCTTGGGAGGCTCATTGGGCTTACCCTGTCTTCCCTCACAGGGATCCCTGGGGGTTTGTAGCCCCTTCTGAACTCAGAGTCCAGCCAGTGGCACAGCCTAAGGCCCTCCCAACAAGAGATTGTGGAGCATGCCCACAGCCCTGCTCGACTGTGGGATCCAGCCAGAGACCTGCGCTGTTGGAGAACACAGCTTAGAGGTGATTGCAGAATCAGCTAGTGTCCCCTGCCCCCCGACCACAGTATACAGCCAGCAGGCCTGCCCCATGAGGGAGCCCACACAGCAACCCCACCTGAATCATGTATGGAACTACCAAAGACCTTTAATAGCCAAAGAGATCTTGAGAAAGAACAAAGCATGTGTGTGTGCGGGGGGAAGGGGTAGACGGAGAGAATCTCTCGAGCAGATTCCCCACTGAGCAGGAGCCCTAGGTGGGGCTCAACCCCACAACCCATGAGATGATGACCTGAGCGGAAATCAAAAATTGGATGCTCAACCGACTGAGCCATCCAGGCACCCCAATCGTTTTTCAATAGGCCTTGCTTTGGATTATCCTTTGGCTTAAGGAATATTGTAGTTGATTTGATCATCTATCCAGGCCACTCAATTTTTCTCCATATCAGCAATAAGGCTATTTTGCTTTCTGTCATTCATGTGTTCATTGGAATAGCACTTGTAGTTTCCTTCAATAGCTTGTCCTTTGCATTTACCATTTGAGTAACTGTTTCAAGAGGTCTAGCTTATGCCTTCCTCACTAAGCTTAATCATTTCTAGCTTTTGATTTAAAGTTGAGACTTGTGACTCTTCCTTTCACTTGAACACTTAGAGGCCATTGTAGGGTTATTCATTGGCTTAACATCAGTATTGTTGTGTCTCAGGGAATAGGGAGGCCTAAGGGGGTGGGGGTGGGGAAGGGCAGTTGGTGGAGCAGTCAGAACACACACAACATTTATCAATTAAGCTTTCTGTCTTATGTCGCCAGTTATAGTAGTAACATCAAAGATCACTGATCACAGATCACCATAACAAATATAATAATGGAAACGTTTGAAATATTACGAGAATTGCCAAAATGTGACCCAGGGACATGAAATGAGCAAATGACGTTGGAAAAATGGTATCAATTAGACATGCTTGAGGCAGGATTGCCACAGGCCTTTAATTTGTAAAAAATGCAGTATCTGAAGTGCAATAAAGAGAGGTATGCCTGTATATGTGTGTGTATACATGTGTATATATGTATGTGTGTGTGTATATATATATATATACCATATATAAAGTGTCCTTTGACCTGTTTATCTATTTCTGCTATAATACTATTATAATAATTAGAGCTTAACAACACTAAGCCTTGATATATAGAAGAGTAAAATTCCCCTTTTACCTTCTTCAAAATTGACCTATCTTTGACTCTTCACCATATTTTTGCATGATTTGGCATAACTGAGAACATAGGTGTACAATTTCATAACCTGCCATTTTTCATGGAACTTGATAACAGGTTTTAAAATTTTCTTAAAACTTTTGCCAAATTTTATTTAAGATAGCTCATACTGTTCCCTTGTGTGATGCATCATACTTTATTTAGCCATTCCTGTATTGCTGGACATCTAGTTTATTTCCATGTTTTCTTATAAATGATAACACCATGCTGAACATTTTTATGCATAAAGGTTTTTCCATCTTCAGGATGATTACATTAGAATATATTCTGGGAAATGAATACAACTGGGAGCCCCCGGGGGGCACAGTCGGTTGAGCATCAGACTTTTGGTTTTGGCGCAGGTTGTGATCTTGGGTTCTTGGGATCCGAACACTACGTTGACCTCCTGGCTCAGAACAGAGTCTGCTTAGGACTTTCTCTCCCTCTCCCTCTGGCCTTCCCTCCTGCTCTCTCTCTCTTCCTCTCTCCCTCTCAAATAAATAAATCTTTAAAAAAATAATTCTGCCTGTAGCTGGTCCTGAAGAGGTAATTTTCTAGAGACACTATGCAATATTCCTTAATATTGAAGAAGAAATGGGCTTGCAATAATTGCATGGAGATGGCATTGAAGGAGGGAGAGAAGTGGGGCTTCAAGAAATTAATCCCTAAGTGGCTCTTTTGATTTGGTGTCAGGAATGAGGATATTTCTGTTGGCTTCACTAATGGTAGCCTCATTTCTTCCTTATATTCCCCGATTTCATATACAGATTTTAGAATATAGTGGCATACTGACAGATTATTTAAATCCCAGTGAGGTGGAACAGTATTCGGATTGTTTATAATGACTATCATCAGTGGGAAATTAGTGCAGCCTGTCTCAGTTCATTCTCTCTGACAGCTTCATGTTTATTTCACACCATAGAGGCTGAAAAAGAAAACACATATAAAGGAGAACTTGTTTTATTGTCATTTAATTATCTGAATAATAACACAACCAAGAATGTGTTTAGGACCCTGACCTAGCCACAAAAGGAAAGTGGACCTGAAAGACCACGCCAATTAGACCTTTTTAGTAAGTTTGGTTTAGTATTTTTGTTTCCTACATAATAGTGTCTTTTTTTATTGAATTCTGTCAAATTGATATTTTTCTAGAAATGGAAATTTAAGAAATAGACAAGTCATGGTAACTGCAAATCATCCATAATTGCTTGACCTTTGGAATGTACTGTATGGGATAACCATATCTTCTGGCCACAAGATTGACAAATGATACACTTTTACCTATTATTGCAATTAAAAAGGGTAAGAATACATTGTCTCCAGAACTCATTCATCTTGTGTAATTGAAACTTTGTCACCTTTGATCAACATCTCCCATTTCCCCTTCTCCTGGCAACCACCATTCCACTCTCTGCTTCTGTGAGTTTGACTATTTTAGATTCAACATATAAATGAGATCATGCAATATTTGTCCTTCTGTATCTGCCTTACTTCACTTAGCATGATACCTTCCAGGTTCATCCATGTTGTTGCAAATGGCAGGGTTTTCTTCTTTTTTAAAGGCCGAATAACATTTCATTATGATATATACCACATTTTCTTTGTCCATTCATCCATTGGTGGATATTTAGTTTTTTGTTTTTTTTGTATCTTGGCTATTGTGACTACTGCTGCAATGAACAATGGAGTATGCATATCCTTTCGAGATAGTGATTTCATGTCCTTCAGATAATATACCCAGACCTGGGATTGCTGGGTCATATGGTAGTTCTATTTTTATTTTTTTAAGGAACCTCCATATTGTTTTCCATAGTAGTTGCACCAATTTACCTTCCCACCAACAGTGTGCAAGAGTTCCTTTTTCTCCAGATGCTCACCAACACTTGTTATCTCTTGTTCTTTTGATAAAACCATTCTAACAGGTGTGAGGTGTTGTCTCATTAGAACAACATGGTAACTGCCATTAACAAACATACTGTACTTTGTTAAGAAGGTAGATTCCTAAGTGTTCTCACCATTTTAATTCTCACTGAAAAAAAAGAGAAAGAAGGAACGAGGTAACTGTGAAGTGATGGATATGTTAATTAGCTTGATTGTGGTGATCGTTTCACAATGTATACAATGTTTTGATATCAAACCATCAAGTTGTATACCTTAAATGTATACAATTCCTATGTGTCAATTATACCTTGGTAAAGGTGAAAAAATTTTAAAACTCAAAGTAAGAAAAGGTTAAGAATAATTTAATGTACCCACATATTTGCCTCTTGATGATCTACTTGGGTACTTCCCTCTCTAGGAGTTATTCCAGCAGATGTTTAGTTCTAGGTCTGTCTCACCCTTTCTAGGTGGTGTCTTTGATTAGTGCAAAATAATGTTGGTCTTTGTTTAAACAGAACACAATAAGAAAGAGAAATCTATTAATAGAAAGCATTTACAGTTTTCTTCCAAAAATCTGGTTCCACCAAGAGAATGTGAGTGTCTACCTGGGACTGGACATTCACCAACACAGGAAAACAACCATTTACCAAACCCATTTGCATGAGAGGAATCGCAGTGAAGGGCTGCCTATATCAAAGACTGTCTGGGTTTGTCACCTGGCACGACTAGCATACCAGCTGTATGATCTTAATCAAGTTTCTTAATCTTTCTGTCCCTCAGTTTCCTTATCTGTAAAATGAAGTTGTAAAGATGAAATGAGTTAACATGTCTAAATTACTTGCACATGTAAGTACTTAGCAAATGTTGGTTGCTGTTATGAGTATCTGGAACCCTGAGCAAAGTCCATAGGCAGTGAATATATTGGGCCTCAGGGAGACTTCTTGGTCCTCCGTCTATTCCGAACATTCTAGAATTAGTGCTGCAGGTTGCGCTCCCTAGAAGCAGCCTCTGAGATTAGCAGGTTAATTAGGGATTCTTCATGAGATCATCATCTGTGGAAGGGAGGTTGGGCAGAGGTGGTTTTTGTTTTCCCAATTAGATCTTGACTGATATATACCTTCTCCCTCCTCCAATTAGCAAGAAAACTCCATGAAGTCAGGGGCTCTCTTTGTTTTTGCTCATGGAGGTATTACTTGGAAGTGGCACAGAGACTGGAAGAAATTTCAACAGCACTGCAACCCTTCTCAGTCCTGGACTCATTGGTAGTCCCTGTCACCATCCAGACTCTTCTGTGAAATCTCAGATGCCAACATAACACATTCTTTTTTTTTAAATTATTTTATTATGTTATGTTAGTCACCATACAATACATCATTAGTTTTTGATGTGGTGATCCACGATCCATTGTTTTCGTATAACACCCAGTGCTCCATGCAGTACGTACCCTCCTTAATACCCATCGCCGGGCTAACCCATCCCCCCACCCCCCTCCCCTCTAAAACCCTGTTTGTTTCTCAGAGTCCATAGGCTCTCATGGTTCGTCTCTCCCTCCGATTTCCCCCCCTTCATTTTTCCCTTCCTTCTCCTAATGTCCTCCATGCTATTCCTCATGTTCCACAAATAAGTGAAACCATGTGATCATTGGCTTTCTCTGCTTGACTTATTTCACTTAGCATAATCTCCTCCAGTCCCATCCATGTTGATGTAAAAGTTGGGTATTCATCCCTTCTGATGGCTGAGTAATATTCCACTGTATATACGGACCACATCTTCTTTATCCATTCATCTGTTGAAGGGTATCTCAGCTCTTTCCACAGTTTGGCTATTGCGGACATTGCTGCTATGAACATTGGGGTGCATATGGGCCTTCTTTTCACTACATCTGTGTCTTTGGGGTAAATACCCAGGAGTGCAATTGCTGGGTCATAGGGTAGCTCTATTTTTAATTTTTTGAGGAACCTCCACACTTTTCTGAAGAAGACATACAAATGGCTAACAGACACATGAAAAAATGTTCATCATCATTAGCCATCAGGGAAATTCAAATCAAAACCACACTGAGATACCACCTTACACCAGTTAGAATGGCAAAAATGGACAGGGAAAGAAACAACAAATCTTGGAGAGGTTGTGGAGAAAGGGGAACCCTCTTACATTGTTGGTGGGAATGCAAGTTGGTAGAGCCACTTTGGAAAACATAACACATTCTCATGACAGTTTCAATCTTTCTAACTCTCTCACTCCTTTACTTCCGCTGCAGTTCAAAAGCAGATAGGAAATGAAGAAGCAGAATTTATAGGTCTGTTTTTTTATAGTAACCTTTAATTGGAATTACTATGATGCTGTGTATCTCTTCTCCATTCCTGCCCTCTCTTCCTCCTGCCTTCCTTCCTTGCATCTCCCTCTTCCTCCTCCTTCTCCCCCTCCCCTTTATTTCGCCATGGCTGCCTGGAGGCCTAGAGCCAAATCTTTCACCTGAATACGGCGCTTGTGTTAATCACCCATTTATTTTATTAAATACAGATTTATTTACGTGGCTACTAGAGACGCCAAGATGAGTAAGATGCGACACCTGCCCTCCATGAATGCTAATAGAAGAAACAGACATGTGAGTACATGTGCTATAATAAAACCAAGTGTAGGAGTTCTGGAATGCAGTAGAAGGTCTGACTACTTCTGTGGGAGCATAGGTAAGCTATCACAGAAGGTTTGTGTCTTGAAGGATGAATAGAATTTTTTCAGGCAGACAGGGAGAGGAAAGGCATTCTCGTTAGAGGAGACAGCAAGAGCAGAAGCATCAAGGACTAGGAGAGAGTTTCTGGGCCTTTAGATAGGCTGCAAAGCTTGGGCTTAGAGTGCTATGTGGAGTGGGGCCCATCTCAGTGGGTAAGGTGGGCAAACCAGATCATAAGGGCCCTAGAATTTTCCCAAGGAGTTCAGCCATCACACTGTGGTGATGACAAAACCTCTGAAGGGTTGAAGTAGGTGAACACCATGATGTAATTTGCATTTTATACAGATAGTGTAAGTGGATCGGAGAGGTCTGAGATCAGAGGCTCTCACAGTTATTTAGGTAAGAAATGATGCCTGGCATAAGGGATGGTTGTGGGCTTGGAGATAAGGATATAGATTAACATATTTAAGAAGATAAAACTGATAGGAGTTGTGGGTAAGAGTGAAGATTCTACCAGGCTGCCTGGGTTTGAATCTTGGTTCCTCCTCTTAGTAGCTGTGTGACCTTAAGTTACTACTTAAGCTTGGTGTTTCAGTTTTCTCCTCATACCCTACAGTGAAGATTAAATTACTTAATATAGTTAAAAACCCCAACAACCTAGAGAGGTATTGGCATGTAGGAAATTACACTGGGTGAGGCAGGGATGGAATTAGGATGACACCAGCTTTTGGCTTGGATGACAAGATAAATGGCAGTGCTATTAATTTAGGAAAACAGAAGGAATAGCATTCTGGAAGCAGGGCCGCTTGAGTTTAGTTATGGATTTCCACATTTGAGAGGACCTCAACTGTAAATTGTGAACTGACCTAAGCCAGTTTGGTTTTGCATACTATTAGGTTCTTTTTGGTTGAAAATAGCAAGGACCCCCAAATCTAAGATGGATGATGGTCAGCTATTCTATAGACTGATATCAGGTAACATTGATGGCAAGTTTTAGAGCAATTTCTGCCACACACACAGACTTTTAAATTTAAGGTGAGCATTTATTAGCAAGCAGGCACAAAATAATTAACATACACTGTTTTGTAAGGTTGATAGAGTCATTGTCCTCTGTCCTATTAGCTGTCACAATGACATCTTCATGAAAGGTTCAGCTGTGGCTGGAGAGAGGACTGTTAAGGTATAAAATCTCAAGAATTATCCATAAAGATTCACACTATAGGTTCTGCTATCTTCCTAAACTTTATCCTTGTGAGGGAGGAGAGTGTCTTGAATGTATTTTATTCAACAAATATCAATGAAATACCACTAATTTTTCCATCAAGAACTTATTTCTACCATCCTCTGGGCTATTCTCTTTACCAGTGAAACTCATTTTTTAAACATTCATGATGCTAATTAGTAAACCTCTGATGTTGATAGAAGATAAAGATTAATGGAAACACGTGTAATAGTTGCAGCTGGAGCTGGGCTTCTTGATTAGCGCATGAGCTGACCACCCCTGGGATATGGATTCCTGATTGGGTGAACTGATAATACTGAAGGTATTACTTAAATTTACTAATGCAAATATACGTAGGTAACACTGTCTATGCTGAGGCACTTTAAAGTACAAATATCATAGTTCAAATCCAATAGGCAAGAAGATGTATGTAACTCTGGGGGTCAGGGGAAAAAATCTGAATTGGAAACATATTTTTGGCAGTCTTATGGTTGGCATATTTATTCCCCCCTCTCTTATTTTTTACAACACTGCTTTCCTCTTCTCATTCCTATTTCATGAACTATTTCTTATGTATCTTTATCCTTCCCTGTAAGTCACTTTAAATCCTTTCTTGGACATTGGAGTGTATAAATACCAATAAATAAGACTCCCCCCTTCATATCACTTGTTTTAAATTTCTGCTAAGAACTATTTCTTCTGCAACTAACTTTTAAAACTATGTGCAAGATATTTATTGTCCCTCTTACTTTTGTCACTTTTTTTAAATTACCTCAAATTTTAGGTCAATGTCAGATTTGGACATACACACACACACCTTTTTTTTGTTGTTGTTTCAAACCACGTTTATTTTGCTGCTCCTTTTGGAAATACCTCACAGTAATGAAACTGATACACTTTGCCATTCAATAGAGAAAAGCAAGGTTTTACTCTTCATATTTTTAGGCAAGACCATAAACCTTAAATTTTTTGTTATTTCTTCCTTCACATAAATGACTCTCTCCCCAATTGCTAGTCCTCAATTTAAATGTCACCTTGAGTTCCATGGTGATGATATTTTTATATTACACACTGGAAGGAGCAATAAATATTTTGAGTTAGTGATATTTTAAGGGATATTTTCTGTTATAAGCTTGAAAAATTTTTAAAAATCATTTTATATAACAAACAGAAAAGTGAACAAATCGTAAGTATTTGGCCCCCCAAATTATCACAAAATTAACATAACCATGTCAAAAAATAGAACATCACCAGTACCTCCAAAGTCCCTCTTTTATCTCCTCCATATCAATAGCTCCCCTTTCTGCTAGAAACATTGTGTACAAGTGTTGGTATGAACATATGCTTTCATTTCTCTTTAGTAAATACCTGGAGTAGAGTGGCTGGGTTATTATTTTAGGTGTATGTTTGATTTGAAGAAAGTGACATACTGTTTTTAAAGTGGTATACCATGTTGCATTCCCACCAGCAGTGTATGAGAATTCCAGTTACTCTACATTTTCTCCAACACTTGTATTTTGGGTTCCTGGACCCAATTTCAACATGAGATGGGGATAGTTTCCACCAAGCAATTCTTGCACTCTAGCTGGGTGTCCTATGATTCAACTTAATTCTGGCACTGTTTACTTAGAGATAGTGTCAAAATCTTCAGGTTCAGTCTTCCAAGACTGCCTCTCCCTGGCTTCAGATGCCAGTCACAAGTCCAGTTTGTTACCTGTGCTTCTCACCCACTGGCTATAGACTGGGGGTTTCCACACCTCCCTCCAGGGGCTTGATTAATTTACTATAGGAGCTCCCAGAATTCGGAGAAATATTTTACTTACTAGATTACTGATGTATCATAGAAGGCTAGAACTCGAGAATAGCCAGATGGGAGAGATGCACAGGGCAAGGTATGGGGAAAGGGCACAGAGTGTCCATGTCCTTCCCACGTATGCTTCTCTCCCCGTATTTCCACATGTTCACCAGCCCGAAAGCTTTCTGAATCCTGTCCTTTTTGGGTTCTCAGGGAGGCTTCATTGCATAGGTATGATTGATTAAATCATTGGCTATTGGCGATTGATTCAGTCTCCAGACTCTCTCCCTGCTTCCCTCCATCACAGGGATGGGGCTGAAAGTTCCAATCCTCTAATTACCTGGTTGGTTCTCCTGACAACCAGCCCCCGTCCTTAAGTTCAAAAGTCACCTCATTAACATAATGGAAGACACCTTTATACATTCATTACTTAGAAATTCTAAGGGTTTTAGAAGCTCTGTGCTACAACAGGGCACAAAGACCAAATATATATTTCTTATAAATCACAGTGTCACAAGTTAGTATGGACAGTCTTAAGTTTTTGACATTCTAGTGTATGTGTAGTGGCATCTCAACATGATTTTAATCTCATTGTGGTATCTTGTCAGAGCTATCAGCTAAGGAGCTAGCTTAGGAACAAGAGTTTGTAGAGTTTGGGTGCTGCCCTCCAGGGTATTATATACACATGAAATCAACAGCTGATACAGCACAATGACCCTAAATGATGGATTGGTCTTTTTTTTTTTTTGCCATCAGTTCCAGTGACTAGTTTGTGGGATTTGTGCATCTTATCCCCACAGCCTTAGGGTCTGCCACAATTAGGGGTATTATTCCAAGGACTGATTCAGGGTTGGGAACACTTTTGCCAGAGACACAGTATGGGTTCCGCTAAATTTTGCAGAACCATGATGCAGGGTCCTATGTAGTAGAATAAGAGCTATATTAGTGGGGAATGCCTAGTGCAAGCTTTTGAGACTGTCCCCTTCCCCTTGGTCAAGATGGTAAATCAAAAGCAGTTTCACATCTTGGGCATGAGGGAAAAAATTAATGCCACCGTTAAAAACCCTAAAGGTTAAAAGGGAGATGGCTCCCATCATATTTCTATTTAATTCACCAGTGTGTTCTCTACAACAACAAGATGGATCCTGATGGATGACAATAGGCAAACCATCACAAATTAACCAAGTTGTATCTCTAGTTGCAACTGCTGTGCCAGATATTGCATCTTTTCTAGAGCAGGTTAACAGAGCTTTAGATACTTGATATTTGATGACCAGTGATCTGGCAAATGTTCTTTTAGTTTTTCTCAGGGAGAATTAGTAGTAATTTGCATGCACATGGGATAGACATCAGAATGGTCTTGACCCAGGAATATGTTAATTCTCCCAATGTTTAGTCATAATATAATCCAAAGAGATCTGGTCCATCCGGGTACTTGTAGAACGTTATATTGATCCACTGTATCAGTGACATCAGTTAGTTTTGCTGGATGAGCAATAAGTGGCAAGAACTTTGGAAGCCTTAGTAAGACACATGCACTCCAGAGGATGGGAGATAAACTTCATGGAGAGTCAGACATCTGCCACATCAGTAAAGTTTTAAAAAAGTCTTATGGTCTGCGCCATGCCAGGGAATTCTCTCCAAAGTAAAGGACATGTTATTACACGTTATTACATGTTATTACAATCTCTACCTTCCACTACCTTCTACTATGCAGCAGCTTAGGTCATCTTTATGTTGGGGAGGCAGAATATTCTTCACCTAGGAATACTGATTTGACCCATTTGTTGAGTCACACTGAAGGATTCCAGCTTTGAGTGTGGCCCAGGGCAGAAAAGAGCTCTTTGGAAGGTTCTAGATGTGGTGCAAGGAGCCTGACACTTGATGGATTACTGATGAGTCTACCCAACTCATGATTTGGTGGATCTGACAGAATCTAGGTCCAGGATGGGCAACTCTGGCTACATGCTTACATGATGTAGATGGAGCATCTGACTATAGCGCATCATATGACCATGAGGTATGAACCGAGTGAGAGGTACTGGTGCAACAGTGGTAGATGACATGGATGTTTGGGCCACCTACTCATGTAGCTTATTTGTGCCCTCTGGTCTGGTTCATGGTTATAATGAACTCTCACTGGGAAAGTTCATTATGACCAGCTGAGGAAGAAGGAAAGAGGCTGAATTTGGTCCATAGATGGTTTAGTTCATTATGTAAGTGTAAGCCAAAAATGGAAGGCAGCTAAACCATAGACCCACGTGGGATGACTCAGAAAGATAGCAGTGAGAAGAAATCATCCTAATTGGCAGAGCATTGGTCAGTGTCTGTGATTATTCAATTTGTGTGGGAAAAAAAATGACCTGAAGTAAGCCTACAGACTCACAGGCAATGGAGAATGGCTTAGATGATCGGTCAGGGGCCTAGAGAATAAATAATGGAAGACAAGACAAGACTCTGGAGAAAAGGCATATAAATGGATCTACGGGACTGGGTGTAAAGTGCTGTCAGAAAGCATCCTCAATGATGAGACACTCAACAGCCCCATAGAATCAGTTGACATCTGCCAATTTCTGCCATTGACTATCCCAGTGCTGGTACAATTGGGATCATGAACAGAGTAGCCAGTGTAGCAGGGGTGGAGATTATATATGAGCCCAACTGCATGGACCCCCACTTAACAAGGCAGACTTAATTACTGTCGCTGATGAATGTCCACTCTTCCATCAGCAGCAATAACATTGGGTCCCCAATACAGCACCATCCCCTGAGGAAGGCAACCAGCCATTTGGTGAAGAATTGACTACATTGGGCGTCTTCCATCTTGACCAAAATTGACATATATTTCAGGCATGAGATTCGTCTTTCATACATTCGGGTGTTTAGCCAGCACCACTATCTGAGTTCTAAGGAACCTATTCTACAGAGCAGGAGGTAAGGCAGTGACCACATGACCCTTGGATCTATTGGTCATTTAAATATTGCATTAGCCAGAAGCTGCCTGTCACACAGTGGGATGAAATGGTCTTTTGAAGGTGCAGTTAATGCATCAGCATGGAAATGATATCCTATGAGAATGGGGTAGACTCTTGAATTTTCTATATACACAATATGTAAGTTAGAATCTTCAGTGAAATATTGAACAGAATTGGTAAGATTTAGCATTTCTTCTCTCCTAATCTCAAGAAAATCTTTTAGAATTTTACTATTAAGTTTGATGTTTGCTGTTTTACTTTATATACATTTATAAAATTAAAGAAGTTTTTTTTTTATAATCCTAGGGTGCTAAGAGTTAAAAAATTTAATCATGAATTGGTGTTGAATTTTTTTTTAAGATTTTATTTATTTATTTGAGATAGAGAATGAGAGACAGAGAGCATGAGAGGGTGGAGGGTTAGAAGGAGAAGCAGACTCCCGGCTGAGCAGGGAGCCTGATGCGGGACTCGATCCTGCAACTCCAAGATCATGACCTGAGCCAAAGGCCATCGCTTAACCAACTGAGCCACCCAGGTACCCCAATGGTGTTGAATTTTATCAATGCTTTTGCTGATAAAGAAGATCATATGATTTTTCTCTTTTATTCTGTTAATATAGTGAATTATATTATTGCTTTTTAAATTTAAGCTTACCCTGAATTCTTGAGGTAAACCCTATGCTGTACCTTTCATCTCCATGACTTATTCATTCCATAACTGGAAGCCTGTATCTCCCACTCCCCTTCACCCATTTTGCCCATCATCCTCCCCTCCTTCCCTCTGTCAACCACCATTTTGTTCTCTGTATTTATAGGTCTGATTCTGCTTTTTATGTGTTTATTCATTTGTTTTTTTTTTTTTTTAGATTCCACATATAAGTGAAATCATATGGTATTTGTCTTTCTCAGTCTGACTTATTTCACTTAGCTTAATACCTTCTAGGTCAATCCATATTGTTGCAAATGGCAAAATCTTATCCTTTCTTATGGCTGAGTAATATTCTGTTTTATACCACACCTTCTTTATCCATTCAGCTATCACTGGACACTTGGGTTGCTTCCTTATCTTGGCTATTGTAAATAATGGTGCAATAAACCTAGGGGTGCATATATATTTTCCAAATTAGTGTTTTCATTTTCTTTGGGTAAGTACCCAGTAGTGGAATTATTGGATCATATGGTATTTCTATTTTTAATTTTTTGAGAAACCTCCATACTGTTTTCTACAGTGGCTGCACCAATTTACATTCCCACCAACAGTGCATGAGGCTTCTTTTTTCTCCACATCCTCACCAACACTCTTTACTTGTCTTTTTGATTCTGGCCATTCTGACGGGTGTAAGGTGATATCTCATTGTGGTTTTAATTTGCACTTCCCTGAGGACTAGTGATGTTGAGCATCTTTTCATGTGTCTGTTAGCCATTTGTATGTCTTCTTTGGAGAAATGTCTGTTCAGGACTCTGCCCACTTTTAAATTTTATTTTTTTTGAGTGTTTAGTTGTTCTTCACATATTTTGGATATTAGCCCCTTATTGGATATATCGTTTGCAAATATCTTTTGCCATTCAGTAGGTTCCCTTTTCATTTTGTTGATGATTTCCTCAGCTGTGCAGAAGCTTTTTATTCTGATGTAGTCCCAATAGTTTATTTTTGCTTTGTTTCCTTACCTAGGAGACATATCTAGGAAAATGTTTCTATGGCTAATATCAAAGCAATTACTGCCTATGTTGTTTTCTAAGCATTTTCTGGTTTCAGGTCTCACATTTAGGTCTTTAATCTATTTTGAGTTTATTTTTGTGTATGGTGTAAGAAAGTGGCCAGTTTCATTCTTTTGCATGTAACTGTCCAGTTTTCCCAACACCATTTACTGAAGAGACTGTCTTTTTCCCATTGTATATTCTTGCCTCTTTTGCCATAGATTAATTGACCATATAAGTGTGGATTTATAGTTTGGACAATTTTTGACTTATCTTCCAATTCATTAATTCTCTTTTTGACTATGTCTTGGATGCTGTTTAATCCATAAAATCTTTTTTCTTAAGTTTGCTTTTTGGGGCAAAATAGTTGTATTAAAGAATCTGATAATGAGGCCCCTATGATCCTGCCTTAAACATCTTCCAGTGTACCAAGTGTGTGATTGTCAAAGATTTTGTAATCATGAGGGGAATAACTAATAAAGATATTTTAAGGAATGCTCTCATTCAGCTTCCATAATAATGCTATTTTTCCTATGATTAAAATAATTCATCAAATTAATAGCTCCTACTTGAAATATTTTTGCTCACTGGCAGTCAGTTCCAATATTCTTCCAACCCATCCCTCTCTCTCTCTATCTCTCTTTTATTCTTTTTCTTGCTTACAAAGTTTGTAGCCCAAAATATCTTCACACGCCTGTAGAAAATCATGAAACAAAGTTTTCATAAAATTGCTTCTGAAAAAAAAAGTTTGTCTTTTATATCTATTTGTTTAATTTTAGTAAAATTAATGTATAATGTTATATACAGTGTTTCAGGTGTACAATACAGTGATTCAACAATTCTATACATCACTCAGTGCTCATCACAATAAGTGTACTCTTAATCCCCTTCACCTATTTCACCCACTCCCCTCCAACTCCACCCTCAACCTCCTTTCTGGTAACTACCAGTTAGTTCTTTATATTTAAGAGTCTGTTTTTTCATTTATCTCCTTTTTTTCTTTGTTCATTTGCTTTGTTTCTTAAATTCCACATATAACACATAAAATCTTTAATTTTAATTATTTTATTTAAAAATTTTATAATTCTCCTTTGGTTCTCTTTCATAAATTCTGGTTCTCTTCCCAAATTAAGAATCTTGTCTTTTATAGCCTTGAACATATTACATATAGTTATATTAAAGTGTGTGTCAGTTAACTCTATGGAGAGTCTGGAGACCCTCTCTAGTAGGTCTGTATTTGATTGCTATTTACTTTTGTTTTTAGTCATATTGTCTTGTCATCTCATGTCCCTTAGCTATTTTGATTAAGTGCCGAAGATTATGAAAAACTACAGATAATTTGTAGTTCTGGATATTACCGTCCTCTCAGGGAGAATTTATATTTGCTTTTATGGAGGCTAGGTACACTGGAGATCCCAGATCTTAATTCAATCAGCATTTAAAATGAAAGGAAGTTTTTCAGAGTCCATTGTCTCTCATGGTTCATCTCCCCCTCTGACTTACTCCCCTTCATTCTTCCCCTCCTACTATCTTCTTCTTTTTCTTTTTTCTTAACATATCTTGCATTATTTGTTTTAGAAGTACAGATCTGCAATTCAACAGTCTTGCACAATTCACAGCGCTCACCATAGCACATACCCTCCCCAATGTCTATCACTCAGCCACCGCATCCCTCCCATCCCCCACCACTCAGCAACACTCAGTTTGTTTCCTGAGATTAAGAATTCCTCATATCAGTGAGATCATATGATACATGTCTTTCTCTGATTGACTTATTTCACTCAGCATAACACCCTCCAGTTCCATCCACGTCGTTGCAAATGGCAAGATCTCATGCCTGGTGATGGGTATTAAGGAGGGCACGTTCTGCGTGGAGCACTGGGTGTTATGCACAAACAATGAATAATGGAACACTACATCAAGAACTAATGATGTAATGTATGGTGATTAACATAACAATAAAAAAATTAAAAAAAATAAAATGAAAGGAAGTTGAAGCTTCAGCCTCTATGGGGGGTGGCCTGTTTTCAGTTTACCCTTACTCAGAGTGGGTAGGTCCTCAAGGATCTCAACTCCATGTCTGGAGGGATGGGGGGGCAGATTTATCAATCACCACTCACTTCCCAGTCGGCTCTGAATTCTAGTTTTTGTCCTCTTGGCCCCTATGAGTTTGTTAAAACCTCTGATCAGTTTCTCAGCCTCTCAGCTGCTTCTAGCGGAACATTGACACATTTCTCTGGTAGAAAAGTGGCTTCAAATCCAGGCTTTCTTCTTGGGTTTCCTTATTCTTCTGGACCATGGCTATGTAATTCTTTACTGCCCTATTATCTGTGCCTTCAAACATTTAAAAAGTATTTGTTCATCGTTTCAAGTCATTCTTAGCAATAACTTTGGTCTAAATCATCCAATCTGCATCAGTGAAAGTAAAACCCTTTTTAAATATGCCTTTAATACTCAAGGGACTGTATTCTTGCTACTCAAGAATTTCCGTAGGAAGTGCAAGTGAATGCCTTAAATTAAGATGAGATTATTATTTTATTATTTATTATTATTTTAAATTGGCTTGAGTTTGATTAAAAAGATATGCCTGTTTATAAAATAATGAATTTTCATGCTTGAACTATATATCACCTTTTTATATCCCCAGTTCCCTTCCAAATTTGTGCCAATCATAGGCAAAGTAACCCAAAATTCTTTTCTCTAGTCCTTTTTAACACATCTGAGATAGGATGTTAAATGAAACAGGGCTTATGAACTGAGTAAGCTGGGATCAGGACACCATGCTTTGTAAATTTAAATCTTGTATTTTTTCATCTCATTTGGAAATTAGCTCAAACTTCTTTGATCTGGGAATGAACAACGTGGATTTTAGTTTTATATGTATTCGAATCAGAATATTAAGGAGGAAAGAGCGTTGCTCTGAAAGTCACAGTGTTGACAACAAGGTAGAATTGGAGGAGTAAGAGACTCTTTCAGGAAGAGATAGTTGGGAAGGAAGAGGAAATAAACAGGCTACCCACACACTTACCACTCCTCACCTAAGAATGTTCCTTCCAGAGCTTGTTTTTGCTCCCTCATTATAAAGGTTGGTCATTTTTGTGCAATTTCTCTCATTCGGTAGACAGAGGTCACTGTGGATTATAAGATCATTACTTATCATCATTATATCCTATTACTATATTATCATCACTTATTAGTTGTATTATCCCAGCCATGCATTGTACCACAGTGTACTACCAACCCAAGGGAAATTGAGCTGATTTTATTTTTCCTGATTTGCTGTACCTAGCACACTTGGTGTTTGATTTTTTTTTTTTTTTTTTTTGACTGGGGAAACAGTTATGTGTAGACAGCATCAATTCTCTGGAGATATATGAGCAACCCAGAAGTCAATTTTTTTGTCCCACATACATAACTAGACTGACAAATGACTGGGTAAATGGCAGGGAAGTAAAATGAAATTTTCGAAGTGGACTCCAGTAGAAGAATTTTAATGTCACAGCTTATCACAATATGGATATATCAACTATGATATTTGGACAAATATGGTTAGAAAGAAAAACAACATGATTTCTTATTTTATGGGGCAGAAAATACACTCAGTGTTTTTTTTCCATTTAGTAATATCTGTGGTTTCTTTTCTAGGAAGTATTTCTGTATTAATGCTGTGTGTGTTTGCATGCAGGCTTACACATTACTTCTGATTACACTGGTTACTTATGACTTTTCATATGTAGGTTATTATCATTTTGTGGTTATATATGCACATTATATTGAATATTTCTTTAGTGTCGATGAGAAAATAAATCATTGGTATGAGAAAACATTGGCATTACAAGGTATTCATCTGGAATTATTCAACCTTTCACAAGCAAATGAGAAAGATTATAGGATTAGACCAAATCCAGGATTTCTTTTCCTCTCTGCCCATCTGTATTCATTATGGTTGAAAGATAGACAAATGAAACTATTGGTAGCTCAGTCTTTAAAGCTTTATTACAATTTAAAAGCATTAAAAAAGAGAGAAAATGGAAAAATCTTATCAAAGGCTGGAAATGATCATCAATACTGAATAGTTGAATTTTCCAGCTTAATGACAATGAAGAATGAAGATAGGTGTTGTAAAGATATGACTTCATTATTGGTATCACTCAGTACTCCCAATTCCAAAGAATTGAGCACAGAGCTTTTAAAAGCCTCTGTCAGCATATAGAACTGACAGTTGGGCACATTACTGGAGGAAATGGAATGGGTCAGTGATTTTCAATTCTATATAAACTGCAAGCCCACAGCCTTGGCTAAAACACGAGAATCCGAGACTTCTCTGGACTGTTGCTGTGGTTATTGTTATGTTTCTTGGATCCTAGGAATTTTGATCAAGAAAAGGGAAAGACACGAGAGCACAAAGCTGCCACTTGAATGCAGAGGATATTGTCAGTTTTCTCCCAGAATCTATTTTTCTTCCCTTTCCCCAAAGTAACTTCCTTTTAGTCTAGGAATCCACCTTGGCCAACACTGCTCATGGACTCCAGGGGCAGCTGAGCCCATTTCCAATTCCTGGGGGTTCTTGATTAGTGTAAGAGTAATTCTGTCCCTACTGTCATAGTGATTGATTCTGGAATAGACATGTGGCACAATAACAGATGCTTGCTGGGGACCTTGGGTAGAATATTTTCTTTGATTTTAAGAGAGGGCACCAGGTATCTTTTCCTCTGGACGTGTTTATGATGTTAGTCCTAGAATTACTGCAGCCAACTTTGAAGCAGAGACATAGAAAGAGAGAATAAAGAGAATCAAAGAGAAATGGACAAAGACCCTGATCCAGTCATCTCTGATCACTGCTTGGAGAGCTGTGAGATAAAAATGTCCTTAATTGTTCATGAAATTTAAGTGAGCTGTTTCTGGCAGCCAAGATTATTCCTACTGATAGAGAAAGGAGGTCCACTTCAAGCCCTGGTGGTTCCTCATCCAGACGACCACCCACAGGATCTGTTTCAGGGATCCCTTGGCCAATTTGATCTTATAGGAGGGTCACAGAGATGCTCTCCTCTGGTCCAGAGCTATTTTTAAATTTCATGTTTTGTGATCCTGCTCTCCAAATTCTTTGGTTTTTAAGTCTAGAGCTCTCCTCCAAAGGCCACCCCTGCTGGGATGGATCTTCTGGATGCAGCCTGATCCAGTACCCTCATCTTGGGCCCAGAAGTGCCTGCTACAGTCACTCCAGGCTGTGGAGAACATTTCAAAAATGTTCTTCTCTCTGGTAGTCCATCATCTCCACTAAAAAAGTCTAATGAGGAGAACCAAAGATGAGTCAAGTCCAGGCTGTGGTATAAAGGTGACGGGGCATCTGGATTCCTCAATTTCCTCCTTTCCTCGTCCGTAGGTCAGGGGTCCCTTCGCAACTAGGAGCCAGGATCTCTATTTGGCCTATTTAATGTGGAAGGGGGTGTGCCTACATAAGCCGGAGGAAACACCTGAACATGTGGAATCCCAATGCCAGGCAGCCAGGACCAAATCCATATCCCCCTAACATTGGGTACCCTGAAGGTTCCAATCCTTCCTATCCACCACCTGTAAATCCTGCCTATCCTCCAGGCCCCTTTCCAACTCCCCCAGGAGTTCCCCAGGGGAATCCAGCTTTCCCCCCAGGTGGGCCCCCTCATCCTGTGCCACAACCAGGGTATCCAGGATGCCAACCCCTAGGTCCCTACCCACCTCCCTACCCACCACCTGCTCCTGGCCTGCCTCTTGTGAATCCCGTGGCACCCGGCATGGTAGGACCGGGAATGGTGATGGACAAGAAGATGCGGAAGAAGATGAAGAAAGCTCATAAAAAGATGCACAAACACCACAAGCATGGCAAGCATTCCTCCTCCTCCTCCTCCTCCTCTTCCAGCAGTGACTCTGACTGAATACAGGGCCTGGACCCTTCCCTCAAGCCTCTCCAGTTCTGCTCTCCCATCAAGCTTCAGATGCCATCTTGTACTGGGGAAAATTAGCCCTTGTGCCCCTTCTCCCTCATCCCCCAATCTGAGCCTTACTCTGCTGTTCAGCCCTAACCAGCTAGGGAGAATGGGAAAAGAATTGCCATGGCTAGCAAAGACCGTCTTCTCACTACTTGGGTAGAACTTTTAGCTGATGAGTTTAGCAGGAGATCTATTTTTTGAGGATGGTGAGACCTTGGAGCTGAATGCCAAAGATGAGTTTAAGATCTGTAAAATGTGATTTTTTAAAACTTTCTTTTGTAATACTTGTAGTTGGGAGGTGTGGAAATTTAATTATGGAAAAAAAGAAACTGTGCCGTTTTTGTAATGGTGGCTGGCACACTTTGGTGATTTAGTGGCAAATAGATTTCCCAGCAGCCTTTATTGATTGTACTAACTGTAAAGCTGCTGGGAGGTGGAGTCCATTTGGCTGATAAACTCTGCTTGCCATTTTGGTATCTCACTGCTTAGTTCAATAGACTGGCTTAGGTCCTTCTCATTCTCCACCTCTCAGTCCAAATAAAGCTTTTTTTCCTGGAAAAAAAAATAAAAAAAAAGTCTAATGAAAAGATTTGTCTGTGGGAGATGCATCCTTATGCCTGGCTTCTCTAATTTCCCATGCAGCTTTAGTTTTTAGACTAATTTTGGTCCAGGCACGCATCAGTTTTGAGAAGGCCAGTTGAATCCTTATCAACTAAAAGTGGAAGCTACTGTGATAGAAGCAATTTGGCAATGGAAAGGCTTGGTCAGGTGTGAAAATAAAGCTGGTACCCTATATGATCTAAAGAATAGCTGGCTTATATTTCGAGGGTGAAATATCTATTGTGGGGGCCGCTACATAATACAAACTTTTACAGTGAGGCATCTGTTATGTTAATGGTGTATAATATTGTGTGCCTGCAATCAGATAGGTAAGTTTTGCACTTCTGTGTAAATAGAACTCTCAGATCAAGACCAGGAGAAAGTGTTTGAGCAGGAGTTGGCGACCCCCCAGTCAGGAATGATGGGGCAGAGATCACTGTCCTAAGAGATTTACCTATTGAGGTAGCTTCTAATTTTAGAAGCCCATGATTCTGTGAAATTGCCTATCTCTCTATATATACATATTTGATGCATATATTGCAGGTCACTACGCATATAGGGCCAGTGTGTCACACACTGAGCTTAGGGTGACTACAAAGAATAACATTTTATTCTTTGGAGGCTCTAAGTGAAAGTGACATGAATCCCCACCACGTTCATATCCGTACTCATGAAATTTTGTTGAGAATTCCTCTGAGAGAGAATGTCTCAGTATCGAGTCAGTTTTGTGGCCTTGAGCTAAGACAGTTGACGAGACATCTTATAATAAGAATAAAAGGGCAAGATGCCCTAAGGGCTTCACATGCATTTATATCAAAATGCTGTGAAGGAAAATCAATGTTTTGCTTCTAGCAGTGAAAATCCAAACCTCGCCAAATTACTAGGGATGAACACTTTATTTTCAAACACCAGAGAGGGGGAACCTCCGCCCCAACCCCACCAAGTTGAATAGATGTTTCACCATGGCTCTGGACATAACGCGGTGTGGTAGGCATAGCTGTGACCCTCGTTTGGAACTACAATGATGTCATTCCTCCTTCCATCCAAATCTTTCTTTGAAATGACCTCAGCGAAGCCTTTCCCGATCACTCCATCTAATATTTCACTCTACTCCATATTTCATTTCCTCTTTCCCTGCATCATGTTTCCTTAACACTGGTCTTGCCCAGAAGCAGGATCATAGAGAAGGATTTGAGCACAAGTGGTTGATATGGGGGTGAGGCAGGCCAGTGGGGTGTAGGAGAGTGAAAATGGGAAGAGTAGGAAGCCAGAAGGGTGCAGCAGTGAGCAGGTCACTGCTGTGGGCAGCTGGGACCCAGTCCTGCTGGGGCCTCTGGGAGACTGCATCAACGCGCCTTGGAGGATGTCTCAGGCATCAGGAAGTCGACGTGTTTATCCACTAATTCTCATCAGTGGGTGGTTGGGAGCTGCTGTGGGGTGGTGGTGGTGGTTGGGACTCTAACTTCCCAGCAGTTCCTGTCTCTGCGCTTGGGCAGCTGTCCTCTGGCTGCCAGAGAAAGCCCTCAGCTTTGCCGAGGTTCCCAATAGGAGCACTGGCCTCAGGGCAGGTGGGAACAGAGTTCAAGGGAATCTGAGAAGGGCACTGATAACATCCGCTGAGAACTTGTTACTCTGTACTGGACTCCATATTTTCCTTGTTTATCTTTTTTTGTCTGTTTCCCACTGTAACGTAAACTTCATGAAGACAGGGACTTTTCTCTGTTTTGCTCACTGAATGGCACTGGAAACATGGTTTCTGAGTTGTTCATTGAACATTTAACAACACCAGTTAGTGCCTGCCTGAACCCTGTACTACTCTCACTCTCTCTTGACACTCTGATCTCCGAGGGGCTGTGTAGGTCCCCACGGTCTTTATGTATACTCCTTTGCCTATGCTGAGTCAAGATTAAGAATTACAAGGGGACAATGATACTTTGACAAACACTGTTGTTGTTGTAATGCATATTTTTGGTAACTAAATGAATAACTGTGACAGCATGAACCGCTAGATCAGAGAAAGATCAACAGGGGGTGGAAGAGAAAATGCGAACAACAGATTAGATTGCTTACTCCAACCCCAGCTTCGACAGACAGCCTCCTTGCTAACTGGATCTGGACAGGTGGAACCCCAAATCCAAAGCCTATCTCTGGCTGACAGAAGGGTTCAGGTCTCATAATCAAGAAAGATACTTTTGCTTTGGACTCCATGCTTTAGTCAATACAGACTTAGATCTGCCAAATGGCACAGATGACTCACTGAGTGTGTAATCAGCAACTATTCCAGAGCATTTTTAAACATGTACAACTGTTAAATTACATCATACCTGCCCTGAACTTTTTTCCTGCCACTCTAAGCCTAAGTTTAGAATAGTTATATATATTTTTAAAGATTTTATTTATTTGTGTGACAGAGAGAGAGAGTGAGAGAGCACAAGCAAGGGGGAGCAGAGGCAGAGGGAGAAGCAGGCTCCCCGCTCAGCAGGGAGCCCAGTGTGGGACTCAATCCCGGGACCCTGGGATCATGACCTGAGCTGAAGGCAGGCGCTTAACTGACTGAGCCACCCAGGTGCCTCGAGAATAGTTATCTTAAAATATTTGGCTCGTCTTTGTAGCCCATCATTGGGCTCTCTCTGAATCCCAGTTTTATCTCTTCCAGCTTCCTGGTATTTCTCAATTTAACAAACCAGTGTTTAGCTCTCACTTATCTGCTCTGTCCTTTTACTCTTCTCCATCGAACACACGATTCATGTGATTACTATTCTTTTTTTTAATTTTGTTATGTTAATCACCATACATTACGTCATTAGTTTGTGATGTAGTGTTCCATGATTCACTGTTCGTGTATAACACCCAGTGCTCCACGCAGAACGTGCCCTCTTTAATACCCATCACCAGACTAACCCATCCCCCCACCCTCTCCCCTCTAGAACCCTCAGTTTGTTTCTCAGAGTCCATAGTCTCTCATGGTTCGTCTCCCCCTCCAATTTCCCCCCCTTCATTTTTCCCTTCCTACTACCTTTTTTTTTTTTTTAACATATAATGTATTATTTGTTTCAGAGGTACAGGTTTGTGAGTCATCAGTCTTACACAATTCACAGCGCTCACCATAGCACATACCCCCCCATGTCTATCACCCAGCCCCCCCGTCCCTCCCACCCCCCACCACTCCAGTAACACTCAGTTTGTTTCCTGAGATTAAGAATTCCTCATATCAGTGAGATCCTATGATACTTGTCTTTCTCTGATTGACTTATTTCCGAGCGAGCAAATCTGCCATGTCTTAAGGTCACTTTTGGGTCTACCAAAGCCACGTTGGTGTTGCCTAAGACTTTGGCTTTTCCTTCCCCAGAAATACAAGCCAATGGACAAACCATGTGGTTGTGCAAACACTAAAAAATAAAGTAGACAGAGAAAAAGCTTTTGCATTATGTTAAAAAATTAGGTACCACAAAACGTACATTTTTATCTCTGCGCTCCCTTGGTATTTCATAAAGGTTTTCTCTCAAGTAAAACAATGAGCTTGCTGATGTGATGAATTAGCAGACACCTCCTTTGGCGTGAAGTAGTCCTGTGTTGCAAATCACTGATTTTATTAGATGGCACCTCTAGCAGCAGTCTAATGCTGCCTCATGAAAAATCCATAACAATTCAATCTAATTTTAATGATTCTGGAAAATAATAGTACGTATTTGAGAACAGCCCACTTGCTTGTATTCCGACCTTCCTGTCATGTCTGTTAAAGTGAATGTGACTCATGGACTTTTGTGGCTATTTTTTTTTTTAACAATGTATGAACCCAACTCAGTTTATCTTTATCTTCACACACCCTTGCTCCGCCACAGCGTATTTCTCATGTCTTGCATATGTTTACAGCTTGTTTATTTATTCATTTGGTTTCTAAGCTCATCAGAGGAAGATCAAAACTATTTCAGTTGAACATTTAAACCCATTATGACCCTTGTTCACAGAAAAAGTACACATATGGCTTACTTTTTTGTTTTAGAGAATCACTGAAAATAACTGTACCTAAGACTCTTCAGACCTATAATTAGAGAGCAGGAGGGGTTTCTAAGATAAGCAGAAAATTGATGAGGGCCAGTCTAGGAGTAGACTGTAACTCTCTCCTATTTGCCTTTTAATTTCATTTGTTTACTTATGTGTAAATCTTTATTCATGTGACACCTTCATTGTGTGAAAGTCATGCTGTTTTCCTGTCAGCGCAAATCCTCTGGGAATACACAAGAGCTTGATGTGTAGTCTCAAATAGGTCACTCTCTCTTTTTTTTTTTTTTGAATATGGTTACAGTAATTTATCTTCCAGAGGCACAATATTGGAAAAGAACAGGACAATACTGTATTTTTGTACATTCTAATTCGTACGTGTTAGCACTACTGTCTCTCCATTAGTTAGATGTACACAACCTTCAACTATCTCAAGGTAAGAGAGAACATGTTACTTCTTGACTTCCACAGTTGTTTAAATTCCTTTTGTAGTTGTGCATAGTTATCAGATTCTGTTCTTTGCATTATTTTTCCTGTAAAGATCATCATTTACCAACAGCAAATATTTGGTTTGCTAATAAAATGTTAGTCTGTACCTATACCTATGTTTCTATTCCTATTTTCTGGTACATATGCTTTTAGTATGATATATTTTTATTGGTGTACAGTTTCAGCAATATGAGGACTATTGATATTATTCCTTTGTTTTATTTACATTTTAATGGTTTTAACCACCATTTGTTTTCTGCTGCTATTAAGAAAGCTATTCTTTAATAGATATACAATACTTTGAAAATAAGTGGTAATAAGAATTTCCTAAAAGAAAAGCAAAGTACTGAAATTATGTTAGAAGTCTGTTCGGTTGCCCCAGTTTTCCTAGTTAGACTAGAGTAGTCTGGAGAGGTACAGATTGAAATAAATGCAAGGATTATTTGTTGGCTTTGCTATGTGCGTGTGCACGCCTGTGTAGGCGCATTTGCCTAACTCACCGTTTGTGGAGGTTAGGGAGGTCACATTCTGTTATCTGACATATTATGTAAATAGTCTCTCTTCTCAGAACAGCAGTGATCATCCCTAGAGGTGCTTATCACTTCATGGGTCAAATTCCATCCATATTTCTAGTCCTATATTCCTGAACTTTAAAGCCAAAAATACAATACATCCTATTGTCCTTCAGGTTAGTGGAAGATTAACATACAAAAAGGTAAGAGAGCCTAGCCTAGACAGCCTGTTTATCTAGAAAACCACTGATTTGGATCATACCATATAAAATCTACTTTCAAAAACCCAAAGGAGAAAAATAACTTCATATAAATTGTGGCTGATTTTTCTTGTAGCAAATGTAAGTGTCACCGAACCATTCACAAATTCTCCAACGGAATTACAGAATGTTTGCTTTTAAGTGGATTTCATTAAGTAGAAAATATCTTACTGGAGTCCTTTCCCCCCCGCCTCCAGAAATAGCTGCTAGTGGGTAGGGCTGTGGAATAGGTGACCATTTATCTTTTTCAGACCATGTCAATCTTGATATTCTGGCACATACAACATATAGGTTAGGTCTCTCTAATTCCTAGGACAATCCTTGATTGATCTTGAACAAGGTGGGCTTTATTATGGTAGGCCTAGACTCATGAACTGGTGGGTGTGGAATTACTGGTGCAGTGGTAGGTTCTGTATCCAGAACACTTGGAGTAACGCTTGGGTCGTGAGGCGGAGTTGTACTTTGGGTGTACGCATGCTTTAATGCAGACACAGTGCTTTATCGGGATGGTTATTTCTTTTACATCATGACTAATACCAGCATATTGAATTGCCCTCTTCTTGACCACTTTTCCAAATGCTCTCTCTTGGCCTTCCAACCCTACTTTCAAGACACTTAAGTCACCGGGACATAAAAATAAGATAGAAGAAATCCAATTGTCCAGAAAGTGGTAAAGAAGATCTCTAGAACATGTGGGGAAATTTCTCTGGTCTGGCCTAACTGCACTCCCTTCCCTCTGGACTCTGGCAGGCTTCCTTACAGCTCTGATAGCTCCTACATCATGAGGAGCCCGACTGGGGAGAGAGTTTGCACCATGTACTCACTGTCTCTTTTTTTTCTTAACTTGTCCTCAGCCTCCGAAGTTCCCCACAGTATCAGAGCAGTGGGTCTATGATGCTGTGGGTGGTTGCTGCTACAGTATGGAGAAAACGTTTAACATTGTTCCAAGTGATGTATGACACCACAAGATAAATTTGGTACAGTTCCCCAAAGGTCAACGTATTATTTCTTAAAGCTGTGCAATTTAGGTTGGGCTCACTGGGGTGGTTCTGCTGCTCCACATGTGACTGCTGGAGCTGGAATATTTATTTATTTATTTATTTATTTATTTATTTATTTATTTATTTATGACTTATTTATTTGTTAGAGAGAGAGAGCATGCAAGCAAGCAGGGGGAGGGGCAAAGGGAGAGAGAGAATCTCAAGCAGACTCCTCGCTGAGCATGGAGCCCAATGTGGGGCTTGATCTCAGGATCCTGAGATCATGACCTGAGTGGAAACCAAGAGGGGGACACTTAACTGAGTGAGCCACACAGGTGCCCCAAAGCTGGGGTATTTAAGGTGACTTCTTTACTCACATGTCCGGTGCCTCAGCTGCAAGCGTTGCAAGAGCTGGGGCAGGCTAGCCGGGCAGCTCTCTTTCTTTCCACACATTCTCTCCATTAGGGTAGTGAGACCTTTTTATGTGGTGGCTCAGGGCACCAAGAGGACAAACCTCACTGTAGAATCATTTATCAAATTTCTGCTTGCATCATAGTTGCTAATGTCCCATTGAACAAAATAAGTCACATGGCCCAGCTCAGAGTCAAGGAGAAAAGGGCTTGAAGGCCAAACGCATGATTTATTGAGGGTTGCCAACTTAACAGTCTACCCCATGGAGTAATATGCCAAATTTACATGAATTTTAACAATGAAACTGGTGATTTCAAGATAACTTGTCTTTATGGTGGGCCAGCACTCATGCACCCTGGATAATGCATTTACTTTTTTCTGTTGCTGAGAACTGACCCAACCCATTTTGGTGTGCACAACTATTCGGTTCTTTTTGGTGTATCTTGGGAGATATTAATGGATAGAGGTAAAGAGGATCAGTTACTATTTCGTAACCTTGTATCAGGTTATTAGGAAAGCAAGTCTCAGAGCAAATTCTGCCACTCTCATAGACCTTTCTATAGGCAGGCACAACATCATCCTAAACCACTTCCGCAAATATCATTTAGGGGTCTGACCCAGGGCTCCACTCCTAAGGACAGGCTTCCTAGAGTCTTCCCTCCTTTTCCTTTTTTGCAGTCATGGAGAGTGTCTGTAAAATATTATAGCCAATTCATATTTCTCCACTGCAACTGATTTCCCAAACGAAAGCCTCATTTTTATCAATTAACAAGCCAATAATTCCACCCATGAAGACCCACTCCTAACATTATGCTGATTCGGAAGGCTCTGTCAGTGAAGAGAGAAAACAGTGCCTGAAGACCTTTTAGTCATTACCTCTGGTGCATGACTTTTCTAATAAAATTTAGCTCATCATCTCCAGGCTGTGGATTTCTGATTAGGGCAGCATCCTGCCCCAAGAGTGCAACTGTAACTGAAACACACTGTCTATCCTAGAGAATATTAAAGTATAGATGCCATAGCATGCCCCTGAGAGGGTGCTTCGGTGGAGACAGTTGAGAAGCCTTCAGCAGAGTAGAGGAAATGAAGACCTTGAGGATTATATTTTGTCAGTTCATTGCTTCTGGGAACAGCCACATCATACTTCTCAGGTAACTGTTTCTAAAAGTAATCTAAGGGGGCACCGGGTGGCTTAGTTGGATGAGTGTTGGACTCTTGATTTTGGCTCAGGTCATGATCTCAGTCAGGGTCATGAGATCAAGCCCCACATCCAGCTCCGTGTATTTTTATTATCTATTTTCAAACATACACAAAAGTAGAAGCTGTACCCATCACCCAGATTCAGTGATTATTAATCTCTGACTGAACTGTTTTATCTCTTCTTCACTTTTCTCCCCTGCTTTCCACCCAGCTGCCTGATTTTAAAGTAAGTCTCAGATATCATGTCATTTCATCTGTAAATACTTCAGCATATATTTCTAACGACAGATAAGAATTTTCCTGTTAGCATAAGTATAATACTATTAATATACCTAAAAAGTAAACGGTTCCTCAGTATTCACTCAGTGTCCAGATTTCTCTGAATCATAAATGTCAATCATTTGTTTGTTTGGTTCAGGATTCAAACAAGGGCCACAGATTACATTTGGTTGATATGTGCCTTGGGTCCTATATTTCTTGTGGTAGACCCAGAATAGGGTTTTCTAATGTCAATACATTGACAATTTGAACTGGACAGTTGTTTGCAATAGGGGACTGTCGTATACACGGTAGGGTGTCTTAGCATTCTTTACCTCTACCTACTAGATGCCAATAGCACCAGACCCCTGTGTGGCAGCCAGAAATGTCTCCAAACATTGCCTCATGTTCTCTATGTATAAAATTGCCTCAGTCAAGAGCCATCGATCTAGCATTCATGTTTAACTTTCTGACAAAAATATTTCACAGTTGTTACTGTATATTTGTTATTGCATCACATCACAAAGCGTACAACAATTGGTTATTTCTCTTTTTGATTAGTGGGTCCATGTGTTGTCTACCTGATTTATCCATGCTAAAATTTCTCATTTACTTTCACCCAAGAATTTTAATGGCCATTGATGATCATTACCTAGATCCATTGTTTTTTTAGGGATTACAAAATGGGGATTTTATAATTTTATCATTTTCTTTACATTTGTTAGTTGGGATTCTAGTATAAAGAAGAATGTTTCCTTATCAATGATTTGATCACCCTATGAATGAAGAAACACTATCCCTCTACTCACAACACTTCTGACACCAAATGTGTGGGTTTTCCACCAAGCAATTCTCCACCTACAGGTCAAGGGTTCAGTCTCACAAGACTGCCCCCTATTTCTAATGCCAGTGCAAGTCCCATGTTGTCGCCTGTACTTTTGACCCACTGGCTATAAATCGGGCATTCCTGTGGCCCCCTCCTTGGGTTCAGTGACTTGCTAGAGCAGTGTACAGATCTCAGGGAATCACTTTACTTACTAGATTACCAGTTTGTTATAAAAGGTACACTCAGGGGGCACCTGGGTGGCTCAGTCGTTAAGTGTCTGCCTTCGGCTCAGGTCATGATCCCAGGGTCCTGGGACCGAGCCCCGCACTGGGCTCCCTGCTCAGCGGGAAGCTTGCTTCTCCCTCTCCGCTCCCCCTGCTTGTGTTCCTGCTCTTGCTATCTCTCTCTCTGTCAAATAAATAAATAAATTAAAAAAAAAAAGGTACACTCAGGAACAGCCAAATGGAAGAGATACATAGGGCAAGGTATTGGGAAGGGGCACAGAGCTTCCCTACTCTCTGGGTGCACCACCTGCCTGAGAGCTCTCCAAACCCTGTTGCTTAGGGTATTTAATGGAGGTTCCATTACATCAATTAAATGATTGGCCATTCGTGATTGAGCTCAACCCCTTGCCCTCCTTCCCTTGTAGGTCTGTGGTTGGGACTGAAAGTTCCAGTCCTCTAATTACATGGTTAGTTCCTCTGCCAACCAGCCCCCACCCTCCAAGAGTGACCATTAGCATAAAATCAGGTATGGTTAAAAGGGGCTATCATGAATAACAAAAGATACACAGAGCTGGATGTGGTGCTTGATCTCATGACCCTGACTGAGATCATGACCTGAGCCAAAATCAAGAGGCCAACGCTCATCCGACTAAGCCACCCGGTGCCCCCTTAGATTACTTTTAGAAGCAGTTACCTGAGAAGTATGATGTGGCTGTTCCCAGAAGCAATGAACTGACAAAGTATAACAAATATATCAAACAAAACAATAAAATAACAAAAGATGCTAAACAAAGTATAACAATATATAACAAAATATTATATTTTATATAATATATATTATATAAAAATATATATTTTATATAATATATAAAGAAAATTATAAGGGTTTTAGATGCTCTATGCCAGGAACTGGGGATGAAGACCAATTATATAATTCTCATTATTTTACAACATTATGCTCCAACCCCTGGTCTTTGGACACATATCTCTTATAGTAAAACGCTCATAAAAGTCAAAAGATACTGGCACATTACTAGAATCCATTTAGTCATTAATAATTGTCCAGTCCATCATCATATGGTATGAAATTATCTCCCAGGGAGAGGCCACTCAGGTTTACAGGCTTTCATTCAATCTTGTCAGATTCCAAAAGTGGGAGTGATCTCAGCAATATATGTTCTTCATTTGCTTTTTTCACTTAACAATGTATCTTGAAGGATGTTCTACAGCAGGGTTTATCAATAGCAGCACTATGGATCAGATGATTCTTTGTTTTGGGGGACAGTTCTGTGTATTATAGGATGTTTAGCATCCCTAGCCTCTACTCACCTGACACCAGTAGCACCTCTGTCTGCCATTAGACAGTTGAAAATGTCTCCAGACATTGTCAAATATCCCTTTTGGCGGGGGGGGAGCAAAATCCATAGCTGAGAACCAGTGCTTTTTAACAATATTAAGAGCTTTCTCATTTCTTTTTTTTTAAATTTTATTATGTTATATTAATCGCCGTACATTACATCATTAGTTTTTGATGAAGTGTTCCATTTTATGACAGCATTATACTCCATTTTGTGAATATACTATAGTTTATTCAAGCAGCATCCTATGGTTGGATATTTAGGTTGTTTCCAGTCTTTCACTATTACAAAATGTGCTACAGTGAATGGTGTTATGCCTACATCATTTCATGTTTTTGCTAGTGTATTTTTGATAGTATTCCTAGAAGTGGGATTGCTAGGTCAATGGGTAAATGTGTGCATGTAATCTATCTAGATATTGCTCACACTCCCCTCCTTGGGGATTCTACTATTTTTCATTTCCTACAGCAAGGCATGGGAGTGCATGTTTTTCCATAGCCTCACCAAAGAGTGTGTTACATATTTGGGATTTCCTCATATGTTTAAGAGACATTTGCTTTTCTTTTTCTGCAAATGTTATCATTTGCCCATTTTTCTATGGGTATTTCCATCCTCTAGAATTATTCAGACCTCTGTATATATGGAAAATAGTAATGCTTTATGAGTGTTATATGTTGCAGATCTGCCTTCCTCCCTCTTTTGATTTTGCTTATGTTTTTTGCATGCAAAATTTTCTATTTTTATGTGGTCAAATTTATCTTTTTTTATTTATTGCTTCTAGACTTTAAGTCAAAGAAAAGTTTTCTCCATTTTCAGGTTATAAAAGAATGACCTATGTTTTCTCTTAATACTTACATATGTCTGTGTTTAACATTTAGATTCATTTGGAGTTTATTCTGGTGTACCATATAAGGAATAGTTTCAGTTTTCTATTTTTCTGTGTAGCTGACCGGCTGTCCGTTAGATAGTCCATTTCTTCCATCCTGATTTGAGATTGTGCCAACAATCTGAATTCCATATTTGGCTTGGCATATTTTTGGATTTTTCATTTCTTTTTCTATTGGTCTAATCTATCAGTTCATGTGCCTATACTGAAGGCTTTATAATGTGTTTTAATACCTGGTAGGGCTATCCCCCTGCCCTACTGTTTTTTGTCGTTGTTTTGTTAAATTCACAAAATCACTTAAGGAGGACTGACATTTTCATGGTGCTGAGTTTTTCTATCCAAAAATATGGCATGTCTTTCCATTTGTTCAAGCCCACTTCTGTGTCTTTCAGGAATATTTTTATTTTATTTTATTTTATTTTATTTTTTTAAAGATTTTATTTATTTATATGAGAGAGAGAATGAGAGATAGCATGAGAGGGAAAGAGGGTCAGAGGGAGAAGCAGACTCCCTGCTGAGCAGGGAACCCGATGTGGGACTCGATCCCGGGACTCCAGGATCATGACCTGAGCCGAAGGCAGTCGCTTAACCAACTGAGCCACCCAGGCGCCCCTTTCAGGAATATTTTATAGTCTATAAACATTTTGGCCACTATACAGTGTGAAGAGGAAGGATCCCATCTCACACACAACTTCCATCTCACACACAACTCCCAGGGCATATTTATGTTTTGATTTTTTTTTTTTTTTAAAGATTTTAGTTATTAATTTAACAGAGAGAGACACAGCGAGAGAGGGAACACAAGCAGGGGGAGTGGGAGAGGGAGAAGCAGGCTTCTTGCTGAGCAGGGAGCCCGATGCAGGGCTCGATCCCAGGACCCTGGGATCATGACCTGAGCCGAAGGCAGACTCCCAGCGACTGAGCCATCCAGGTGCCCCCACATTTATGTTTTGAGACTCACCTTTTCATTTTTGTTGCCATGATCATTTAAACCTGATTCCCACTTTTCTGAAAATTTGGGAGGTCTGGAGAAGAATTGCATATAGAAAGAATATAGGCTTTGGAGTTAGAGTGCCTTTGGTTTGAATTTGGATCTATCATTCCTCAGTTCTGTGATTGTGAGCAAGTCCTTACTGGCAAAATAGAGATTTTTACCTCTTATAGTAGTAAAGATCGAAAGAGATAACATATGTAAAGCAGCGAGCACAGTGTCTGGCATGAGTAAGAACTCAATTTCAGGGGTCTCTGATACTTATTGGGGGGTACCATGGCCTTCTGTGTGTTTGAAACATAGGTATCTCCTACATTACATACACATTTAAAAAAAAAATCCATCCATCTTCTTTCTATGTTAATTTCATTGGTGCTTGGCAATACCATGCTGTTTGGAGCTTTTCCTCTTTTCCCATGAGTTGGCGTTTTTTTAGACTTGACATTTTGTCTCATTTTTACAAAATGCTGGAATAACCTGCAAGTCGTCATAGAGGTTTCACTCATCTGAACAGTGATGGATCATCTTTTCTAGGAAGCATCAATCAACAGCATCTAACAAGAATATGGAGTGGGGCAGGAGTGGGAGGGGGCCTGAAGGTCACTTTACTTGGTTCACTGACTACTTGCTGTAAGCCCTTTTGATTGATGTTGTGGAAATTTTTGCTGATTGCATCACTATTTCAGGACAGCATTGACTTGCTTTCCCTGAGCGGATTCCTGATTTTAGTTGAGAATCAGTATTCTGAGCTTTTGAAATTTCATGCAGATGGCAACATTAATTGAGTATCCACTGCCTACTGAGCATTGCGCAACAGAGCTAAAAGTCAGTACAAGACCCAGTGGTAGCGTATCCCAGGCTGGATATCTGGGTATCTTAGGCCCAGCCACACTCTGAGGACATGTGCCTGACTGGTCCACTTAGCGATTCAAAGAAGATGGGCTGGTGAATGCTCAGCTACCAAGGAGTGCTGGTTCATTGGGGAAGGGTCATCATGGGGAAACAGGTAGGGAGCAAGAGTGAAGTTGGGATCCTTTATTGGAGAATGGGGAATGAAATTTGGTGCTGTGGCCAACAGAGCAAGAAGAGGCAGTCTTGTAGTCCTAAAGCCTTGATTGAAAGCTGTAGAAGCTGAGCAGATGGTGGGGCAGGAGTTAGGCCAAGGTCACAGGCAAATAGCCAGCATTTCTCTTGGGAGATGGGTTGTGCTGACAGAGTGTGAGGTATAGTGCCGCCTTTTTCAAAGGGCAGCCCAGACATCCCTGGGAATCAAGCCAGTGAGCAGTGGCCCCTCATCTTAAAGGGACCCTATCCTTGGGTTGAAGAATTTCTGTGCCTGCAGCTAACAGGCTCAGCACTCTGTAAGTAAAACTGCTGTACACAGCAGGGACAGAATCATATTAATAATAATAGTACCTTTATTTATTTAGTGCTTTTAATACTTCAGAGCATTTTCTCCTGTTTTACCACACAAGTATGAATGCTGCCCCTTTCCTATGAAGAGGATGCTAAGAGCTTCCAATTAGCTCTTGCCCTTGGCATTTGTTTTCCCAGAAGTGTTTATGGACTTGGGTTGCTTAGACCACAGTTTTTGGTCTTCTGGTAAACCACGGGAGTTAGAAGTGTCAGAGTAAAACTAGGTATTGTCTATATACACATTTCTGTGTGAGATATGCACACACACACACACACACACACACTCATTTACTTCTTCAACTATAAATTCCTATTGTGCACCCATTAGGTAGCAGGCACTGCTTTGGTGCTATAGATGTACAAATATTTCTATGTAAAAGATATATCTATGTGTTTATTATGCCATAATATCACCTCTTATCCAGAGGTCAGACTGATGGCAGCCTCAACCATTCAGAACATAAGTTGGAAAAAGGCAATGAGAGAGGCTTGAAGCTGCAAACTGGTGAGGACTTTATTCTGTAGGAAAGACAGAATTGCCCTCAGGCAGTTGCTCAGAACAACTCTGTGTATAAGGCAGCAGATGATAGCAGCAGGACTCACTGACCTCAAGAGAAATCATAGCTGACAGCTGAGGGAGGAGACAGAACTCTCGAAAGCAGAATAATTTCTTTTGAATTCTCCCTAGTTCTTTGGTACAATGGTCCGAGGCTATTTAGTTTAGGAGTAAGCAACCACAAGGGTCACAGTAACTTTTGAGGGCAGTACTGCATTAAATAGCACCATACTTGATGTTCATAATGCTACTAGTTCATATTTGCATAGCTTTTTTTTTTTTTTAAGATTTTATTTGAGAGAGAGAGAGCACGAGCAGGGGAGGGGCAGAGGGAGAGGGACAAGGAGACTCCCTGCTGAAAAGGGAGCCTGATGCGGGGCTCAGTCCCAGGACCCTTAGATCATGACTTGAACCAAAGGCAGATGCTTAAGTGACTGAGCCACCAAGGCGCCCCAGCTTTTTTTTTTTTTAACACCCGTCTTTATATTACATGGTCTTATCGAGTCAAGGCAAACCCCCTATGGCAGCATGTATCAGAATCACCTGGAGGGTTTGTTAAAACAGATTGCTAGACCCCACCCCTAGAGTTTCTGATTCAGTAAGTCTGGGATGGGGTCCCCAAATCTGCCTAACAAGTTCCCATATTTTGGTGCCCCTGGTGGCACAGTTGGTTGAGTGGCCAACTCTTGGTTTTGGCTCAGTTTATAATCTCAGGGTTGTGAGATTGAGCTCCATGTCAGGCTCCACGCCCAGCACAGAGTCTGCGATGTGATCTTCCTCTCCCTCTGCCCCCCCTTCAAATATTTGAGGGTGGGGAGAGAGAGAGTGAGTGAGTGCACACAAGCGGGGTGGGGCAGAGGGAGAAGGAGAAAGAATCTGAAACAGACTCTGCGTTGAGTGCGGAGCCTGAGGTGGGGCTCGATCCCACAACCGGGAGATCACAACCTGAGCCGGAACCAAGAGTCTGTTGCTCGACCAACTGAATCACCCAGGCGCCCCATAAATAAATCTTTTTAAAAAAACAACAGCAAGTCCCCATATGTTGATCATGTTGCTGGTCCAAGCCACACTTTGAGAACCACGACCCTATGGGGTATGTTTGGCCTCTTGTATTATTATTGTCTCTATTTTACAAGGGGAGGAAATAGGATTTCAGAGAAGCTGAATTACTTAACCAAGGTCAGAGTTTAATTTAGGTGTCCTGAGAATAAGCCACATATTTTTCAACTATGTGCTGTGTTGTCGCAGATTTTTTTCCTTAACAATTAAGAGAGGGTTTGGTACATTTTAGATTTTCATCAAAATGCTTGGAATTAGGGGCACCTGGGTGGCTCAGTTGTTTAGACTTCTGCCTTTGGCTCAAGTCATGATCTCGGGGTCCTGGGATCAAGCCCTGAATCAGGCTCCCTGCTCAGTGGGGAGTCTGCATCTTCCTCTCCTTCTGCTGCCCCCCCCAACTCATGCGTGCTCTCTTTCTCTCAAATAAATAAATAAAATCTTTAAAAAATGTTTGGAATTAAAATATTGCTATTCTGGCTATTATCAAAAAGACAAGAATAAGAACTGGCGAATATGTAGAGGAAAGGGAACCTTGGTGTTCTGTTGGTAGGAATGTAAATTGATACAGCCATTGTGGAAAACCTTGTGGAAGTTCCTCAAAAAATTAAAAATAGAACTATTGTATGATCCAGCAGTCCCACTTCTGGGTATGTACCCAAGGGAAATGAAACCAGGATTTCTAAGAGATATCTGCACCCCTATGTTCCTTGCAGCATTATTCCAAGATATGGAAATAATTTAAGTGTCTATCAAAGGATGAATGGATAAAAAAGATGTGAGATGTGAGATTATGTGTGTGTGTGTGTGTGTGTGTGTGTATACATGTTATAGATATATGAGAGGAGATCTGAAATTGTTCTCAACACACACACACCCATACACACACAGAGAGAATTATGTGATATGATGGATGTGTTATTATTGTGGTAATCACTTCACAATATATAAGAATCAATCATCATGTTGTATGCCTTAAACTTATACAATGTTATGTGCTAGTTATATCTCAATAAAGCTGGGGGAAAAACACTGCCATTATAGTTTATTAGAAAATGTATGTATTATGGCATATATTGTTTCCTTGACAATGTTGGATGGGGTTTTTGTGTGTCCAGCCTCCATAACACTTAGAACATTTAAATAAATGCTAAGAAACTAGGATGAGTAGTTGGAAAAGGAATACAAGGAAATGGGTTTTTGGATTGACTGGGGCAGGTGCAAATCCTTTGGAAAAGAGATGTGAAAGAGTGGGAAAACATGAGATTTTAGTAGACCAGAAGGAAATTGGTCTTTTAGGAACATTTCCCTGCATAGATAGTTAACCTGGAATGCTTGTATTAACTTGGACTTCATGTTGTTCTTGGTGTCTGCAATGATCTTTTCTAACCGAACAGGCATTTTATTTCCAGGCTTGGAATGTCTAAAGAAAAATCTATTCTGTTCATGTTTATGTGCCCATTTTCCTTCTCTGTGAGTGAATTTTTTTTTTAAAGTAGGCTCTACGCTGGCATGGAGCCCAATGTGGGGCTTGAACTCAAGACACTGAGATGAAGCCCTGAGTTGAGATTGAGAGTTGACTGCTTAATCGACTGAGCCACCCAGGTGCCCTCTGTGAGTGATTTTCTATGAACCTCTTTGTCCTAAGTCTTTTCTGAATCAATTACAGAATTATGATGAAGCCTCCTAAGAAAGAATCTCTAAAGCCATCTTAGGCAAAATTCAGGGATCCTCCATGTCCTTTCATTTCAAGACTGTAATGCAGAGAATTGACACTAGTCTCTCAGGCCTTCTGGCCATATCAGCAGGATTCAGTCAGGAAAACAAAGCCACTATAGGTATTTAAAACAGTAAGAGATTTTTTTTTTAAAGATTTATTTATTTATCTGAGAGAGTGAGTGTGCACACCTGAGAGGGAGGGGCAGAGGGAGAGGGAGAGAATCTGAAGCAGACTCTACACTGAGCCCAGAGCAGATGAGGGGCTTGATCTCATGACCATGAAATCACTGCCCTGAGATCATGACCTGAGCTGAAACCAAGAGTCGGATGCTTAGCCAACTGTGCCACCCAGGCGCCCCTAAAACGTGAAGAGATTTCATCCTGGGATTGTAGTGCTTAAGAAGCCATGGGAAAAGCTGGAGGAGTGGAAATTATGGATCCTACCATTCGCTCCGGGTTCACTGCCATGGAGAAGTGGAGAGCTGCTCCCACCCAGAATCAGGAGCCTGCAGACAGTGTGGCTGGTGGCCTCGTAGCTTCTCTCAGCTCCGAGTGGCTGAAATGACAGGAAAACTAAGAGGCTTTTGCAAAGACACATCTGGGAAACTCACATAGCCATCTGCCAGTGCTGCCAGAGAAAGAAGAATGTCTGCATCCTCTCTTCTACCTTGTGAATCTTGCACAATCTCATTGTTGAACTCTAAGACATTGGGTTTAACTTGTTAAACAGGATCCGCTTGGAAAGTAAGATTTGTGGCACTACGCAGATGTGGCTGTGAACTCTTCCTCAAATTACCAACTAGGGGTGGTTACATGGAGTCTTGGTTTCCAAAGAAGTCTTCATGTTTTCGAGGAATGCATTATTTAAGGTGAATAATATTTAATTTTTAATATTTAATCTTTTAATAATATTTTAAAATATTTAATAATATTTTAATATTTAATAATATTTAATTTTTTAATTTAAGGAGGTGAAAGAATGGCTCTACAAGCTAGCCAAATGTTTTAGGAAGCGACAGTAATCAAAACAGTGTTGAATTTACTGCCTTACTAGGAATAGGTAGAATTAGGCAGTCATATCATTGAAAGTCAATAGCAAAGTTCAGAAAGAGCCCAAATATAAAAAATATTTAATATAGGATAAAGAAGGCCATTATTTTTATTCCAAGTGCTTGATTTACTTTCCATGAAATATCATTCCTTTGTTGGGTTCCCAGTATCCTTCTTTTGCATTAATTACCTTAAGTTTCTTCTCATCATTTTCATTCTTGTCTTTTTACAGTTAGTGCTTTTCAAGTTTGTCCTCCACAGATACAGCTTCATTATCCCACCCATTGTAATTCCATGAATAAGTGCAACATATGGTTTCCAGCAAGACCCAATGGCGTTGTTCAACATACATCCTTTTCTAAAGAAATCTTGAGCTATCTTCTGGTTTGCCTTTCCAGCTTCGGAGATCGCTCTGATATCACCCCCAGCACAGAAAACCTTTCCACCAGCTCCTTTCATAATGATCAGGAAAATTTCAGGATCTTCTTCCCAATTCTTTAGCTGTGGATAAATGTGCTGAATCATACTAACATTCAGTGCATTTAGGAACTTTGGTCTGTTTAGTGTTATAACTCCTGCACTTTTATATGAAAAAGAAGTGAGAGTGCTGGAGACTTTCTACTTGCAAATAGTCTTTTCAGTTTTTCCTGACCATTAGTATTTGCAATCTGAAATCAATATACTGAGCATCCATACATGTTTGCTGAGGCTGCCATAATGAA
The DNA here is from genome assembly GCF_037043125.1 of Eumetopias jubatus. Lineage (NCBI taxonomy): Eukaryota > Metazoa > Chordata > Mammalia > Carnivora > Otariidae > Eumetopias > Eumetopias jubatus. The sequence continues at coordinate 136,593,672 of NW_028274808.1, forward strand.
TACACAGACTAGGGGGGTTCAAACAACAAATTTATTTTATCACAGTTCTGGAGGCTACAAGTCCGAGATCAAGGTGTCAGCAGAGTGGGCTCCTTCTGAGGACAATCTTCTCCTTGTGTTTTCAAATGTTCCTCCCTCTGTCCAAATTTCCTCTTCTTATAAGGACACTAGTCATATTGGATCAGGGCCCACCCTAATGACTTCATTTTAACTTAATTACCTTTGTAAAGATCCTCTCAATGTGGAGTCACATTCTCAGATACTGGGGATTCTTTAACCTCTGAATTTTGGAGGGGACACAATTCAGTCCATAGGGAAAAAGTGTGCCTATCTATTCAGATGTTCTTTGGTTCTGTAACCACACAGTGGCTCATGTAAGTGGTATTTAACTTCTTCTGAGTTAAGGACTCCTTTGAGAATGAATAGTAGGGGCCCTCTACCCAGAGAAATGCACATACACACTCAATTTCACATCAACTACCTCTTCACCCTACCTATGGACCCTGAGGCTCTAGAATCCTGGGTCCAGATGCTATTAAAACTACGAAGTCAGGGAATTCAGTGATCAAATCCATCAGACTAGTTGTCTGGAAGTCACAAATCTTAGGAAGGTTTACTGGTACGAATTACAATTTTAGATTTTTCACCTAACTGTTTATAGTCCATTGGCTATAAACTTCATGCCGGGAACTGTCCTGAAAAACAGGGGCAGTTCTCTTGGTTTCCAAAGAGATCCCTAATACCAGATTTTAAGCACAGATCCATAGTAAGATTAGCCAGGCCCGCTCTCAGGCAGTCCCTGGGTATGGGTCTGTTAAGAATGAGATGGACTCCACCTGCTACCTGGGGCACTTCCTACAGAGGTGTGGTCAGCTTTGGCTAATCAGTGGATGGGAGGACCACAGACTTATTTTGTTGACTTCCTGCATGGGGACTTCTTCCATCTAGAAACTGAACTCTTCCGGAGATTGAGGCTCAAAAGGAAATTAATATTACTTGAAGCCGAGTCTGATTTCCAAGGGTTAGCCCTCTAACTGGCCCTAAAAATGAGCAGGATTATATACCTTTAGTCTTGTTATTGTTTGTAAATAAAGAAAAGGGAAAAATCCAAGCCAGCATTTATAGAAATGGGCTTGAGATGGGCCCTATACCAGGTGCACAGAGGTTTCTATAGAATGCATGGACTTGAATGAATGTTTAGGCCTGGTGCAGAGAATATTTTGATGATCCAGTTTTTTTCTGGTACATTATGTAAATATATTAATCTGAGGCCAGTTACTAGTTTTTGTGTTGTTAGCATGGCACTTTGTCAGGGTTTGTGTCAGGAAGAAAATTGATATTTGGGTTCATTTTATTTATGAAACATTAAATAGTTCTCTCTAGCTTTTGTTTTACAGTTCATTTAGATTTAACTCCATTATCAAAACAAAATTCAAAATGCTTATTCAAGAATACAGTGAAACTGGGAATCACATAAAATTCTACGTTATATAGCTACACTAAAACTGTATGCAAGCCAAAAATAGTGAAGGAAAAAAAGCTTACTTATCTATCAAAAATTCTTTAATTAAGTTATAAAATTTTAATGTTTCTTTAGTTTCTTGTAAGTGCATTTTTTTGTCCTTTTATGCAGTTTTGAACCTACATTGTTACAAGTATGTTTTTCCTGGAAATTAACTGACATACTAAAAATTATTAACAAAATCTAATTTTACTTAAAACATTGATTCAATAATATGAAATAAGTCTGTTAATATATTCAACAAACTTGTTTATTTATTTATTATTTTTTGAGACAAACTTGTTTAAAGAAAGAAATTTAGAGATCCTATACTTTTATAAATTAAAGGTCAGTATTAATATTTTTATTTCCTTTCCCAAATATGAAAGCTCTTTTGATGTACCATTTGGTTTTATGTTACTTAATTGACCTTCAGTTGTCTGTGCAACATAGGTAAGGAAAATCATGAATATAAAAAACTAATTTTTTTTTCAAAAAGACCCTCGAGGAAAGGTTTATGGGTTAGATATTATATGAAATAAATCTCAAAACAGAAACTAAAAAAATGGTTTAAATTACTTGTAAACAGTGATCAACTTTTGACCTTAGTAATGGTGATAGAATTTAGTTTTGGCCACAGATGGGAAGAATTCCTTAGAAATGATTTTCTTTTTAACCCAACTGAGATTCAGATTTCACCAGCTTTTCCACAAATGTTCTTTTTCTGTTCCAGGAGCCAGTTCAAGATAACACATTGCATTTCGAATGCATTTTATTTTATCAAGTGATTTCTGTTGTTCCCATATTGTATAATGATTTCCAAACAGTAGAAATTCTGACCATTCTGTGTGTGTGTTTATGTATCTTTCTTGTCCTGTCTGACAGAATGGCAAAAGCAATCTTACGTGACTTGGAATCAAATTGACCTGAGTTTTAATCCTAATTTGGCTAATTTTGGCGCCCTGGTGGCGTCACCTAAACTCTAAACTTCATCCATGAAATAGAAATAATAATTACCATAACACCTATCTCACTGAGATGGTAAGACTAAATGTGAATATACAACGAACTGTAGTAGTGATTGTTGGTATTTTTATTACTCACCGTCTAATGAAGATACTAAAGAAAAGAGAATTATCTGGCGAGCAGATGGTCAAGGATGATTTTTAAAAAACACTAGGAGGGGCAGTGGCAGAGAAAATCACAACTTGACAAACCAACTCTGAAATAATCAGGAATCAATTGTTCAGTAAAATTAAGAAGATTTTCTGTTTCTTGCCAGCATATTTATATCAAAATGTGTAACATGGGGCCGGTTTTGTTACTTGGCATGTTCCTGGCCATTTGTAAAGAAAATGTTCAACAGCTGTTGATCTGGGAGGCAGATGGATGGATGACATTTATGAATTGTATTTTTCAGATGGAGAAACTGAGGCACCAAGTGTGGTTAATTGTTTTTCCCAAGCTTCCACATCTATGAAACATCGAATTTGAAAGTACAGTTCATGAATATCGTCTGCCTTCCAGCTATCCGCACTGTGGAAAGAAATTGCCAGTGGATGTGATGGTAAAAATGGGGGCTTTCTTTAAGGGAGACCAGCTGAAGAGTCGTGCTTTTGTGTCTGGTACAGATGGTACAGATGGTCAACTGGTAGTGCTTACCAGGGCTTTCCTCCCCTGCAGCCACCCACCCTCAAGTGACAGCTTTTTGCATCTTCTTGTCTAATTAAACCACCAACAGAGAATGCCAGTTATCTGCTTGCCTGACACCTCTGAATATTAAGTAGCTTTTGTAATTAATTATTTTTGAAAGGCTTGATCCTCCATAATTAAATAAATCTTTGTGAATTAATAATAGGTTAGCATGGTCTCTGGACTAAAAACACCATGACCAACAACTTGGCAGCGAGGGAGGAAGGTTGCACCTACTACAGTGTGTCTGTTGATCAAACCGTGATGATCTGAATGCTCCCGGTACTCACATCATGATGTGTTTCTTCTTTTCTCTATATTCTTGTGCACCCAAGTGGAACCAATTGTTTCTGCACAGAGTAAGATATAAAAATGCAGATTCGCTTAAATAACTTATTGCCCAACAAGGCAGTCTGTGTTGTACACGAAAATATGCCGCAAGCAGCTGTCTGCCTCGTATTGCCCTCTGGGTTATGACTGTGATGCTGTTTAGTAACTCTTGTGTCTTTTTGTGCAGGAGGCAACACTGACACCTGATAATGGTTGCTGGCAAGATCTTGAGAGCAAAGGCGTGGAAGGAATGCCTTTAATCAAGTGGTCAGGTTCTTCCATGATGAGCTGGTGGGGTGTGACCGAGCTGGCCCACCCCAGAGGACAATCCAGTATGCCCCCACTGTTTAGGAGAGGCTGCTCTTTTACCCTTGAGGAGCCAGGCAGCTGGGGAAGCCGGAGACCCGTTGCTGGGGGATATCCTGCCTCTGGGGTCTGGTGTCATGATTTTGCTTATTCGGTGGAGGCTGTTTAATCTAAGTCTGTAGGGGTCTAGGTTGTTGGCTGCCAAAACTGGATCTGACGGGTGTTTAGCCGGGAGCAATAGTCTTTTCACCGCAGCTCACTCTCTTTACTTCCCCCTTCTTTCCCTGTCCCTGTCTTTCCCCTTGTCCACTTGTCCTGCTTGTGCGTTTTTGTTATAGTGGTTGGCACAAGTATTGTCTTGCTCAGATTTCCGCTGTGAGAGTAACAGGATCATGCCTCAGCATTATAAAATTTCAGATCTGGAAGCTTGTCTTGGGGGTTCTGGACCAGCCGTGGAGAGTCGTGAATGTAAAAGATTCTGGAAGGATTTCAGGGTTTCTCCTACGGGTTTGACTTTTTGTTAGATGAACCTGGGAGTGCTGTTTGGCTTAGATGTAAGGGTAATGGTTCTAATGATAATTATCATCATCATAATTAATTACATTATATGATGCATACTCTGTTATACCTTGTCTTTGATATTTTAGTTAATTTTTTTCCAAAGATTTATTTATTTATTTTAGAGAGCGAGAGAGAATGAGCAGGAGGGGCAGAGGGAGAGGGAGAGAGAATCCCAAGCAGACTCCACACTGAACAGGGAGCCCGATGTTGGGCTCAACCTCACAACCCTGAGATCACCACTTGAGCTGAAACTGAGTCCGATGCTCAACCAACTTCGTCGCCTAGGTGCCCCTTTAGTTAATTTTTTAATAGGTGATATAGCTGCATAGTTTACAATGCAAAAATTAAAAGAGATGCTTAGTAAAAATTCCCCCTTTCCACTCCACTGGGTTACCACCAAAGAAATAAATAACGGTTTTCCGTTTATTATATATCCTCCCTGAGGTTCTTATGCATAAGTCAGAAAATATAAATACATATCCCCCCCCCCCCCCCGCCCCGCCCATGGCACAAGCAAGAAGACATTATCGGTACTTCATGTGTTGTCTTTACTTAATCCTCACAGCAGTCCGACCTGGTTTTACAATTAGAATTCAGCTGTAGCTGAGTAACTTGCTCAGGGCAGCGTAGCAGGGTGGTGGAGCTGGGATAACCCTGACCGTCTGGCTTGATCAGCGGTGATCTTCATCACTAGGCCGCCCTGCCTCGCTGGAGCTGCTGTGGACGCTGCAAGCTTCCTGCTGATTTGCGCGGGCTCCCTGGGGGCTCAGGGCGGTGCTGCCTCCGACCCACAGACAACAGGCAACGGTTAGGGAATGTGGCAAAACTTACTCCACTCTGCAACCATTGGCATATTGGCATTTCTTTTCTTTCTTTTTCTTTTCTTTTCTCTTCCTTCCTTCCTTCCTTCCTTCCTTCCTTCCTTCCTTCCTTCCTTCCTTCCTTCTTCTTTCTTTCTTTCTTTCTTTCTTTCTTTCTTTCTTTCTTTCTTTCTTTCTTTCTTTCTTTCTTTCTTTCAGATTTTATTTATGTATTTGAGAGAGTGAGAGAGAGAGATTGAGAGAATGAGTGGGGGGAGGGGCAGAGGGAGAAGCAGACTTCCTGCTGCAGGGAGCCCCATGCAGGGCTCCATCCCAGGACCCTGGGATCATGACCTCAGTCAAAGGCAGATGCTTAACTGACTGAGCCACCAAGAAACCCTCTTTCTTTTTTTTTAAATGAAAGAATAATTTCTAAAAAATTGTAGTCAAATATATATAACATAAAATTTACCATCCTAACCATTTCTAAGTATACAATTCAGTGGCATTAAGTACATTTACATTATTGTGAAACCAATCTCCATAATTTTTTTCATCTTCGTAAGCTGAAACTCTGTACCCATTAAACCATAACTCCCTACTCCCTGCTTCTGGAGCTCCTGGTAACCTCTCTCCTACATTCTGTCTCTTTGAGTTTGACTACTCTAGGTACCTAATGTAAGTGGAATGGTGCTGTATTTGTCTTTTTGTGATTCCTTATTTCACTTAGCATAGTGTCATTAAACCTGTGTCTGAATTTCATTACTTTTTAAGGCTGAATAACATTCTATTATATGTATACTGTATCATGTTTATTCGTTTGTTGATGGACACTGAAGTTGCTTCCACTTTTGGCTATCGTGAATAATGCTGCTATGAACATAGGTGTACTAATATCTGTTTGTGAGTCTGCTTTCAATTCTTTGGGTACATACCCAAAAGTGGAATTGCTGGATCATATGTAGTTCTATTTTTAATTTTTTGAGGAACTGTCATACTATTTTCCTAGTGGCCACATCATTTTACATTCCCACCAGCAATGCACAAAGGTTCAATTTCTCTATATCCTCACCAATATTTGGTTTTTTTAATTTTTAAAAATATTTAAGATTTTATTTATTTATTTGAAAGAGAGAGGGTGATTTTTTTCTTAAGATTTTATTTATTTATTTGACAGAGAGAGACACAGCTAGAGAGGGAACACAAGCAGGGGGAGGGGGAGAGGGAGAAGCAGGCCTCCCACGGAGCAGGGAGCCCGATGCGGGGCTTGATCCCAGGATACTGGGATCATGACCTGAGCCGAAGGCAGACGCTTAACGACTGAGCCACCCAGGCGCCCCATAAAGAGAGTGATTGAGAGGGGGAGGGAGAGAGAATCAGAAGCAGATTCTTCACTGAGCACAGCCTGATGTGGGATCTTGATCCCACAACCTTGAGACCATGACCTGAACTGAAACCAGGAGTCAGATGCTTAACCTACTAAGCCACCCAGGTGCCCCTGTTTGTTTTTTATTTGTTTGTTTGTTTTTTAAATGGTAACCATCCTATGGGTGTGAGGTGGCATTTCTTTTATAACATGCCATTAAACACATTCCTTAATTCTTGGATGGGGCCCACCTGCCACAGAATTCAGAGTTCTTACCTGAGGTCCCTCTTGCTGGGACCGGGGGTGAGGGGGTGGGAGGGTGGTATGGAAGGAGTGATGAGCCTGGAGGCCAAGTGAAGCTGGTGGCTCAGCTCAGAATACCTGGTCAGACCTCTCCACCCACCTGGGTTCTTGGTGACTTCCCTTTGTGCTTTAGGGTGACTGCATCTTCTTGCTGCTTATCAAGAAAGATTTTCTTGACCTTTGCCAAAAAAGACAGGATGGGCTCCCAGAATGCAGAGAAGCCTTTCCCATCTTGTAGGTTTCTCACATTTTTCATTCTTCTTGGATGGCTGCTCGCTTTGTTAAAGTGGAAGACCTTTTAAACCTAGGAACATTTTCATTCAATAAACCAAGTCATTGCAAGACAGGTTCGCCTTTCACATTGACATCAACCTTTGTTTTATCCTCTCTGAGAAGAAGATGGGAATGTTTCTCCCACAGTGTAATATTGCAGGATACATCATATATGGTGCAGACTCCCCAGGTGAGTGATGCAGTTTGGCAATTTAGATGAGCCATTTTTTCCCATCTCCCATCTTTTTCCCATCTTCCATCCTTGGGCTCTGTGGAGGTATTTCTTGGGAATGATTAGGCACCTTTAATCACTCAGGACCCAGGCGTGGCCTCAGAGCTGTACCAGAGTGTGGTATTTGTCTGAGAGTACCACTGTCACCCCTACCTCTAATGAAAGGCTTAACTGCCACTAGGAAGAAGGTGGAACACTTTCATTTCGTGCTGTAATCCATTCTCAAACTGTGTTCTCTATGTCCCTGAATATAACCACTTAAAAGAATGGTACTCCAAGGTGCCTGGGTGGCTCAGATGGTTAAGTGTCTGCCTTTGGCTCAGGCCATGATCCCAGAGACCTGGGATCGAGCTCCACATTGGGCTCCTTGCTCAGTGGGGAGTCTGCTTCTCCCTCTCTCTCTGCCCCTTTCCCCCACTTGTTCTCTCTCTCTCTCAAATAAATAAATAAAATCTTAAAAAAATAATAAAATTTAAAAAAAGTGGTACTCTTTTTAATGACAAAAGCAAACATATCTTCAAAGCAGAAAACTTGGAAAGTGAAGAAAAACACAGCACTATAAACCTTGTAGTGCGAAGGTTTATAACATAGATATTATTTTACATACAGCCCACTCATTGGCTTAAAAGACTGTATAATTATCCTACACTAACAAGTATTTTTTCACTGTATAACTTTTAGTGATAATATTCATGGCATCGTGTGGATATGCTATACTTCATTAAAAATTCCTTTATTGTTGAAAGTTTAGACAATATCCTTTTTGGCTGTTGTGAATTTTCATGAACATCTCGGTACATATATGTGAAAATTACACTATTTTTAAATGCTATTTTTGGAAAGATGTATAGTAAGGTCTTTTATTATTGGTGACCCTGACTCCATAGGGAAGTGAGTTAACAATGTAGAGACAAATATTGATAAAAGGGAGTAGAAAGAGAGTACCTTCCTTCTGAATTAAGTTGAAGCATATCTGGGCACTGACACCGACTCCAGAGAACTTAGAACAAACTCAACATCATTATTGACAATTTCATTTGACAGTCAACGTTCTAAGATGTTCAGGATGCTCTTTTCTCTCTCTCTTCTTCCTGTTTGTGGTCCCAATTAGTGGAACCCTTGGCAATATAGCTCTAACAAGCAGCCATACTCTCAAAATGTAGATCTAATGCCTTTTTTAAAAAGATTTTATTTATTTATTTGACACAGAGAGAGAGAGAGAGAGAGAGAGCACACAAGCAGGGGGCACAGCAGCGGGAGAAGCAGGTTCTCTGCTGAGCAGGGAGCCCGATGCAGGCCTCGATCCCAGGACCCTGGGACCATGACCTGAGCCAGCCAGGGGCCCTGCCAGCACACATATTTCTGGTAATTTTGCAGCATTTCAGTAAGACTTAAATTTGGAAAAGATGTATCTTATTTATTAATTTCCCCCCCTTCCTTTCACATCCATCAAATTCACAGTCATTATTAGTGGGAGAAGAAAATTCCTCAGGTTTTGTGTTTGGGAAAAAGGGAGGGATGACTGGTGAGAATAAGGAGATGAAAGACATTTATGAACTAATTTTATGGAAATTAAATCAAGATTTGAAAGAAAAAGAAAAAATCAGAAATAAAATAACAAATGGCCATGTAGCTATTACCCAGAATTAATATCTGTCAACAAATTCTTAGATTTGATCTTTTGATATATGAAATAAAATCCTACAGACAGAGCACTCAGGATCTCTCTCAACAAGATGGCAGGGCCTCTGGTCCGCCCTGTTCTCGGTGCTTGTTGAAACCAGCAATCACACAGCAGCCGAATCGTCAACCCCAGCAACACCGAACGGGTGAACGTGGACAGGTGCCATGTGGAAACATCACTGGGAAGCATCAAAGGAGCATGGTGATGAACTAAGTGTCGAAAGCAGAAAACACCTTACCTGTGTGTGGACAGTCACCCTGACGGGGTCAGAAAGCTACTAATTGGATTCCAGACGGTAAAACTTCCGTGAACAAACCCTTAGGGAACATAGATTTTAGGGAACATAGATTTTCCTATGATACAGCCTTTAGCATTTAAACGTCTCCAAAATTTGTGGAGATTGAATGGCTTGTGTAAAAAGATGTGGAATTCATGATGAATTCATAAATAACTCCTGATATTCCCAAACAAGTTTCTCCCCCTTCTTCCCTGTTCCAGTAAATCTACTGCTGAGTCACATGAGTCGGAAATCTGGAAATCTCCTTGAATTCTCCTTACCTGACACACACAATTGATTTAATCTTTTATGGGATCGTTTCAATCCATGCCTTCCTCTTTATGCTGGCTTCTCCTGTCCGTATTTGGAATCTCATCAGTTCTGGGCTGGATTATTATGGAAGTCTCCTAGCTGGTCTTGATACCCTTAATCTTGCAGCCACTGCTGTATCCCACCTCACATGCAGGATTTGCATGGGCATCAGTGCAGGTCTTCCTAAAATGCAAATCTGGCCTATCTTTCCTTAGAAAAAACTCATTGGCAGTTCCTCACTGCTCATAAGTTCAAGCACCTCCATGGACATTCAAGCTCTCTCCATCCTGGCCTCTGGCTTTTGGCTTCACAGGGCACCTGTCCAGGCTTCATACTTTATATTCCAGTCATGCCGAACTAATTGTATATCCCCACGCCAAATATTTCCCACTGCCATACCTTTGATCATGCCTCTTCCTTGTCTTGAAATACGATCATTGCTCCTACTATTTCGATTGGCTAACTCCTACTCATAATTCGAGACTCCACAGTGCTTCTCCTTGAGGAAATCTTCCACAATTTTTTATAGCAAGGCTGTCTGTCTGTTTTTATGTCTGTCCCTCCTATCCTGGTACGAACTCCAAATCCAATTAAACTCTGCATTCCAGCATTGCACGGAGTAGCTGCACTTAGTCAATGTTTATAAAGTTTGGTTGAGTACCAGATCAGTTTCACTGGGAAAGAGGTTGACCTACTATTCAGAACACCAGCTGGGTGACCCAACCTAAGCAATGTGTGGACCACATGTAGCTGGACAGAACCTCGGTGACAATAGCTGGGGCATCTGGAACATGGGCATGTCACCTGCAGTGGTCTTCTCTCTAAGAAAGAGGCAGAGGCCTGGGTTCCATGTGTGTTTTGAGTCTTTGTTCACTGTCTGAGAGCCTCATGGGCTCACACAAGCTAGATCACTGGAGTTGGGAAAGACTGTGGACTTCATGTCATTGGGCAAGGGGAAGGGAAAGGTGGAGGTGGTCGATGAGACAAGATGTCATTGAGCATTGCAGGAATGCACAAAAACGATAGCAGATTTTGCATGGAAAGGACTGATCAGAAGACATCTTCCTCTTCCTTTTTCTTTTCCATTCTTCTCTCTCATTCACTTTCCTTTTTATTTCTCATTCTGCTTCTTCCTCCACCTCTTCCCTTTAGTTTTGGCAGACATATATTTTATGTCCCAAATGACCTTTCAAAAGTAGTGGCACACAAAGAGAAAAAGGTAGAGAAATATCTGTAGAAGTACAAAATAAATTTGGGCTCAAAAAGCGGGTTGAAATTAAAGAGATGACAAGTAAAGTGGTTCATTCATTAAGTTGGGCATCACCAGCTTTAAAATCAGTTGTAAATCAAGTACTTGCATTATGCAAGGCATATGGCCTTGGTGCATAAATCTTGTAACATTATTGCTGCTAAAATAAAGTGCAAGCTCAAAATGCTGGGTTATGAACCAAAATCGGAAAATATATGGTGTTAGGTGATATGGTACAAAGCTTAATCTCCCTCAGTGCTGTCAATCACGCATGAGGTACTGTGTTTCTTTGGTCATTTGTGGATCAGAATTTGCATACAATATTTATGACTTCTTATGAATAGTTTGAGAAGCTAAAGATGAATACTACACTTTAGAGTATTTATATCACAGGTAAAACCACCAGTGCTAGAATAAGACCACAGCAGAATTTCCATGCTACTGGATTTATGGTGTTTTGCTTGAAGGAGTGATTAGTTGAAAATATGTCTGCAGGTCAGGACATCATTTCAGCCTCTCTACTAGTTGTTTCTCACAATGTGGCCTTTGACCTGTATTAGAATAAGCTGAGGTGCTTGTTTTGGTCTAGATTCCTGGGCTCCCCGTCAGGTCAACAAGATCAGAATACCAAAGAGGGGGTGCCAGGGTTCTACAGTTTGGTTAAAAGCCACTAGTCCCCATTTTCTGTGGCATGCTATGTCACGAAAGTGATGTTAGTCTCCAAGCAGCATGAACTAAAGTGATGAAACATCACGTAAGCTCCCAGTCATGTTGGATGGAAGATGTGGTTAGCTGTCAGAAATTGTGGAATTGGAGTCAGAAATTGTAGGCCACAGTCCTCACATTACACACATGGCAAAGCTGGTGAACTTTGGGGGGCTGACCTCAATGTGGGGGAGAAAGGGCTCCTGGGTGGCAGTGGGAAACCCTTTTCTGGTGAGATGACAAAGGAAACCCTTTCCTGGTGAGATGACAAAGCAGTGGTTGGAACAGTGACTGTGACCTTGGGAGGGGCCCCTGCCAGAGGTTATTAACCACAATTGTATTTGGCTGCCTGACTCATGCATGGGAGGCTTTTTTGAGGGTATAATCCAAACCGCACAGGGAAGTGGTCTGCTTTGGGAGGCTGTGAATTGCATCCAAGCCACGGCAGGTTCATCTGCTGCTCTGTACAGCTCCTGAGCCTTCAGCCAGCCAGCCCTTCTGCCACTGCGGTGAAGCAGGCCTGCAGGAAAGCTTCGGAGCCAGATGCATGGGCAGCATTTCTACTGTATCTTACTGCATGGAACAGAAAGTCAGATCATGATCCTTCTTAATGGCTTTCAACCCATTTGATGGGATCCCAGAAATTTAAACATATTTTCCTGCCTTGATCCACTCCCACTCTGATAACCTAGAATATTGTTATATCTATTATATTATTTCTGTCTCTAACAATATAATTCCTAATAAAGAATGTCATTGAAAATGGACCCTCCATTTTATTTAATAGAAGCGTTAGCGTTGGCAATATTCTCACATGACATCTTAGAAAAGGATATTGGATTTTTTCCAAGAATTTTTCAGGTTACTCTAGCATCTGGAGTATGTGAACATTCACTACTAATTCTAAAAGCTGTTGCTTCTCTATTACACCCCCCAGATTCACCATTATCAGACTGATGGGGTTGTGACTCCTTACTTGTTTTGGCTCTGAGCAATCCTGTCTGGAGACAAGGTAGAACATTTGCAGTGCTTCTAATGTCACCACTCTGACCTCACAGAGAGCCCAGCAGCTCTGCCCCTGTATCAGTCTAGGTTAGAACCTCCCTACAGACCTCAGGATTGTTATGCCTGTCACACATTCCTGTGGACTCTAGCAGGGCTGCCACACTTTAGCTGAGAGAGAGGAGAGAACAAGAGAGCAAAAGTCCTCTAACTCAGAGTTTCTGATAATCTTACCCATTGGTTCCTGGCTTCTTTTTTGTTCGTTTATTCATTTTTTTTTTTAACATTCCACTTATCAGTAGAATCATACAGTATTTGTCTTTCTCAGTCTGACTTATTTCACTTAGCATAGTACCCTTTGGTTCCATCCATGTTGTTGCAGATGGCACGATCTCATATTTTTTTGGCTGCATCATGTTCCATTATATATACACACCACATTTTCCTTATCCATTCATCTGTTGATGGACACCTAGGTTGCTTCCATATATCTTGGGTATTATAAATAGTGCCACAATAAACATAGCAATGCATATATCTTCACAAATTAATGTTTCCATTTTCTTTGGGTAAATACTGGGCGGGGCAGGGGAGAAAGAAAGAAAGAGAGCAAAGGTCTTCTAACTTAGAGTTTCTGATAGTCTTACCCCTTGGTTCCTGATGAAAGCTTCTTGCTTTCATCTCTGACCGTCCAGACTTGTAGACCTTGTGTGGCTAGAGCTATGACACCCGCCAGTGGCTCTCAGCCTTAGCTGACCTCTCTGGGACGCACCCCTTGTAAGACTGATTCTTACAGCCTCATCTCCTGTGCTTGCCTCTCTCATCAGTAGTAGTTGTCAGATCCCCACCTGGCAAAGTAGGCCAAGGGTAACAACTCCTCCTGGCTCTCTGAATTCTTTTCCACCAGAATCTAGAATTTACCCAGACCTGGACCTAAGCTCTGTGTGGGCGGGTACTATGTTGATCTGCTCACTCCTGTATTTCCTGTGTAGCTAGTACTCAATGAATGCTGGCCAAATGTTGAATGATGCTGTATATAGACTTTGACATTTTATTTTTATTTATTTTTTAAAAAAATATTTTATTTATTTATTTATTTATTTATTTATTTATTTATTTATTTAAGAAGGGGGGAGAGCAAGCATGAGCAGGGAGAGGAGCAGAGGGAGAGGTAGAAGCAGACCCCACACTGGGCGTGGAACCCCATGTGGGCTTGATCTGAAGACCGTCGCTTAACCCACTGAGCACGCAGGCAACCCTAGAGTTTGATATTTTTAAAAAGATTTTATTTATTTATCTATTTATTTATTTGAGAGACAGAGCGAGCACAAGTGGGGGAAAGGGACAAAGGGAGAAGCAGAATCCCTGCTGAGCAGGGAGCAAGATGCAGGGCTTGATCCCACGCCCCTGGAATCATGACCCGAGCCAAAGGCAGATGCTTAACTGACTGAGCCACCTAGGCACCCCTAGAGTTTGACATTTTAAGAAGTAAATATATGTTATGGGATTGGGAACCCGGAAGGAAAAGTATTTGAATAGAACATAAAAGCTACAATTCTCCTTCTCATGTTCACAATAATTCCTGTAGTTCTCTCTGTTATCAAGAGATCCTTCCTATATTCTTCTCAGCTCTTAGGAGTAACAGCTAAAAATTGCTTTGCTATTCCAAAATACTGACATAATGGGATTTCTCCCCTGTTATATGAACTATACACAGTACACAGAAGGGCAAAACCCTCTCCAAATCAGGGGCTAAAATCTAAGAGACACCACTGTAATTAAAGTTCCTGACTCTGAAACAAATGTTTTTCTTCTCCTCCCTATTGAATTCACATATCATATGAGCCAACTATTCTGCCAAAAAATTCTGTTTTAAAAATTGAGGTGTAACTGACATATAACATTATATTAGCTTGACGTGTACACCATAATGATTCAGTATTTGTATACATTGTGATATGATCACCACAGTAAGTCTAGTTAAAATCCATCACCAACATAGTTAAACAAGTTTTTTTCTTGTTAAGAAGAAAAATCACTTATGATACTACTGCCTTAACTAAATCAACTGCTTACCTCTGTGATTCCTCAAATTGGCATATTAGTGTCTTATCTGAATTAAAGCCTGAGTCAAACCAGCACGATGCTAATTCATCCTTTTATTTATTTTTTTAAACTCTGACTTGGCTTGCCTTCTTGGAGATCACTGCAGCTTGTCAAATGACCGCTTCGGGCTGATATCACTATGAAAAATTTGCATTGTCCATTCTCTTAGAAAATTGTATTTTTCCTAAATGAAGGAACGAGAAAAAACAGACTCTTAAAACAAAGCCAAACTCTGGATAAAAACATATGTTTTTGCATAGATTTTAAAAGAGCTGAATGTACTTTGAGATGTAATGAGCCCAGTGAACTCTTAAGTTGGTCCACGGTGTGTGTGTGAGGAGGAAAGATGGACAGAAAGGGGACTCTAATATCTGACTTGGAGGACCACTCCAAGGGGTCACCAGCATTGTAGTGATTAGTACTGGTACAGAGTTGTAAGTTTTCAAGTGCTTCCTCCTCTGAGTCTCTCAGCAATCTTACAATGTAGTTGGATAAGCAAGAGCATTCACTAACCGCCTCTTCTACATAAGAAATGGATGCTCTCTTCGATCAAAAATTAAGGGGAAAAAATAAAGAAATGGATGTTCAGAATGTGGCTAAACCTAACTCAGCAAGTAAGTGGCAGAGTTGAGAAGCAAACGTAGGTCGTTTGACCATAAATCTTACTTCTTTCCAACACCACCTTCTGGAATTGTTCTTCCGGAGCTAAGAACAGGCCAACTAATCCACTCTGCCCTGCATTGCCTGAAGGCTGGGGTTGATGTGAGATACTAGCTTTTCGTGTAGTTTTATTTTTGGTTTCTTCTCCTAATATTTATTCAGGATGATTTCCCCAGCGTACAGTTGCTAATGAGGTCCAAATTCCTGAATAAATATTGGAATTTTACCTACCTGGAGTTCATTCAAATAAACTAATATCTTTGATATAAACATAAGCCAAAGCTTCAATAAAGAGACATTTGAAGCATGTTCAGGGGGTTTGGTTTTCATTCTTTAGTTGCTTTCGACCTGGGCTGTTGGGTTTAAATAGTGCCATAAATTGTACTGTCTCTGGCAGAGAGTGGAATGGAAGCTTCATGACATTGCCAAAATATTTGGTTTCCTTTTAAATTTCTCATTGTTAGTTTTGCTTCTTTTCTGGAGGAAGAGACATTAAAACACATTTACCCCATAGATAATTCTTGATTGTATTTGTCCACAGTCCATTACCTGAAATTCTGAATTCCAAAAAACTCTGAAAATCATATTTTTTAAAAAATAAGTTATGCAAACTTATTTGGTGAAAATACCCAGATCTAAATTGATAGAAGTTTAGGCTTATTTATCCCAGTTAATGTGGATATTGATGTGTTTGCTTCAGGAATAGTAATATAAGGTGCTCCCCAGATCCCCTTTGGTGTATTCCTAATAACAGTTGCATAAAATTCTGAAAAATTCTGCATTCTGAAATGCGTCTAGCCCCAAGGGTTTCAGATAAGGGTCTGTAAATCTCTTCTAAAGAAGAGAAGAAGGACATTCTGTGAATAACCCAGAATAATGGAGAAACACAAGCGGTGATTAGAGTACTTTTCATTCACATTAGTGCCCTCCCTGATGGAAGATTCCATAACTTCATGCTGTTGAATTCATGCACACTCACGTGATTGATTTTCTTTGGCAAATGAAATGTGAGCAGAAGAAATGAGTCATTTCCAGGCAAAGCTTGAAGAGGCAACGGGTAGCTCTCCATTCTCTCTCTCTCTTCTTCTTCTTCTTTTTTTTTAAAGCTTTTATTTATTTATTTGACAGAGAAAACATGTGCACGTGCAAGCAGGGGTAGAGGCAGGCAGATAGAGAAGGAGGCAGAGGGAGAGGGAGAGGGAGAAGCAGGCTCCTGGCTGAGCAGGGAGCCCGATGTGGGGCTCGATCCCAGGACGCTGGGATCGTGACCTGAGCCAAAGGCAGACGCTTCACCAACTGAGCCACCCAAGTGCCCCTTTCTCTTTCTTCTGCTATGAGCTCAGCAATGTTGCCGCTGAACGCTCAAGTCCATCATCTTGGGTTCCGGTGAAGCCTAGCATGGAGCTGTGGCAGGACATGCCATCTGGAGATGGAATGTGAAAGAGAAAGAAACCTTCGCGGCTGGAGCCTCTGGGGTATTAACCTAGTCTATCTCCACCGACATGTGCAAAATCAGTGCCCTCTGGGATGGAGCTGTCCATTCCTATAACATCTGTGGGCACCGACCATTAATGACCAACAGTCAGTATCCTGCAGGGGTTCCCAGGTCAGCTATGTGGATGAACAGTGAAGAAGGAGATACTGAGTCAGGCCTGGCCTGCTACACTGCTATGCTTTTCCTCCTACCCCAGTGTTGGTTTCCATGTGTGGACCCAAAGCCAAATATCTGCTGACTTTAAGTATCTAAAGACATTCTTGGGCATTAACACACATATTTTCTTACTTTACTGGATATAACAAATGACATCAGTAATTCATGCTTATTAGAATAAATCAACACGAAAGTATATAAAGAAAAAGTTTATTCTCTTTTTCTCTCCTTCTAATGGGTGTATCTTTCTATACCTTTTCCTGTGCTAGGCAAATATATATAGATACATAAGGTCACTTTTTTTTTTAAAGATTTTATTTATTTATTCATGAGAGACAGAGAGAGAGAGAGAGGCAGAGGGAGAAGCAGGCTCCCAAGGAGCAGGGAGCCCAATGCAGCACTTGATCCCAGAACCCTGGGATCATGACCTGAGCCGAAGGCAGACGCTTAACCAACTGTGCCACCCACGCGCCCCATAAGGGCACTTTTTGACATTATCCTACCATGAACATTACTCTGCCAAGAACATCCATTCCATTCAGTTATGAGCTCTAACTAGACAAGGAATTCTTTTATTATTGGCTTCTTTTATTGAGTGCTTACTATGTCCAAATCACTCTTGCAGATACTTTATTTAAACCCTTTGTCAATCCTGTGAGGTAGGTGCTGTTATCATTAGCATTTTCCATTTGAGAAAATGGAGGCCTAGATAAATGGAGTAATTTGTGAGAGTCACACAGATTAGAACTGGTAGAATGAGAAACTCAGGCGGTTTGATTCTACACTCTCTGCTCCTAAATTCTGTGCTATTATCACTTCTCTCATTGCAGAATAGTCCATGAATGAATGGACAATAATTTACTCAATCATCCCCCTATTGATGGGGATTGAGAAGATCCCCATTTGCTCCTCCTCTTATTTGGCTACTGCCAACAATGTTGACATCAACAACATTGATATATACATACCGATACTGTTTTTATCTGTTGAAGAAAATCCCATGTTAATTTCTTCCTGTACTAATTTGGGAGAACCCAGCCAACTCTGGCAGTCTCAGTCCTGGTTCCAAAGACCAGTTAGGAATTCTTGCTTCAGGGGCGCCTGGGTGGCTCAGTTGTTAAGCGTCTGCCTTCGGCTCAGGTCATGATCCCTGGGTCCTGGGATCGAGCCCCACATCAGGCTCCCTGCTCAGCGGGAAGCCTGCTTCTCCCTCTCCCTCTCCCCCTGCTTGTGTTCCCTCTCTCACTGTGTCTCTCTCTGTCAGATAAATAAATAAAATCTAAAAAAAAAAAAGGAATTCTTTTTTTAAAAATTTTTTTATTGTTATGTTAATCACCATATATTACATAATTTGTTTTGGTGTAGTGTTCCATGATTCATTGTTTGTGCATAACACCCAGTGCTCCATGCAGAATGTGCCCTCCTCAATACCCATCACCAGGCTAACCCATCCCCCCTCCCTCCTCCCCTCCAGAAACCTCAGTTTGTTTCTCAGAGTCCATCATCTCTCCTGGTTCGTCTCCCCCTCTGACTTACTCCCCTTCATTCTTCCCCTCCTACTATCTTCTTCTTCTTCAAAAAAAAGGAATTCTTGCTTCACCCTCCCTCCACATATCTCTCTAACACAGGGCCAACGGGAAAGGCCTGTTTAAGTCAATGCAACTTAACATTTAGAAACAAGAGGAAGTGAACTGTAAGGGATTATCTTCTCCTAGATGTGTCAGATGCAATCACACGGCATAGATTTATGAAGCGGAGTGAAATATTTGTTTTGATTGCTCACTGATTAAGAATACACTCCGATGCACAATCTTGACAGACATCTAGGGCAGCTACCCTTACTTTAAGAATCTGGGTCAGGTTTGCCCAACTTCTTCTAATTCAGCAGTCTCGTTTCATTAATGGATTATGCAAAGAAACCTCAGTTGGGTCTACACAATTGGCTGCTTCATCTTTGGTATTTAATGTTGCAGGACCTCAGGAGTTGCCAGTGTTACTGTCCATTGATTTGTGATGTCTTCTTCCTCATTGTTTAGTATAGAGTTGGAAAAGTGCTTAGCTGGGGAGTTTATGGAAAATGGACATACTGTATGAAAAATGGACATATAATTTAACACTAAAATAATTCACTAAGATATTTGAGGTGTCAGACTAACCCCCCTGTATGTTGGAGATGCTTAAAAATGAGGCTTTGCAAAAACCTGAAAATTATTTAAATGGAAATGGTTAAAAATCTCAAGAGGTATGTTGAAAAAATTTAATCTAGAAGCAGTGCAGGGCAGGTATTTATCAACAGGTTGCTACAATGTTCTAACATGAAATTGAACAGTGAAGCTGATAAAGTAAACTATCCAGTGAAATGCAGAGAAGAAACTGGGGGATATCATGTTTGTGGCTGAGTAATGTATTTCTGTGTGGGGTAAGGGGTGGGGGTGGATAAGCATTTGGTCTCCTTTAAATTTTTTTTTTTAAGGACCATGTAGGCTTTAGGGTAATCAATAGTCACTCTATACAGTATATATATACATACATATATATATTTAAGATTTTATTTATTCATTTGACAGAGAGAGAGACAGCGGGGTGTTGGAGAGAGAGAAGCAGGCTCCCCACTGAGCAGGGAGCCTGATGCAGGGCTCGATCCCAGGACCCTGGGATCATGACCTGAGCCAAAGGCAGATGCTTAACCAACTGCGCCACCCAAGTGCCCAATACAGTATATGTTTGAAAGAAATGCATTCAAGACCTTAAAAATTGATGTTCGTGGGGCGCCTGGGTGGCTCAGTAGGTTGAGCCTCCAACTCTTGGTTTCGGCTTGGGTCACGATCTCAGGGTTGTGAAATCGAGCCCCAGGTCTGGCTCTATGCTCAGCGGGGAGTATGCTTAAGATTCTCTCCCTCTCTCTCTGCCCCTCCCCTCCCTCTAAAATAAATAAATCTTTTTTTTTTTTAAATGGATGTTTGCCTAGGTAAGAATTTCTGCTTCAAAAGTAAAGCCTCACCTCATCTCTGTCCTGAAGTGTTCATTTGTCTTTCTCTCCTTAGCAGCCTTCTCCCTTTCTGCTTGCATTTCTGTGGATGTAGAAGAAGGGCACAGGAGCATTTTGGTAGGAAGCCTCACCCTGAAGCATATGGTTTACAGGCCTTAATCCATTTTTTACACTGTTCATGCAAGGGTGGGAAATGTTGCAGATATTTTCCCTATCCCACATTTTTTTGAATACTACTCTTCACCAGTGAGAGCCTGTTCCTACATCTGTGGTACTGATTAAGATGCTAATTTCCCGAGCAGAGCTCTACTTCTGAACTCTATACTCATTAGCAAACGCACAGGTGAGGACCAAGATATGAATACCTGAGTGCGAGTAGCAGAGTCCTCGTGGTATGTGGGCTTTCACCCAAAGACTGGGGGTTCCTGATTAGGACAACTGACTGCCCCTTGAGTAAAGCTTAAGCCAACGAACACATTATTGTGTTCCATCATCTGTACTGAAGATTTTAAAGTAAGTCATAGACATTTAACTGTGAAGGACCTATCCAAGGCCTTAAACTCAGCTGCTGTCCATCTTATTTCTATCTCTCTATATTCATTCAGATTTTGCCTTTCGCCACATACTTATTTCCATTTCTGGCTCAGCTCCTGCCCCAGGCTTGCTCAGGATGACAGTTCTCTTTTTATACCTAAGTGTATGGAAATGGATCATTACTTTTTTGAGTGACCATGGAGGTTACCTTATTTACCATCGCCATTGTGCTAGGTGCAGTGTTTTGGCCTTAAAGTTGTAAAGCTCTGCCAGAAGAGAAAAAAAGTGTCAAATTTCTCCTTGGTGTGGAATGCTTTACACCTTAGTCCTTTAGGGCTCTGCTTTCTTTCACCTGTCAAGTGCAGGATTTGGACTTTCCCCGTGAGTTCTGTGACTTGGAGACGGTCTTCCTTGACCTAGTAGTTACATCGGACGCTAAGTCTGCAGCAGCCTGTGAGGCAAAGCCGTGGAACAGGGTCTGCATTTTAAAGGGCTTGCTGATTGGGTATAGGTCTTTTTCCTTAGGACTGTGAATCCGAGAATTCTGGGCATTGCTATTTGATAATCCAGCCAGCCCTGTTCCTGTAATGACTCATGGATGTGTATGGTGATAGTGTCAAGATTCTGCCATAGGTGGGGCATCTTTTAGACCAGGGGGTGCATCAGGGGGAGAATCCATGGGATTCAACTGCCTTCCTTCAATTTTTGTGCAATCATTGGCCAAAAACACTTGAAGAGTGTTACAATCTTCTCATGTTTGCTTTTAAATTGAGTTCTGCCCTCTGTGTAGGTTGCATAATTTGTTGAAGGCAGTGGACTCTGCCTCTGAATATTTAGAGTTATTTGAGAAGGAAAAATGGGCTGGTGTTGGTGTCTGTATTTACTCTCAATTTAAATATTATTTTATGTTTTTTTTGTTTCAATGTCCAAATCTTCTTTAATGGTAGTTATTCTTCATTACACAGAAATTCAATATAGTGAAACTTGAAAGAAGAATTCATAGGTATAGGTATCTTTTCAATACATGGTACCTGTTCACTGAATTCAATGAATTGCAGATCTCTTGGCTGGTATTCTAATAAAAGGACTTAGTTATTTGTTCATTTGTTGCTATATTCCACTGTTGGTTTCTCTCTCTGTTCTTTCTTCTTCAGTTCCCATGATTTTGTTCATCTCCAAAAGGGAGTTTAGACCATGTGCTTGGGTACTTCCTGAGCCTTCTATTATTCCCCAGAACATATGGGGAAGAAGGATTGGCAAAAATTGGCTGCTTTTCCAGCCCAATTTCTTTCTCTTGGATAGTTTAGTTTAATTCTTTGTTTTTCCTTTAAGCCATCAAGCCATCAGGTCAAGCAAAGAAAAAAATCAAGCATACTTAGAGTCATAGTTGATTATTCTTAATTTATTAGAAAGTAAAAATTTAAGGACATAATATATTTTTCTGTAGTCTTAAAGTGTGATTTTTATTGTGTTTTTTTGCCAAATTTTCTCTCTCCCCACCCCCTACCATTATCCTTTGGACAAATATACCTTTCTATGCCTCTTCTTGTGACTCTGAAGAAATTTCATGATGCAATGATTCTTCTTTAAATTCATGTTTGGTCAGTCTGTTTCCTTTTTCAGAGCCATTCTTCAGCTTTTCCTACCTTGCTCTGTGCCCTGGCAGTTGGACAAACTTCAGCAGGCTACCTCATCCTCTGGCTCTAGGTTGGTTTGGCCAGTGGAAACGTTGGTGGGGATCAGAGGGAGGGAGGAGGCCGGGGGCCTGTCTGTTCATCATCCCTCCCTTCTCTTTGTAATGTCCAGTGCATTGGCTGCGTTTCTGGACAGACTTATGTTTTCTGTAAACTGTCCCTCTCCATACCGTTTCTTTGTTTCCAAATTCCAGCAGCCCCCCTGCCCTTTCAGCCTTATGGGTATTAACAGAGACCACCAATAACCAACTGCATTGTCCCTTGAGGTTTCCTGCCTCCTGACCGCCCTGTTGTAGACAGGCCCTTTGTTAAACTTTCCTCAAGTTATTGCATTGGAATATACCATCTGTGTCTTGCTGGGGCCCTGGCAGATAGGATAATATAATAAATGCCTGTATTATTAGGAAGCAGCATGGTACAGTGGTTATCTTCCATTTGGCATGAGACTGATTTGGGTTTGAATATATTCCCATCACTTGTTAACTGGGAATTATTTAATCACTCTGAGCCTCAGCTTTCTCAAATTTACAGTGGGGATAGGGGTACCTGGGTGGCACAGTCAGTTAAGTGACCGACTCTTGGTTTTGGCTCAGGTCTGATCTCAGGGTTGTGAGATCGAGCCCCGTGTCGCACTCAGAGTGGCATCTGCTTGAGACTCTCTCTCTAAAATAAATGTTTAAAAAGAAATAAAGTGGGGATAATATTACCTACTTCACAGAATTGTTATAAGAATATGTATGAGTATTCCAAAATGTTGTCATATTAGTTTAAATAAATACAAATATATATGTATATATATATAATGTTTTAGTTTCCCCTCAACTTACACTGAATAACTCCCTCACTGGTGAGGTGAGCAGTTACAAAGCAGTGGTGTTTAGTTCCTCTACACTTTGTGCTGCTGATCTTCGAGTTTCAAGTTCTATGGATCTCCTCTTCCCTTGTGCCCCATGAGTTCCTGCTTATCTAAGGGACACTTTGTCTCCCACCAATGGTCCTGGCTGCTCTCATAATCTTAACTCCAATCTGTGGAATTTTCAGATATCTCTCCTTCAAATGGCGAGTGCTAGACACAGGGGGGGTGCCTGGTGTGAAAATCTTCTGCAGGTGGGCGGGCGGGCATCTTAGCCCTGAGCTATAGGCTGCTGACTGCTCAGGTGCTATGCATCCTTGGGTAATCCAACTGCTTTACAGGATAGTGGTTTTTTGTTTCTGTCTGCTTTAAACTATATCTCTAAAATGTTATGAGAGCACTAGCTAAGCCCAGAGAGGTGTTGCAAAGATTAGCTAATTGATTATTTTAAATGCTTTGAAGCTGGCAGAGAGTTTAGTAGGAAGGACAGGCTAAATAATTTTTGCAGGCTCAGTGGGAGTACAAAGTGTACCAAATGACTCTTCTAATTTGTTTTGGTATCTAGTAGGACTTGCTTATTGTGTCACATGTCCCATTAAAATGAGTTATATATGTTCCTGCATTTAAAACATGCCCTGGGGAAATGTTCTAAGATAAAAAGAGGTGTTTGGAAAATACATAAAGCTTTTGTCAAATGGAGTTTCAGTTACTGAAACCCCCTGTGTTTTTCTGACTCGAGAGAAGCCCTGTGAAGTGTGTTTTAGTAAGGTTTGTTTTTAAGGGCCTGCTGTGTATCAGGGCGGGATATGGTCACCATGGTTCCCAGCCTCAAAGTTCCATAGGCTGGAAGAGGAGACAGACACCCAGTGAGACCCTTTAAAGTGTGTGACAGGGGCTAACCTGGATGCAATATACAGGGTATAGAAGGAAGAAAATCAAGTGGTAATTAGCTCACTCTGGGGGCAATTAGGAAAGGTTCATAAAGGAGGAGAGGCTTGAGTTGGTTTTTAAGGATAAGAGAGGTTTGCCACATGGCAGAGGGGTGAAAGACTTTGCAGACAAAGGAAACACCTTGTGAAAAGTCTCTCTTTCTCTCCGGGTTTTATTCAAACATCTTCAAGAGTTTATACTCTCTATGTACCTAGCTCTATCTTATTCTTTGCACCTAGTAGATACTCAGTTAGTACTTGTAAATGGAGAGCAGTCGGTGGTAGGATTATAGGCAGTGATTTCAATTTTATTCATTAGGATTTTCTTTAATTTTAAGATTTTCTACAGTAAACATGTCTTTCTTTGGTAGGAAGACTTTACTAAAATAGTCAGAGAATGGCTATCAGAATCTGTGGCTACACTGGAGTTGCAGATTGTTGTAGTCAAAGAGCTCATTGAACTTTGGGCTTTGGGGACAGTTAGCCTGGTGGGGCAAAGGCTTGAGACTGGAGCAGGGGCGGTTATCCCTGGAGATGAAGCTGGAATGCTAGGTTGGGGCTCAGAAATTTGGACTTTATGTTGTAGACAATGGGAAACCATCAAATTTATCAGGCAGGAAAATGCCCTATTAAGAACCCTCCAGCAGCTGCTGTAGAGCATGAGCAGGCTATGGAGAGATTGGAGGAAAAGCGACCAATTGTGACACTTTGATAATGCACGTGGAAAGTATTGGAAGTTCCATGTCTGGGTAGGGTTGCGGAGAAGATAATCAATTTGGTTTTAGATGGGATAAATTTGAATTATCTGTAGGAAGTGGAACTGCCTGCAGGGAGGAGTCGGCACCTAAAATAGTCCTGATTCCAGAGACCTCGGAGACTTGGAGGAGACGAGGCTCCTCGGAAGCCCCAGGGAGGCGGTGAGGAGCATGTGCAGCATGGTCAGAAAAGCAAGAGAAAAACAGAAGAAAATGGTGCTGGTAAAAATCATGAGGGAAGGAGGGAGAGGTGACTCAGGAATGAACAAATTATCTCGTCGGGATAGTCTCCTTTCTCTTCCTCCCTGCCTTCAGGTTTCTGCTCAAAAGACATCTCTTCAGAGATGCCTTCCAGACCAACTACCTAAAGCAGCATCCTCCTCTCCACATCACCTTCCCAGAGTCCTGGTTTAGAATGCAGGTTTTACTATTATTCAGAGGTGATGAGGCCAACAGATCAGGAGATGGTTGCCATTGACAAAAGTTTGTTACAGTTCCCAAGAAGCGGGGTCACACCATGCCCTGCAGGGCCACATGGGGAAGCCCCAGGGTCAGTCAGGAGGCAGAGGGAGAGGGGGACACATGGGCGAGAGACACTGCTGTGGTTTCCATGGCAAGGAAGTGGAAAGGCAGGATAGGCAGGTTTAGGATTGGCCAATTTGAATAATTTTGGTGGGCTCTCGACATTGGGGCTGTCCCTAGTTGTCCGGTACCTGGCTGTGGGGTGATTAGGGCACGGGGTGGTGACCTGAGTTAGGTGATTGGGATATGGGCTTAGACTGGTTGGTATGCATATGTTAGATTCACAGGAAGGCAGGTTATTTAGTATGTCTAGGAATTGGCTGGCTGTGAAAGGTGTAGTTTCCTTGGAGTCAGTAAGACCTGGGGTTAGGGGTGGGACTGGGGAGGGAAAGTCCAGTGGGGAAGGGGGTGACTGGTTGGCTCAGTCGGTACAGCATGCAACTCTTGATCTTGGGGTCATGAGTTTGATCCCCATGTTGGGGGTAGTGTTTACTTAAAAAACCAACAAAAAGCCACATCAGAATAAAAACACAGGCTAATACAAGCACCGCCTGACATTATATGGCATGTTTATTTGTTGGTGGAGCAGGGCCAGGGCTGGGACAAGGGTGAGATGAGTGGGGCATTCACCTTGGGCACATAATGAAAGAGGGGGTGCCAAAACACTCAGTGATTAAAGTGAATCATATGTTAATATGTCTAAAAAATCAAAATGAGTGGAGGAGGAGCAAGATGGCGGAGGAGTAGGAGACCTGGATTTTGTCTGGTCCCGGGAATTCAGCTGGATAGGGATCAAACCATTCTGAACACCTACGAACTCAACAGGAGATCGAAGAAAAGAATAGCAGCAACTCTCTGAACAGAAAAGCGACCACCTTCTGGAAGGTAGGACGTGCTGAGAAGTGAATCCAAGGCGATATTCGGGAGGATAGACGGCGGGGGAGGGGGCCTCTTGATCAGCAAGAACAGCCAGCCAAGACCAAGTTTACCAATCAATGAGAACGGCAGAACTCCAGCGCCAGGGGAATACTGCACATAGAATTCATGGCTTTTTCCCCACGATTCTTTAGTCTTTCAAAGTTAATTTTTTTAACTTTCTTTTTTTTTTTAATTTTTCTTTTTCCCTTTTTCAACCAACATCTTATTAATCCCTTTTTTTAAAAAAAAACATTTTTTATTTT
The DNA here is from genome assembly GCF_037043125.1 of Eumetopias jubatus. Taxonomy (NCBI): domain Eukaryota; kingdom Metazoa; phylum Chordata; class Mammalia; order Carnivora; family Otariidae; genus Eumetopias; species Eumetopias jubatus. Next base: position 136,620,139 of record NW_028274808.1, read on the forward strand.
TCATTTTTAGAGTCATATTGTATCCCTTCATTGTAGTTAACCTTATTTTTGGTATATATATATAAGTTGTTCTCTCTTTAAAATTTTTGGATACAGTTTCTTCTAACAGACCAAAATATACCCTAAATCTCTAGTGTATGGCTTTGTTCTAGTCTCCTGCCTGATCACATTCTCTCTCTCTTTTTAAATTTCTCTTCTTTCTTTTTTCAACCAACTTCTTATCAATTCCTTTTATAAAATCTTTTATAATTTTCATCTTTACAGTCATCTTCCATCCCTTCATTGTATTAACCCTTATTTTTGTACATATATAAGTTCTTCTTTCTTTAAAATTTTGGGAGGCAGTTTCTTCTAACAGACCAAAATACGCCCAAAATCTAGTGTGTGGCACTGATCTATTCACCAGCCTGATCATATTTGATCATATTCTTTTTTTCTTTTTCTTTTTCTTTTCTTTCCCTGTCTTTTCCTCTGGTTTTGGGTCTCTTCTGATTTGTTTAGTGTATATTTTCCTGGGGTCGTTGTCACCCTGTTAGCATTTTGATCTCTCATTCATGTATTCTTCTCTGGACAAAATGACAAGATGGACAAACTACCCTCAAAAAAAAAAAAAAAGAAAAAGAACAAAAGGCAGTACCGACTGCCAGGGACCTAATCAATACAGACATTAGTAACATGTCAGAACTAGAGTTCAGAATGACGATTATAAAGATACTAGCTAGGCTTGAAAAAAGCTTGGAAGATACTAGAGAAACGCTTTCTGGAGAAATAAAAGAACTAAAATCTAACCGAGTCGAAATCAAAAAGGCTATGAATGAGGTGCAATCAAAAACGGAGGCTCTAACACATAAGATAAATGAGGTAGAAGAGAGAATTAGTGATATAGAAGACCAAATGATGGAGAATAAAGAAGGTGAGAAAAAGAGAGATAAACAACTACTAGATCACGAGGGCAGAATTTGAGAACTAAGTGATACCATAAGATGAAACAACATTAGAATAATTGGGATCCCAGAAGAAGAAGAAAGAGAGAGAGGGGCAGAAGGTATATTGGAGCAAATTATAGCAGAGAACTTCCCTAATTTGGGGAAGGAAACAGGCATCAAAATCCAGGAGGCACAGAGAAGCCCCCTCATCTTCAATAAAAATAGGTCAACACCCCGACATCTAATAGTAAAACTTACGAGTCTCAGAGACAAAGAGAAAATCCTGAAAGCAGCTCGGGACAAGAGATCTGTAACCTACAATGGTAGAAACATTAGATTGGCAACAGACCTATCCACAGAGACCTGGCAGGCCAGAAAGGACTGGCATGATATATTCAGAGCACTAAATGAGAAAAATATGCAGCCAAGAATACTATATCCAGCTAGGCTGTCATTGCAAATAGAAGGAGAGTGGTGCCTGGGTGGCTCAGTGGTTAAGCGTCTGCCTTTGGCTCAGGTCATGATCCCTGGGTCCTGGGATTGAGCCCCGCATCGGACTCCCTGTGCAGCGGGAAGCCTGCTTCTCTCTCTCCCACTCCCCCTGCTTGTGATCCCTCTTTCACTGTGTCTCTATCAGATAAATAAATAAAATATTAAAAAAAAGAAAGAAAATAGAAGGAGAGATAAAAAGCTTCCAGGACAAACAAAAACTAAAGGAATTTGCAAACACGAAGCCAGCCCTACAAGAAATATTGAAAGGGGTCCTCTAAGCAAAGAGAGAGCCTAAAAGTAACATAGACCAGAAAGGAACAGAGACAATATAGAGTAACAGTCACCTTACAGGCAATACAATGGCACTAAACTCATATCTTTCAATAGTTATCCTGAATGTAAATGGGCTAAATGCCCCAATCAAAAGACACAGGGTATCAGATTGGAAAAAAAAACAAGACCCATCGATATGCTGTCTGCAAGAAACTCATTTTAGATGCAAAGACACCTCCAGATTGAAAGTGAGAGGGTGGAAAACCATTTACCATGCTAATGGACACCAAAAGAAAGCTGGGGTGCCAATCCTTATATCAGACAAATTAGATTTTAAACCAAAGACTGTAATAAGAGATGAGGAAGGACACTATATCCTACTTAAAGGGTGTATCCAACAAGAAGATCTAACAATTGTAAATATCGATGCCCCTAACATGGGAGCAGCCAACTGTATAAGCCAATTAATAACAAAATCAGGGGGGGAAGGAAAGATGGTGGAGGAGTAGGGGACCCTCTTTCAACTGGTCCCCAGAATTGAGCTGGATATCTACCAGACCACTCTGAGTACCCACGAAACCAGCCTGAGATGTAAGAAGATCTGAATCTCTACAAACAGAGTATCGCAGGCGGTTGGTTTCGAGGTATGAAGTGGGGAGCCCTGATTCTGCAGGCAGATATCGGAGCATAAATGGCAGCATGAGGGAGCCTGTCCGTGGGGATCCTACACCGCCGGTGAGCGACAGCCTTGTGTGCCTGGGACGGGGCACAGACTTGCAGACCGGTAGCGGTGGGGAAGGGACTTTAGGGCAGCCCCTGGGGTGGAAACCTGGAGCGGTGGGGTCGGGCATGCTATCTGGGGGTGGCTGGCGGTTTTAGAAACACAAAGGGCAGAGACATGCTCCCACCTGGAGGCAGGACTGGGGGCGCTGTGGAGGGACACACAACCCAGGCTGCTGCAGTTTATAGCAGCACGGACAGAAACAGATAGTGTGGCCTGGAGAGCTCACTGAAGAACAGACTGCAGTCTCTCTGCTCTGACGCAGAGGGTTGGAAACGGTCTCTTCTGCTCTGATTCGCGGAAGAGACGTGGAAAGCCACCAGGGAAAGCCGCCAGAGAACAAAAGCCCCCAAAACTGATTCCCACTGAGCCCATGCCCCGCCACAGGGGGGCAGGGCAACTCCGACCAAACAGGGTTGCCTGAGTAACAGCGCGGCAGGCCCCTCCCGCAGAAGACAGGCTGGGAAAACAAGAGGCCAGCAACCCTAAGGTCCCAAGAAAACAGGTGCATCTTGCTTGGGTTCTGGTCAATAATTTGGACTCTGTACATTCCCTCAAACACCCATCAACAGAATGACTAGGAGGAGGAGCCCCCAAAATAGAAAAGACTCAGAAATTATGACTTATGCTGCAGATTTACAAATGGATGCAGATATAACCAAGATGTTGGAGATGGAATTCAGGCTAGCAATTGTGAAGACAATGGCTAGAATGGAGAAATCAATTAATGGCAACATAGAGTCTCTAAGGGCAGAAATGAAAGCTGAATTGGCAGAACTTAAAACTGCTATCAATGAGATCCAATCCAATCTAGATAATCTAACAGCTAGGGTAACTGAAGCAGAAGAACGAATAAGCGACCTGGAAGACAATATAATAGATAGAAAGGGAAAAGAGGAGGCCAGGGAGAAACAACTCAGAATCCATGAAAATAGAATCAGAGAAATAAGTGACACCATGAAGCGTTCCAATGTCAGAATAATTGGAATCCCGGAGGGAGTGGAGAGAGAGAGAGGACTAGAAGATGTATTTGAGCAAATTGTAGCTGAGAACTTCCCTAATCTGGGGAATGAAACCAACATTCGCATCCTAGAAGCAGAGAGGACCCCTCCCAAAATCAAGGAAAACAGGCCAACACCCTGGCATGTAATAGTAAAACTTGCAAATCTTAGAACCAAGGAAACCATCTTAAGGGCCATTAGGGGGAAGAGATTCCTTATGTACAGAGGGAGGAACAGCAGAATAACGTCAGACCTATCCACAGAGACCTGGCAAGCCAGAAAGGCCTGGCAAGACATATTCAGGGTACTAAATGAGAAGAACATGCAGCCAAGAATACTTTATCTGGCAAGGCTTTCATTTAGAATGGATGGAGAGATGCAGAGCTTCCACGACCGGCAGAAACTGAAAGAATATGTGACCACTAAGCTGGCCCTGCAAGAAATATTAAGGGGTGTTCTATAAAAGGAGAAAGACCCCAAGAGTGATATACAACAGAAATTTACAGGGACAATCTATAAAAACAATGTCTTCACAGACAACATGATGACGATTAATTCATATCTTTCAATAATCACTCTCAACGTGAATGGCCTAAATACTCCCATAAAATGGCATAGGGTTCCAGATTGGATAAAAAGACAGGACCCATCCATATGCTGCCTACAAGAGACTCATTTTGAATCTAGAGATACAACCAGACTGAAAGTGAAGGGATGGAGATCCATCTTCCATGCCAGCAGACCTCAAAAGAAAGTTGGGGTTGCAATTCTTATATCAGACAAATTAGATTTTAAACTAAAGTCTGTAATTAGAGACACAGAAGGACACTGTATCATTCTTAAAGGGTCTATCCAACAAGAAGATCTAACAATTGTAAATATCTATGCCCCCAACATGGGAGCAGACATCTACATAAGCCAACTGTTAACCAAAATAAAGAGTCATATTGATAACAATACGTTAATTGTAGGAGACCTCAATACTCCACTCTCAGCAATGGACAGATCATCTATGCAGAAAATCAACAAGGGAACAAGAGCTTTGAATGATACACTGGATCAGATGGACCTTATAGATATTTACAGAACATTCCACCCTAAAACAACAGAATACTCATTCTTCTCAAGCGCACATGGAACTTGCTCCAGAAAGACCACATACTGGGTCACAAATCAGGTCTCAACCGATACCAAAAGATTGAGATTATTCCTTGCATATTCTCAGCCCACAATGCTTTAAAACTGGAACTCAATCACAAGAAAAAATTGGCAGAAATTCAAACACTTGGAAGCTAAAGACCACTCTGCTCAAGAATGTTTGGGTCAACCAGGGCATCAAAGAAGAACTTAAGCAATTCATGGAAAGCAATGAGAACAAAAACACATCGGTGCAAACCCTATGGGATACTGCAAAGGCGGTCCTAAGGGGGAAATACATAGCCATCCAAGCCTCACTCAAAAAAACAGAAAAATCCCGAATTCACCAACTAACTCTACACCTTAAAGAACTAGAGAAAAAGCAACAAACGATGCCTAAGCCACGCATTAGAAGAGAAATAATTAAAATTAAAGCAGAGATCAATGAATTAGAAACCAGAAACACAGTAGATCAGATCAATGAAACTAGAAGTTGGTTCTTTGAAAGAATTAATAAGATCGATAAACCACTGGCCAGACTTATCCAAAAGAAAAGAGAAAGGACCCAAATTAATAAAATTATGAATGAAAGGGGAGAGATCACGACTAACACCAAGGAAATAGAAACAATTATTAGAAATTATTATCAACAACTATATGCCAATAAACTGAGCAATCTGGATGAAATGGAGGCCTTCCTCAAACCTATAAGCTGCCAAGACTGAAACAGGAAGAAATTGACAACCTGAATAGGCCAATAACCAGTAACGAGATTGAAGCAGTGATAAAAAACCTCCCAAAAAACAAAGAGTCCAGGGCCTGATGGATTCCCTGGGGAATTCTACCAAACATTCAAAGAAGAAATAATACCTATTCTACTGAAGCTGTTTCAAACAACAGAAACAGAAGGAAAACTTCCAAACTCATTCTGTGAGGCCAGCATTACCTTAATCCCCAAACCAGGCAAAGACCCCATCAAAAAGGAGAATTTCAGACCTATATCCCTGATGAATATGGATTCCAAAATCCTCAACAAAATCCTAGCTAATAGGATCCAACAATACATTAAAAGGATCATCCACCACGACCAAATGGGATTTATCCCCGGGATGCAAGGGTGGTTCAACATTTGCAAATCAATCAATGTGATAGAACACATTAATAAGAGGAGGGAGAAGAATCATATGGTCCTCTCAATTGATGCAGAAAAAGAATTTGACAAAATACAACATCCTTTCCTGATTAAAACTCTTCAGAGTATAGGGATAGAGGGAACATTCCTCTAGTTCATAAAATCCATCTATGAAAAACCCACAGCAAATATAATCCTCAATGGGAAAAAGCTGAGAACCTTTCCCTTAAGATCAGGAACACGTCAAGGATGCCCACTCTCATCAATATTGTTCAACATAGTAGTAGAAGTTCTAGCAACAGCAATCAGACAACAAAAAGAAATAAAAGGTATTCAAATTGGCAAAGAAGAGGTCAAATTCTCTCTTTTCACAGACGACATGACACTTTATGTGGAAAACCCAAAAGACTCCACCCCCAAATTACTAGAACTCATACAGCAATTCAGCAATGTGACAGGATACAAAATCAATGCACAGAAATCAGTTGCTTTCTTATATACTAACAATGCAACTGTAGAAAGAGAAATTAGAGAAATGATTCCATTTACAATAGCACCAAAAACCATAAGATACCTCAGAATAAACCTAACCAAAGAGGTAAAGGATCTATACTCTAGAAACTACAAAACACTCATGAAACAAATTGAAGAAGACACAAAAAGATGGAAAAAATATTCCATGCTCATGGATCGGAAGAATAAACATTGTTAAAATGTCTTTGCTACCCAGAGCAATCTATACCTTCAATGCCATCCTGATCAAAATTCCAATGACATTTTTCAAAGTGCTGGCACAAACAATCCTGCAATTTGTATGGAATCAGAAAAGACCCTGAATCGCCAAGGAAATGTTGAAAAAGAAAAACAAAGCTGAGGGCATCACGTTGCCCGATTTCAAGCTATATTACAAAGCTGTGATCACCAAGACAGCATGATATTGGCACGAAAACAGACATATAGACCAATGGAACAGAATAGAGAATCCAGATATGGACCTTCAACTCTATGGTCAAATAATCTATGACAAAGCAGGAAAATACGTGCAATGGAAAAAAGACAGTCTCTTCAATAAATGGTGCTGGGAAAATTGGACAGTCACATGCAGAAGAATGAAACTCAACCATTCTCTAACACCATTCACAAAGATAAACTCAAAGTGGATGAAAAACCTCAATGTGAGACAGGAATCCATCAAAATCCTAGAGGAGAACATAGGCAGTAACCTCTTTGACATCGTCCACAGCAACTTCTTTCAAGATACATCTCCAAAAGCTAGTGGAACAAAAGCAAAAATGAACTTTTGGGACTTCATCAAGATAAAAAGCTCCTGCACAGCAAAGGAAACAGTCAACAACACAAAGAGGCAACCCACAGAATGGGAGAAGATATTTGCAATGACACTACAGATAAAGGGCTGGTATCCAAGATCTATAAAGAGCTTCTCAAACTCAACACCCAAAAAACAAATAATCAAGTCAAAAAGTGGGCAGAAGATATGAAAAGACACTTCTCTGAAGAAGACATACAAATGGCTAACAGACACATGAAGAAATGTTCATCATCATTAGCCATCAGGGAAATTCAAATCAAAACTGCATTAAGATACCACCTTATTCCAGTTAGAATGGCAAAAATGGACAAGGAAAGAAACAACAAATGTTGGAGAGGTTGTGGAGAAAGGGGAACCCTCTTACACTGTTGGTGGGAATGCAAGTTGGTATAGCCACTTTGGAAAACAATGTGGAGGTGTCTCAAAAATTTAAAAATAGAGCTACCCTATGACCCACGAATTGCACTACTGGGTATTTACCCCAAAGACACAGATGTTGTGAAAAGAAGGGCCATATGGACCCCAATGTTCATAGCAGCAATGTCCGCAATAGTCAAACTGTGGAAAGAGCCAAGATGCCCTTCAACAGATGAATGGATAAAGAAGATGTGGTCCATATATACAATGGAATATTTCTCAGCCATCAGAAAGGATGAATACCCAACTTTTATATCAACATGGATGGGACTGGAGGAGATTATGCTAAGTGAAATAAGTCAAGCAGAGAAAGTCAATTATCATATGGTTTCACTTATTTGTGGAACATGAGGAATAGCATGGAGGACATTAGGAGAAGGAAGGGGAAAGTGGGGGGGGGAATTGGAGGGAGAGATGAACCATGAAAGACTATGGACTCTGAGAAACAAACAGGGTTTTAGAGGGGAGGGGGGGTTAGCCCGGTGATGGGTATTAAGGAGGGCACATACTGCATGGAGCACTGGATGTTATATGAACACAATGGATCGTGGATCACCACATCAAAAACTAATGATGTATTGTATGGTGACTAACATAACATAATAAAACTAAACAAACAAACAAACAAACAAACAAACAAAAACAAAATCAAAGAAACACATTGACAACAATACAATAATAGTAGGGGACTTTAACACCCCCTCACTGAAATGGACAGATCATCTAAGCAAAAGATCAACAAGGAAATAAAGACTTTAAATGAAACACTGGACCAAATGGACTTCACAGACATATTCAGAACATTCCATCCCAAAGCAATGGAATACACATTCTTCTCTAGTGCCCATGGAACATTCTCCAGAATAGATCACATCCTAGGTCACAAATCAAGTCTCAACCTGTACCAAAAGACTGGGATCATTCCCTGCATATTTTCAGACCACAATGCTTTGAAACTAGAACTCAATCACAAGAGGAAAGTCGGAAAGAACTCAAATACATGGAGGCTAAAGAGCATCCTACTAAAGAATGAATGGGTCAACCAGGAAATTAAAGAAGAATTAAAAAAATTCATGGACACAAATGAAAATGAAAACACAACTGTTCAAAATCTTTGGGATACAGCAAAGGCGGTCCTAAGACGAAAGTATATAGCAATACAAGCCTTTCTTAAGAAACAAGAAAGGTGGGGTGCCTGGGTGGCTCAGTTGGTTAAACCACGGCCTTCAGCTCAGGTCATGATCCCAGGGTCCTGGGATTGAGCCCCACATCGGGCTCCCTGCTCATGCAGGAAGCCTGCTTCTCCCTCTGCCTGCCGCTCCCCCTGCTTGTGCTCTCTTCCTCTCTCTCTCTTGTTAGCTCTCTCTGTGTGTCAAATAAATAAATAAAATCTTAAAAAAAAAAGAAACAAGAAAGTTCTCAAATATACAACCTAACCCTACACCTAAAGGAGCTGGAGAAAGAACAGCAAATAAAGCCTAAACTCAGCAGGAGAAGAGAAATAATAAGGATCAGAGCAGAAATCAATGAAATCAAAACCAAAGAACAGTAGAACAGATCAATGAAACTAGGAGCTTGTTCTTTGAAAGAATTAATAAGATTGATATACCCCAAGCAGTAATAAAAAATCTCCCAACAAACAAGAGCCCAGGGCCAGATGGCTTCCCAGGGGAATTCTACCAAACATTTCAAGAAGAATTAATACCTATTCTTCTGAAACTGATCCAGAAAATAGAAATGAAAGGAAAACTTCCAAACTCATTTTATGAGGCCACCATTACCTTGATCCCAAAACCAGACAAAGACCCCATCAAAAAGTAGAATTACAGACCATATCCCTGATGAACATGGACGCAAAAATTCTCACCAAAATACTAGCCAATAGGATCCAACAATACATTAAAAGGATTATTCACCATGACCAAGTGAGATTTATTCCTGAGCTGCAAGGTTGGTTCAACATCCACAAACCCCATCAATGTGAAACAATACATTAATAAAAGAAAGAAAAAGAATGATATGATCCTCTCAATAGATACAGAAAAAGCATTTGACAAAGTATAGCATCCTTTCTTGATTAAAACTCTTCAGAGTATAGGGATAGAGGGTACATACCTCAATATCACAAAAGCCTTCTATGAAAAACCCACAGCGAATATCATTCTCGGTGGGGAAAAACTGAAAGCTTTCCCCCTAAGGTCAGGAACACAGCAGGGATGTCCACTATCACCACTGCTATTCGACATAGTACTAGAAGTCCTAGCCACAGCAATCAGACAACAAAAAGAAATCAAAGGCATCCAAATCGGCAAAGAAGAAGTCAAACTCTCACTCTTTGCAGATGATATGATACTGTATGTGGAAAACCCAAAAGACTCCACCCCAAAACCACTAGTACTCATACAGGAATTCAGTAAAGTGGCAGGATATAAAATCAATGCACAGAAATCAGTGGCATTCCTATACACCAACAACAAGACAGAAGAAAGAGAAATTAAAGAGTGAATCCCATTCAAAATTGCACCCAAAACCATAAGATACCTAGGAATAAATTTAACCAAAGAGGCAAAGGATCTGTACTCAGAAAACTATAAAATATTCATGAAAGAAATTGAGGAAGACACAAAGAAATGGAAAAAAGTTCCATGCTCATGGATTGGAAGAACAAATATTGTGAAGATGTCAATGCTACCTAGAGCAATCTACACATTCAGTGCAATCCCTATCAAACTACCATCCACTTTAAAAAAAAAAAAATGGAACAGATAATCCTAAAATTTGTATGGAACCAGAAAAGACCCCAAATAGCCAGAGGAATATTGAAAAAGAAAAGCAAAGCTGGTAGCATCACAATTCCAGACTTCCAGCTCTGTTACAAAGCTGTCATCATCAAGATAGTATGGTATTGGCAGAAAAACAGACACATAGATCAATGGAACAGAATAGAGAGCCCAGAAATGGACCCTGAACTCCAAGGTCAACTAATCTTCAACAAAGCAGGAAAGAATGTCCAATGGAAAAAAGACAGTCTCTTCAACAAATAGTGTTGGGGGAATGGGACAGCCACATGCAAAAGAATGAAACTGGACCATTTGTTTACACTACACACAAAAATAGACTCAAAATGGATGAAAGTCCTAAATGTGAGACAGGAGTTCATCAAAATCCTAGAGGAGAACACAGGCAGCAACCTCTTCTACCTCAGCCGCAGCAACTTCTTCCTGGAAACATCACCAAAGGCAAGGGAAGCAAGGGCAGAAATGAAGTATTGGGACTTCATCAGATAAAAAGCTTTTGCATAGCAAAGGAAACAGTCAACAAAACCAAAACACAACCAACGGAATGGGAGAAGATATTTGCAAATGACGTATCAGTTAAAGGGCTAGTACCCAAAATCTATAAAGAACTTATCAAACTCAACATCCAAATAACAAATAATCCAATCAAGAAATGGGCAGAAGACATGAACAGACATTTTTCCAAAGAAGACATCCAAATGGCCAACAGACGCATGAAACAGTGCTCAACATTGCTCTGTATCAGGGAAATCCAAATCAAAACCTCAATGAGATACCACCTCACACCAGTCAGAATGGCTAAAATTAACAAGTCAGGAAATGACAGTTGTTAGCTGGGATGCGGAGAAAGGGGAACCCTTCTACACTGTTGGTGGGAATGCAAGCTGGTGTAGCCACTCTGGAAAACAGTCTGGAGGTTCTTCAAAAAGTTGAAAATAGAGCTACCCTATGACCCAGCAATTGCACTACTGGATATTTACCTCAACGATACAAATGTAGGGATCCAAAGGGGTATGTGCACCCCAATGTTTATAGCAGCAATGTCCACAATAGCCAAACTATGGAAAGAGCCAAGATGTCCATCGACAGATGAATGGATAAAGAAGAAGTGGTATATATACACGATGGAATATTATGCAGCCATCAAAAGGAATGAAATTTTGCCATTTGCAATGATGTGGATGGAACTAGAGGGTATTATGCTGAGTGAAATAAGTCAATCAGAGAAAGACATGTATCATATGGTCTCACTGATATGAGGAATTCTTAATCTCAGGAAACAAACTGAGGGTTGCTGGAGTGGTGGGGGGTGGGAGGGATGGGGTGGCTGGGTGATAGACATTGGGGAGGGTATGTGCTATGGTGAGCACTGTGAATTGTGTAAGACTGATGAATCCCAGACCTATACCCCTGAAACAAATAATACATTATATGTTAAAAAAAAAAAAAGATAGTAAGTAGGGAAAACTGAAGGGGGGGAAATCGGAGGGGGAGACAAACCATGAGAGACTATGGACTCTGAGAAACAAACTGAGGGTTCTACAGGGGAGGGGGGTGGGGGGATGGGTCAGCCTGGTGATGGATCTTGAAGAGGGCATGTATTGAATGGAGCCCTGGGTGTTATACGCAAACAATGAATCATGGAACACTACATCAAATAAATAAATAAATAAATAAATAAATAAATAAATAAATAGGAAAAAATCAAAATGAGTGCAAAAATGTACATGATGAACAAAATACCAACATTTTAAGTAAAGACATGATCAGTAACAATGCTGTGCTAAAGCCATATTGGAGCCTGAAGTAAAGGACAAATCAGTAATATGGATCTTTTTTGATTTTTAAAACTATGGCATTAAAATTATTATGCCTTAAAAAGGAAAGAAATTCTGACACATTGCTACAACATGGATGAACCTTGAGGCGAAGTGAAATAAGCTGGTCACAAAAGACAAATATTATATCATTCCAGTTACATGAAATATTTAGAGTAAGAATAGTTGAAATCAGAGACAGAAAAGTAGAATGGTGACTGCCAAGGGCTGGGGGAACACGGGAACAGGAAGTTATTGTTAAATGGGTATGGAGTGTCAGTTGAGAAGATGGAAAACACTCTAGAGATGGATGGTGGTGATGGTTAAACAACACTATGAATGCATTTAATACTGCTTACCACACACTTCAAAATGGTGGAGATGGTAGATGTTATGTGTATTTTATCACAGTTAAAAAAAAAAGGAAAACAACCTTGATTGCCTTAAAATATTGCTTATCTTTTTTTAAAGATTTTATTTATTTGACAGAGATAGACAAAGCAAGAGAAGGAACACAAGCAGGGGGAGTGAGAGAGGGGGAAGCAGGTTTCCCACTAGGAAGGGAGCCCGATGAGGGGCTCGCTCCCAGGACCCCAGGATTATGACCTGAGCCAAAGGCAGTTGCTTAACCAACTGAGCCACCCAGGTGTCCCAAAATATTGCTTATCTTGATCACTGAGGTTTTTGGCTGCCCCTCACATCTTGCACTCTCCTCACCCACGTGCTGGCTCTTTGGAGCGCTGTGGGAGGAGCTGGGCATACTGAAGAAGGTAGGGAAGGGAATCAGGAGCTGAGGTTTGGCTGTCCTCCTTCAGAGGAGATGCGCCTTTTCCATTTACTGGTTTAGAACCATTTAGTTTAAGTGAGAAGAGGAACTGTATCCCTTAACGTTTTTGACTGCAAATAAGAGAATACTGTGGCTTAAGCAAATAATGGTTTATTTTTCCCACACTTGAAAAAATCTGGACGTGACCACTGCTGGGGTTGGTTCAGCGATAGTGTGGTTGGATCTAATATCTCTCTGGTTTTTGTTTAAGTTTGTTTGCTTGTTTATTTTAGGGGAAGGAGCAGCACCATATGCATCAGTCCTTTCCATCAAGGAAGAGCAAACCTTTTCAGAAACACACCTTCCAATAACTTCTTAAGCCTCGCTTCTTAATTCTGAGTCAAATGACATCTCTGCACCCTACCCCCCAGCTGCAAAGGGGGCTGAGAAAGCAAAGGACCGGACTAGTAAACTAAACTTGTAAGACCGACTAGGACCAATCCTGATCCATTGCCTGTGTTTGGGCATAGTGACCTTTGCACAAGATTGGAGTTCTGTTAGCAAGGAAGCAAGAAGGGAAATGAACATTGCATAGGTAGTTAACACAGGGTCCTTGCCTATTCACATCCTTCCACAGAAACAAGGATATTGGTACATTGGCATATTTACATATTTCCTTCTTGCAAATATAGTAAGCGTTTTCTTCACTGTACTGTGTGGTGTCTAGTCTGTTGGTTTTTTTTTTTTTAAAGATTTTATTTATTTATTAGAGAGACAGAGAGACACACACAGTGAGAGAGGGAACACAAGCAGGGGGAGTGGGAGAGGGAGAAGCAGGCTTCCCGCGGAGCAGGGAGCCTGATGCAGGCCTTGATCCCAGGACCCTGGGATCATGACCTGAGCCAAAGGCAGACGCTTAACGACTGAGCCTCCCAGGCGCCCCTAGTCCGTTGGTTTTTATGAGCTTGAAGCCCTGAGCTATTAAAGGGTAAGCCTATGGTATTACTGAGGGATCCATCCCTCCAGCCTTGAGAAGTGATTAACACAGAAGCATTAAAAACACAGCCCCTTTTCTTTTTAAATGACTTAGGACTGGCTGAGTGTTTAATTCTTTACTCCTGCTGGGCCTTCTGTCCAGTGTCCTCACGTCATCATTGGAGACAGATGACTTTCCTGGGGTGGTGAGCCAGGGAAACAGATCATTACATTTTTCTCTTTAACTATATACTGGATAAGCAATCCACTATTTATTGATTTAGAAAAATTCTTTTTTTTTAAAGATTTTATTCATTTGAGAGAGAGAGAGAGCACAAGCATAGGGAGCGGCAGGCAGAGGGAGAAGTAGGCTCTCCGCTGAGCAGGGAGCCTGATGTGGGACTCGATCCCAGGACCCTGGGATCATGACCTGAGCCGAAGGCAGCCACTTAACCGACTGAGCCACCCAGGTGCCCTGATTTAGAAAAATTCTTATCTTAGATTTAAGATCCAGTTGAATGGGATAGAGATGTCTGAAGTTCTTATAAGATCTCATTAAAAAACAGACTATACAAATTCCATGGTCTAGATGTCCCAAGCTCAAACTCCCCAAATAATTTAATATGGAAGAAATAGATTCACTAAAACTGGAAGGAAAAAAGGAAAGGAGAAAACATCCTGAAGAAGTTAACAGGTAAGTTGAGAGGTGTGTGCAGGAAAAGGGGTCTGTGCCTGGGTGATTGTGGAAGGAAGGGTTGATGTTGATGATGTGGAAGCACCTTGGGTCTCCATATTGGCGTTAATTTCCACTTGCTTCTCCACCTTTTTTCTCTCTGCCTTCTGGGGTCGCAGTAGATCCAGAGCCTCCATTCCTGATTCCCATAGTTGCCTTCTCTAATAAATTTGCAGGGGAGGCTCTTCATTTTATGCACATATATCAGAGCTGTAAGGTGAACCATGTTTTACTACAGATCCCTAAAGCTAGATGGGCCCTAAAGAAGCAACTTAGTCTAGAACTTCTTGCTTTCTCCTTTGAAAGATCCGTGCAGAGATGGACGATGTCTTTAGATGAATAAAGATGATTTGGCAGGGCTGATCCTAACTACATTCATTGTAAACTAAACTTGAAAGCCCTTTTGATAAATACATAAATGCATATGGTAGCTTTCTAGGCAATGTACAAAGAAAGAGGCTGAGACCTATCTTCTGTGTACTTAAAATCTAAGATGAAAAATGAAGTGTAGAATAACTGATAGGAATGGCTGTTCTAGTTCTCGTCTACAGTGCACAGACTTTATGTTGCTGTTATTTTTATTATTGGGAGTGAGAAATGGAACAACCATCTCACCAGTTCTGCTGTGACAACCTCAGAAAGCCTTGCCTCTTACTGAGAACCTTTCCTTGCTTCCATTGACCCTCCGATTAGGAAATCAGCCAACTTGGAGCCCCACCTGTAAGTCATAAAAAAATGGATACTCACTTTCCCCAACGAGACACTATTTCAGAATTTGTGTGTTCTCTCTTGCATCAGTAATTCAATACAACTCAAAATGAAAGCTTGCTTATATCCTTACAAGGGCGTTTCCATATAGATAAGTTTAAAAAATGGATCTTTTGAGGGTCTGGAAGAGGGTTGTGATTGAGGGTGAATACCAGAGCAAGTCCACTGAAGTTCATATTCAGTCGGGATCTGCTGACCAGGCAGCGTGATGGGGTGCTTTTGCAGTCCCAGCCTTCCTCCACTGGGGCAGCTACTTCTCCAGGTTCTCCCCGGTGTCCCTAAGGGAGCTTCTTCCAGGACCTTTTTCATAGAGTTTTACAATTCCTTGAAGAAGTACCTGTAGGATGATCAAAGGCCTGGATGCCAAGGTACTCTGAGTTACAGAGGACCTTAACATCTCTGGGGATCGTCCCTAGAGATGTTCAAGAATCCCCAGATTCACAAATATCTCTGTAGCATGTAAGTGCCCTACAAAATGGGTATTTTTCTCACTGGCTAGAGCAGTTGCTGAAATAGTTTCAGGATTCCTTTCCCCACTGTTTCCATGTACAGCATATTGTGGACTCTTTTGAGTCCTAGATCCACATTCATTGCCAAATTTAACACCCTGCCCTTTAATGTATCCAAAATTCCCATGGGAATGCCAGCCTTGTTCTGATACCTCTGGGGAGTCCTCAGGGAATTTCAAATTACGCTACAAGTACTAGGTGTCTTTCATTCATTTTGCTGTATTAACTCTGATGCTACAAGATGGCCCCTTTCCCATCCAGTGACAACTGTTCTGGTCCACTGGGGCAATGTTCCTTTTGCTGCTTATCCTGAGAGTGGCTCTTACGTGGCCGGTGTCCACTGAGGGCATGCTGAAGCCCCTGTCTCTGTTGCTGACGCTAGCCAATACCAGTGCCTGGGATGCCAATGCCTGGAAGGTATGGGGTCCTGTTAGCCGTCCCAGGAATGTGGGTTTCCAGGCCACAGAGCTGCCAGCACCAAGGCGGGAATGCCTTGTTTCGGAGATTACAACTGCGGGTTTTTTCTCCCCCAAGCACCCTTCCTTTTTAAGCCAAGCTAAAGTACAAAATGAGTCAAGAGAGAAGAAGAGTCAGAAACCCTTGAAACATAAAAATGTGTAAGAGGAAAGTTAAGAGGTCACTTTAGGCAATGTGAAAGGTCTGATGGTTTTTACAATTACTGTATTTATATTATTACAAACTTGGAGGAGTTTATTGCTTCTTTGATTTTAAAAAGTAATCGTATTTTATACTGTGGTTCAACTCTAAAGCCAGTGTGTAAAAAAAATTTGAACATACCCAAAGTCAGTCTGGAAATTCCCTTAAGTTGCTCCTAGACTAAGTATTGGTGGCCATACTTACACGTGACGATGAAGACCGATATATTATCTTTTCATAAATTGGACACAGTCGGTTTTCCCACTGTCATTGAAACAAATCATTATTTCTTTGATCTCGAAAAGTAGTTGACTTGGGTTTAGAGGCCATGTTGTATCAGAAATATAGATCTTTAAATACTAAAATCCTATGGAATTCAGTAAGATGTTCATGCTATGAGAGGTTAAATGCTGAAGTGGACTAAGGGGAAAATGTGGCGTTCATTATACCCATTTTTTTAACAAGTGAAGTGGAGACACAGGGAGGTCAGGTGACTTGCACAGTTAGAGAGAGGCAGAGCTGGGATTAGAACTCAGGTAGTCTGTCTCTAGTGCTCTTGCTCTTATTCGCTTTGCTGTACACTTTTAACCATAATTGCACAATTTAAATGATCTTTTCTCTCCCCTTTTTCACTCTGGGCAAGGTGGAATTTATCACTTTAAATGTTTTTAATGATGTGACTCCATTGTACTTTCTTGGTATAGCAAAAATTCAAGCTACACTGAAAGGCATAGTGTATCTAAAGAGATCATGTCCTGTGCTCTTGCCCTTAGGTAGAACCAATGTTAACAGTTTGTGCGTTTTCCCCCAGAATCTCTTTATTCCTGTCCCACACACCCCGAATTCCTTTTACACATGCACTCACACACATATTTTTTGAAATACATACTTTAGTTTAATTTCCTTTTCCACTTATCAATGCCATAGACATCTTCCTATGACAGAATATAAAATCCCACCTCCTCCTTTTAAAGAGCTGCTTTTAGTAGTTCCCTATTATTTCACTTCATGAATAATCCATAATTTATGTTTGTGTATTCCCTTACTGTTGGATACTCAGGTTTAGAAAAATTTTTGCCGGGTTTTTACGATTAGAAACTCTGGGGCAAACATCCTTGTGTGTTCTCTTAGTATTTTGTGGGTTTATTTTTTAGCTTTAAATCTTTAATCCACATGGAATTTATTTTGTGCAAGAGGTGAGGTGGGGATTATAGTGATTTCTTGACTTTCCTCATTCAAATGATTACCCATCTGAAGAGACTCAGTCTCCAGACACCCAGGTAAACACATTGCATCTGTTATAGAAATACATTAAAAATTGTAATAAGGGGCATCTCTTTGGTGGGAAATAGTCGGCAGCATGTTGAGGAGGGTAGCAAGAAGCAGCAGGCTCTACCGGTATGGACTAGAGCAGGGAGCTCTGCTTTCGGGTTGGAATGCTGCATTTTAATTAGCAATATTACTCCCAAATGTTCAGCCTCAACAGTGGGGGGATTAGAGATCCCTGCTTGCTCATCATAATTCAGAACCTGCATATCAGAGTGTCTAATTAGATCTTCTCTCTCTTGAAAGGTCAGCCAATAAAATTGTCAGGTTGTGTTATTCAAGGTCTCGAAGTTATTCTGCTATAAGCTTGATGGATTTTTTTTTTAAGTTAAAAATTGCCTGTTCATGTCTAGTGTCTTTTAGCAATCTTTGCCGGACTGAGATTCTGGCAGGCCATCATGCAAAAGATCTAGGAAATCTTTCAGCCACTTAGAACAATTCTTGTCCTTTCTCTTATTTTTCTTTATCGCTTTGGACAGTATGCTGCTGAGGACCTCTCTATCATAAGCGGTTTGGTGTATTTTCCTATTCCCAAGGAAAACAATATTCAATTACATTTTTGTTTTGGGACTTGGCTTCTATAATTGAAATTATTTGAAATTCCGTAATTTCAATTAATTCCATGGGGAAAAAAACAACCCAAATAAGCTGTGTTCTTCTGGAAATATTATCACCACACAGAAATTAATGGAGCTAGGTTGTCTCAGTTTTATTACTTGGCTGTAAGTGAAGTAAGTTAAGGCACTACCTTAATTCTTTTAAGCCACTAGGATCTTAATTAGAATTCTGTATGGGGTGACAAGTTCAGGGGGGAAATGTGAATTATGGGCAACCCTTCTATAGGACAGTTGCTGCTATCTCGCTCTACTTAGCCCCTATGAGAGGGGCTGCCTCCTCTGGATGCTCAGAGGTACTGGGTTCTCAGCCTAAGGTTCTGAGACTAGGGAGAGGGGTGTTCAAAGCTGAAAATGATCATGACTCCTATTTCAGTTATACTATGGGTTAAGTTAGCTTTTGTGGGGGCTCTCAAGAAAATCTTATTATTACAGATAATGGTATTTTCCAAAGTGTGGTTGTATCAGAATCACCTGGTATTTAATCAAAACGCTGCTTATTGGATTCCATCCCAGAATCAGAATCTCTGGTGGTAGAGCTCAGGGATCTATTTTTAACAAGCCTCCTCTGTGACTCCTTTGTGAATTAAAGTTTGAGAACAGTTGATTTATAACATTATTTCTATGGGAAAAATGTACTCCCAGATCCAACCAATCATCTTCAAAGTGTACCTTTGGAATTTAGCGTGGGGATACATTGGGGCTTGCCTGTGTGCGTTATCAGTGGTCTGGATGACAATCATTTTAAAAGTGTAGAGCTAACAACTGGTGAGTAGATTATGGATCAGAATATTCAGATTAATTACGTTCTAATATTATATATATATTTATATATATAAATATAATATACATATGTGTATATAAATACTTATATATATAAGTCCCCCTCCCTGGGACTATATGAAGACAGAACTCCTGCCAGAGTTAAAGCACAGAACAGGGGTAGTAGGTGAAGGGACAGGAATAGTTTAAGCATCTGTACCCAGACATCAGCTGGTTACTCTGCCCCTGGAGATTTGGAGAAGCAGGGCTCAAACCTTGGAACCATCCCCTGGATGGTTGCCAATACCATTCCCAATCCTGGGGGACTTGGCTTCCTGGGTGACTTCTGGGGAATCCCTTTTTTCTGCTCTGCGTCTTGGAATGGTCCTTTATCTCTGTTCAGTATGGCAGGCCCTTTCTTCTTGATCCCTCCAGCCACAAAGTGTTGTTTCATTTGCCAGAATCTTTATTAGAGGATTGTGGAACCAAAGGCAGGAGTCACCTCGCCACATCACACATCACAGAATATAACTTAACAATCATGTGTTAAACATTCCTGTCCTTAGAGGGGTTTTTGGCTACACATCACAAGAGTATGTGTTCCTGGTCAAGTCACTTACTGTTGGAAGCCCAGCCTCTCTCCGTCCCGCTGGCTTCTCTGTCTCCTTTGTCTCAGCCATTTCTCCACACTTGCTCTCAGGAACTCCAAATTCTCCTCGCTCTTTTATTCAGAAAATGTCAACACTCTCAACCTCACACCCCAGGACAACCTTGGCATGTGCAACACCAACCAAGGTGCTTGGCTGAGCAAAAAGGCCCCCCAGTCTTTTCTTTCAAAGAATTCATCCTCCTTCGAATACAATTTTGGGATTAACTAGACTTTCCCTAAGATCTATTATATATTTCTTCCATAGAAAAATTAATTCTGTCTAGGCTCTCCTGAACGCATAAAAACTGAGAAAGAATCTTTTCTTCCGAAATCATTAAAGAATCTTTTTTGTTGGGAGATTCTCATCCGGAAAACATTAAGCAGGATTTTTATAAGGTTTTAAAAACCAGGCACACTCCAGTGCACTCCCATTAGTTAGCCTCATCAGTCTTTACAACGCTTTTGCTAACGTGTTTAGGAAGAGACTGTTCATATTTGTAGCCAAATAAATGAGAGCGGAACCATTTCCCACTTGCCAGCAGAAAGAGTGATACTGACTGCAGGTGAGTGGCATCTGCAAGGCCACTCAGGGCATTCTGCGTCATAAATCCTATTTTGAGACTAAAGCAACAGTCAGATTGCTTACAGGTCAGTGTGCCTTCTTGCTCGCTTGCCTCTTGGATATATCTGAGAGCTTTCTGTTTTGCTTGAAATGGAAAGTCATTTCCGAGATCATTTTATTTAGGGCTCTTATTTTCTTGGTAAGTATTCTGAATTTTTTCCCTATTAATTTCTATTTTTATGCGCAGTGATTCTCAATTGGTGAGGAAATTATGATCTCATAATCTCTTTTCCTTGTACTTGCTGAATGATTAGGCTCATTTGCTGAGTGAGTTGCACTTCACCGTGGAGAAATGATGACTCTCCCGACTCTGGCTAAGCATGTCGGCTTGATAGCTTTGACCTTTTCCACGAAAACAAGGGAGATGAAATGATGTGACATGTGTGTAAATTGTCACTCAGATGGGGTTATTTTGGCAAACAGCTCAAGATACATGCTTTGCCGAACTCATGGAAGGTACCGGTAGAGTGCTTGGTGTTTGGGGTTTTCTAAGGCATCTGAGTGTCTTGTAATGTTTAGGCAACGGGGGACAAAAATCCTGATTGGCCATTAAATAGAAACAATAAATTTACAACCTGAGTCACAAGCCGCATGGATGACTGCATTACAGATTCCCCAGAAAAGCCCTGTTCTCGAATGGTTCAGTGAAACCCGCTTCCTTTGCCCCGTTGTAGATCTCACTTCCACTGCACTTAATTGGGATAACTGACAAATTTAGATTCAGAACATTTCAGGAACTCCAAGGGATATATAAATATCTCACCAAATCCATTTAAATTGTATTATGGATTTGGTCAGGGGGCTCACTGTAGTAATTTGCAGGTGTGACTGATATTAATTTATAAATTTCCCATGACTGGTCCTTTGTTGATTTCAGCCCCCCCCCCCCCGTTTGGTAATGATAGCTCAGTAAGCATATTTTACCTCCCCTCTCTGCAGGCCTTTTATTGCTTTGAGACATGCCCGTCTCTCTCTCTCTCTCTCTGTGTGTTTGTGTGTTTGTGTGCGTGCATGTTTTTAATAGTAATGAATGAGACAGTATTTCCCACTGGAGCATATTCATATGAGCTTGTGAGCCATTTCTTACTAGGCATATTTCTCTCTTCACTTGGTTGTGCTTTTTGTGAAGGGGATTTGGACTCTGACTGGACAAGCAATGGCAAAACAATAGAGACACATGCTTTAACAATCTGTACAGTATTACACTTGGCCGATGATCCTGTGTTATGATTTGTAGTAATCACCATCAGGGTGGGTTTGAAGTCTAGCATAATAATCCTAAGGTGTTGCTGTAATGGAGCTGATAAATTTACATGTGGGTGAAAATGAAGGGTTTTTAAAGTTCTTTTTCTTTTTCATGACTGAAAATGAGATTCTCATTCCCTGACATTAGAACATGATCTTTTTATCTTTTTTTTTTCCTATCACTAAAATAGTTTACTATATTGTGTAGGGTTGAATTTCTCACTGGTTAGTTTTGACTTATTTCAGAGACTTGAAAGAATGAATTGTGCCTACAAACATGTAAGATTTTTTAAGGTAGAACTGCTTGGCTTCTGTTATTAGTAATTATTGTCCTCAGCTAACATATCTCTGTTTGAATGGAGGTCTTTAGGGTATTCCTTATTGCAATTAGATTTAAACCATTTTTAAATTAATTTAAGTCACATTTATTTATAACCAACTTTAATTTTTCACCTTTATTGAGGTATGATTGACAAATACAAAGTGTATATATTTAGGTTGTACAATGTGATGTTTTAATGGTATACAATATGATGATTTAATATATATATACCTTGTGAAACAATTATTGCAATCAAGCTAATTAACACATCCATCACCTCACATAGTTACTTTCTTTTTTCTTTTTTCGACTTGGGCCATTTTGGCGGTAAAATGAACCAGCAGTAGCATGGTCCTGTACGTTTGAATGTGTCTTTTTTGTTAATAATGAAGAAGAAAGACATTTCTAATGTTCAGTATTGTTTTTTTTTTTAAATAGAGATTTTATTTATTTATTTGACAGAGAGAGACACAGCAAGAGAGGGAACACAAGTGGGGGAGAGGGAGAAGCAGGCTTCCCGCTGAGCAGGGAGCCCGACGTGGGGCTCGATGGATGGCAGAACCCTGGGATCATGACCTGAGCTGAAGGCAGACGCTTAATGACTGAGCCTCCCAGGCGCCCCCTAATGTTCAGTATTGTTGATGAGCATTAAGATGGGCATAAAACCTATCTTAATGAGATAAGCATTAAAATAAGGATAAAACTTCTGATAATAATAATGGCCATGGGTACCTGGCTGACTCAGTCCATAAAACATGCAACTCTTGATCTTAGGGTTGTGAGTTCGAGCCCCATGTTGGGTATAGAGATTACTCAAAAATAAAAGCTTAAAAAAATAGTGGCCATTAGGTAGCAAATAGTTAATACTAAGAACTTATTATTTGACAGTCAGTAATCTAAGTGCTTTATGTATGTATGCACTCATTTAATCTGTATAATAACCCTTTGAGGTAGATTTTTATTATCCCAATTTAAAAATGAGAAACCAAAGGACAGAGAGACTAATTAACTTGTCTGAAGTCACACAGCCAGGAAGCCACAGAATCAAGGTTTGAACCTAGGTAGAATTGTCAGATTCAGAGGGAAACACACACACACGATACCCATGCCATACTTGCCTTTTTGCAATAATTAGGACATAATTACACTAAAAAATTATTCATTGTTTATCTGAAATTCAAATTTAAATAAATACTCTGTGTTTTATCCGGCAAACCTAAATCTAAATCGTCTAGCTTCAGAGCCCATGTTCTTAACCTTCATGCTACTTCTGTCTAAAACCCAGGCTTACCTGACGAATGTTGACTTTGCACATCTTAGGTCAATTCTTTTCTATATCTACTCAAGCTTTCATTGTTCAAGAATGTTCTTCTTCCTAGGTAGGACTTGCTATCTATAATAGTGAAAATATATAAGTTAGCAAAAATGTACTTTTCATTTACTCTATGTTCAACATTGTGTCCAAGATTAATGAGACATGGTTTTTCCCCAGAAGAGCTCACAACCCAGGAAATGAGATGGGTATGTAAAAAGTTAGTCCTATTACTGTATCATAGTAGCTTTGTCCGACTATGAGCTGTTTAATCTCCTAGGAAGTTTGGGGAAAACTTACAGAGTAGGGAACATCTGAATTGGTCCTTGAAGGATGAACAAGAGTTCATCAGGGAAAGAAACTATCTATAGGGAGGAAATAACATGAGAAAAGGCAAAGTTATATGAAAGTGCACGGTGGAATAATTTTCTTTTTAAGTAGGCTCCATGCCAAGCATAGGGCTTGAACTCATGGCCCTGAGATCAAGACCTGAGCTGAGAGCAAGGGTTGGATGCTTAACTGATTGAGCCACCCAAGTACCCCTGGAATAATTATTTTTTTAATTTTTTATTGTTATGTTAATCACCATACATTACATAATTACTTTTTGATGTAGTGTTCCATGATTCATTATTTGTGCATAACACCCAGTGCTCCACGCAGAACGTGCCCTCTTTAATACCCATCACCAGGCTAACCCATCCCCCCACCCCCTCCCCTCTAGAACCCTCAGTTTGTTTTTCAGAGTCCATCGTCTCTCATGGTTCATCTCCCCCTCCGACTTACTCCCCTTCCTTCTTCCCCTCCTGCTATCTTCTTCTTCTTTTTTTTCTTAACATATATTGCATTATTTGTTTCAGAGGTACAGATCTGTGATTCAACAGTCTTGCACAATTCACAGCACTCACCATAGCACATACCCTCCCCAATGTCTATCACCCAGCCACCCCCTCCCTCCCACCCCGCACCACTCCAGCAACCCTCAGTTTCTTTCATGAGATTAAGAATTCCTCATATCAGTGAGGTCATATGATACATGTCTTTCTCTGATTGACTTATTTCACTCAGCATAACACCCTCCAGTTCCATTCATGTCATTGCAAATGTCAAGATCTCATTCCTTTTGATGGTTGCATAATATTCCATTGTGTATATATACCACACCTTCTTTATCCATTCATCTGTCGATGGACTTCTTGGCTCTTTCCACAGTTTGGCTATTGTGGACATTGCTGCTATAAACATTGGGGTGCACGTACCCCTTTGGATCCCTACATTTGTATCTTTGTGGTAAATACCCAGTAGTGCAATTGCTGGGTCATAGGGTAGCTCTATTTTCAACTGTTTGAGGAACCTCCATACTGTTTTCCAGAGTGGTTGCACCAGCTTGCATTCCCACCAAGAGTGTAGGAGGGTTCCCCTTTCTCCGCATCCCCGCCAACATCTGTCATTTCCTGACTTGTTAGTTTTAGCCATTCTGACTGGTGTGAGGTGGTATCTCATTGAGGTTTTGATTTGGATTTCCCTGATGCCGAGTGATGTTGAGCACTGTTTCATGCGTCTGTTGGCCATTTGGATGTCTTCTTTGCAGAAATGTCTGTTCATGTCATCTGCCCATTTCTTGATTGGATTATTTGTTCTTTGGGTGTTGAGTTTGATAAGTTCTTTATAGATTTTGGATACTAGCCCTTTATCTGATAGGTCATTTGCAAATATTTTCTCCCATTCTGTCGGTTGTCTTTTGGTTTTGTGGACTGTTTCTTTTGCTGTGCAAAAGCTTTTTATCTTGATGAAGTCCCAATACTTCATTTCTGCCCTTGCTTCCCTTGCCTTTGGTGATGTTTCTAGGAAGAAGTTGCTGCGGCTGAGGTCGAAGAGGTTGCTACCTGTGTTCTCCTTTAGGATTTTTGATGGACTCCTGTCTCGCGTTTAGGTCTTTCAACAATTTGGAGTCTATTTTGCGTGTGGTGTAAGGAAATGGTCCAGTTTCATTCTTTTGCATGTGGCTGTCCAATTTTCCCAACACCATTTATTGAAGAGACTGTCTTTTTTCCATTGGACATTCTTTCCTGCTCTGTCGAAGATTAGTTGACCATAGAGTTGAGGGTCCATTTCTGGGCTCTCTATTCTGTTCCATTGATCTATGTGTCTGTTTTTCTGCCAATACCATACTGTCTTGATGATGACAGCTTTGTAATAGAGCTGGAAGTCCGGAATTGTGATGCCACCAGCTTTGCTTTTCTTTTTCAATATTCCTCTGGCTATTCGGGGTCTCTTCTGGTTCCATACAAATTTTAGGATTATCTGTTCCATTTCTTTGAAAAAAGTGGATGGTATTTTGATGGGGATTGCATTGAATGTGTAGATTGCTCTAGGTAGCATTGACATCTTCACAATGTTTGGTCTTCCAATCCATGAGCATGGAACGTTTTTCCATTTCTTTGTGTCTTCTTCAATTTCTTTCATGAGTATTTTATAGTTTTCTGAGTACAGATCCTTTGCCTCTTTGGTTAGATTTATTCCTAGGTATCTTATGGTTTTGGGTGCAACTGTAAATGGGATCGACTCCTTGATTTGTCTCTCCTCTGTCTTGTTGGTTTATAGGAATGCCACTGATTTCTGTGCATTGATTTTATATCCTGCTACTTTACTGAATTCCTGTATGAGTTCTAGCAGTTTTGGGGTGGAGTCTTTTGGGTTTTCCACATACAGTATCATATCATCTGCAAAGAGTGAGAGTTTGACTTCCTCTTTGCCAATTTGGATGCCTTTGATTTCTTTTTGTTGTCTGATTGCTGTGGCTAGGACTTCAAATACTATGTTGAATAGCAGTGGTGATAGTGGACATCCCTGCTGCGTTCCTGACCTTAGGGGAAAAGCTCTCAGCTTTCCCCCATTGAGAATGATATTCACTGTAGGTTTTTCTTAGATGGCTTTTAGGATATTGAGGTATGTACCCTCTATCCCTATACTCTGAAGAGTTTTGATCAAGAAAGGATGCTGTACTTGGTCAAATGCTTTTTCTGCATCTATTGAGAGGATCATATGATTCTTGTTCTTTCTTTTGTTAATGTATTGTATCACGTTGATTGATTTGCGGATGTTGAACCAACCTTGCAGCCCAGGGATAAATCCCACTTGGTTACAGTGAATAATCCTTTTAATGTACTGTTGGATCCTATTGGCTAGTATTTTGGTGAGAATTTTTACATCCATATTCATCAAGGATATTGGTCTGTAATTCTCCTTTTTGATGGGGTCTTTGTCTGGATTGGGGATCAAGGTAATGGTGGCCTCATAAAATGAGTTTGGAAGTTTTCCTTCCATTTCTATTTTTTGGAACAGTTTCAGGAGAATAGGTATTAATTCTTCTTGAAATGTTTGGTAGAATTCCCCTGGGAAGCCATCTGGCTCTGGGCTCTTGTTTGTTGGGAGATTTTTGATGACTGCTTCAATTTCCTTAGTGGTTATAGGTCTGTTCAGGTTTTCTATTTCTTCCTGGTTCAATTTTGGTAGTTGATACATCTCTAGGAATGCACCCATTTCTTCCAGGTTATCTAATTTGCTGGCATAGAGTTGCTCATAATATGTTCTTATAATTGTTTGTATTTCTTTGGTGTTGGTTGTGATCTCTCCTCTTTCATTCATGATTTTGTTGATCTGGGTCATTTCTCTTTTCTTTTTGATAAGTCTGGCCGGGGTTTATCAATCTTGTTAATTCTTTCAAAGAACCAGCTCCTAGTTTCGTTGATCTGTTCTACTGTTCTTTTGGTTTCTAGTTCATTGATTTCTGCTCTGATTTTTATTATTTGTCTTCTCCTGCTGGGTTTAGGCTTTATTTGCTGTTTTTTCTCTAGCTCCTTTAGGTGTAGGGTTAGGTTGTGTATTTGAGACCTTTCTTGTTTCTTGAGAAAGGCTTGTATTGCTATGTACTTTCCTCTTAGGACTGCCTTTGCTGTATCCCAAAGATTTTGAGCAGTTGTGTTTTCATTTTCATTGGTTTCCATGAATTTTTAAAATTCTTCTTTAATTTCCTGGTTGACCCATTCATTCTTTAGTAGGATGCTCTTTAGCCTCCATGTATTTGAGTTCTTTCCGACTTTTCTCTTGTGATTGAGTTCTAGTTTCAAAGCACTGTGGTCTGAAAATATGCAGGGAATGATCCCAATCTTTTGGTACAGGTTGAGACTTGATTTGTGACCTAGGATGTGATCAATTCTGGAGAATGTTCCATGGGCACTAGAGAAGAATGTGTATTCCGGTGCTTTGGGATGGAATGTTCTGAATATGTCTGTGAAGTCCATTTGGTCCAGTGTTTCATTTAAAGTCTTTATTTCCTTGTTGATCTTTTGCTTAGATGATCTGTCCATTTCAGTGAGGGGGTGTTAAAGTCCCCTACTATTATTGTATTGTTGTCAATGTGTTTCTTTGCTTTTGTTATTAGTTGCCTTATATAATTGGCTGCTCCCATGTTCGGGGCATAGATATTTACAATTGTTAGATCTTCTTGTTGGATAGACCCTTTAAGTAGGATATAGTGTCCTTCTTCATCTCTTATTACAGTCTTTGTTTTAAAATCTAATTTGTCTGATATAAGGATTGGCACCCCAGCTTTCTTTTGGTGTCCATTAGCATGGTAAATGGTTTTCCACCCCCTCACTTTCAATATGGGGGTGTCTTTGGGTCTAAAATGAGTCTCTTGCAGACAGCATATTGATGGGTCTTGTTTTTTAATCCAATCTGATAGCCTGTGTCTTTTGATTGGGGCATTTAGCCCATATACATTCAGGGTAACTATTGAAAGATATGAATTTAGTGCCATTTTATAGCCTGTAAGGTGACTGTTACTGTATATTGTCTGTGTTCCTTTCTGATCTATGCTGCTTTTAGGCTCTCTTTGCTTAGAGGACCCCTTTCAATATTTCTTGTAGGGCTGGGTTTCGTATTTGCAAATTCCTTTAGTTTTTGTTTGTCCTGGAAGCTTTTTATCTCTCCTTCTATTTTCAATGACAGCCTAGCTGGATATAGTATTCTTGGCTGCATATTATTTTTCTCGTTTAGTGCTCTGAATATACCATGCCAGTCCTTTCTGGCCTGCCAGGTCTCTGTGGATAGGTCTGTTGCCAATCTAATGTTTCTACCATTGTAGGTTACAGATCTCTTGTCCCGAGCTGCTTTCAGGATTTTCTCTTTGTCTCTGAGACTCGTAAGTTTTACTATTAGATGTCGAGGTGTTGACCTATTTTTATTGAAGATGAGGGGGCTTCTCTGTGCCTCCTGGATTTTGATGCCTGTTTCCTTCCCCACATTAGGGAAGTTCTCTGCTATAATTTGCTCCAATGTACCTTCTGCCCCCCTCTCTCTTTCTTCTTCTTCTGGGATCCCAATTATTCTAATGTTGTTTCATCTTATGGTATCACTTAGTTCTCAAATTCTGCCCTGTGATCCTGTAGTTGTTTATCTCTCTTTTTCTCAGCCTCTTTATTTTCCATCATTTGGTCTTCTATATCGCTGATTCTCTCTTCTGCCTCCTTTATCCTAGTAGTTAGTGCCCAATTTTTGATTGCACCTCATTAATAGCCTTTTTGATTTCGACTTGGTTAGATTTTTAGTTCTTTTATTTCTCCAGAAAGGGTTTCTCTAATAACTTCCATGCTTTTTTCAAGCCCAGCTAGTATCTTTAAAGTCATGTTTCTGAACTCTCGGTCCAACATCGTACTAATGTCCGTATTGAGTAGGTCCCTGGCAGACGGTACTACCTCTTGTTCTTTTTGCTGAGGTGATTTTTTTCATCTTGTCATTTTGTCCAGAGGAGAATAAATGAATGAGAGAACAAAATGCTAACAGGTTAACAACGTCCCTAGCAAATATACTCTATACAAATGAGAAAAGATCTGAAACCAGGGGAAAAGAAAGAAAAAAGAAAGAGAAAAAAAAAGAAAAAGAAAAAGATGAAAACAAACAAAAACAGAACCAAGCAAAAAAAAAAAACAGAATATGATCAAATATGATCAGGCTAGTGCATAGATTAGTGCCACACACTAGATTTTGGGCGTATTTTGGCCTGTTAGAAGAACGTGCCTCCTAAAATTTTAAAGGAAGAAAGACTTATATATGTACAAAATAAGGGTTAATACAATGAAGGGATGGAAGATGACTGTAAAGATGAAAATTATAAAAGATTTTATAAAAGGAATTGATAAGTTAAGAAGTTGTTTGAAAAAAGAAAGAAGAAGATTTAAAAAAAAAAGAAAAAAAAGGGAGAGAATGTCATCAGGCAGGAGACTAGAACAAAGCCATACACTAGTGATTTAGGGTATATTTTGATCTGTTAGAAGAAACTGTATCTCAAAATTTTAAACAGAGAACAACTTATATATATATATGCCAAAAATAAGGGTAACTACTATGAAGGGATAAAATATCACTCTGAAAATGAAAAATAAAAAATGTTTTTTTTTTTAATAAAAGGAATTGATAAGATGTTGGTTGAAAAGGGAAAAAGAGAAATTAAAAAAAACAGTTAAAAAAATTAACTTTGAAAAACTAATGAATCATGGTAAAAAAGCTATGAATTCTATGTGCAGTATTCCCCTAGCACTGGAGTTCTCCTGTTCTCCTTGATAGGTAAACTTGGTCTTGGCTTGCTGGATGTTCGTGCTGATCTTCTGGGGGAGGGGCCTGTTGC
This sequence comes from Eumetopias jubatus, assembly GCF_037043125.1. Taxonomy (NCBI): domain Eukaryota; kingdom Metazoa; phylum Chordata; class Mammalia; order Carnivora; family Otariidae; genus Eumetopias; species Eumetopias jubatus. Next base: position 136,650,191 of record NW_028274808.1, read on the forward strand.
GTGGTTCCCAAATGTCTTTGCCGGAGGCAGAATTGCCCTGCCCTTGTCGGTCTGGGCTAAGCAATCTGCTTGGGTTTGCTCTCAGGAGATTTTGTTCCTTGCAAGCTCTTGGTACAGCTTTGGAGGACCAGAGTGAAAATGGTGGCCTCCCAATCTCTGCCTGGAGGAGCCGAGAACTCGGGGCCCCACTCCTTAGTGCGCCCCCAGAGAAAAGCAGTCACTCCCGTCTCCCTGGTCTCCGGCCACACTCCGTGCTCACCCGGCCTGTGACCAAGCGTTTCTATCTCTGGCACCCGACCCCGTGTGGAGTCTCCAAACCCAGCACATCTCTGTGGGGCGCTCCCGCGCCGCTCCTCCCGGGGGAGGAAGGGGAGTCTCCCTGGCTCTGCCGCTTGTTGGGTCCCTGCTGGAGGAGCAGTGGCCCAACTGGGCTGCAGATCACAGTTTATGGCAACCCCGAGCAGAGAGCCCGCGCCTCGGCTCCATCTCTGTAGCCGGCTTCCCCGCTCCGATACCTGGGAGCTCTGCCACACTCAGGCACCCCCGGTCTTTCTGTGACCCCGTGGGTCCTGAGACCACACTGTCCCGCGAGGGTTCCACCCCCAGCTTAGCCACTGGAGCGACGTCCCTCAGCGGAGCTGACTTCTAGAAGTTCCGATTTTGTGCTCCGCGGCTCTAGCACTTGCCAGAAGCGGCCGACGGAGGCCCCCTCCCCCGCCGTCTATCCTCCCGAATATCGCCTCGGATTCACTTCTCCACACGTCCTACCTTCCAGTAAGTGGTCGTTTCTCTGTTCAGAGAGTTGTTGCTACTCTCTTCTTCGATTTCCTGTTGAGTTCGTTGGTGTTCAGAATGGTTTGATCCCTATCCAGCTGAATTTCTGAGACCAGATGAAATCCAGGTCTCCTACTCCTCCGCCATCTTGCTCCGCCCCCTGGAATAATATTTTTAATGTAAGGTCCATGTGCTCTGCCTAATTGTGGGTGATAATTGGAGAGCAGGATATGACCACAAGGACTTTCAATGCTGTATTCAGAAGAAATTTTATCCTGGATAGCTGGGAGCCATTGAAGATTTTGAAATGGAAAAGTGACATGATCAGAGATGTGTTTTAAAAAACAACTCTGGTAGCAGTGAGACAGATGGACTGGAGAGGAAAGGCTGTGGATCATGCATTTGGAAAGTACAGCTGTGGTGTGGACATGCAGATGTATCCTGGAAGTGGGTGAGTTTGCTCAGGAGAGTATGCAGACAAGGGGAAGGGAGGGCAACTACCTGGGGAACACTGACATTTAGTTTGGGGGCAGGATGGGAGAAGCCAGAAAAAAGAATAAGAAGAGCAGTCAGAGAGTGAGAAGGAGAAGCAAGAAATGGCAACATTATGAAGACCAAGGCACAAGACAATGTGGGGAGTACAATGGGTTCCTCGACAATGTCAAGTAGTATGCCAGTAGAGGTGATGCCATTGGATTGGACAACTGGGCCATTTTTATGTCCTTTTTAAAAAAATCTCAACTTTAATGAGCCATTTTTGAACATCATATTGATCACCGCTTCTCTGTGGTGGTTTGAATGTGGCATTTACTCAGGACTTAAATCAAATGCTCTGAGTTGCCTTCAAGCTGATATTCTGTAAGGGTCTATTTTATTTATGTGATGCTCCGGATTCTGAAATTCTGAATTATTGTGCAGAAAAGAAGAAAAAAATTTTACTTGGGAAATATTATGGTCTAATACCAATGTAGAATACTTTCAAGGTATGAGGACTTTTGCTATTTCTCAGTAACATCAGAAGAGACTTGCCTCCCCCCCACCTCCTGCCCAGTGTTGATGGAATTCAGTTAGCTAATCCACTTTACTGGATCTCTGCCTGTTTGCTCCTCCAGATCCTCTCTTTGTTTTTCTCTGGGCCCAGGAAGTTGGCCGGTAAGTACTGCCTTAAGGAGATCCCCTTGCCTCTGGCTTCCTGGTTAGGTTTGATGAGTGGGGGGAACTGAGAGGACATTTGAGAGAGGGAGGAGAGGGAGTCCTGCTTCCTCCCTGCTGGGTCACCATAGGTTGGCTGCTTCCCTCTCTTGAAGGCCATAGCGCCAGAGTCAGGCATGGCCCTTCCCAGAGCTCTTCTCCCCGGGTTCTATAAACCTATGCCTTATCCTTGCCTTTTTAGGCCCTGGGTGGTAATCTTCCTCCCCTCAAACTCCTCTCCCCATGTTACTAGCTCCAGTGTATAGTTCTATCCCTTACTGGTTTCCCTAAACCTTAGGTCTGCTCCTAATGGCCCAATATGAGTGTGCCATCCATTTCCTGCTACGACCCTGACTGATACAAGTATGGACCCTCTTTTCAGAACAGGATGTAGGGCCTGGTACTAACTCGTGAGACCTAAAGAAAGAAACTGCACACTCCCTGATAGAGATGGTGCTTCCTTAGGTCATTCATGTTGAATATTGATTGTTTTTTCTTTTGGGAAAGGAGAGTAGGTTGTCATAAGTCATCAGAGGACCTCTGCTGGATTTAGCTACTATACTGGAGAAATGAACAGCTCTATACCTGTGTGTAAGTTCTAGGATGTTTTTAGGGTCTGTGGCCTAGCATGGTACTGGACAGATTAACCAAATGCTTAATCCAGTACCATCTGGAGTCTTTGTCAGACTTCATTAGCTTGTAAATGTTATTTTGCTACAGGTGAAATGGAATAAGAGAAAAAGTGAAATACAAATGGAAGGCAGTTCAGGATGTTTCAGGGTATGACAAACCTGGGAAGGAAAACAAGTAGCATAAGCATAAGTATGGAAGGAAAAAATCTGGATTTATGTTATCAATAACATATGTATGAAACTAGACACCTATTCATTTCATCATGTGATATTAGAATTACAGAGGGATTACATAATGTAGGAAACAAATACATGTGAAAAAATTTCAAACTGTGCCATCTTATATAAATGGAATTTATTACAATAATAATTCTACTTTTCAATATTATTCCATTATTAGGGTACTCTGTCTCTAGTCCTACTTTCCAACTTTAATTCTTCTAAGGAAAAATGTGAGGACCATTTTTTGATCAGGATGGTTTAAATTTAATCTTATTTGTTGCAAAGACTTTATGATCTCCTTACAGTTGTAAATTAAACTTACAATCATGTGCTTTTGTGAAATGTGGGACATACTACAGGGGAACATCTTTAGCTCTGGAAAGGAAATCTGAGATATATTATAAACATCGCATTTTGATGATGGTAATGATAATTTTGGAACATTCTGGATGAGAGTATCGGAACGTATTGTGAATAGAATAAGCAACAGAGGTCTGACCTGGGTAGAGAGAGTCAAGTAAAAATGATCCCACTGGCATCTTAAATGCAGGTAGGCCTCAAAGGCATGTCCACCCCTACACGTGTTTTAGTTACTCACCACATGGTGGAAAAGGAAGTAGAAGCTATTTTGAGTCTGAGTACCAGAGCTAGACTGCACAAAACCGGGGCTAGAATCCAGGCCTCTTAACATTCACTTTTGTGATAGGTTATCCCAGCTTTCACTCTGGAATTCTAAAACTCTAATGGGAAACTTTGCAAGCATGTTGATGGAGAAAGAAGCCAAAGAGCCTGGGGTGCTCTGTAGTCAGTCTCTTAAATTTTTGTGACTTGCTGCTGGTGAGAAAGAGTTAATTTGACTACAAAGCCACCGTCAGGTTATAATCATCTGAGAACCATGTAACTGGAATCCAACCCAGTCTTATAATTAACAGATACAGCAGGATCCCTATCCAAGGGGCAGGATAGATGTTGAATTCAGAGAATGCAGGCTGACTTATATAGTGTCCTCTCTCCTTAGCTTGTTTTCTTGATAATTTTTGCCATCAGTTCTGCCATAATTGTGTTTGATAAGATGACCCTTACTATTCTAAAGTTCTTCAAATGATCAAACCTTTATTTTGACCTTTCTTTGGAAAGTGTTTGTAAACAAACAGCTCCAAGGCCCAGATGAATAATCGTGTTCAATTGTAAAATTTAATGCAGTGAAACTAACAATTATAGCAACACTGCCATCTAACTCAAGTTAATCAATAGCGTCCTAGTTGCAGTTATACTTGAGAATCATGGCAGTGGCAAATTTACTGCTGCAAACTTGAACTGTGAAGAATGAATACCGATGGCATATTATCCTATTGATGTGGCTCTGGTTGCCCAGCTGGAGTAAGGAAGGAGGCTCTAGTGCACTTCTTATGGCTCATGCAAATTAGCAGATAGCTGTGGGAATAAAGTTCTCTTCTTGATCTATGGCAGGAGATAGCTAGTCTGCAAGAGTTCATTTCAGACTGTAATTAGTTTATTCATTAAGGTTGGGGAATTCAAGACACAGCTGCATGAGGTACCATTGAAAGCTACCTGAACATATGGCAGAAGGATAATGCAAATTTAGTTCCTGAAAGAAAAAGGCAAAATGGTACAGCTTTGTGCTTTTATTTTACATACCGCAGTGATTCTCTGAAGGGGGGTGGTGAGTTGATTACACTCCAAACCTCCTCATATACATTGACTTTAGATGGGGGGGTATTTATTTTTCTGCAATGTTACGTAGAGTACATATAAATATATATAACACATCCCAACACACATCCCTAGACATCTAGATACATACACAGAAGACTAAATGCTGCTCTTTGGTCCCTAGCAAGAAAGACTAACACCTATACCTATTGATAATGTTTCTGTCTCCCTTTTTGTGTTTGGAGTTAATTATCAATGTAACAAACGTTTAAGTCTGAATGGAGATACACATACAGAGGTGAAATAAAACTATTGGTTATGTCAGGCTTCTGTAAGACTTATGTATATCCATACATACATATAAAATTCACCTTTACTTGTGGAATGCAAGCATTTGGATAGGTCCTGCTGTATCTGTTAATTATAAGTCTGGTTTGTTTTGTTTTGTTTGTTTGTTTGTTTGTTTTTGGTACCGTAAAGACTAATCTGACTTCAGACATACTCAGGGTTATATAAGGCTTTAAAATCCATATAGCACTTGACTTACAGAAGCCAATGCCTATAATTCAAGTAGGTTATGAAAGAATCAAATTTGCATTATTAGAAAGTAAGCCCAGTGGGTTGAAAAAATGGACTGGAGCAAAGCAAAACTCAATTTGAACCATTACACCAAACCATTCTTACTTACGTCTCTCTTTATATTCTTCATATGCCACCGATAAACATTCTAAATGAAAATGTTATTGAAGTCAAAGCATTCAACCAGAGAAACAAGCAGGTGTGGGATTGTGACAGATCATACCTTTGTTCCTGGCAACTGATTTACTCTACAATTAATGCCAGAAGCTATTTATTGACTACACCATGGGCTCATAACACTAAGGTCTCTTCTTCTTGTGACTCTCAATCCAAACTGATGGATAACACAGATGAAACAAAGTTCTTCTGTCAAAACTTAGATGTTGAATTAGGAAGGAACACACAAGAATGCACAATAAAAGGATACTAGTGACTTTTTCTTGGGTGTCTGATTATAAGGGAGCTTTATGGCCTATTTTGTAGTTTTCTGTATTGTATCAATTTTGTTAAAGTGTGTGTGTTTGTGTGTGTGTGTGTGTGCGCGCGTGTGTGTGTGTGTGTTGCTTTCAGAATAATTCAAAGTCTTTCATCTTCAGGAATATAGATTCACTTCTGTGGAGAACCAAATGTCTGTGGTTTGTGGCTCTGAGTGGGAGGTGGTTGAGAGAGGCAGGTGGTTGTGGGTAAGCAGGAAGAAAGGGGCCAACCACAGTTGTAAGTGATAGCTCAGGGAGATGTTAGGGACCAGGGTGAGGATGGGATCTGAAACTCATATGCCCGTCAGCAGCAAATTCAGCCAAGGAATGGGTCGAATTAATTGGACATGTTAAGATTCAAGTGATGATAAAATTGAGATGTTGGGCTGGTGGCATAATCCAGAATCTAGTCCGATGGTGGCAAATGAGAGGTGAAATGAGATGAATCAGGAGTCAGATGGTACAGTGCTGGAATCAGGAGACCCTCCTGCAGAAGGCAGCCTTCCAACTCATCATCCCCCAGAACTTTTGTATCTTTAGGTAAAATAGTGCCCATAACAGAGAGAAGCCTCCTCAAATGTACATAAGAAGAAGCAAGTGGAAACACTTGGGTGGATTAGGGAGTACAGACCTTGACCCCCCCTTGCATTCATAGTCCCTGGTGTTAAACTCCTGAGAGGAGAAACAGCAGAATTCTGCACCTCCTGGGTCACAGTAATTTAGCTGGGTTGTTGTGTTGTGGGTTCAGAGTCTAGACTGTTCTGTCTTTCTCATTGGGGGATGGTGGAAGCTCTTCCCAGAAAATGTTTCTATTGACTGATTCCTAATTACTCAACCCTCTATTGATGTTTTGTCTAGGGAGAAGAAATAAAAGTTACAGTCTCTGCCTTTGGGAATTTTGTAGCCCTTTTGAGGAGACAAGAGATATAATCGTTCATTTGCTTTTACATTCACTCACTCGCTATGCTAGATGCTATGTCTATGACAATAAATGAGGTCCATACATCCTTGCCTTCATGGAGATTATAGTCGAATGAATTAATTAAACGAAGCAAAACTTCTCTTTTACTTGCCTGCTCCAAATGCCCTACCTTCTTGCTTAAATCACTCTTTATTTTGCAAATGCAGAATAGAATAAAATTAAACAAGGCCTGGTAGTATTAAAGCTTTGTTAATTTTCCAAGATGGTTTCAGCACATTTGCTAGTGTCTGCTGAAGAATTGTGATAATTAAAATTTAGCTATACTAATTAAAACAAGTGAATAAAGTCTGTTTAATGTCCTTTTCTCACATTTTTAATTTCCTTTTTGCTTACTCCTGACTTTGTAGAATTGTGTAATCCTCACTGGAGTATTCCTGTCATTAGGGAAATTTATGAAGTTATGTAGTTCAGGAAACCTGAAGGAATTATATAACAGTAATATTTGAATAAATTTAGGCTCCTTTGGGTCAACTCCTTTAAATCAATGAATTTGAACTGATATGTATTCTGAAAGTCAACCTTTCAGAAGAAATTCTGACCAATGTTTATTATTTTAATATGCTAAGGATAAACCTGAATGCCCATACGCTTCCCCAAATCTCCTCAGAAATCAAGATCTGTTTTTGTGATGTGAAATCAGCTACATAAAAACTACACAGAAAGCAGATAGGAGGGAGGGAATTATACAAACTACTAATAGGGATTGTCTCTGGGTGCTGAGATCATGAGGTTTTTGTTTATTCGTTTACATCTTTTCTATATTCCTAAGTTTCAATTTTAGCATGTAGGATATTTTGGGAAGAACAATAATGGTCAAGTGGTAATTGCTTTCATGGGTTTAGATTTCTGCCACACATAGGACTTTTCTTTCAGAGGCAGGTCTCAACTTCCTTTCAAACAACTTGGGATGGAGGCATCCATTGGCTCATTTTGTTTTATAAATTGTTTTATTTGTTTCTTTGGAACACTAACTCACTAGGTCTTATAGAGTTAGTTTGATTCAATGGAGAGCTCAGCTTCATCTCTTTAATTTAGTCCAACTCGGAAAAATATAGTGCTGCCTTGTGATTTAGTGTCATATTGATGATGATAATAATAAACAATGTCTCTACAAAGTGTTGAATCATAGACATGGCGGAGTTTTAAGGGAAATCAGATTTCCACCTGTCAGTATAATTTCTGGCCGCACTCCCCACTCCCAGAATAGGAGAAAATTGGTAAGTTCTTCCAAATGAAATGAGAGAAAGCGTTCAGGCCTGGCTTCATGAGAGTGGGATGAAGATTCAGGCTAAAAGTGTATCGGTGAAGGGTCTGGGCTTTAGAATCTAGTAACTGGTTTCAGTTCCTAGCTCCCTCACTGGATAGCTGTGTGACCTTTGACAAATTATTTAACCTCTCTGAGCTTCCTCACCTGTGAAACATGGACCTCTCAAGGTTGCTTTGCCCCCGTACTGTGCATAAAATGTCTACCATGGTGCTTGGCACATGTAGCTGGTTTTGGAACAGGAGAAAGCTGCCTATAGGTGGAAAAGGCCGCAGGTAGCTTAATATCCCTGACTACCTAATTTAAGAAAATCAACCTTTCTCAAGAATGATTGCCAACTCTGAGAGGAAGTTATGAACTTTTGTAAAACAGGGAGTATTACAAAGCACTACTGGGATTTAGAATTTTGTTAACGACGCCGAATGGCTCCGCAAGCGAGGAATGAGTGCTGTGGCCCACACGCCAATTAACTTCACCCCTCATTAGTAATGTGTGCCTGCAGATATTATTTCTTTTGCTCTATCTTATCTCACTAGGGTGCCATCCAAGAGAACACTTAAATAAAAATCCAGTTGTCAAGTCTTGCTGTTAGCTGAGCAAGTGAAAACACCATTAAGGTTAAATGTATTACACTAACCCCAGTTGAATGAGCGGCAAGAAGACCAAGAAGTACTCCATCTAAGCTGAGGAACAGCCAATGTAAATGACAAAATGGAAACTTCTAAACTTGGACCTGGGCTTAATTAGGGGGTGTTGGGCATTCTGACCTGAAATCACAAGAGGAAAACTGTTTCAAAATTGCTTCGTTTGGTCCTGTTGATTACTTGTGATTATTCTTCCTACTCAAGATGACGACTAAGGATATTTTATATCCTGGTCTTCCTCCTTCTCCTTTTTCGTTCTCATCAAGACTGATTTACTGAGCATCTATTATGACCAAAACACCAAGCTAGATTTTGAGAGAGCCAAAAGTATAAGACAGAATTGCTGCTTTCCTCATCAGTTTAAGCAGCTTGGTGACAAAGAGGGGGCAGAACAGCCACAGTCGAAGGTGGTTTTTGATGATGAATGGCAGATGAGTTTCTATATAAAATATGCTGTGTTGACAGGTTCGTAAAAATAGAGACTGGGCTCTCAGTTCCCTCCACCTCGAATAGGTGACAACACTTTATTTACCTTCAATTTTCCCAGATCACAGCTGGTACTGCCTTGATCTACCTTTTCTACAGGCAGTAACATTCCAAGGTGTCATCTGGAAGTTGAGAGCCATGCTCCGTTAACACTAATGAGTGACTTATGGTTAAATCCTCATGGATCATGCTGAACATCTCCCTGTAGATATTGGTTCACATTTCATTTCGGTGGGCATCACACCAGCCTGCCCTGAAATTGCTTACATCATTTAACCTGAAAGGCTGTCCCACAAACCTATGATTTATGGTTTGGAAAGTATTCAGCTTAGTCCGAGCTATTATTGAAAATTTCCTGGTTTCTTGGTTACAGTTTCACGTTTAGGCCAAATATAATTATAAATTTCCAGACCCTCCTTGTTTCCTGTAGGACTTGGGTCAAGATACTTCACATGTGGAATAATAGGACTTTAAAATGACTGTTCTAACAATAATAGAGTTATATAAATTTACTTCTGAAAGCTAGAGGTTTAAGTTAAACATCCATGACAATTGAGTTGCCAGACTATATATTGTTGTCATTGTAATGATTTGTAAAATAACCATCAGATTCAGAGGCATGTGGGTGAGCAATTTTTAAAATACTTTCCTGAAAAACCCAAGGGAACGACAAAAAAAAAAAAAATCAGAATTCTATTTCCTACATATCCCTGACTAGTGTTTATATTGATTCTATCTATCTTGATTGTAAATTTACTGTCAGGAAACATTGTTGAGATGTGTAAGTCAAGGTTAATAAGAAGGTGTTCTGTTACATGATTTAGTCATGAGCCACAGCTTGAGGCCTCACCCTTTCACCACTAATGAGTCTCCTCGAGATTATCCTCTAAAGCTGCAAGATTCTGAACCTTTGTACTTCTGGGGAGGGCGTGGGCAGATTCTTTGTGCTTGTGTGTTTGCCCTTTTGTTTGGGGGAACTGGTCCTCACCAGCCTTTCCTAACAAATCGAGTCCCTGTTGTAGTCTGGCTGTTAGATTGGGAGCCATTAATAATTGGCAATTTGTAGCTGTCATAACGATGCGGGGGATTTTCCAGATGGCTTTTCCCTTTCTCTTGAGAGGGACGGAGACTTCTATTTATTCTCTTTGATGGGGCTTTAATCGAGCCGACAATGGTCTTGGCCCCTGACCCTGGTAGGGACAGGACCCGGTTGTCTCATCTCTGGTCTGGGGACAGACCTGTGTCTTGTTTTCCCTAGGACAGGCTCACATGCTTTCTGGCCTTCTGGCACAGAGTTCTGGCTTTCTGATAAAGGGGCAACTTCGGGAGGGTGGGAGTCGGGCGTATGAGAATGGAGGTGGTAGAAGTACTGGGGTGTTGTGATTGTAAAGTTGAAAAGAAAAAAAAGAAGGAAAGAAATGCCCATGTGATTTTTTAAAATAAGGAAACCAGTTGTTAAGGGAGCAAAAAGTAGGAAGATGAGAATATCATGTTTCCTTCGGGCCTAGCTCTATGCTGCTCACAGGTGACGCACTTAATACAAGCTTAGTGACACAATGGTAGTTTCTGCTCTTAAGTTTTATAGCAGATAATCTTCTCAGCTCTAACTTTGTTCCCCTTCTTGTCCCACCATACCTCCCACCCAACCTTAAGAAAAAAAAGAAAAAAAATGGAATTTGCTGTCAAGTTTTAGAGCTGATGTTGCCTGAGCAGCATTATGCCTCAGAGTGGGATGGGTGGTAGTTGGGAAGCACTGTTCCCGTGAAACTGAGGAATGTCCTAGCATCAAGCTTCTTTCCACCTCATAGTTCTTGTGCTTGGGCTGCCCTTTGACGCTGATCCTGTTTTCTGGGCCTCCACTGAGGTCTCGGCTTAACCATGACCTCCTTACATACTTCCCCTGACCTGGTCCAAGTGAATGAGCTCCTCTCCTCCCTGCCCTACCATATAGCCTCTCTTTCCTCCCTCTACTTTCTTCTTCCTCGTGGCACTCATCACCTGCTGGGTAACTGATTATTGTCTGCCTCTCCCATCAGAAGGAAATCTCCATGAGGCCAGAGCCTGTCTCTTACTGCTCTACACTCCCCGGTGGATTCAGCTTAGGTTCTGCATGTAGAACCCGAGCCTCTATAAAAATGCAGCTCTGCTCTGCTTGTTGAATTCTCATGGATGCTGAATTCCGAGATGTATAGCTGTTCACATTTTAACATTTCTGAAATCAGGATACATATTTAAAATATACATTTAATTAGATAGTTGTTACCACCCATCAAAGCCGCGACTAAATTAATGTACATCTTATGATGGAATGTGCCTTAGAGTCACAAACATTGCTGTAGACAGAATGCTCCCCTCCACGCACCAGAGATGTCCCACAACTTGTAATTATGTCACCTCATATGGCATAAAGGGGACTCCGCAGATGTGATTCAGTGAAGGATTTTAAGATTGATTATCCTGGATTATTCAGGTTGGCCCAATGTAATCACAAGGGTCTTTGTGAGAGGGAGACAGGAAGGTCAAAGCCAGAGAGGAAGATTTCATGGTGGAAACAGAAGTCGGAGAGCTACAGGACTGCAGGTAGGGATGCAGACTCTAGAAGCTGGAAAAGGCAAGGAAATGCCTTCTCCTCTAGAACCTCCAAAAGGAAGACAGCCCTGCCAACCATTTTAGGCTTCCACCTCCAGAACTATACGATAATAGATTTGTATTGTTTTAAAACACTAAATTTGTGTTGACTTACTCTAGCAGCCCTAGGAAACTAATACAGGTGTGTTATTATAGGCAATAACCTGTATTACCTTCTGGGACTTTGTACTGTCCAGCTTTGCAATCCTCCTGGGCTTTGCTAACATATGTCATTGCCTCTGTCTTTCTGGTAAGAAAATGTCATTGTTATTTCAGGAGCTAGACAGGGTGCACTTGTGGGATGTTTTGATGCCATTTCACAGTTACCGGTGCTCCACACACATCCCTTTGACCCACTCCAGATGTCCCCTGCAGATCGTTCTTCTATCAGAGTGACCAGTCATCTCAGTTTGCCAGGACTTAGGGTGTTCCCAGGATGCAGGAGTTTCCACACGAACACCAGGACAGTCGTGGGTGCGGTGGGCAGGTTGTTCACTCTATCTGCATGCAGGACGTCTACCTGCATGTGATGAGTACGTTCTCTGGTCATAGGCCCCTCCTCATCTTCACACAAGGTGGGAGTTAACACTACAGAAACATCTCGCAAACAACGGGGCATGAGAATTGATGGCTATGTGTCCAACTTCCCTGCCTCTCAGTGGGAATATTCTAAGGCATGTTTCATGCAGTCACCCAGAGGGTCCCCTCCAGGATTGACCCTGATTGTCTCCTGTGTTCATTGGTGACCCTCTTATTGACTTGCCTTTCTACCTTGTCTTCAACCCTCACCAAGCTTCTTTTTTTTAAATTTTATTTTATTATGTTGTGTTAATCACCATACATTACATCATTAGTTTTTGATGTCGTGTTCCATGATTCATTGTTTGCGTATAACACCTAGTGCTCCATGCAGAACGTGCCCTCTTTAATACCCGTCACCAGGCTAACCCATCCCCCCACCCCCTCCCCTCTAGAACCCTCAGTTTGTTTCTCAGAGTCCATCGTCTCTCATGGTTTGTCTCCCCCTCTGATTCCCCCCCCCTTCATTTTTCCCTTCCTGCTATCTTCTTTTTTTTTTTTTGGCATATAATGTATTATTTATTTCAGAGGTACAGGTCTGTGATTCAGCAGTCTTACACAATTCACAGCGCTCACCATAGCACATACCCTCCCCAATGTCTATTACCCAGCCACCCCATCCCTCCCACCCCCACCACTCCAGCAACCCTCAGTTTGTTTCCTGAGGTTAAGAATTCCTCATATCAGTGAGGTCATATGATACATGTCTTTCTCTGATTGACTTATTTTGCTCAGCATAATACCCTGCAGTTCCATCCACGTTGTTGCAAATGGCAAGATTTCATTCCTTTTGAAGGCTGCATAATATTCCATTGTATATATATACCACATCTTGTTTATCCATTCATCTGTCGGTGGACATCTTGGCTCTTTCCATAGTTTGGCTATTGTGGACATTGCTGCTATAAACATTGGGGTGCATGTACCCCTTCGGATCCCTACATTTGTATCTTTGGCAACCCTCACCAAGCTTCTTGGATTACTTCCCAAACAAACTTTTTATACCCAGTCCTTGCCTCAGGATCTGCTTTTGGATGAGCTCAAACTGGGACATCAGCCTGCACTCAGTAGTCTAATGTGATAAAAGTCCCAAATCCTTGACGTGGTCCCAAACATCTGCACCCTGTCTTCCCCTCTAGCTTCATCCCCGCTTCCCTCTCTCTTGCTCACTAGTATCCGACCACACTAGAATCAAATCTGTTCCAAATTCTTTCCTCACATAGGTCCTTTGCACTTGCTCCTCCTGCCTGAATGCTCCTAAGTTGTGTTCGTTCTTTAGGTCCCCAATCAAATGTCACTTCCTCATGGAGGTTTCCCTGGCCCTCCAGACTATGAATGTTTGCCCTGATCCTCTTGCACTTTTCCCTCATGGTACTTACTACAAATAAAATGAGTCAATTATTTTATTGGAGGATGATTATTTGTTTATATGTGGGTCTTGCAAAGGACTCGAGCACACTAGTATCATATGGTGTGGATGTAAGGTAGGGTTGGTGAGAGGATCGCAGACAGAAGTGTCAGTGTCATCATATGTCCCTGTCCTTTGGCCAGCTTGCTCAGATGTGTGCTGGGTGAGGCACAGCTGGACAAAGAGTGGTGAGTGCTCTGGGAGAAGGGTCCTGCTCTATGCCGCTGTACATATTTATAAGGTCACTGGGAGGAGACAGTGGACATCTAGCCAGCATGTCATAGTGGAAGCTTCCTGGACAGGCAGATGGCTTAAGTATACCACAGCTTAGCTAGAACCATCAGCCCAATTTTTAAGTGGAAAGCCCTTATCAGTTAAAAAAAAAAGTTGAGGCCATACTTTCCATATATTTATTGATAAGTTTATACACATATCACTGTCAAACTAAATGTCAAAGAGTAGAGAAGCTGCATTTCTTTTTTGAGATAATCATAAACAAAAATAAAAATAAAGTAAATGAACACAGAGACAGACACTTAAAAATAGAAGCTATAAGATTTCTTTGCTCACCCTATAGATCATTTTGTGTGGGCCCTGAGGTGCACATACCTCTCAGTCCAGATTACTGCCTGCTCAGAGCAGTGCTTTCCTGAGCAAACAAGTCCCCTCTGGGGAGCTGGTTAAGGCACAGACTCTGATTCAGTAGGTCTGGGTGGGGCCTTGAATGCTGCATTTCTAACTAGCTCCCAGATGAGGTCAATGGAATTGGTTTGTGAACCATACTTTGAGTAACCTGGCTCTAAAGCAGCTTGTCATCCAAATACCCATAAGCCACTGAGCTTTATTTATTTATTTATAGAGGGGGAGAAAGGGTAGGGAAGGGCAGAGGGAGAAGGAGAGAGAGAATCCCAAGCAGGCTCCACACCCTGCATGGAGCCCGACTCGGGGCTCGATCTCATGACTCTGAGATGATGACCTGAACCAAGATCAAGAGTCGGTGCTTAACTGACTGAACCAGGCACCCTGAGCCACTGAGCTTTTGATGCTCAGGTTAAAAGAGGAATACAGTATATTCTATTATTTTGGAATGATTTTCTCATCTCATGCTTTGCTATTTCCAGGCAGAATCAGAGGAACATGTATGACCTTCACCACATTGTTGAATGATTGCCCATCAGAAGATATAAAGAGTAAAGGACTACTGGGCAAGGTACAAGTTTGTTGACTTCATTTCTCCTGGCCTTTAAAATCTAATTATCTGTTCTTATTCCTGCAAAGAGATGGCAAAAACATAGCAAGTGCCATAAACATGCTCTATGCTGGGTGCTTTTCATGTGCCATTTCATTTCATATCTCCCTCTAATGGCAGAAACCAGTCTGAATACAAAGACATCCACTGTGTGTACATGTGTGAGAGAGAGAGAGACAGAGAGAGGCAGAGATGGAGAGAGAGACACACAGAGAGACAGAGAGAGATGGAGAGAGAGACACGGAGAGAGAGATGGAAAGAGAGAGAGAGTTGGAGAGAGAGACAGAGAGAGAGAGAGAGACAGAGAGAGACAGAGACAGAGAGAAACAGAGAGAGACAGAGAGAGAGAGAGAGAGACAGAGACAGAGAGGGAGAGAGAGACAGGCAGACAGACAGACTCAGCCTTCTGACCCTCTCTGCCTGACCTGTTATGAGGGATGGGGCAAACCATTTAAGCTCCCCGTGCTTGGGGATGCAGTGAGGATTTCCCAGCTAGTGACAGAATCTGAATGATTTGTAGGCATTTGTGTGCTGATTGTCTTGCCCTCTAGGCATGAGCTGTGTTGTATCAGGATGAGCTTCAGCCATCTGCCTGCCAGCTCTCACAGTGAGCATAATATATGTTTCCAGAATCAAACACAAAGGCTGTTTTTTTTTTCCCCCTCTTTTTCACCCCCCTGTTAGAGTTTTTTAGTTTGGATCATTTGTGTTTTCCTTATCTTTTGGGGCAGGTTACTAGGGGCACCCTCTCTACAATTATATTTTCTTTTGTTTGCTGATGCCTCTGGCATGTTTTAATAAATGGTTTCTCCTTTCCTGATTGCCATGTACCCTCTACAGACCTGTATCCTTGAGATTAATAAGGATCTATGAACACTTTCGATGCACCCATGAGGTGGCTGGGCTTAAACTACGGCCATTTCCAGTGGGTGCCGATTAGACCCTGGACATCTGCAAATTCTTCCCTGGCTAAATCTGAGTCCTGTTTTCCGAAGGGATGAAACTTGAACCTTTTTGCTCTCTCAAGGGAACTCTTGTGACTGTTGGTGGGCCTGTCCTAGTATCTGTAGCTCATTGTAGGACCAAAGTTATTTGGTGTAGGACCAAAGTTGTTTGGCTGTTGTGTGTCTTTGACCTGAAACCCTTGTGTCATTTAAGGTAATTGGCATATGGGAATCTTTTTTTAAAAAAAGATTTTATTTATTTATTTGAGAGAGAGGACAAGCACAAGCAGCGGGAGCAGCAAAGTGAGAAGGAAAAGGCTCCCCACTGAGCGGGGAGCCCGATGCTCCATCCCGGACCCGGGGATCATGACCTGAGCTGAAGACAGATGCTTAATGGATTGAACCACCCAGGTGCCCCTGCATTTGGGAATCTTAAACTCTGAAATGGATGAAAATAAGTTAAGCCAATCAAACCGAGTTCTCAACTTAAAATCTCACTTAAGTTGGAGAAATTTAGCAGGAGATTTGGAAAGCTCTTTAAATTATATGCAATTTGGGTGGGAACCCATTGGGAATCTCCTAGCATTACTCAGCAAGCAAGTGTTGGGCATGGGTGACTCAGAGAGTGAATTTGGAATGTTCTCTCTGGTGTGGGTTTGAGGGCATTGGGGTCAAAATTCTTCAGTTCTGCTCATTTTTATTTAGTCAGAAAAATGTGCATGTTTTTAGATGAGACAGTGTATATTTAAAAACTGCTTCCTTTTTAAAACTTCACATTCAGTTTTCCCTACAGGGGGAGCTGAAAGAGTCCAATCCCTTGCTGTTCTTCTAGCCTAATGATGATGGGATGTAGGGGAAGGTTGTGGGCTCTGGAGGACTGCCTGGATGCCTGGCCAAGCTCCATGTCTTTCTAGCTATGTGATCTTGGGAAGGTAATAAACATCTTTGTGCCGTATTTTCCTCATTTATAAAGTAGGGATTAGGATTGTGTTCCCCGGAGGAGTGGATAAAATGATCAAATATAATAATGTATAATAATATATGCAAAGTGCCTAGCACAGTGACCCTCACCTAGTCATGTTGGCTGTTGTTACTGCCATTAGCCCAGAAATGAAGGGTAGAGAAAAGTGGACATGTGGCTTCCGCATCATGGCTTGTGCTGCTTGGCTGTGGAAAGATGTCTGAAACACACCTCTGCCCACAGAGAGTTGAGAGGTCAAGGCTGATAGGGGAAGGAACAGAGAAGATAGAAATAGTGTTTTTTTTTTTTTTTTTTTCCAAAAAGCTTTGGTTTAGGTATGTGGCTGTTATAGATTTGGTCTGACGTTGAGTCATTTTTGAACTGTATTGGTTGTGGGGCTGATGGAGCCCAAGGGGTGACCTTGTCCGGAACTCTTTCATCTTGCTGAGTGTCTAATGCAGAGCAGATCCGGGCCTCTGTGGAGAGTTAGAACTGGAGCAACCTTTAGTGGGAGGGTGCGCTTCTGTCCGAGAGCACACAGCCTGTCCTCTCCCTTGTCGCAGCTGTCTTTCAGCTGGACTTTCACAGATGTAGGCCACACAAGTTGGGATGGTGGACCAGCCCAAGGAGGGTATGAAGCAATGGAATGCCAAAGTAGCATTTGCCTCAAGCCCCTTCAGGGGAAGCTTTTGGATCTTTAGCTCTCTAGCAGATCCCGTGGAGGATTCCTTCCTATGGAGGATCCAGGCTCTCACATGGTTAGCTCTATCCCTGCAGCAGCTCTGCATTTTAAGGCTGGCTCCCTTTCTCTGCTCCACTGTTTGTGGCCTTTGAGGCCACCATTGCTTCCTGGCTGGTCCCACTGCCTGGTGGAAGCTATAGTCCTACTCGCTGCCACCCATTGATGCACTTGGCACTCAGGGCTCCATATTGATGCCCCACTTTTTTCTGAGGTGAACTTTGGTTCTCTACCCTTGAGCGGAGTATTTCCTAAGGGTATGGCATAGCCTTGATGCCACCGTGGGTTTTGTCATTGTTATGTGGTATCGGTCCTCTCATTTGTCATTGGTGTTGACCTAAGCACTCCCACAGTCACCAGCACCATGATGAGCCAGACCCTTTCCCGCAAGCACAGTGACTCTTATGTTAAGTCCCAACCTCGGGGGAGGTGTAGCTTATTCTCTTAGCTTCTTATCACACCTATAATATTGCAACTTTCCCATTTATTGATTCAATTTCTCTAGGCTGCCCCTCTCTCGAGACTCATAATACTAAGTTCCCTGCAGGGCTGAGTGGGAAGCTGATTGATATCACACTGAATGACTTAACCCCTTAAACAGACTAACTTCCTTTTGTGTTGAGCATCAGCCAATTATACTGACCTAAACCTTGAATCTTTCCCATGTTAGAATAGGTCTCCCTCCCTTCTCAGACAGCCAGGGCAGGGCCGGGAGGGTCAGAGTGTTTCTTTGCTCATTAAAGAGCCTCTGGCCGTGAGCTTCAAATATCCTGCAAAGACTCTTTCAGGAAGTCCCGTTACAGCTTTTCAAATAAATAAACCTGGGCCGCTAACTGTGCCAGGACTGAAACCCCAAATTCCTACATCAGGAGAGTAAGCTTGGCTTACTCTGTGGGAGGGTACCTCAAAGACATGACGCTGGGCTCTTTTCCCTAAACTCCATCCCACAATCTCTCTCTCCCTTTTTGTCTTCTTTTGTTTTATACCTAGCTCAAAGAATAGTGTTATTTTTCAGGCAAAATCTCATCAATGATTTAGAGAAGATGTGGTGTTTCACACAATGGGCACCGAGGAAATGACTCAGTGGAACGTGTGGGCTATCTGGAGATCGAGAATCTGGGCCCTGCTCTGCCAACATGCTAGCTGGGTAAACTAGGGCAAAAGCCTTAACCTCTCGGTGTCTCTGATTCTGCAAAGTGCAGTGAGGGGACGGGGATGTGGTGGATTGGACTAAATTCTTAAAACCACTCTCTCTTTGTTGGAAGCGGGCTTGTAGCAACTAGTGATGGAAAAGGTCTTGTACGCATCAGGCTTTCCCTCCCCTTCTTCTCGATGAGGCAGAATGGGGGCCCAGACAGAAGCCACATGCTTGCTTTTTGTACCAAGAAAGAAATGAGGCAAATATGAAGTTTAAATCAATAACAGTACTTGAACACAGAAGATGGAACTATTTTCCTCCAAATTGTTTTGATTGCTGCCAGTAGCTACTGTTTGGTATGAAATCCATTCAGATCATCAAGAGCCCAAGGAGCATATAGTGCATGAAAAGATGGTGTAATTGGGCACCATTGTAACTCTGTACGGTGTGTGATCTTAGCGGGAGGAAGGAGGATTGTAGGAAAACTTGTAATCTAATTTTCTTTGTTGTAAAATAGAATGTTACCATTGTATTCCTGTGGAATAATAATTATAACATCGACAAATAGAGCGCCTTTCTCAGGAGGTGCTTAAAGAGCTCAATAGACATTCAGTCAGCCTTGTAAACACAGTGAAACCTGGCTGGCTTGCATTTCTCTTGACTGAAAATTCCTATTAGCCAGCATCTCCCCTCATCCGTCCTACTGGGATAAATGATTTTTATGCTGGTGAGCCTGACACCATGAGAGACACTGAAGTGCCTTCTGCCTCATCAAAGAATTATGAAACCTTCAGTAGAGTTGCAGTGTTAATTGCAATTTGTGACAGCCTAATTTTTTGAAAAGTGGTAATTCATGTGTTGCATAGATGATAATTAGTCAGGATAGTTGATTAATCAGACTGCTCTATTTTTTGACCATACCAAAGTACAGTATTTACAGTAACTGCAATGCCAGCTCTCCCTGAGAGCCAAGAAGGAAGCGGGGTAAACTGAAGTAGTATTCTTTCTTTGATTATTATTATTTTTTATTGAGGTATAGCTGACACACATTATATTAGTTTCAGGTGTACAACATAATGAGTTGATATTTGTCTCTATTGCAAAATGATCCCCACAATAAGTCTAGTTAACATCCGTCACCACACTAGGTACAGAATATTTTTTTCCTTGTGATGAGAACTTTTAAGACTTACTACTCTTGTAGCAACTTTCAATTATTCAATATAGTATTATCAACTAGAGTTGTCATGTTGTATGTTATATCCTCATGACTTATTGCCTTTATAGGTGGAGTTTTGTACGTGTTGACCCCTTTCACCATTTTTTAAAAGATTTTATTTATTTATTTGAAAGAGGGGGTGAGGTGGGGCAGAGGGAGAGGGAGAGAATCCCAAGTAGATTCCGTACCATGAGCGCAGAGCCTGATCAGGTGCTCGATCTTACAACCCTGAGATCATGACCTGAGCCAAAGTCAAGAGTCAGTCACTCAACCGACTGAGCTACAGGTGCCTGTCCCTCTTCACCTTTGCCAACTGCTCCCCCCATGGCCTCTGGCAACTACCAATGTGTTTTGTGTACCTATGAGATTGTTTTAGTTATAGTTTTTTTTTTTGTTTTTTTAAGATTCCACATGTAAGTGGATCATACAGTATTTGTCTTTCTGTGTCTTATTTCACTTAGCGTAATGCTCTCAAGGTACATCCATGTTGTCACAAATGGCAAAATTTCATTCTTTTTTATGGCTGAATAATATTCGTGTGTGTGTGTGTGTGTGTGTGTGTGTGTGTGTGTGTGTATCACATTTTCTTTATCTATTCATCCATCAGTGGAGAAAGTAGCGTTCTTTATGGCTTGGCAGGCATTCATTATTACTTACTCTGGATAAATGACAATTTCCAGAGCTTTATTCTTCAACTTCTACATTAGTTTCTTTCTTTTTTTAAAAAACAAGATTTTATTTATTGATTTAGTTATTTATAGCACAAGTGGGGGTAGGGGCAGAGGGAGAGGGAGAGGGAATTCCCAAGTAGATTCTGCACTGAATGCAGGGCTCCATCCCACAACCCTGAGATCATGACCTGAGCCGAAATCCAGAGTCCAGTGCTCAACCAACTGAGCCATGTAGGTGCCCTCAACTTCTACGTTAGTTTCTAAACTAAATGAGAAGAGAAAATAGGTAAGCTATAAAAATAGGTTATATATGCTGCTTATGACTTTGCCATCCTTAGGGTCATGGCTATTATTGATAACCAGACTGTTAGCTTTTACAGTAAAGGTGAGTGTCTTTAAAATTGAATTTTGGATGATATTTAGTAAAGCCTCTTTACAAACCAGTTCCTTAAGGAGAGTATCAGTGCAGCATATTTAGCTGTGTTAATTGGTCTATTGCAAATGTTTTACTAAAGGGATAAGATCTTATTGGTTAAGATTAACTCAATAACTTTTTTAAATGTCCAAGTTCTCCATGATGAGATTTAAAAAAAAGTATTAGAATGGATGTTGTGCTCAGGTTCACTGCAAAGAATAGAAAATTTAGGAATGTATAAAGAAAGAAAATAAAAATAATCTATTATTTTGTCACCCCGAGAGAACTATTATTGCCTTTTGGTATATCTCCTCCCATTTTCTTCTGATGTATGCATGGAAGCATTTTACAAAGTTAGTGCATACTACACATACTGTATGCTGTCCCCCACCAACATTATGTAAAGGACATTTCCTAGGTCAGTGAATAGTCTTTAAAAATACACTTTATGCCAACTATATTTATGAACCATAATATATCAAACCAGTCTCCTGTTGCTAGATGTTAGAAGATTTACAAATTTTGGCTTTATAGTGCTGCAACAAGTATCTTTGCTCATTTATTTGTCCATCCATCCATTCATTCAATCAGTTTTTATTGAGTACAGGATGCCAGGTGATGGGCCAGGAGTTGAGGATATATCGTTAATCATAACCCTTCTTGTAGTTAACATTTATTACTATTACTATTGACTAGGCACTTTATTAGTATTTGTGTATTAATTATTGTATCTGGAGTTTTTGCTGTAAGCCTCTTTACCATAGACATCTTTGCTGTAAGCATGCTCACGGAAAACATTTTTTGCTAAATAACTCATTGGCCGTTAGGCAGTTGTGCTATAAAAGATAAAAAAATAACTGGTTGACAGTTTGATTTGATTTCTCCATTGACACAGTACTATCATTTTTATATTATATAAACAGCCTTCATAACGGTCTATACAGTGGTGTGGGGTTTGGAACCCACATTTCCCATAGAATTTAGGAACATCTATCAGCAGACGTGACAATATGTCAAGAACAAACAAACACTGTGATACAAAGCTCAGGTACAATGTACATCCTAGTATTTGGAAACAGATACCTCTCTCAATGAAGGAAGAAATTTTAGCAAATAAAGAAAGAATGTGATGCTGAATGAGAAGATGAAATAAATGTATACGACTATGAATGAAATACTTTAAAGAAAGTGCTTAGTTAGGTACAATCCACAAAGTAAAATAAATTTTTTGCACAGTATTGCCATGAATCTACACTATATACATTTTGAATGTATTCAAATATTTTGTGTTTTGCAACAGTCTTTTTAATTTTGTTATTCTTTTTCATGTTTCCTTATTTCTTGTTTAATGAATACCCCTCTTTTATTTTTCATGGTTTTTATCTTTTATGGCAATATTAACTTATGGCCACTGGGTTATGCAGCAAAAATGCTTGCAGTAAAGATGCTTATGGTGACACTACCTAGAACCATTAATTATATGAACATATGTTAGTATCATCATCATTCTAATAAGTTAGTATAATAGTAGTAACTAATTAAATTCTTATGAGGTAGTTCTTATCATCACTACTTTCCAGATAAGGAAATAGAGGCTTACAGAATCATCGTGTCTTGCCCATAGTCACTCACCTGGTACTTGGCAGAGCCAGAGTTCAACCTTAGGCAGGCCAACTCCAGTCCTGCTCTTTTAACCATGATGATTACTGTGTCAGTAAAAAAGATGCTTGCCCCTATGGACATGAAACAATTTTAAGTGCAATACTCTTTGAGTGATTCTCTGATTATTTTTTAGGATAAATTCTAGAAATAGAAATACTGAGTCAAAGTATATGAATAACCCTTTTCGTGAACAATGCTATGGTCAAGGTCCTAAATGGGGGAGGACCAGAGATGACAATAATTTATTTATTTCCTTTTTTTTGCTTCTTGGTCCTGGGTGTCTGCTGTTGTGCTATTAGCTAGGTAGCTAGGTAGGCAGCAGAAAATAGGTGTGGTAGTGATTCAGGCCTGGGTAGGCCCTGGAAAGAGTCTGGGCAATGCTCTTGTTATCAAGCTGGGTCAGTGGGATTGCTCTTCAGAAATGTTTATTTCCTCTTGACACTGCAAGATTCAATATGGCAGAGGGGAGGTGCCACGGGGAGGAAGAGCGCATTAACACTTGTGTGTTTTGACCACAAGGGAAATGTATAGCCCCTTAAGATGAATATCATCACAAGAAAATGTCTCTGCTCACTAAAAATCACCAGTTCAGTTAAAGACTTTCTTAATTTAGTACAGCTGCCCTCACACCTAGACCATAAAGTACTCACCTTCAGCAAGTGACTCTCTGTAACTATTCCTTCTGCCACTCATTATTGGCACAGTCTTCCTCAAGTCCCCCATCCCCAAATGAACAGTACCTGTCCTTTGTCAGCTATCACGTCACAGCAAAAGCACACTTGACTGGGGGCTGTCCCAGGTTTGATTCCTGTCTCTGCTATTAACTGGTTGGTCGTGAGTGGACAATCTTTTTTTTTTCTATTTAAATTCAATCAGCCAACGTATAGAACATCTTTAGTTTTTGATATAATGTTCAATGATTCATTAGTTGTGTATCACACCCAGTGCTCATGCCAGCATGTGCCCTCCTTAATGCCCACCACCCAGTTACCCCATCCCCCTACCCACCTCCCTTTCCACAACCCTCAGTTTGTTTCCCGGAGTGAAGTCTCATATGGTTTTTCTCCCTCTCTTATTTCTTCCCCTTCAGTTTTCCCTCCCTTCCCCTATGGTCCTCTGCACTATTCCTTATGTTCCACATATGAGGGAAATTATATGATAACTGTCTTTCTCTCATTGACTTATTTCACTTAGCATAATCCCCTCCAGTTCCATCCATGTCAATGCAAATGGTGGGTATTCATCCTTTCTGATGGCTGAGTAATATTCCATTGTATGTATGAACCACATCTTCTTTATCCATTCATCTGTTGAAGGGCATCTTGGCTCCTTCCACAGTTTGGCTATTGTGGACATTGCTGCTATGAACATTGGGGTGCATGTACCCCTTCTTTTCCCTACATTTGTATCTTTGGGGTAAATACCCAGTAGTGCAATTGCTGGTTGTAGGGTAGCTCTATTTTCAACTTTTTGAGGAACCGCCATGCTGTTTTCCAGAGTGGCTGCACCAGCTTGCATTCCTACCAACAGTGTAGGAGTGTTCCCCTCCGCATTGAAGTATAGTTGACACACACTGGTACATTAGTTGCAGGTGTACGGCACAGTGATTTGACATGTGTATTTGTCATGCTCTGCTCACTGCTAGTGTAACTGCCATCTGTCGCCATGTAACACTATTACAATACCACTGACTATATCCCCTATGCCGTACCTTTCATTCCCATGACTTATTCATTCTATAATGGAAGGCTGTACCTACCACTCCCTTTCACTCATTTTGCCATCCTCTGGCAACCATCAGTTTGTTCTTGGTTTATTTGTGCTTTTTGTTAGTTCATTCATTAGTTTTTTTACATTCCACATATAAGTATTTCTCTGTCTGACTTACTTTACTTAGTGTAATACCCTCTAGATCCATCCATATTGTCCCAAATGGCAAGATCTTATCCCTTTTTATGGCTGAGTAATATTCCACTGTGTGTGTGTGTGTGTGTGTGTGTGTATGTGTGTGATTTTATTTATCCATTCACCTATCAATGGACACTTGGGTTGCTTCCACATCTTGGCTATTGTAAATAATCCTGAAATAAATATAGGGGTGCATATATTTTTTTGAATTGGTGTTTTCATTTTCTTTGGGTAAATACCCAATACTGGATCATTTGGTATTTCTATTTTTAATTTTTTGAGGAACCTGCATACTGTTTTCCACAGAGGCTGCACCAATTTACATTCCCACTAAAAGTGTACAAGGGTTCCTTTTTTTCCACATCCTCACCAAAATGGACAATCTTTTTGATTCACAGTATATTCCCTTAAGATAATACAGAGTTGTAATGACAATCAAACGTAGTGCCATGGGCAGAAAAAAATAACAGCTAACCTTTATTGAGTTCTTACTGTAAGTATAATGAAACAAAACACTGTTTTAAGGATTTTAAAATGCATACATTTACTTATTCTTCAAAATAGTCTGTGGTAAGCTGGATTCTAGATAGCTCTCATGACTTCCAGCCCTGGTGTTACTTCTGTGATTATGTTACTTGATGTGACAAAAGCAACTTAGAAGGTGTGATTACATGACTGATCAGTTGACCTGATGATAGGAAGATTATCTAGGTGGGCCTGGATATTATAATCATATAATCACATGAACCCCTTTAAAGCCAAAAGTTTTTGCTGGCTGTTGGCTAAAGAAGTCAGAGAAATTCGAAGCATGAGAAGAGCTCAACTCAACTGCTGCTTTAAAGATGGGGTCACATGAAAAGAAGCCTGGACAGCCTCTTGGAGCCGAGGATGGGGCCTGGGCTGACAACCAACAAGAAAGCAAGGACCTCAGACCTGCAGCTATCAGGAACTGGGTTTGGAAGAGGATTCTTCTCAGGGCTCTGGATAAGAGCCCAGGTGGCTGCATATTGGCTTCAGCCTTGTGAGATCCTACATACACAACCTGGTTGAGTCCACCCACAGAACCGTGACATAATGAATGGGTGTTGTTTTAAGATGCTAAGTTGTGACAGCAATAGAAAACAAATACAAACCACATGCAGTAGCTACCTTTATTATTTGCCCAATTTGCAGATGCCCAAACTGAAGCACAGAGAAGCAGAGTCACTTTTCTGAAGTCTCACAGCTATTAAATATCAGAAGTGGGATTTAGGGGCGCCTGGGTGGCTCATTCGGTTAAGCGTTTGCCTTTGGCTCAGGTCATGATCCCAGTGTCCTGGGATCCAGTCTGGCTCCCTGTTCAGTGGGGAACCTGCTTCTCCCTCTCCTCCCCTTTCATGCTGTCTCTTGCTATCCCTGTCCCTCCCTCTCTCTCAAATAAAATAAAATCTTAAAAAAAAAAGAAGTGGGATTTAGTAATCTATCCCCAGAGCCCATGCTCTAACCCAGTGACACAGTGCCTGAGACATTTGTAGGTACTCAGTGCATATTAGTTTCCCTTCTCTTTTCTGTTTAGTGTGGTGCACGAGGCACCTAGCTGCCACATTTCTTGATTTGCTGATGGGGGTTAGCTAGTGCTGTGCCAGTGGGTTCTAGATAAAGATAGAATACCTGAAGCATTAGTTTTACTCATACGAGTAGGTCTTTTTATACTGTAACGAACTGGAATATTTCATAGGCTAAAATGAAAAAAAGACAAAACCAGAGATTCCATAGATAATTTGTTTTTGATAATCTTTTTACTGTGGAAAATATTTGACTGAAAAATTCGGAGAAGCACTGAGCTATATATTCCAACTAATTTAGTTTAACACTTTTCCTTCCCATTTTATTTCCTGAATTCACAGTGACTTCGCTGTACCAGCTAGAATTCTGGAATGCGAATCAGGAAATCTAGACCAGCTATGCATCACCATCCATCCAGCTATCCATCTTCTATTCATTCAGTCAAGCAAGATTTACAGGGTGCTTCTGTAATGCCTGGGGTGTCTCTCATACAAGGTCGTTTGTGAAGTAAGGCAAACTTTTCTAGCTCTGCTCCCTTGCATATAAAATTAGGTGATTTGACAAACTTTCTTTAGGGTCTCTGTCTATGGCCAGTCTAATGCTTTTACAGTTCTTGTATGCCCTGACTTCTGGATTTGACAAGGTAGGGCAATGTTTCTCCAGATCCGGCCTAGGCACCACTTACATCAGTCTCCTGAGATGCCTAATAAAAAAGCAGATCCTGAAGTTGCCCCAAACCTTCTGATTCAGAAACATTGGGAATTGGGGCCCAGGACTTCTGATTTTAAACAAGCTCTCCAGGTTATTCTTATGTACAGTAAAGTTTGAGATGTACAGCTCTAGGGATGCAACATAGGCCTTGTGTCCTAAAAGTTATCTCATTAAAAGACAAGCCTATAGGTCTGGGAAGAAAAACAGGGCCACACCTGTCTGTGTCTGTCTCGGGGCTTGACCATCCTTTCCCACCCTAACCCCTCACCCCAGCCAGGGTCAGGGAAGGAGCTGTGACTGATTATGGAGCTTATCTGGCCCAGCCTCGGTGCCTACAAAGTCACCTCTCCCCTTCTGGGGCACACCTGTGCCTGCTCCATTCAATAACAGGGGTTAATGTGAGGAGAGGAGTGGGAGTCTCTCCTCCCAGGCTCTGGAGCCTTTTCGCTTTCCCAAAGGGAGGGTGGGAGAAAAGCCGGTGGGGGCGCCCCCTGGGCAGGTCGCGCCTCGCAGCGGCAACTCGCCGGGGTCAGTCAGCGGCCCGAAACAGCCGCCTTTCCCACCTCGGTTCGCGCCCAGGAGGGGGAAACTGGGGAACTGGGTCATCCTGGCCCGCCTCCCTGAGCAGACCCTCCCCGCCGTCGCCTCCCGCTGTCTAGCCGGGCGGTGTCGCCGGAGTGGCGGTGCCCGCGGCTGGGCCGGGCGGGTGCGTGCGCCGCGGCGCTCTGTCCGCCCGCTGCCCTTGCCCGCGCTCTCCGCAGTTCTGCGGAGCCGTTGGCCCTCCCGCCACCCCCTCGGCGGGGCCCTTCCCTTTACTATGGTAATGGTGACATTCAGCGGGAAAGGCTAGCGCGGACCGCAGCGCCCGGCTCCGGCGGCGCGGGAGGCTGGGTCGGCGGAGCGGGCGGCTGCGGCCCGGCAGCAGGCGCTCGCCCGGTCCCCGGCCCCCACGCCCCCTACCCGCACAGGCCTTCCGCCCCGCCCCCCCATCCCGGGTTGCCGCGGGGCAGTCCCCGGGCCCCGGCCTCTCTGGCCCGCGGGCTTCTGCGCGCGAGCCCCGGCCGCGGCTCCGGCTCCCGCGCGGGGCGAGGACGCATCGGGCGCTTCGGGAGGGAGCCTGCCTCAGCGCTCGTATATGGCAAAGTTTCTCGCCGAGCTCCTGGGCTGCACGTTGCCGAGCAAGGGCGCCTCTCCCATGTTTGAGGTAGGTGGAGGGTGTGTCCCCGCAGCCGCGGGCGTCCGCGGTGGCGGGGCGGCGAGCCCCGAGCGGGGCCCTGGGGTCCCCAGGAGTTGACAAGCGGGTGCAGTCTCACTTGCCAGCTTTCCACCTGGAAGTCTGGGGTGGGGCAGGGCGAGGTT
This sequence comes from Eumetopias jubatus, assembly GCF_037043125.1. Classification (NCBI taxonomy): domain Eukaryota; kingdom Metazoa; phylum Chordata; class Mammalia; order Carnivora; family Otariidae; genus Eumetopias; species Eumetopias jubatus. The sequence continues at coordinate 136,678,251 of NW_028274808.1, forward strand.
GGCGAGGAGGAGACCTGAAGCCCGGGAGCCTGAATTCTCGCCTCCTGGACCTCAGTGAATCTGTTTTCTTCTTCCTTGGTTGACGCGCGAGCACGTTTTCGTCAATCTGGACAGAGTTTTGCGAGTTGCTCTTTACCTAAAATGCTAGGAATGTCTGAAAATGAGCAGTATCCTCCAGTCCCTTTTTGCTGCTTCCTTCCCCCTCCCCCCGCCTTTTAATCCGAAAAAACAAACAAATAAACCCAAACGGTAAAAATCTTTAGGTCAGAAGGTTTCTGTCTTTCTGCCTCCTCCTAGTCCCTTCCCCCAACCTCCAGCACACTCCAAACTCCACTGAAGTTAACTCATTTCTTCTGTGAGCGAGCTACATTGCGGATGGGAAGGGTTACAATGGATTTGCCGAATCAGGCGGACGCATCCGCAATTCTGAAGGCAGGTACATCTGATTGCTCACACCTGCCCGAGGTGGCAGTGATGCTGCTGTACGCATCTCTGCACGCAATCGTTTACGGGAAGGCTGGGTTGCTTGTCCTACTGAAGAGTGGTGGCAGCAACTGTTTTGGGAAACCTCTATTGGCTGCTCGGTAGGGACAGCTTCACACGGTGTGCACAGCATCCCCCCTTCCCCTTACCTCTGCAGTGGGAACAGTGTATCCTTTGTCTCTATCTACCCAACAGACTGCCTGACAACTAGGCCTGGACCACAGGGCAGTGGCCCCAGCCGTGACCAGGTTAACCAGCCTTGCGTGTTCTCGCAGGGCACTCCTCACACCGCCCTCGGGCCTGACAACTCTTCCTGGCAGCCTCAGGGCTACTCCAGGGGCTACCTGGGCCCTCTCCGTCTGCAGTTTCCTGACTGGACAGGGAAAGCAGAATTTGAGAGCAAATTCTCTCCCTCATTCTCTCCTGGGTGTGAAAGCTTGTCCTTCAGCAAAGGCAACTCTTCAGGCTGCAAACTCTCAGGCTCTTGCCTGGCTGCTTGTGAGTCTCTTCTCCACTTTGCAACTGTAGGCGCTTTTACCTTCTGAGGGCCTGTGGTCACATTGCTTTGATTTTAGAGCTCAGATTGCCCAACCCATTATCTCTGCTGTGTGAAAGCAAGGAGATCTCAATAGTAAGTGATGAAGTGCAGCTGGGAAAACAAGAGCAGACTGGGAGAAGCCAGACTGAAATGCCTGGGTGTTTGGGGGCCTGAAATCTAAAAAAAATAATGAAAAGCCTGAAAAAGTAAAGTTTTCCAGGCCTGCAGCTAAAATCAGCTGTCTCCTTTGGTCTGTTACATCTCTGCTCATTTCCTTCTCTGTGATGTAAATGTTAGGTAGCATTTGGGGGTCATCCCAGAGAGGTGAGATGCTCGTTTAAAATTTTCTCTCTGGCTTTTTCTTCATTGTATTTGGATTTTTATTTTTATTTATTTTTTTTAAAGATTCTATTTTTAAGTAATTTCTATACCCAACGTGAGGTTTGAACTCACACCCAGAAGATCAAGAGTTGTATGCTCCACCAACAAAGCCAGCCAGGCACCCCCCGGATTTTTGTTTTCAAATTTCCAACCCATACCAAGCAATTTTGTTGTATGTACTAACTTTTGGTGTTCTATTCCTGTTTTATCCTCCAGCCAGTAGATGCCCCACCTTGATTTCTTAGAATAATTGGCTCTCAATCATTGCTGGTTGGAGGGTGGCTTAAAAAGTAGTCAGAGACATACTTAGACAATTAAGAAAATGGGTGGCTGTTTTGTCTTTGAAGAGCTCCTGGAAAAGGGAATTCCCTCAGTCCTTGGTAACTCCATTTATCTTGCTTTGTGTTATTTTCTACCCGTCGGGGGGCAGGAGTCACTGTAGTCTCTGCTTTCTCCTTTCTACAGATGATTGATCCAGTGTTGGCTGAATCACCCCACCAGATACCACTTTTAATCAGTGTTGCTGGAAGAGTTAAGAGATATCCCTTCCCTACCTATGGGGGAAAATCTGCCCAAAGAGGTGAATAACTGAGTCTGGAATGTGTTTTGAGATTGCTTTCTTCTCAGGCAACCCATTCTTACTCATAAATGAAGAGGCATTTGTTGCGCTCTCTATATTTGGGAGGGAGAGAAATGTGTAAGAAAGATATTCTTAAACCTTTCTAAATATTCATTTCCCAAAAGTGAAAGTGCTAGGACATGAGAAAATCTAGGCAGCTTTTCATTTCCACCAAATGCTCTAATTCTAACTTTAGAGGCTACCTTTAGTCGGGAGATCAAGAGAAGAGATGGAGATTTTCATCATGAATGGCCTTTGGTTTCATTTTGATTAGGAGGGTGGCCATGAATGTGGTTTCTTCCAACACAGGCCAGTTTGGTGTGCACAGAGGAGATTCTGCCTGAAAGAATACTGAATCCTGACTGGACCTCTTGTGTGTTTGCGGTTGTCTGACAAAGGAGATCCGGGTGACAGGCTGTGGGAGAACACAGGGGCAGAGAGTCACTGTGGTTGGAAAACAGGTCCAGTGCGTACCTTGCTGTGTAATCTTCAGAGACGAAGGACAGATGGTGCACATTTGAAACCCAGAGTGTCTTCATGATCATTTTGTTAATCTTCCCTCTACGTTTTCTTAGTATTTAAGTTTACGAACCAAGTCCTTGAGAAACAATTTTAAAATTTCAAGAAAAAATGAAAGGATAAGTTTACCTCAGTCATGGCAGTGCCCTGAGCACTGGGCTAGATTTTTGGAATAATGTTTGTGCCTCACCAAGGCAGAGCTTCCGCAGAAAGAGTGGGCTTTCTGTATGTTCTGCTCTCTAGAGAAGTAGGACATTCTAAGCATAGAACGGTGGTTTCAGACCCAGCAGGTCCTACTTACATGTGTCCTGTATGCTTAGATGGATGGAGGTCTGGCCCCGACATCCATTCCTGCCCCTGTCAGCTCTGACATATTATGAACCTGCCCCCCACCTCATCCTCAGCATTGCTTTGCATTGTGCCTTCCTGAGAGTCAGCGACGGGGTCTGGTTTCACAGCAGAAAGAGGCAGGAGAATTATATAGTTAGAGGCGACTACGTTTTCTCCTTCCAGGCCCCCTTCCCTCAGTCTGCAAACCTGCATTTTTAATGCTGTCATCCTTTATCATCTAACCTAGAGGGGCACATTTCAGGAGCCACATCCACTGGGCAGAACACATCTGGCTGTCCAGAAAAGGGGTGTTCAATTCCATGCCCCTGTTTCTGGATGTGGTCTCCTCTAGAACTGTCACACTTCATGTATGTTCTACTTATTTCCACATTCTGTTTTCTGTCTCTAGCACTATTGCTGCCTAACTGTGACTATAGCTTTAATTTATGCATAATACAATAATATCATTTATTGTCCACTCTGGTAGGCATTGTTCTAAGGTCATAACATATGTAGTCTCAGCTCTCTTCCCAGTAGGTTCCCGATATAGGTGTTAACAACCATGCTTCACAGATGAGAAAACTAAGGTTTACAGAGTTTAAGTAATTTGGTTAAGGTCACTCTAGTAATGTGTGCTAGAGTGAGGGTACCAAGTTCACCTACCTTCTTCAACTATGGTACTTGGTATTTGGTGTTTTGTTTTTTTGTTTTCTACCTCAGCTTTATTCCTAGTTATACTCTTTCTCTTTGGAAATAGGAAAGGTAAACACCTGAGTTCTTTTATTCTTTCTCCTGAACTGTGTTACCATTGGAATGGCATGAGTACCTTACTCCTGGAATGTTCAATCAAAGGCTGATTGAACTCAGAGGAATTGTTAAGGGAAGGATTCAAGTTCCATCACCATGACCCTTTACAGAGAGCTTCCACTTACGAAGCATTTCCTGCATGTTTTCTGTTTTATTCCCCAATGACACTATGAGGTTAAGTTGTATTGTCAAGTCTGTTTTAGAAGTGAGGAAGCCAGGGCTCAGGGTCATTACCTGAATTGTCCAAGGTTACTCCCTATGATGGATCCAATCTTGGAGGTAAATCCTGGACTCTGATTCTACAGTGCTTTGCCAGCCAGCTGCACTGACTTACCTGATTTGTCCTGGCCTCTGATTGCTGCCTCATCTACTCTGTCTTTGGGACCATTGCCAAAGCAATTTTCCTTAATAGCCCAACTCAACACAGTGTCCATTTATATACCCCCAATTCTTTGGTGGTTCGCCACTGCATGCAGATGCAGTAGGGGATGTGGTTCCCCTTGACAGTGTGGTCACTACCTAAATTTCTTGCCCAGTCTTTCCTTCCTCTTACTATATTCCTGGTACTCCAGCAACTTTTGTCCACGCCCATTTCTTGATCATGTCCTCTTACTGGTAAGCTGTTGGCTCTGCCTGGAGTTTTCTTCCATCTTTAAATCATCTTTTGAGTTTTCCTCTTCCTGCAAGATTCAGCTCGGATCCCCCCTCCAGACCCAGCCAGCCCTCTACTTCAGGCCCACTGAATACTATTGGTGTGTTTCTATAGGAGACCTATGGCAGCCTTCTCTTGTAACTTCTCTGTGCTTCAGTTTTTGGTCTTCAGTGGGGCTGATAGCAGTGCCGAATGCAGGGTGGCGAGGGTTAAATGAGTTAATGCCTGGAAAGTGCTTAGAATAGTGCTCAGGGCATGGTCATTGCTGAGCTCCTTGCCTGTGTGTCTCTGACCTCTTCAGGCTCAAGAACTAAGTGTTTTTTCTTTCCACAGCACCCAGCAGAGTATTGTATACATCATTTTGCCTCACATAAGTAACTGACGGATCAGATGGATCCTCCAACTCTGAAGGTTCATGATTTTCCTTGCTCTTTAACTATTTGTTGTTTTTCTGAAGTTCCAATTTAACCAGCACCCTGTATTTTTATTTGCTAAATCTGGCAACCCTATCTTTTTTTTTTTTAAAGATTTTATTTATTTATTCATGAGAGACAGAGAGAGAGAGAGGCAGAGGGAGAAGCAGGCTCCCAAGGAGCAGGGAGCCCGACGCGGGACTCGATCCCAGGACCCCGGGATCATGACCTGAGCCGAAGGCAGACGCTTAACCATCTGAGCCACCCAGGCGCCCCTGGCAACCCTATCTTATCTTCCCTCCCCCGCCCTCTCAGACCCCAGCCCCCAGAGTCCAATCCTACTCAGTTGTAGAAGGCTTGTCCCTATCTTTCCCGCATAATGTTCCCTATTGTGTCAGAGATCCTGTCCCAGGCCAAGGGAACTAGCTATTGGGAATTAGAGTCAGGCAACCCTCTGTCCCCACTGCCTCACTAGTATGGAAATGCTGGAGTGAGCAAGCTTTCCTCTGCAAGTGTCAGGTCTGTGACTGAGAGAGGTGTATCACTGGCATCCTATTTATTCGTTCTTCATGTGTTCACCAGTTCACGCACTCATTCATTCATTTAACAAATGTTATTAAACCCTGGCTTTGTGTTAGGCACCCCATGAAAGCCTTGCTAAAAGACATGCAAACCGTCTTAACTGTGACCCACAGTAAGAAATATATTTTACACTGCAATCCTGAATGCACATAGCTCTTTATACCTATAACATTGAAATTAAGTTTCAAGAATAATACGTTTACTTATGACAGGGGACGTACTTTGATCTTTGCAATTCTGTTCTTTCCATTCCATTTCTTCCATTCAATTAAGAATTAAACAGGGAAAGACCCACTGAATTGATTTCATGAGTTGTGACTCATAATTTGAAAAGGACTGCTGTATAGGATGGTAAGATTCTATTTTTACAGAACAATTGGCATTACCTCATTATCCCAGTACTATACTTACACATTATTACACCATACAGTAGGAGATTTTTTGTGGTCTACCATGGGAAGCCAATCACCATGAATAACATTATTTTTTGGGAGAAAATATTTTCAGGGTGTCAAACAACTAACTTACCAAATAACCTTTGATAAATATTCTGCCTCTAAATTGGGTAAAAGTTTTGACATGTTACCTGAGCCCATTTTATGATACGCTTTTTATTTAGAACATTGTAGTTGGATTTCAATTTATTTCTCTTTGCATCTACTAACAACAAATGTGCTCCATGGGCTGAATGACTCCTCAGGCTACATTTATGGATCTTTCCAGCTTTATATTTTAATTGACCCCCAACTCTTCTCTCTTGAAAGAACTTGCACTTTCAAGCAGTTTTTTTCCCCCTCTAATTTGCCTGGTAGAGATCTTGATTTTGTCTATCACAGTGAGCCCCTTTGTTTAAATGAATCTTACATGCTCTCATCCACTTGGTCATTCTGATGGGCTTCAAGCATCTAAAGAAAGAGCCAAGTGGTCAGGCTGTTTTGAAAGCAAATAATTTGGATGAGGAAGGCTGTAGCTTCTGTGACTGGATGTCGGCGCATGATCAGAAGGGAGAAGTTTACTTTGAGAATAATAGCTCCTGTTGCCACAGCTGGGCTTTCGATGACGGTCATTTGAATTTTAAGCTAATGGATACTGAGTTTGTCTTGTAAATTCACAATTCAGTTTGTTTGAAGGCCAATTGGATTGCTCCCTCACATCTGAGCCATTGTATACGCACAGGCAACTCTACTTACCTTTTGTGTTGGTTGCTTTTAAACTCTGCTTGTGGTCCTAAATGCATGCATTTCATTTATAGGAATATTTGGTCCCATTATGATTACATCTGTCTAATGGCTTCTTGCTGAGAAACCATTACATGATGTTTTCCTTTTTGTATTTTGATAAGTAAAGGCTGGTGTTTCCTATCTGTCAAATGGCCAGTGCTGGATGCATGTCACAAGGAACAGGAAAAGAGCTTCATTCTTTATTTCCTTTGGCTTAGTTCTTTTCAATTTGTGATAGTATTCTTGTACATTATGAATTTCTTTACTTCACAGGTCTTTGATAAAATACAATAGGTCTAGTAGTGACATTTATATTTAAAAAGTTCTACCTGCTTGGGGTTGCCTATAGAAGTAGCCCATAAAGAAAATGACAACTTTTGTTTACCTGAATTTCATGATGAGTAAGGACTGTGCTTTCTACCCTTGGAGAATCTTAAATGTATTCTAGGCCTATTTCCCCAAATGCCTATAATATAGTTAAGTATTCTGTATCCCTTTCAAACCTCTACATTTTCAAAGCAAAAGAGAGGACTCATCACCCTCCCTGGACCCACCTGGAACCTCCTTCTCCTTTCCAACTCCACTGTCGGCCAAAAGCACCACACATCTTTTTACCTAGAGTAGCTCTTTGGTGCCATTTTTACTTTCTTCCTTTTCTGTTTTCTTCAGGAACAATCTGTCAGTGACTCCTGCAGATTCTTTCTTGGACTTAGACCTTTCTTTTTATCCCTATTAGTTTTTGTCCACTGATCTGACAAACATTTATTGAGTATGTACCATGACCAAGGAGCAGTAGGGTCTGGAGGGGATTTCACGATAAGTAATAATTGGTTTGCTTCTTTCAAGTCTTCCTTTTTTCCCCTTTTCCTGAATATGCTGCTAGTGTACTACAATGCCTTTTCATTGTCACTTTCAAGAGTCTGTCTATGTCACTTTTTATTTCCACTGCAAGAGTCTGTCTCTGTCACTTTTTATTTCCAAAGGTTCAAGTCTTTAAATTCTGCCTGGGTTATTTCTAAGGTATTCTCTTAAGTGTCTTACTCTGCCTAGCTAACTTTATTTCCTGCCATTAATTTTCTTCAGAGATCCTCACAGGTCACATACAAATTCTTGCCCCTGTGCCTTTGTTGATGCTACTTGCTTATCCTTTAATATGATGACCTTTCTTCATTCTTTCCATTCTTCCTAACTAAACCCTACCAGGGCCAGGGTAAAGATCCAGCCCTTCATGAAGGCTTCTCCAGTTATGGGAAAGAGGCTAAGAGTACACAGGCTGGAGATTCAGATATTTGGCTTCCAGTCCTGGCTCTTCCAATTCTTATCTATATGACCTTAAACAAAATAGTTCTTTGTGTCTCGCTTTTATTTTCTGTAAAATTGGAATGATAATAGTAACTATCTCATTGAGTTGTTATGAAGATTAAATAAGATAATTCAAATAAAATACTAAGCATAGTGTTTGGCATGTAGTTAATTGACAAATAGTATAATGATGATGATGATAATGATGATAATTATATACTTTCACCTTGATCCCGATACCCTGGGGTGTCTCTCTTCTTTGACTACCTTAGGACATACCTTTTACTTTTCTGAATTCCCCACAGTGCTGAGCACAACATAGGTACTCAATCAGTGCTCGTTAATTTTGAAAACATGCCCAATGCTGTTTTAGCAAAATCTGGGAGCCAATTTATTTCTGAATATATTTAATTGTATTTTATGGAAATGCGACAGCCACTGTCCTTCAGTGACTTGCCCCCTAATCTATGGGATGTGTATTGATGTTAGCTAACTTGGGCTGCAGTTGTACAAATGTTGATAATGTACTTTTACATACAACTCTGGCAGAAGTAGTACTTAACAAATGTGCCAATTATAAATTCCATTTAAATGAAATTCAACCATAGATTGCAATATAACTAAGCACGGAGTATTTTTTATTTTTCAGTTGGTTTGCAAACATGCATCCTCAAAATAAGTCCAGTGAAGCAAATCTGTGCTATAAGTCAAGATTTTATTCATCAGACTTTTATGTTGCATGCTGTTGGTGGAGAATTCTGGCTGGAAGTCAGATTAGATTATTCCAAAATTAATTTACTCCAAAGAACACTTACCCAGTGGGCTTTCTTATCATATTTCCAGTGGGAAAGAGGGAGTAATGACGCCCTGCTTCTCTGGAAACTCTGTTGGATGGCCTAAAAGCATGGAAATATACTTTCACGGAGATTATTTGAACTTGGCTGGAAGCCAAGTGAGGGAGCCTACGGAGGGGGTGCATGGGGCTGAAAGCTAGAGGGTGGCAGCATTATGCATTGTAAAGAACCTACACCAGGAGTCTTAAGATCTGGATTCTGAGCCTGGCTCATCTCCTCACTGGCTGAATGCTATTGGGGGAAATCTCCTTACCTTTCTGTCAATTTTTGTAGCTTTAAATGAAAGTAACAATATTCGATTTGCTTTATTCACAGAAATGATGTGAGGCTCCAGAATTGTAATAAATGTGAAAGTCCTTTATAAAATATCAAGCATTATATAAATGTGAATTGCTATTTCTGATACTCTAATGGAGAGCACAGAAACATAAGGTGCATACTTGGCATCCCAGGCATGCAAGGATCTGTTGGTGAATGGACTGTCAAGGATGGTATGGATGGTAAGGAATAGAAATGCTTCCATTTGAAAGGTAGCGAAGGAAATAGGAAGCAGTCATAATTTACAACTAGAGCTTTAACCCCTGGGCAGTAAGTCCTGGAATCTACTTGTATCTAGAGGTTTCCTTAAAGAATAAAGCACTTGCTCAGGACGAAACTTAACTGAGTTTATGAGTGAAATTCTATCAAGATGTGGGGAGGGCGGGAGCAGATATCAGTGGCAGGAGGCAAATTGTAAGGAGGGATTGCTGGGCTCTGAAGAGGGTCTGAGAGTCTAGGATTATAGATTGCAGAAACGTACAGTGGCTGTTGCTTGAACTCCCTCCCCTTTCCTTCTGTACCCGGAGCCTGGCTACTCTGTGTCAGAAAAAGGAACTTGGCCCCAGAGCAGGATCATCCTATATTGTTTCAGAGAGTAGAACTCAGAGAAGGAAACCCTTTCCATGCAAGGGGGAGCACTGATGGCCTGGGCAGAGCAATAATGGGTAGTCTCCTGGAGGAGACTTTCAGGCTTATGGGCAACCTGGAGCTAGCAGGTCCTATGGTTGCCAGGACTGGTTCGAGAGCTCACATGATGTAATTTCCCCCTGAGGACACCTACCAATACCAAAGAAGGAGGGATCTTTGGAAGAGAATCTGATGTTCTCAGGGTGGAGGTGGGTTTATGTGGCCAGCAAAATTTGGGTATGTGATAAGATGATTTCATTTGAAACCATATTTAGGTACAGAATATTGGTCCACATACTCCTTAATCAGTGTCCTTCTTTCCTATTCCATTCGTGAATTAGTGTAGGCCTTTTGTGAAATCTAATTCCCCAGGCCTTTTTTTTTTTTTTTGGTCCAACAATCTATTCTTAATGTTCATTTTAGCCAAATTTCATATGTGTTAAAATGTGTTGTATGTCCGTTAGGAGAAAGAAGGGTGGTGTGGGAGAGCTCAGATGCACATACGGAGCCACACATAGGAAGACACATAGACAGACTGACACACAGCAATTTGCTTCTGGGATGGCCATGATGATTGAACCACATGACCAGTGGTTAAAATGCATCCAGAAATCTCTTTGATTTTATTTACCACCTATGCTCCAAAACCTTAAATGTACTATGTACGTACATGAGACCGAGGGTGTGGGACACTTTTCAGGGGCTCACAAATCAAACTTCCTTTTCTTTTGAGTTTCTCTTTTGCCTCCTTCCTCTCTTCTAGCTTAGGAAGGTCCTTTCTAAGAAATCTGTGACATAGCTGTGTGCGATTTTCATTTTCTCCATCTCACTCTGCAAATAGAAACTGCTTTCATTTTTTTCTCATGTATAAAGAAATAGTGCATCTGATTTCACAGGCCAGAAAGAAATGATTGGAAAGCATCCAGCCAGGCCCTGGGGAACCCCCTAAAATTATCCTCTACCTTATGGACTGTCCAGATTGTTTGTATGTGTGGCTAGGGAAGAGGGGGCAGGGAAGTGGGATTTGGGAAATAAAATTTTCTCATGCCCAGATGCTGTGAGTGAGTCAGATGGCTGGGTGAGTACCCTGATGCCTCCAGTGATTTTAGCAGTTCATTTGCTCAGTGCCAGGTTTGGATGTCCAAGCAGCTGGGCGGACCCTCTGGGGTTCCTAGTTAATTCAGCTCCCTCTCTGCATGTTGTATGGACTTCCCTTATGTGTGAATACTTCCTAGATAAATAAAGGGTTTCTTTAGGGTTGCATCCTTGATTTGGAATTGCTGTGAGTTAGAGTGACTAAGATATATACTCTCACTTAGCAGAGTTGATGGATAATGGACAATAAAAACAGTTCTTTTGAATTTGCCAAAACACCTTACATACGTAATTTTATTAGAAATGGAAAAACAGTAGGGGATTATTTTACTCTATTTACAGATGGAAAAACTAGGGAACAGGGAATTAAGAAATACTAGCTCTGGAAAACAGCTTGGGTCTAAAAATTGTCTAACGAAACTTTCATATAATAAAAATAATTTATCACCTCTCCTATGTATGATTTCCTCCTTCAAAGAATTAAGAAGATAGCACTCTAAAAAATACCACCAATTTAAGGGCATCTGGGTGGCTCAGTTAAAGGTCTGCCTTTGGCTCAGGTCATGATCTCACAGTCCTGGGATGGAGCCCCACTGTGGGCTCCCTGCTCAGGGGGAGTCTGTTTCTCCCTCCCCCTCTGCCCCTCTCCCCTGCTCATGCTCTCTCTCTGTCTCTTTCAAATAAATAAATAAATAAATAAATAATAAATAAATACATACAATCTTTAAAAAAATACCACCATTTGAAATCATTACTATGAAATTCTTGGCAAAATCACAAAGTGGTACCAAAAACTGTAATGTATCTTACCTCGAATACAGTTTGGAACAATGTAGAGTATGCCTAAATACCATAAAATATTATTATTTAAATGGAAAATTAGGGACTCAGTTGGTAGAGCATGGGACTCTTGATCTCAGGGTCATGAGTTTGAGCCCCATGTTGGGCATAGAGTTTACTTAAAAAATAATAATAAAATACATAAATGAAAAACTAATTCCATCATTAGTAAAGTTTCTGCCCATTTCTGGCCTTGGAGATGAATATGATAACAAATGGAAGCACCTTTGGTTATCTCTTTCCAAAATCATTTTCAAGCCCTTCCTTGTCCACAAAATTAGCATAAATCCCACCTTCTATTTCTAACTATCCCCATCTCTTCCTTTAATTTCCTTAGATCACTGGATGAAGAGTACCCAAGCCGTGAGCTATAAAGAATAATTAGATTTTTCTCTCTCAACAAGCCATTCCTAAGGTACAGCATGTTGGGGTGATGGCCCAGGATTTTATGTTATGGGGTCTCCTATCCTGCTGGTGGCCGAGAGTGTTATCAGTAGAAGCGAATAATCAACAAATTTTGTGGCACAGTGCTTTCTAGATCTGGAAGCACCTTGATTGAATCCTCTGAATGGTTCTTAAAGTATTATCATCCCCACTTGACAGACTTAGAAGCTGAGGTTCAGAGAGGAAAAGTGAATGCCCCCAGATAACCACAGCCAGAGAACAATGGAGCTAGGACTTCAGCTCTAGGTCTTCTGTTCCCAGGCTCCCCCACTCTTTCTTTTTTCTTTTCTTTTTTTTTTTTTTAAAGATTTATTTATTTGAGAGAGAGAGAGAATGAGAGAGATAGAGAGCACGAGAGGGAAGAGGGTCAGAGGGAGAAGCAGACTCCCTGCCGAGCAGGGAGCCCGATGCGAGACTCGATCCCGGGACTCCAGGATCATGACCCGAGCCAAAGGCAGTCGCCCAACCAACTGAGCCACCCAGGCGCCCTCCCCCACTCTTTCTAGGGCAACCTGGGTGTGAGCTGTGATGACCTCACCAATGTAAGGGAGCAAGCAAACCGCATACGCATTAGTCATCTCAATGATGACTCCAGTGTGACCAAGGCAAAAGTTGGTGCCCACTCCCTGTATCTTTAGTGATATTAAAGGCTGCCTTTTTAAAAAATGAGATACAGACAACATTATATTAGTTTCAGGTATACAACGAAGTGATTTGATATTTGTCTATATTGTGAAATGATCACCACAATAAGTCTACTTAACATCTGTCATCATGCAAAGTTACAGAATGTATTTTTTCCTTGTTATGAGAAATTGTAAGATTTATTCTTTTAGTAACTTTCAGGTATGCATTATACTTATTAGCTATGGTCACCACACTGTGGACAGTACATCCCAGGGTTTATTTATTTTATAATTGAAAATTTGTATTTGTTTGACCACTTTCATCCATTTTGTCCACCCCGACCTCCCACCTCTGGCAATCACCCATCTGTTCTCTGTATCTGTGAATCTGTGAGCTTCTTGCTTCTTTCTTTTTCTCCTCCTCCTCCTCCTCCTCCTCCTTCTTTTGTTTCCATACGTAAGTGGGATGATATGGTATTTGTCTTTCTCTGTCTCTGACCTATTTCACTTAGTATAGTGTCTCCAAGGTCCATCTATGTTGGACAAATAGCACAATTTCATTCTTTTATATGGCTGAATATACATCACATTGTCTTTGTCCATTTGACTGTCAGTGGACACTTAAGTTGTTTCCATATTTTGACTATTGTAAATAATGTTTCAGTGAACATGGGAGTGAAAATGTTTTTTTGAGTTAGTGGTTTTTGTTTGTTTGTTTGTTTTTTTTTGATAAATACCCCAAACTGGAATTGCTGGGTCATTTGGTAGTTCTATTTTAAATTTTTTTGAGGAACCTCCATACTGTTTCCCGTAGTGGCTGCACCTATCTCTTGTCTTTTGGATAATATGCTGCCCTTTAATGATTATCTTCTAGAGTGTAAGCTGAATCTTTACTCTGTCACTCATCATTTATTATTTGTGTGGCCATAGGCAAAGTACTTAACTTCTCTAAGCTCAATGTCTTCATCTATAAAGTGAAGACAGTAATTGTTATAAGGGTTAAATGAGAAAATACGTGTAAAATGTTAAGTACTATGCCTGACACATAATTAACATTAGATGTTACCTTTCTTCTTATTTTTCCACTTCGTAACGTTTTAGTGTCATTCCTCTTGTATTAATTATTTGGAGGTGGGATCGATTTTGAGTAGACATGTGATGGGTGTGGGGAAGACCCCACTACAGAAAGCACCTGTAGTATACTTTGTCTCTGGCCCACATGAAAAGCAAATTAGATGCCACAGCACTAGTGATGATAAAAGATTGGTTTAATTTCTATCTTTCTTGGGTAGATAAACCAGTGTGTACTTTTCTTTCTGAAGTCTCTTGCCCATAACATACTGTGCTATGCTGATTACTCATTAAACAAGTATTTATTTAATCCCAGTTATGTGTCCTATATGTGTGCTTGGTGCTGTAAGGATTACAAAAGGAAGAAGGCATAGTCTCTGCCCCAAGTTTACTTGAGGAGGCTTGATTTCTAAGCACAAAAACAGAGGACTATTCTGAACTGGGTGTGTGGTGGAAAACCAGTATGCCTATTCTAGGGAAAAGATTTCACAGACTAACTCTTCCCAGCATGCTTCCAAGTGCTGTGACAACCCTTTAAAATATTTGTCAAAAGAAGTAGTCAATTTCAGAAGAAATTGTGCTTTTCCAGATTGATGCTATAAATAGGCAGAATAAGTTATTTGTGTCTTACAACTTTTTAAGACACAGCAATGATTAAAAATGGTAAAAAGGTGGCATTATGTCTGGGTCTGGGGTCACATCAAAACCTTTTTGAATTTGTGTCTCATTATTGGATTTTTTTGATTTTTGTTTTGTAGTGGCTTAGGCAAGTTACTTTCTGCATATGTAAAATGCTCTAAATAAAAATGTCTCACTAGGCTGTTCTGCAGATGATACGAGATATGATGTAAAAGCACTAGGCATAGCACATGGTAGCAAGTATCCAATTAGCAATAGTTTTCTTTCTACATTGATGGATATGCTCCTTGTCTTTTCTAAACTAGAGGTTTAAATGAAGTCCTCCTTTTGAAGCTCCTCCTCCTGTTATCCACTTTTATTCTCCTATCCCCTGGAGCATTTCAATACTGTGTGCTGCTCAGCATGGCTTTACATGCACAGCCCATGAAAGAGTTAATAATGCTGTGCTCCAACCTTTCTAGTTTGCTGGAGCTACTTAATCAGAGAAATCATTGTGGCTCTTTTCATGCAACTCATTGATGTCCAAAGCAACTAATTAGAGAGAAGGAGTATAGAAAATCAATCTTTACTAACATTGACATTTCTTCCAATTTAAGCAATTGGTTTGCTTACATGCTTTGTGAAAACCTGTTGAGATCTAAAATTATCCCAGATGACTACATTAGAGAGTTCTAATAGGTTCTTAGTATTAGAACAAAGATTATTTGAACGTTAAATACATAGAATTTGGAAGGGATCCAGCATATTTCATGAGCTCACTAGACAAGTAGTTTGTATTCACGACGCCATTAGAGAAGTCTCCTGTCAAGTTGGGGGGCAGTATAACTCTTTGAGAATGTAGCCTATTAGAGGGAAGAGGTTTGTGTTTGGTATTTCCCTTTACACCTCTAGTTCTTGATCTTTCTCCACTCTACTGTAGGAAGCCAACCTGTATGAAATACATCCACAGGCTTCTCTTGGCCTCAGCCTCTAATTGGGTTTAGTCAATGGGGAACATTGGTCAGAGACTGGAAGGAGTGGAGATTGTGAGGGCAAGGCATTTATTACCTCAACTCCCTATTTGCAAGGTCACCTTGAGCTGGCTGTGTCTTTCTACCTAAGATCACAGCTTCTGTGATTCTCTCCCTATAGCCTGTCTGTCTCCACTTTCCTGCAACTCTCCCTTCTCTTGCTACTTTGTGTGTGTGGGATGGGTGGGTAATGGGACATGTTACTGGCCCCAAGATAGTGTATCATGCCTTGTGGTTTTTCTTATACTCTTCTTGTATCTTTGTAAATCGTCAAAATTTTACTGAGCTTTCCTTAAATTACCCAATTTGAATATGTCATCTGTTTCCTATTAGAACTTCAAGTGATAGAGAACAATAGCAACTTCTTGAAAGATCAGAGTGACCACTTGAATTACTGGTTTGTAAAAAATTCTGCCAATTCATAAAAATGCTGTGTGCCTCATTACATATTCAGGTAAAAGTGGATGAATTCACAAGAATGGTGTATAATGATGTGGCTTGTGTTGGTTGTGTTTTGTGGTTAAATAGAATGTCATTTGGGTCGAATGAGGATAGTATTAGAAGTTTAGTAAATGCCAGTGTCTTCAAAGAGTTAGAGATGGAGTGGGATGCTGAATGAATTGCATCTTAACTTCTTAACTTGCACGTGAGGAATCTGAATCACCAAGAAGTTAGATGAGTTACCCAAGGTCAGAAAATTAGTATGTGGCAAAGCTGGGTCTTGAGCCACGTCTTGCAACGCTAAGGCTAGTGGTTGTTTTAGTGCTTCAAATGGTGGAAAGAGTTAAATTTAGTTTTTGTTACGCAAAATATATGGATTTGACTTTAATTGGTCAGTTTGCAATGAACTAGAAATGTACTCCGGTGTGGTGTGGGTTTGATTTGTTTTTAAATAGGAAATTAAGTGCAAGTAAGGAATTTCAGTTTACAATAACCCATCTGTCACATTGGCTTAGCCAATTAGAACAATGTTATGAAGATGTTAACATTGTTTTAGAACTTGTTTATTCATAACAGATTTTTTTTGCTGTATAGTACTTAAAATTTCAGAAAATATGATTTGTACTATTGCTGAGTGATGAATTATAAAAATACTCAGAAAAAATGCTGAACTCTTTTAGTATTTTATTATTAAAAGAGTTTTGGGGAAACTGGTCTCTTACTGATTTATACTAGAAAAATATTTTATTTTCTATTGTGTATGTGGTGTATGTACCCTGAGAGTTGGAAGAGTTGTTACATGGAAGGTATCAGTGTTTCTGCCTTTAAGATAATAACAGCCTAATGCAAGAGATATGGGATAGAGAGTATATCCAAACTGGAAAATAAACAGGGTAAAATTTCTGTCTAAGCCAACTGTTAGGAGGACCTACAAGATAATAATACCTTCAATTCAAGTATAAATCCCTGAAGTCCAGGGTAAAAACTTAACATTTCTTTCATAGCATCTTCTACCTATTTACATGGTAGGCAGGGAAAATAATACTTAGTAAATATTTGACAAATAAATAAATCAGGCTAGTGATGAAATCACAAAAGGTGTTCTTGTAGTATTTAAGGAGTAAGAAGGGAGTTTGGTCTAATCTGTTTTTTTTATCCAGTTCATAGTTCCAAGGCTAGATGGTTGGGAGTATTACTTTACTATATCCATTGTGTGTGAGTGTGGCGACATTTTTTTCTATTTAGGTTTGCATATAGAAAAATTAGATCGTCAACTCAACATTATCCCTTTAATAAATTAAAAAGTGGAACTGTTTAGGTAAACAAATCAATAGCAGGTTGATTTAAATCAATTTTACTATGAAACATCATTTTTCTCACACATAAAATCTTGAAAATTAAGAAATATAAGCCGTTTATTGGCTTCAGTTTTTGTGCTTTGATACTGATCCATGAAAACAATGACTAACACCAGCCAAATGTGTTAGTTTTCCTTGCACTTTTGAAATGCAGTAAGGTGGTCTTTGCTCTAATTTTGTTTTCCTTGATAATGCTGCACATTACTATATTACCTGCATATTTTAGAATTTTGAACTATCAAATTTGCCTCTGTGTAATGCAAATATGTGCCATTCCCTTTAAAAACATAAATGGGTCCTTGTTTTTTTAATATCAAGATAGGCTCAATTATCTTTTGAAAGGTGGAGCTTTCAGAGGCAGATCTGTTGAAAAGATAATGGTCAACTATATGCTTATCCAGACATGAAGATTATATTTTGATACTGACGTTTCCTCCAAAAAGAAAGTTAAATAGAAAGTTACACCATGGTCCTCTGGAGAGAGTACTCAATGCTCCTTTATTACTTATTCTATCAAATTAGTTTTCTTCCTCATTTGACCCCAAGGTGGAGGAATACAAATATGACAGGTTGCAGAACTCACACTGAGCCATATCTGTGAGTGGGTGGATCCTTAGTACGCATATGTCTGTCTCTTTTTCCTTCTTCCTTTCTTCGAACATGGTAAGGACCAGGGAAAACTCCTACTTGTGAAAACACACAGCTCTCTCTTTTCTCTTTTTCTGTTTCCCTTCTATATTGTGAGAGTAGAAAGCTGTTCCTCAAATGAGGTCCAACAAGCTATTTTGCTATCTCTAGATTCACTCTCTTCATTCCACAGTGCAACAAATGTGGAGTTACTGTCCTAACAAGAAGATCAATATTAGACAGTGAGAAGAACTATGTTTATTTCTTCACTGTTGTATCCCCAGAACATTGCAATCTTGTAGAGATAGCAGTCTTGTAGAACTAATACACAAATGAATAAATGCATAAAACCACACTATACCTTTTCCATAAACCTTCCTGTTCCCCCATAATCAGGGAAACTTGAAAAACATTTTACTCCATGAGTGTACATATCAAAGGATGTAAAATACTTCTTTGATGGGTTTCTTTCTCCTTTCCCTTTGGCCTTGAAGGCTTGCAGATTTGACTTTCATATTAACCTGACTTCATTTGCTTTCAAATATTGAGGGTGGATAGAAAGGATGTTAGCATCACCTAATATGATTTGTCCTTCTTTGTGGAAGGCCCTGGACCCTAAAATATTTTAGGATAACATTGGTTGTAAATTCTAAGGTGCGTTATGATAGAAACTTTAACATTGTTTAAATTGGTTAAAAATATTGGTATGTGTCTGGCATTTTTAATTTAAATAGTTGAATCTTTATTCTTTTTAAGTTACAGTATCATTCAATTGAAGAACACAGAAGTGTAAAATGTAATGTAGTTTTATTTACTTTTTTGGTAATTGTCCATTTAGATTTTTTGATTTTTTAAAATAAATCTTCAATCACAATTGGAACATTTAGATATTAAATATAGAGATTTTCTTCACAAGGCAAATTGTTTCTGTTATATTCTATGATGTTATAATTTTGAAAGGTGGTTACAAAAAATGAAAATGGAAAAGGTACTTATTATCATAAACCCTTTGGATGTAGGGATGCATGTGAGTATTTTTTTTCCTTGTTGGGTACACTGATGAGATTTCATCAGCTTGTAACAACCCTACTGGTGAGGGCCATACATCCTATTTGGAAAAACAAACAAAACAAAACAACAAAACATTCTGAATTATTCCTCGGCTTTGAGTCTTTTGAAGGCCTTCTTAAAAATCTGACTGATTTTGGAGTACTTTCCAAATGTGAACAACTACCTCATAATCTTAGCATAATGAGATAATGTTAATTTAACTATTTAAATTCAGTGTCCTTGCATGGTCTTAAAAAAAACATTTGGGAAAAGCAGCAAGATTTGGAGGAATAAATCTTGAGACAACTAGGTAAAAAAATTCAAGATAAAATATAAGCCACCCTTGAAAATTATTCCTAGAAGAATTTTATCTGGTAAGGCTTTATTTCCCTTCCTAGTAGTTTGAGATGCTACTTTGTTCTTGCATGTTGGATTGCTAATTTTATTTTCTCCATAACTTTTGTCTTGGTTTTACTGTCTTTAGGAAACAATCTGTTTTGGTACTTCCTTTGAAAAAATTAATAAGATTATTTTTAGAATATAGGGAAATTAAAAGAAATGTAAACCTTTGTCTTCCAAATGTATCTGTTGGGAAAAGAGCAACCCCCTCAAGAAAACTCCACAAAAATACCCCCCAAAACCAAAAAAACCCATCTTTTGAGCTACACCTGTATATTCATTTTATGTGCATACTATTTACTCTTAACTGTATTAGGAAAAAATTAATTCATGACATTCTCCTGGCTTGTCCTTTTTATCTTGTACTATAGATTGTTTAAAAATGAACACTCATTTTTATAAAGCATTATTGGTCTTCAATTGACGTACAGTCATTTGCTATTAATGTGTACAGTTGCTCTAAGTATATAACTTAATAGGTTTTGACTAGTGCATATACATATGAAATGATCATAATCAGGATAATGAACATATCCATCACTCCCAAAAGCTTTCTTGTACTCTTTTATAATCTTCCCACTTGTCCCCAGCAACCACTGATTTGTCTTCTGTCTTTAAGTGTTAGTTTGCATTTTCTGGAGTTTTACATCAAAGAAAAATATTTCCATTTTTTAAAAAAATTTTCTTTGATCTCTGTGTTGGTTTCTATGCATTATGTAAAACAGCCAACTCTCCATCTTGAAGGAGTGGCCTCATGTAGGAGATGGAACCTTACTATCAACTCTGTAGCTCTTGGTTGTCTCTCAAACCTTGGTGATGGTCCAAGCAGCCTACTTTATTTTTAGTGGCTCCCAGTAGTTAAACATGTGCCAACCTTGTTATTTTCCTAAAGGGGAGGATCTCCATCAGCACCTAGATTTAGGCTGACTGGAAGCGAGACCCTTAGGCAGCAGCTTTTAAAGTATGCAAATATACCTCTTTCAGGGGAAAACACCCAGAGATTGGTGTTTCTGTGTATTCTTTCTATGTTGAGAGTGTTACTCATTTTTGTCTTGCTTGTCTATCATTATTTTGTGATCAATCCATGTTATTGTGTGTATCAATAGTTCATTCTGTATTTTTTGAGAGTATTTTATTGTATGGATATGCCCAAACTGGTTTATTCATTCACCTGTCAGTGGACATTTAGATTGTTTATAGTTTTTTGGCTCTTAAAATAAAGTTGCTATGAATATTCATGGACAAGGAGACGTATACTTTTTTTTCTCTTGGGTAATGCTTAGAAGTGGAATGGCTGGATCATTTGGTAGGTGTATGCTTATTGTTTAAGAAGTTGCCAAACTGTTTTCCAAAGTGGTTGGCTGGTTTTACATTTCCATTAGCAGTGTATGAGTGTTTCAGTTCCTCTATATTTTCATTAGCACTTGTTATGTTAGCGCTTGTAATTTTAGCCACTCTAATAGGTGTGTAGAGGTATCTCATGTGGCTTTAATTTACATTTTGCTAATGACTAATGATGTTGAACATCCTATCATGGGCTTATTTGCCATTCATATATCGTCTTTGGTGAAATGTCTGTGTAAATCATTTGCCCATTTTGATATTTTTCTTATTATTAAGTTTTGAGAGTTCTTTATTTATTTTGGATACAATTATTTTATCAGATAAATGATTTGCAAGTATTTTCTCCCACTCTGTGGCTTATCTTTTCCTTCTCTTAGTGGTTCTTTTGACAAGAAGAAGTTTTTAATTTTTATGAAGTTCAATTTACCGTTTTCCCTTTTATTGATCATGCATTTGGTATATCTAGGAAATATTTAATCCAAGGTCACAAAGACTTTTCTCCTATATTTTCTTGTAGAATTTCCGTTTTACATTTTACATATTGGTCATTGATCCATTTTGAGTTACTTTTTGCACATAGTGTGAGGCATAGACCAAAGTTTTTTTTTTTTTTTGCATACAGATATGCAGTTATTCCCACCATTTGTTGAAAGATGATCCTTCCTCCACAAGATTGCTTTAAAATTTTTTTTAAAGATTTATTTATTCCCCCTTTTTTAGAGAGAGTGAGAGAGAGAGAGCATGAGCAGGAGGGGCAGAGGGAGAGGGAGAGAGAATCCCAAGCAGACTCCACACTGAGCATAGAGCCTGACATTGGGCTTGATCTCATGACCCTGAGATCATGACCTGAACCGAAAATAGGAGTAGGGCAATTAATTGACTGTGCCACCTATGTGCCCCCAAATTGCTTTTTTATCTTTATTAAAAATCAGTTGTCTGTGAAAACACTCTGTACTTCCTTTTTTTTTTTTTTTAAGATTTTATTTATTTATTTGACAGAGAGAGAGCACAAGCAGGGGAAGTGGCAGAGGGAGAGGGAGAAGCAAACTCCCCATTGAGCAGGAAGCCTGACACGGGGCTCGATCCCAGGTCCCTGGGATCATGACTGGAGCCTAAGGCAGACACCTAACCAACTGAGCCACCCAGGTGCCCCAACACTCTGTACTTTCTACTCAATTTTACTGTAAACCTATATCTGCTCTAAAAAATAAACTCTTTAAAAGAAGAAGAGGCATTCGGGCTCATCTTTCATCAGATTTATCCCTGAGTATTTAATATTTTTAATGTTATTGTAAATTGCATTGTTTTTTGAATTTTAATTTCTTCTTCTTCTTTTTTTTCTAAGTAGGCTCCATGCCCAGTGTGGAGCCCAACATGGGGCTTGAACTCATGACCCTGAGATCAAGGCCTGAGCTGAAATCAAGAGTCAGATGCTCAACCAACTGAGCCACCAGACACCCCTTGAATTTTAATTTCTAATTGTTCATTGGGAGTATATAAAAATACAATTGGTTTTGTATGTTGATCTTTGATCCTGCAACATTGTAAACCTTACTTCTCAGTTCCAGTTGCTTTTCTGTAGATTCTATTTTATTTTCTATGTAAGCAATCATATTGACATATTTTTCTTTTATTACTTTAAAGATGTTGCTTCATTGTCTTCTCCTGTACCTTGTTGCCCATGGGAAATCTGCTGTCACCCTTATATTTGTCCTTGTCTATGTAATGTGTCTTTGTTTCCCTGGCTGCTTTAAAATTTTTTCTTTTTATCATTGTTTAGAATAATTTGATTATGGTGTGTGTTGGCGTCATTTTCTTATGTTTCTTGTGCTTGAGGTTAATGAGTTTTTTGGTTCTGTGGGTTAATATTTTCATCAAATATTCAAAAAATTTTTTATTTCCTACTTCTCATCTTCAGGGCTCCAATATATGCATAGTAGACCTCTCAAAATTGTTCCACAGCTCATTGATTTTCCATTTATTTCTAAAATTCTTTTTTCTCTTTATGTTTCATTTTGGAAGGTTTCTATTAGTATGTCTTTAATTTAATAATATTTTCTTCTATATACTTAATCTGCCATTGATCCCTTCTAGTGTATTTTTCCTTTTAGACATTGCAGTTTTCATTTCTAAAAGTTTAGTTTGGGTCTTTTTCATGTCTTCCCTGTTACTAAGTTATTGAAAATATGAAATATAGTTGTAACTACTATAATGTCCTTCTAACATTTGTGTCAGTTCTGGGCCAGTTTTCATTGATTGATTTTTTTTTCCCATTAAGATTTGAATTTTCCTGCTTCCTTGCATGCTTGATAATCTTTGATTGGATGCCAGACATTGCCTTTTTGAGTGCTGGACATTTTTGGATTTCCATAGCTATTTTTGTGCTATTATTAAATAATTTATTATTTATTATTTATTATTATTAAATAATAAATTAAAAAAAAATTTGTTAGGGTGACCTCGAAGTGTGCTTAGTCTTGGGCTAATTATTCCTCACTTTTGAGGCAACACTCTTCCAAGCACCCTACTCAGTGACTCACGCATTATGATGTTTCCTCACCTGCTTTGTGGGAACAGGCACTATTCCCAGTCCTAGGTGAGCTCTATGTACTGTTCTTTCTAATCCTCTCAGGTTGTCCTTTCCCCAGCTTCAGCTCGTTTTCTCACATTCATGTTCAAATCAGTTCCCTGCTGAATTTTTTTAGAGAGATCCTCTGAAGATCTCTGGAGTTCTATTTCTGTGCAAGTTTTTCCTTTTTGGTACTCTGTTGTACAAATTTCAGTTGCCTCGGTCTCCCCAGACTCTCAGCTCTGTCCTTTCATCTCAGGGAGTCAGCTGGATTTCCCCTGGATTCCCTCTCTCTGGGCTGCAGCCTGGAAACTCTCTCAAGGCAGGTATGTATACTGGCTCAAATGGCGGCTTCACCTTATTTCTTGTCTCCCAGGGAGCACTGTTCTTTGTTGCCTGCTATCCAGTGTGTTGAAAACCATTGTTTTTATGTACTTGGTTGGTTGGTTGGTTGGTTGGTTTTTGGTGGTTTCAGGTGGGAGGGTAAATCTGGTCTCTGTTACTTCAAATACTCTTGAAGAAATAATTATATGCTAGACAATGTGCTGCATGCAATAAGTATAGCTGTAGGAATTAAGTAAAAGTAGAAGTAATTTCCAGAGTGATAGGAGAAAATACATGGAAAAAGGGAATGAACTGGTATTCGAAGGTTAAGTAGGATTTGGATATATACAGTGGGAGTATCCTATCCCTGCAGTCAGAAAGAGTCCCTCTTTTGTCACAAAAGACCTATGGAGACGTGAATGAACAAAACCTCTGTTGTTGGCTATTTTAAGGTACCAGTCTACATATTTACCTCAAGGAATTCTTTTTGCTTATCTGGATCTTTTAGATGGAAACTATTAAGAGATACAGTGAAATACAAAAGCTTGGTCATTTGAGAATGTGTTGTTTGTTAATATAATACCAGGTTTTAATTTTCAACATCATCTTATTTTACTATATGAGTTTTTATTGTAAATAATAAACAGATGTCACATAAATAGGCTTTGAATCAAGCAGATCTGGATTTGAATTCTGGCTCTGTCATTTATTAACTGTGTCCTTAGACCAGTTACCTCTCTTAGTTTCAGTTTCTTCATCTTTTTTTTTTTTTTTTTAAGATTTTGTTTATTTATTTGACAGAGACACAATGAGAGAGGGAACACAAGCAGGAGGAGTGGGAGAGGGAGAAGCAGTCTTCCCCCTGAGCAGGGAATGTGATGCAGAGCTCGATTCCAGGACCGTGGGATCATGACCTGAGCTGAAGGCAGACGCTTAACGACTGAGCCACCCAGGTGCCCCTCAGTTTCTTCATCTTGAAAATGGGGATAATGGTGGGTTGTTGTCGGGATTAAGTGAGATCATTGATATAAAGTACCTGGAACAAAGCCTGGCAATGACTGAACCCTCAATAAATGATTGGTGCCATTACGTTATATTATGAAGCAGAATGGCAGTCACATGAAGCTATTTTGTGGCATTCAACCTTCTGACATAAAACTGTTTTTTTCTCATCAACTCTTATAGCTGAAAAATCTATATTTAAGTGTACCATTCCTCTATTCATTTCTTAAGCTTCATTTTATTTAGTATTCTCAGTCTTTGCCTACATGATAATAGACATCTGAGTAAAATTTGAAAAAGCATTAGATTTGGATGACTGGGTTCATCTTAATAGCCATGCTGGATTGACCAGATGACCTTGACCAAGTTAACTCTATTTATGGGTGTTTCTCTTCCCCACTTTTTATCTGGACTGTTTCTTTTTTCGTCTCTGTTATCCCTGTCCTGTTCAAGTTGGCATCTTTTCCCAACAGTTTATCCTCTCTGGGTTTCATTCTGGGAGGGAGCTTTGGCTGGTTGATTTTGAGAGTTTGTAGGGACCCAGCTCCCTCAGCCTCTTCAGACCTTACTGGGAACCTCTTGCACTACAAATAGGAATGCCCTGAGTTCTGAGTTTCAGCCACTGTCCTCACATTGATCCACTGTGCTTTCCAGTAAGCACTTGCTGACAATTTTTGGGTTTTCCCATTCTCAGATTCATCAGATATACCCTTTGCTTTTTTCCCTTTCCTCCTACATGGCATAACAAATGGGTCTTGTGGCTACTTGTGGTTTACCCCCATCCACTCAAATTTTCAAGTTCCTGGGGAAATCTTATCATTTAATTGTCACCATTTGATGTTAATACTGCTCATGAGTTTTTGGTTTTGTTAGCCTAGTTGCTCTGTCTGTTTTTATGGGGGGGCCTTTGGGGGAGATTTAAAAACTACATCGTGGCTGCCATCATAGTCCCAGAATTCCTCCCCATCAGTCTATTTTTCACATTTATCTTTTCATTTGAGATATAGCCAACAGTTTTCTGGAAGCTTTGACCCAAAGGTTAATGAAATGGAAACTAGATTGTGATAAAAGAAACTAGCTTAGCTGGAGGTAGCTTGCTGGTGGGATTCTTTTAATGCAGGCATTTGATTTTTCTGGATGTGTCTATCTGTGGCTTAGGATACATTACTTCCTTATTATTTAATTTGCAAATATGACAGTATATATATATCATTTTTATGCATTTCAGATATGCCACATGTCAATTTCTGTTCTTCTGCCCTATAAACATGAGAATTCTCAAAAATTTCTGATATACCACCATTACTTAAAATTCAGGTATTGGTTTTATTCAATATCACCAGAATTATAAAGGAATTTTACTTTTGCCATGTTGACCACTTTTAAAAAAAAGTCTTCTTGGTGAGCTGAGTTTGCTTTCTTTTCCTTCCCTGATCTCTTATTCTTCTTTGTCTTAAAAATCATTTGGGTTGGAAATGTAGGAGGTAAAAAAGATTTTTTTTAAGGGTTTTTATTGGTTTCATATGTAGAGAGTGTCAATTAAGCCAATCCAATTTCTTTTGGAACTTTGCCCTTTTTTTTTTTGAGGAAATTAATCACTGCAGAAATAAACATGTCATCTGGTCATTTGCAACCTTATGGATTTTTGTTCAAGTTTAAAATTGATTAGAAGTAGTGCTGGTAGTGGTCTGGGGTGAGTGAGAGAGGAAGGAAGCAGAATTAATTATCCCCCCAAATCTATCACACTCCAAGGGCATTTTCTGCAGAATCATTACTGTGAGTGTATTGTTAGACCATGAAATGTGAATGTATTAGCAATTTTACCTGATTCACAGGAGAGGAAAATAGGAATCTGAGAAATTTTTTAAAGTCCTGGCAAATATAATTAATCCCCAAAGTTCCTTCTTGTGTTCTATGTTCTGCTGTAGAGAAAGCTGAACTTTTAACAGCAGTAATCACTAATGACTTCTATTTGCCTTACAATAACCATTTTCACTTAATCTTCAGAGAGATTCAGAAAGCCCTCATTTTGGAAACTGTAGAAGTTACTAATGATCACATACATTTTTGTGTACAAGCACACTTCAATAGTTGGATGATTTGTAGCAAGAAGAGGTATTCTCCTCGTCTGACCTCACCTCTGTCCCCAGTACAGCCCATCTGTTCTTCTCTTGAGTCTTGCTGAGTGTGGTACCCAGTTTAGGACTGTTTAATCCCCAGTTCCCCACTCTTGCCAGGCTATTGCCTGCTGTCTGAAAAACCTCTCAACATCAGCTGTGTTAGTAAGAATTAATCTTTCCATTCTTATCTTGCTCAAAACTCAAATTCTGCCAGAAGTCTTCTATTAAATGCTATTTATTCCCTCTGATGGTAGCCATTGGGCAACATCCCCTCAGCACGTATATATTTTATTTGAATGGTAATGCTTCTCACTGCACTTAATATAGCTTCCAATCCAAACTGAGCTCTTAATAAATAATTATTAACCAACTAACCTATCACCTTTCCTTGTGGGAGAACCAGTAAGTAAGCCTCATATATCAAAATTCTGTATTTATTCAGGTTTTGAGTATTTGAGGGTAATACAAATGATTTATGGAAACAAAAGAGGATGAGTTTAGATGAATTGGGTGTTATACTAGAATTTGGTTATTTGCATACCACCTCTTAAATATAGTAGGTAGTAACAACTCTATAAATGTATTTTGAATGATAAAACCAGCTACTAGTTAGCTAATTTTACTACTAGCTATTTTTTTACTAAAAAATGCTACTATGTATTACTGTGTACCAGGTACTCTGCTAAAGAAACTGGATTATTTTGTCTAGTCTTCCCAACATTTGGAGGTTTGTACTACTATTATTTCATGGGTGGTGACCTTGGTGCTTAAAGAAGCTAGATAACTTGCCCAAGATCACCTGGGTACTAAATGGCAGAGAAGTGGTTTTATTACAGGCAGTCTGCACCTAGAAATTTTGTTTTTAACCACTTGATTCAACTCTTAATGTCAAGGATAAGAACACCATGATGAATCATCTTTTTTCCTTGTCCATTTTATCATACCTGGGCAGATTTAAATGGTCCAGAGCAGTGTTTTACAAAAACTTTTTCCAGACAATCTGCCTCAGCATCATTGTATCATATAACCAATTCATTGATTAAGCATGGCATGTGGGATGCAGATTACAGCTTTAGTTTTTTCTCCCATTCTTCTGATTTTATTCAGAGGTCTGCTCCATAACAATTCTTGCTTTAGGACTGCTTCTTATTTTCTTGTACAGATGAAGCATTCAATGTCATGGAACTGGTTTGAAACATTTCTTTTGTAAATTCTGCACATGGAAGGGGAGGGTAAGTGGGTGTGTTTTACACTCACTTTGATATTTGTCATATTGGTGCCTGTGCAGAATATCTTCATTTTGCCCCTCTAGACCCACTCCCCATTTCTATCCATCCTGTTGTGTGGCCCCAGAGAGTGATATATATGGACTGCACAAAGGGGCTCCTTTGCCTTCTGGCTCCCTCTTGAGTTTGGACAATGAGGAGTTTGAGAAGAAGCCAGGAAGAAGGGGGAATGTGGGGTTGGGTTAGTAATTCCTTGGCTCCCTCTCTACCGGATTTTTTGGGGGCTGCCTGCATCCTTCAACAAAGGCCATAGCTTTTGTCAAGCAGTTCTCTCTACCTGACTCTTCCTTTTGGTTCTGGAGACAGCTCTCTTCCCTTGTCTTTCTGGGTCCAATGACGTTGACTGGTGCCTTACTGCAGTGAGACCTGAGGCTCTGCATTACCCCTTGTCATTTCCCTGCACTCTGCCCTCACCTTTCGTAAATAGTCCCTTTATTAAACTTTCCTCACGTTACCCAGCTTCAGTGTGCCGTCTGTTTCCTGCTGGTTTCCTATTTGATATGACACCCTAGTTGAAACTGATATAGAGATGCTGTAATTTTAACATCCTGTTACATGCATTAAAAATAGAGATTCCTTGGACCCTTACTTGACTTACTGAATCACAATCTCTGGTGGTGGGAGCATCTGGGATTCTTGTTTTTAACAAGCATCACTGATGATTCTACTGCTCACTAAAGATTCAGATTTAACAGAAGTCTAACATCAATTCAGGAAGTAGAAATCAAGTTTTGAGTGAGTCCCAACCGTGGAGATTTAACCATTTTGCCGGCCTAGAAGGCTTACTGAGTTCAAATTGACAAGGTTCTTTGAGATTCAGTAATCGAGAAATACTGTGTTCATACAAGTATTTGTGTGGGTTTTTTTTTTTCTCTAAAACTTGGCTTAATTCTTTTAAGTGAATTGATTAATATTTTTGACTGTCATACATAGCTCCTGTGCATGGTTATTTTTTATACTTTTCTTGAGATTATAGACATGGGCTACTAGTATCTGTACAAGTTAATTGTTGGCCTAAGACCATTTTTTTGTTATTACTTCAACAAACAGTGTTTGAAATAACTACTACTGCTACTTGCTTTCTAGGACATCTTTTTAAAGGGAGAGTTTTGGAATTACTCTTAATAGAGATGTGGCAGGCATAATAATGGCCCGCCAAAAATGTCCATGTCCTAATCCCTGGAACCTATGAATGTGTTAGGTTACTTGGCAAAGAGGAATTAAAATTGTAGATGAAATTAAATTTGCTAATCACATGACCTAGAGATGCTGAGATTGTCCTGGAATATCCAGCTGATCTTAATGTAATCACAAAGGTCCTTCATGGGAGAAGAGGGAAGCAGAAATCAGAGCAATGTGATCAGGGAAGGACTAGACTTGTTGGCTTTGAAGATGAAAAGGAACTAGGAGCTAAGGATTGAAGACTTCCTCTAGAAGCTGGAAAAGACAAGGAAATGGATTCTCCCCTAAAGCTTCTGGGAAGGAGCACAGCCCTTCTGACACCTGAATTTTAGCTTCAGTGAGACCCATGTTGGACTTCTGACCTACAGAAATGTAGGTAATACATTTATATTGTTTTAAGCCACTAAATTGGTGGTATTTTATCACAACAATAGAAAACTGATACAAAGGGTTAAGGGAAATGAGGGGAGGGAGGTTTCAAATAGTAAATCAATATTTTAACTGGGGTCATTTACCCTGCAAACCCTTGAAGTATGGAAAGGCTGTAATTGCCATGTCTGAATGTTTGAAAATTTAATTCATTCCTTTGGAGCTTTAGTGGGTGACATCATGACTTTTTGATATTTTAATTATGGGGTTGGCATGGGAGCAAATTGCACACTGAGAGTGAGAACCGGGAACCTGTGGTGCATTATTGGACCCATTCTAAGCCAGGGTTTGACTGTCTAGAATGTAGCTGACTTTCCGTGAATAGCAGGCCAGCCCCCAGGGATGATAGTTCCATAGAGACCCTGTTCTTTTGTGTCTCTGGGAACCTGTTAGCCCATCACTGAGCTGGAAAAGAGGCTGGGCAAGGAGTAAGAGCACTTGTGTCTGATTTTCTTTCTTATCTTTTCCATTTTCTATTGTATTTTTTATTTTACTTATTATCTCCCAATTCTCATATTGAAAATTTTTTATTTTCTATCATTTTTAATTCCCAAGAACTAATTTTTGATTTCTGAATGATGATAAAGACTCCCTCCTTGACCAAACTTTAGTTGGACTCTGCTGAAATCTCTTTTTGGGGATGGCTTTCTTTGGCCTGCCAGCCCAGTTTTAGCAGGAATCCTGCTAAACCAGTTTAGCGAGAATTCCTCCCAAAGCTTGATATCCAATGAAGTTCCTCAGCCTCCTATCTTCCATACCTACCAAATTTCCTCTTAGTATTCCATCTGAAGACTCCCTCAATTCAGCCTATTGGCCACAAATCCCCAGCAGTCCCTACTGTATTCAGAGTTGAGCTCAGTCTCTCTCCCTTACTTGAAATAGTCTTGAATCCCTATTGCAATCATCTTGAATGAAGTCTTTCTTGCCTGTTTAATTTGTCCAGTGCAGTTTCTCTTGGATAATCCTTCTTTTATATGGACTCTTTCTCTTATTTCTTTCAGTTCAGTATCTTCTTTTATCAATCAGAGAACATTAGTGATGGTTTTTTTTTTAAACCTTTTCTCTGCATTTTTTTCTATAAATTTTGAGAGGTTTTTTTTGAAAATTTTTTTCTGTTTTTCACATTGAAGAATGAGGCACTAAAATTCTGATTGGAAGTCCTGTGTGTGATTTGTGAACTGAAGGGCTTTAGTGTAGAATGAATGGGCCAGGCCCTTTCATTGCCCCTGCCCCGTCTTGCAATTCTGCATGGACACCATGGCTCCTTTCTCTGGGGCTGGTGTTCGTCCAGAGAGAAATTTCCCAAACTCTTGCCTGTTGGGAGAGAGAGAAGTATAAAGCTAGCTATGTGAGTTCTGGAAGCAAAGGTGAATGAGAAGCTGAGAATCTCATCTTTCAATATATGGTTTTAATGTACCCCACCTATTTTTGTGTCTTATCCCTTATTCTCTGTGTCCTTGGTGACCCCTAGCTCACAACCTCCCAGACTGAGAGTTTCCTCAGGTTAGGGAACTTATCGAGAGATCTCATACAATCTTAGACAGACTCATAGCCAATCTTCCTGTTTTAACCAATTAGCCCAATTGGCTAACCAATTAGCCCAATTTCCCACTCTTTTGGAGGTACTTAGTAACTCTAATTACCGAGTCTTTTCTGAGGAAGTAATTGGTTTGTTCCTTGGTTTCTTTCACTACCAGTTTAGGGTTAAATTTTCCTCAGTTCTGCTAAGTCAGTACCACTTGTCTGTCTGCTTTCCATTCTCCAATATTTTGTGTCTGTCTTTCCTAAATTTTTTTTCCCACTTTCCTAAAAGTGGAATATGAGAAGGTGTTCAGTGCATCATGTTTAACTGGAAGTAAAGGCGTACATTTTAGAAAGGTTTTCAAGATATTAGCTAATTATCTCCTGGCTTCCTCTCAGTCAGAGAGAAATTCAATTCACATTAACATCCCAGTCCCTCCCAGCAAACTCAGAATTAATAAATGGTGATGGAACTATTGATTTATTATGTAAATAGGTACACTATGTTTGCTTGACACTTTTTAAAGGGTATAAAGCAGCACTGTATTAAATAAATCCAACTGAAGGAAAATAATTCACAATGGAGAATAAATTACATAAGTGGAAACTACCTCACCCACCATATTGCATTAGAGCTGAGGATTATCTCAGTAATCACTTAACAATAGGGGTCCGTATTGATTTTAACTGCTAATTATGTCAGGGATGTGCCCCCAAGTTAGAATTTTAAATTTAATTCTGTGTAATCTGAAAGTACTCCCTGAACTCTGAGTTGTAATTTAAGCAGAAAAAAATTATAGAACACAGCAGAACAACAAATCTGACTAGCTTATCCCACATGCACTGATTAAGAACTTTTCATCATCTTTTATCATGGCAGGGTCTGGCCTTGTATTTTCGACCAAGGAGTCATAAACTGGGATATTTATGGCTAATCCTAGTGGAATAAAGCTCCCAACAAACTCAGAATTAATAAATGACAACAGAATTATTCCATGGAACTAAGCCATTAAGATTGGATATTTCCCCTGTTTGTCCAGGGCATTTGAGTGAAAAATAAAAACCTGATTAGAATTTAAGGAGATGTAAACAAAATAAAGAATCAGGCATAAATATGGAGGATATAATGAATTCCTAATTGGTAAAATCCAGGACTCCTCTTTCTCTGGAATAATGCCTCAAATCTCTGCCCTTCTTTTAAAGGATATAGAAGCAAACACTGATGACAGCTTTTTATCAAAGCCAGGAATGATTCTTGGATCAATCTTGGCCAGTTCTTCATTTACATAGATTAAATTTGGCAGTGGCTGAGATTTTTGAGAAATGTTTTAGGTCATTATTGATCAGCTCAGCTACCCAAAGGACTCTGTTTAGAGTAGGGTCCTGAAGTGTCATATGAATAGTACATTTTCTTGGATGTTTGAATCCAGCACAGGGTTTAAAATATCTTGTTAGTAGATAGATATGAATTTTTTGGCTGTCAAGGAGATGTAGAAGATTAGCTGAATTGATTCCCACTT
Source organism: Eumetopias jubatus (assembly GCF_037043125.1). NCBI lineage: Eukaryota > Metazoa > Chordata > Mammalia > Carnivora > Otariidae > Eumetopias > Eumetopias jubatus. The sequence goes on from NW_028274808.1 coordinate 136,710,793, forward strand.
CACTTCATTCCAAACTCATGTTATAATGTTCCAGAACCTTCCCAAATTTTAAAAAATGCTCTTATTGAAAGCATAGCTCAATGACTTGATGCCAGGTGGTAAGGAGAACCAATTTCTAAAGAATCCTCTGGCACAGTTACGTTTTGATGACTAAGATAACCTTTAAAAATATTTTTTCGGTAAGCCTCTTTTACCTGTAAAAGAAGATTTATGTTCAGATACTCTTTTAACAAAGTCAAAAAGTTTTCCATACAAGGAAAGGTAGGTTTTCATGCTATATCTTTAGTTTCAATTTACAATGAAAGAGACTTAAAATTTTTTTTCTCAAACTACCTTTGCCAAATATCCAGTTAGACTATTGTATTATTAATATTTCAGTCTGCAAGTATGTATTTATGAAAAGTCTTAACATGTCCTGGGCTACAGAAAACATGTTTTCTTGTTTAATTTTATGAAAGCACCTATCACAGTGCCTATCCCTTGGGAGATGCCTAATGAACATTTTCTGGACTTCAGTACCTGTTAAATTTGTTGACTGCCCACTTAAAAGGTCTTCAGAAATAAAATATTAAACAGGACTTAAGCCTTTTAGGCAATTGAAGATGAAGAAATGTTCAAATCATAATGTTAAAGTAAATAAATTACCTATGACTTACCCATAGGCAGAGTTGATATTTAATTAGTATCAGACAAAAATATAAACTATACCAGTTGGTATATTGCACCTCCTCCTCTGGGTGCCTTCAGCACCCTGGACCTCCCTACAATGCAGCAATTAAAGAGTCAAAGCCTGGAAGACTGGATGTCCGGGGGTCGGGTGTCAAGTAGAGGGGTATCTTCAGGGTTTACAGTTGATTCTGATTGGTCCATGTCTAGGATACATTGTTATTAAATATCTTGGCTACCACTCTTCTCCACTCACCAGGTGATTTTTGCTTAGGGAATGCAAATAAATTTTAATATTACCTGGATGCAGATTTTGTCAATAAGCAAATCAGTTTTTTTGTGGGGGGGCAGGTTAGAACACAGCATTTCTCAAGCTCTCTTTGATGAAAATATTTTTCATTCGCTTGCAAAATACTGCATCGGACAAAGTTGTGCCTATTTCTTTGGGGTAGGACTTTTCAGAGCCTTTAATATATGGCTTTCCATGTTAAATCTCTCGGAAAGGGATATCTCTCTTTCCCATACTTATTTTACTAAGGACTCTTTTTTTCCCCTGTGGAACACCGATTGAGTTCCATTGATACAATGTGTACTAAAATCCTCAATATTTAGAATAGCCCTTGCTTCTCCTCACAGATGTTAAAAAAATTAGCACTGTTCACTCTTTGAATTATCAATTTTCTTTTTTTTCCAAAGATTTGATTTATTTGACAGAGAGAGACACAGTGAGAGAGGGAACACAAGCAGGGGGAGTGGGGGAGGGAGAAGCAGGCTTCCTGAGGAGCAGGGGAGCCCGATGCGGGGCTCGATCCCAGGACCCTGGGATCATGACCTGAGCCGAAGGCAGACGTTTAATGACTGAGCCACCCAGGCATCCCGAATTATCAATTTTATGGCAAGGCAGAAGAAAAGTTAGATTTGACTGTTGTTTTAGTCAGGCCAGGCTAGGTTAGGTCATATTGTAGGAACACATAACTCCCAAATCTCAGTGGTTTAACAGAGTAGTTGCTCATGAAAAAGCTGCTGTGGTTTGAGACACTGTCCTTCTGGTCGTGGCCCAGGCTTTGGGCTGCTTTTTCCTTATGTCAGGGAGCAGATAGGATATTTGGTGAATTCTGTCTTTACCAAAACTATACTGCAAAAGTCAGGATTATGTAGTTTCATATGTGAATTGTCCTTCATTTTTATTTTAATAAATAATAATGAGAAGCTACGTGTTTTTACCTTCCTCCAAAAGTTCACTTTACTACTCTGCAGATTTGCCATTAACAAGTATCAGTAGGCTTTCTTAGCTCATCCTTGGAGTGTATACCATTTTTACTATTACGTGTTCAGGTATTTAGCTCAAGTTTTTAAATATTCAACCTACGCTGTAAATATTCTGAATTGAGAGTTTGGTTATCAGATTTCTCTGCGTTTTGACATCTTGTTTACATATCGATGTTGTTCATTTTAGTGTTTCTTATTCTTATGTCTCTTTGGTTAATTTGCGTGTAGATACTCAAATAAGAACTCAACATTTTTTCCTAAACATCAAAATTACTGTCTTTTACCATGATTATTTCCTAAAAGACACTTGCCAGATGAGAAATCTCCCCTGATTTTGTCACAACTGCTAGTCTCAGTTGAAGAGATATTCTGGTCTTTGTTGTCAAGAGGGTAGTGCAAAAGATATTAACACCACAGAACTTCACAAGAGCAGCTCAACATAGTGTCCTGTGGTGCCTGGTCTAAATCAATGGTTATTAATTTTTCGGTTTTGTGAGTAGCACATCCACTCACATTTGCTCAGATGTTAATAAAGCCTCCAGTGTTACCTTGACCTCTCAAGACTCTGCATGACATGACAGCCTTGATAACTAAATGAAAATCTCAAGACTCAGGTTAATCCCGAGTGCTTTTACGTGAGGCTTGACGAAGAGTGGAAAGTTACAGGAAAGCATGAGAGGACAAAAAAGGGTATGAACTACGTGTAGTGAACTGGGAGAAACAAGTCCTGTTTGTTCAGATTCCTCTGACGTCCCTCCATCTTAGAAATAAAGATGTTCTTTCCCTCCCAGTAGAGGGAACCTACCACCCACATGAGGGTTTTATGACCTTCTTCAGGGGAAAGAAAGTCCTTTCTGCACATGATGTTTGTCAACTTTCTTCAGCCTAAAATATTTTGAGGTGCCATGTCTTGAACTGTATCAGTGTTCTGTGTAAATGTGCTAGAAAGTTCAGTGGCTCCAACTGTACCTGATACTTTCCTTTCTTGGGTGCTCTTACTTTTTCTTCCCAAGTTTTCCCAAGCAGGTATGGCCTTTGCTAATTTAAGAAATTCATGATGAGCAAACACTGGGCAGCAGATATACTAATCCCCAATCAGTAGTATTTTCTTTGGGTCTTTGAATCCTGTGCTTTGAGAAAATTTTTCCTACCAAAAAGTTGGAGATGGAGTTTAGAGTCTTCAGCCTTTTGGATCTTTAAAATAAAAACATTAAAAAAAATTTAAATTAAAAAGCAATATGTGCTTGCTGTAATAATATTAGAAATGACAGTTAAAGAAAACATCTTCTCTTAACTGCTACCACTCTCCTACACAAAAATAACTATTGTCATCAGATCTGTATGTATTATGGTGCTTTATGACCTTTTTAATAAGGGTATAAATAATTTTTCAAGGTTGTAATAGTAGCATAGGCACAATTCCATGTTTGCTTTTATGTTTTATAGATTCTTTTCCATGTTTTTTACATAATTTTTATTTGCTGTCAAATATTTTACTGATTTGACATCCTATTATTCAAAATTAAATGATTGTTAGGAGAAACAGATTTTTTGAGACTCACTTCCCGTTTATCTTTTGGTTTGAGCAGGGTTCAGGAACATTACGGGTCATCATCCTTTCCACCTGGGGCACATGCTCACCATCCTTAATGTTCCTGTTTTCCCTTGAATACTTGAAATATATGTTTTTTAAAGATTTTATTTATTTATTTGAGAGAGAGCGCGCACAAGCAGGGGGAGCGGCAGGCAGAGGCAGAGGGAGAAGCAGGCTCCCCGCCGAGCCGGGAGCCCGACGGGGCTCCATCCCAGGACCCCGGGATCATGACCTGAGCCGAAGGCAGACGCTTAACCGACTGAGCCACCCAGGCACCCTTTGAAATATATTTTTTGCATCTAGGCATATGAGTAATATTAGAATTTTATTTGGAAAGAAATAGTAAGGAAAAGAGGTATTCTCTGAGGAAGCTCTTTTTGGATAGGGTTGAAGGCAGGGTTTTTCATTTTATCTGACATTTGATTCCAAATGAGAATCGAAGGAACTGCGCTGTATTTTAACTGCAGAGTTGTGCATATATATGTCTGAGGAACTTTTTGAAACGGAAAATTGATCACCAAAGCCTTGAACCAATTCATTAGAGTGTGTGTACTTATTTAAGCATATTCTTGGGCCCTCTGCGTTCAGACAGCCTGATTTAATATATGCCGTTCTTTTCCATTCTTTGCATATCAGAGGTGATGCCTTCCCCCCCCCCCCCCACTGTTGCTGCTGCCTCTGCCTGGGATTATGCAGATTTTGGCTTAAACCTCTTTATTCTTTTCTGCAAGTGCACAGCACGATGGGCTTCATTTCTGCGAATAAATGATAATGGATTTCAGCTTTCACCGGTGACATTTGGAAACTACATGTCTGCATAAGATGTGTGCCACACAATAAAAATGGTCACCCTGTTCCAACGATGTGAAATGTAAATAAAAAGGGAGTCCTGTAAATATGTAGAGGCCAAATCTTAAAACAAAGGTGTGTGTGGGGGTCCTAATTATTTTAATGGAGCCAATTTTATAATTTTTCAAGCTGGATATAAAGGACAATCTTACCGATAATGGGTACTTGGGATAATCAAGGGAAGACTCTTGGAAAGGGTTTAATTTATTCTGTCAGATATTCAAGGCTATAAAACATTGCAATAAATCAAAGCCATCATTTGAGAAATAACAAAGATTAAAAGCCAGCATTGGCTACCATAAGCTTGTGTCCTTCTTGCCCTTTAATTTGAGTACCACATAAAGCATACTTATCATTGATTAGCATTTATTTCTATCTCATTGGGTGTACCATGCTTTTTCTTGCCTTAGATGTAAGGGGACTCAACTTCTTGTCTAAAATAACCAAGTATCTATCTTTTGTTTACAGAGATGAACAAAATGTGTGAAGGGTGTGAAGAAAGAATTTTGATAAATTGGTCAGGCCTGGGCTTTATGGCTGCAGTCCGTGGAGGAAAGAGAGGCAAGGCCACAGGAAAGGGCCCACGGGGCCAGGGCACTTGAAAAGAGCAGAGGTATTTCACTAAAGAGCAATGACCTTGAGGATAAGGTTACTGAAACCTCAAATCCCAGTTTTGGTTCTTGAGGCCAAGAAAGCTTTGCCTTATTCCTTTATTCTTATTTTCCTTATTCCCACTAAAGGGAATTTGCTCATTCCCTACCATCAGAGAATGGGCATCAGTTTCCTGCCTTTATGAAAACATGTTTTATTGAGCTTCTCACTCCCATGCTATTTATTCTGCAAGAGGAAGAGGGGGCTTTTCTGCTCCAAATGCCCAGGGAGGACCCTTCCTCATTTCATATTCCTGAATCATCTGGGCCCTTGCTCTTGGAGTATTGACCTGTGGCAGTGACACCTCCACCTCCGCGTAATATGTCTTTCAAGTGAGAATCCTCTTCTGGTCAATACTGAATCAATTTGCTCTGGCAGTCTAATTGAATGCCTCCCTCAGACAAATGGGTCACTGGGGGAAAGGGTAAAACCTTGATATGCAGATAGGAATCGAAGCCCCAGAGAAAGCGGTTTTAAAAATATATATTCCTCTTGAGAAGTAGCCTCTGTAACGAAAGCAGTGCTAGTTATTTGCTCAGCAAAATGAATATAAATCAATCTGTTTGCATCCTTCTTTTTATTTGTACTACTTTTTACTTTAACTTTGATCCCTGCAGAGAGAGAAAGATTGAGAGAGAGAGAGAGAGAGAAAGACCCAAAATCCAGAATCAGACTAGGATGAGAAATTTCTTGCCTTAAAATTTTGGTTATGTAGATTTCTTTTTCAAAATGACACACCATTTCCATTTGACAAATGACGCTGATGTTTAAATTATTTGATATCCTTAATATTCATAACGTACAGCTTTTTCCTAAGATGAACTTGTTTTCTATCTGTGTTCCCTTGGGCGTTTAAGGGAAGAATTGGGCAGGAAACTCTGCAGTGAGAGCTCAGCATTGTTTTAGCTTCTTTCTAATAACTGTCTCCTAGTCCTTACTCCTGCCCTATGAGAAGTAATGATCCTTGATTTACAGAGGAGGAAACTCAGAGAGTTTGGGTAACTTGCCCCAGGTAATTTAGTTGCTTATCTGTGTGAACCAGACTCTGGTGTCTCCAAGGCCAATGCTTCTTTTCCTATGGGGTTAGATTTTGATACCACTTTTTAAAGTGGTATATTGGGGATAGCTCCTTTTATTCTTCTTTCTACCTGAATGAGGCAAAAATGTACACATACTCTGTGTATTAGTTTCCCGTTGCCGTTGTCACAAGTTGCCATAAACTTAGTGGCTTTAAACAAAACAGATCTATTATATTTCAGTTCTGGAGATCAGAAGTCCCAAAATGTATCTCACTGGGCTAACATCAAGGTGCCAGCAGGCTTGCATTCCTTTCTGGACTCTATAAGAGAGGATATGCTTTCTTGCCTGTTCCAGGTCTTGAAGCTGCCCTTATGCCTTGGCGCATAGCTTCTTCCTTCATCTTCACCGCCAGCAATGGCCGCTTGAGTCTTTGTCATGTTGCACCACTCTGACTTTTGCTTCTGTCATTGTTGTGATTGTACTGGGCCCTACTCGATAATCCAGGATAATCTTCACATCTGGAGGTCAACTGATGAGCAATCTTAATTCCATCAGCAACTTTAATTCCCCTTTGCTGTGTAACCTGATGGTAGTCCCAGATTCAGGAGAGTAGAACATGGACATCTTTGGGGGACCATTATTCTGACTACCATATGAAATCTTTTAACACACTAATACACTTGTGAGAGACCCAGGATTTGAAGTCAGCTTGCCTGATTTAAGTCTTAACCCCTCACTTTCTCACTGTATGATTTGGGTCAAGTCAATTACATTCTCTATGCCTTGGCATCCTCATCTGTAAAACAAGAACAATAATTTGTTGTGGAGATTGAGATGATGTATACAAAGTGCTCAGTATGTGCCAGCATACTGCATACAGTAGACATCCAATAAATGTTGGCTATTATTATTTACAAAACATTACATGCATGCATGGTGCTTTGTGTTGCACAAAGGTTTCACAGATATTATTTTGTTAGATTTCAAACCATGCTGTGGCACGTATTGTTAATATATTTCCAGTTTATTGTGAACTTATTTTATTGTCTTTTAAAGTTTATTTATTTATTTTAGAGAGAGAGTGTTGTGGGGGAGGGGCAAAGGGAGAGGGAGAGAGAGAATCTCAAGCAGACTCTGTGCTGAGTGAGAAGCTGGATGCGGGGCTCTATATCTTGACCCTGAGATCATTACCTGAGCACAAATCAAGACCTGGACACTTAACCGACTGAGCCACCCAGGTGCCTCTATTGTGAACTTATTTTAAAATCAAAGCTGTAATTGTTAAAAAAAAATGTGGTCTTTAAAGGCAACTTAGGGGGGAAATCCACCATATTAACACTTTGTCATAATTAAATTTTAAATACTTCTAAATTTTTACCTTTATACATTCCATAGTTATTTGTAAACTTCTAGAAAGTAGGGACAATGTTTTTGTTCCTTCTGTAGACACTAGCTTGAACATAATTAACATATAAGGAGTGCAAGTAAATGCCTGAAGGAATCCAAGGAGGCTGACATGGCTAGAGGTGAGGGCATAGGCTGGGAAATGGTGAGGCTTTTGCATTCTCTCACTTCTTTTGCTGCACTGAAAGTCTCCTAGTGGGTCCCTTAACCTTGATGTGTTTAAATCTTTTCAACTCAGTGAGGACATGGCAACTTATTAAGAGCTGACTTGATCAATTCAGTGAATTTGGCTTTAGCCATGTGCAAGTAACAGAAAACTGGACTCAACTTGCCTAAATCAATGAGGTGTTTATTAGCTCATGTAACTGAGAAGTCACAGAATTAGGTCAGGCTCCAGGTCAAGTTGGAGCCAGTGGTTCACTGATACCATCATTTTGTCTTAACATTTCTCTTCTCTGTTTTTGTTAGGACTGCTTTAGCCTAAGACTTGCCTCCCTTGTGGTTGTTAAGACAGCTGCTAGCAGTTTCTGGGGGCTCCTTGCTTCCTTGCTTATATCCTGCAGGAGGAGACAGTACAACTCTCAGTAGTAGGCACAGAAGAGTAAAGAACTATCTTTCTTAGAAGCCTTCAAGAAGCAGTTCTCGCATCTCATTGGCTTAGATGGAATCTCAGCCTCTTACATCATCCCTGAACCAATCCTAGCGGCCATGGGAGATGAAGTACTCAAGTTGCATGGTGAGGAGAGAGGTGGATTCTGAGTAGCCAAACACAGCAAATATGAAAACAGCTCAGCACATCTGGGGGCATAAAAGAAGAAACTCTTCTTCTTTTCACTTTCTTCCCTCATTTTCATTCAGGGAATGAAATCTGGCTAAGTTGGGGGTCCCAGTTCCTTATACCTTTATAAGCAGGTCTCTTTAATCATCCTTCTTGGTCATCGTCTTGTTAATATATGGAGCATTTCCTAACAGTTTTGTTGCAGAGATTTGCTTTTAAAGTGCTTGATACCTCGTTTATTTATTTACAAGGATTTATCAAACATCAAAACTCATGCCAGCTGCCCTTCTAAGCCCTGGGGATTCAGAAGTGAACAAAATACAACCCCAGACTTTAAGGATCTTATCACCAAATAGAGCCTCTGAACTGCCAGGATCCTTGGTTAGCTTCAAGGGTTGATTCGTATCAGATTCTCAGTATGTTTATTTTTGTGTCAAGAAAGTTAAGTCTTCGTATTTGTACATGAGTAGAAAGAACCCACTCACTTATCTCAGAGGGAGCAACTTTGGAAAGGACTCAAGTAATCTGGATGAAAGATGCATAACCAGTAACGGAGATTGACACAATTTAAACTTCTTGTATTAAAGTCATAAACATAGAGTGGCTGGGAGGTGGGACAGAGTGATTGGGAGTGGAATGTAGAATGAGGTGGTAGCCTGAAGTGCATTCCATGGGGGCCTGGTGTGAACTGAATTGAAAATGGTTTGAAACCATGCAGTTACATCACAGTTCATGACCTCTAGTGGGAGGCCCTAGAGAGGAACCTGGGATCGAATCTGTCAATTAAAGTCCTATTTTCTCTGCAAGAAGTAGGTCCTCTGGGTCATCCTGAGAGCTTCCACTGATGATGAACTTCACATTTTAACTGCTTCTTCTCTAAATAACTACCTCCCTAAGGTGGAAGGTGCCGATCCCTTGGTGCATACAAAACTTACTTAAGCCATGAATTGACTTCCTAGGTCAGTACAGGAAATCCCACAGGGCAAGGGTCTAGGCTGGGGGCAAGGACTGGAGTTAAACCAAGTTGCTTAAACCGTATCCACTCATGTGTTTGCCATCTTCTCTCCCTTTTGTAATGTTTCAGTGCTAGACGAACAGAGGAAGTCTCATTATATGGAAACACATTTGGTGTTACAATCAAATAAATTTCAAAGAAAAATAAGATGACTGACATTAATGGTATTTTTAGTAGTTATTTTACATGTGACAGTTAGTCATGATGCTATTTTCTGCCATTTATTCTAATTAGTATTACTTTGACATAGCTGGACCAGTTTTGCGTTTTCCCTTTGCTTTGTTAGTTTTTCAGTATCCATAATTAGCAGTAGGGCTGTTGGAATCCTTGAAGGGGTCTCTGAGATAACATCCTCCATCTTGCCTGAGGGCTAAGAAAGGTGAGAAGTAAGACAACAGAATAAAACAGATGAGAGTTCAAAATACTACCTTTATCATTCATAAATGCTCAGTTGGAGGATATATTTAATCATGCTTTCCCACTCAGTTGTCAGCTGTGCTGGACCAAGGCTGACTCTCTGTGAGTCGGGGAGGGGATTTGAGATAGGGAGTTTTAGGGGATGACTTGGGGCTGTCCTGGAGAAACAGCCAAAAAAAAAAAAAAAAAAAACACCCCATGAAATAAAAGGGAAGAGTTGAACTGGATATGTCCAGTTTATTCTTCCAAATTCATCCGTCAGACAGGTCACTCCCACAGAGAGGTCATCGGTGTTAACATTAAATGAGCTCCCTTCATCAAGAGTAAGAGAAGTGTTACCTTTAACTGTATAAACAGTTTTTCTAGAGGCTTTTTGCAGTTTAATTCTCTATTTATATACTGACTCAATTCTACTCTGAACCAGAGACAAGGTCTTGGATTCAGAACAACCACAGGACTTCTTTGCTTCTGTCATCCCCTCTTCTGCCTCGTCCTTATCCTAATAGACTAAATCTGGCCCCTGGGCTCAGGCTTCTTGAGGTGCTCCTCTATATTTATTTAAATTATTTAATTATATTAAATCTCATGTTTAATCCTACTCAGTAGGCTTGTAGCTTGTCATGTACCAGTCATTTTATATTCATTATCCCATTTAATATACAACAAACCTGGTGAAGAAGATATTCTCATTTCTAGATGCAGAAACTCTCAGAGAGGGTAATTCATCTAAGGCTAAAGAGAGAATAAGTAGTGAAAATAGGATCCAAACCTGCATCTCTGCACTCTAAAACTGAGAGAAACTGATAACTCCAAGTCTTAGCAGTAGTGATGAATAGGTTTGAATTGGAGATGAAATGTATCCACCCTGACCTGTGAAATGAGCAAGTTCACATAGGACTTTGATAGAGGTGGGTGTGGGAAAGAGCATAGTTGGGACACCGAACTCTCTGAAAAGCTGGAGAGAAGGTAAGAGAAAACTAACTTACAATTTTTTAAAAAAAATTTTAAGTAATCTCTACACCTGACGTGAAGCTTGAACTCACAACCCCTAGATTAAGAGTTGTACGCTCCGCTGACTGAGCCAGCCAGGTGCCCCACTTACATTTTTAATATAGGCATCTGTGCTCCTAGTCTGATTCTACACGGAGAGAAGTTAAAGCTGGGCAGACTTCAGGATTAGTTTTTCTAGCTTTCCTGCACACATGGACTTGGGAAAGGCTTGATTTCCCTTTGGGTGGGAGCCCAGGGGTGGAGAGATGGTCAGATGTGTATACAGTTGAGCTGTTTATTGACCTACTATTCTCAGACAGGCACCTGTTCTCAGCTGTTGGCTCCCAAAGGTGTCCTTTCTCCTAAGACACCTCTTCCCTTTCCTCCTCACTTTCTTCAGTCCAGGAAGCTGGCAGAAGTGGAGTGCATGGCAACCTGCACTGCTAAGAACCCTTATGGCTCGGGGCGCCTGGGTGGCTCAGTCGGTTAAGCGGCTGCCTTCGGCTCAGGTCATGATCCCAGGGTCCTGGGATCAAGCCTCGCATCGGGCTCCCTGCTCAGCAGAGAGCCTGCTTCTCCCTTTCCCTCTGCCTGCCGCTCTGCCTACTTGCGCTCTCTATCTCTCTGTCAAATAAATAAATTAAAAAAAAAAAAAAAAGAACCCTTATGGCTCCATGGACAACAAGAGCTTCTCTGTTGTTGATGGAGGAGAAAGAAAAGGAAGTGTGTATTCTACTTTTTTTCTTGGGGGGTGTGGGCAGTTATGCCCATGCATTCCTGTTTCTGAGGATCCATGGTTTCTTGACCATCTTTGTCTCTGGAGCAGGATGTTTTCCTTCATTTTCTTCTTGGTGGATAATGCCATAAACCTGTCTTACTTTCTTCTTTGGAAGTGATGTGTGCCCCCACCCCCAAACCACTAATCTAAATATTAAGACAACCAGTCATTCAAACTCCATCTACCTATAGCAGTGCACTAGAAATAGTCATCAGGTTTACTGTACCATGTGTACAACAATTTGCTTTTTGATTCAGGAGAAACTTGCAAGCATAAAAGCTCAGGGATGGTGTGCTGGTACATTTCTAAAGACTAGTTTTCTTTTTTCTCACTTATCTGGATACATAATAAGAATAATGAACATCTCACCCAGAATGATGGGCAGAACCCTAAGCCTGTGGTGTGTGAATGACTAAATATTTGGCTGAGACTTGTAGGACCTAGCTGTGATTTATTGGCCTATTTTGTGGTGTGGGATTGAGTTACATTGCCAAATCCTTAATTCTAAAAGGGGTGGCAAAAAGAGATATTAGAACATTATTAGTAATGTTTCTGAAATATTTAGGGTTTCTCATGGCAGGGTATCATATTGCCAGATTCTGGTACATTGGTAATTCTAATTGGCCTTTGCAGATTTACTCATTTCCCCTACTAATACTAAAAAACAAAATAAATGGAAAAAAAGCAATAAAAATCCATTCTCTTCATTTTCCACACTGCTGGAGACTATACAGTAAGTACTCTAGGAAATTTAACTTGATTTTAAATTCTATCAATAAATGTGAAAAAGGAAAAAAAAACACGTTTGATTGATTTCTCTCACTTTGCATCCATCTCCTTTACAAACAAACTGGAAACAATGACACAATTCTATTCCATCGATTTCTTTCTTGGTTGGGATGATGAAGGAGTTCATCAGTCATTTCTTTAAATTGTGTCTTTGAGATATCTGTGTTGTTCATGGAGTACTTAAGAGTTTTGTCCTTGAATTGATTGCCAAGCAGGGACTCATTTAAAGACTTCAATAGAAATATGTAACCCACATATCCTTGAGTTTGGCAAGACCACTGAAAAAATGCTCACAGGTTATATACAATCTATTTTCTTATAAGGCACCTTAATGCCATGTCATAAATTGACATGGGCAAGGTGATCCTGGCCAGGAACATATAGATTGTTAAAGCTAGCCAGGGATGGAGAAATTTGGTTTATGTTTAGCTTGAAGGTGTCACCAAAGAGTAGTTTGTCTCAATTTTCTTTGTGGAATTGCAAAGAGTTATATGTGGTTACCAAAAGTTGGGGGAGAATCCTTTAGCTTGGCAAAAGGTACAGTCATCACCTTTTCTATTAATAATAGCTCATATTTTTTGAGAGCTAACTATAGGCTAGCCCTTGTGCTAAATGCAGTTATGGTATACTGGGAAATGTTAAACAATTGCTCTCAAAAAAACCTCCAAAACCAAAAAAAAAACCAAACCAAACAGTTTTCATTTTTGGCATCTGCCAATTTTCTGTGGTGTAAATATTCTCACTATGGCCAGTTGCAAGCCATGAATGTGATGTTATTTAAAGGGGAATTGGGAAGAAATGTTAGTAATTGGCTCTCATGAACTAATAAGAGTGAACTTCAGCATATCACTGGCGAAATATTTTATTTGTACTGAACTCCAACAACATCTCTATGGTTTAGGTGTCATAACAGTCTCATTTCAAAGTTGAGAACACTGAAGCACCGAGAGGTGAGTTAACTCACCCATGTTACATGGCTAGTAAGTAGGGTAGCCAGGATGTGCTCAGGGCAGTGTGGCTCCAGAACATGTGCTCTTCACCGCAGTTCCATATTACCTGCCGCCCACGTAGTGGTTTCATCTCTAGGTCAGAAACTTCGTAGGGGGAGTATTGTTTAGGAATATGTGGTTGTTGAGTGTAAAAATTATAAAGTGGAAAATACTACATTAATCTATAAGTTTATATCTATGTAAGTTCGTCTCTATGAATTACTTACGATAATGGCTATGAGAGGCCATCAGTTGGGGGCTAAAATAGTGCCCACATGGGGAAATATCTTTAAGAGTCAGTGAAAACCATCCCACCGCAGGGTGTTTGAGTAGAAAGATGGAGGATGGGGAGACCATGTGGATGGATGGTGACAACAGGGTAAGGCTCTGTCAGCAGGGACTGATAAAGTCGGCCCCACTGGCTGGGCACAGGATGTTTACAGGTTAGGTTACAGTTACAGTGCTGATTGTATCATTATACTGGTTTCACATACTTGTGGGAGAGCGTCTCAGTCTTCCTATTTTTGAATATATTTAATTTCACCGATGGTAACCCATTTCTAGCATCTGTTATGCCAATTAAAAGCTGCTAATTTCACCAATGAAAACCATTTTCAACATTTATTAAGCCAATTGTGAAAACCTCTGGTGTTGATTGGAGGCAAGGATAGCTGAAGGTTTGTAGTAGTTGCCTCTGATTAAGTAAATAGTGGTTGACAACCCCTGGAATATGAATTTCCATTTAGGGCAACTGTAGTTACCGTGTAGTTTAAACTAACAATATATAATACCATACTGAAACCAAATAGGATTTGTGAGGGGCATATCCTTTGTCCCAAGATATTTAAGTATTTTGAATGTTCTGTCTAATCCCAGGGCATCGTTACTCCTTCCCTCTCAAGAGTGTCTCCAAAATTACAGAGACAAAACTACAGCTTTCTTTTCTCTTTGGTGCAAGATTACAAACAAGGGCAGAATGTACTGTTGTAAATAGACATGAATGGAGACCGTCTGGTTTGACAGAAATACATTTGCAGTCATTGTGATGGGTTAAACCGTGGAACTTTCTAAAGGGATAGATACCCATTTTTCTGGCATGTAAACTTTGTTTCCCTAAAAAAATGAATGGAAAGAAATGCTAGAAAAATGCAGAAAATAAATTCCCAGAAACCTCTATGTAGTTCCTTGTTTTTCATTTCTTTGAAATTCAGTGTGGTAAATATTGCTTATGACTTGAAGACCAAATGAAATGCATGGTAACTTGAAACTCTGCCTACCATTGAGTCTATTTTTTTTTTCCTCCTGGTAATTTCCTGTGTCAATTTCAGACAGACTGATAGCTTGTCCCATTAAGGTGAAAAAGATAAAGAGAATAGACAATTACCCTTCCTAACCAACCTGCAAAATAAAATATTTATGGAAACTAGAGCTCTTAATTAGTCAGGGGCCATGGAAAAATGAGTTTATGAAAGGCCACTTGAAAATTGGGATTGCAAACACATCTGAATTTTTACATTGTTCGGGGTAGATCCTAATTGGGATCTCAAATAACTCAATGATAAAAATCAGTTCCTTAGGAGGGATTAGATATGAGGTGATGATTTTGTTGATACCTGTGTCCTAGAGAAGAGGGCTCAAAATTTGATGTGCAATATTTTAAAGACAGATTTGAATGGATGGGTTGTTACCTTTCATGGTGGGCCGCTTATGCCTAGAATAATTCTACACTTTCTGGCTGTTACATCTTTGAATATATTTCTCCTATCTGCGTTGTCTTATCCTTGCTCTCTCCCTGACTTCTCCAATTTGAACTATGGTGTGTGTGTGTGTGTGTGTGTGTGTGTGTGTGTGTGTGTGTATGTGTGTGTGTGTAGGTATGTGTGTGTTAAGTCTGGGATTTCTTCAATGGTAGGTAAGGGAAGTCAGGGAGGAGACTTGGATTTGGATCTGGATCCATTCCAGGTCTTTGTGGTAGGTTTAGAAGGACAGATCCAACTGTAAAGTGCTGAGAAGTAGGTAGGTGTGACAAGTTAAAATGGTACCTGGTGAAGAAGGTAATTAAAAGGTAATGGCCCGTGAAACATGGATAAGAAGGATGCAGCCCTTGTACCCACCAGGCCTCCCCTTTGATGACAAGGATAGCCGTCGCTAACTGATTGTGACATCCTTTCCTCTAGGAACTGGACGTGGCCTTGGACTTCTTTTAAACAAAGTGTTCTAGGCAGCCAGTACACTTAAATGAATGATATTTGTGCTCTAACTGGGTGACTCATCGGGAGGATAACAAATCACAGATCAGGCAGTATCTGGAACAGACGTCAAAGAGGCCACAGACATTTAGGAACAGACTGTTAGCTACTAACCAGCATGGAACTCCAGTCCTTCAAAGAGTGATGAGCAAAGCACTTTGTGAAGGGACTGGGATGTGGGCAGGTCACCAAGATGGGGAACATGACAGAATCCTAGAACTAGATGATCAAGTGGGGACAGGGATTCAGGAAGAAAGAAAAGTCCTGTTATCAGGACTGGGGGAACAAGGTTGCAGCTGAGTTAACTGCCAGGACGGCTTTCTGTTGTTCCCTGGAACACTGGGACAGAAAGGGGAGGCCGGAAAACAATGCTTATTGGGCACTTGCTGTGTGCCAGGGACTATCTGATGCTTTACAGACCTGATCTTATTTCAGAGGCATTCTATAATCCCTTCTGCCTAAGAGTAGATTTATTCCTGGGCTGGCTCCAGGCCAAGCTGCAGAGGCCTAGGGTCAGGCCAGAGCCATCACCTGCCACCTACTCTCATTACTTGTCTTTTAAAATCCCCAGCTAAATTTTAAGCTCTTGAGGGAAGACACAGGACCTCCTGCTTCTTCATATTCTCCCCAGGGTCCTACTTGCCTTAGGTACTCAGTAAATATTTATTAATTGATTGCTATGTCCTGGTACATGCAGCATCTGCTTTAGAAGAAACATATTTCTGCGGACTGTGTCTCAAAGCAGATCTCTGGGAGACCAAATCCTTACTGTCCTTGCACCGTGTGGTCTTGTGTGGTCGCTGAATGAGAAAGTAACAGCAGTGAGCAGTGACATCTGGATCTAAATATGCTGTAAGTGACTGGTCAGAATTCACTCAGTGGGATGCTCTCCACATTGAACCTCTATGTGAGGAAGAGTCTGGGCTGAAAACTATTAAAGCCAGAAAGGAAACACAGTCCTGATTTCTTACAGCCTCTCTAAGTTGGGACTTCACAAGTCCAAGGGTGTGTCCTCCACACCCCCTGTTCACCTCAGCATGCCTTTTGAACTGAGATTTCCGTAATACTTACCTGTGACTCTGAGTCAAGTCCAGGAGAGTTTATGTTAAAATACAGCCAGTGTCTGGAAGATTTAAATTAAACCAGTTCAATCCTCTGTTTTGCAAAATGAAGATTATGACACTCCTGGGTATCTGGGTGATGCAGTCTGTTAAGCATCTGACTCTTGATATTACCTGAGGTCTTGATCTCAGGATTGTGAGTTCAAGCCCTGCGTTGGGCTCCATGCTGGGTGTAAAGCCTACTTAAAAAAAAAAAAAAAAGATTATGACACTTTCTGTTAGGGCAGTCAGGTTAAGCTCGGTATGGCAAAATAGTTTAAGAAACTTGTGTCCAAGTAAAAAAGTAACTAATCCTAAAGATAGGCCCAATCAGCCTTTCTTAATATGGGCCACCCTCCTTTAGATATTTGTGGTGGATGCTGAGACATGCAGGGGAAACTACATGGGCTTTGGGGGTAGGTTGTATTTTTATTTTGTCATTTACATATTTGGGTAAGTTAATAAACCTCTATGAGTCCTGTTTTCTTCATCTCTAAAATGAGGATAACAATGCCTGTGTGCACAACTTTTATAAGGATTTAAGAGAATGCTCACAAACTGTGCAGCATGTAGTAGATGCCCAATAAAGTGTGGATGTTATTACTAAACTTTTGATCGGTTTTTGGAAAGTAGGAGATGAACCCATTCTTATCTGTTTTTATCCTTTACTGATTTCTCCTTTATCCAATAAACAGACCAACAAACCAACAAAATATAAAATCATTTTGATGTATCGCTTTTTTTGGTATCTTTATTCATTGGACATGGAAATATTTGTCATTTATTATTTTATCACTCAGGTAACACATACCATAATGTATGTGTAAATGCAAAAACATGAAGTACATGCTTATAGTTAGAGCATTTAATACAGACCATTAGGAAATTCAGGATAGAGAGATGAGGGCAAGGTGAATCTTTGATGTACAGATGCTATTGAAAGAAGCAAATATGAATTCCAAAATGCAGATACTGAGGATGTCTCCCTACTACAACCCCATCTCTGTCACATTCTTCCTTCAAAATTATAGTTTTGGGTATGTGTTGTAGCTGTTAGTCATCATTTAGTCATAAGCGATATACTTATTTAGGAGTGGTCTCTTACATCTGTTAGGCAACCAAGGCAGATCAGTGAGAGGTACTAAGGCAGTTCTAACCCATTAACATCTTGGTACACATTCTTTTTTTTTTAGAGAGAGAGAGAGAGAAAGAGAGAGAGGGCATGCCCACTGGGGTGGGGGGTGGGGGGGATGGGCAGAGAGAGGGAGAGAGAATCCCAGGCAGGCCCCACACCCAGCATGGAGCCCAATGCAGGGCTTGATCTCATGACCCCGAGATCATAACCTGAACTGAAATCAAGAGTTGGGCACTTAACTGACTGAGCCATCCAGGCACCCCCACATTTTTAATTTAAAGAAAAACATAAATGCAGGATAAATGGGAGCTTGCTATGTTGCATGTATGTGTGTGTGGCCCTAGTCACTATAGAACTGTTTAATATTCTGTGAAAATATTTTTACAAGCTCAGTTCCAGTTACTATAATCATGACAATAATTTTTCACACCCTGGCACCTATTAAATTAGCAACCACGTTCTTTTCTTGAGCCATTATTCAAATGGATTCTGTCTGCATTCAAATTAATCTCAAGATCATAGAAATTAACAATGGGAAAGGTACATTAAATCACCCAGTCCATTTGTTTGCTAGGGGAGAGGAGAATTGATCTTTACATCATAATCTCTAGTGCTTTGTCCAGTCTGTTTTAAATGCCTCGAATAAGTGTTATTCTGATTCTGGGTGGTCATCTCATCAAATTCAAGGGGAAATTCTTTTTCACAGTCTACTGGAATATATATGGATTTTCTGATGCTTTGCAATTTGCCAGGGCTCAGAGCTGCCAGGAATCAGGCAATGAATTTTCTAGAGTATGAGCGTGCGTGCGTGCGTGTGTGTGTGCGTGCGCGCGCGTGCATGCGTGCATTGAAGAGAGTTGGGTAGATCATGTGAGAGGGAGAGAAAGACAAAAAGAGGGCAACTTGAGAAGGGTGATACATTTGATAATATCTGAAATCTGACAGTTGTTTGCCTTTACTTAGTAATGCCCTGTGTGGCTTGGGGAATTGGAGGGAGAAGTAGGCATAGTCACTAAGCCAGGGGAGGCAATGAAAAATGTGGGTGGGTCTGATGCCAATTTGAGTGGTAATTAATGAAAGTTTGTGAGGTCAGTCGTCTAAAAGCCAATGAAAAAATTCTTTATCTTAAGGTTATACTTTATTAATCTTACATGTGGATAGTTTAACTTATAGGCTCTAAAGTAGAAAGTCTGATTTTGGGCATTCTAATGTTAGCTATTTTTCTTTCTTTACAAATTCAGTTGCAGCATTCTGATTAGATAGATAGATAGATAGATAGATAGATAGATAGATAGATGACAGACCGAAAGACGACAGGTAGGTCCAATAGAATCTATATTTGCCATCCAGCTCAAGAAACAGAACATTGTTAGTGCAATGAATCCTTCCTTGATTGTTGTTTTATTTAACTCAAATGAGATGGAAGGCCTGAATCAAACACTTTGTAAATGTTAGGGCACAACAAAACCAAACCAAATTTTATGATCTTATTACAACATATTCATTATTCAAATTAAACACGCTTAGTAGAAGCCAGAGAGGGAGTTGGTACACTAGAACGGACATGAAAAGCATGAGGGTCCCTTCTTTCAGAGTCTCATGGAATATAAGGATCATAAACGACTTTAAATTCATTCACCCTCTGTTGTGCTGCCTGAATTTCCACTTGAACATCCAGGACAAGTATTTGTTCAACTCCTGCTTGAATACCTTCTGTGGTGAAAAAAATCATTAGCATGCATGGCTTCAGTAATAATGGCTTGAAGTTCTTAATTCCTTTAGACTCAAACCCTGTGTCCTCAACATGGCCCCCCATGGATCCTACACTTAAGGGCCCATACAGAACTAATCTCTTACAACAGCTCCTCACACATTTTAACACCATTGTCATTCCCTTTCGTTCAACCCTCTAGTGTTTCCTCCCCAGTTTCTTAAGCTAATTTACTCCTTCCCAGACACTGTCACCCCCTCTGCTTGGTTTGCACTTGACTGTCTTAAGTGGTGGCTCCAGGCAAACCCATTCTGCACAATCTTCCTGAAATATATGCCTTCAGTGCCTGAGACATAATGGGGGCTTAATACGTACTTGCTAAATGGATGAACATAGCCTAGTCAGTCCTGCAGCACATTTATCTAGTATTGTAAACCTCAGCCTACAAAAACAAATTCCCTTCACTATCTCCCATCTCATTCTCTTCTTGAATCTCAGTCCTCATTAGAAGAGAAGGTGAAAACACCACCTTTGCTTCCAAGTCCTTTGATCTCTCAGGAACTGATCTATCTTTTTGGATAAGCCAAACACACAGCAAGAATTACTTCAAGCCTTCCTCTCTTCCACCTGGTCTTCAAAAAAAAAAAAAAAAAAGGAAACCAGCTTGTATTTAATGGATACAGAATTCTCTCAATGCCAGCTAAAATGTATTGAATCAGCACTGTGCACCAACTACAGAGCCCTCCTATGGCCTTTGGAGGACCTGGCATTGGAGTCACAGCCGCGGTGTGGTGGTTCTACTCAGACTACCGGTTTGAGAGAGGTCCTTGTGCAAAGTGGGAAAACGGGCCCCGGCTTGTGGGCTCGCAGACAAGCACTCCCAGTCCCTGACCTCTTGGCGGCCCTATTACCTCCTCCACTGACGACCTTTGTGGGCTCACACTCAGACAAGCCAGCGAATCAGACGCCTGATAATAGATAAAACTCTTGGAAACTCTTGCTGGTTGTAGGATGATTTTAGGAAAAGAAAGAAACCAAATGCTCAGAATTATTTTAAGGGGAACAAGCCAAATGAATTTGTTTAAATTTGGCCATGCCTGCCAACCAAACCCACTTTGCTCAGACACGTGCGATTTTACATGGAAACATCTTACCAGAGCCCTTAAAGGACGAGGCAGGCTTGCAATTTGCAAGTGGACTGGCTGTAGCTGCTGAGGCTGTGGAGTCCACCAGGACGCCAGGACGGGATTACCAACCCTGCCCCTGAAGTGGCGCTGCTCAGACAGAAGGTGGAGGAGCCAGCCCAGCAGGCTGCCTGCTGCTTGAGGATCCCAGATACTTGTCTGGAGATGAAAAGCTGAGCTCCTAAGGAAGTGGAGAGTGCTGGAAGAAAGAATTAGCACATCCCTCCCAGGGAGGCCAAATGTTAGATCAATCATGCCTTCCAGCCACTCTGGGGACTGCGGAGAATGAGATGTTAATTTATGCGCATTGCCATCAGGATACTGGGAAGCAAGTTTTGTAATCTGCCTGATTCTCAAGCTGACAGCTGCCGCTCCATCATCTTTGGGCTCCAGTCAGGGGCAAATCCCACTGCAGTGGCTGCCTATGGGATCAGCAGACCAGGCCCTGTTTCCTAACTTTCTTTCTTCCCCTCACTCCCCACTATTTCTTTCTTCTTTCTCCCTGTACAAGTCCGAGATGCTCTGGTGGTAGGATAATAAGGAAAACTTTGTGTCCATATAGAACAATTCGTGACTGACTGGAAATGCTTTTCTACGATTGCAAGGAAACAGTGAGTGAGTGAAAAAGAAATAGGTTTATTTCATGTGGTTTTGAAGAGGCCATTTGGAACCATGGAAAATAACACCCAGCTCTGCAAAATTGGAAAGTTGACCTTACAGTTTGTTTATGACTTTTTTTTTTCCCTCAAGAAAAGCCTACAGTCTGTCTTTTTTGGGGAGGGTGTTGGAGAAGAGGTAATGCAACCATCAGCAAGAAAACCAGAATTCACCCCCTAGCAATATGAATAATTGGAAGTTCTTAAATGGAAATTGGCACGGTTACAGATGACATAACATTTGTTGTTGTAAAATGGGATGTCCCCAGAGGCATAGATAACTTTAATTCTTCCTATCCCAGAGCTTTTATGAGCCCAGGAATAAACTGTATTTTGTAGTATCTTTGTGGCAGGTGCCCCGGATAGCAACAGAGATATGTTTAATAAAGTTCTCTTTCCAGACAGAGCCGAGAAGGCTCACAGAGCAATGCTTTATACTGCATTACAAGTGTGATATGCCAAAGTTAATTTCCATTTGCTTTTTGTTTGTGTTCTGTCACATACAGGACACCCTGTAGGATTTAGCTGTGTGCTTGACCTTGATGAAGTTCTCTCTTCATTTTCTGATTTATTTCCTCATCTCTGTGAGTGTTTCTTACTCAGAGGTGCTGGGAGAGAAGATTACATGGCTGGACTTTTGAAGAGGAGAATGGGAGGTGTTCTTGGTCAAGTGTGTGGAAAGGTCAGACTGAGCAGACCAAGTGTGGGGGCTCCTTCCAGTGGAGTCTCTGATGCTGATGGCTCCTGCCAACCTTGAAGAGCTTGGAAAAATGTTATGGCTGTGGGTCATGGAGGAGAGGTTTGCGTCATTCTTTCTGAGGCTGCTTGGTGCTTGATGTCCATCTGCTGTGGTTCACTGATTATTCACGGAATAACAGATGAAAAGCCCAATATCAAGGGGCTGTCTTTGCACCATGTGCAAATTTGTATTCGCTAACTTCTAAGCCTTCTACAGCCCATGTTTCAGTAGGAATCATCTTTGAGTGTACCGTATCCATTTTTAACATGCACTTGTTTTCTCAGTAAGGTGTTTTACACAGTGCTCTGGCACAGCCATGAAAACGTTCCTGGATTTTGAGGAGATCCACCTCCTTCCATGGCTCTACCCTGGGCACAGGTTTCAGCAAGGACTGGTCCCTCTGTGAGGTCCAAACACTGTGCCTTTCACTTTTACCCACTCTCTGCATTGCTGCAGCTATCACCATATTGGTTTTTTTTATCTCACCGAGATGGCTATGCTCTGGGCTCTCTGCCACTCTGGTCTCCACTGTTTGATCTGTCCTGGCTACATTTCATGACTTATCCTTCACTCAACATTCTGCTAAAAACAGGCAAAGAGATCTCTGTTCTTACTGAGCTCATATTCTAGTTGGGAGAGAGAGAGCTAAAAAAAATAAGTAAAAAAGAAAAGCAAGCAACATAAATATATATATATATGTGAACATATATGGGCGTGCCAGTGCAGGGTTCGATCTTGTGATCCTGGGCTGCCACTCTTCCCTTCTGAAGAGCTCTGCCAGGAACCTATACCTTCTTTCTGGGAAGCCACAGAACAAGGTTTCCTTATCTTTCTGGGAGTTCTATTACTAACCCCCATAGAAATTGAGTAAAGGAGGAAATTGTGCTGAAGATGGAGAGCTGGTTCAGTAATGGCGCAGAAACAGACCCAGTATAGTAATCTGAAAATCTGGGCCTTTGACTTCATCCAAATCCCTGTATTTGATTTGGGTTGATTGACCTAATTAATGGTAGCACTGAAATGTTGCACTCATTACTTACTTCCAAAAGAAATGGACGTATAGATAAAAGAAATCTATGTGGTACTTTGCCATTTAAATAAAATGTTCGTAAACATAATCTCATTTTACCCTCATAAGGGTCTTGGGTGACAGACGCAGCAGATGGCATCTTCACCATGATACTATCATACCCATAAATTCCAATCCTGCTGTGTTTCCCTGAGCAAGTTACTTAAATCCTCCAAAGCCCTTTTCTTCATCTCTAAGATGGGGACACTACTACTTGTCTTGCACAGTTCTGGTGAGGTTTTAATGAAAAAATGTAGATGAGGTACCTTGGTAATGCCTGACATGTCATAAGAATGCTACATGACAGCTATTGTTATAATATTGCTATTTGCAGTTGAGAACAGGTTCACAGAGCCAGCTGCGTAACAGAAATTGGTCAACCTGAA
The DNA here is from genome assembly GCF_037043125.1 of Eumetopias jubatus. Lineage (NCBI taxonomy): Eukaryota > Metazoa > Chordata > Mammalia > Carnivora > Otariidae > Eumetopias > Eumetopias jubatus. The sequence continues at coordinate 136,734,231 of NW_028274808.1, forward strand.
TCACAGGCACAGTGTCCTCTTAATAAAAAGATACCGCTTTTGAGAAATCTTCATTATTTTAAAAGGTAAAGTAAAAAAAAAAATGGTAAAGGCTGAGCACTTTTTTCAGAGCCCCCAGCTGGCTCCCCAAGCATGGGCAAGGCTGGGGGCTGGAAGTGAGGACCTCCTCCAGCAGCAGGAGAACACTTAGGTAGCAGGAATGGAGGCGGTGGCCCCGAGAGGGGTCATGTTTCTCTTTTTGGAAGGAAATGTGATGAGAGGTAAAATGGATACATAGCCTCAGGTTAATTTGCATATCTTCCATAGCTGTTTCCTCTCGAATCAAATTTTCCACTTTGTTTTTTAAATAAATACATAAAAATGGTTCTGCCACTTATTTGCTGTAATTAGGGCTGTGGTCTAATCTCCCTGTGGCTATTTCCCCACTGTAATGATAGACCCACATCAGGAATAATGTAAGGGGGCGCCTGGGTGGCTCAGTCAGTAGAGCATGGGACTCTTGATCTCAGGGTCCTGAGTTCAAGCCCCATTTGAGTGTAGACCTTACTTAAAAAAAAGAAAAAGGAAGAGCGTGAGGAATAAATGAGTGTATGCCAAGCATTTAGCATAGTTCTTGATGTATCCATTAAAAAGTTCAAAAAGTGTTAGCTATCATCATCATCATCATCACTGTTTTAAAAAGTGATGGTAAAATCTTATGGCTAGGATATTTCAATATAATACAAGTTAGAAACACATGAGCTGATCATATGGGTTAGAGATTGATTTCATTCCAATTTAAAGATAGAAACAAAACATTTATTGAGCCTCTCTGTACATTGGGCCCTCTGCTGAGAGTTCACCTATGCATCGCTGACTTGATCCTGGTGGGAAGCCCATGCACTGCTAGGGCAGAAACTAATATTTTTCCCATTTGTTGTATGTGGAAACTGAGGCTCAGAGAGACTAAAGGATTCTCAAAGTCATTCAGCTAATAAAAGGCAAATGAGACTAAAATCCAGGTTTTCTGACTTAATGCCTAATGCTTTCTCTACAGTCATACTCCCCTGACCTGCTTTTGCCCATCTCTGCTGATGACCGTGCTTTCCCCGAATTCTGGCTTGGCCTAATGGCAACCCAAATTTCTGTGCTTGGAGTCTTCAGGATCAGCTTTCACTCTCTTGCCTTACAAAGACTTTTAGTGCTTGAAAAGGTTTTTTTTTTTTTTTTCTTTACATTTACAATTTCCTGTCTTGCAGTGTCCCAAATCCACAAATTCAGTGTTTTACATCCTGTATCTCATTAAAGCGTTGGATTGATGGCTATATTGCGTAATCTTCAGGGTTTATGCTGAGTAACTTGAACAAGGTCATATTAAAAGGAAGATAAATTCAGAGCTGGTGGCTGTACCTACCATCTGTGGGAAAGACTCGGAGCATCATAGTGTTTATGTGTGTTTCAGTAAATGAATGAAAATTTGCCAAGTTGGTCAGTTGATTGTAGCAAAAGAGTCAGTAGGATAATGTTTCTTTACAAAATGAAAACTTAGTTGTGTTTGACTTTTGGCCTGGTTTCAGTGTCATTCTTGCCTTTTCCCCTTTGCTGGGGCGCTGCTCCATCTGCTCTAATCTCCATTGCCCCGGTGTTTCTGACGATCCACCTGAATGAATACTGCAGAGCCCCAAACAGGTCCAGCGGCAGTCAAGGCTTGCGTGCACTAGGCTGCACCGTTACACTGGCTGCAGAAATGCAGTAGCCTAAAGGGGGCTCCATGTCACTTGTGTACTGAGAGGGATGGGGTCAACCCCTCCCTTCCCCTTGTCATAGACTGAAGGCAGACAACTACGTAGTAAGCTGGACGTGTCTAGTCTGTTCCCATGGAGAGGAAATGCGAAGGGTTAGATATATAAGTGAGTCTTTCATATATTCACCCATTCATCAAAAATTTATTAAGGCTTCTTGTGTGTTTCTCTCCAGAATGTAAGCTCCCAGTATCCAGCATGGTGCCTTACATGATGATTTTCTGTTGAATGAATGACTCAATGAGTAGAGGACAAACACTGTGCCGTGGGAGCATGTAAGAGGCAGACTCAATTCCTCAGAGATGAGTCTGGGAGGAAGAGATATGCAAGAAGAGATGAAGGGCAAGGAGACATTGGCCATGAAGTAAAGAAATGTGCTTTTGCAGATCTGAATCCAGCAGTGCCATTTTCTCCAGAGTCCTCATCATAAGAGAGGACAGAAGGTGGCAAGGATGGGCACAGCTAAGCACGGAGAGACATTTCAGAGTAAGAGGTATTAATAACACAGGGATAGAACTGGGCATGGGGAAACAGGGAGCTTGGTCTATTTTTTATTTGTTTATTCAACAAATACTTAACTAGCACTAACTATATGCTGGCACTTGTTTAGCCCTTACTATTCTGTGTGCTTTATAAATTCATCTTTGGAGCGCCTGGGTGGTTTAGTTGGTGAAGCGTCTGCCTTTGGCCCAGGTCATGATCTCAGGCTCCTGGGATGGAGTCCCCAGCCCGCAGAAGGAGTCTGCTTCTCCCTGTCCCTCCGTCCCTCCCACCCCTGCTTGTGCTCTTCCTCTCTCTCTCAAATAAATAAATAAAATCTTAAAAAAAATAATAAAGTCATCTTCATAACAAAACTGTTATTCCCATTTTACACACGGGACACTGAGGCACAAAGAAATTAAATAACTTACCCAAGGTCATATGGAAAGTGGTAGATAGAGCCAGGATCCAAACCCAGACAGCCCGGTGACAGGGCTCATTTTCTTAATCCTGTCACCATACTAACTCTTGTTGCTGAGCAAAAAAGCTGATCAGAGATCTGGTCTTTCAGGACAGGAAAGGTACAGCTGCAGGTGGACTCCTAGAGGCTGTCTTAATAGGGGAAGGAGGCTTTCTGTACCGAAACAGATAGATACTTGGTTTGGTGATAATACGGAGGAACTTACATTTCTGTTGCATTTAAAAGAGGAAAAGGTTCTTCTTCACCTTTCTGACCTTTGCTATTGTGTGTGAAGAGGAGGAATTGGGATGGGTGTTGGGGAGAGAGAGGGAGAGACAAAGAGAATAGGAATATAAATGGAGGGAATTCTAGTTCAGCATTTTGGGTATTCAGCCAGACTCTGTTCATTCCCCGAAGGTGATCACTGCCAAAGCTGGCTCCTATGTACCCAAATCCACTTACTACCAAGTCTGGACTGTTACTTTTGTTCTACATTGCCTCAGGCACAACTAGAATCTCCAAATAAATTATTTTTTATTGTATTGTGGTAAGGACACTTAACACGAGATCTGTCTTCTTAATTAATCTTTAAATGTATGGTGCAGTATTGTTAATTACAGGCACAGTGCCGTGCAGCAAGCAGATCTCTAGAACTTGCTCAACTTGTGTAACTGAAACTTCACGCCCATTGAACAGCATCTCCCTGTTTCTCCCTCCTCCAGCCCCTGGCAGCCACTACCCAAATAATATTAAGATGTCTGAAATGGTAGTGAGCAGAGTCTGGTGCAGAGATAATTTGAGGTTTCCTTCTCCAAATTATCTAGACAAAACTTTGATGCAAAGTTTCAGCAGACATAGTTGTAATTATTACCCAAAAGAAAGTGTTTGTGTATTTCTGATACTTCTAGAAAGACATTAAAACAATTTCTATGTTTAGATTTAAAAAAAAAAAAAACCTGATGGCGGATTTTTCTTATGGACTTTTCCACATGGCGCTCTTCTGGTGTCCTACATTTGCCAGTGAATATAATGCCTCTAATGGAGTCAGGAGGAATTCCATGAAAGGCCAGTATGGATAAGATTCATGATATGAGACAGTTGACGGGGCACTGGTAATTCAGATTTGCTAGGCTGGATTGACAGAAATGACTTGGTGAAAACAGCATGTAGCTATTGTTTCCAATAGATTTTGCTTCTAACCAGTATTTAGTGAGTAGTCCCTACAGCCAATTGTATATTGGCTTCTGGACCCAGGAGCTCAGGCTCATTTTTCTCTCCCTAAAAGCACTATCATATCCAGAGGGTGGAGCATGTTAGAAACCTGTTCCTGGGGCTGCTTTGTCAGGAGAGGGAGATAGAGTAAGAGGCTGTCGGGAACAAACAAAGACATCCTTGACAATGGTGATTTATCTTGCTACCTGCAACATGCCCTTTGGTTTGATAGCTGCCTGGGCTGGCTGGGATTATTTATCTTGAGCACACACTGATATATGGAAGTGTGCTCCTGGCAGGCTTCCTTCCTTTCTTTCCTTCCTGCCTGGCTGCTCTCCTCCGTTCGTTCTTCCATATCAGAGGGCTGTAAGCCAGTGTGGTCCTGGGGAACTAGAGGGGAGGGCAAGTGCCTAGAAATATCTTAGGAGAAATTGATCTTCTTTGCAAGCAGAACTTGATCTAGTTTCTTTTTTTCCTGTCAGTGAAGCCTTGGGAAATCAGATGCCTGGGAGCTCAAGCTCCTAGCAGGTGCAAGGAATGTGGGACTGTGCGTCTCTCCAGCAGCAATCTTATTTAAGCAGACCCTCTCTCATCTTCTGCCTTCTTAAAGAAAGGCTTCCTTCCTTTCTCTCTGCTGCCTGGGCTTATTCCAGGTGATGCTAACACGTGACAGTGGCAGAAGAACCTCTAGCAGCAGCTCTCCTCCATTTGTGCCTCGTAAAATGCTGCTCCCTCTGTTAAGAATCTTGCCTCCCCCTTACCCTTGACTCACTCCTGCTGGTTGTTTACACATTCAGCTCAGGCGTGACCTTCTCTCAGCATCGCCTGCCCAGTTTCCCATCTTAGATGGTGCAGGGAGTTTTTCAGGGCACTGGAAAACTGGAGAAAGAGTTATTATCCAGGGTTTCTAGGCATTGCCTTGGATATCTTCCCCGACTCCCAACACAAGTCTACAGCACGTGTCACACACACACACACACACACACACACACACACACACACACACACACACACACACAACTCTGCTGCCTCAAAGAGAATGTGGTTATATCCTTGTTGGTTTAGTTCACAAATCAGGCAAGCCTTGTGCCTGCGAGTGGAATCAGGCTCACAAGAAATGGAAGTTGTTCTCAAAAGACTTTTAGCTGCGAAGAGTTTAATGAAGCCACTATTTCCTGTATGGTGGGTGAGTGAAAGAGCCAACAAGGGGTAAAATACTGAAGGATCAATGACAGCAGGAAGGGGCAAGGCTCAGGAATAAAGCTAGTGGGGCACTGAGAGAGATGGTGCTGAACCACGGGAGCTGGGGCTGCAGAGAAATGCAGCCTCTACTGGAAGCCTAGTGAGGCAGGGATGATGTGGAAGAAATTCATCTGTCCTCTAAGACAGAAGAGGCAGAAGGAAGCGTGGATGTTGAATCCATAGAGGGCACCCTTGTGGGGCACAGAACAAGGCAGAGAAGGTGTGGAGAGTACAGGATCTGGGGGGGGGTGGTGGTGGCAAGGATACAGAGGAGGCTGTGGTGGGGCATAAACGGAAAATAGCCAGCATATGAACATTCCTTTTGTTCTTTGAGCCCCTTTGGCAGTCTGGAAAGCTCATAGATCCCTTTTCAAAATAATGTTCCTAAATACAAAAGAATAGACATAGGATGACAAAGGAAACCAATTATATTGAAATAAATATCAATACAATAATATATATGCTGATTAATGCATGAGACTAAAAAAATCTAATGGCAGATCTAACGATTGCCGAACTTTCTAAATAATGATAAATGTAAATGATATTTTAAGACAGCTGTAACAGTTGAAATGAATATGGAAATATCTGTGATGTTTTTATGGATAAATTCTTAGGTTCTTCCAACCCTTCCATACTTTGTTGTTTACATTTCTAGTTGAGGGAAATGCTAGATTTCAGTTGAATAGAGTTTAGTGATATAGATCAATACATAATTTTCCCCATCTAAGTTTACAGACCTCTGAATTCTATCCAAGGGTTCTTTAGGGGTCTGAAGACCCTGGGTTAAGAACACTTGCCTTAGATATAAGGGCAGGAATGTTAAGTTCTAGTGGAGTAGTGTAAGCCTGAGTTTGAGAGGACAGCAGGAGAGCCAGGATTCAGCTTCTTAACAGGAACAAGATCTTCCCCGTGCAGTGTCCCAGGGCCCTAAAATTCCATGCTAAGAATGATGCATTTGCTCATTTCTTTGGTCAGCAGAGACCTCTGTAAGTAGTATATCCTTGGCTATGCTAGAATGTAAACTTCATGAGCACATGAATTTTTAGTAACTTCTTATTGAAGTATTATATGTGTGTATGTGTATTCATGAAGTGTATGGCTTGATGAATTTTCATAAACTGAACATACTGGTATAAGCAGGACCTGGATCATTGCCAGCATCCCAGTAGCCTCCCTCAGGTCCCCTTCCTGGCACCCCATTTCCCCTAAAGGTAGTTGTTAGCCTGCTTCCTAACAACATAGTTTTGCCTGTTTTTGTTCTTTTTATAAGCAGAATAATGCTCTGTATACTCTTTTGTGTCTGGCTTCTTTCTCACAACATTTTACTTGTAAGATTCACCCATATTGTTCCATGTAGGTGTAGATTATTCATTCTCATTGCTGTATAGTATCCCATTGTGTGAATATACCATAATTCATCCATTCTGCTGTTAATGGGGATTTGGATAATTTTGTGTTTTTGGCTTACATGGATAATATTTGTTATAGACATTCTAGTACATGCCTTTGGTGAACATACTAAACTATTTCTGTTGTGTATATAATTAGGAGTGGAATTGCAAGGTTATGGATCTGAGTATGTTCAGCTTCAGTAGATATTGTCGGTGTTCAAAGTGATTGTGATGGTTTATACTTCTACCAGTTCCCATTGCTCCAAATCCTTACCAACCTATAGCATTCTCTTTTTCATTTTAGTCATTCTGGTGGTTGTATAGTGATAGGCCATGGTGATTTTAATTGGCATTTTCCTGGTGACTAAGGAAGAAGTGTACCTTTTCACTCAGGTATTAGCCATTTGGATATCCTCTTAATGAAGTATCTGTGCAAGTTTTTGTCCACTTTTCTAATAATATCTGTCTTTAGACATCTTGAGCAAATTAGTTAATCACTCTCAGTTTCCTCATTTGCTAAATTAGGATATTAATAGAACCAACTCATTGGTGGTGGCATGAGGATTAAGAGAGATGGGCATATAAAATGTTTAGCCTAGTGCCTACTGCCTGGCCTGTGGTAAGTGCTCAATACTTTGTGATGGTTATTATTAGTTAATCACCAATACACTGCGCATTATGGGTACTCCATCTATGTTTTTTTGCATAACTGAATTTTAAAAATATCACTGCAACAGCATTGTAATCTGTTAATATTGGCTGCATCTGAGTGGGAAGCTCAGTGGCTTGGGGATGGGATGAAGGAAACTTATTTTTAGTCTCTTTGATCGTTGTACTACGTGAATGTATTTCTTATTAAAAACATAAAGGTAATGTCCAAAAAGCATAGCTGAAATAGAAATGGAAATAATCTGGCGTTAGGTTGAATTATGAGTTATATTACCTGTGTTGCCACAGGTATGCCCAGAAAGTGTATGGAGAATGGGCATGTTGTGTGGGTGGTAAAAGGGGGAAACCTTTCAAAGAAACAGATTTGGTTAGGAAGGTGTGATGTCAATGTATTAATGTAAAAGTTATGATTAGGAAGGAGAAGTAAATTATTCACATAATATTAGTATTTGAGGGTTCCCAGAGTTTAATGAGATGGGTTGTAAATTTAATGTTGGGAAATAAAAAAATTTCAGATGACAGAAGTGCAACGAATAGAATGCTTTAGTCATGTCCAGTCCAGCCTCTTAAAGTCCCAGGAAGTTTGAAAGGAAATATTTTGGTCCAGGTTTCCTGAGGATGGAGGTACACATCTATGAGTCTCTTGGGGCTTTGTTATGTAAAAAAAGGCACTTGTCTCCCTTGGTGAATTTTATGTTGCATTTATCCAAGATAAGTCACCTTTGATTGATCTAGAGGTAGCAAAACTCTGTGTATGTTTTACAATTATTACTGACAATACTGATAATGTCTTAATTTGCATAATGTACTATTAAATACATGTTCTTATTTGCTCTCCACACTAACTCCTGAGGAGGATAGCTCCATTTTATGGAAGAACTGAGTCGCCAAGGGGCTAATGGGAATGTGGGAGCCAGGACTAAAAGCTAGTTTCGTAATGGAAAAAACCCAAAGTACAATCCACATGGTGAGGAAGAGCATTGATGAGATGTGTGAATGGAGAATAGTGACTGGAGAATAATGAGAATAATGAATGGAGATGTTTGAAGTGGAGAGTTCAGTGACTGCCACCATGTGGGGGAGGATTGTCGTGTCCTGTCATGGGCTATTCCTCTAGACTGTGTCAATTCTGAGCTTTGATGATGTCCCAGAACAATGGCTTTGAACCAACTTTCAGTTTAGTGACTTTTCACATGGTTCTTCTTTCTGTTTAGATGGTGTAAGTCCAGGTATTTGGATTTACCTAGACTTACTGAATAGACCTGGGAAACAGCTTCAGTGTCACCTAGAACAACCTCCTTGTAATTTTACAGTGAGGAAACCAAGACCCAGAGAGGCAAAGTGACTTGTCCAATATCACAAAGCTGGCTGATGTAGAGGATTGCATGAAATAAACTGGAGGAGAATAAGAGGGCACAGTTGACTTTCATCAGGGAAGATTTTCTATCGAAGTTGATTAAGTTGAGTTTTAAGGGAGGTGAAAATTCTAGTAGGTCTATGGAAAGAGAAGGATTGCTTTCTGGACCAGCAAGAATTGTACCTATCTAGCTGTTGGATAATGATGGCAGATAGTGGCCATAGGGTTATTGTAGCTATGGACTCATAAGGTCTTCAGACATAGCACTCACTGATACACCTTCAACTTCACACCTCAATCCTGAACCAGTGCCGAAAATAGAAACTCGTTCTAAAAGGACATGGCATATGTAGCAGGCAGAATACTAAGATGGCCCCCAAGATTCCTGCCCCTCCCTTTTATATATTCTTTTTATACACTGTTTATAATCTCCTCCTGTTTGAGTATGGACAGGACTGTGAATGTGATGGAATTCACTCCTATGATTGGGTTGCATTACATGACAAAGATGAAAGAATTTTACAGGTATAATCTCATATCAGCTGATTTTGAGTGAATCAAAAGGGATATTATCCTGGATAGCCCTGTCTTAATCAATGAGAGTTATTCAGAGGACTCAGAGATTTGAAGTAATAGAGATTCTCCTTCTAGCTCTGAAGTAAGCCTCTGTGTTGTGAGAGACCTACATGGCTAGGACCTGGGACAGCTCCCTGAGGCGCTGAGAGGAACCTCTGGCTGCAGCCAGCAAGAAAACAGGGACTTCAGTCCTACAATTACAAGGAAGTGAATTTTGCTCACCACCTGAATGAACTTGGAATAAGACCCCAAGCTCCTGATGAGACCACAAGCCCAGCTGACGCCCTAAGACCTGGTGAGACTCTGAACAGAGGAGCCAGTTAGGCTGTGCCTAGACTTCGAACATAAACTCTGAGATGATACATTTTTCTTGTTTAAAAAAATTTCCTATCTAGGTAGGTACCGCTTTTTGGAATGTCTCCAAGTCCAGGAGCATAAATCCAGGCAAGAACATCTCTTTGGGGGATACTTTATTTACTCTGGGGTGTCAGGGCTGATGCGTTTTCATAGTATAACCTATTAATTATACAGACCAGTAGCAATTCAGAGAATTGGCTTATAATAATTTTTGTGAATCATTCTGCAGAGAAATGGTTTTCTAGGGAGTCAAATCAAGCTTTGTTACGAAGCTTTACTTTAGAGAAGATAATATTCCTGGAAGCCTACCAGAGATTCCAAATAGGTCTTATCCTCCTGGATATAGGATTTCTTTATATTGAGCAAAATCTTTGCTTGCTTGAAGAAAAGAGTCTTTCTGATATATGAGGAAGCACACTGGTGTTTTTCTTCTCTGTTGCTTTATTTTCTAGACTACCTCTTAATTCTTTCCTGACAAAACAGGGAAGACCAAACAGCATTCATTTCTATTTGGTGCAAGGCTTCCCAGGAGAAGAAGACTTAGACCTTTGGAAGGGACTGGCCTCTTTCTTCCATGAGACAAAACATCTTTGTTGCATGGGGCTCTCTTAATCACCTGCATTTCTGGTGGTTCCCTTGCTGCACGGCTTCTGTTCCACAGTTTTGGGCCCATCGGTCATGAGGGGAAAGAGTAGGGTTGGCAAAGTTCTTGCTCAGGAAAAGCCACTTGGTGGAATTTACTTGCGACACTTCTAGTACACAAATTCTTTATTTCAACTCTCAGTCATGGCTGAATACTTGTAAAGAAAAGATTGTACTAATAATCTCCAGCTGTATCCTCCAGATTACTCTAGATTTTGTGACTATTCAGCCCAAATCAAAATGGCTGAAAGGGGTGCATGTGTGGCTCAGTTAGTTAAGCATCTGACTCTTGATTTCGGCTCAGGTCATGGTCTCAGGGTCATGAGATTGAGCCCGTGTGGGGCTCCACACTCAGCGTGGAGTCTGCTGGAGGCTCTCTCTCCCTCTTCCCCTGCCCCCTCCCTGCTCCCATGTGTGTACTCTCTCTCTAAAATAAATAAATAAAATCTTTAAAAAAATGGCTGACAAACTTCCTACTTTGTGTGTAGCACAGAAGGAGGCTTTAAGAAATCATGTCTATTATCAAGGGAGCCCTAAAATGTGGGGATGCTATTTGTTTCTACAGCACAGACTGTCCTGGTTCCCCTAAGAGCAGCAAGCAATGAGGGGCAAAGGGAGAAGCGAGAACATCACATCACCTTTGAGGAAGCATGCCGGATCAGTTCAAGTGCCTTTGAAATTCAGAAATAAGTCTCTGACTGGGAGTCCTTGTAAAGTGACTCAGGAAAGCAGAAAGAATGCTGGACCAGGATTCCATTCTTTGCTGTTACCAACTGATTGTGTAACCTTGGCCAATTCATAGAATTGTTCTAAACCTCAGTGTCCTTAGGTGTAAGAGTGGGTCTTTCTGTTAGAGTTCTTGGTCTACAAGGAGCAGAAACTAGCTGTCACCACCTTAAGCAGAAAAAGATTGTTTGGAAGGTGCTGGGAGGCTCATGGAACCTGCAGAGGCTTGAGATCCAGGCTGGGAAAGGGCAGGAAACAGAGCAGGTCTGACTGAAATCTGTGGAGCAGGACCACCTGCTGCAGTGGCGAATGTGCTCAGCCCTGGCAGGTTCCTGAGGCATAGTTCTTTCCCATGTTATTATAGACAGTCCTGGGCTGGTTTAAAGGCCTCACAATCATTGCAGACCGTCCTGGGGAGCCCCTAGCTTTTGGTTTCTCACTTAGTGCAGAACCTGGGATTCATAATATGAATATTTAGTTTAAAAGAGAAAAAGTGATTGGCATTCCTAGTCTTTCTCTTTGGAACAGTTTCTTTTCTGGAATATATGCTTTATTCAACAGAGTTTTGATTTCATTGAAATTAATATACTTGCTACCAACCCAAAGCGTGAAATGTTTAATACAGTTTTAATTTTATCATTTAATAATGTAAGTAAGGTGAAGAAGACTCTAGGCTTGACATATTTGATATTTCAATGTAGCTTTGCAAAACAGTTTACTAGGCAAGAAAAGCACTTGCTATGCTTTCTCAGGTCTATCTGGATATGTTGTAAGGCAGTAATGAGCATTACTAGAAGGGGCAAAATACATGTTTGAAATTGCATTTTTATTTTCTATTTTATTTAAATAGATTCTCCAGGTCAAAGACCTTTCAACCTATGTTTTCACTGTACTGGCCATATATTTAGCCATAGTTACCATAGGAATTATGATTTAGAAAATATTTATATGGAAATACACTGCCACTGAATACATCAGAGCCTTTTCCTTGCTATTCTGAAAGTCAGATGGAACTCAATTTAGAGAAGTACCGTTTTAAGGAACCAAAGTTCATGCCATTCATTCAGTTTAGTGCATTTTAATCACTTGGAAGTTTAACCATTTCAGGTTCATTCGTTTCTTTCTTTCTTTCTTTCTTTCTTTCTTTCTTTCTTTCTTTCTTTCTTTCTTTCTTTCTTTCTTTCTTTCTTTCTTTCTTTCTTTTGTGTGTGTGAGAGAGAGAGCACGCGAGCATGCACATGATGCTGGGGGTGGGGGGGTAACGTGGAGGGGAAGGAGCAGAGGGAGAGTGAGAGAGAATCTCAAGCAGGCTCCATGCTGAGCTTGGAGTCTGATGTGGGGCTCAATCCCACGACTCTGAGATCATTACCTGAGTCGAAATCAAGAGTCAAATGCTTAACTGACTGAGCCACCCAGGTGCCCCGAGATCTTTCTCTTAATCTAAAAATGACTAAGAATATTTGTGTGCTGCTGCAGGGATATTTTTCATCCACATAATCAGATATTTTAATCAGCAAATATTAAGTAAACACCAAGTACTGAACTTGTGTGGGTTTTTTTCATGCTAGGAGATGGGTGAGGATCGCAAGAAAGAGTTTCAATCTTGGCTTTACAGCCAAGTTTAGGAGACCATGCTTTATTTGTGGGTTTTTTTTTTTTTTTGTATCTAGCACTCTCAAGGAGCACTACCCTTCCAATTACCAGTGACGAGGGTGAGCTGTGGAAATGAGGTTCTGTTGTTTTCCCAGAAGATCCTCCAGGGAGTGTCTCCCATAGGCACATACTGCCCTGTGATGGAAAGCCCACAAAATCCCCATGGGAAGAATGTGTCAGAGGTGGCTAGCTGTACCTCAAAGTTCATGCTCCTCTTTCTACAGTATATACTTGTCTCTGCTAAGTAGCTACCCAGCTGGGGCTAAGTTTCCCAGCCCTTCTTGCATATAAAGGTGGCCAAGTAACTATTTCTCACTAATAGAACATGAATGGAAATGATGTGTGTTACTTCCAGGCCACAGTGTTTAAGAAGTAGGGATGCTTCCTCCATGTTTCTTTCCTCCTCTGCTAGCTGGATGCAGATGACTACACTTGGGCATGGTGGAGCCAAAGGATGGAACCACTGTGAGGAGTGCTACCTGTCAGTTAGGAGCATCTACCTTGTATTCTTACCTGAGCAAGAAATAAATTTTTATTGTGCTTGAATTTTTGCACATCTGTACATCTATTTGTTATATCAACCAGCATTATCCTATTATAGGAAATAGATTCCTGTGGGTAATCTTTGATTCCTACTATTTTCTGTTTATTGTATCTTTGAAACACTTTGTCAGTCTGAACTTATAGTGGAAAGAGACCAGTCTCATTTCCTGTGCTTGTCATATCTACAGGAGGACACAAATATATGATTAAAATATTGACATACTCCAGATTTATAAATCACCTTCCTAAGTTCTTCTCCCCAAATGTTCACCCATTGAGAGACAGTATGGCATAGTGGTTAAGTGTGTAGGCTGTGGAACCAGAACACCTGGGTATTAATATTGCCTCTGTTGCTTACAATTTTTGTGAACTTGGGCACATTGCTTAACCTTTCTGTGTCCCTGTCTCTGCATCTGAAAAATAGGAGTAATAATACTACCTATCTCAGAGGATTATGAGAATTCAGTGAATTACAGTAATCCCCTTTTATCCATATGTTCCAAGACCCCCACTAGATGCCTGAAACTGCAGATAGTCCTGAACCCTATATGTGTATTTTTCCTATATAGACGTACACATGATAAAGTTTAATTTATAAATTTGGCACAGTAAGAGATTCACAATAATAAACCAATAATAAAATTGAATAATTATAATAATATACTGTAATAAAAGTTATGTGAATGTGGCCTTTCTCCCTTTCTTTCTCTCAAAATCTTATTGCACTGTACTCACGCTTCTTCTTGTGATGATGTGAGATGATAAAATGCATACGTAATGTGATGAAGTGAGGTGGATGACGTAGGCATTGAGACATAGCTTTACGCTACTGCTGACCTTCTGCTGATATGCCAGAAGGAGGATCATCTGCTTCCAGATCATGGTTGACAGCAGGTGACTGAAACTGTGCATAAGGGCTGGGTTGGGGGGAGTGGGGACTACTGTAGTACAGCTAAGTACTTACAGTATTTTCTAGCTTGTAGTAAGCACACAAAAAATGTCATTTCTTATAATTTTTCAAGGACTTATAGTTGTGGTTTAGCCTAGGACGTCTAAGGATCTTTGCATTTGTGTTTAGTTCTTTCATGTTAACATCAGGAGAATCCAGGAGGCTTTTACATGAATGGATGATGCTATTGTTAATGGGACAGAGGCAAATCTAACATTAAATAGTGAGCTGGGACAGAGGCAAATCTAACATTAAATAATGAGCTGCAAACACTAGCAAACTTGTGGATTAGAAGATCTAAAAACACGATGATGATAATTTACACTTTATAGTGCTTATATGTGTCAGGTGTTGTTTTAACTTCACATATATTAGCTTATTTAATCATCACAGTGACCCTGTGAAGCAGGTATAATCATTTTCCCTATTTTACACATGGGGAAGTTGAGGCACAGCAGGGTTAAATTACTCACCCCAGGTCACACAACTAGTAAGTGGCAGAGTTGTTGCTTCAAATCCTGGTAGTCTGGCTGCAGAAGCCGTATGTGAGAAACTCCTGCTCATCTTTAGCACCTATTCAAGGGGCCCCTCTTTTGTGAGTCTTCCCTGGTCTCTTCACGGGGGTTGTTCACTGCTTTCTATGCCAGCTAACAATATTTTGGACTGTTTTGATTGCAGCTAGAACCATGCTGTGTTGTAGTTATTTATTCATGTTTCTGTGAAGTCCTTGTGCACATAGACTAGACTAATGCTTCTCAAACATCAATGTGCCAATAAATTGCCTGGGGATAATTTTTTAAAATGCAGATTCCAATATAGTAGGTATGATAGCTAATTTTGTGTGTCAACTTGACTGGGCCATGGGGTATCTGAATATGTGGTCAGGCACCATTTCTGGGTGTGTCTGTGAGGGTGTGATGAACATTTAATTAATTAATTTATTTTTTATTATTTTTTTATTATGTTCAGTTAGCCAGCATATAGTACATCATAAGTTTTTGATGTAGTGTTCAATGATTCATTAGTTGCATATAGGGTGTGATTAACATTTAAATCGGTAGACTGAGTGAAGCAGAATGCCTTCCCTAATGCAGGTGGGCCTCACCCAATCAGTTGAAAGCCTAAACAGAACAGAAAGGCTGACCCTTCCCTAAGCAAGAGAGAATTCTTCCCGTCTAACTGCCTTTAAGCTTGGCTCCTTCCTGCCTCTGACTTGAACTGAAACATCAGCTCTTCTTGGATCTCAAGCCTGCCACCCTTGGACTAGAACTAAATCATTGGCTCCCCAGTTTGCCAACTCCTGTTGTAGATATTGGGACTTGTCAGTGTCCATAACTGTGTTAGCCAATTCCTTATAAGTTTCTTTATGTGTGTGTCTATATATTTATATCCCTATCACCTATATCTGTATCTATCTCCTATTGGATCTGTTTTTCTGAAGAACCCTAACTAAGACAGTAGGTCTGGGGTGGGAACTGAGATTCCGCATTTCTAAGAAGTTTCCAGATGATGCTGTTGCTCCTAGGTAGTGGACCACATTTTGAGGACCAAAGACAAGACTGTCATGCTCACCTTTCTATCCTTGGTTTCTAATACAGAGTGGGCACCCAGCAAATTTCTTTTGAATATTTTGAATGAAGTTTTCTTACCAGGTGAAAGATTCTCTAAAAGGAAATTCAAGGAAATGGTGATAAAAAGTGATTTTGAAAACTGTAACTTCAACTTTAATAAAGTCCAAACTTGACCTAAATTAAGAGAAAAGAGAAAGGCAAATCAGAAAAATGACAAATTGTAAAGAGCTAACATCAAGAAATGGAAAGTAAGATTAATGAGACTGATTGGGACCAATGGAATCTATCAGGGGTTATGCATAGAAATGGTGAAATTAGTTTTAGCACTTGTGGTTTTAGTAGCATGGATTTGAAACTACGCACTGCCTGTGTATCTTAATGTTGTATAAAATTTAGTTCCACGCATTCATGCATCAAAAGTCATTATAATCATCTGTAAGGATGATAATATATCCATGAAGTTTGAACCTGATAACCTTCGGTTAGTTTCATGGGTCATTATTTTCTGCTCTGGAGATGGTGTGGCTCATTGGCTGTGTTTCCTCTTGAAACTTTGTTCCTGAAGTTTGGTTACACTATAATCAACTCAACAATTCAGAGTTTAATTTTTGTATGGTGAGTGTTGACAATGTTTCATCACTGACTTTGCTTGTTTTCTCCTAGTAACTAAGGCGTATGTACCAGATTTGTAAACCTGTGACTCTTGAGATTAAAATTAACTCAGAAGGCAGATATAAAATAAAAATGCTAAAACAACAACAAAGGAAGACAGTAGGAGTAAGACACACACACACAGACATATACATACAATCTAAGATGCTGTTAATTATAAGATATATCACTAAGGTACATACTGGTAAAACTGAAAAAAAAAAGCACTATAATAATTATATTATTATGTTATAATGTCACATTATTAGATAATATGCATCCTGATTTCAGAGGTGTTAATGTGTGAAAATCTACATTTTACTATTTCTGAAATACATTGTGTATTTTTGTATACATGTGTATATTATGGATATATAAACAAATACATATATTTATACATACCCACTTAGATGTTGAAGACCAAACTGTATGGGAGGCTGCAGATACTCTGTACAGAATGTGCAGAAAATGTGTTTTCTCTGGTTCTCTAGAGCTAGAATATGAGATCACTAGTGATATTTTTAAGCCCATTCATTCAGTCATTCAAAGTAGGCTCCATGTCCAATGTGGGGCTCGAAATCACAACCCTGAGATCAGGAGTTGCATGCTCACTGAATGAGCCAGCCAGGCACCCCTTAAGCTTATTTTGAATGTTGGGAATGATTGAAATAGAGTCCCACTGTAATGTTCCTAGGGCTTAAGCTATTTCAAGCTTTAAAAATAATACTTATTTTGACCTGTGAAATTAGTAAAGAGAATTTTAATTCTGATAAAAGCTATTTGGTTATTCATATGAAATATATGCTCTATGATAGGTCTTCGTGCTGTCTTGTTTTTTTTTTTTGCCGGATATTTTAGTACAGATTTGCTGCTTTTTAAAATCTTATTTGATCTGAGGTCTCCCTCTGACTGACCCTGTTAATCAAACCAAATTGCCAAGGCTTTCATTGGCGTGACCTTGGTTAAAATTGCAGGGCAAGTTCAGAATTGCTTCACACATACAGAACTCCCAAAAGTTCAATAATGATCTTTAGGGTATGTGGACTTTGTGACAAGTGGCACGGAGTTTATGTGAGAAACAATTAAAATTGCATCAATACTCACTAATGTCTTGCATCAAGAGATCAGAATTGTGAAAAAGCTATGAACCCCAGGAGCATGATGGATACTGTAGGGCAACCACAGTTGTCATGGAAAAGCTAATGATCGTTATTTTTCATGGATGAAACTTTCCCACTACCAATAAAACCTTTCAGATGGGTGGACGTGTGTCCCTAGGAAACATGTTTAGGCATTGCTAAAATCTGTTTTCTCTCTTTCCTCTCCCCGAAGTCCCTTTAAGATTATTTAATGTTGAGCCTTGTTTTATTTCATGTTGATTTCTTACATTTGAACTAAGAAAGCTAGCTCACTGCTAAAGCAGGAGATAGAAGAGGATCATTAAGGAGCTACCAAATTGACAAGACTATAGGGGGTTCATAACAATAAGAAAGCTAGCTCACTGCTAAAGCAGGAGATAGAAGAGGATCATTAAGGAACTACCAAGTTGGCAAGACTATAGGGGGTTCATTTTCAGGACCGTGGACATTCTTCAAAATATTATGATGTGAAGTAAAGTGTATTTTTTTTTGTCTTGAAAAAAGAACGAATACTATTTCCATAATGATAGAGATGTAATATGCTTGCAGTTAACAGTGATTGAATGTTTCCTGTGAGCGGGGCACTGGTAACAATCCTATGAGGTAGATTCTGTTACCAGACTGGTTTCACAGATGAAGACACTGAAGCAGAGAGGTGTTGATAACTTTTCTGAGGATCAGTCAAGGTCCTGGAAAGAAACAGATTCAAATTGGGTAACTGGAGGAGAGTTTATTACAAGGATTATTTTCAAGAGTATTGGTAGGGTTTAGAGAAAACTACATAAGTTAGCAACATCAGAAGCCATTTCCACCCCTAGAATTGAGGGGATGGGGGAATGGAACAGTTCCTGGATCCAAAGCTATATGGAGAGGATTGCCTGAAAGGATTGTAGATTTAGGGAGATATGTGTTATCAGGCTCAAAGACTCCGCAGGAAAGGAGCTGGGGAATAGATACTCAACCTCACTCTCCTTCTGCACTTGGATATCCTTCTTGTGCCTTCCATGTCTGAATCCCACTGGGAAGCCAGAGGGCAGAAAAGCCCATTGATACAGTCCCTAAGGTTCAGCCTTCTGGGGCACAGAGTAAGAAGGACTATGGTCTAATTCCAGCACCAATGCTCCTAACTACTGCCTCATGCCAGGTGCCCTCAGCTTGCCTTCAGAATGAATCTAGGATTTAAAAAAAACTCCATAGAAATGTCTTAGCAGCCGCAAACATCATTTACTCATTCTTTATTGTTCACTTAAAATTTCATTAAACTTCCATTTCTAGTATTACAGAGTTCTGGAAGAACATCTTGTCTTTCTTTTCCTGGATTGCATGAAGTTCAGATTTTATCTTTGGTTCTCGGTGACTATGTGTTTTGTTATTTCACTGTCTTGTGTGGAGTGTTCTTTTATTGATGGAAGTCATTCTCCAATAATTATTTTAGTTGAGAAGAATAAGTTCTTATCTTAAAGTGATCTTTAAGCCAGGTAGATTTGGAAGTATTTTGCTGTGTCAAGAAAGTATCTGTTTCCAAAAAAGACAAGAAAATTGCCTTTTAGTGTATGTGTCAAAAAGCCAAATTGTCTGGAGAAAATAATCCTCCTTGTGAACAGGCAGATAAATGAATAAATGGTTATGTTTTTATACTGAAATGTAGTTATTTCCAGATACTTTATCATAAGGATTAATTATACACTTGTATTTTCCAGTCTATTTGAATTATACATAGCAATGGTGTAATAAACTTCTAACTTCTTATTTAAATATTTAACAGTTTCTTTAAAAAATCGTTGATGTGCTGCAGTACCTTAAATAGAAATTAATAGATTCAGTTTCCCATTTTTATATTCACTTGCTACAAGATATATTTTGGAAATATATTAGACTTTAATCAGCTACAGTGATTTTTATTTTTATTTTTTTATTGTTGAAAAAAGTATAATGAGGAATTTATATGTTAAAATGGGTTGGTGTTGTGGTATTGTGGTATGATGTTTTGACCAGAGCAAGCTATTCTTTGTAGGGAGTAGGGAGCCCCAGGTTAATCAGGAGTCTACATCTGGTCATGGGATATGTGGTAGTCACAGAGCTTAACATGGCCACTCTTGACCCTGGTGGACAGTCAGTTTAATGAATATCCTGCTTAATGGTAGTGATAACTAATATTTGTATATGGCTTTAAAACTTAGAGTACTTTTACACATGTACATTATTTGGTCAAATCTTCATTCTTTTGAAGAAGTTATTTCTTTATCAACAAAATACAAACAAGGAAACTCAGTATTAGTTTCACAGTTGTGAATGGTAAAATAAGAATCCAAACAAGTTTTCTGACTTCTGAGTTTGGATCTTCTTCTAATTGTCTACTGCTGGCTTGTAAAGTATCACCAGCCCAACCAACTGACAAGACAGAGCTGAATTTATTGCTTACCATGGTGAAAGAGAACACTACCTTGACAGCACCTTGGCAGTGTCTTGGAGGGGGAAAACAAGGTTGGATTTCATTGGGAATTGGAAGTTTGGTTTAAAATGAGTGAACTTGGTTAGGATTGAGTAAGGGTGGCAGTATAACAATTTAGGATTGGTGAAAACAGCAATGTGATGGGGTCCAAGAATGTTAATAATTATTTTTTATGATTTTAATTTTTTTTAGAAAATATGCACATACATATGGTGAGGGAGGGGCAAAGAGAGAGGGAGAGGGAGAATCTTAAGCAGCTCTGTGCAGGGTTTGATCTCACAACCCCAAGATCATAACCTGAGCTGAAATGAAGAGTTGGACGCTCAACTGACTGAGCCACCCAGCGCCCCAAGAATGATGATACTTATTGAAGAGTTAATGATCTTTTGGGAAATTCTTGTGATTAACAATCAAGTTACTTGGTGCCTAAGTAGGTGTCTCCTGGGACAGTAAAGTAATATTAATGAAAATAATGGTATAGTAGTCATGTTAGTGTAGATGGCTCTGTGTGTGTGTGTGTGTGTGTGTGTGTGTGTGTGTGTGTGTGTGTGTTTGTAAGTAACTTCAAAGTAGTACTTTGGTGTCCAAACTGTGAATGGAGGTAGATGATTTAGGTTCCCAGTGTTCCCCTTGAATCGGAATACAGTTATTTCCATAGATACCTGATTCCATAGATCTCTTCAGCCTGAACTGAAGGAGAGATCACTTATGTCTGGGGGTGTGATCAATCCAGATCTTCTCCAGTGTTTGAGGTGTCACAATTGTATATCAAGTATCTGGGGTATTACCTCTGTAAATATCGAGTTTTCCTACTCTTTTGCTCAGTAATCATTTGTTAGAACATTTGATGGTACAGAATGCACAGCAGCACAGACTCTGGAGATCACATATCTGAATACCTTGGCACAAATACTAAAAGAAGGATTATGGTCAGAGTTTGCAGTCTGCTTCTCAACCAGAAGTCCACAATGCCCAGATTAAAACATGAGATTAGATCCTATTCAAAATATGAAGAGCCCACAGAACTGGGTGGGGTTATTGGCCACATTAACTATTTTCTTTGCTTCCTGGATTTTTTTAGTGCTATTAAAGATTTAAGAGAGGTCTGTGGGGCATGTAAATACAAAATTCTTCCTCTGGAATTGCACAAGTCCCCTCCAGGGGCCAATATTATATCTCAGGCAGCTCTATTCTAAACCACTGACCACTCTCTTCAATTTGTCCCATATTCTTGGTACTATTGTCTAACTTTCCTGCAAGTCTCTGAACCATGGCATCTAGGATGCTTCTTACTTTTTTTTTTTAAAGATTTTATTTATTCGTTTGGGGGAGAGAGAGAGAGAGAGAGCGAGCACGGGTGGGGTGAGGGGCAGAGGGAGGAGCAGGGAACCTGATACAGGGCCCATTTCCAGGACTCCAGGATCATGACCTGAGCTGAAGGCAGATGCTTAACTGACTGAGCTACCCAGGCACCCGGATTCTTCTTACTTTCATAGCCTCTTGAGCATGATATGAAGAGGTTTGAGAAAAGAAGAAAGCAGTCAATTTCCCTGAGCAGTTATGATTTTGGTTCTTATATTAAGGCCCAGTTTTTCTCTTTAGAGCACAAACTGATGGGTCAGAATGGGCCTTGGGTGATGTCAGGAACAACCCTGGAAGCGGGCATTAGTTTATAAAGAAGACATTCCTGTTCAGTTATGGGTAGTAATCAGTAGGCTTTTCTTCCACAAATACAATACCAGTCATTAGGGGCTACACAATGATCTACTGTTGGCCAAGATACTCCTATAGATTTATCAAATAGTATTGTAACAATTTAGTGCCACTCGTCAGGTAGAGTTTAGCATCACACAGTGAAATGTGTAGTATCAAGAGAATTAGGTAGGTCTGAAGCAAAATTAAAAAAAGGAAACATGTCATACTTGTAAAATCTGTGAAAGGGAGACAACTTCCAAATACACACCAACTTAATAAACCACACTACCTGTCCAAGTAGTGAATACTTTTCCAGAAAATAATATAATTTTTCCCCTGAGAATTCACTTACGCTTTCAATTAATTTGGGACTTTTTGAAATATGTCAGGCATTGCATATGTTAGAAAATAATTGTCTAAGACCTTGGTTTTCCTTTCTTTTTAATCATACTGGAAATAATTAGTATATCTAGTGAACCCTGCACCTAATACAAGATCCCTCATGACCACTTCCGTTGCTTTTGTGGCTCTGTTCTGTGTTCCTTTCCCAATCCCTTTTGTATTCTTATGGCTACCCAAGTACTTCAGAATCTTGAAGAATACTTGTGTGGGTCTGTGCCCTATGGAGCTCTATGGATTTTCTTTTCTTTTAAAAATATTTTATTTATTTATTTCACAGAGAGAGAGCACAAGCAGGGGGAGTGACAGGCAGAGGGAGAAGCAGGCTCCCCAGTGAGCAGGGAGCTCGATGCAGGGCTTGATCCCAGGACCCTGGGATCATGACCTGAGCCAAAGGCAGACGCCTAACTGACTGAGCCACCCAGGTGCCCCTGGATTTTCATATACATGTTGATAATTATTTGGGAGATGGAATTGGCAGTTGGGGAGGTGTTAGAAGGGTCAGTAAAGTATCCTCCAGACTGAGAAGGCACTTTGAAACCAAAAGATGAAGCAGGCCACTCTATACTGTTTACACAGAGTTTTGTTCAAGGTAATGACAGGGGGATTGGCTGGCGATGATCCAGGTGCTATGCATCTATTCTCTGCACAGTTCAGACCTTAATCCACAGCTTTTATAGAGTAAGGGGCATTGTGGTAAAGTCAAAGGGTAGTTACCTTAAGTGGCACCATCTGTGTGCCAGAGGGAAGCCCAGAACCAGCCTTTCTGTGTTCCAGTTAGTGCATACATTAACCTCCAAGGCCCTGAGGGAGGTTACTGCACAGACATAAACAAGATGGAGGGCCAAAGATGGAGTCAGTGTTGTCAGCACTCCTATGTTCCACCCCTGACATCTTTATGGCTCATACAGTCTTTATACACCATTCTTCTGCAATGACCCTAGAGCCAGATATCAGGAAGGGACTTGCATCCTTATGCCACAGCAACAATATAAACAGCAACATGAGATTAACATACCTACAAGACAAAAGACTTAGAACTATGGTTCCTCAGTGAGCTGGTAAAGAGGTCCTTTCTGCAGACCCGGCCATCAGAGCAATTGTGAACTTCAGTGTAAGTGGTGGGCTGTGACAGGAAGATGTTTCCTGATGCAGCAGGAAGGAACATCAGCAATGTGAGGCTAGGGGTGATAAGATAAATATTTTATAGGCAATAAATATGGCAAATCTTCATTTAGCAACAACATGGTAGTAGTTTGGTTCCCATGAGCCAGGACCACCCATGGATTGTCACCATTCCTCATTCTTGAAGGATAGGGGCAGCGACTGCTCTAGCTACTTCTAGCTGAAAAGGGGCATAGATCAGGATTTGAGGAATGAAACTGCCTTGCATCTAATTGCACATATTCCCTAGTACCAAGTTGAGCCCCCATCCTTTAGAGGCTTTATTTTATTTTTTTATTTTTTTATTTTATTTTTTTTAAAAAGACACATTTATTCAGCGTCATGATCAGACTATTACATTTAGCAATCAACAGCATGTGTGCAAAAAAAAAAAATCTACATTAAAACCCTTTGTTGGAATGCTTTACACTTTCCACAGAACAGAAACTAAAATAACCTGTTATACAATTAGTCACAAATACAGTCCTCGAGTTTTTTGCCCATACACATGAGTATTGTCTAAAACATGTCTTCTTTGTAGCAGCTAGGCCCTGCCACCATGGTGCTTCGCTGAGTTCACAAATCTCTTGTAACCTGTAGCTTCCCTGTCACTTCTCTGGCTCTCCTCTCCTGCTAAGCTTTGTTTCCTGGCAGTAATTAAAACCTTCTGCCACTGCCATAGCTACTGCTGCTGCTGGAACCACCATAGCCACCTTGGTTTCGTGGTTTGGCAAAGTATTGGCCTCCACCACCATAGGGGCCAGAGCTTCTGCCTCCAAAATTTCCTCCTTTCATGCGTCCAAAATTTGAGGACTGATTGTTGTAATTGCCAAAATCATTAGAGCTTGCGCCACCTCCAGAGTTGCTTCCATCATGACCAAATCCGTTATAGCCAACCCCACGGCCACCATATCCACCACCACCTCGACTGCCACCAAAGCCCCCTCGACCACTGAAGTTCCCTCCACGACCAAAGTTGTCATTCCCACCAAAACCACCTCCACGACCACCACCAAAGTTTCCAGAACCACTTCGACCTCTTTGGCTGGATGAAGCACTAGCCATCTCTTGCTTAGATAGGGTTTTCCTTACTTCACAGTTGTGGTCATTCACAGTATGGTATTTTTGAATGACAATCTTGTCTACAGAGTCATGGTCATCAAATGTTACAAAAGCAAAACATCTCTTTTTGCCACTGCCTCGGTCAGTCATGATCTCCATCTCTTCAATTTTCCCATACTGTTCAAAATAATCTCTTAGGTGATGTTCTTCAGTGTCTTCTTTAATGCCACCAACAAATATCTTTTTCACAGTTAAGTGGGCACCAGGTCTTTGAGAATCTTCTCTTGAGACAGCCCTCTTTGGTTCCACAACTCTTCCATCCACCTTGTGTGGCCTTGCGTTCATGGCTGCATCCACCTCCTCCACAGTGGCATACGTGACAAACCCAAAGCCTCTGGAGCACTTGGTGTTTGGATCTCTCATTACCACACAGTCCGTAAGCGTTCTCCATTGCTCAAAATGGCTCCTCAGACTCTCATTGGTTGTTTCAAAGCTCAAACCTCCAATGAGGAGCTTCCGCAGCTGTTCAGGCTCTTTGGGAGACTCTGACTTAGACATGTCGGCGGTGGGAGGGGAGACTTTAACGATGCTTCCTCTGCGGTGTCCACGAGCAGAAAAGCTATTTTTTTATTTTTAAAGATTTGTTTATTTGAGAGAGAGAGTGTGCACGGCGAGGGGGCGGGGCAAAGGGAGAGAGAAAATCTCAAGCAAACACCCCACTGAATGCAGAGCCTGACATGGGGCTCAGTCTCACAACCCTGAGATCATGACCTGAGTCGAAATTAAGAGTCAGACACTTAACCAACTGAGCCACCCAGGCGCCCCTAGAGCCATTGTTTTAGAACTCTCATGTATAGTCATAGACAGCAGCTTTTCCACATTTCACAATGAGGTAAATTAGATCAGTTCAGTTTGACAGTGGTCTCATTTCAGGAGGTGGTCCTGCAGGAGAGCATTCAGTCAGAAAGTTAGCCAGATATGCAAGGAAACCAGAAGAATTCAGGATCCACCCTGGTTTTATAGGTAAACAATAAACATTCAAGGACAGTTAATCAGAACTAGAATCTAACACCCATAAAGGTGTGTCACTGAAACATTTTTTTTTTCTCTCTGAAGCCACCCTCATTTCTGTCAAAAGGAACAAAATTAAGACTACGTTGTTTGTAAAACAAGTCCAGTTTTAGCAAACTTGGCCTAATTATTTACCTAAATGCAAGAAGAATAGTGACTGGCCATGTAGGTTCTTTTAAATCTGCTTTGCTGGAACTTTTCATAACGAATTTCAGATTGAGCCTTTAACGGCCTTTCAAGGTTAAGAGCCAAGCCGAACACTTGCCATTAGACTCATCTGCAATACCTACATATTTGGGTTATTTCCTTTCTTCTCAAGGTCCCCAAAGTATCCTGAGTTTCCTGAGCCTGCCAGGAAGTGATCTTTACTCACCTGGTAAGGCTCCTGGTAACCCTGTGAGCAAGACACCAGGCCATTTTTTTCCAAGGGGCTTCGTTGGCCTCGTAAAGTAAATCTTAGCTCCTTAAAGCTGTCTGGTCATATCTGAGTCTATGTACATTTCTCTTAAGTATGGCATTTCAGTCAAAGCCTTGGTAATATAACCAATGTTTTTAATGATGTCAAGTTACAAGGAGAAAGATTCTTATTGAACTTACGCAAATAACTATAACTGATTTCCCTTTTGATGGATTCTTTTGGTTTCTCTTAAGTCAGCCATTATAGCAGCTACTGTAGCAATGGGTTGATTAATCATAGGTGCAAGAACAGATACTTAAGTGTTGTACCATGCCCTGGGGGCTGACTGTAAGAAAGAGTCTTTAATCCCTTGGCATCCTACAATTATAACACCCAAGTTGCTGTATCTTTTCAGCCCTTTTGCTTCCCTACAGTTTTGGATAGGATATCTAACAATTTCTTAGGCATTTGGGGGGCATCCTCATACTCACACACCAGTCTGAAATGCTCAAGAAACCTGGCCATCGGGGTGCCTGTGTGGCTTAGTCAGTTAAGTATCTGCCTTCGGCTCAGTTCATGATCCTTGGGTCCTGGGATCAAGCCCTGAGCCCTGCATCAGGCTCTCTGCTCAGTGGGGAGTCTGCTTGTCCCTCTCCCACTACCCCTCCCCCTTGCTCATGCTCTCTCTCCCTCTCTCTTTCTCTCAAATGAAGAATAAAATCTAAAAAAAAAAAAAAAAAAAAAGAAACCTGGCCAAGTCTCCCCTCATGGAGGTAGCCAGCAAGCTGAGGATTTCTTCTATAGACAATGGGCTTCACCCCATGGACAATGAGATTTCCCCCAAGGATGGTGGGCTTTCCCCTAACATGTCCCTTTTATGCATGCTTGTTTCATTTTGGTCTCCTGGCTGGCTCACCAGTTGTTAGAAGGTAGAAGAGGGATAGTAAAGTATCCTCCAGACTTGAGAAGGCACTTTGAGACTAAAAATCAAAGCAAGCCACTCCATGCCATTTACACAGAATTTTATTCAGGGTAACTTACTGATAGGAGGGATCTAATAGATGATGATCCAGGGGCTATACAGCAATTCTCTGCAAAGTCTGGACCTTCATCCACAGCTTTTATACAGCAAGGGGCATTATGGTGAGGTCAAAGGGTAGTTATCTGAAGTGGCACCATCTATGTGTTAGAGGGAAGCTCAGAACAAGCCTTCCTGCATTCTGGTTAGGGCATCGACTAACCTCCAAGGGTGCCGGGACACATAGCCCTGAGGGAGGACATTGCATGGACATGAACAAGATGGAGGACCAAAGCTGGAGTCAGTGTTGTCAGCACTCCCACAGGAGGGAAAAGAGAGATCAAATGAAGGGCATAGGAAGGTATAAGTTGTTTTCATAATGCAGCACTCAATCATAGAAAGGAAACTGAGACCTTCTGACAGCATCTCTATCATTTAGGACATAGCCCATATAAAGCAATCTTTTGAGCCACATCAGAGTATCTTGCTATATTTTGATGTGATCTTAGATGGAAGTATCTTGGCTGAGTTATAACTGGAGAACCTTGTGTATTTAAGAGTTGGCTGAAGAAATATCATGAGGGCGTTTGAAGATTACATCCTAGCTAACAGTCACCACCACCACCATTACCACCACCACCTTGACAACTACCATTTCTTGTCTGCTTGCTCTATGCCAGGAAATGTGCTAAATGATTATGGCATTTTCTCATTTAACCCTTATAACAACCCTAGGAAGTAGCTATTAATAGTACTCTCCTTTTACAGATGAAGAAATCAAGGCTGAGAACTTCCAAGCTGGGCTTGGAAAGCTTAGGTAGCATGGTCAAGGACATGCAAACAGAAGTATGGTGGTGCTCATGTTTGAAGACAGGTCTCTGACTCAGCAAGACATTTTAATAGAATTCTAATTTGAGCATCTAAGTAATTGTGGGAGTAGCCTCTATGAGACTTGAAAGTGAATGTCAATAATTTGGCATGGTCAACAGGGTCGCTAAACTCCTAACATGTCTGCTGTGGTGTCATAGGCAGACCTTCTGGGAAAAGGGAGGTTTTAAATATATAATCAGGAATTTCCATTCAGTGGCTAAAATTCCTCTGGGAGTCCTTTATTTTATTTATTTATTTTTTAAAAAGATTTATTTATTTATTTGACAGAGAGAGACACAGTGAAAGAGGGAACACAAGCAGGGGAAGTGGGAGAAGGAAAAGCAGGCTTACTGTGGAGCAGGAAGCCCGATGCGGGGCTTGATCCCAGGACCCTGGGATCACGACTTGAGCTGAAGGCAGACACTTAACGACTGAGCCACCCAGGTGCTCCTCGCTGGGAGTCCTTTAAAAAGCTGATATCTAAATGGGGAAGAATGAAGGACAGTTGTGACCCCAGAGCCAAGTCAAAGTATTTTTAATACAGGAAAAGTAGAATCATCTTTTAGGCCTTTGGAATAGATCCGCAAGGAGAATTTGTAGGCCGTGGTGGACATATATCAGTCCTAAGAAACTGCAGGGAGGTAGAAGTAGAGGTCTCCTGATACTGAGGTTTATACGGTTGGAGGAACCCAAATTGAAGTTTTATAAGGGTAAGTAGCAGAGCAGGGGGATATATTTCACACCATCAGGAATTTATTCTACCTCAGGGGTCTGTGAGCTCTTCTTCTGAACTATATGGGAATGACTCTTAGGAAAAGACCCTCTTGTGAAGAACATGAGGTTGTTTTTACCAGATACTTTTAGAGTCTACACTTCCTGTGTATTTCTATCATCTTGAGAGTTAGAAGGGAAACTGAAGTAGTGGGAGCACTACTGGCCATAGCATTTTAAGTCATCTGTCGTTTTAAGGAAACAGGTTTTATTATTTGGTACTCATCTTATATTCTCCAGCTAATTAAACAGGATAATTAGAAGGTCAATATCTGCATTCCAAAGAATCCTGTAATTTAAAGAAAAGATTCACAGTATAGTTTTTTTACATAGAGTTAATCTCTGGGCATTAAAGTACACATTTATATGGCATTAATTAATTCAAAATGACTAGGGAGAAAGGAAAATAAATGTGAAGAGTTAGGAGCCATTCTAGTTGGAGATCAGTCAGAAATGAAGATACACATATCTTAAGGCAAAATGTGAGACAATAGGAAAACCAGATTTGATTTACAAAAATTCTATTCACAGACATATCTTCTTCTTTTTTTTTTTTTAATTTTTTATTGTTATGTTAATCACCATATATTACATCATTAGTTTTTGGTGCAGTGTTCCATGATACATTGTTTGTTCATAACACCCAGTGCTCCATGCAGAACGTGCCCTCCTCAATACCCATCACCAGGCTAACCTATCCCCCTACCCCCCTCCCCTCTAGAACCCTCAGTTTGTTTTTCAGAGTCCATCATCTCTCATGGTTCGTCTCCCCCTCTGACATACTCCCCTTTTCTTCCTCTCCTGTTATCTTCTTCTTTTTCTTTTTTCTTAAAATATGTTGTGTTATTTGTTTCAGAAGTACAGATCCGTGATTCAACAGTCTTGCACAATTCACAGCGCTCACCGTAGCACATACCCCCCCCAATGACTATCACCCAGCCACCCCATCCCTCCCACCCCCAACCACTCCAGTAACACTCAGTTTCTTTCCTGAGATTAAGAATTCCTCATATCAGTGAGGTCATATGATACATGTCTTTCTCTGATTGACTTATTTCACTCAGCATAACACCCTCCAGTTCCATCCACGTCGTTGCAAATGGCAAGATCTCATTCCTTTTGATGGCTGCATAATATTCCATTGTGTATATATACCACATCTTCTTTATCCATTCATCTGCCGATGGGCATCTTGGCTCTTTCCACAGTTTGGCTATGGTGGACATTGCTGCTATAAACATTGGGGTACACGTAGCCCTTCGGGTCCCTACATTTGTATCTTTGTGGTAAATACCCAGTAGTGCAATTGCTGGATCGAATGGTAGCTCTAATTTCAACTGTTTGAGGAACCTCCATACTGTTTTCCAGAGGGGTTGCACCAGCTTGCATTCCCACCAACAGTGTAGGAGGGTTCCCCTTTCTCCACATCCCCGCCAACATCTGTCGTTCCCTGACTTGTTAATTTTAGCCATTCTGACGGGTGTGAGGTGGTATCTCATTGAGGTTTTGATTTGGATTTCCCTGATGCCGAGCGATGTTGAGCACTTTTTCATGTGCCTGTTGGCCATTTGGATGTCTTCTTGGGAGAAATGTCTGTTCATGCACAGACATATCTTCTTAAGCATACTTGGGCTGGTTTTGCTGGTAATGTTGTTGCTGACCACCGCTCTTCATCTTGGTGTTTTTATGTGGCTGATTCCACAAACTTGTCAGGAATGGGAAGTCAGCTTTCAGTGACAGTACTACAAGGATCCCCTCCTTGGATAGGAAGGCTGCCCCTAAAAAAGTCACAGATCTGTTATATCCTTTTATAATTTCAATTTAGCATTCAGTATTGACAACCTGTATGGTAGAAAAATAATAGTGCCCCACTTATATATAATCCATATGTGGGAAATTTCTGCATAGGGTTCTCTATAGACAAGTTCAGTGTTATATTTGTAACTTTGTATTTCTTATATTTTATTCATTTATAAGTAATACAGAGGCTATCCATGACCTCATTTCTTTTTACTACAATCACCCCTATTTAGATCATTATAATATATGACCATGGAGTGAGAAATGGAATTGACCCCCACATTTTTGAAACCCCTTTGCTTAGTGTCACAAAGGAAGACATTAAAAGCAAAAAGATAAAGGTGGAAATATTTTTCACTGTTTAAAAATTAGGTGAAATAACTCACCATTAATGTAGGTAGTCATTGATTTACCAAACATTGTGTTCAAAAGACAATCTGCCTATTTGACTTCCCCCCGAGATGCCTCATAAACATACCCTAAATGGAACTCTACATTTTATTCTCTGAACCTATCCCCCCATTTCCACAAGCAGTGCCCCTATTCACCCAACTGTTCATGCTGAAATTCCATGACTTGTTCCTGATACACCTCACACTCATTCTACAAGCAAGTCCTGTTGACACATACACATAAGCAAGTCTTACTGATTTCAAAATGTCTTGAATCCGTCCACTTTAACCCTGGACATTGCCATTTTCTTAGTTTTGTTCACCTGAACTACTGCATTAGTATACTAACTGGCCTCTTATCTTTGACTTGTGTCTCCTGTCATCCATTATCCACCCAGAGATAGGAATGATTTAAAAAAAATACTTATCAGACCATTTCTGCCTGCAGGTTATAATTCATCAATAGCTTCCTATTGTACCTGGGGCAAAATCCAGAATCCTTATAATGGGCTACAAAGTTTGCATGATATGACTTCTGCCTCCCTCTTCAACCACTCAGTTTTTTTTCAGTTTTTATTCTCTAGCCAACACTGATCAGTTTGTTGAACACACTGTATATTCTTTGACTTAGGGCTCTGCTGCATCTCTGCATGCTCAGTATTCACATGGCTCTCTGCTTTCCATCCTGTAGGTCTTGGCTCAAATGTCACCTCTTCATAAGAGCCTTGTCTCAAAGGTTTCTCTTGTTATTCTCTTTCTCAGTTTCTTGCTTGTTTCATTTATAACACATAATACAAATTTGTAATTTTTGAATATTTATTTGTTTGCTTATGTATTTCTCTCTTCTCATCCTGTATATAAACTCCATGAGAACAAAGACAGTTCTCTTAAACAAATTCCTTGCTCAGTGTCTTGTACACAGTAGGTAACAGAAAATACTTGAGTGAATCATCTTAGAAATCACTGTCTCACAGAAATGTTAGAAATAATAGTTGATTTTCTAGGCACCCCATAAAAGCTTACTTATTTCAAGGATGTAATTCATCCATGGCTCTAGGATTAGCAGCTTGAGTTATGGATTCTATAGATTCATAGAAGGGGCTATGAAGTGGGATTCAGGAAAAGGAGAAGTAATACTTTGCTCTTATTTTCTTACATACAGATTTAGCTGTAGGCAAATTATGAAACTGAGAGTTTGTCTTCAGCATCTTTATACTTCCTTTCCTGCAGCCTTTTTTATTTTATTTCAGGTGTTGTAAGGGACAGAGGTCCACTCAGGAAAAGCCAAGAAAAGGGAGATCAGATAATGGGTAACCAGGGATAGGAACTAGATTTCACAGAAATAGGAACCGGGAAGCCGCTAAGACATACAAGATATCCCCAGATGGTATGACTGACAAACTGAGAAGAGAATACGGGCAGAATAGAGTTAGAGGACAAGGGAAGAGATTCAGGAGAACAGAAGCGGTTAGCAGTGTCAGGAGCTGCAGAATGGTAAGGTAAGATGAAGACTGCAATTTGGAATTTATGGATTAGGAATCCCAGGAAGAGAGAGTGAAAAAGTGTGAGGATATGGGTCTGTGGCTGCACATGGATGCTATGTCTGAAAGGGAGAGCTTGATGGGAAAAAGGTACCTATATTCTACCAGACAAATAAGGAGCGTTCTGGCTATTATTCAGAGAAGTCTGGACTTTGCCCCATAGGCAGTGGGGAGCCATTGAAGACAATTTGGCATTATGAATGGGGTATAGAGTTAGGTGGCGGGGGTGGGGGAGTTCTGGGATACAGAGTAGCAGGAAATCACCTTCCAATTTCACCTAGAGCTGACGCTGCACAAAGTAGTCTCATTTAAGTCAGTTTGAATACTTTGTTAGCAGCTCTTGGAAAAGGTTTATTGAAGGAGATTGAAACTCTTGGCTTAAATGAAGGTTCTGGATTATTTATGGATTTAATTTATCCCTGTTATCCATGTCCCCAGTTGACACAGGCTATCAAGAGTTAGCTGCATTCTTTTCTTCTTGAAAAAGTGGGAAGAATATTTAATCATAACTGAGTTGCACTAATACAGATTTTAATAAAACTGGGCTGAGCTAGGACTGGGAAGTTGCATAAGCGATTGGAGAGTGAATGGTCCTCTGGGTGCACTCTGTGCACTGGCATAATTCTTAGGACTGAAATATAGTATTTAATCCAAAGAGCTCACAGGGTTTTCATAAATACAGTTTAATTTAAAGTCCATGCAAACACATGCAGTACATAAGCAGGATTTTCTGAGAATTTTAAGCCTCCCTATGACTTGGATAAAACTTAAAAGAAAATTTGTGATAAATTTGATAGCATGCTCATTTAAATTATTTTACCTTCCGTGGAAATCAAGGTCAAGACTCTTGACTGAATCCCTCTCTCACTTTTACATACTCAACCTTTCTTTGAGGATAAGTGAGAGGGCCCGAAGAATTATCGCCATCTGGAGCTTAGAGATCATGTTGTATAGCTTCTCCATTTTGCAACAAGGAAACTGAGAGTCAAAGAGGAGATATGACTTGTCCAAGATGCCTAACTGTTTCATGCCAGAGCTAGGAAAAGAACTGAGGTTAGGGTACTTGCTATAGGGCAGAACGTACATTACTACTAATGCTAGCAATAAAAAAGCAGCACGAGGAAAATCCTACCAACTCTCCTAACTCCACTCTAGATGTATTTAACCCTGCCAGAGTTTTCTTTCCAAATACACCATTCCTACCATGTAAAAATCTTCAATGGCTCCCCACTGCCTATGGGGCAAAGTCCAGACTTCTTTGAATAATAGCCAGAACCCTCCCTATTTCTCTGGTCCAGTGTAGCCACCTCTTGCCTCTCAAGCTCTAACTTTCAGATATAGCATCCACATGCAGTTGCAGACTCATGTTCTTACACTTTTTCACTCTCTTCTTCTTGGGATTCCTAACCTTCTCCCAGTGCTTAACAATGCTCATTTATCTTCCAGACTCAGCCTGGGCACCACCACCTCCCAGAAGCCTCCCTACATCTTTTCCTTTTGTGCTCCCATTTGAGGAGGTTGCATTTCTGTTAGAATATGTGCCACATTGGCTGTCATTTATTTGTATGTATGACCATTCCACTAGGGGATCCTTGAATTCAGAGAAAATATCTTACCATGTTCACATCCTGAGTGCTCAATGCTTGGAATGTATAGGTGCTCAGTAAATGCTTATGGGATTGAACAACCACAACAAAAAGTTCAGATAGTCGTGAGCCCCTAGTAGGAAATTTAGGTACGATTATCCTTGAGCCCTTACCAGTTTGAAATTGCCCCCTACTCTGTCCACTGCTTTCATCTGTTCTCTATAACTTTATGGAGAATTTGTTTGTCTTACTATTCCCCGGGGATACTGTCTGCATTTATTGCTCCCATTGTGTCCTGGTCAGTGGCATTGTCCTTGCTTGGCAAGCCCATCCTCTTTGTTTCTTTAGAAGTTACTGACTACCTATATGTTGATATTGTACTGGGCTCTTTACCTGTCTAAGTAGGACGCCACTCTTCAGGCTCCCCAAGTCTTACTCACACTCGTGTCTTCTTCTGACCAATGGTCTCAGCCCTCTGTACTGTTAGCACTTCTCATAGGTACTGCGTAGTTGATATGTAATAATATATACAACTTTCTATGGCTTTTTCATTCTAGGCATATTGCGCACCCACCCAACTAAAGTGTAGGACTCATGAGGGTAGGAACTGTATCTTCAGCTCCTAACTCTAGGAAGTACCTTAATAAATGTTAGCCAATGATTGAGAGGACTAGGGGAAATGTTTTCTAGTGAAACTCTGTAATTTGTTTTCAATGTAGCTTTTATTTTATATTTTAAGTATTTTGCTTAAATGTTTCTTTTGCTACATAGATTCCAGCAGAGGATGGTCTAGTATCAGTTAATATTAAGTTTTTCACTGAGTACCCACCACTGTCTAGGAGTTGTATTTATTTTTATTTTTTATTGAGATATAATTTACAAACAACATTATATTTGTTTCAGGTATACAATATAATGATTTGATATTTGTATATATTTTGAAATAATCACAGTAAGTCCAGTTAACATATATCACCATACATCGAGGGGGGAGGAGCAAGATGGCGGAGGAGTAGGAGACCTAAATTTCATCTGGTCCCGGGAATTCAGCTAGATAGGGATCAAACCATTCTGAACACCTACGAGCTCAACAGGAGATCGAAGGAAAGAATAGCAGCAACTCTCTGAACAGAAAAGTGACCACTTTCTGGAAGGTCTCTTCTGATT
The DNA here is from genome assembly GCF_037043125.1 of Eumetopias jubatus. Lineage (NCBI taxonomy): Eukaryota > Metazoa > Chordata > Mammalia > Carnivora > Otariidae > Eumetopias > Eumetopias jubatus. The sequence continues at coordinate 136,769,018 of NW_028274808.1, forward strand.
TGTTTAGTGTATATTTTTCTGGGGTCGTTGTTACCTGTTAGCATTTTGTTCTCTCATTCATCTTTTCTCCTCTGGACAAAATGACAAGATGGACAAACTAACCTCAAAAAAAAAAAAAAAAAAAAAGAACAAGAGGCAGTACTGACTGCCAGGGACCTAATCAATACAGACATTAGTAAGATGTCGGAACTAGAGTTCAGAATGATGATTTTAAAGGTACTAGGTGGGCTCGAAAAAAGCATGGAAGATATTAGAGAAACCCTTTCTGGAGAAATAAAAGAACTAAAATCTAACCAAGTCGAAATCAAAAAGGCTATTACTGAGGTGCAATCAAAAATGGAGGCTCTAACTGCTAGGATAAATGAGGCAGAAGAGAGAATCAGCGATATAGAAGACCAAATGATGGAAAATAATGAAGCTGAGAAAAAGAGAGATAAACAACTACTGGATCACGAGGGCAGAATTCGAGAGATAAATGATACCATAAGACAAAACAATATTAGAATAATTGGGATCCCAGAAGAAGAAGAAAGAGAGAGGGGGGCAGAAGGCATGTTGGAGCAAATTATAGCAGAGAACTTCCCTAATTTGGGGAAGGAAACAGGCATCAAAATCCAGGAGGCACAGAGAACCCCCCTCAAAATCAATAAAAATAGGTCAACACCTCGACATCTAATAGTAAAACTTATGAGTCTCAAAGACAAAGAGAAAATCCTGAAAGCAGCTCGGGACAAGAGATCTGTAACCTACAATGGCAGAAACATTAGATTGGCAACAGACCTATCCACAGAGACCTGGCAGGCCAGAAAGGACTGGCATGATATATTCAGAGCACTAAATGAGAAAAATGTGCAGCCAAGAATACTATATCCAGCTAGGCTGTCACTGAAAATAGAAGGAGAGATAAAAAGCTTCCAGGTCAAACAAAAACTAAAGGAATTTGCAAACACAAAACCAGCCTTACAAGAACTATTGAAAGGGGTCCTCTAAGCAAAGAGAGAGCCTAAAAGTAACATAGACCAGAAAGGAACACAGACAATATACAGTAACAGTCACCTAACAGGCAATACAATGGCACTAAATTCATATCTTTCAATAGTTACCCTGAATGTAAATGGGCTAAATGCCCCAATCAAAAGACACAGGCTATCAGATTGGATAAAAAAAAAAAAAACAAGACCCCTCGATATGCTGTCTGCAAGAAACTCATTTTAGACCCAAAGACACCCTCAGATTGAAAGGGGGTGGAAAACAATTTACCATGCTAATGGACACCAAAAGAAAGCTGGGGTGGCAATCCTTATATCAGACAAATTACATTTTAAACCAAAGACTATAATAAGAAATGAGGAAGGACACTATATCCTACTTAAAGTGTCTATCCAACAAGAAGATCTAACAATTGTAAATATCTCTGCCCCTAACATGGGAGCAGCCAATTATATAAGCCAATTAATAACAAAAGCAAAGAAACACATTGACAACAATACAATAATAGTGGGGGACTTCAACACCCCCCTCACTGAAATGGACAGATCATCTAAGCAAAAGATCAACAAGGAAATAAAGACTTTAAATGACACTGGACCAAATGGACTTCACAGATATATTCAAAACATTCTATCCCGAAGCAACAGAATACACATTCTTCTCTAGTGCCCATGGAACATTCTCCAGAATAGATCACATCCTGCGTCACAAATCAGGTCTCAACCGGTACCAAAAGATTGGGATCATTCCTTGCATATTTTCAGACCACAATGCTTTGAAACTAGAACTCAATCACAAGAGGAAAGTCGGAAAGAACTCAAATACATGGAGGCTAAAGAGCATCCTACTAAAGAATGAATGGGTCAACCAGGAAATTAAAGAAGAATTAAAAAAATTCCTGGAAACCAATGAAAATGAAAACACAACTGTTCAAAATCTTTGGGATGCAGCAAAGGCAGTCCTAAGAGGAAAGTATATAGCAATACAAGCCTTTCTCAAGAAACAAGAAAGGTCTCAAATATACAACCTAACCCTACACCTAAAGGAGCTGGAGAAAGAACAGCAAATAAAGCCTAAACACAGCAGGAGAAGAGAAATAATAAAGATCAGAGCAGAAATCAATGAAATAGAAACCAAAGGAACAGTAGAACAGATCAAGGAAACTAGGAGCTGGTTCTTTGCAAGAATTAACAAGATTGATAACCCCCTGGCAAGACTTATCAAAAAGCAAAGAGAAATGACCCAAATAAATAAAATCATGAGTGAAAGAGGAGAGATCGCATCCAACACCAAAGAAATATAAACAATTCTAAGGACATATTATAAGCAAATATATGCCAGCAAATTAGACAACCTGGAAGAAATGGATGCATTACGAGAGATGTATCAACTACCAAAACTGAACCAGGGAGAAATAGAAAACCTGAACAGTCAAATAACCGCTAAGGAAATTGAAGCAGTCATCAAAAATCTCCCAACAAACAAAAGCCCAGGGCCAGATGGCTTCCTGGGGGAATTCTACCAAACATTTAAAGAAGAAGTAACACCTATTCTTCTGAAACTGTTCCAAAAAATTGAAATGGAAGGAAAACTTCCAAACTCGTTTTATGAGGTCACCATTACCTTGATCCCCAAACCAGACAAAGACCCCATCATAAAGGAGAATTACAGACCAATATCCTTGATGAACATGGATGCAAAAATTCTCACCAAAATACTAGCCAATAGGATCCGACAGTACATTAAAAGGATTATTCACCACAACCAAGTGGGATTTATCCCTGGGCTGCAAGATTGGCTCAACATCTGCAAATCAATCAATGTGATACAATACATTAATAAAAGAAAGAACAAGAACCATATGATCCTCTCAATAGATGCAGAAAAAGCATTTGACAAAGTACAGCATCCTTTCTTGATCAAAACTCTTCAGAGTATAGGGATAGAGTTTACACATCTCAATATCATGAAAGCTATTTATGAAAAATCCACAGCAAATATCATTCTCAATGGGGAGAAACTGAGAGCTTTCCCCCTAAGGTCAGGAACACGGCAGGGATGTCCACTATCACCACTGCTATTCAACATAGTATTTGAAGTCCTAGCCACAGCAGTCAGACAACGAAAAGAAATCAAAGTCATCCAAATTGGCAAAGAAGTAGTCAAACTCTCACTCTTTGCAGATGATATGATGCTTTATGTGGAAAACCCAAAAGACTCCACCCCAAAACTGCTAAAACTCATACAGGAATTCAGTAAAGTGTCAGGATATAAAATCAATGCACAGAAATCAGTGGCATTCCTATATACCAACAAGGAGACAGAGGAAAGGGAAATTAAGGAGTCGATCCCATTTACAATTGCACCCAAAACCATAAGATACCTAGGAATAAATTTAACCAAAGGGGCAAAGGATCTGTACTCAGAAAACTATAAAATACTCATGAAAGAAATTGAGGAAGACACAAAGAAATGGAAAAACGTTCCATGCTCATGGATTGGAAGAACAAATATTGTGAAGATGTCAATGCTAGCTAGAGCAATCTACACATATACTGCAATCCCTATCAAAATACCATCCACTTTTTTCAAAGAAATGGAACAAATAATCCTAAAATTTGTATGGAACCAGAAAAGACCCCGAATAGCCAGAGGAATGTTGAAAAAGAAAAGCAAAGCTGGTGGCATCACAATTCCGGGCTTCAAGCTCTATTACAAAGCTGTCATCATCAAGACAGTATGGGACTGGCACAAAAACAGACACATATATCAGTAGAACAGAATAGAGAGCCCAAAAATGGACCCTCAACTCTATGGTCAACTCATCTTTGACAAAGCAGGAAAGAATGTCCTATGGAAAAAAGACAGTCTCTTCAACAAATGGTGTTGGGAGAATGGGACAGCCACATGCAGAAGAATGAAACTGGACCATTTCCTTACACCACCCACAAAAATAGACTCAAAATGGTTGAAAGACGTAAATGTGAGACTGGAGTCCATCAGAATCCTAAAGGAGAACACAGGCAGTAACCTCTTCGACCTCAGCCGCAGCAACTTCTTCCTAGAAACATCGCCAAAGGCAAGGGAAGCAAGGACAAAAATGAACTATTGGGACGTCATCAAGATAAAAAGCTTTTGCACAACAAAAGAAACAGTCAACAAAACCAAGAGACAACTGATAGGATGGGAGAAGATGTTTGCAAATGACGTATCAGATAAAGGGCTAGTATCCAAAATCTATAAAGAACTTATTAAACTCAACATCCAAAAAACAAATGATCCAATCCAGAAACAGGCCCAAGACATGAACAGACATTTTTCCAAAGACATCCAAATGGCCAACAGACACATGAAAAAGTGCTCAACATCACTCGGCATCAGGGAAATCCAATTCAAAACCTCAATGAGATACCACCTCACACCAGTCAGAATGGCTAAAATTAACGAGTCAGGAAATGACAGATGTTGGCGGGGATGCGGAGAAAGGGAAACCCTCCTACACTCTTGGTGGGAATGCAAGCTGGTGCAACCACTCTGGAAAACAGTATGGAGGTTCCTCAAAAAGTTGAAAATAGAGCTACCATATGACCCAGCAATTGCATTACTAGGTATTTACCCCAAAGATACAAATGTAGGGATTCAAAGGGGTATGTGCACCCCGATGTTTGGAGTCGCAATGTCCACAATAGCCAAACTATGGAAGGAGCCAAGATGTCCATCGACAGATGAATGGATAAAGAAGAAATGGTATATATATATACAATGGAATATTATGCAGCCATCAAAAGGAATGAAATCTTGCCATTTGCAATGACGTGGATAGAACTGGAGGGCTTTATGCTGAGCGAAATAAGTCAAGCAGAGAAAGGTATGTATCATATGACTTCACTGATATGAGGAATTCTTAATCTCAGTAAACAAACTGAGGGTTCCTGGAGTGGTGGGGTTTGGGAGGGATGGGGTGGCTGAGTGATAGACATTGGGGAGGGTATGTGCTATGGTGAGCGCTGTGAATTGTATAAGACTGTTGAATCACAGACCTGTACCTCTGAAACAAATAATACATTATATGTTAAAAAAAAAGAAGATAGCCTGTAGGGAAAAATGAAGAGGGGGAATCGGAGGGGGAGACGAACCACGAGAGACTATGGACTCTGAGAAACAAACTGAGGGTTCTAGAGGGGAGGGGGGTGGGGGGATTGGTTAGCCTGGTGATGGGTATTAAAGAGGGCACGTACTGAGTGGAGCACTGGGTGTTACACACAAACAATGAATCATGGAACACTACATCAAAAGCTAATGATGTAAGGTATGGTGATTAACATAACGTAATAAAGAAAATCACAAAAAGAAACAACATATATCACCATACATCGTTACAGTTTTTTTCCTTGTAATGAAACTTTTCAAGATCTACTCTCTTAGCAACTTTCAAATATGCAGTACATCATTATTAAGTATAGTCATTATGTTGTACATTATATCCCATGAGTTACTTATTTTATAGTTGAAAGTTTGTGCTTTTTAACCACCTTCACCCATTTTCCCCAATGACTCTGGCAACCATTAATGTGTTCTCTGTATCTGTGAGCTCTGGGTTTTATTTATTTATTTATTTGTTTCCTTTTGTTTAGATTCCACATATAATAGTGAGATCATACAGTATTTATCTTTCTGTGTTTGACTCATTTCACTTAGCGTAATACCCTCAGGCTCCATCCATGTTACAAATGGCAGTGTTTCCTTCTTTTTTATAGCTGAATAATATTACTATATATCTATATCTATATATATGACATTTTCTTTATTCATTTAGACTCTATGATTTTGCTACTGGAACCAGCTCAGTGTGTTTGTGATGATGCTATGTGTGGAGGCAGGTCAGGCTGGCTGTGCTCAGGGATTCTGGAATTGAAGACTGACTTTTGGAAGCCTTATTGCCTGAGTTCATTAAAAGTAAATATCTCCCAGGTGGGAAGACTAGATCATGTAAAGATTTCCTCAAATTGCAATGATTTATAGACTTAATACAAGAGCAATTAAAATCTGATTGGGATAGAGAAAAGTGTTTATCTGAAAGAATAAATAGAATTTACAAAGGAGATTCTGTAAAAGTATATTTGGGAATCTATTTCTATCAGATTTTAAAGCAAAAAGAGCTATAATAGTTAAAATATTTTAGTACTCATCCACAGATTGAGAAATACATTATTCTTATGTGGTTTTGTATATGTGTATATATTTCATATGCATATGTAAAAAATGCCTATAAATATTATCATCCTGCTGTCAGTCTTCACTGGAGCTAGGGGTGGAAAAGCCTTAAATATGCCTTTCCCTGTCCCTTCCCGAGGGACAACAGGAAGAGAAACTGGATTATCCTAAAAGAAAGGCATTGGGAAGTATTTCACCAAACCTTGGCCCTTTCACATAAAATTTTTTTAACTATATGATTCCAGAGATAACATAAAAACAGTGACAAAGGGCAGATTTTTTCCCCTATAAATATTGTTGAAATGACTAGTTAGCAATTTGGAGGAAAAATCAGTCTAAACCACCTAATAAGATAAATACCAAGTGAAAAGCATAAAGATCAAAGCATAGTCCCGCATGAAGAAAACAATTTCAAGATTTATCATACTCTAGAGGGGATATACTTTACAATGCTTGGGGTTTAGGCAGGGCTTAATGGTGACTTCATAGCCCATGAAGGCCTACAGTAATTGTAGTGATTCTGCCCAGCACCGTGTCCCTAACAGCATCTGGCACATAGTAGGTTCAGTAACTACTTGTAGAATGTGGGGATGTGTGGATGTTTGAGTGAACATGTAGGCTCTTTGGTCTGATAAGCTGGGAGAGTTCTCTGTGTTCTTGTTCATGCTTTGGCTCCCTGAACCCTGGAGACAAGAAATGAAAAGACCTCCCAGGGCCATCAGGCACCACTTCTGACACTTGAGGGCTGTGCTATTCTTTACGTTCAGTGGTATGAAGGTGCAGACAAGGATGTGAGCCTGGAACGATAGAGAAAAAATAAAGCTCTTTCAAGGATGTAGGATGAGGGGTGGGTTGATGGGGACAGGAGGTGAATTTCTAAATGCTCTTTAAGTAATTGCAGTCCTCTCTTGTGGTAGCAAATAAAATGATGGCCTCTCCTGCACCATGTCACTTTCTCTAGCTACAAAGTAGCTAATAGAGAGTTGCAAACTGAAAAAGGAGTTCCTTCTTTTGGAGTTTTGTTAATTTTATAACTGCTTGATTACCGGGATCAGTAGACCGGTTGCACTATAGTAATGGCTTATTTACTTGTCTGACTTCCTTCCTGAAGGTTGGCCTTTGTCTGATTCACCACTGTATCCTCAGCATTAAGCCTATGCTGTTTTAGAATAGAAACCTGGAAACATGTCAAATGAATGAATAAGTGCCTACTATGTGCTTTCAGGGAGCTGTAAATGAAGACCTGTAAGACACAACCCTTGCCTTGGAATTTATCATGTGAAAATATCTGGTCTTTATTAGTGTTTACCTTGTGGCATTGCGTTTTTAGAGAATGTTCAGTATTAGGCTTCTACACGTTAATTAGCTTTGGAGACATACGGATCCAGAATACATTATTGTCATTTGTCTCGGCCTTATTCGTTCACTGAGTTCATCATTGTTTTATCTTGAGCACAGCTCCTTTTTCCCTTCTCTACTGTAGAGTTATTAATAGTAATCGGAGCTCCCCAGTGTCAGTCAGCAGCATGCCTGAGAGGGATGTTCAAAAGAGATAGGAAGGATTCATCTCCCAAGTAATTTGTATGCCAGGGAGTACCACTCCTTAGAAATCCTGTTCTTTGTAGCTGACATGGTTCATGAGAGGGCTGGCGTGGAGCAGTGAGCCATGGCAAACAGGGTAGACAGGAAGAAACTGTAGGGTACAGCTACAGCCCTTCTCCCCTACCCCGGGGCTGAACAGGTGCTAAGGGGCCAGGTAGAGGCAAGAGCTCTCTGTGGGAAGAAAGAACAAGGCAGGTAGGCAGACCAGAGCACCCAGGTGGTGACAGGGCAGTCCTGGAAGAGGGTCTAAATGCAGAAAGCAGACAGCAAAACGTATGGGAGATGATTAAATGTGGTTGAGAAGGGCGGCTTTTGAAAGCAACCCAAGTGTCCAACAATGGATGAATGGATAAGCAAAATGTGGTGTATGCATACAGCAGAATATTACTCAGCCTTAAAAAGGAGGGCAAATAAGTCGGAGGGGGAGACGAACCATGAGAGACGATGGACTCTGAAAAACAAACTGAGGGTTCTAGAGGGGAGGGGGGTAGGGGGATGGGTTAGCCTGGTGATGGGTATTAAGGAGGGCACGTTCTGCGTGGAGCACTGGGTGTTATGCACAAACAACGAATCATGGAACACTACATCAAGAACTAATGATGTAATGTATGGTGATTAACATAACAATAAAAAATTTAAAAAAAAAAGGAAGGCAATCCTAATATGTGCCATGGCATAGATGAACCCTAAGGACATTATGGCAAATGGACTGAGGCAGTCACAAAAGGACAAATACTGCATGACTCTACCTATACGAGGTTCCTAGATTAGTCAAATTCAGAGACAGAGTAGAATGGTGGTTACCAGGGGCTGGGGGGAATGGGGAATGGGGAGTTGTTTAATGGGGACAGAGTTTCAGATGTGCAAGATGAAAAGTTCTGGAGACTGGTTGAGTAACAATGTGAATGCAGTTAACATTACTGAACTATACACTTAAAAATGGGTGATATGGTCAATTTTATGTTATGTGTATTTTGCCACAATTGAAAATTAAAAAAAAAATCAGAGATGATGTGAAAGAAAAAGAGAAAGGCATCTTTGAAGACAGGCTGGTCTGAGTTCAAATCCTGGCACAGACACTGACCAGATGGGTGTCTTTGGCAAATCAGGTAACCTCTTTGAGCTTTGGTTTCCCTTCTAATATGGGAGTGACAATTATAGTACCTATACTATTGGCTTCCTGTGAGGATTCAGTGAGATACTATACGTAAAGCGCATGGCACTTAGAAGAGCACAGTAGTGTGAGTTTTCACCATGATTTGTCGGGAGAATACGTAACACTTACAGTATGCAAGCGGGTGGCTTGCTTTAGGATGTCTGTGTGCATTCTAAGGTCATAGAATTCCAGATAACCAGGTTCAGATTGAGGGACATGACCTCAGTGTGTAGTGGGGCCTGTAAAGAGCAAGGTGTAGCCTCATGCCAGCGTCAACAAGTGTTTATGGAGTACATGCAAGTAGCCAGGGGCTGTTTAAAGCATAGGAATACAAAAATGTGATCCTGCGCACAGTATGGTGGATATTGTTATTAAGGTGAGAATCCAGTTATTTGAGTTGGGTTACAGGATAGGGACTTAGTATTAGGTGTATTTCTGATGCCCAGTCAGTTATTAGAATTATGGCACACAATATAAGAATTGGATTAACAGCTAGAGTAACTCTATGTGTTAAGACTTTTCCAATTGCCAGTGACAGAAATCCCAACTCAACCTAGCTTGAGCATAAAATTTAATTGATTGCTTTACAAATGAAAAGCTAGTAGTGTACCTGACTTCAGGCATGGTTGGACTCAGACGTTCTAATGATGTTGGAAATCTGTCTCTTGGCAGCTCTTGACTCTGCTTTCCCCTGTATTGGTGTCATCCTTAGACAGTTCTCCATGATGGTAGTGATATAGCCACTAAGGCTCCTTGGTTTATATTCTATCAACGTAACGCTCCTTCTTCTTCTTTCTTTTCCTCCCCCGCCCCTTCTTTTCCTCTCTCTTCCTTAACTGTTTCATCCAAAAAGCCAGTAAGTGGAATTTAGCAAGCTAGGGGTCTTTGCTGGGGGCAGGGGTGGGAAGCTGTGGTGGCACAGAGGAGAGTGTTCGAGCCCATTGGAGGTGAGAAGGGTGTCCACGTGGGAGTGATGAATCCCATGAGGGATAAGGAGGGCATTCTAGCAGGAGGGTGGGCTTTGCAGGGCATCAGAGTCCAAGGGAGTGGTAACCAGAGCATCCAGGGAGAAGGGCTCCTCAATGTATTGGGTCAAAGCCTGTGTGAGGTGAGGAGAATATTCATCCAGTACAGGTTGTTGGAGACCAGGCAGAATGAGGAGAATGCCCACAGTGGAGGGCCTGCCACGGAGTGCAAGTGGGGTGAGGAGGGTGCCCATGAAAGAAGATATCTCAGAACGAGGTGTCAGAGCCTGAAAAAGGTGAGGAGGCTCTTCCTGTGGGGTGGAGGGCTTGGGAAGAGGTGTCCGAGCCCAGATATGGTGTGGAGCGCTTTCACAGGGGAGCCAGGTTCTCAATGTGAGAGATATGTGTTACAGATAGGCAAGGGAGAAAAATAAAAGCAGCCCTGTCAGACTGGATTGGAATTTGACTTTTGTTGTCTTTCTCTATGATAGGTAGGTAGTTATAGATAGATAGATGGAGAAATAAATGTAAATGTGTATGTATATGCAGTAGTGGTGTGTGTGTATGTATATATGTATATATATTTTTATCAGTACCTACCTACCTACCTACCTACCTACCTACCTATGTTTCTAGATACCATTCTTCACTAAAAGAAGCCTGGGGAAATGGATGATTGTGGGGCTGGGGCAGGGAAGGCACAAGATGAGCCTGGAATATTTTGTATATGAAAGCAAGGAAGAGTTAAAGAATGAGAAGGATCTGTCAGAAGGACTCAGGGGCAGTGTAAAGGGCTCCCCCTGGCCACACATGGGACGATGTGAGCTTCAAAATAAACAATGATAATAACAGGTTAATGCCCACTAAATTAAACCAGGGAACCATGAGTTCCAAGTGACACAAACTGAAAGTTGATGACTATGAAGAACGGATATATACATAGTGTCACTGCAAAATACTAATTACAGAGAGAAAGGAATGGGGGGTGATGTCTGCTAACAAAAGACTGAAGTGCTGGCGCTGGAGATGTTCCACACTCCCTCCAGATCCACTCTCTACTTTCTTCTTCCTGCTCTTCACCGGGAGGCTGATCTCTACAGACCCACACTCCCTTGTGTTCTGGTTTCCACTTGGGTTTGCAATGATCAGTGGCAGCAGGTGATGGGAGGGTGAAGGGCTAAGTTGTCTGGCTCCTTGCTGGCTGGGCTGCAGTCTAGCAGTGGTGGGCTTCAGCACAGCCCTCTCTGATGTCTGCAGCTCTCCCTGATGGTGCAAAACCCTCCCCTGGGCCCTGTGGGGCCAGTGGTGATAATCACTTGCTACTATTGTTAGCCTGGAGTGAGTCCCCATCCCTTACTAGTTTCCCTTAATCCTGTCTACACCTCTGTACAACATCCCTTCATTAAACCCTCTTCAGGGTGCTCCCTGTTTCCTCCCTGAGCCAGACTGATAACAGGGTTATAGCACTGTTAGCAGAAAGAAGGGCAAAACAGTAACGGGAGATGTCCACAGCAACTGATGCTGACCGGCCACTGCTCCCCGATTAGAACATCCAGTCATCTCCCCCACAGGCAGGATTGGGTCCACAGCTGTCAAATGACCCAGGGTGTGGAAAGGGAATAAAATCAGAGCAGCAGCTCTGTGACCAGAGAGGCATTTCGTCCCAGTCTTTTACACAGATACTCCTCTAAAAAGGAAGGACTCCTTACGTTTATGTTGGAGAGTCAGATACTTGTCCTCACCTTCAGTCAAGGAGGTGGTAGCCCTACGTTATGAAAGAGTCACAGTTCAGAATGTCCTAGACCTTTTGAATTAACAGTCTTTGTGATTTCTTCCAAAGACGATAGAATAAAACAACAACCCAGAGGTCAGGGGATTATCTTCTTTCAAGACCATGCAATCTTGACTGCACCATTATCACTGGACAAATCATAAGTGGCAGACGTTCTTATTTCTGGAAACTTCCCATTTCAGCCACTTCTTCTTGTGTTGTTCTGGAAAGCAAGCACAGACAAGGACATGAAGTAGACTTTCCTCATGTCACATCAGCTCGGAGGTGTCCCTTGTTCCAGTCTCTGAACATGGGGTGACACTTCTGAGTACAGCCTGCTAAAAGAGCAGGCAAATACTCTCATGAGTTATTGGGTTGCTAAGCACCCCATTTGCAGAGTGATCCCATTAAATTACCCTGCGGCTCCAATTACAGGAACTCAGACCAGAGTCCATATTTAAGAGTGCTCCCTTGTCAGTTTCATCCTGGGGGCTTAAATTGAATTCTTAATGTCGGTAGAGCAAACTAAAACATTTCCTAATTCTGCTAGAGGTAGCAGAGGAATCATATACTGGGGCCCCCTTCCCAATGTGGGCAGGGAAAATAGGTCATATTTGCTAAGAAGGGTCACTTAAATTCCCTTTTGGTTTCCATTAAAGTCCCGCATGCAATGTCCTCAGTCACAGCTGCAAACTTAGATACCAGAGTGCTCGTTTTCATAAATAGTCACAGTCACCCCTCACTGGTTTCAACTTTGCAGTAACTTTCTAGAACACACTGTTTTAATTAACACTGACTTATCCAAGTTAAGGTCAGAATTCCAGATAGGCTGGAATAATTTGATTATAGAAGAAGATCCTGGATTTCTTTTATAAAGTTCTTTCCTGCTGTTGCCTCTTTTTTAGTGTAGGATATGTGTGTGGGGGTGGAGGGTAGCCTTATTAGGTAGGCTATTTTCATTTAAGTGTCTTGAAGTTTACAATAAAATACCATGCAGGTGGTCCCCAAGTTAGGCACGCCTAATGTGCCTAACTTGTGAATCTGTTTTGCATTTGTAGTGCCCATTACATAATAACCTTTCACCAACCCGCCTCACCACAAAACTCCTCTCCTCTCCTTCCCTTCTTGCCATTTGCTGGCTCCAAAGAACAATCCTGGGGTTCTTGGCCACTGATGCCAGCTCAAGTATGACTTAGGTCAATTTCTGATCTACCACCTCTTTTCCATGACATCCCTTCTTCCTCTTGAAGCAATTACTCATGCAATACAGTTTCTGTGATTTTCATTGCTCTGAACTCTGCTAATGCTTTCTCGGGCAATTTTCTCCCATAAATAGTGCAGTGTTTAAGACCATGAATCAGACAGACAAGTTCAGGAGTTGTTTCTACCACATATCAGCCATATGACTTTGCTTTCTATGCCTCAGTCTTCTGACCTATGACACTGAGATAATAATATAATTATACTTATTTCTTAGCCCCGTTATGAGTATCTTGTAAAACATAAGCTGGACAGTATGGTGTCACATACTGGGGGCACAGGCAACAACAAACAATAGTCCCTAGCGAGGGCTGGCCTGGGCAAACTCTACTTTGTTTTTCTGCTACTCTTCACCACTTACTAGTCCTGAGTGAGCCCTATTCATAGCTGCTGAAGATCAGAGAAATGCTGGGGCTGCACTTAAATCAAGAAAAGCGAAACAATCTGCTTGGGTGGGGAGGGTGAGGGCATCAGATATATTAGCAGTGAATACCATATCTTAAAATTTCTAACAAGGCTCTTCAGAATTCTGGGATTTCTACCTTAGTCCCCACCCTCTTCAAATTAAATCTGCTTTTGGATTCATACAATTTTCCAAGATACTGTTAATGGGAAAAACAAAATGGTTTCTTAATTGATTTTATTATTTTTCTTATTTGTATAATTGTTACTATTGTGATAGTATATTTTTTAATTGAAATTGCATAGCATCTTAGTTATATTCAACATTAAGTAGGCCTTTGTGTTGTAGTCTATAAAATTATTTCTATGGGAAAAATGAGTTCTAAGTCCTTAATACCTAACTAATGAAAGAAATTTTTAGAAGGTTACAAGTTTGTAAACAGAGGACTGCCTGTATAGTACAATATGTGTAATGCAGGTGATCTTTTACTAGGCCCAACCACCATTCTGTCCAGATAAGCATTTACCAGGGGAGATGCAAGAACTCATTTAATGTCAAATGAAAATGTTATTTCTCTGGAATTGGATTGGCTTTTATATTAGTCAGGGTTCTCCAGAGAAGTAGAACCAATAGGATATAAACACACACACACACACACACACACACACACACAGAGAGAGAGAGAGAGAGAGAGAGAGAGATTGACTTATTAAAGAAATTGGCTCATGCAGTTTTGGAATCCAAAAAATTCCACAATTTGCTATCTGCAAGATGGAAAACCAGGAAAGTTGGTGATAGAGGTCAGTTTGGGTTTGAAGGCCCAAGAATCGGGGGACCACTGGTGGAAGGTCTGAGAACCATGGCTCCAGTGTCTGAGGACACAAAAAGATGGATATCCCAGCTCACGAAGAGAGAGAGAATTTGTCCTTCCTTCTCCTTTTTGTTTTATTTGGGTGCCCAAAGGATTGGAAGATGCCCCCTCCCCCTCCCACTGGTGAGGGTGGATCTCTTTTCTCAGTCAACTGAATGAAATGCTAATCTCTTCTACAAACACCCACACAGATACACCCAGAAATAATATTTTACCAGCTATCTGGACATCTCCTAGCCCTGTCAAACTGACACGTAAAATTAAACATCACAACTTTTAATCAATCCCCTTTATAAGTGGAAGTCTTATCCTTTAGCTCAGGTTTACTCTCACGGCTGAGTTGAGTATGAAGGCTATAATCATGGCGGTGTATTACATTGAATATGATATTGAAACCCAGTTTCTAAATTCCTAAAAATATAAACAAACACAGAATCTGTTTGCTCATGTTTTTAAATTGGAGAGGTTGAAGAACTGTTGCAGATTTTGGACTAGTTTGAGTAATTACCAACATTCAGCCTGTTTCCATTATCCTTGCCCACCCACTGTTCAATCAAATTAAGAATTTTAACACCAGGCATTTAAAAGAGAAAGGAAAAAGAGATTCATGCATTTGGATTCTTCGAAGAGAAAATGAGAGAGAATTCCTGCCAGTTTCTGTATTTTCTTACTTCTCATCCCAAGTTACTGCTGTCCTTGGCAGGCAAGTCATCCTCAACTTGTAGATTGTGTACCATGTATCTATTTGAATTCCCTGGGGTGCTCATTAACATGCACAGTCCTGGGGGCCACCCAGACTTTCTGAGTTGGAATTTCTGGAGCTGGGGTTTGGCAAATTGCATGGTTAACAGTCCCCAAAACGGTCTTTATGAACTCTGAAGTTTGAGAACCTCTGATGCAGACATTCTGCCTTAGGAGGTATATGGTTGACAATGAATGTGATGTTAATGACCCCTTTTGAGTCAGGATTTGGTTTTGCTGGACCTCCATTTTTTAGATTCTTGTCATCTTCCTTGTCTTTACATGGTTTGCTCTGTTCATGAGTGTTGTCTGTGTCTTAATCTATTCTTATAAGTACCTCAGTCATATAGGATTAGGGCCCACCCGTGAACGTCATTTTTATCTGATTTACCTCTTTAAAGGCCCTGTCTCCAAATACAGTCACATTCTAAGGCACTGAGAGTTGGGACTTCAACCTGTGAATTTGGAGGGAGGCAATTCAGCCCATAATAGTCTAGATGGATTTCAAAACACTATATAAATAAGTGCAAGATGAACACTACCGATTTATGATCAAGTTCCCTCCCCATTCTGGCTCCTGGCCATTGGAAGGAAGCTTATTCCTGATTAGTCTCTATGTCTCCCTCCTCTAAGGCAGCAGGAAGAGGGTAGGGACAATGACAACTTGCTTTTCCTTGGCTCTGTTCCTCCGAAGCTCCATTTCTTTGACTATAGGAGAGTCTAATTACTATTGACTCAACTGCTTTAATGACTAAGAATGGTGGTTTTTGAAGGAAATATGAAGCCAAAAGTCTCTTCATAAGTAATTCTAAGATGGCCTTTCCTTCTATTTTTTTTTTTTTAACTGGATGACATCTGCACTGATCGTGCAAGAGCAGTGGTGGCTGAAACTATGGGTGCCTCAGCAGGAATTAAGGCAGTGGCACCAAGCTCTACCTGTAGTCATTATATGACTGCCCCACTGTGCATTTGCACTGAAGGAAAGAAAATGCCAGTTCCCCTTAAGAATGCCCTTCCTGGTAAAAATGATTAGGTTTGCTAAATTTCAACCTTTGAGTATGCCTTTTTTTAGTAATATAGATGACAAAATGGGAGATATGCATAAAAGCACTTTTCCACACAAACTTGTGGTGGCTATTTTGAAGAAAAGCAGGATTATAGGATTGAACGGTGAGCCAAATTAGCCTCTTTTTTTCCCCCCATGAAACACCATTTTAGCTTCAAAGAACAAGTGATAGATGAACTGTGGTTATTCAGACTCATGTAGCTGGCAGACGTGTTCACAGAAATGAATGAAGTGAGCCTGTCACTTTGTGAAAAGCGACTGACAGTGTTTGTTGCCCATGATAGAACTCAAGCTTTCAAGTGAAAATTGGAATTTTGGAAAACTTCTATCTGTTACTGTGAACGTGATAGCTTACCAACATTTGAAGATTTTTCTAGTGAGGTTGGTGATTAACAAATGTGATTTTTTTTCATATTATATAGTGAAATGTGTCAATATTTGGGAAGCCAGCATAATTCATGGAACCACTATTTGCCAAATGACCAATGCATGATGCTACAAAATCATGTGTGTGTGTGTGTGGGGGGGAAGATCTATTCAAAGTGTGAGATAGACCAATACATTTTTATGTAGCAGTTTATGATATGATTTCAGATTCTCATTGCAACTAACACTTAAGAAACTCTAATTGTCAAGTTTTGCCATATTATCAGAGAAGAACATTCACAATTATCTGAAAGGATTATTACAAATGCTTTTTCCCTCTTCAACCACATATCTAAGTGAGGCTGAATTTTCTTTATTTACTTCAACCAAAAATATATCGAAGTAGATTAAATGCAGAAGCAAATATGAGGATCTAGCTGTCTTCTATTTAAACTAAACATTAGAGATTTGCAAAAATACAAAAACATGCCATTTTCTGACTAATTTTTTTGTGTTTAGGGATATATATGAAAAACATAAATATATTTTATGTAACATGGAATGGGTTTGTCATTGCTATTTTAAAATGAATCGATAAATACCTATTTAGAAAAATTTCTCAGTTCCAATTTCTAATACAATGTATACCTATGCATATAACCCAATTAAAAAAGGCTTTTGGGGAGCCCCAGTAATTTTTAAGAGTGTAAAGGGATCCTGAGATCCAGTAGTTTGAGGATACCGAATTAGGCATTTTTCTAGCTATGTTGTGGTAATCGGTTTAGGGTTAACTTTGATTCATGGTACACTTGGAGCCAAATATATTCACTATCTGAATGCTAAACATAGTTTGACTTTTGCTTTTTTCTCATTGGGAGAAAAATCATGTTGGTATTCTATACCAAACTATGCTCATGCATAGAGTAATGCCTGTTTTACCTTTCCTAATTCCAAATAAGGTTCGATAATCATGAACAAACTGGAAAACAAAAAGCCTTCTATAAAAACTAATGTTTTTGAGAGCTTTGTTTCAGTCTAATGAAGATGTATTGAAATTAGCAGAGATTAAATTCTGCCTTATAGAAATGCAGTGGGAAATCTTGCCATAAATGTGCTTTTTTCCTCATTCTGCTCCTATTTTGTCTTTTTCCATTTTACAGAGCCTTTGTTTCCCTCCTTCTCATCTTTCTTTCAGACCTTTTCTTTTATTCATTTCTCCCCCTTTTCCCTCTGTCTTATTATAGCTGGAGGTAATTCCTCCCGTGCTGCAGTGTGTGGTTTCTGCGGTGTCCTCTAAGAAAGCTGCTGAATCAGTAACTACGAGCAAGGCATTGACAAAGTGTAGGTGCGTCTTTATGTTCACAGCTCTAGGACTTCAGCAGTCTTCTGTTCCATATGTAAAATTCAACACTGGAGTCTACGCTGTGCTTCCATTCTTAGATTTCTGAAGGCTGTGAGGGAAAGCTAGGGAAAAGGGTTTTAACTTAAGACTTCCGCCTTCTAGAAGAGATGACTTCAAAATAGGTCCTACTATATACTGTGTTCTTCATAGATTTCTTTCTCATTTTTCCTCTAGTCCAAAAGTCACTCCCGAGTTGGCCTGAAATCAAGCACGAAGCAAAAGGTATGTTTTCTTCCCCTCTACATTGTTCCTTTAAAATATCATTATTTTGGCAGATGCTTTTATTTTTTTCAAAGAGAAGGACTTGTTTTGGGAAGGTAAGGATACTCCCAGAAATAAGGCATTTTGGGATTTTCATTTATTTTGCTTCTACAATAGCAAAACTGAAATGGGAGAAGAAATCCTTGAAATGAAATGGAACGAGAGAGATTCTGGAAACCCAGTGACAGAAGCTGAGAATTTCCCAGGGCTTACGAGCAATTCTGAAAGCAAGGTCAGAAGATAATGCACCAGATTCAGTTCTCTTATTTTTTAAGCCCCTCACAGTAAAAGAATTTGTTTCTATCTCAGTTCCTGTGTTTATTAAACTTCATTGTCTCAGGATCTGCTATGGAGAATGACCCTCACCTATGAGCCGTGGTGAATTGGCTAAAACATGAGCTCTGAGTTAGAAAGAATTGGTTTCAATTCCTGGTTCTGTTACTTTACTAGCTATGTGACCTTGGACATATTTGTATCAAGAAGATGATTGTACCTACTAGAGTAGTATATTTTAAGGATAAAATGGGATGAGAACATTTGTGACAACACTTATATCCTAATGTCTAGCACAAAGTAGGCACTTCATTTTTAAAATCCTATATTATTTCATTGGTCCTTTAGATACACAAAACAATAGAAAATTTGAAATTCCAAAATCTTAATCCCCAGGTAGACATAGACACATACACACACATTTACATATATTTAAATTATGTTAATTCCTGGTGACACATAGGACAGTGATATAAATAGATTTATTAGAATTTGGAGAAGCTCCTGTTAAAAAATTCTTCTTTTCTTTTTTTTAAAGATTTAATTTATTTATTTGACAGAGACACAGCAAGAGAGGAAACACAAGCAGGGGGTGTGGGAGAGGGAGAAGCGGGCTTCCTGCCAGCAGGGAGCCTGATGCGGGGCTCGATCCCAGGACCCTGGGACTATGACCTGAGCTGAAGGCAGACGCTTAACGACTGAGCCACCCAGGCGCCCCCAAAAATGATTAATGTCGATGTTTGAGCCTGTTGGAGTACTTGCCTAACCTTTTAGGATAATGGACGTATTAACTAGGAATACCTTTCTTGATGTCAATTGTTAGAGAAAAAAACACTTCAAGAATGCAAAGCATCTAAGAGGTGCTTAAGGAGATTAAAAGAGGTAACATCTGTGAAAGCTCTAAGCCCGGTGCCTAAGAACATAGGAGCTATTTTTATTAGCGGAACATCATATTGTTTGGAAAGAAGATGGGCAGACACGCGTTCCATCCCCGCTTCAAACTTAGCAGCTCATAACAGCGAACACCTGTAGAGCAAACACTGCTCCAGGAACAGTTATGAGCACTTATTTATTTATTTTGTTTTAAAGATTTTATTTATTTACTTGACACAGAGAGAGAGAGAGAGGGAGAGAGCAAGCACAAGCAGGGGGAGCAGCAGAGGGAGAGGGAGAAGCAGGCTCTCCACTGAGCAGGGAGCCCGATGTGGGGCTCGATGCCAGGACCCCGGGATCATGACCTGAGCCGAAGGCAGACGCTTAACCGACTGAGCCATCCAGGCACCCCTATGACGCTTATTTAATCCTCTCTATAGCCCTCTGACATAGGTGTGCTTTTGTCCCCAGGGTCTGTCGGCAGAATGAAATTACACCAATAATTTGAACAGAGGCAATTTAATATGAAGAACTGTTAACTGGTTGTAAAGTTAACTAGGTAAGGGAAAGAGTCAGAAGCATGTGGGTGGGCGTAGCAATTACCAGGAAGCAGGTCTCACCCCCAGGGCTGAGAGTCAAGGGAAAGAGATGGGATTATGAAAACTTCTTAGATACTTGGAGGAAGGGCCCCACAGCGTTGAAATTCAGACCTCTGAAGAAACGGTGCTGGCCAGCATGCTGTGAGGCAGATTCTGCATGTGCCTGCGATGCACAGCCTGGATTCAGGGGCTCTGCAGGAAGGAGAGAAGGGTGGTGCTGCTGAGGTGAGGCCCAGAGGAAGCACGCCTGGAGGAACAAGTTCCTTCTTGTTCCCCCTGCTCTGCAACCCCTCTAGTGCTTGCCACTGGCACAACTAACCAGAAACCAGCTGACTACGCAGGAATGTGTCTCTCAGAGTCCCAGGCCTAGATCACAGAGCAGGTGACAGAAAGATGGGTTTGGAGATGAGAGATAATAATTTAGCAACTGGCACAATTCTTAGCTCCCTTTGTAGATGAGGAAACTGAGACACAGATGTGTTAAGCTCTGTTTGCCCAGTCCTATGGTCTGACTATTTGTGTCGCCCTCAAATTCAAATCCTAACTCTTAACAGGTGATGGTATTAGGAGGTGGGACCTTTGGGAGGTTCTTGGGTCATGAGGGCAGAGCCCTCCTGAATAGGATTAATGCTTTTATAGAAGAGGAAGCCCCACGGAGCTTCTTTAGTCCGTTCCATCGTGGAAGGACAGTGAGATGTGTGCAACCCCCACCTGACCATGTGGGCACCCTGATGTCAGGCTTCTGGCCTCCAGAACTGTGAGAAATAAATTCTGTTGTTCATAAGCTACTCGGTCTGTTGTTTTTGTTATAGCTACCTGAATGTGCCAAGACACCCGTCTAGGGTGAGGCAGAGTCAGAAATGAAACCCAGCCAACCTGGCTCCAAAATTTGTGCTCCTAACCTCTTGAACAAGTGACCAGACAGAGGGACTGAGTGGGAGAAGCTGGGAGGCAGCAGCACTGGAAAGTTCCTGGGCCCCTGGCGGGAGGTCATAAGATGTTTGTGTGCAGGGATGTGAGAGTTAAGGGCTCCAGGCCGGGTGCTCTCATGCTCTATGGGCCCTTTTGCTCTTGCATGGTCGATAGATTGGGAGACAGGACCTGGAACAGGCAGGGCCTTAGAGCCTTAGAAATTGCTAACCGAGAAAGGATCAGGAACCTCTCCTGTATAAATCAGGCTGTTTTTATGCTTTATTTCCCCTCTGTGTTTACATTCTGTTTTCTTAAAAGTGCCAAGTATCCTGGTATCCCTAAAGAATTGAGGGAACGTTCAGCTTTATATATGAGTTTTGGTCAGAACTTTAAGGGGAAGCTGACCTGCAGGCTAGCATGGTAGCTGTTCATTTGGCACATGAACATTCTATTGCCCCAGTGTAGAATTTCAGTGAGCGAGTCTGAAATAAATAGAAGGCTCTTTTGTCCCCTTTCCACAAAACTTACCTTCTACTCCCCAAGTATCTTTTCAAGATTAATAACCATATTGGTAGTAAAAATAGCATACAATCAATGTTCTGGTTGCTTTGCAAACATTCAGTGGTTGCACTGTTTTCATTTGATTTTATTTATTTATTTATTTTTAAATATTTTATTAATTTATTTGACAGAGAGATAGCGAGAGCAGGAACACAAGCAGGGGGAGTGGGTGACGGAGAAGCAGGCTTCCCGCCGAGCAGGGAGCCTGATGCGGGGCTCGATCCCAGGACCCTGGGATCATGACCTGAGCCAAAGGCAGACACTTAACGAGTGAGCCACCCAGGTGCCCCTTCATTCGATTTTAATCAGAAAGAAAATTGAACTGCCAAAGCCTACAGTTAACGGAGTGTTTTAAGTATTCTGTCTCCTGCCCAAACATTTCTCTGGTGTTCAGAGATCTTAAGTTTACTATGTATATCCTTTCTTCTATTAAAACCATCTTTTCAGATCTGATAAATAAATTCACAGTTACACTTGAATTATATGGCTTAAAGTCTAATCTCTCCTGAGTGTTTGCATTTTAATAGGTGACAGAGCTAATGAAATGGAGTTGAAGGGGTGGAATTTCTGGCATTAGCAAGCAGGGAACAATTTTGGGTTGGTAGAAAGATCTTATCTTTTCTCCTAAAATGACATTATTTACCTGTAAGATCGATTCTGGAGGAAATATTAACTGATTAGATGACCTAGGGTCACGAATGTATCTAGTGGGTAGGGAGTCAGTGCTCCAGTTTGGAGCACCGAGTTTGGCATTTTGCTACTCAGCCCATGATCATCTCCTTCCTCCCACTCCATTCCCTGCCAACTTCCTTATTAATGAGTGTGATATCCCTTTTTCCCATGCAACTATAAGCTCTCCTCCAAACAAAAATTGTGTTTGTTAATATTTGTGCCTTTCCTCTACCCCCTTCTTTGTGGCACCTAATTTCTGAGAGCTTCCTCAATGTTGATAAGTGTGTTGAAAAACAGCCCATACTCTAAACCCTGTTATGGACAATAATAGAGCCCAGTATTAGTCTCAGGTCCCTGGAGAAGTAGCTTATAGTTTTTCCTGCTAAAGACTAAAAAAGGCTCTTGCACATTTCCTGTGGTATTATTTTCATTTTCTAATGCTACCATTAGTCTCCATCAGCAGTGTTCTTTTGCCCTTCTGCACCCTCCATTCAATTCCTGCCCCCCACGCACAGCCTCTTCCACTATCAGCATTCTGCCCCAGTCTGTTACACTGATGAACCTACGCTGATGCTTCATTATCACCTGAAGTCCATAGTTTACATTAGGGTTCACTCTTGGTGTTGTACATTCTGTGGGTTTCAAACAGTATATGACATGTATCTGCCAGTATAGTATTATACCCAATAGTTTCACTGTCCTAGAAGTCCTCTGTGCTTCCCCTGTTCTAGTCTCTGCTCCCAACCGCTGGCAGCTACTAACCTTTTCAGTCTCCACTGTTTTGCACTGTCCAGAATGTCCCATTGTTGGAATCATACAATATGTAGCCTTTTCAGACTGGCTTCTTTCACTTTATAACATGCATTTAATGTTTTTCCAAGTCTTTTCATGTCCTGATAGCTTATTTGATTTTAGTGCTGAACAGCAGTAGTCCATTGTCTGGATGTACCGCAGTTTATCCATTCACCTACTGAAGGACACTTGGTTGCTTCCAAGGTTTGGCAATTAATGAATAAAGCTGCTGCGAACATTCATGTGCGGGTTTTTGCATGAACAAATGTCTTCCATTCATTTGGATAAATACCAAGGAGTGTGATTGCTGGATCAATTTTTCTTTTTTCTTTTCTTCTTCCCAAATGACTCACAGCTTTTGCTTGCTTGTCTTCAAATTTCTACATCAATTTGTGTGTTTTCTCAAGTGTCTTTCTTGTTCTTGGCTGTGTATTTCCTGCATGGAGCCTCGTGAGTCCCTGAGAATGATCTATGCCCCACTTGGAAGAATGTAAGGAAAGAGACACACTATGTAACAATAGTACAAAAAAGTTTTTAATGGAAGAGCTACATTTGGGCAAGTTAAGAAGTAAAAACCAGAAGATGAGCACCTACGAGTTAAAATTCTGTCTGCTCATGTGTTTCCGCTGGCATCAGAGAGAGTCATTTGGGCCCTTTACATAGCTGTGAGGATCTGAATAGTGAATCTAGCTTAAGGGAAATTAAAAGTCGCCACTTTCTAGTAGTGGCAATTCCCCTTGAAGGTCCTGGCAGGAGATGGAAAGGAAATCAGACTCCTTGAAGTGGAGTCCATATTATCTCATCTGTGTTGTCTTTTCCTAGCCTATGAAAGATGCCCAATGGCTTTCTGGAAGATGCAGCCCAAATGAAAAATGACAAAACAAGCAAGATGAATTTAAAAGAGATGGAGATCATCTCTATGGAGTACAACAATAGGGATTCTAAGAGAGCCTACTATTTTTTTCCAGAAAAACAAAAACAAAAGTAAAAGACACCTGAATTAGCATTTCTATGTTTTGGTTTTTAAAAATAGCTATTTTACTTTTCTAGAAAGAGGGAAGTTTTTCAGACAAATATTGTTCAAAGGATCAATGGCTGTGAATCACACACACTGACAGTAACTTTTACAGTTATCTCATTTCTGAATTGTATCCTTAAAAGACCCGGAAGGACAAACTGGGCATTTCAGCAATGTAGGTCAAATTCTATTGCCATGAGCCCCAGGGGACTGTCTGTCCAGTGCTTTTTTCCCCCTCTTCAATATTACACAAGTTATATTGAATAGTATTTGGAAAATAGGAGCCTTAGGCTGTGGCTCTGAAAGTGTGTCATGGACTTTTAATGTGATGGCATTTATTAAATGGGTATTAGAGTCATTTCACTTTTCATCTTATTCCTTCCCCACCCCCGCTTGCCTTGGTTGAGAGCAATCTAAGTCTAAGCAAAGTTTGTAGTCCCTCCATATCTCAGTCCCCTGTGACTCAGGCCAAAGGTCTCCTTCATTCCTGTCTTCTCTCCCTTAATTTTCCAGTACCCTGAGACATTCCAAAGATAGAATGCATGCTCAGACTTGCTAAAGATACAGCCTAGTATCTCTAACTCAAAAGAGTTGGCTTCAGGGGTGGTTTAGGCCTATAATTTTAAGCATTCATTTAATCAAAGAACAAATGTATTTGTATAAATGCTATGGGAGATGAGGCCTGAGCTGGATTGCTCAAAGCCTCTGCCATATATTTGTGGAGCAAATGAGAAATAATAATGCCTCCAAGTACAGCTCTCCTTGTTAAATGTTAAATATGGTCACTGCCCAATTCCTCTGTGGTTCTCTGAATTTCAGTAGGTCTCTTCAAGCTGGTCCTCTAATGGGCTTTTCTAGCCTGAATTCAACCCAGTGTTTAAGGATGATAGTCTCTCTACAAGGGAGTACCAATGAGCTTAAACCTGGAAGCAGGAGGAGACTACATGGGGGTTATACTGGAAAATGTCACAAAGGGTCCATAAAGCAATCCAAATGCAATGCAATTTCTTCTCTTAATTGAAGGGAATATGACCTCTGAAATATTCATGACATTTCATCTCAGAATTGGTCTGGATACCCTTGTGTCCAGACTGTTCTGAAGTAAAAACTTTGATTTTGTATCCACAGCTTTCTCTAAGTGGTCTTTTATTTTAGATTAACTAAAACAAAGAAGGTATTTTGATTTGTATAAACTTAAAATCTTCCATGGTCCAGAAATGCTCTAGATAGGATTTCAGAAGGAAAAAATGAAGATGTATTTCTTTTTCCTCTTATAACAAAGACAATTCTCTATGTGGAGATTGGGTATTCACAGTTCAGTATGTTTTGTTTTGTCCATTTAAGTGAGTTTTTTAATTTGAGCATTGTTAGCACACAATGTTACATTAGTTTCAGGTGTACAACTTAGTGATTTGACAAGTTTATACATTATGCTATGTTCACCACAAGTATAGCTACCATCTGTACCATTACATCGCTATTACAATGTTATTTACTGTATTCCTTATACTCTGCTTTTTATTCCTGTGACTTATTCATTCCAAAACTGGACTCCTGTACCTCCCACTCCCCTTCACCCATTTTTCTCAACCCTCTACCCACCTCACCTCTGGAAACCATCAGTTTTTTTCTCTGTATTTATAGCTCTGATTCTGCTTTTTGTTTGCTTATTCATTTTTTTAAGATTCCATTTGTGAGTGGAATCATATGGTATTTGTCTTTCTTGATCTGACTTATTTCACTTAGCATTATACCCTCTAGGTCCATCATGTTTCGTCTGGGAAACTCTCTCCTTCAAATCTGAATGATAACCTTGCTGAGTATGGTTGTAGGTTTTTCCCTTTCAGCACTTTGAATATATCATGCCACTCTCTTCTGGCTTGCAAAATTTCTGCTAAATAGTCAGCTAGGAGCCTTATAGGTTTTCCCTTCTAGGTAACTTTTTGTCTTTTGCTGCTTTTAAGATTCTCCCTTTATCTTAATCTTTGACATTTTAATTCTTATGTGCTGTGGTGTACCACCTTGGGTTTATCCTGTTTGGAACTCTGTGCTTCTTGGACTTGGACGTCTATTTTCCTTCCTAGGTTAGGGAAGTTTTCAGTTATTTTTTCTTCAAATAAATTTCCTACACATCTCTCTCTCTTCTTATTCTGGGACCCCTATAATGCAAATGTTTGTTTGCTTGATGTTGTTCAAGAGATCTCTTAATCTAGACTCATTTTAAAAAATTCTTTTCTCTTTGCTGTTCAGCTTGTGTGCTTTCCATTACCCTGTCTTCCAGATCACTGATATGTTCTTCTGCATCCTCTAATCTACTGTTGATTCCCTCTAGTGTTGTTTTTTAATTTCAGTTATTGTATTCTTCAACTCTGATTCTTTTTTTTAGATATTTTCTATCTCTTTATTGATGTTCTCACTGAGTTCTTTCATTCTTTTCTCCAACCCAGTGAGTATCTTTATGATCATTACTTTAAATTCTCTATCAGGCATATGGCTTATCTCTGTTTCATTTCATTCTTTTACTGAGGTTTTCTTTTTTCTTTTGGTTCATAGTCTTCTGATCTCCTCATTTTGCTTGATTTTCTGTGTTTGTTTCTATGGATTAGGCAAAACTGCTACTTCTCCTCAAGTTGAAGGAATGGTCTCACATATGGTGACCCCTATGCAGACTGTGGTTGCTTGGTGACTTGCTGGCTGGCTGGAGCTTGGCTGTATTTGCTAGTTACCTTTTGAAACCATGACTTTTTACAGGGAGAATAAAGAAAAAAATAATGAAAGTAAAAAGATAATAAAAGAAGAAAAAAGAACAAGAAAGAAAAGAACAAAACCAAAAAGAAAAAAAATTAAAAATTAAAAAAATAAATTAAAAAGTTAAAAAAAAAACACAAAAAAATCCCATAAAACCATGGCTTGTTTCTGTGCCCCAGGACCACAGGATGGCTGGTGGGCCTTGTGCTTGCTGAGGTTGCAAACTTTCTGTGACAATTTGACCCACAAGTTATAGCCTCAGGACCCTGCAATGATGGCATCTGAATGCCCCCCTTATGACGGCCAGACCCTGTCCAGTCTGGGCTTTTGAGGTAGAGGTGGAGAGAGTGTTCCTGCAGTTCCTTGGCCCTTTTAAACTGTGGCTTTTTTCTGTGCCTCAGCACATCTAGGGCTGGGTGGGCTTGTGAATAAAATTGCAAACTAACTGAGAGGACTAGACTCCCCTGTTATGGTGTCTGGACCCTGCTCCAGTCTAGGCTTTTTTTTTTTTTTTTTAAATATTTTATTTATTTATTTCTTTATTAGAGAGAGAGAGAGAGAGAGACCATGTGTATGAGAGTTGGGAGGGAGGCAGAGGGATAGAGAGGGAGAGAGAGGACGAGAGAGAGAGAGAGAGAGAGAGAGAAAGAGAGAAGCAGACTTCCTGCTGAGTGCAGAGCCTGAAGCAGGGCTTGATCCCATGACCCTGAGATCATGACCTGAGGTGAAATCGAGAGTCAGATGCTTAACCGACTGAGCCACCCAGGCACTCCCTTTGGTCTAGGCTTTTAAATCAGGGTGGGACTATAAACCATGTCATTCTCCCTCTGACCTAGAGAGCTTTCCTGCATCTCCTCCATTTCTTGGCAGAGTTTGTGTTGTCTCTTTTATGTGCTAGTTGCTATTTTAAATCATGGGTTTTTTTTCTGTGCCCAAGGACAGAGGGATCTATGCCTGGTCCCTCAATACTATCTCCCCCACTGCTGTTGGTAGCATTGGGGGTGGGGGGTCCCTTTTATACTGTGCCTCTATCTCTCTTGCTATTCTCTTGTTGTTCTCCTTGTCTTTGGCTTGTTTAGTAGCTATTTAGTCAGCCCTCAGTTCTTCTTCAAAAGGAATTGTTCTATTAATAGGTGTTATTTGGTGTGTTCTGCAGAGGAGGTGAGTTCAGGGTCTTTCTATGTTGCCATCTTGAACTGGAACTCCATTTGAGTGACTTTTAAAAATACTGAACCAATATTTTTAAATATGTTTTTACATAAATACCTGGATTTGGGGCTTGTTTTGAAATATTAGAATATCTGGAAAGTTGGCATGGATTTCCAAATGACAGTAATCAACCCTAGCTGAACAACCACCCACCTCTGAACAGGGCAAGGCACCTCCAGTTCACCACATTCCTCACTTTTCCCCATTGTCTTCCTGATACTCTCCACCTTATCCCTGTTATTGTTTTCATGGTCCTGAGAGATATTTGAGTTTTTGACCTCTGTTCTATGGGATATTATACTACTTCTATTTTTGAGGCATTTTAAGTCCTTATATAGATATTTTAGCTGAGATCAACCCCAGCTGTCTTCTTATGAACACATTCTATTTAGCAAATTTATTAATTGGGGTTCAAGTTCTCTTAGTAACATGTTAGACTTTAGCAAAGAATTATTTTAAACTTTTTTTTCAGTTTAAACGGAATTTCTTCTAATGTATTATGATATTTCAGACTTTTTGGTAAAAGATAATTCAGTTTCATAAATCTTGCATTTCCTATCAGACCCTTGACTTACAGAATAGTAGTGATGCACTCTGTTTAAGCTAAGAATAATTATCCTTAAAAATGGAACTAAAGACAGGAATGTGATACATGACTATCCTAGCTTCCTACATAATGATGTAATTCAAAGTCCAGACATTATTCAAAACATGAATATTGCAAACAAATATATTCTCAAACATCAATAACCTGATCACAAGACAAACCAATATAGGGATAAAATAGGAAGGAGATATACAATAGGCCACAAAAAGAGGAGTCGAAAGGAAAATCTGGACATCAAAATGCAAATGATCAGACTCTGGGAGGCTGCTGCCTGAGCTGATGGTTCCAGAATCACAGCATCACTGTCATGACCAGGTCTAGATCTAGGAAGTGATGAGCAAGGTAGATACAGAGTTTAAGAGGGTGCTAAAAACTTAGTAATCATGATAAATACCTTAATGCATGATTTAAAAAATTTACTGCAATATTTTATAAATAAAATTAATGCGAAAAAAATCGATGATGTATAAAATGATCTTGTTGGCCAATAGGCTAAAATTTGGCCAGCACTTAGGAATACTTATCCTCTGCCAGGTATGGAGCTAAGTATTTTTCAAGCTTTTTAAAAAAAGTTTGATATACAGAACAACTTCATGAAATAAATTCTATTATTTCCCATCCTTCTTTCCATTTTGCATCTGAGAAAACTGAGGCTTAAAGACGTTGAGTGACTTGCCCAGGTTAGAGCTAATAACTGATAGAGCCAGGATTCAGGTAGCTTGACTCCAGAAACTGCTTGTGTCCATGGTTACTATGGGATGGCTCAGCCCACAGTTAGATCATTAAGTTCTGCAGATAATGAAGTGAGTCCACTACCCTGGTGTTCTTACTGGATTAGGGATAGGTTCATGACCTCAGAGCAGTCGTGTATAGACTGGCCTGGAGGAGCTGAATTTAATTTGATGGGAAGACATAGATTATTGGTTTTCCTATACTAGATGGTTTCTCTCCCACCCAGTGTTAGGAGAGGTGGGGGGAGAGTGAGAAGGAGGAAGAGAGGTGGCCGGGGAGAGAGAGAGAGAGAGAGAGTCAGGAAATACTTATGCACACACAGAGAGAAAGAAACCTAAAGACAGTGAGACCAGGCCAATGAACAAAAAACTATTGCTGGTAGAGGCAAGAGTAAAAGGAAGAGACTGTTTCACCATAAAGCTCAAGCCCAGAATGGAGAGCAAGGGTTCCCTGGCGCTGAAAATGCACCCATGTAACTCAGCCCCAGAGCTGAGTGAAAGGGTGCCTTCAGTCTCTGGGAGCATGTCTGAAGTCACTCCAGCCTATTTTCGGTTTCCGTACTGTGTCTTCTTCCCCTGTCCTCTACATATCCATAGTTGAGTAGCTATCCGGAGGTATTCACCATAACCCGAACTAGCCCAGCAGGCCCTCGTTCCCAGTTTCACAGGTCTCTCTTCCCAGTCTCAGTTGTCCTGTCCTCCGCTCCTTTTGCTGCCTTCACGCTGTCCCTGGCCATCTCTCACTGGCTTTACACTACATTATAATATAGGAGTGCTCATCAGCGGAGCCCCGTTTTTCCTCTTGTGATGCTTCATGAGACTGTGAAGAGTCCAGTTGTCTGTGATCCTTCGCTGGCTCTCTGAGTGCTCCCTTACCAGTCAGTTTGCCCATGTCCACAGGGCAGGAGGCAGCGGGCCAGGAGCTGAGAGGGCTGGCCAAGAAGGGTACGGTATCTGAGGGGTAAGAAAGAAGTTCAGTTAAATTTCTGGTGGCTCGTCGTTCAGCGTCTGCCTTCGGCTCAGGTCGTGATCCCGGGGTCCTGGGATCGAGCCCCGCATCGGGCTCCCCGCTCCGCGGGAAGCCTGTGTCTCCCTCTCCCACCCGCCCTGCTTAGGTTCCTGCTCGCGCTCTCTCTCTCTCTCTCTCAAATAAATAAATAAAATCTTTAAAAAAATATTTCTGGTATGCTACAAGCACATCTGCTGACTATAGTGGCATAATTCTGTTGGAATATTTACCTTCAACTGTAGACTTGCTGCTGTTGCTTCAGCCAGATTTCTAAGACATATGGTAGACTTTCCAGGAGCACTGCATTCACTAAAAATAATAATTAACCCTCTAAATCACTGGTTCTCAGTCCTCCCAAATCCAACAACCCCTTTGGCAGTAAATATGTAACAAACATTTTGTAATGACTCCTTTAGTATTTGTATGGACAATATAACTTATTTACACATACTTTAAAAATGCTATAATTGTATAAGAAGAAATAAAAGAAAAGTGAATTAAGTTAATAAATGAAGTAAATATAAATTCTTGGGCAGGACCATGCCAGGCACATAGAAAGCTGTCAGATATTTTTACCTTTTTAGAATCATTGAGAATGGGATGGTGAATAACGCAGTCTGATTGCTTTTATATTAGCCACTCAAGCCTCATGAACAATGTTATAGTCACTGACATGATTTCCCAAAATGGTAACTGGGGTAAACAGAATAATGGCCTTTCCAAGGATGTTCAGGTCTCAGTTTCTAGAAACTGAATATGTTAGCTTACATGGCATATTTTGCAGATATGATTAAGTTAAGGATCTTGAGATAGAGTGGTTATATCCTTGTAGGCCCAATGTGTTCGCCAAGGCCCTTATAAGAGAGAGACAGGAGTGTCAGAGTCAGAGAAGATGTGACAATGGAAAAAGAGGTTGGAGTGGTGCAGGGCCATGAGCCAGGGAGTGTGGGCAGCCTCTAGAAGTCAGAAAAGGCAAGGAAAAGGATTCTCCCCAAAACCTGCAGAAGGAACATGGACTTGATGACCCATTTCAGACTTCTGACCTCTAAAATGATCAGATAATAAATATGTATTGTTTTAAGCCACTAAGTTTGTGGTGATTTCTTACAGCAGCAAAAGGAAACTAATATAGTGACGAACTCTTGCAAAATTCCAAATTATCGAAGTTCAATCTTTATAAAATTTATATGACAGCTTTCTTCCTGGGAAATTTACTGAATAGTCAAAGTGTACAAAAATATTTTGTGATTACATGTAAAATGGAGCTCAACTGTAGATGGAAATAATTATAAACCGGGTTTTTACTGTGTTGCCAGGCTTTCTGTTTTCTCACTCTTCAGTTTTCTCTCTGCTCTCATCCACTTGCAGTTTTGGTTCACTTTTTGTTTAGTTTCCACCTTGTTTTGAGTCTCTTTGCCTTGTGACTTCACCTTCCCTTTGCAGAATAGCCCTTCAAGATGTTTCCACAAACATGGTTCCCTCTCTGACTGCCAGCTCTTAAAATTCCTGTTTGAGGAACATACTTTTCCGTCAACCTAAAATGACCTTCTGCCCGCAGTCTCTAGGTTTGACTGATGCCTAGTGATCCTTCAGAACTTGATACCATCATTTCCAAGCAGCTTTTTTGTCTTCCATTGTCATGGGTAGATCATTCTCTTGGGTTTTCATTGGTCCCTGAACTTTATTTATCTTTTATCTATCATCTTTTTTTAAATTTTAATATGCAGATACTGTGCTAAGCACTTTAGATATCTTTTGTCATTTATATCATGTATCAATCCTATAGGTTAGTTATTTTTTAAATTTCTATTTTGCAGGGGGGAAAACAGACTCAGAGAGTTAATATTTAAAATCTAAATATTAAAAAAAGTTCTTGTTCATAGAGACCTTTATATTCACAGAAGATTAAATTTCAGTGGGTTATACTTGAAAGGATTAAAAGTTTACAACTTTTTACTCATTAGTTATCATTTATTATACCTGTATATATAGAGAGAAGTTTCCAGACTATGCCCCAGGCTTTTCAGAATGCTTGCCTTTGAAGTGAGTGAATGGTTTGCTTTATACATTTGTGGTATTTGGATTTTTTACAGTGGTCAGTTAGTTGAGTCAAATTTATTTGGCTTTCATGTATAAAATTTAAATAAAGTTTAAAAAAATAAAAGTTTGTATTGGTAGTTTAAAACTTCTCTAGGTCAGTTACACACACACATATATATTTTTCATGTGTAAATACAAATTTAATTCATTCAAAAATTAATTTGTTCTATACTTGCTCATTGAGTGTCCCTATGAACCAGGTTCTGTTATAGGCACTGGGGATAAGGCAGTGAGTAAGAAAGACTGTGGAACTCACATTCTAGTGGGGAGTATATTCAACACTACATCAGGTCTACAGTACTAAGAAGGGAAAAAAAGTGGCATAAGGTGATAGAAAGTGGTAGGAAGTTCTCTATTTACATAGTCAAAGAAGGCTTCTCTGAGGAGCTGTTTTATAAGCATGGGCCTGAATGAAATAAGGGAGAAAGCCATGTCAGTATCTAGTGAAATGTGTTCCAGAATGTAATTTGCAATTTTTATCTAGTAGTTTGGGTTTTATTTTGAAATCAGACTTAATTATGTGAAAAGTATTTTTTTTAAAGATTTATTTATTTATTTGAGAGAGAGGGTGGGGGAGCAGCAGAAGGAGAGAGAGAGAGAGTCCCAAGCAGACTCTCCACTGAGCACGGAGGCTGCCATGGGGCTTGATCCCAGGACCCTGAGATCATGACCTCAGCTGGAAACCAAGAATCTGGTGCTTAACTGATTGTGCCACCCAGGTGCCCCAGGACTTCTTTGTTTATGGTGAAAAAAATTATATTTAGTCACTGGACTCAGTTTGGATGATCCCAATTTTGTTGGCAACATCCAAAGCATCATAATCAGGAACCAGGTGAACATAGGCCTTCTTCTCTCCGTGGGCCTAATCAGGGTGTTGTCCTTGGCCTTGTCAGTGTCATAGAGCTTCTTCACAGACTGATCTGGTACTTGTTGGCCTTGATATCCACAATGAACACAAGTGTGTTGCTGTCTTCTATTTTCTTCATGGCTGACTCGGTAGTCAGGGGGAACTTGATGATGATGATGGCATAGTGGTCAAGCTTGTTTCTCCTGGGTGCACTCTTTCCAGGATATTAGGGCTGCCTTTGGAGACACAATGTCTTGGGCCATTGGAATGTGGGTGATGTGTGGATCTTCTTTTTTTTTTTTTTGTGACTGTGGACACTTTTCAGCACTGCTTTCTTGGCCTTCAAAGTCTTTGCTTTGGCTTTGGGAGTGGCAGGGGCTTCCTTCTTTGCCTTTGGCACCATCTTTGTGAAAAGGCTGTATGAAACGTAGTTATTGAGCATGTGCTAGATGCTTGGTGGGTGAGGTGGACTGCTGGATAAGAGAGAAATGTGAGGTCTGACCTTGGCCACCTAGTTGATGACCTTGATGGGACTTGAGAACAACATATATAAAAATATCAAATGGAAACAGTATACAATTATTTGATGCTCAGTTGTGTGACACAGACTCCAGGTTTGGGGGGACCCTGTTGAGTCTTACACTTCCTGAAGTAAGAGTATAATTTTGCTAGATTTAAACATTTTAAAGGACAAGTCCATAGACTGAGGGAAGAAGGTGAAAAAAATGTTCTTTAATGGAACTTTAGTTCTCACTCCTTTGGGATTTCCTTCTTTTAGGAGCTATTTATGGAGTCTGTGAAATATGATTCTAACTGGGGATAGGAAATGATCAGGAATCCAGAAAATCGGTTTGCAGTCTGTGGTATCCTGAATAGTGGGAGCTTTCCATGGACCCAGACTCCTGAGTCACTGAAGTATGGTGGGAAGGGTAACACACATTCTTTTTTTCCTACTTCTCTTCCCCATCACTCCTCTGTGCTATGAACAAGTGAAAGTTATTCTCTTGATTTAGACTTATAATCAAATTGATATCATCCATTCTATAGCACAGAGCTCTTGATAATACCCCTCATTTGGGGCTCTCAAGAAATGATTCGTGACTCAAATAGGAATATGCTAAGAGTATTTGTGCTAGTGGGATTATGACATTTTTGGTATTTTCCAAGTTTTCTGCTTTCCACAAATCCCACTCATTCATAGTACGGTTTCTGATTATACTTGAGTTTCTGATTATATTACCTTTGAAATTAAAAAAACACATGAAAAAAATAATTCAAAGAAATCATTGGATTTATTACATTAATGAGTGTTCAGTTTGCACAATAGATTTTCTTTGTTAAATTTAATTTTTTGCTTCAAAGATTTTATGCTTGAATCAACTTTTTCTTTTGTTTTAATGATGAGTATTATTACAAGCAGGAATTATAATACCTAGTGTGTACACTATGATTCTCACCCCAATGTGTTGAATCACAGATCTGTACCTCTGAAACAAATAATACAACATATGTTAAAAAAAAAAAAAAGAAAGAAGACAGCAGGAGGGGAAGAATGAAGCGGGGGAATCGGAGGGGGAGACGAACCATGAGAGACGATGGACTCTGAAAAACAAACTGAGGGTTCTAGAGGGGAGGGGAGTGGGGGGATGGGTTAGCCTGGTGATGGGTATTAAAGAGGGCACATTCTGCATGGAGCACTGGGTGTTATACGCAAACAATGAATCATGGAACGCTACATCAAAAACTAATGATGTAATGTATGGTGATTAACATAACATAATAATAAAAAAATGCTAATACCTAAAAAAATAAAATAAAAATAAATAAAATAAAAAGATTCTCACCCCAAAATATATAAGCATATTTTTAAATTCAGTAACCCCTTAAGCTTAAGCCTACATCGAAGAGAGGCATCAAATATTTACATTTTATAGAAAGGCTTGGAGGCTAGGTGACTAAAACAACAGCAACAAACCAGTTACATTTGCAAAGCTGCCTGGTCTGTTCCTAAAGCTGTTCCAAAGGATGCTAGTGAGAAGGTTTTCTGAGATATATGTAAGTGCTGCTACAAACCTGAGTTGGAAGGCTTTCCCTGTGGTTTTGATTAATAATTTCATTAGCTGAAAAATCAAAGACTATATTCCCCCTTGTTTTGTTCTCTGGTGTTAGAATTCCAGGCAATGATCTTGATGAGCTGCCTCTCACATGGGGACCTTTGATTGTGTTGGAAGAGCTTTGTTGCTCTGTGTGCATGTCAGTGCACTGGCCCTGGTCCTGTTATCTGTGTGTGCCTTCCTTGCTCATCTTCTGCTCTGCTCCCTGTGACAGGGGATCAAACCTGCCAGGCTCCTTCTTGTCCGTTGGTCACCCAATGGTAGGCAAGAGGGTTAGAGGGTGGAAGGATCAGGACTCCAAGGGGACTTTCAGGGGAACTGAAAGCTCCTGCCTCCTTTCATGATCCCTCCAGCTTAGGGTTGGTTGTGGCTTTCTGCAGTTGCCAGTCTCTGTGTTGTCTTGCTTTTCTATTGGGTTTCTCAGCCCCTCTTCCATTACCCGTGCCACCAATTTTCTGTTACTAAAGTCTTGTTTTAGGTATGTAAAGTGGTTTCTGATTTCCTAGTGAGACTCTGAGTTATACAGCTCTTAGTTCTCGGGGATGATTGTCAACACAGCAAACCATTGCCTGTGAGAATTTTCAGAAAATTCAGGCTTATAAAATTTACTTATTTTAGACATTAGGAAGGAGAATAATATGGGAAAGCTGAGATAATAGCTTCATCATTTTATAGGCAGGTACTTCTGAGCTGATGAATTATTTTATATACTGCTATAAAATGAGACACGTTAATTGCATTGACCTGTGAGTTTCTTTATTGTCCACCTTAGATTGGTAACATTTCATAATTAGCAAATGATAGAATGTGGTATAAAGTGAAGCCACCAAAATATATTGATTGAATTATTTAAAAGTGTATACCTAAAAATACAATATTTGTGTCCTCATTTGAGGCAGACACTCTCCTTAGTAGCATACTATAAGATAGACTGGGAAATAAATTTATATGATTTTTCTAAGACAGAGGGAAAATGTCTATCCAACATTAACAAGTAAGGGGCTAGTATTTCTTTAACCATGCAGCGTCTGCAATGGGGAATCCACTGGAGTAGGAATCATAAAACACAGATTTTACCTTAGGTGGAGGTCACTAGAGACAGGGATGGGCAAGTGATTTATTGAGCAAGGGCTCTATAAGAAGTGAGGGAACAGGGCAGCGGAAGAAGATAAGCATAGATGTGTTTCAGCTCATGTCTAGCCTTGATCTGATTGCATGGGGAACTCTGGAGGATGAATGACTCCACAGAGAAGTCTCACATTGAGACCGGATGGCTGAACTTTGGTTTGTTCAGTCATTCACTGTGGTGGCCCCTGGGTAGGGTGTAAGTACATAAACTCCACAGAGGGCAGTTCTCTGGAGGAAGGTGTAGCTATGAGCTCTTAGCAGCAACACCTGCAGCTGCTGAGGGATGGGAAAACTGACCTAATAAAGGAGCTATACATGGATGCCCACGGCATCTACTGTAAGTATCAATACACAGCACCCTGTTTCCACCACTTATAAAGCCTTTGGCACTAGACAAGACATATAACCTCTCCAAGCCTCAGGTTCCTTATCTGTTTGAAAAATGAGGGGTGCCTGGGTGGCTCAGTCCTTAAGCATCTGCCTTCGGCTCAGGTCATGATCCCAGGGTCCTGGGATTGAGCCCTGAATGGGGCTCCCTGCTCCGCGGGAAGCCTGCTTCTCCCTCTCCCACTCTCCCTGCTTGTGTTCCCTCTCTCGCTGTGTCTCTCTCTATGTCAAATAAATAAATAAAATCTTTAAAAAAAATGAAAAAGGGAACAACAACAACCCCATCACTTTCCCTCATAAATGTGCTTTGAAAGAAATAAAGTGCTCTGGAATATTTTCTTAAGTGGCTAGTCTATCATGGAGAGTGCAATGCAGGGTTATAAAGCTAGTTTAAAATGCCAGTTTAAGCATGATTGTAGTCTTCCCTTGGATGCCTCTGAAAACATAGCCTGCAATGAGGACTTGGGTGAAGGTCGTTTATTTTGGAGATGATCCTAGCAGGCAGGAGTGAGGGAGTGGGGAGGGAGAGACAGAGATGGAGAAAAAGCTAATATACAGGGTGCCACTGAGGTCCCTGCAGCAGAGTGAGGCAGGCTCAGTCATGCGCGCTAGGGGCAACTTGTTATCAGCAGGCAGCAAGTGAAGGCATGCGTGGCACTGTTCACCCCAGCGCCAAAAATGTTCTGTCTGTTATACCATGCTCTTGGTGCTGCTCAGATCCACAGATCTTCTGCATTAATTCTCTTCTGTCACTGATTCTTCAAAGACTAGGCTGACCCCTGCCTCTATCAATGCAACCAGCTATAGTCCCTTTTGCTGCAGCTGATTTTGAGGCCAGCAATTGATATTTATCATCTCTCTCTTCCACTATCCATTCTAGACTTCCCTCATCCTCAACCAGCATTTCCGAGGATGCTTGCTCAGTAGGTGACTCACACCCTCACCCCTGGGGGCATTTAAGCTGGGTTGACTGGCTTCCTTCAATTGCCTGTTCCCTGTGATCAGTGGACACAGAAACACCAGGAGATACCTCAATGCATCCCCAGATATCCAGACTTAGTCATCCTTTTATCCATTGTGTAGCAGTGACTCTATCTCCTCAGGATTATCCCGATCAGTTTCTCTGCCAATACAGAAACTCCATTCTTTGCCTGTGATCCTCTGGCATGAAGAGCCTGAGTGATGAGGTGGATTTACAGCTTTAGGTTCAGTGTCTCATGGAGAAGTATTGTCCTCCAAGAACCAGGACCTCTATTCTAGAAAAGATTAAAGTTGTGGAAACAAGAAATCCAAGTTAAGCAGCTGTGTCACTGGGAGTGATGATGACGGGAGTCAACCAAAGCTTGTACCTGTTGGTACCCAGACCTTTGTTTTCCAGCTTTGGGGTACACAGCACATGTAATGGCTATTGTTTCAATGAGATCCTGGAGAATAGTATCTCAACCCTGGAGGTTGTAGACATGAATTGATGCCATATTTGAGCAAACATGAGGCTATTCTAATATTCTAATAGGCAGGGTCCTTCTGGGTGATGCAAAGTACAATAGGACCTGTGGATCCTGGGGTTGCATCTTCTTTAGGAGACAGGTGGTCACCATAAAGTGAATCTAATTCACACGAATGTCTACCCCAGCCATGGCTGAGATCAGAGGTAAGCCTAGAAAAATGTCAGTCAGGGCACCAGGTGTTTACTACAGTTACTATCACAGATCTTTTGTGATGTTCCTCCTTGCATGGGATGCTGGGCTAGGGACTATATTCCCAGGAAGTGCACAAACACTAGCTCTGCTCTCCTTATCTTCTCTCCTGTTCACCTAGTCACTCAGGAAACAGTGGGTAACTGTTCCAGAACTGTGCCAGGTTCTATGTTAGAGACACAAATATGAGTAAGTTTCTGTCCTTTGGAAACTCACTACCTAGCACAGGAAACTGGTATATAAATAGTGAACTATATTGTGTAATGGATGCTTTTTAATATAGTGAGTACAAAAAAGAGAGTAATTCATTTTGCCTGGAGAAGTCAAGGAAGACTTCATAGAGGAGGTGATATTTGTGTTGACCATTATAAGATGAATATGAGTTTTCAAAAGAGACATTGGTAGACCAAAGTGATGCTGGGTAGAGAAAGGCACAAGCGTAGGTACCGAGACACAAGGAAACATGCACAATTAGGGAATGACAGGAGCTTTAGGGACTAAAGCAAAGGGTATGATGTTGGGGTGGGAAGGAGGGAGCTAGAGAGGGGCAGAATGTCAGGAGAAAGCAAAGGTTGAACCAGGTCAAATGGAAAGGGCCTGATTTATATTCTAAGGAAGTTGGACCTGACATCTCCAACATAGATATGGATGTATAGGCCATGCAGTCAGCATAGTGGAAATGTTAAATTGGGATGTGAATGGGTAGACAGGACAGTGTTGTGGTGAAGCTCTCAAAGGCTGTGCCATAGCACTGCCAGAAGGCTGGAGCTGGAAGGAGCCTTACTCGCTATTGTAGGAAGTGTTTCAGATGAAATCCTACAATGGAAGTCAGCATGGCCTAGTAGAGTCAGAGCTACTCTGAAGCAATGAAGATGGTGGGGTCAGGAGAATCTGAAGGGAAGGGCCCACAGACCTAACTAAATATTCCTTTGTTCTTTTTGTTTACTAGGTAAAAAGATGAATAGTTATGTGAAATCATGTGTGCTTTATCCTGGGTTAGAACACAAATCTTTGAGAATCTGAAACCCTTTCTCTTTATAGTTGTATTCTTCAGATGTCAAAATGTTATGGACATAATCTTAAATGACATGTGTGAAATTTTGTTTCATAAAATATTGAGTGTTAATAAGAGTCTAGTCAATGTGGGCTCTTCTTACTATTTCAATTAACTAAGCACTCAAACAAGTATGTTTTAGAAGCAGGTAAGGGGAATTGTGAGTGAGAAATGGAACAAGAATGTGCTGAGTCCCTGCTTAGATGGGGCCTGGGGAAGGGAAAGGGGAATCCCTAGTGGTGGGAAATTTGTCAGAAGTTGTCTATGACACGCTATGTTCCCTTTTTCTGATTCTATTCCAATGTCAACTTTAAGCCTGGAAAATCAGCAAAGACTTGGAACAGTGGGTGGGAGTGGGGTTGGAGGCAAATTATAAATATCTCCTTGTTGTTCTGAGCTCTCATCTTTTGCCCTATTGTGACATCTATCTTCTTAATTTGATCCCTAAACTGGTTGTCTCCATTGGATGAGAGGAGCAAAGTGGGGAGGAGAATGAGAGAAGAGGAAACATGCCCGTGAGTGGGGATAGCAAGACACGAGGGCCTGCTAGAATTACCTATCCAATTTTTTTCAAACTACCCATGGCTCTTCTTCATTATTAACATTCTAGTAGGAATGTTAATAATGCTCCTCTGTGGAAGAGGGGAGATGATTAGTGAGCCTAAGTCACAACAGAGCATGTCCTATCCTTTAGGCATGCTAGGGAGAAAAGAGGTTCAGAACCCCTGATTTAACCATTGCTTTTGCTTTATCCTTCTGATAATTCTGGGGAGAATCCTTTCTAATTTCATATTCTTCATGATATCAGAAAATTGGTAGCTCCTGGTGTTTATTTGTTATGGTCCTTAGAGTTTATAATTAATCCTAATTAACGACAGCATGATAAAAACATAAATATCACTGCTAAGAGTCTTAGGCTCATATGCTAGATAGTGCAGGACAAATGTCTGCATTTCTTTCATGTTTTAGCAATGGGGAATGGAGTAAGAGCGAGGAAGTTTCCTATGTGTTTACTGTGATACCCTGTCATAAAGACATTCCCAGTGTTCTGAGTCGCTTTTAAACACAATTGTGAGTACTAATGATGTGAAAAAAAGAGACGGACCACAAAGAGCTTTGTATTTTGGTAATTTGTGGGCCATAAGGATGGATGAGGGGAGGATTTAATACTTTAGAACCAAATCTTTTAAATAAAATAAGTTTAGTGCAAATACATAGCTTGGTTCCACTAATGGAAAAGGTTTTTTATTTCCCCAGTGTATTTTAGAAATATTTAAGTCATGAAAAGAAAGGGCACGGGGTTAACTGTATTGTAATTTTATTCATTTTTTTTTGCTTTAAAAAATTTATCACACAAATACCTGCACGTGGTTTTAAAAGTCAAGTGATGGCGAACGGCTTATGTAGAAAAAAATAGCAGTCATCTGTGCCCTCCCTCAATGCCATTCTCCAGAGGCAGTTAACTGCTTGCAGCTCATTCCTGTGCCACGACTTCCTATTTCATGACTTTCAGAATTTTCAGTCTCATACCCCATCTTCTCACCTCCTATATCCTTTCACAAAAGCTATTTAACAAGTTTTGGTTAATTTCATGTTCATCTTTTTTATTATTTTTTCCAGGTAAATACTATTTTTCACTGAGCCGAATAGGCTATGATACATTTGCTTTATTTTATAACCCGTTTTCTTTTTTTTTTCTTTCTTTCTTTTTTTTTTTTAAATAGGCTTCATGCCAACATGGAGCCCGTTGTGGGGCCTGAACTCCTGACCTGAGATCAAGACCTGAGCTGAGATCAAGAGTCGGATGCTTAACCGACTGAGCCACCCAGGCACCCCTTTTTCTCTTTTTTAAAAAATTGAAGTATCATTAACATGCAGCATTATATTAGCTCCAGGTGTACAGTATAACGATTCAACAATTCTCTACATTACTCAGTGCTCGACAAGTTAAGTGTACTTTCAATTCCCTTTGTCTATTTGTTTTATAACCTTTTATTTTTCCTGGAATTGATGATTGCCTCATTCATTGTTTTTATCTGCTTCACTGACTTCAGACCTTTGGCTCAACTCTTCCCATACCCTCCAGCAGCTTTCCAAAATGTCATTCTTAAGTTTTTTTCCTCAGAGTCAAGCCTATCAAAGAATCTGTCATATCCTGCTCTCTTTTTAAAAAGACATATTGGGTAGCCTTAGTCACTCTGTTCCACCCTGGAGTGGTTGCTACCTGGACCTGCTGCATGTTTGCCGTCCTTTGCCTAATTCATTTTGCTTCTCTCTCCTGTGACAAGGATTTATGTCATTTTCTTAGTTTTTTTTCTTAGTCCTCCTTGGCTTCCTGAAAAGCCATTGGAGGTAAATTTTCTGAGACTTTACATATTTGAAAATATTTACCCTACTTTGACACTTGATAGTTTGGCTAAATCTAGAGTCCTTGGTTGCAAATTATTTTCTTTGGAAATTGGGAAGCTGTTACTACCTTGACTTCTAGCTTATACTGTTGCTTTTGAGAAGATGGATGCTTTTCTTACTTCTGTTCCTTTGCCCTCGACCAGTTTTTCCTTGCTGGAAACTTTAAGATCTCTTTATCTCTGGTGTTCTCAAATTTTACAATGCTATCTTCAGTATGGGTTTCTTTTTCACTCATGTTCCTATGTCTCTTAAGCAAGAAATTCATGTCCTTCAGTTCTAGCAAATTTCCTTGAATTGTTTCTTTGAGAATTTCTTCATCAACGATTGCTCTGCTTTCTCTTTTTGGAACCCTTATTGGCTGGATTGAACCTCTACCTTCTGAAGATTTTGTCCTATTTTCATCTTTTTGTCCCTTTGTCCTACTTTCTGGGTGAATTCCCTGACCTAATCTTGCTGTTCTCTCACTGTTTCTTATTTTTAAATTTTAGCAATATTTTTAATATCTAGAATAATTTTCTTTTTTTATGTTTATTTTTATAATATGCTTTCAGTGCATTGCTGTAGTCTCTTCCTCCACCAGTAGAGATGCTAATAAGCTCCCTTTGAGGAGAGAAAGGGCTTTTAAACCTCTTTGCCCTGAGTATGTCATGTCCCTTGGGCACGTCGGGAGAAAAGTTTATAACCCCTGAGAATACTGAATAGAGTGCCTTTGTAGTTTTTTTTATTTTCTTCCCACATTTTATCTGTTTCTTCTGAGTTTTTAAAAATTTTCTCATCATTTGTTTGCTTGTTTAACTTAGTATTGCAGACTTTCCTCAAATGCCTGGAGTCTGTACCTGTCCATTCATGTTTATGAGTGAATCTTTAGAAAGCTGATTGGAAGTTCTGTGTCTGGTCATTGGACTTTTCAACTGATGGCTTCATTGTGGGGTCATTATGATGACATGGGTCTTTCATTGTGGACCTTCAAATGTCAGAATCTGTAGTATTTTGTCTGGGGGTGGTTCAGTTTTTCTAGAGAAGTTTCCTTCAATTTTCTGGATGTTGTCTCTGTTCAGTCTGCAGACTTTCACTTAATCTCCCTGTTTTCATTTGCATGCCTCCCCTCTGCTTTCCTTTTTACCTCTTATCTCTGAGTCTGGACCCTCATTTTCTCCTGCAGCAGTGGAAGAGGAGTAGTCAGATGCAGCTTTATCCCACCTTCTGAGGAACTTGCCCTCCTAGCCTGTCTGGATTCTGTAGGTATTTTTAATTTGCTTCTCATCATTATCTTCCTTTATAAGCACTTAGATGTATTCTTCCTTCTCTCTGGCAAGTCATTGACTTCTCTATTGCTTTCTGCCATCTTATAATTTAGTTCAGGATTAAAATTGTCTCATAGTCTGATCAGAGATTCAATTCCTATTTCTGAGTTTTACTTCCTTGAGTATTAGGGTGATTTTTAAAATGAGAGAGGTCGAACCATTTTGAAACTGAAACTCCAGCAATAATCACTTTAATTACAATGGAGAATAATTGGGGGTGGCTAAATAAGTTGCTGAATGGAAAGACTTTTTTTCTCTCAAATTTC
Source organism: Eumetopias jubatus (assembly GCF_037043125.1). Lineage (NCBI taxonomy): Eukaryota > Metazoa > Chordata > Mammalia > Carnivora > Otariidae > Eumetopias > Eumetopias jubatus. The sequence continues at coordinate 136,812,396 of NW_028274808.1, forward strand.
TCTTTTGCTAAAAGCTGAAACACTGGTCTTATGAGAACTTCTTTTTCTTAAATTTGTGAAAGTGGATGGGGAAACAGTGAAAGTGATTGATTATGCCTGAAAATCACATTGCAGCATTGATAGTGTGAGAATTTCTTCCTTTTCATACAAATTCATGTTTTCAGATCACACCAAGGTTAGTGTGGAAGGAAATTGTAAATTTTCCAGGTGGTCTGTAGTACTCTGCATTTTTGCACAGAAATCCCAAGTATAATCTTAACCCGTGGGAAAAGTGCTCAGTATTCTGGTGTCATCAAACTGATGCATCATGTTTAAAGTAACAGAGAGAATAGGAAGAAGAGTCTAATGGCTCAATCAGTTTGGGAGAAAGATGTGAAATTGTTTCCTGAGAAGAGTGGTTTTGTGGGAGTGATACAAACAGGAACTAGGTTATGGGTCATCAGAGAAGACAGTTGATGATAATTGATACTGAACATTCACTGCGTTGCAGGGCCTATGCTTGGAAATGCTTTCCATTGAATCCTCATGATGACCCCTGTGGAAAATACAGTTACCTTTGTTTCACAGGTTGGGAAGCAGAGATTGAAGTGGCTTGCCTAAATTTACACAGACCCAGGATTCAATCCCTGGCAGTCTGCCCCTGGAGCCTCTGCTGCTACCATAGTTTGTAGTGGTGAAGAGGCCATAGAGACAATATAAAAAGACGCAGTGGGTATAGACAAAGGAGGCCTCCAGTGTGGACAAGGGAGGCAGCCTATACTGACAACATTGAAGGAAACTGTGCCCCAGGGTCTTGTGAGTATTGCTGGGATGAGGGCGTGAGGAAAGGAACTGGGTAAACATTTGCTTTTGTTTGAGCGTGTACCTCCCAGCACCCCTCCACCAATTAGGAGAGCTGTCTTGAAGGATGCTGCCTCAGCTTCTGAAAAGAAGACCCCAGGACATGCATTAATGAGAGGAGGGGAGTCGCAGCTGACAGAAAAATAAAGCTCTCAGTGGGAGACCTGAGCCCCCAGGAAGGCCTGGAGCTTGTTGACTGAGCAGCGAGAGATCCCCCTCTCCCCACTAGTGGGCTCCCCCCTACCACTCGATAGCCTCCCTGCTGCATCTTGGAAGAGCCCTCTCTCCCCTTATGACTTGCCTTATATGGGACAATTAATGAGCATTGTGATGACAGGAGACACCTCTCCATATTGTTCAAGCTTGGGTTTGTGACCAGAGAGTTTGCCATTGCCCTCCTGGTTCCATTAGAGGAGAAGTGCCTTTTCAGCAGTTTGCAGAATTAGTTTGTGAAAGCAAAGGGCACGGAGTTAACTGCGTCACATCTTTCATTTATTTAGTCAATTGCTTTTGGGAGAAGCATGGATTTAGAAGGGAGGGCTGTTTTGTTCTAAGATGTAATCCCTCTCTAGTCAGTATTAAGATACTTATTAGAATTACTTGGGACAAGAGTGGCAGGATTCTGTTACCCACTGATTTAATACAAAAGGAAATCCCTTAGAGTTTTCTTCTATGTAACCTATTTTGATTCTAAGAGGAAGATGTTATTATTCCCTTTCTGAAGATCAGGAGACTGAGGCTCAGGGATGTCTTTGCAAGTGCTATGCCCAAGGCTGCATAGGGTTGAAACAGATGTGGAGCTAAGACTGACTTGTTCATGATCCTGGCTCTTTCCTCAGCACCATGTTGAGTTGCCTGTTGCTTAAAGTTTGCTAAAGCCAATAACTCCTTAAGGCTTTAAAAGACTTCCTCTCACAAGGCTCCAGGAGATCATCTGGGAAGAGTCAGTCAGTTGCTCCTTAGACATTTCTTTTTTGATTATAAAAGTGCTCACTACATTTCTAGGCACATGGAGAAAAAAAATCAGGTCATGTTTTCTGTCTTCAAGACATTTTCAGTCACATTGGAAGATAGTAAACAAAATACTTAGGGAACAATTAAATTCCTTACTGCTACTAAATGGTAAATGTGGAGCTGCTCAAAAAAGGGGAGGAGATGGTGTAGGCTGGAATACTTGGGGAATGGAGAGGGTGGTATGTGAGGGGATGTGGAGGGGTGGGTAAGGATGGAAGGATGGATGAGGCATAGAAAGGCAAGAAAAGGTTTCTCCTACCAATGGAAACAGAATTAGAATATTCAAGGGACTATTCTGCGTTAGCTTTAGAGTCTCGGGTAATGGTGTAATGGTGGAGGTAGTGAGGAATATACAAATGTGCAGATACCCATTTGTTTGATCTCTTTTGCTCTGCTTGGTTTTCTTCCTCTCACAAGACTGCATAATTTAAAGTGAGACCAAGAAAGAAGAAAACCCACTTTTTCTTGCACCTGTATTTATTGTATTTCTTAATTTATCCATTTTACCAAATAGTTTTTGAAGGCAGAGGACGAAAGTGGCCAGCACTCGAAAAATTATTTTTAGGAGAGTTACTAGTAATTGCTAAATATATTATCTGACTTTAAATTGTAGCCACCTCATTCCACAAAATTGATTTCAGGGATTTTATTTTATTTTCTAAAATAGGTCTCTATGTTTATCAGAATATCTACCTGGGAAGAATTTGTATTAATGTAATAAATTTAGAAAAGATAAATAAAAATAAGACTGCCATGTAAATGTCAGTGCCTACACAGGGGAGAAACTCCAGAAATGAGGCAAACAGAGCCAGTCACTCCCCCCTTAGTATTTCCATAGTGTTATGAATCATCTCTCTTCTTCACTACACCATGAGCCCCTAGAAAGAAGAGACTATGTCACATGCATGTTTACATCCCCAGCCTCTAGTATATACCCAGCTAGGAGAGGTTGCTTAAACTTTACATTCATTTAGTTGAATGAATAAATGAATATATAAAGGGAAATCTGGCTTTCATCCTATGTACTAATTAGGGTAATGCTAGCTGCTACAATAAGTAGGCCCCTAAACTTCATTGGCTTTGTGCAACAGAACTGTAGTTATTATTCATAAAAGTCTAATGTGGTATCCATGATTGATGGGTGACTTTCCTTTACTTGGTGATTCAGAAGTCTGGGCTCCTTCTAGCTCATGACACTGCTTTCCACTGGGGCCTCAGAGCCCACTGTAAATGCTGGGCAGAAGGGAAGAGAGCATAGGAGGGCACAAACAACATACATCACTTGTGTTGACATTCATTTAACTAGAACTAGCCAAATGACCTTACCTAGGAACAAGGAGGGCAGGAACATGTGGTCCCTGGCTGGCCAGCTTTCTCAAAGAGACTCAACACCCATCATCATGGATGAGAAAAATATGGATTTTAGTGGAGAGTTGGCCATCTCTACCACATTGGACCTTTAGCACCTCCTGCTCTGTGTTCTCAGGCAAGTTTATAGCCTCTCTAGGTCTCAGTTCCTTACTTGCAAATGGGTATAATATATTTATCCTGTATGATTGCTGTAAATATTAAATGACACATGTCTTTGATGTAGCTGGTAGTGGTGATTAATATATGGGGCTATTATAATATTGTTACTTCAATTCAATGAAGATACTTATTGTGTTGACATTTTCCTTTAACCACAACCATGGCATATACGGATCTAGGGCAACCCAAGGAGAACATGTAGTCTCATGTCTTAAGGTAGAGGAAGAGGTGGAGACTTTTAGATTAGTAACTCCTACAGGGGCCATGGCATACACTAAAGGCTAAGGTAACATATAGTATCTGTTTGGTAGTGTGGACTTTAGATATAATGGGAAATTTTTTTTTCTTGAAAACCTACTGCAGCTGTGCTAAGAGAAGTTAGATGTTGTCAGTGTGAAAGGTGATTGTCTTGCAGATTCTCATCCCATCCTAGTAGAGCTAGATGGAATGGGATTATTACAAGCTTATCCCACCGACCAAGAAGAATAAGAGGCAGGACCCTGGGGAAAAGAGAACAAGGGAGTGTAAGGACTCAGGGCAGTGGGGAGACAAGAGAAGGGAAGTGGAGCTGGGGTGGGCCCCTTGGATCTCCCCTCATTTCCTAGTTGCTGGGAGTGTATTGGCTGCTGAGGGCTCACAGCTGAGTCCTCTCCCAGAGATTGCCCTTGGTTGTAGGAAGTGCCTAGTCTAAGGTTACAACCCCTCCTACTCAAGGTAGGCACTACCAAGACCCATTGCAGTCTCTGAAGGGCCATCCCAGCCTTCTACCTCACAGCAGGGTCAGCTGAAGCCTTGGTTGCAACTGAGTTCAACTTCTCCTTCTGCTCAGTTCTGCCCAGTTCCCACACCCTTAACAGCTGTGGTTCTCAGCCAGCTGCTAGGAAGGTTCCTGCACAGGGCTTGCCATCTCAGAATCTGTTTCCCGGGAACTGGACTTAGGAGAGAAGAGAAGGAAAGGGAAGGGAAAGGAAGGGGAGCAAAAGAAGGGGAGAGGACCCACAGGAGAGGGAATTTTTGCTTGTGGATCCGTCTTAGGCAGCACTTCCTGAAGGTGTCAATATAAAAAGCCTCCTTCCTGTTTACTTCTGGGAAAACTCGATGTTGTTAAACAATGACTCCAACTTCAAGTAAAGGACTGTATATGTTCTTTTAGACTCCCTCCATATGCTTGCCCAGATATCAGTGAGTTTGTTTAATAATGGAGTGCTCCACTTACTTTCCACTGTCAATGGCCATTCCACTGTCAATGGCCAGTACTGGTGTTTTATAGTAATTCTGCATGCAGAATGTGCTTTTTACAAAATCTGTTTTCTCCCTCCCTCCCTGCTCCCCACCAAACATAGACTAACTTACCAAATTCCACTCTGAACAGAACAATAGCATACCTTCTATATTCATGTGTTAGAAGAAAGGAGGAAAAATTTACTTATGGCTTCTGTAGTGAAGGGCTTTCACCAAGAGGGCTTATGCTGCTTTTTATTCCTGCCAATAGGCTATAGAAGTGGGTTTTATGGACTTCTGTGCCAAGCACACAGTGGGCCTGCAAAATGGATTTTATTTTTATTTATTTATTTATTATTTATTTATTTAGAGAGATAACACCTGAGGGGGGAGGGACAGAGGGAGGGGGGAGAGAGACTCTCAAGCAGACTCCCCACTGAGTGTGGAACTGACGTGGGGCTCCATTTGACAACCCTGAGCTCATGACTGAGCCGAAATCAAGAGTCAGACACTTAACTGATTGAGCCACCCAGGTGCCCCACAAAATATGTTTTAAAATGAATTGCACAGAGTCTGTAATCAGTGTGACCTTACTAGCTGGGGTGAAAAGAATTCCCTGGAATGCTCACCCCATGAGGCTGCCATTCACCTTCGGGCATTCTCAGCCTTTATCTATTTGCTGCCTTTTCATGTACTTACTCCATAACAGAGCTCCCACTTCAAGGATACTGTGAATATTCTAAAATTTTCCTCAACTGTAAGGAGTTTTGTTTCCTTTATGGGTGGGTTTGCCACCATGAGATTCAATTTCCCCGGTAGAAGTGTCTGCTCTGGGCTCCCTTGTGTGATTAATTCAGAGGAAGCATTTATCTGTTGTGATCTAAATGTGTATTTGTTTTACCCTTAGCCAACAAGACAATTACAAATGTTGTCTTTCCTGGAACTATAGGCTTGGAAATGTGGTTGTCACAGTGAAAGCTACAAAGCATATGAGTTCCAGGCTCTGTGCTGACACTTGACTAGCTGAATACATGCAGGAGCCAGAAAGTGGAAAATTTTTTTCCTGGAGATGATGAATGCTTTTCTGCCCCATAGAATTGGCAATGGGCTTTACTTGGGCCTTAATCTGACCCAGAGTTGTCCCTGGAAGTGTGCAGAATGACATGTACACTTCCCTAACTTCCCTACCACACGACATGCCTGTGGGCACTCTGAGAATATTAATTGTGTGGAAGTGCCTTCTTCCTCCTGCCATAGAGTCCTTGTTGACTCCAAAAGCTCTGATGGGTCCCAGCATTTGGGAAAGACTCTGAGTGGAACTTGAACAAGTGGCTCATTCTTTATTCCAGCGCTAGGTTAGGGCTGATGCTCACATGGGAAAACTCAGGGATGGAGCATCTGCATTGCAATCCTAGAGAAGGTGGAGCCCACTGGACCATAAATCCATCTCTCTCACCTATTTGCCTAAAACCCATTAGTCTTCTGCTGTCACACGCTGAACATTCATTCATAATAAATACTTTTCTGCCCATGGTTCTAAACACAGAGATGATGATGAAAATATGCTGATAACTGTTCCATCTTTGTTATTAAAGCTGAAAAAAAATATGACTTAGGTGGTGCCCTTCCTAGTGACAAGCCTGAGTATCTGATGCTATCTTGTGATGGTTCCTTAGGGAGCAGTTATATGTCATTGTCTTATAACTGTCACTCTAATGTGCTGAAGGGAAGCTTTACTGTCATTTGCATATTCTGAAAGTTTATTGAATTTTAAGAGATGTGTGCCTGCGAAATAACTTGTCTGGATATATTTAGGAATTTGGATTTTTTTTTTCTGGTTGGAACTGCCAAGTCTGGCTGCTACTCTAATCATTTATTTAGTATAGCTTTATGTGGATTTAGTCCAAGTACTTGGGATTTAAAAAGGTATGAGCCATGATTCCTGTACATAGTAAAATGAGGGAGTCATACCTGTAAGCAAGTAGTTGGAGCCCTAAACCCTCAGTGGAGCTATGTACCAAATGCTCTGAGAGTAGAGAGGAAGGAAGAAGGAGGAGTCAACCAAGTCAAGCTAGGATACATTCACAGTGGAAATGGCATTGGAACTGGGTTTTAAAGAAGAAGTAGGAGTTTGGAAGACTGGGAAGGTAGTGAAGATCACCCCAGACAAAGGGCAAAGCAGGAAGAGGCAAGGTGATACAACTCAGTGGGGAATGCTTGTGGATTTGAAAAGTGTCTGGGGGCAAAAAGGCACATAGAAATTGTGAAAAGCTCTGTGTGATAGTCTGGAGGATTTGAAATTTAGGTGGAGCCATGGAGGCTTTCAGGCAGGAGAATGAGGATGAGAGTGAGCAGCAGGCAAATACCGCACAGAGGGCGAGTAAGATAAGAATTGAGGTGAGGCAGAAAATGGATGAGCCAAGGGCCCTGGTAACCTTGGAGGGAGCAGCTTCAGTGGCATGTGGTGCTGGTGGAAACCAGCAGCAAGAAATTACAGAGTAGGCTGCAGGTCAGGGATGGTAGCCATAAAGGGAAGGGGAGAGTGTGGGATGATGGGTAGAGGATAAAGGATGGTGAGGGAAGATGTATTTTTTAGAATGGTGAAGATTTGTGAAGACAGTTCACCATTGTTATGAACTATTTGCTATTTGTATGTTCTTCTGGACTTCAACATGTTTGACTCCCCTGAAGTTCCCAGGGAGAAATGTGTGTTGCTTGGACTTTCTTCTTGGCTTCCAAAATACTCTAGAAAACTTGGCTGCTTACATATTTGCTTTCCCTTATTAGACTGTAAGTGTTTTGAAGGCAGGGATTGTGTTTTATTAATATTTGTATTCCTCATGCCTTATACTTAGTAGGTTTTCAGTTGGGGCTTATTGAAGAGAGACTGAATGATGACCTAAATGTGACAGGTTGAAGGGAAGGAAACCATGGACATGGAGAGGTTGAAGATAACAGAGAGAAAGGAGATATTGGTAAGAGGAATTTTCAGAAGGTAGGAAGGGATAGATCCCCCAGAACAGAGGTCAGCAAACTTTTCTGTACAGGGCTGGACAGTAAGTATTTGAGGTTTTGTGAGCCAGGTACTGTTACTCAACTTTGCCATCATAGTATGAGAGGAGGCATACACAGTAGATAAAAGAATGGGTGTGGCTGTGTTCCAGTAAAGTTTTGCTTATAAAAACAGGCCTTGACCCATGCTCTAGGAGAGCTAGAAGGGGAGAGACTGGCACTAGCTTGCAAGGTAGAGGAAACTTACACAGAGAAGATGGGGGAAGGGACAGAAGTTGAAGTAGTTCATAATAAGAAGGACTATGTTAAGAGAGGAATGGGGCAGAAGTGGGTACAGAGTTTTAAGATGAATGGAAGGCATTCCAAAACAGTTCTCTGAAGAATGTTATTGGAAATACACTGGGAAAATCTTAGGGCAGCAGTGGAACCAGGTATAGAGTTGATACCATGGTTTCAATAAGTGTGGTTATGTGAATTTTGCCACTTTAATAGGAGTGTTCACTTTACTTTTCCCTCAGCTTAGTGTGCACCTGAGTGCTATGCCCTAATAAGGGTAGAGACTTCTTCCAGGTTTTGGAACATTAGCACTGATCCGTGTGTCATGTAAAGGCCAGGGGAATTAATGAATGGCATCTCCTGCTGTGGGCAGGACGGTGAGTGCTGACAGCAAAGTAGTAGCTTGCTTGGGTTTGTCATTTCTTATGCTGGGGTTAGGAACCCACCATTTTATGAACCCAGAGTTCTCCTTCTTTTCCAGGCAATCTGGGACCTCCAATTTTTTGACACTTAGACATAAAGATTTTTCTATATCCCATTTCAGGGACTAGAACATTCCACTCACCCACCTTATCAAGAGAAGCTACTAGGATAATCTTCAAGTAATCCATATACCTTCTCTTTTTTTTTGACCTATAAATGTCCATTACATTTGCAATACCAGATATTCGCACTAATTGACTATTTTTCTACTGGTGATTACCCTGATTTTCTCTTCAGAGATATAAAGTTTTTCACCAAAACAAAAATAAAAGCAAAAACAAAAAACCCAGATACCAAAAAACAAAAACCGGTAATTATAGTAAGAACCACAGAAGCATAATCCCTGGCAGATAATCTGTGGTGTTTGCTGTGAACTGCTATTTGGGGCCTCTATTCAAAGCTCCCTCTAGTATGCTCTCCACTATAGGAGAGGCCAGAAAGTTAAAACCTTTGGAGATTCTCTTCCAGGTATGATCTGGGTTCCTCCTCTGGGGCCACAGATAAATGACTTGATGTATTGTATGTATTTACATATATACTATATATATGTATATACATATATATATACACACACACATATATACATATACATACAATACATATATATGTATATATGTATATATATACACATATATGTATATATATGTATGTATTGTATGTATGTATGTATGTATGTATAGTCAAACTAACAGATTAGTAGTAAGTAGGCCAGCTAAATCTTTACTTTGCTTTTTAAGCACTTCATATGTTGATCAGAATCTTGTGATTATTTAAAAAAATTTTTTTTATTAACATATAATGTATTATTTGTTTCAGGGGTACAGGTGTGTGATTCATCAGTCTTATACAATTCACAGCGCTCAACGTAGCACATACCCTCCCCAATGTCCATCACCCAGCCACCGCATCCCACCCACCCCCCCTCCACTCCAGCAACTCTCAGTTTGTTTCCTGAGATTAAGAGTCTCTTATGGTTTGTCTCCCTCTCTGGTTTCATCTTGTTTCATTTTTCCCTCCCTTCCCCTATGATCCTCTGTCTTGTTTCTCATATTCCTCATATCAGTGACATCATATGATACTTGCCTTTCTCTGACTTATTTCGCTTAGCATAATACCTCTAGTTCCATCCACATTGTTGCAAAATTTCATTTTTTGATGGCTGCATAATATTCCATTGTATATATATATACCACTTCTTCTTTATCCATTCATCTGTTGATGGACATCTAGGCTCTTTCCATAGTTTGGCTATTTTGGGCATTGCTGCTATAAACATTAGGGTGCAGGTGCCCCTTCGGATCACTACATTTGTATCTTTAGGGTAAATACCCAGTAGTGCAATTGCTGGGTCATAGGGTAGCTCTAATTTCAACTTTTTGAGGAACCTCCATACTGTTTTCCAGAGTGGCTGCACCAGCTTGCATTCCCATCAACAGTGTAGGAGGGTTCCCCTTTCTCCACATTCTTGCCAACATCTGTTGTTTCCTGACTTGTTAGTTTTAGCCATTCTGACTGGTGTGAGGTGATATCTCATTGAGGTTTTGATTTGATTTACTTGATGCTGAGTGATATTGAGCACTTTTTCATATGTCTGTTGGCCATTTGGATGTCTTCTTTGCAGAAATGTCTGTTCATGTCTTCTGCCCATTTCTTGATTGGATTATCTATTCTTTGGGTGTTGAGTTTGATAAGTTCTTTATAGAGTTTGGATACTAGCCCTTTATCTGATATGTCATTTGCAAATTTCTCCCAATTTGTCGGTTATCTTTTGGTTTTGTTGACTGTTTCTTTTGCTGTGCAAAAGCTTTTTATCTGGATGAAATCCCAGTAGTTCATTTTTGCCCTTGCTTCCCTTGCCTTCGGCGATGTTTCTAGGAAGAAGTTGTTGCGGCTGAGGTTGAAGAGGTTGCTGCCTGTGTTCTCCTCTAGGAGTTTGATGGATTCCTGTATCACATTTAGGTCTTTCATCCATTTTGAGTCTATTTTTGTGTGGGGTGTAAGGAACTGGTCCAGTTTCATTCTTCTGCATGTGGCTGTCCAATTTTCTCAACACCATTTGTTGAAGAGACTGTCTTTTTTCCATTGGACATTCTTTCCTGCTTTGTCGAAGATTAGTTGACCAAAGAGTTGAAGGTCCATTTCTGGGCTCTCTATTCTGTTCCACTGATCTATGTGTCTGTTTTTGTGCCAGTTCCATACTGTCTTGATGATGACAGCTTTGTAATAGAGCTTGAAGTCCCAAATTGTGATGCTACCAGCTTTTCTTTTTCAACATTCCTCTGGCTATTTGGTGTCTTATCTGGTTCCATACAAATTTTAGGATTATTTGTCCCATTTCTTTGAAAAAAGTTGATGGTATCTACACATTTAATGTGTTTAGTAATTAACACATTAAATGTGTAGATTGCTGTAGGTAGCATAGACATTTTCACAATATTTGTTCTTCCAATCCATGATCATGGGATGTTTTTCCATTTCTTTGTGTCTTCCACAATTTCTTTCATGAGTATTTCATAGTTTTCTGAGTACAGATCCTTTGCCTCTTTGGTGAGATTTATTCCTAGGTATCTTATGGTTTTGGGTGCAATTGTAAATGGGATCAGCTCTTTAATTTCTCTTTCTTCTGTCTTGTTGTTAGTGTATAGAAATGCAACTGATTTCTGTGCACTGATTTTGTATCCTGCCACTTTACTGAATTCCTGTATGAGTTCTAGCAGTTTTGGGGTGGAGTCTTTTGGGTTTTCCACATAAAGTATATCATCTGCAAACAGTGAGAGTTTGACTTCTTCTTTGCCAATTTGGATGGCTTTTTGTTCGTTTTGTTGTCTGATTGCTGTGGCTAGGACTTCTAGTACTATGTTGAACAGCAGTGGTGATAGTGGACATCCCTGCCATGTTCCTGACCCTAGGGGAAAAGCTCTCAGTTTTTCCCTATTGTGTATGATATTTGCTGTGGGGTTTTCATAGATGGCTTTTATGATATTGAGGTATGTGCCCTCTATCCCTACACTCTGAAGGGTTTTAGTCAAGAAAGAATGCTATACTTTGTCAAATGCTTTTTCTGCATCTATTGAGAGGATCATATGGTTCTTGTTCTTTCTTTTGTTAATGTATTGTATCACATTGATTGATTTGCGGATGTTGAACCAACCTTGCAGCTCAGGAATAAATCTCACTTGGTCATGGTGAATAATCCTTTTAATGTACTGTTGGATCCTATTGGCTAGTATTTTGGTGAGAATTTTTGCATCCATGTTCATAGGGGATATTGGTCTGTAGTTCTCCTTTTTGATGGGGTCTTTGTCTGGTTTTGGGATCAAGGTAATGCTGGCCTCATAAAACGAGTTTGGAAGTTTTCCTTCCGTTTCTATTCTTTGAAACAGCTTCAGAAGAATAGGTGTTACTTCTTTAAATATTTGGTAGAATTCCCCTGGGAAGCCATCTGGCCCTGGGCTCTTGTTTGTTGGGAGATTTTTGATTACTGCTTCAATTTTCTTAGTGGTTATGTGTCTGTTCAGGTTTTCTATTTCTTCCTGGTTCAGTTTTGGTAGTTTATATATCTCTCTAGGAACGCATCCATTTCTTCCAGATTATCTAATTTGCTGGCATATAGTTGCTTATAATATGTTCTTAGAATTGTTTGTATTTCTTTGGTTTTGGTTGTGATCTCTCCTCTTTCATTCTTTATTTTATTTATTTGGGTCCTTTCTCTTTTCTTTTTGAGTCTGGCCAGGGGTTTATCACTCTTATTAATTCTTTCAAAGAACCAGCTTCTAGTTTCGTTGATCTGGTCTACTGTTCTTTTGGTTTCTATTTCACTGATTTCTGCTCTGCTCTTTATTGTTTCTCTTCTCCTGCTGGGTTTAGACTTTATTTGCTGTTCTTTCTCCAGCTCCTTTAGGTGTAGGGTTAGGTTGTATATTTGAGACCTTTCTTGTTTCTTGAGAAAGGCTTGTATTGCTATATACTTTCCTCTTAGGACCGCCTTTGCAGTATCCCAAAGATTTTGAACAGTTGTGTTTTAATTTTCATTTGTTTCCATGAATTTCTTTAATTCTTCTTTAATTTCCTGGTTGACCCATTCATTCTTTAGTAGGATGCTCTTTAGCCTCCATGTATTTGAGTTCTTTCCAACTTTCCTCTTGTGATTGAGTTCTAGTTTCAAAGCATTGTGGTCTGAAAATATGCGGGGAATGATCTTAATCTTTTGGTAGTGGTTGAGACCTGATTTGTGACCCAGGATGTGATGTATTCTGGAAAATGTTCCATGTGCACTAGGGAAGGATATGTATTCTGTTGCTTTGGAATCAAATGTTCTGAATGCTCTCAGTAGCTTTTGTTCCCTGCAAGTTTTCCGCACAGCTTTGGAGGATGAGAGTGAAAATGGCAGCCTCCCAATCTCTGCCCTGGAGGAGCCGAGAACTTGGGGCCCCACTCCTCAGTGAGCCCCCAGAGAAAAGCAGTCAATCACTCCCGTCTTCCCAGTCTCTGGCCGCACTCTGTGCTCACCCGGCCTGTGACCGAGCATTTCTTTCTCTGGCACATGACCCTGTTTGGAGTCTCCAAATTCAGCAGTTTCCTGCAGTATGCTCCTATGCCGCTCCTCCCCGGGGAGGAAGGGGAGTCTCCCTGGATCTGCCACTTATTGGGTCTCTGGTGGAGGAGCAGTGGCCTGACTGTGCCACGGATCACCGTTTATGGCAACCCCGAGCTGAGAGCCCACTCCTCGGCTCCGTCATTGCAGCCAGCTTCCGCGCTCGATACCTGGTAGCCCTGCTGCACTCAGGCACCCCCGGTCTTTCTGTGACCCCGAGGGTCCTGAGACCACAGTGTCCCAGTGAGTGTTCCACCCCCCGCTTAGCCACGAGAACCACATCCCTCAGTGGAGCAGACTTCTGAAAGTTCCGATTTTGTGCTCTGCTGCTCTATCACTTGCCAGTAGCCGGCTGATGGAGGCCCCCTCCCCCCACGGTCTGTCTTCCTGTATATCGCCTTGGATTCACTTCTCTGCACATCCTACTTTCCAGAAAGTGGTTGCTTTTCTGTTCAGAGAGGTGCTGCTATTCTTTTCTTCGATCCCCTGTTGAGTTTGTAGATGTTCTGAATGGTTTGATAACCATCTAGCTGAATTCCTGGGACCAGATGAAATTTAGGTTTCCTACTCCTCTGCCATCTTGCTCCTCCCCCTCGAAACTTGTGATTATTTAATGAATACCTGATAACCGAATTATCAGCCATTCAAATGTGATTGAAACTGTAGGAGTCTGTGGATAAAAAATGAAATCATCTTATCACTAATGTCTCATTTATAAATCCCTTACCTGCTATCTCATGAGAGAATCTCCAATTTCCATTAAAGTTTCCCTCATTTCTAACTAACAAAGACCTGGGGGTTTTTTTGACAGCAAATATTTTAATGGAATTTGGTCAGATGGCTGGAAAGCAGATATATTGTTTCTGTCCTTCCAGTTGTTTTTCATATTTGGATAATTTGTCAGAGATCACAAACCAAAGGCTGATGGTAGCTGCAAATGTGTTTTGTTTGCATGGCTGTCATAAAATGTTTGAATTCATTGCCAACAATAAAACTCAAGAAATCTTACCAGAAAACCCAGGTCTCCCAGCAACATGGATGCTCATCTTGGCTGGAGCAGAGTAGCTGCTCTCGCAACAGGCGGCACATGGCCGGCCCTCTCCAGGCAGTCCCAGCCAGACTGCCCTCATTTATATTGGCAGCCCAACTCCTGTGAGCATTTAAGTTTATGACCGTGTAATCGCTTATGATTGAATAAATAAAAGTTGTTACCTAGAACTGGAATGTGGGGTCTTCTGGGAAAAAAAAAATCAATGATGTTAAGAATATTTAGCCATTGGTCATAAAAATTGTATTTGTAGTATAAATTTCCTTGTGATAGAAATTATTTGGATTATGAAGATTGACCAACTAATTCCTATAGTACACTGTCATTAGCCTCCTTATCTAGCATCCATTGAGTACTTCCTCTTGCTAAGTTCTTATTTACACAACTTGGAAGATATTTTTGCCACCATGGTATTTATCTGTCTGGTCCCTCTTTGTGATCCTCCTAGATTGCTCATTTATTCTATTGTTTAGGATTATCTATCTTTGCCGTGTTCCTGGGGGAGCTGGTTCTGCTCTGTTTCCTTCTCTTTCCTCCAGTGCATTGTTCTGTGCACTAATATCTATATCATCTTTTTTCTCCTTTAGTGTGAAAAGTGTATCACTCAGTAATGAAGTGTGTGCCTAGAGAATGAACATAGACCCGTAGTCACTACTTTGATAAAACATATACAGAAAGCCAGTATAGCCACTTTAGTATATATCAAGGAGTTAAATTTATTCATTTATTCATTCAATTATTCACTCAGCAGATACTTCTTGAACACCTAATGTGTGCGTGATGTTTCCAGATTTTAAGGATGCTATCGAACCAACATCTAGCCACATTCTAGGGGGGAGATAGGCACTAAACAAATATAGTATCTTGTGCCAGCGCCATGAAGAACAATGATGGAGGGGAGTGATGGAGTCCTGGGGTTGCTATCCTTGATAGCCAGGCAAGTACAGCCTCTCTGAAGAGGCAACATTTGAGCAGAGATGGGAATGGAGCAAAGGGACGAGTCCTGTGGATGTTTGTTGGAAGCTTTGCTGGCTGTTAGAACAGGCCTTGCAAAGGCCCTGAGAAAGGAGTGTTCTTGATTTGCTGCTGGAAGAGCCTGAGGCTGCTGGAATGGAGTACCTGAGGGAAAAGGTAGGGAAGGTCCAGGTTCAGGTCAAGTGGGTTTCCAAGGCTATGGAAAGGAATTTGGGTTTTATTTTAATTGTGATGGGAAACCATGTATGGCAGTTCTGTTGCTTGTTTTTAAGATGGGAAACCCTTGAGCATCCATCTATACTCTGATGAAAGGAGCTGGCCTGGGATAATGCCTGATCAGCAGTGGGTTCATTCCCGGCATCAAGTTAAGGTTCCACACAACTGAGGTGGTACACAGAACTTGGCTATAACTATGGCCACCTGTTGCTTGGAACTGACTCCTGGGCTCCTCCTCCTCTCCCCAACCCTTTCCTATTGGTGCAGGGAATTCTCTGCAGAGTGTAGCACAATGCAAAAGCGGTGTGTGCAGGCTTGTACATTCCTGATTTGTGGTGTACCCACATTGGTGTTCATTTGAGTCTTCTGGGAGAACATGGATTCCAGGAACAATGATCCCCATACTCTCTGACTCCGTGATCTCCCCAGTATGAATATCTGAATGTTCACTCAGGGACACATGTGTGCTTATTGGAACTGGCGGCAGAAGCCCTGGGTGCATGGCAGCTTTCTGTTCGAAATCCTCCAGATGCACGTTTGGATGGATATGCATTTAGTCAGGTGCATCCATTAGAAGGGATAATTTTGATAGACAAACTAATTTGTAATACCCCATTGACCAAATGGCAAAAGCACTCACTTTCCCATACTCCAAAGTACCTCAGTAATTACTTAACTGTTTGGCATTATCATTCTCATGTTAAAGACCTTATTACTTTTCCTCTTGTCACCACTGTCGGAAGGGCACTGATTTATCTGTTTTTCTAGTAGAGAGGATGATCCACCATTGAGTTCTAACTAAAGCCCACTAATAAGTATTCTTCTTGTCAAAAGTTAATTTTTATCCTAAGTTAGAAAAATTATTTTCTAACTTACATTACTATGTAACTATTATTACATTGTTACAGTATTATCTTGTTCCTGTTTTCGCTTTGGTGTGATTTTAACTCAAAGTAATAAATACTACAGCACGACTTTAAATAGTACATCATCTACTGCTCTGTCCCTTGCTCTCTATACGCCAGGACCCTGGCTCTTTTGTTGCCAGCTTCAGTTTTTGAACTTGCTATTCTCTGCCTTGAACACTCTTCAGAGGAGATCTTCTAGAACTTGGTCACTTAACTTAGTTTTGGAAATCATCATTAGTAAAGGGGCCATTTTAAGTACTTCATTTTTTTTTCTCTTTAAGTCGAAGCAAATAGTGAATTTGAGTTGGTCACTTAATTTCTCTCTCCTCAAGTACTTTCTCTCTAGGAGGAGGTGGTTGGTCTAAATATATTTGTGTGTGTGTGTGTGTGTGTGTGTGTGTGTGTGTGTGTGTATGCATGTGAAAGAGAGGAGAGAGAAAGAGGGGGAGATTGGGGTATACCTTCCAGTCAGAGCAGATCTGCAGATATCTTCAGTTTCACTTTCCCTCCCCCGCTTCCTACTTCCATCCTTTTAGTGATCTGTAGAGCATCAGATGGAGAACTTGACTTTCTGAGAAAAATGATGACCACATTCTGTTTGAAGAAAGTGGTCCAATGTTCTGGTCCACAGAAAGAATACCAACTGATGTGTTAGATTGAAAAGAATAGTGTGTGAACTCTTACACTGGGTCAGGCTGTCTGTGCTTTACCTCATCAACTCACATAATCCTAACAACAACTTGACAAGATAAAAGTGGTGCAATTGTCCCCATTTAAAGTTCTGAAAACCAAGGCCTGAAGGGGGTAACTACTTTGTCAAGTTCTCATTTACAGAGTGGAGGAACTGAGCTTCCAACGCAGGCAGTCTGGACTCAGGGCCTGAGCACTTCACGATTTCTGAGGGAGAACCTTGCCAACTTACTAATATCTATTAGAGAGAAATATAGATTAAATGTGGGTGAAAGGCAGTTGTAGGTGCTTCTGTGGGACTCATTTGAAAGGCAAAAGTGTGACATACTGAATTTTGAGCCGAGTGATCAACCTTTATTTATTGTGAGGCTCCTATTAAACCTTTTGTTATACAAAGCTGCTAATGTGATTTTCCAATGCAAGAACTGTCTGGATGATGAACAAGTTGTATATATTATTCACTGTAACTACTACTAACAAGTAGAATAACTTGAGACTGTTAAAATTGTTCTCAAGCCCCCTTCAGGCAGTCATTAGCATGCAAGTGCAGGCGGCTCAACTTGGCCTTTCCACAGCTTGGTGAGGGCAAGGGAAGGAGGGAGTGAGAAGGAACCAGATGTGTGCTTAACACCCTCTACGTGTGAGGCCTGCACTGGGTGTCTTACATACATTATCTTATTTAATCTTCACAACACGCCCATGAGGTAGTATCGGTCCCTCCCATTTCGCAAAAGAGGAAAACCCAGGTTCGGAACCTTTAAGTACTTGCTTGCTCTGAATCTCCCAACTAACTGCTAACTGATGGAGGCAGGAGTCAAACCTTGTTTAGTTGATGTCAAAATTCACTCCCATTTTGCACTTTGGGGAGTAACTGGGAGGTGCATGTGGTGATATGTTTAAAATATTAGAAATATGGATTTTAGGTCAACCTATTTATTTAAAAAATAGATATTTTCCCATTTTATTAAAATGATGCTGTTCTCACTGACTTCCAGCTCAGATTTGTTGACAACAGTAATATAAGTAAATTAAAAAAAATGGTTTCCAAAGACATCACTGATTAAAAACAAAAGTAGTGAACAGTTGGTTTATGTGTAGTCAGGTACCTTATCTACTTCATCTCCAGTCCTGGTAAATTATCCATTTGTTCACTTTATGTGCGGGAGAGGTTGGCTTTGCTCTGGAGGTAGTTAAAGTTATAACTACATACATATGTCTGCAGCCATCTCCTTAACAGCCTTAACACGGCTGGTGTGCATTGATCTGTGCTGTAAACACGCTTGGCAGGAAATCCACCCAAGTCTTCGTTCTAGTGATTTGCTTCACTGCATGCAGTTGCCCTAATGCTGGCGGATTCTCCCAATTAAAAACCCATGCTGATTTTACCTATCCTTGTTCTTGGCTCCTACAAAGACCTAAGAGTCTGTGATCCAAACAGGTCAGCCTAGCCATCCCTGTGAAGTGGAATTTCTTGACATATTTCTAGATGTGTTGAAGGCAAAGCCTGCAAAGGAGAGGTCAATCTCTTTTTTACTAAAAATGCATAATATTTTTCACATTCCAAAAGGAAGGCACCTGAACCTCTCAGTCACTATGGAAGCATGTGGCTTTCTGCATTTTGCAAAGTGGCTTTTGTAGCCTTTAATGAGGCAGCAGCCCCGGAAATTGCTAGGGAATCAGCATATTTCCCCCATTCCCAGTTTAAGTGGTTTCTCCTTTTTAAAATTAAGGGCCTTCTGGAAGTCCTCAAAATGACCCATTATTATGCTGCATCTTCTGGTGGCCTTTCTTAAATAGGTAATCTTAAAGTTAGTAACTGGAGGAATCATTTTTGAATGTAGAGTCATCAAAGCTTACGGGGTGATCATTTCTAATTTGAATAACCCTTGCAGTGTCTGGTGCAGAATCAGAAGGGAGGCCAGTAGTGTCTCTCGCACCTGTCCCTAGCCAGACCTTCTTAAAATTCTCCAGTGACAGTATTTTTCAGCTTCCTGAGGCAGCCAGCAAAACTCTGATGTAAAAGGATTTGTCATTTTGATTCTAGTCGAAATGAAGCATTTTGTACAGTACACGAAAAAATATAGAAGTCTTTTCAGTGGATGAACAGCCTATTATCCCTAGCCAAACTACTGTGTTTTCTGTCTGTCTGAGAATTACTGATTACAGCGACAGCGCAGGCAGGAGGCCACGAAGCCGCTGCTGAATTGTCACGGCCTGGAAATGGATGGGAGCTTTATATTTTTAAGTACTTTCACTCGGTGCCATAGTCTCCATTTTTGAAAGTACAAATGAGCTCTTTGGTTAGAAATCCTGAGGGTAAAAGGCAGCTACATAAATGGAGGAGACGTTCTCGGACTGTGAGGTTGGTTTTGGAGCTGGCCGGGAGTGATGGATAACGGATCCATTCCGCTGGTGACAAAGCCTGCCTCTATGAAACTTGTTTACTTCTGTAGGATGATCCATCAGCCTTTTCCCAGCTGCATCTGTGATGGCCAATTTGAGAGGAAGATCAGTACCTTTGATGGCAAATGTGTCTACATTTTGGCGAGAACATAGAACAGTCTTTTGTGGAGCATTACTCTAGTGTCAGTATTCAGATACTGCAACCACCGAGGTTTGAACTTGCCTTTCCTGCCTTTTGGGTATAAAAAACCCTCCGGGAGAGGGAGATAGGAGAAATGTAATCACAGAAAGCGTTGATGGCTGTGTTGAGGGATTTGTAGTCATCCCAAGCCACATCAAGCACTTTTTGTTCTTGGACTCAGTGCCCAAGGCTTGGGCGTGTGGCTCATGTGGTCACACAGGATGGGGTCTCAGAAGAGCCCCATGCTTGCTTCAGCGCTCTCTCTTACCTTCTTGAAGTTCTTAATGATTTCTGAGCAAGGAGTACTTCATCTTTATTTTGCACTAAGCTCCACAAATTATGTAGCCAGTCCTACTTGTAGTTTAGTCTTAAAAAGAGGCAAATAGGGACTTTGACCAAATATTTCTATCTCTTGTTTATTACCAATTGAGATTGCTTTCCTTTTTGATTTTTTGTTGTTTTTTTTTTTCCTTCTGTTTCTTCCACACAGGGAGGAAATTTGTATGATGTATAGTTAAGAGACTGAGCTGAGGTCATTCTTCATTTACTTGCTGTGTGACCTTGGGCAAGTAATTTTATTTCTTTAAGCCTTAGTTTAATTACTTGTAAAATGGAAGGGATAACAGCATCTAACTCATAGGATGGTTGTAAAGATTAAGTCAGATAATGCCTATAAAGCTTTTAGCATAGCACCTGGCAATGGTAATCACTCTGTAAATAAGAACTGTCAATTTTATCTTGTATTGATTTCCTACAATATTTTATTATGAAAATTTTCAAATATATAGAACAGTTAAAGAATTTTATGGTGAACACCCATACCCACATCTTAGATTCTCCCATTAACATTTCATTATATTTGCTTCATCATATATCTCTCCATCTCTGTATCCATCCACTGATCTTATTTTTGTGATGAATTTCTAAGTAAGTTGCAGACATGAGTACACGTTCCCTAAACATTTCAGCAAGTAAATCATAAACTAGAATCCATTATTTGTTTACATTTTTTTTTCTTTTGAGGTGATATACATAGAGTGAAATGCTCGAATCTTAAGTATGTATTCACTGAGTGTTGACAAATGTTTATACTTGTTTAACCCAAATCCCTATTAAATTATAGAACATATCATTACCCAAAAAGTACCCTCATGCTCCTTCCTCATCAATCCCTACTCCCATCCTCCACCCCCAGAGGCAACTATTGTTTTTTTTTAAACCTTAGATTAGTTTTGCCTGTTATATAACTTTATATAAATGCAATCACACAGTATATATTCTTGTATAAGGCTTTTTGCACTCAACATAATGTTTTGGAGATTCATTCATGTTAGTGTTTATTTGTTTGTCTTGTTGAGAACTATTCTGTGTATGACTATACCCTAGTTTGTTTAACCACTCCTACTAAGGGACATCTGGGCTGTTTATAGGTTTTGGCTATTATGAATAAAGCTACTATGAATATTCCTATAGAAATCTTTTGTGTGTGTGTGTGTGTGTGTGTGTGTGTGTGTATGTGTAATTACTAGGTCACAGAGGAGTTATACATTTAGTTTTAAAAGAAACTGCCATAAATGATCTCCAAATGGCTGTACCCAGTAGTGTGCTTTATCAACTGGCTCTCCAAGAAAGAAGAAAAATGAAAGAGGAGGAGGAGAAGGAGTGGAGGGAGAAGAGGAAAAAGAAGAAGGGGGGGAGGAGGAGGAGAGGACCACCTATAACAACGAGCACGAAGCTGCCAATTCCATGGTGTAAATACTCGTACCATGGCCAATTTCAAGCTACCGGTGTGAAATCATTGAAGGCTAAATGGCAAGAGATGTGCACGATTGGTTCTCATGGGCCAGTGCAAGCTAGCTCCTGCATACCACTTGATGTACTCTTTTATATTCCCACCAACACAGTAGACAAGTTTCAGTTGTTCTACATTCTTGTCAACGTTTGGTATTTTCAGTCTTTTTAGTTTCAGTCATCTTGATGGATATAAAATGTCATCTCATTTGGCTTTTTAATTTGCATTTCTCTGATGAGAATGCAGGTATGTTTACTGGCCTTCCATAAAACTGCTTTAATGATGGATCTGTTGAAATCTTACCCATTTTTTGGGAAGATTTGTCTAAGAAACATTAATCTACCTCCAAGTGTTGAAGATATTTCCTACCTTTTGTTGTAAAAGCTTTATTATTTAACTTTTATGATAAGCATGCAATCCATTTCAAATTAATTTTTGTATTTGGTGTGAAGTAGAGGTCAAAGTTCACTTTTTTGCATATGGATATCCAGTTATTACAGCAACATTTGCTCTGACTTTTCTTTCCCAATTAAATTGTCTTCATCAAAAATTAAAGGAGTGTTTCTCTTTCTTGTCTCTATTCTGTTACAGTGATTAGTTTGTTGATTAGCATGCCAGTAAGGTGTCTTGATTCCCTTAGCTTAATAATAGTCTTAAAGTCAGGTAGTGTAAATCCTCCAACTTTATTCTTTTTAAGATTGCTTTGGATATTCTAGATCCATTGCATACATCATATTTTCCACAAATTTTAGTCTGAGAACACAACAAATAACTTTTTCATAACAACCTGTCCACCTCTAGAAGTTAAAAATTCCTTTTAAGCATTTAACGTTTTATGAATATTTTATAAATACTAAGCACCCAATCAGCAATTCTCCAACACTGTAGTAAAATGTCATTATTACTTATTTCATGCAAAGAGTAACTGGGGCAAAGGGTTACTTAATAAACGCCATATGGCTGTTCAGTAAGATAGGAATCAGGGTTTCTGCCTTTAGAGACAGTGAATTCCGTTAAATCATGCTGCCTGAAGCAAACAGTGTCAGTTCCTAATAAAAGAAGGATGCTAGATTTTCTAGTGGTCTGCCATCAGGTAGAAGTCTCAGACTATTTCTGAAGAATAAATATGTGCCATTAATATTGGCTATTTTCAGTGACCTTTTTTGACTTATATAAGATCAGAGGGAATTCTGATTCCAAACACCATTCCTAGTCCATGTTGGAATCCCTACTGAGAAATGTTAGAATTTAAGGGAGCCAATTAATCACCCTCCCCTTTTAAATTCTGAACCACTTGAGGAAGATATATAGAAGTTAGATAAGAATCAAACATTAACTCTAATGCTTGCAAAGTTGGTTAGAGTCACGTGGTCAAAGTAGGATTCCTGTTTCTTTTCTCCTGGGTTCAGCCCACTGCCCAGATACAGACTATGTAGCTGGATAACTGGAGTTTTTTTCCACCCCGTAGAGTCCGCATCTGTCCTGGGAGCATTCCTACACAGAGGAGGCAGGGGTGGGGAGAAGAATGCATACGATCTGTGGATCTGTATACAGGCAGCTCTGAAAGGGAGAGTCTAGAGAGAGCCTTGGCTAAACATAAGTGTTGAATCTCTCCTCTGCACATGGGGGAGAACATAAAACGGTGAGAAGAGAAGGCAGAGCAGATGATTTCCCCTAAAAGGAGAGAGATGGGCCCAAGGCAGGAGTGTTGGAGGAAGAATCTCTGCTTGGCCCTTTCAGCATGGGAAACCCACTTCTCAGGGCAGCCTCCTTATTTTTAAACATCTCCTCTTGTGATCAGAGTTCTTCCTTATTTTAAGTTGAAGCTGCCTCTTTAAAGTGTTACCTTTTGGTCCTAGTTCAGTTCTCCTGACACTCATGGAATACATCTACATGTTGTTACAGCAGAGTTGAAGTACTCTGAGATGCTTGTTCTATCTTTGTTCCTTGGCCCATGTCTAGTAGTTCTTAACTTTCTCAAATTGTGAAATGTATCCCATGTGTTTTCATCTGCCCAGCATCCTTTCCTCCATTCTCTCTTCTTCTGGTAATAGCCCTCCAGTTTTCTTTAGGGAACCCCCCTTTTTTCTGTCTGAGCTATTTAAATGGGGTGGGTTTGAACACTGTCTCTCTAGTCCAATTGTCTCTAGTTCCAGGAGTGGGTAATTGATCCCATGGCTGGTCAGTGGATTTGAAATCACCAAAGTCAAGAACTTGTAAGAACTTTCACTTCTAAGGGAATAGTTGCATGCCCAGAATATTTATCTTCTGGTATACTGCAACATCAAAGCATTATGGGTATTTAACAAATATTTTATCGATGCCAAGGTTAGCATCCCATCCATTTTCAGGAAGAAATGAACACTAACTAAATATTTCTTTAGCTTCATTGATTTACTATCATTAGAGTGACCTCCAGAATGGCTGGAGAGTTGTTGGCAAATTATATCTGGATCTTCTGCCCCTTGATTGCGTACAGATCTCTATGAATATGCTGGCAGGGCCCTTTCTGCTGGGCGAGGTTGCCTCTGTGAAACTGTTTTATTCCATAAAATAAAATGAAGTCATCTATACTCCCCTTTGGATTCCTATAATGTACAATGAATGATGAAGTTTTTTATTTTACCCTTTTTATTTTCCATAATTAAGAATGAAATTTATTTGGTGAACTGTATGGGCTACTTAGTGTTCCTACATTACCCAAGGTAATTGTTACTCAGAGCTAGTTCTTTATTGCCTGCATTTAAAGGTCTGTTTTTCTTTTGTTGTGGTTTCTTGGCTTTGCTCTTGGCAGGGATGACAAATTAATAGACATCAGGTACTAAAAGTATTTGCAATTAAAGCAAAGTGGTAATAAAGGCACCTGTTCCAAGAAAGCTTTTCTTTAGAAAAAAAAAAACCTGCTTAAATCAAAGCACATTGTGTATAGATTGTTGTTTTTGCTGCAACCCCTTTTCCACAATCAGGTTTTAAATATTTTTTTCTGCTAATTTAAAATGGATAAGAATTGCAAATGTTCATCTTTACCTTGATTGTTGTCATTTGTATTTTGAACTAGATCTCTCTGTTATAAACAAAATGAGACAGAAATTATGGCACCTGTTTTAGCTTCATCCCATTCATTTATTCAAGAAATATTGAGTACTTCTTATGTACTTGTAGCTGGGGATGTAAAGACTCAAAGCTACAGACTGTCCCCTTGAGGTGTCATAGTCTAGTAGAGAGAGATGGAGAGAGGGTAATTGCCAAGCAATGTGATTAATTCAACAACAGAGGAATGTTGGAAATACAAGGGAGGCTATGATTAATTCCATCTTTAAAGGTAGAATGGATGGTCTTTAGGAAAGAGATGTAATTTAAGGGATGAGTAGAAGTTCTTTCTGAAAGTATGGGAGAAGTGGGAGAAGACCATGTCAGGTAGAGGGAGGAGCCTGTGCAAAGCAAGGCAGAGTCAAACAATCTTTCTCATTTTGAGAATACAAGCAATTTGATGTTTCTGAAATATAAAGTCTGAGGTAGGAGATCTGGAAGTCTAGGCTGGGGTATTATGCATGAAAGAACCTATATTTGTCCTGTGTTGAATTTTATCCTTTGGGGATAAGAGGATTTTTTTAAAGCGGGATAATGGCATGATTACCATGATATTTGATAAGATCTCTCTGGAAGCCATCTATGAGTAGATGTTACTTGCTAATTTTAATGGATCATGCAGTCAGCAGCCAACCATTTTTAATAATTTGGGTCTAGGAAAGCATAAATAATTGAAATCCTTGAGTGAAAATTATTTGGCATAAGTAAAAGATAGATATCAGTCCCATTCCACTGTCACTAAGTAACTGTGTGACTTTGAGAAAGTCATTTAACTTCTCTTGGTCTTGGTTTCCTTTTGTTTCCTCATCTGGCTGATGAATAGATTCTCTAAAGTCCCTTCCACTGCTAATATTTTATGGGTGTCACCCAGTGGATTTAGTTTGCTTCCTAACCTTACCATGTAAGAGAGCTTAAGTGTCTTATTCTACCAACACAGGCTAGGGCATGTTATATTTTCTAGGGATAGTTTACTTTGATTAATGGACACTTGCTGGGCTTCTTTTAGGATGGGTTTGTACTTTGATTAGTATGAAACTTCATATCATGGGTTCCAGATAAAAGTTTAAAAATCTGAGAAGATTGAGGGCAGAAATCATGTTTTATTTATCCTTGTATCTCTGCTCTCCTGTCATGGATTTTCTTTCTAAAGAATTAACTGGCAGAAATTTTGGGGGGCCCTTTTAATTGGCTTTCTCCTTGCTTATTGTATTTTCTATGCATCTACTTTTCTTAGTTTGAGGTATTCTTTTTCATTTATCTCAAAGGTTATAGATTCCACAGAAAATGCAGGAAAATAGCTGTTTTGTGTCACTGGAATGGGTTGAAGAGTAGGCATTTCCTTGTAATGTTTTTCATCCAAAGTCAGAATAATATGATGTCAAAATAGTTATCTCTAAGTATAGGAATTAGCCAGTCCAAATGACCTCAGAGAACCTAATCTTGGAAATATGTTATCCTATGCTTTAGAGTTTGTGATAATTCAGTTAGCAGCATAAGGATTAGAATGTATTCATGGTCAGATTGAGTCTTTTTGCCTTTATGATACCAATTCTGATGTAAAATACTTGACTTTTGATGTAAGTGATACTTCTGCTTTTTAGTATCAATGCAGAAGGGAAATGATTTGCTGTATGAAGGGAGAAAATTGAGAGTCCTAGAAGGTACTTAAATACCATTTTAAAATGACCACAATGGCAAAAGAATTACAACATTTTCTATCACATTTATATTTTTTGAGTATGTGGTTAATTCAGTTTTCTGAGAGCTTGACGTTAAAATACCTAGAAAATCATACTATTGTGAAGTTCACATTCAGTACCCTCACTGTTCATTTCAGAAGGTGTTTACATAAAGCTTAAAGAAAGAAAACAACCACGACTTCTGTCTCCCTGTCCAAGCAGATTTGCATGGTTTGCATATTATTTGCATAATTTAATGTTAACATGAACAGAATCTTCAATCTTTGCAACTTTCTCACCAGTGTCTTTAAGTCTTTTCTTTTTCCTCTAATTATTTAAACTGTGTTTCTTGATTACATTTACTTACTCTTTAGTTTCTTGGATAAAATACCTGTAGTTGCAGGAAATTGAATCCTTGCTTTGTCTGATAGTATTCTTTTTATCTGTGGAAGTTTCAGTGATCAGTTTGCTTTGGAGTGGCTGGTTTTCTCATTATCATAGGCATTTGCGTATATATCTGCTAACTGAAGTATACTACATAAAGACACAGTGTGATTGGCTTCATTTATGTGGAAGAATAATGCCTTCCATTTAGGAAAGACATGTACTGTATCTTAACAGCATGAGTCAGCAGAATATGGCAGTTAACAACATGGGTACCAGATCCCAACTGCCTGGTTGTGAAAAACTCTGCCACTTATTTAATCCTCCTTTGCCTCATGAATGATAATAAACTGTATCTATCTAAGTAGATATCTGTTTAGATAATAAACTATATCAAATAGAGTTTGTTGTGAAAATTAAATTAATTCATTTAGAAAACATAGATCAAACTATTAAGAAATTTAGCTGTTATTATTATTATGAGCTCATTCCTTTTCAACTTGGTACCAGAAAGGGGTATAGGAAGAGAAATCTGAAAAGTCTGTATTTTTTAATG
This sequence comes from Eumetopias jubatus, assembly GCF_037043125.1. Taxonomy (NCBI): domain Eukaryota; kingdom Metazoa; phylum Chordata; class Mammalia; order Carnivora; family Otariidae; genus Eumetopias; species Eumetopias jubatus. The sequence continues at coordinate 136,839,288 of NW_028274808.1, forward strand.
TTAAGAAGGGCCCTATACAGTTAAATGTAACTCTGTAAAGTTGAGCTGCTTTTTAAGTTAATCTCTGCACTTTGTCAATTAAAAATAAGTAAAACAAAAACAAAAAACTAACCCAACAAAGCAAAAAACCGCCCGAATACCTGCATTGAAAAGTGCCAAAGCAATTTAAAATTTTAACTGTCTCAAAAATGCCTTAAAAATGCCCATAGCCTCCTTTATTCAGTGGAAAGCAGGAAATAAACAAGAAGTTTGGTTTATGTGAAGCACAGGGCTCAAGGAGAAGGCAGGGCTTATGGGGAAAAGTGATGTTTAATTTAGGCATGCTGAGTTTGTATGTCTGTAAATCATCCAGATGAAGAGATCTAAGAGGATTTTATATGAGTTTGGAATAGTAGTAAGTCTATGAATTGAAATAAAGATTTAAGAGTTTTGGACAACTGAAAGAACAGAAGTTGTTTGGAGAAATGGAATAATATAAACGGATGGGCAGATGATTATTGTCACAGAGCATGATATAACAGTCTAGGATTTTAGAAGTAGAGCAGTCCTGACTTATGACAACCTTTAGGGTGAGAAAATTGAAATTAAGAGGATTCAAAAGAATGTAAATTTTCACTTTTATAATCACATTTGAAATGACTTGCTGTTTGCAGAATTCTTACTATTTATTTATTTAATTATTTAAAGGTTTTATTTATTTATTTGAGAGAGAGTGTGTGTGCGAGAGAGAGCACAAGCAGGGGGAGCTGCAGAGGGAGAGGGAGAAGTAGATTCCCCTGCCAAACAGGGAGCCCGATGTGGGGCTCGATCCCAGGACTGTGGGATCATGACCTGGGCCAAAGGCAGATGTTTAACAGACTGAGCCAGCCAGGTGCCCCTGCATAAAAATAATGAAGGGTATTATAAGGGAACTGGATTAGAGGTCTGAATATCATCTTTTCTAGCTGCCCTGCCTAATTTCTTATACAACTTAGTCCCTGGTAGAAAGTAGCTATTCTTAGGCTCATATAAGCTTTGGCTTTTAAAAAAAACTTCTCTAAAGGTGGGAGTGAGACTCAATAATTTGGCACCTTTAAACCTCTCTATGTGCAAAATAAGTTGCCAGCAGTGATATAATGAAAATATTTGAGACTAGCTGTCAAAAGTGAATGTTAAGGGGTGCCTGGGTGCCTCAGTTGGTTAAGTGTCTGCCTTTGGCTCAGGTCATGGTCCCAGGGTCCTGGGATCGAGCCCCGCATCAGGCTCCTTGCTCAACAGGGAGTCTGCTTTTGCCTCTCCTTCTGCCTCCCTGCTCATGTTCTCGCTCTCATGCTCTCTTGGGCTCTCTCAAATATTATTTCTCAAATAAAAAATAAAATCTAAAAAAAAGTAAATGTTAAGTGTTCCAATGTAGGGAAGGTAATTGACCAAGACGGGTGTGAACGTGGCTTAACTATAAATGAGACTAAGGTCTTCTGAGGGCTTCTTCTAAGTTCCGCTTCTACTCATGGTGAAGTTTGCTTGGGTTATATATAGATAACTTGGGTACCTGATGGTCATCCCCTTGAGGATGTGAAGGGACTTTATGCTACTGGGCTTGTTCATAGACTATATGTGATGTTGTTTTGTTCTCAGGCCTCCCAGAGGGTCTGGCTTTCACCCACTCCCCTACTTCACTTTGCACAGTTTTACAGTGATGCCCTATAGGTGTTATATTGTATTCACCTCTCTGAAGTCTTTTGGAGCAGTAATGGTTTAATGCTATTTTTTAAAAAGATTTTATTTATTAGAGAGAGAGAGAGAGAGCAAGAGCACGAGTGGGGGGAGTTGCAGAGGGAGAGTCAAAAATAGGGTTAGGGGTGTCTGGGTGGCTCAGAGGAGGGAGAAGTAGATGTCCCTCTGAGCAGGGAGCCCGACATGGGGTTTGATCCCAGGACTCCAAGATCATGACCTGAACCAAAGGCAGACGCATAGCTCACTGAGCCACCCAGATGCCCATAACCCTATTTTTGAAAGTTCTTATTGATCTGTAAATTTATGTGTTGATTATATCAAGATGATTTTGACCATGATCAACTCTTAAATCCTTAACCAGCCATTTCTCCAAAATTAAGGAGCTGTAAAGATACATATATACATACACAAAAATGCTAGACAAATGCATTCTTCTTGTTACTCTCTGAGGTTTTAGGTCACAAACCATCCTGTTGTCCCCAGATCTTCCAGATGGGAGTAGATATGACACCTTTTTCCAAAGTAGGTCTGACTGAAAATGGTCTATTACTTCCCCAGCCTCCTTCTTGGGTTTTACTCTGTACTCTTGTATCCATCTTGGTGGTCAGGAGAGGCAAGGAACGAGGGGACATGCCTCTAGCACATGCTAGGACATGCCTAGCACAGAAGGACTAAGGCAGTTTTTATGGAACCCATTTATCTTGGGTTTAACCCTACTTTCTGCTTGCCTTTCTAAAGAAGAGGTGCGAAGTGCTAAAGGAAGATGAGTAAAAGAAGGAGGTGAAGAATGGTACTGCTGCTGTGGGGCATCCAACAGGAAGAAGGCAGGAGAGACAATCCTGAACGAAGTTAGGATTCTAAATGACCACATCAGCCTGAAGGCAGACCTTTAACCTTTGTCATACCCCAAACTTCACCTTTTATAACCCAATAGCATCCTTGTCTCTACCATCCCCATCACATGCTCTTTTTGGGAGTGGAAGTAGGAAAATGGAGGAGAGCCTTGGGCTCCTTCTAGAGATCAGCATTTCTTTATTTGTTCATTTAATACATTAATATTCATTGAGTACGTTTTTGTGTAGTCATTATTCTAGACACTGTGTGCAAATATGTGGCGAAAGAGAGATTGAGCGAAATTGAAATTTTGATTGTCTCTGGATTTATACAGAATAAAACATCTGAGTCACTCTGATATAGTTAATCTTCCCTATGCACAAGTGTAATATATTTTGGGTAGTTTCTATACCACGAGCCTATGAGATTTTAGAGTCTTTTACTCTTTTCCTCCTATATATCTTAAAAGAATTTATTAATATATTGTATTTGATTACTAAAGATTGGGAAATTATCCAGGTCCATTTTCATTCCAAGTTAAGAAGTTGTTTGGGAGACATACCAATTTATTGTCTTGGCAGATTGTTTAAACTGGCTCTATGGTTTTTAGTCTTATGAAAGCCAGGGTGAAGAGTGCCAGGTTATTTGGCAAGATTTCTGTCCCACTGTGCAGTCAGACAGACATATGTTGAGCTGTGGAATAAACCCAAACCTTTTCTTGGACTAAGGACTTATGGACCCTCTGAGGATGTAGGTCATGGTCACTATCATATATTGAAGAACTTGATTTTGAAAATCTTCTAGTGCATAGCAAAGATGGTAAACTTGTGGCTTTCTGTTGGGAGTAGACAGCCATTCTGACTGAATGTGGAGTTTCTGGACTGCTGGTAAATTAGCTAGAGATTACCAACACAGGGATGTCCCCATGCTGATATTTGGCCAGAGAAGCTTGGCACCAAAGAAGGCCTTCTTGGCCAGCCCCTGTGAACAAACTGGCCTAGAGTCTGACAATGGGAGTTGATAATAATCCAAGGCTAAGGTAAGGTACATCTTTTGGAGAACATATGAAGTCCTGTTTTTACTTCTTTTCATAATTAATTTTTCTATAGTTATAATTGAATAATAATTTCTTTATTCATTTCTCTCTTAATACTTACATTTGAATTCAGCGAATCTGTTCTATTATACTTTCTAAGTGAAATTATCAGTTATTTCTAAAGAGAGAATTGGTATAGTGTTCCCTTTGTTTTCAGTTAAGTTTAAGAAGTTAAACTGTATCTTTGGGCAGTTTAGGAGGTTACATACACTTCTGACGGTGCGGTTTGGAAACCTCTTCCTAAGTACTAGGAGTAAAGAATCTCATAGGAATAACTGAATGTGAAAACATGAAATTAGTGACCAAATCTGCCATCTTATAACAAGTTTCTTGCCCCTGTAGTGAACTTCTCTGTAAAGATGGAGAACTTGAACAGCAACAGGTTGCTCCCTTTTCTTAACTAACTAATTAAAAATTCTTGATCCCTCCTTGGTGAAATGGGGAGATTTCCAACAAGAGAGCAAAGTTTGCAATGTTGGCATGGAATGTTGGAAGCTGGACAACCCCATCACCCAGATCAACCTGGTCCAATCTTTTTGCTACCTGTTCCATGTTTTAATAGATTAGTGTCTCTCCTGAGTACATATTTATTTAATCATTCACTCACATTTGGCTTTCTTTCTCTAGGTCTTCATTTTTGTCTTGTTTATCTCAGGTTTTCATGGTATTGAATTATATGGAAACATGACTCTCATGGGTCTTGTTTAATTTTTTTCTCCAGTTATAAATTCTGTTCTCCCTAGTAGAGATCAATAAATTTTGCTCTATATTTCAAATGACAATAGCTTTTATTTCTTATTAACTAGCCATGAGCTTTATGACACAGGTGTACTCTTGTAAATTATGTCCTTATTTCAATATCTGCCTATACTGCTATGTTTAAATACGATTAACTCTGAATTAGTATGATTGCCTATTTTCAGGCAATGCATTCTGGAAAATGTGCATGAAAAATGATCAGTGGACTTCAAAATTTCAAGATGTCATGGGATGGGGTGAGGAGCTAGTGCTAGAGAGCTGAAATATATTCTAAAATCCTAATCACTCCTACCCTTTTAGATACGATTTCATTTATTTTTATTTATTTATTTATTCTATTTATTTATTTCTATTTATCTTATTTCATGTTCTTTATTTTTTCCCCATTGAACATACAATTGACAAGCTTAAGTCTTCTTTTTTTTTTAAGATTTTATTTATTTATTTGACAGAGAGAGACACAGCAAGAGAGGGAACACAAGCAGGGGGAGTGGGGAGGGAGAAGCAGGCTTCCGCTGAGCAGGGAGCCCGATGTGGGGCTCGATCCCAGGACCCTGGGATCATGACCTGAGCCGAAGTCAGACGCTTAACGACTGAGCCACCCAGGTGCCCCGACAAGCTTAAGTCTTATAATTTCCTGATTGAAGTTGGGATTTGTCTCTTTTGATAAAGCTAAAGTTTGCTTTTTTTAAAATCCAAAAACATGATCTTTATCTCCATTGATTCTTCTTTTATGAATTTCATTGAAGTTTAGTAGTTTAATTTATGTGGGTCAGACATATTTCTTGTTAAGTTTATTCTTAGAAATTTATCTATTCATGTAATTTTTGGAATATAAGAAATCTACTGACTTTTCTACTTTGCTAAATTCTTTTATGAGTTCTTAGAACTGTTTTTTCTAAGCAGACATGTGATCTGCAAACAATGATATTTTTGTCTTTGTTTCCAATATTTATTGTTTTCATATTGCATTGGCTTTTAGTATAACCTTAAACAGTAGTAACAGTGGGCATTTTATCTTTGTTTTTTGTATCATGATTTGATTTCTTGTTATTAATTTTAACATGTGAGTGAATTGATTTTTGTTGCATTTTGGTTAAAAATGGGGCAAAAAATAGAAATGAAATACTTAAATAATTGCACATGAAAGATACTACAACAGAGGCAAGGATGGCGTCACTGCTGGAATTGAACTGGTGGTCAGCTAGCAGCTTTGTCATACAACGGGCTGAAGTTGTCCCTGGGCAGTTTATGTTCAAAAGTCTACTTTAGGATAGAAAAGATTTTTTTTGGATATATTTATGAAAGTGTCAGTTGTATCAGAGTTCAAAGTTACAAATATGATATCTTTATGTAATAAATACGGCTGTGATTGTTAAAAAACATGGTCCAAAATTTAAAAAAAACTGATTGCTGGGATTAGGCCACTAATGATCAGAAATCATAGAGGGTACAACTCCCCTCCTCATTACCTCATAAACCATGGTTGGACCATGGTTTTCTGGTAGTCTATGAATTTAGACCAAAGTAAGTAGAAGTATAAAATAAGGAGGGCATTGAATAAGAAGAATATGCATCCCCAGAGAATTAAACTGCTTTTGTGCAGTTAAGTTATGGGGATCTTTAAATCAGATGCAATTACTTAGAAATACAGATAACCAAGCATCAAAGTACTCTCTATTAAAAAAAAATCATCTCATGATAGTAAAAATGCAAAATCTAGAAATACTAACAGATAACTTTGTAGAAATTTAGTTGTAGTTTTAAACTTTTTTCTCCCTCAAGTGGATATAGGTTTTGTTTTTGTTTTTGTTTTTTGGCAAACTATAATGCAAAAGTAACTCTTTGGAAGAGGTTTGACTGAAAAATCCTTCTGAGATGTCTTTAGTGGATCAATGGAAAAACAAATGCATTTGTAGTAGGTCTGGGCCTCATGGCTGCCTAGCTAGCCTGGTGCCCAAAGGGCAGTCACCAGCATTCCTTATGACATCTCCAAAGATGTGTGATGACCTCTGGCTTGGTCAAAGCCGCTGTTCTTCTCTTAGGGTGTCTGATTTGGAGGGTGTGACAGAACAAAAAGATATGTTTCCAGGTAGGTTCCCCCCCACAACCTTTGACCCCATTAATTCTTTTTGTACATTTGGTGCTCAGGTCAAACTAGATTAGTAGCTGTTCCCCAACACTGACAGCACTCTTCACACCTCTGAGCCTTTGCTTTTGTCTGTTAAATCTGTCTGAAATTACTTTTCTAACTTTTTCATCGGTCTTACTCCAAACCAGTATTGAAAGGCTAGTTGATTTTGAATAGATGAAGCAGGAAATTGTAACAATTCCTCACTTGTCTCCTCTTCTCTCTTTCCACTCCTTTGCCACCAACCAAACACAAAACCAACAAAATCGAATTGTTTCTGAGTTTCCATAGAGCTGTTTGCTACTTTGTTACATTCTAGTTTGTACAGCAATTATTGTACATTTTGATATCTCTACCGAATTATAAACTCATCAAGGAAGAAAAAAAAGTATCTTATTCATTCATTCATTGTGTATTCATTCTCTGCCTTCTCCCTCCTCACTTTTCACTGTAATGTGCATATAGTAAATATTCAAACAAATATTATTTTGAAGATAAATTTCATCATTACAATGAAATAAGATCAATGTACATGGCATGCATCGTTTAAAACTCTCTGAAAAGGGAAGTTAAATAAAAGAAGGTAAAAGAGTCAAGGGACTTTTTCTTTCTTTTTTTTTTTTTAAAGTTTTTAATTTTAATTCCAGTATAATTAACATACAATATTATATTAGTTTCAGGGGTACAATATACTGATTCAAGAATTCTATACATTACTCAGTGCTCATCATGGTAAGTATACTCTTTAATCCCCATCACCCATTTCCCCCCTCCTCCACCCACCTTTCCTCTGGTAACCACCAGTTTGTTCTCTATAGTTAAGAGAGGTTAAACTATCGTTTAACAGAAGTTAAACTCTCTGTTTCCTGATTTCTCTCTGTCTCTCTCTTTTTCACCTTTGCTCATTTGTTTTGTTTCTTAAATTCCACATGAGTGAAATCATATGGCATTTATCTTTTTCTGGCTGACTTATTTTGCCTAGCATTGTATTCTCTAGTTCCATCCATGTTGTTGAAATGGCAAGATTTCATTCTTTTTTTATAGCTGAATAATATTCCATTACACACACACACACAAACACACACACGCACCCCACATCTTCTTTATCCCTTCATCTGTTCATGGATACTTGGGCTGCTTCCATAATTTGGCTATTGTAAATAATGCTACAATATGCAGGGGTGCATATTTTTCTTTCTGAATTAGTGTTTTTGTATTGTTTGGGTAAATACCCAATAATGGAATTACTGGATCATATAGTAATTCAGTTTTTAATGTTCAGAGTAACCTCCATACTGTTTCCCACACTAGCTGTACCGGTTTACAATCCACCATCAGTGCATGAGGGTTCCTTTTTCTCCATGTTCTCGCCAACACTTGTTGTTTCTCGTAGTTTTGATTTTAGCCATTCTGGTAGGCATGAGGTGATGTCTCATTGTAGTTTTGATTTGCATTTCCCTGATGATTAGTGTTGTTGAGCATCTTGCATCTTTTTATGTGTCTGTTGGACATCTGTGTGTCTTTTTTGGAGAAATGTCTGTTCGTGTCTTCTGTCCATTTTTAAATTGGATTCTTTGTTTTTTGGGTGTTGAGAGGGACTTTTTCTTGAATGTCTTTTAAACCAAAATTATGATGGTAGTGTACCTAGTAGAACAGTAAAATGACTCTTCTTTGGCTATCTTATGTCAGATTTCCTGGAAACACACTCTGACACGGAGATTTGTGTACAACAAATTTACTGGGGAGTGTGAGATGGGACTAGCACCTGTGGAAGGAAGGCAGGAAGGAAGCAGGACTGGGCAGTTCCAACATAGGCCTCACATGATCCCCTGGAGAGCTCTGGAGTGAGCTCTTGAGTCAAAAGTGCCAAGTCTTTATACCACCATGTTGACCCTTTTGGAAAAGGGTTGGCGACCTTGGCCTAGATGACATTTTTTTGGCTGAAGGCAATGACTAGAGAGTGACTCAGCTGAGAGCTATTGCTGCCAACATTCCCAGCAGCTGGAGGAGTGAGTGCCTCAGTTCTGAAGAGGTAATTTGGATGACATACCATGGCACTGACTATTTCTGTACCAACAGGATTGGGATACTGGTTAGATTAACTTAAAAACTCAGTTAAAGAGGGGAATTATAAAAAAACAATACATATATCCACAAATACTTTGTTTCAACTTACAATATATCAATGTGTATTTATTTGCCAATCTTTTAATTACAGGAATAAGGCCTTTATTTGAGCACAGACTCTCTGGTTGATGTTTTATATCTTTCACAAATGACATAAAATCATTGTGTAAAAAATTTAGAGATACTTGTGAAATGTCTTTTTATACATAATTTGAAAGCAATATTTTTAGTGATATGCGTTTATTATGTCTTAGTTTTAAAATTTGATTTTATATTTTATCATAGTCTAAATGCACATATATTTTAAAGTATCACATAGTTCTATAAACCTTACAATTAAAAACAGCACCCCTCCCCACCTTTGAGTCTGCTTTCCATAGGCAACCACTTTAACTCTCTTTTTTAAGCTGGATTTACATCTACACATCTACCTCTATGTTTATATTGTTATTTTTGTCTTGATTTTTCAGTTTAGATAGTTTCCATTGATGTCTGCTGTAGAAATTGATGATTTAGTTTTCTTATATCCTTTTCTTTTTTTTTAAAAAGATTTTATTTATTTATTTGAAAGAGAGAGAATGAGAGAGAGAGAGAGAGAGCACATGAGTGGGGGAGGATCAGAGGGAGAAGCAGACTCCCTGCCGAGCAGAGAGCCTGGTGCAGGACTCGATCCCGGGACTCCAGGATCATGACCTGAGGCGAAGGCAGTCGCTTAACCAACTGAGCCACCCAGGCGCCCCACTTATATCCTTTTCTTATATCCCATTCTTCAACATACACTCTCCACCTTGTCTTCCAAGTGTGGTTATGTTCTAAAAATTGTGGTTTATATTACTGAGCCTATGCTATTATCATTATACCTGTGGTTTATATTATTGAGCCTATGTTACTATCATAGCTAAACATACCATGTGGTATGTTATGATTGCATTTACTTTTCTATGTAACTTTTATGGTTTTGTTTTGTTTTGTTTTGTTTTTTGAGTTAGTAGTTAGTACCAGAAGCTCTCTATGCTTCAATCTTTTCAGCTGTAAAATGGGGAAAATAACTGTACCCACCTCATTGGGTAGTCACAACTATATAAGTGTTAATTACTAGTTTTCACTGACTTTTTTTTAATGTATCAGTCCCTAATTCATCTCAAACTGACAACTGTAAATATCCTTTTAATGCACTTCACCATGTATTAAGTGCTCAATGAATAACTGTTGAAAGATATGCATAGCTAATACTTTAATCTGCACTTTATGAACAGCAAAATAATTTAATTGAGAGAACAATGCTTTCAGAACTGGGAGGCCTTGTTCAAGGCCTGGATCTGCCTCTACCTGGCTGTATGACCTTGGACTAGCATATTTGATCACAGTTTTATAATCTGCAAATGAGAGAATTGGATTAGATATCCCTAGGGTAACTTCTAACTCTATAATTCTATTAATGAAATAAAGGATATGCAGAAAATACCAAACTCTGTACAATATAAGATTGCAATGATATTAACTGCTACCACTTCTAGACGAAAACCTCCAGAAGACATTTTAATAACCTGTCAGGGAAGATTATGGAGGCATCACGCACACTGTGGATAAAGGAGAATTTTGCTTAGTCATTCTGTCCCAGCAATTGTCCTACCTCTTTGGGACACCTGGTTGTAATTTGAGGGAGCCACCACTAAATGTCGCTATAGGTTACATAACAGTGGTCAGGAGAGCTCTAAGTGTCCCTCTACAAGCCACAGAGCTACTACCATGTAGTCTCTGTGCAGATTTAGAACTACGTACTTAAATACTTAATACTTAAACTCAAACATAAGGAAACACTAGATGGAAATTATGATTTTATTTTTTTTAAAGATTTTATTTATTTATTTATGAGAGAGAGAGAGAAAGCACATGGAGGGGGGAAGGGTCAGAGGGAGAAGCCGCCCTGCCAAGCAGGGAGCCTGATGCGGGACCGGATCCAGGGACTCCAGGATCATGACCTGAGCCGAAGGCAGTCGCTTAACCAGCTGAGCCACCCAGGCACCCTTAACTATGATTTTAAAAAGCAGATGGTTAAACCTTCTCAAATGCCCTTTACTTCTTCCATTTGCCTTTTCCCTCAGAGGCGGTTTCTGTATATCTAGTTACTGGTGTAAATTGGGTAAGCTGGTATTTAATGGAACTCCCAACTGAATAGTTGCTTGACACTTTGGCCTATATATTGATGATTTTTTTCTCTTCAAGATAAAGACAGTAAGCCACAGAAGGAAATACGGAATTTTCTGTTTCCTGGTTCTTGCTTCTGTTGTATCTCTGAGCTTATCTGGAATCCTAGGCACTTACTGTATTTCAATGATTTTATGAAAATATGTGCATATTTTAACATTAATATTTTCATATTTTAACATTTCTGAAATTGTAATGCTTTATATGATCAATGGCAACATATAATTAGTGGCATTTTTTCTTTTTTAGTGATGTCTTATGTAATAAAATGCTGTATCTGCTATTATGGTATACCCATCTTAATTTATTAGTTTAGTGCTATGTCAAAAATTGTTTGATAGATAAACTTCCTTTTCTAGTCTAAATTTTTAAAAAAGGCTCAGAGTGGGGGCGCCTGGGTGGCTCAGTCAGTTAAGTGTTTGCCTTCAGCTCAGGTCACCATCTGATCTCAGGGTCCTGGAATGGAACCCCACATTGGGCTCCCTACCCTACTCAGTGGGGAGTCTACTTCTCCCTCTCCCTCTGCCCCTCCTCCCCTGCTCATGCTCTCTCTCTCTCACGCTTTCTATCTTTCTCTCTCTCAAATAAATAAATAAAATCTTAAAAAAAAAAAAGGCTCAGAGTGGAAGAGAAAACAATATTTACTGAATATCCACCAGGTGTCTGAGCTAAGTGCATATATGATCATATTTAATCCTCACCATGCTGTGAAGTGGGGTTTTTTTGTTTGTTTTCATTACACAGTCAGGGAAACTTTACATTTTAGAGTGAAGGAGGCCCAGAAAGTTCAGTAACTTGTACAGAGTCATGCTGTTACAATGGATCACTATTCAAGGCAGTGTATTTATGTATTTTGACTACAAGTCTTATACTTCTACTACCATATTAATTACACTGATATTTTGCAGTACACTGCTTCTCTTTAACAGCCCGTGGCACCCAGCCCTCTTTGAACAATGTACAGTTGTCCTCTGGTAGCCCTTTAAAAATGTTGAGATGTCCAATTAAACAGTATAGAAATGGTTTTGCTGAACTTGCTGAACTTAATTCTTTGTGATCAAAAGGATGGAGTGAGACTTGATGTCCCTGAGATGTGAATTGTTCTCTCTTATGCCATGGGCTTCCTAGAGTAAACAGTGTCCCTGCAGCTTGGGGTACAGGCACAACTCACTCAGGGCATTTGGATTTCCTTCATCTTCTGGCAGACCACTCTAGGAAATGGTTTTCAAAATGCCTTGGGGGAAAAAAAAGGCTTCTAACTTAGAGAAAGCTGGTTTATCTATTTTAGAATATGGTTTCAATCAGATTTCACAAGTGTCCTGGAGATCCAGTCTGTATGTGTTGTTGATGGGAAGGAATTAATTGGTCTTCCTTAACTTCCCAAGGGGCAAGGATGAGGAACCAAGCAAATTTCTTTCAAAGGTCTTTGTTGTAATAGTCCCTTGCATGCAAATGACACTCACTGGTAAAATCAAAAAGGACAAGAGAACAAAGGCAGTTTATTGGTCATTATTGTGTTTGCACAGGCCTGGGGTAGCTAACTTTTCATTTTCCTGCAACTCTTAGAAAATGCTGAAATGCATTCTCTTCTAATTCCTCACCTCATGTCCTGAAGGCCATTTGTTGTCCATAGCCTGTACTTAGGTTTCCCATTTCTAATCCTTTTTATTTCAAGTTCTCCTCATTCGTGAATCTAAAAACAAAAGATTAGCAATCTGTTGGAAGTACTGTTCCATTCATTTGTCTAGGAATTTGTCATTAAAATATTCCTTTTATATCAGCAACTTGGCGTCTTATGATGATAAATGATCTTTTGTCCTATTTTGCAATGATTTCCCAAATAGAGGGCATATGACTATAGTATGTACAGGATATAGTAGCCAAAAATTCAAGATTGCTAAGAGATGAGTTGATCACAATTTGCTTAAAGTTTCCGTGGCTTAAAGAGATTACTATTTGCTGAAGCAATTTTGAAATGATGAGTTTAACTTCCCATCTCTTAAAGGAGGTAATGACTCTTATAGGCTATGTGGGGTGAAACCCATTGGATAAAACCCATTTTCACCCATTCAGAGCCATCCATCCATCTTTCTAGTGATGGCTCTGGGAAGGAAGGCCAAGTGACAGCCATGAGGCTTTTCATTTGTCTCACATTCTTGAATCTTCTCTTGAAACTGATGAGTTATATGGGTATATGTGGCAAAAGATGAGAAACAAACAGGGTTCTAGAGGGGAGGGGGGTGGGGCAATGGGTTAGCCTGGTGATGGGTATTAAAGAGGGCACTTACTGCATGGAGCACTGGGTGTTATACGCAAACAATGAATCATGGAACACTACATCAAAAGCTAATGATGTACTGTATGATGATTAACATAAAAAAAAGGAATAGAAGTCACCCAGTATCTTTATAAATACTAAAGTCAGGGGCATATTTCAAACCTTATGTGCTTTCTTGACTGAATTTCACCCATTTATTTAATCATTCATCTCTTTAATTGTTCAACAAATATTTATTGAGCACTGCCTATGTTTCATGCACTGTGCCATATGCTGTCACTGACATAGTTCCTGCCTTTGGGGAACTAATATTCTGTGAAGGGTGCAGATGAGTAGACAGTTAAAGTGTACTGTGATAAGCAGTCTCACAGGGATTAGTATGGTATGAGGTAGGAGCACAGAGAATGGGATTCTAGTTCTGATTTGGAAGATCAGGGAGAGTTTCTTTGAGGAAGTGCTCTCCTAGGTTTCTTTTAGGAAGTGCTATTCTATGATAACACTCTGGCTCTTCTCCTCCTCTGACTGCTTTTTCTTAATTTCTTTAGTTGGTTCTTCTTTCTCTTCATCTTAATAAATATCAAAAATTGTCCCAATTCCTTATTTCTTATAATCACATATTTTCCTAGGCACTCTCAATTATAACTTGGTTTCAACTATTCTTATAAACGGTTGGTGCCTAACTATAACTAGTCTTAGACTATTAAGAAGAAAGCTTTATGACTTGAGAGTTTTCTGTAGATGAATAATAAAATGTGATGGGTAAGGAAGAGAGACAAGTCAAAAAAGACATTGAGATTTGTGGTTGAAAGAGGGAATATGATGGTCTCACCATTAAGCAATATATGAACAATTGGTGACAGTTTTTCGGGAGGGGCATACAATGTGTTCAGTTTTGGATAACTCAAGTTGGAGATGCCTGTGGGACATTCCAGTGCAGATATTTAATATGCAGTAGATATTTAATAAAATCATGAATTTGAAGCTTGGGGGGGGGGATCAGGGATGAACACACACATTTAGAATGATCATCATATACTAGTAATTGAAGCCATAGAAGTAGATGGGTTATGTTCATATTCAACAAATTAAAAAAAAAATCTCCATACCAGCCATTGTGACATTTAGAATAGGAATATGAATATGGTATGGCCTCTGTTTCCAAACAAGAGGCAGGGGCATAATCAAATAAGTGCAGTATAGTGGGGTGAAGTTTATTGTAGAAATATGTACAAAGTTTAGAAGTGGCACAAAGTAAAAAGAGATCACACAGGAAGAATAAAAGACATAGAAGAGAAGAAAACTAGGGTCAGAACTCAGTAGAACTTCTCCAAAGAATATGGGAAGCTTCACAGATTTGCCTATCATCTCTCAAGGCACATGTCACATCTCATTCATCAATATCCTCCCAGCAGAACCCAGCCTAATGCCTGCAACATAAGTGCTCAGCAATGTTTGTTGAATAAATGGGCCCAGGGCAGTTGGAAAGAACTGAAAATAAAAATGAAGCATGGGATTTCTGCAAGCCCTGGGGAACACTTTAATCATCTCTTATTAGCCTTTCACTTGGAGAGCTTGTGCAGGTGGAACTCAAAATAAACTCTCTGAAGAAATGAAGATGCAGCAATTTAGAACGAGGACAAGGACTGCATCTGGCAGTGCTCTAATTATGAAATGTGCTTATGGCAAGCTAGATCTTTTTATTTCTGGTGTACAGTAAAATTGTGTAGCCATTGATTTTTTGGTCAAACCATCACTTACAGTGTCTGAGATAATGGTGCATCATCTTTTATTTATTAACGGCAGTGTTGGGCTTTTAAACAGGAACCCATCACATTGGGCCTTGCACTCTCTATTATTGTTGTGTGTCCATTTAAGTGATTTGTAATAGTCAGTGATTATGAAAATGTCTTTCTTTTTTGACCTTCTTCCTCCCTTCCTCCCCACCCTCAAATTTACACATCAGCAATTCATCAGCTTGGATTACAAATTAACATAGTTGGTTTCCTTTTCTTTTTCTTTTTTTAAAGATGGATATATTTAGGTATATACTAGTACACGGAATTATCATGAAAAAGAGAAAGAAAACATTATGTTAAAGCCTTATGATAAAAGATATCCCCACCACTCTGCTAGTCAGAACCCCTCCAAAGATTGAGCACCTTCAGCTTCATTGCCCAAGGCTGGTACCAATTTAATTCCCATCTTTCCTGAGAAGTTTGAAGGAGGGACTTTTATCATTAAGCACCTACAACTAGGCTTGAGACTAATATACTTCATAGCATGAGTCATTATCCATCTAGTTTAACCAGGAGCATGAAGATTTACCAGTTTGTAATAACCCAAAGATTATTCAAGGGATGAAAGGCCAATCCCTCCTCCCTGCTCCCAGCCACTTGCTCTTGTAGAGTCCAGGCTTCAAGTAACTTTGTAGCTTTTTCCTTCTTTCCTATTCACCATTATGGGCTTAGTGGCACAGAGATAGCCCTATAAATGGGTATTTGTGAAGTCTGTAGTTATATAAGTGTGGCTGGAGACAGAGCTGGAGAAGAAGTCCTGAGTTCTCAGAAATAATAATAATAGTACGCTGTATTGAGCACACGTCCTCTTAAATTCTTACAAAATACTCTAGGGTAAATGGTCTCATTCACATTTTACAGATAAGCAATTGAGGCTCAGAGAACTTAAGTGATAAGCCCCAGTCCCCATACAATGGGCAGAGCTAGGATTTGGGCCCATTCCCTTTCCATTAAGCTGCCCTGCTCCCAAGAGGGACATCTCTGGCCTCATCATGCTTTTATGTAAGAGTCTTTTAGAAGAAGGTGTCACATTGCTAAGAGATGTGTAATAGCCATGGCTTTCTTCTCTGTTCTTAGGAAGGCAGGTGGTGATGTTCCAGGGTGGAGGTGGGAACGGGGAGGAACGCAACAGGGAGGATGAGTGTGAATATTGGTAGCAGCCAGTAGTTGGCTGAGGAGGTGGATTCTCTTCTGTTCCCTTCATTCATGAGTATGAGGAGTCAGGAACTGAGAATAAGTTTAATGACAACACTTCTCCCTATATCCAGGAAATACACAGTCTTAGGAATGAAGGATAATTGGAATAATTAATTTGGAGTAAAAAATCCTGTCTAAGGATTTATGACCAGGGTGAATTATGTTAGTAATTTGGAAAGGTATGCTCTCGGCTCCTCAAGGGCATAACTCAGTTCCAGGGAAGTCTACAGCCCTATGCAGTGTGAGAAAAGGTATTTCCTCCTGTGAACTATTTTCTTTGTTCCTTGGTGCTCTCTCTGGCTTTACCTTGTGCCAGACCTGAAAATCTGGAGCTGTCAGCTCAAGTCCAGTCCCCGCAGAGAACAGTGGCAATGTTCCAATTCCTTATGGTAGATGATTCTGCATGGAGGGTAATATTTATGGCTTTGTTAACTGTTGGACCTATAGAGGTGGGCTCAGGAAGGCCAGAGGCGCTTTAGTGGATGATGGATGTTTGTTTAGAGTGATGATCCGGGGAACCAGGTTACAGTGCAGCCTCCCAGCAGCGAACAGTCCTAGTCCAGAACATTCCCTAGAGGAAGAAATTGGTGGTTCAGCCGTAGCCCAGGGTCAAATATGACCAAAGATGATGACCATTTGCCTTGGACTTGCTGTTTACCTCAGAAAGTCCATTTTCTGACAGCTTTGTGTGTGGTATGCATCTCCCTGTCCACTTCCCTGATATATCTGAAGATGTGGGTGATTGAAGGGGCTTATATCTTTGCTTCCACCCGGCCCGGGCCCCATGACTCAGTCAGTTGATCATCACCCTGACCTTAGTGTTAATATTTATTTCTGAAGAGTAAAACAGAGTAAATGTATCCAAGTATCAATACCATTATGTATACAAAGTGTTTTGAAGTACACGATTTTCATCTCATCCTCATAATAACCTTCTATGTGGGTAGGGAAAAGTCTATTATGTTCTCTTTTTTAAAATTTATTTTTAGGGGCTCCTGGGTGGCTCAGTCGTTAAGCGTCTGCCTTCGGCTCAGGTCATGATCCCAGGGTCCTGGGATCGAGCCCCGCGTCGGGCTCCCTGCTCAGCAGGAAGCCTGCTTCTCCCTCTCTCTCTGCCTCTCCCCCTGCTCATGCTCTCTCTCTCTGTATCTCTGTGTCTCAAATGAATAAATACAAAAATCTTTAAAAAATTATTTTTATTTTTTTTAGAGATTTATTTATTTATTTGAGAGAGAGAGAGTGCATGTGCAAGTGTGCAAGTGAGGGAAGGGGCAGAGGGAGAGAATACCTAAGCAGGCTCCCGCTGAGTGCAGAGCCTGACAGGGGGCTTGATCTCATGACCCATGAGCTGAAATCAAGAGTTAGTTGCTTAACTGACTGAGCCACCCAGGTGCCCTATTATGTTCTCTTGAAGATGGAAGCCAGTGATTTAATCATGGTTATGAAAATAGTAATTAGGGGAATCAGGACTAGAGTCAGGTGTTTTTAATTCCTAGATCTGTACCCAGAGGCAGACAAACTATTGCTTGCAGGATAAATCTGGCCCACTGCCTGTTTTTGAACAGCCTGCAAGCTAAGAGTGGTTTTCACATTTTTAAGTAGTTGAAAAAAAGCAAAAGAAGAATATTTCATGACACATGAAAATTCTATGTAATTCAAATTTCAGTGTCTATAAAATAGTCATTTTGTAACACAGCCATCCTTATTCATTTATCTATTTTCTATGACTTCCTTCATGCTACATTGATGCAGTTGAGTTGTGACAGAGACCTTTTGGCTCCCAAAGTCTAAAATATTTACTATCTGTCTCTCCATAGGAATGGCTTGTCAATCACTGTTACAGTTGATTAGTAAGGAGAGATACTGGTTATGTACTATGATATTAAAATGCTAGGGCTACCATAAAAAGCATAAACTGGGTGGCTTAAAACAACAGAAGTTTATCGCGTCACAGTTCTAGAGGCTAGAAGTTCAAAATCGATGTGTCAGCAGGGCTGTGCTCTCTCTGAGACTGTGGTTAGAATCCCTCCTTGCCTCTCCCTAGCTTCGGGTGGTGGCCAGCAATCCTCAGTGTTCCCTTGTTTGCATCTTCATCCATCCAGTCTCTGCCTCCATCATCACATGGCTGTCTTTACCTCATCATCCCTCTGTGTCCAAATATCCCCCCTTTTTTTAAAAAAAGATTTATTTATTTCTTTGACAGAGAGAGAGTACACAAGCAGAGGGAGCAGCAGGGAGAAGTAGGCTCCCTGCAAAGCAGGGAGCCCGATGTGGGGCTCAATCCCAGGACCCTGGGATCATGACCTGAGCCAAAGGCAGACACTTAACTGACTGAGCCACCCAGGTGCTCCTGAATTTCCCCACTTTTTATAAGAATACCAGTTGTATTGGATTATGACTCGCTCTAATGGCTTCATCTTAACTGGATCATCTGTAAAGGCCCTATTTCCAAATAAGGTCACATTCACAGGTACCAGGGGTTAGGGCATCAGCATCTCTTTTTGGGGGACACAATTCAACTCATAACACTTTTCCCACTATAGAATATTTTTCCCACATTGGGATTACTCTTCCTTCTTTCCCTGCCTAAATCCCTTTGTTCCTCCTTCCCCACTTCTTCCTTTTTCCTCCCCCCCTTGCCTCCCTCACCTTATTCACTATACATTCAACAAACATTTATGAAGTCCTTACTGAGTCTCATTCTTACGCCCATTACTGTGCTAAAGTATAGGGTACAAAGATGATAAAGAGTTGGCCTCTGGCCTCGATGAGCTTACACTACAGTAGGGATCAAGTCCTATCAAGGCGTTTATCATAAGGGACAGTAGAGATTACAGTCAAGACTTGGAGGGATCTTAAGGATCTAAATTCCCAAATATTGAGTAATAATCTTTCAAAACAATTGATGTACTCCTGGTATTTAAAGTATCACAGCTACTGACTCCAAAATTATAGAGGCTAATAGACATAGAATTTTAGTGTAGCGTTTCCTTATTATTCTTTTAAAGTCAAAATGTACAGAAATATTCTGCTCCTCTCATTTGTCCAGTTCTTTCAATCCCTCTTCCCTTTAGCTCCTACCAGGTCAGATTAGGATATTCTGCTCTGGGAAGAACAATGGGATGACCCTGATTAGGGGCATCTAGCCTTATTATATTACGTTGATGGCTTTAAGGAGACCTGGTCCGCAGCTTTGAGAGAGGAAGCTTGACGCCACTCAGTGGGTGTCATTTGTCCCAGAATGTTGTATTTTGTTGGGTCTTCATTGAGGCTCTTTGTTCCTCTGCTCTCTCCTCCTGGCACTGATTGGCCATGTTCATATACTGTCATGAAGTGCATGAAATGTGTTCAGAGAGCTTGTCCTCTCCTCGTCCCAGAGTGTACCATCTCCCTCATCTCATAGGATCCTCCTGGTTAGGGTCAGGGGCATGAGGGTGCAGCCAAGGGAGAGAGTCTGTCCTCTTCATGGCAATTCTGGTGGGGGCTGTTTGTGGACAGCAGCCTTGGGTCCCATCATTTTTTACTTCTGTGCTCTTTGTAAGCTGTGGAATTCCTTCTGCTTTCTGCACAGAGCTTCTGACTGGTTTTCTGCCCCAAAGATGCTAACCTGGTGAAACATCGAAGATCCACTCCCTGCAGGAAAGGGAGCTGGTACTAAAAAGTAACACCTCTTCTCCCCCAGTGTCATTCTTTTCCTAGAGTTGGCAGTTGCTGCCAAACTTATCTTTGTATTTGGACTTTATATATACATTTCTCAGCTTATTTTCCACCTAGCCCTTTTAAGGGAGATTTAAAAAAATATCTTTTATATAATTCAGAATGAATGCAAAGGCTCATTAGCTTTTATAAAGGGTGCTGAGTAAGAAAAAAATTAGTGTTTATTAGTAAACAAACTTTGACATTGATATTGTCAGATTAGAGCAGCCTCACTTTGTTAGTTTTTAAATGAATTTCTTATTGTACTTTGATGATCCCAGAGTAGAGTTCTCATAGCACAATTTGAATCTCAGTTTGACTACTTTCTAGTTAAGAAAACTTAGGCAAGTCACTTAACCTTTCTGTTTCTTGGTGTCCTACAATGAGATTAATAACGCTACATTATAGTGTTGTTTGGAAGCTGAAGTGAAACAATGTGTGTCAAGGGGCTTTAGCGATTGGAAGTTGTATGTAAGTATCAGAAGGCATTAGTATTGTCACTAATCAAAATTATACTTATGGAAATTCAAAGACACTTTTTCCTTTCTTGTGAGGTCATAAAAGGAATAGTTATCAGTGCTGTTAACTTCCTTTGGGTATAGATGAGACCACTGATTCTCAAGGGATGGCTCCCAGATCAGGAGCATCAACCTTTTTTTTTTTTTTTAAAGATTTTATTTATTTATTTGAGAGAGAGAGAGAGAATGAGAGAGAGCACGAGAGGGAAGAGGGTCAGAGGGAGAAGCAGACTCCCTGCTGAGCAGGGAGCCCGATGCGGGACTCGATTCCGGGATTCCAGGATCATGACCTGAGCCGAAGGCAGTCGCTTAACCAACTGAGCCACCCAGGCGCCCCAGGAGCATCAACCTTACCTGAGAATGTGTTAGAAATGCAAATTGTTGGACCCCACCCCATACCCTCTACATGAGAAACTCTGGGAGGTGGGGCCCAGCAACCTGTTTAACAAGACCTCCAGGTGATTCTCATGCCACTAATGTTTGAGACCCACTGGCTTAAAGTTATGCCCAACTGGCTATGTGTAAGTTCTGATTTTGCTGATTTTTAAAAAAATCTGGCTTTCCTTTCAGACATGGAAGGGATTCTGAAAAAACATAAATGTGTGCACCTAAGATTGAGTTGCCAACATTAGTTGACTTCCCACAACATGCCTACCAGCTAGGTGTCCCATTTTCAGCATTGACATAGATCTCAGGATTGGAGGTTCTTGAAGCATCACCTTTGTTAGACACAAATTTGTCAGATCTTGGCAGGGACCCAGTGAGGGGTTTTTAAGGTGCTCCCTCTCATGTGGGATAGTAAGAATCGAATGAAATGGCTATAAACTATTTAGGGAAATTCAATAGAGCTGCACTGAACGTGATTCCTATTTTTGCTATCCCTGAATATCAGGTGTTGTCTTCCTTTAAGCAGTCTTTAGTCTTCCACACATGAACACCCACCCATTAATGAGCCTGGGCCCCACTCCTGAGGTGCTCTGCCAGGTGTCAGAAAAAGTCAAGTGCCCTATTGTACACCCTGTATTTTCCCATCCTGTCCTACAACTGCAGCTGTGCCATAGCTGTCACGACAGACAGGTGGTCGGTAGTTACTTGGGTAAAGTGAAAACCAGAGCTGTAAACTTAATTAAGCTGGAGGAGGGAAGGTGGTGGGGAAAATATTAGGGAAATCATGGTGCTATTATGTTGATCCACAAGGGCAGAGGCACATGGAAGGTGTTTAACAAGTATTGAACGAATGAATGAGGAATGAATTTTGTGTTTTGGGAGCTAACCTGCCTATTTAACTTAAGAGCATCTATCTTATCCCAAATGAACAGACATTATGCCTTGATTGGATGAACTATTAGATATGTTTCATTTTAAATGCAGACATAAATAGATTTGATCTTTCCATGGTTTGAATTTCCTCCCATCAGCTTTCCCTTAATTATCCACAAGTGTTCCAAACCTTCATTAGCTAAATAGGATGCAGATGATGGTCATTAGTCTGGGATATAAATCCTGCTGGCACATTCAATGGCTTTTCACTTGGTTAATTGAAATTTTCAGTATTCATGGACTACAAGAAAACACTGTAATTTTATCATTTATTCAGGGGTATAATTTTTTTTCCTTTAGCTGGTTGTGTTTTATAATCATGCACTTAAAAAATATGAATGCCACACTTTGCCTGGAGGGATGCCACTATTTTCAGTGTACATGTATCAATACTAGCTTGCTAAAGCATGAAGACCAAATGGAAATTTATACTTTGTCTAGAAATCCTAAAATTGGCTGACTGTAATGTCTAAGAAAGCATCCAAGTAGTGTGCACTTTTGAGACCCATTGATTCATGTGTAAATGACTTCCAAATTGTTAGTAATATGAGTAAGTCTAGTTCTGACATCTACCAATGAGTGCAAAGTCATCCACTGTGTCTGTGTGGTACAAATGGCAGGTATCAAATGGAGATGCCTTATGCAGGCATCATTCCTTTAAATGGTGCTTAGCTTTCAACTGTATTTGACCATTTATCAAAACTAGCTGGCCTGTTTGGTGGTGTCTGGCTGGGCAT
Source organism: Eumetopias jubatus (assembly GCF_037043125.1). Taxonomy (NCBI): domain Eukaryota; kingdom Metazoa; phylum Chordata; class Mammalia; order Carnivora; family Otariidae; genus Eumetopias; species Eumetopias jubatus. The sequence goes on from NW_028274808.1 coordinate 136,861,698, forward strand.
GAAACACACACACACACACACACACACACATACACACACGTACACACACATAAAGGAACAACTGATGCTTGAAATAAAATTTTGTAACATTACCATCTATCTCAGAGATTCAGTTTCTGAATTCTTTAATTTTTGTAATCCAGTACTTAAGCAATTCTCTTGCACCTGACTTTGTTCCAGTTTAATCAAGTAAGCATCATAGGTTTGCTGTTTTTAAAATATAAATCTTAGTTGTAGACATTACATGGAAGAAATAAGCTCAGTAGAGTTAGAGTCTATCTGTTTCTGTTTTTTTTCTAAACCTAATTTAGTGGAACTGAGACAACATTGTAATCACTCTCAGAGGTAAACTCTCTCTTAAAAAGGAGTGTAGAACATATGGAGTCTCTTTTCAGTGCTCATTTTGCAAACCACTCCCACCAGTGAGAATGGGATAAGCAGCTGCCCTTCTGGAATCTGTTTCTGTAGGGTGGACTAGTTGAGCAGTCAATTGCTGATTCTCTATTTAGGTTCTCAGACCAAGGCCTTATCATGCCAGTTTTTCATCCTAAGTCACTCTTCCTTCTGGGTTGCTTTTGCCTTTCTGCCCACTTGGAATATTTCTATAAATGATTATTAATGTTAATTTAAGGATGTTGTGTTTAACCACCTCACCTTCTAAATAGACCATTATTTAATATCTCTCAAAATCAGATGTAGAGACATTTTATAAGATGCTTTTGTGGATCACCTGTAAAGCTCTCTCTAGCTGTGGAGGTAATCAAGAGCTGACCATGTTACTCAGTCAAATGTTCTTTCCTCAGAGGATGGAGGGAAGAGGTAGGCAGTATACTCATTGATTTCTAAATGATGTGTCTGATAAAATCAGGCCAATTTTCTTCAAATTAGCCAGGTTATCATGACCTAAAAGGACATGAATATGGGTTTCTTCATTTCATAATGAAGAATTCAAGACCTTATGGCCAGCTTCCCATCTTAAGCTCACAAGAGGTCTGCTAAAAAGGGACATTAGACCCAAGCACTTAGACTCCGGAGCAAGTGGCCCATTTGTTTATCTGTCTAGAGATTCTATCATAAAAGACCAGCAAACTTCTAAGTTCTAATAAGGGATCATGTTCAACTGAGTTAAGTCAGTCACAACCAGTATTTGCCCTTGGCAAAGTGTGTCAAAGTAAAGTATATTGTAGTGGACACAGCAGTGCTCCACACAGATGTCCCTGTTGCTAGGAGGGCAGCTGGCTATCTACTCTCAGCTGTCCACCGTCTCAGGAAATTGCCCTTGGCTGAAAATAGTCATCTTGCCCATGGTCATGCCCTCTTTCCAGGGCAGCTCTTAGCTCCACTCCAGCAGGGGACAAGTCTACCCCAGTTCAGGGCTCCCTGTTTGGTGGACTGAGAACTTTGTTGAGTTTTACCAGGGCCCAACTTCTTCCTGTGCTTGGTCCTGAACCCTTCCCTTTCCTTCCACAAGTGAAGTTCCTGAGAGCAGTCCCTAATAAACCTCCTGTATGCTAACCTCCATCTCACAGTCTGCTTTTTAGGGAGCCTCATGTGACCTATGTTTTTAGATCTTTTCCCATCACCATGAGTGTCCAATGTCTTTTTTATGTTAGTCTTCATTTCTCTCCCATCAAAATCTGTTTTTGAAATTTTTAGAAAACTTAAAAAACCCAAAGTAAAAAATCAGCTTGTAGAAAAGGATCTGATACACTCATTCCTTCTAAGGTGTAACAGACCAATAATTATAATACATGAAATTTTCAATTGTCCCCTTTGCATTGACTCTTATACCCTAGCATCCCTTGAGGGTTTGTCTATGATGATTCAAAGGCTGGTGTGAAAAGCAGGGCTCTAATAAGTGAAATTTCAGGTATCCGTATATAAATGAACAACAGTAGGGCCTCACCTTTCTAGATTCATTTGGCAAATTGCTACAACTTCTATGTATAATGCTGTTCACCCCATGCTGGTCACCTTGCCAACAGGGTTAGAAGTCAGTGCTCTAAAAAGTCGTTGTGCACCATTGTACTTGCACTCCTTTGACAAACACAGCGTCATGCAAACTTTGGTGGAGGAGACTCATTAGGGGTTTCCTCTTCAGTGGAAAAATATTGGATGCAACAGTCAAGAAGGTCACAGTGTGGGTAAGTCACCATGTTTTGAGCCTTTCATTTCCAGTAATTAAAGTGAACATGTTATTGGAAGGTTTAGAGAGCCCACCCAAAGTCATTTACAATAGCTGTAATTAGGAAACTGGAATGCCAGTTTCTTTCGATGGGAACGAAATGAGACCAACGGAGCGTATAAGTAAAATCTCCTTAGAAAATGGCCAAATTAAGGATACAGACGCTCATTGACCTATGCCATACTTCTTTCATACTCATTCCAGGTACTGAGATTTCACTGTACATTTGTCCTTTAGCTCAAGTGGTTCCTTTCTACAAATATAACATTTAGAGCTACTTGTATTAATTTTTTAGTGAAGCCAGTTTTACCCATCTCTAACTCATTTCTTCTCCAAACATATTTCTCAGGTCACCTGAGACTATTCTCGAAGGTAGAATGGTATTGTTTAATCTCGAAGATCATTTCCTCTGGGGCTAGAGCACTAATATCTGAATTCTTAGACACGATCCTTAATTTACTGTCCCTAGTGGTATATCTTAAACTTACTTAAAAATGCAATTAGTGTCTCTCAATTTGCCCCCACATGGAATCTTCAGTAGCTAGAATTTGGGTCCTCTCCAGATTTTGACTTTTCAACTTCTGTTTCCTGTTAAAAATTTAGTTACACTGGTCAAGGAATCAGGGTCATTTCCATGACTAGCTCTTCTTGAGTTTAGACCAGTGCTTCTCAATGGGGGGTGAATTGCCCCCCTCCAGGGGACTCCTGGAAATATCTGGAGACATTTTTGGTTGTCATGACTGAGGTCAGGGGATGGGGTATACTACTGAAATCTGGTGGGTAGAGGTCAGGGATGCTGCACAGCACAGCACACTCCCACACCCACAACAAAGAATTATCCAGTCTAAAATGTTCATAGGGTGACATTGAAAAATCGATAACCAAACCAAGCAGATAATAGACAATAGAAATATACTGAATAGAAACTGTATTTTACTACTTTTTGGGCGTCTTTTATTTCTCATTCTCCTCTCTCCCTAGGCTTTACTTTGTAATGTTATTATATGTGAGGCTGCTTTTCTGGCACTGCACTTCCAAAGCAGTGTTTTGGGGTAAGGACTGCAATTTCACCTGATGCCGTTTCTTTTCTTTTCTTTTTTTTGCCTCTGTTTAGTGCATATTTATTGGATACCTTTTTTCATGGAAGGCACTGGGCTAGATAATGGGGCTACAGCAATGACTAAGTCTTGTGGGGTCTGTATCTTCCCGGATCAGGAATCTGAGAGTGAACATTGAGGCCTCTCTCATAACATGGTGCTCATGTATACAAATACATAAATACAAAGAAAGATCATAAGGAAGGCATTTGATGGGAAGATTGCAGGTGGAGTGGTTCAGTAGCATGTTGAGAGCTACTGTTTCTCTTTCTTTGGCTTTTCTCTCTCCTTACTAGTTCAGTCTTTGAATAGCAAGCAAGAATCTTTCCTTCTATTCACAAGGAATATGGAAACAAGAGAAACTAAGATATACCTGGCAACAGCAAAGGACAAGACAGCATGGAACTTCTAGAATATATCCACTCCTGTCAACATGGGCTGTTATTTGTCAGGGTTGAAATTAGGTCAGTGGGTTTAATTATGGTAAGAAGAATGAGTGACATGCCCTCATTCTCTTTGAGCAAAGATGGCTGTTTTTTTTATGGGAGCCATTTTTTTCTTTTTCCTGATAATTCTGTTATGTTTGATTTTGTGAACTTTTCATCTTGCCCTTCTTTTTTCACTTTTGCTTTTCCTCTTTTCTTCCACCACTTAAAATTCTTCCCTTCTTTCCCTTTTCCACTTTTTTTTTAGAGGTTTTATTTATTCATTTGAGAGGAGAGAGAGAGAGAGAGAATGCACACAAGCTGGGGGGGAAGAGCAGAGGGAGATGCAGGCCTCCATCCCAGGACTGTGGGGTCATGACCTGAGCAGAAGGCAGATACTTAAACCAACTGAGCCACCTACACGTCCCATCCCTTTTCTACTTTTAATTCAAACTTTCTAGATAACTTTTAAACCTTCCCTCACAAACAAAATAAAAACACAAAAACTGCCAGCAAACCATATTTCAAGATCACACCAATCTAAACCTTGAATTTATTTTTTTCATTAAATATGCTTTTTTGTATGTATATCCACATCTGTGTTTTCTGTCCCTTAATGCTGCATATTACTTTGGATTAGAATATATGCTGGCTCAGGTTTTTAACTATCTCTAGTGCTTGTCCCAAAACAAAACAAAATCCTACAGGGGGGGTGGGTAGACATTTTTATGTTATGCAAGGAGAGAGTGTGAGAAAATTTATGTAGATTACATCTTCAAGCCATACCAATGTCTTTATTTATTTTACATTTCTTTTTTGACCCTATTCAACCGAAATAAAATTATCAGTATAAATATGTATATGTGTATGTACACACATAATATATATGTATATATTGCATATATATTTATATATATACATATGAATGTTTACTGCAGCATAGTTTGTAATGGCAGACAAGAATAAACAAACAAAAAGCAATAATAAAGGAACCCAAACGTGGAAACTACCAAATGTCCATCCATAAAGGAAAGCATACATATAAATATGGTGTATCTCTATTATGTCATGTGGCTATTGAGAAGAATGAGCCAATCTATATGAACTGACCTGGAAAGGTGCCAATACTATATTCTTAAATAGGATGATATGATCTCAAGAAGAAAAGAAATTTCTATATGTGCATATGCAATATAATGCAGGTAATATATGTCATGTAATTACATATAATGTGATATGTATTTGAATAAACAGAGAAAGTGTGGAAACATGAACACAGATTTTTTTTTTGAGGGAGAGAGAGAGAGCACACACATACGTGTGCGAGCAGAGGGGACGGGGGAGAGGGAGAGAGAGAAACTTAAGCAGGCTGCATGCCCAGGGCAGAGCCCAATGCGGGGCGCCATCTCATGACCCTGAGATCATGACATGAGCTGAAATCAAGAGTTAGGCGCTTAACTGACTGAGCCACCCAGGCATCCCGGATGAACACAAATTTTTATTATTGATTACCTCAAGAGGATAGGTTAGAAAAGAGATCGTCTCATTAAGAATATATATTTTGTAATTAAAGAAAAAGTAGACAGGTTTACTGAAAAAAAAATGTCTACCATTTATGTGGTTGATCATAGACATTTAACTCTTCATAGGATAGTCCAAAAGGAGCAAACTTGCATATTAATCCCAGCTGGCCTTGCATGCTAAAGTGCCTTTTTAGTCGTTCACGAGGCCAGGAAAATAAACAAAAAAAAATACATAAAAAGTAAATCGTATGGAAAGCAAATGTGTTAAAGAAAATAGAGATCAGATGACAAGATCTGGTACCACTGTTCAGATTCACAAATCTCTTAAATGGGGAGAAGCTTCCCTTCATCACTCAGGCTCATAATAGGTTTCATTTGAATGGTTTGGCATTTGACATTATGCACATATCTCTTCAAGTGAAAGAGAGAGAGTACCATGTGTGGGTGAGAAGGTGGGTTCTAAGGTCAGACTTCTTGGCTTTGATTACTCACCTCTTTCCAAGGTATGTGATTTTTGACAATTAACCGAATTGTGCTGTAGGTACCTAGTTTGTGAAACAAAGATAAATAAGAGTCCTTATGTCACTGTCGTTGTTGGCCCATAATGAATATTCCAACTTGGGTAGGGTGGTTGGTAGTGGGAGTACTGAAGGGCAGGCATTTTTTAAAATCCAGGGAAATCAATGGGGTCATAAGAAGTGGTGCCCACCATGGATTAGAAATTAACAAGGCAGAGTCAATATCATTACACTTTGATGATTCTAATGTGTCACCCACTTTCTGTTTCGTAGACCACCATTTTCAGCACATTGGCCAGCGAAAAGTCCTTACCTGACTGCAAAAAGGTAAGTCAGCCTCCAAAATTTCCAACTTGTTGTCAGAGTACTAAATGGCTTCAGAGTTGATGACATGCAGTTGAAAAGCTACGGATCAATGAGAATGTTCCAGTGACATGTCGTAGCTCTCTTTCTTCGGAGATGGAAATTTGAATGGTTCTCTTTAAGGGTGTGGAAAACTCTGTTATCATTTGACAGCATTTTGTTATCAAGTAGCTCTGGTTGCATATATTTATTTCTATCTCACTATTATCTGACATTTTATTCTGCAAGATGAGCATCAAGGGAGTCTGGGACAAGCTGCATTGCAGGCATCTATATCCTCGTTTCCAAATTTAAATGTAATAAACCTAAACTCAACACAATATAAAAATGATTTTGTATTTTGAAAGCTGATCATATAGCATAAAAATTTGGTTTGGATTCACCACAGTCAAGTTTGAGAAGCTGTCATGCTTTGCAAAAGGATTAGCCTCGCTAGCATCTGATGGAAGATGTCCCTGTAATGGATCTTGTCTGGAGACTGACTGCTATAGTGGTAGCAGCATGTCTAATTCCTGGCCTTCGCCGTCCGGGAGACTCTTTTATCTGCCTCTTTAATCTCAGGTTTAACTAGATCTTCTCCTTCTTGAGAAGAAAGAAGTGATTTCACAGTCTGAACAATGCAAATAAATTCTTTGACACTATCTATTGATAAGGAAAACCAGGTGCATAAAGAGTTGACCCGTGCCTCATATATTAGTAACTTGGCATTTCTTAGGGTTTTATAGCATGGCATTGTTTTGCTGTGCTGTTTCAGTTTCTGATTTTGCTTGATATGGAGAAAGGTAGCAAGGTAGCTGGGATCTTCATCTTTAAAGGTGATGTGAGATCCCACTATTCTGAATGCCATCCATTTCATTATCTTGGTAGTTTTTTATTTCCTATTGAATCCCCATCTTGATTGAGTTCTGGTCTGGGCTGTCTGAGATTGAGGTCCATGTTGTATTCTTAACATTACAGATCCTAGAAAATGGACTTCAGGGGTTCTCTATTCTCACCTTTCTCCCAGAGTGGAACTGCTCTTGATACCATGTATAGATGGACTTCTAGCCTCTACTTGGATACTCTATTAACAGGGAACCCAATGACCCTGACTGTTCACTAGTGAGACAAATCAAAGCATTAGAAAGTTCTTCATTTTATTGAGCCAGGATCTGTTTCCTTTTGATTTCTGCCTGATGTTTAAAGTATGAAGCCAGTTAATATGCTTTCTTCTGAATCTTCTCCCCAGCTCACCCCTGGGCTAATGATTTTCCTTCTTTATTTCTAGTAGAATATTATTATAATTGATTTCCAGAAGTATGGGCTGCTGGTTGCTGGCTATTTGGTTTCAATACTCGGCTCTCCCACTTACTTCTTATATGACTCTGGTCACATAAGATATCTGTGCCTCACTTTTATCACTGTAGAATGGGGATAATAATTGTACCTACTTCATAGGATAGATGAGTTAATATATATAAAGTGCTTAGAACAGTACTCAATACATAATCAGTGCTATGTTAGGTATTATTATTCCTTCTAGACTAGGTTATACTTTTTTTTTTGCATATTCTTTGTTACCAATGTCAAACATTATGTGTTGTTCTTCAGGTGTGGTCATTTTGGCAAAAGCACTTTGAGACATTTTACTCTTCATTCAGGAGCTTTCTTTGCATACTTGGTGTATGCCAGGTACAACATAAGAATGGGTTATGATGAAAGGACAAGCTATAGGCTTTCTTCAGTGTAACACTAATATTCTACTAATACAGTGTAAGATGGCATCAGTTTCTCTTTATCAGCCATGTTCCTCTGTGGGCCATGTGAAATTTGAAGTCCTTGCACATGCTCTTAAGACATTTTCACATGACCTGCTATTAAAACATGATTTTCTTTTATATTTATGTAAATGAGTCTTTGAGTATGAATATAGGCCATTATATTTATTTTATTCATTTTTACAATTTTGATCAATTGAGATAATTTATAAACCCAGTTCTGTTATCCAACTTATTTACTACCTCTCTCAGTTCTTGTCATGCACAAAGTAGAGTAGCATAGTCAGTATCTATGACTCAATTTGATTCATCCAGCACAGTTAACAAGTGATCACTGAGCACCTGCTATGTGACATGAACTGAAATATTATGGTGAACAAGTCACATATGACCTTTTCCCTCATAGAACGTATGGGTAGTCACTGGACAAGTAAAATTGTGATGGATGATATGATTCTTTTTTTTAAGTTGGGAGGTTACAAGATCTTACACGAAGGGAACCTAACCTAATCTGGGGTCAGAGAAAACTTTCCTGAAGAAGTGGCTTTCACACAGATATCCAAAGAATGAATGGGGTTTGGCTACATGAAGACAAGGTGGAGGCAGGGAAACACCAAGTATGAAAATCTGGAGAGGTAGAGAACTATAAGATGTTCAGAATGTCTGAAAATTGCAACTTGAAATAGAGAATGATAAACAGTGAGACAAAAAAGAAAAAAAAAGCCTGATCATGGAGGGGCTTGTAAAACCAGAATTTGGATTTATTTTAAGGGTAACAAGAAATTTTTACTTGGGAGGGTAGGTGTATGTGACCTGATATGATTTTTATTTTAAAATCATTTGGTTGCTGAAGAACAGAAGAAGCAAGATATCAGACATGAAGTCTAGGTCTAAGGCTATAATCTAGACAAGAGATGGTAGTGGCCAGGATTGGAATAATAGCATTGAAGATCAAGAGATATTTGAGTGATAAGATCAACAAGATATGATAATAGTTTAGATATATGGTAGAGGAAATAGCTAAGTATGATTCCTTGATTTCTGGCATGGGCAACTGGCAGAATAGCGTGCCATTTTCTTAGGTAATAGGGTCAGGGAGGAAGTTGATGAGTTCAGATTGGTACATGTCAGGTTTGTGGTGTTTGTAAGATCTCCCAGCAAAGATGACTAGCAGGGATCTGGGCATGTGGTTTTATAACTCAGGATACCGTTCTAGGATAGAAATATGAATATGGGAGAAATACACATATAGAGAATGGTTGACAGAGTGTTAATGGACAAGATTGCCCAGGGAATGTGTGGAGTGGAAATGAAGAGTATTTATAAGAATCTGGGAGTATTGGTATATAAGGCCTGGGAGAAGACTATTTCCTGTGAAGGAAAGTGAGAAGATAGAGCCATAGATGTTGGAAGAAATCAGAAGGATGTAGTGTCACAGAAATCAAAGCAATAAAAAAGTAAGTCATTAAAAATGAGGTAGTCACTTGTATCAAAACTTTTGCTGGGAGGTTAAGTAAAATTAGGACTGAAAAGCACCACTGGGTTTATCAATATTGTAGGTCATTGTTGGTTTTAGTGAGATCCAAGTGATGGGTGCAGAAGCCAGGTTACAGTGGGTTTAAGATTGAGTGAGGAAGGAAGTAGAAATGGTAGGCTAGTCTTTAAAAGAATGTGTTGCAAAAGGAAGGAAAGAGATAAGTAGTTGGTGGGGGGCTATTGGGTTGAGGGAGGGTCTCTTAGGTTGGGGTAGATTTGAGCAAGTGTGTTTAAATGCTAGAAAGAAGACAATAGAAAGGCAAGGAGATGCCAAAGCACAGCATTAACCTTAGATAGATGGAGGGACACATCTTGCTGTATAATGTCAGGGAAGGAAGAAAGGATAGAACACATATTATATGAAAGCAGGGAGCCAGAATAGGTCCTTATCATTAGACAACTCTGGTCAACTCATCCACTTTTTTGTTTAATTTTTTGATGGGGAGGTAGGATTATTATTCAACCAGCTTTGAGTCTATATAGCTATACTATTTCAGCAATATTTATTTAACCTACAGACATTCCCCTACAATATTTCGCATAGATAGTACCATGTACATAATCAACAATCTCTGGGCAGTCTTGCCTATTCAGATGGGGTCTATTTTAAGAATATTACTCTCAAATCTGTGTCTCAAGTAATGAAATCTCTTCTGAACCCTAGATCTTAGTAATCAGTTGTTGATTAACTAGAGGTCTTTTCCACTTTGTTGTCCCACAGACCATGTCTTAATGTAAATAAAGATATGCATTCTCTTTTACACATTTTCTCTCCCATCCTGAGCCTTCTTCTCTTATATTCACCACTCCAGTCAATGGCTTTACCATTCCAAGCTAGAAATGTCAGTGTCATCCTTGATTTCTCTTGTTTCTTTACTTCCCACATCCAACTAGCTATCAAATTCTGTAAATTCCATTTTGAGATGTCCCTAGAATCTCTCCATCATCTTTTTCCTTCCCTTATTCCTCCTTTGGAAGGTTGTAACAACTCCCTCCTTGCTCTTTTCTTATACCAAGTCTTTTCTTCTTCATTTCATTTTCCAAAACACTACCAGAGTTACTTTACAGAAAACAAACAACAAACACAACTGTTCATGTCAAATGTTATTTAAAAGCATCTAAGGGATTCAAGTTTTATTCAGAATAGACCCCATACTCCTCTGCATAACTCAACAAGTCATTCCCATTATCTTCAGCCTTATCTCCTGGTATTTTACTAGGTGCTGGAGTCTAGAGGTCTTGAGCAGACTGCTCCTGAATGCAAAACTTTTTGATAACTTTGTGCCCCCGTACAAACTGTTTCCTCTTCTTGAATGCTATCTTCCCTTTCTTGTCTGCTTGAAAGCTTAGTCTTCTATGGAGAGACTCCTCACATTGTCATTTCCTTTTCAAAGACTTTTCTTGGTTTCTTCAGGAAAGATGAGTGGTTTTACACCTGGAGTTCATAATGTTTTGTACTTACACCAAGGTATAACACCTAACAACAACCACAAAACTTGTCAAGTGTTTACTATATTCTCAGCCCTGTGAAAAGTACTTTACATGGATCCGCTTATTCAATTTTTATAACAGCCCTCTGAGGTAAGTAAAATTATTACTACCATTTACAGATAAAGAATTTGAGGCCTAGTGACATTAAAGAACTTGCTCGAGGGTACATCAGTAGCAGGTGTTGGAGCCAGGATATGAATCCAGGCAGTCTAATGTACCATTGCTTTAGTGTTTTGCTACTTCTTTCTGCCATTGGATTCTAAATACTTATTTATTGGTTCAGCTTCCCCTTAAACTATTATATCTTGGAGGGGAAGAAAAATAACGGATTCTGTTAGGAATAATAATACCCCCCTGGTGGTAAGAGCTCATAAAAGTTTACTGAATGAATAGATTTGCTGAATACATGATTGTCCATTAATGTAATATCATTCTGGGGCCATTTCGTTCAAAAAAGCAGGTTTGTTTTTTTTTTCCTGGGAGTTGAGAAAAGGATACTTATATTCAGGGTTTATTTTTGAAGGCAATTTCTGCAGTAAAATAAGGTGTTAATGGATAGCTGGGTGAGAGGGGGGCATGGATTGAAGTGTTTAGTTTAGTGAAAGATAACAAATATCCTACTTCCTAAACACTACATTACAGAGTTGTAAGAACCCCTGTTCTTATTTTCAGCCAAAGAACAGTTCACTTTTTAATTTGCAGAACCTAAAAGCATCTAGGAGGTACATGTGAATTCATCCATTTATTCATGATTATTTATTGGGTGCCTCTTATTGCAAGGCAGTTATTACTGTTAATATGTTATAGAGGAAAAATGGATATGCCAAGATATGAAGTGACTTACTCTAGGGCACATATTAAACTCCAAGTAGACTCTTAGAAGATAGGCCTAATTCATGTCTTCTCATTTCTTTCCTCTATAGAGGAAAGAAATAATCCCTACATTTCCTCTATAGAGGAAGGAAATAATCCCTACCTTATTTAACTAAAGTTGACTCATAGGGAGATGTGTACTGAGGGATGAGCAGCAGAGAAAGATCCTCAAGCATGTTCCATGTCTCCTGCTACCTGTTTTATGCTCATTGATATTTATATCTTTGTGTCTTGATACTTTTAAATCTCTCAGTGCAAGATATTCAGATCCACATGTGTCGACTCAGCTTTTTTTGTGTAGGGACATTCTATCAGAGCACTACTCGACTTCCAGTACTTTAATTTGAAGTAATGGGCAAAACATATATCCTTACCCCTTCTTGGAGGCTCTTGGCTCTGACCCTGACTCCCACCCCTGGGGTACAGGTCAGAGATAGGATAGGGGTGATGGACAGGTGAGGGTGATGGATGGGGTGAGGGTAAGGGATAAAATGAATCCCAGGGATGGGTTAAAGGTCAGAGATTTCTGTTTCACAAATTACTTGGAAATGAAAAATAGGCATTTTCTGGTTTGGTGTCAAAATGACCTGCCTTATCCTGTTGTAACTTTCATCTGTATATGGTAACCTAGAATCTCAGCCCAAATCCCTATTATCATAAAAATAGGTTCCTCAGGTTGGAGAGTTTATTTTAAAAATTCAACCATTTTGATGGTTTATTGTAACATTTTGGCTGGGAGGTGCTCCATTTCTCTCTCTGTATGTCCCTCTGTTCTCTCTCCCTGGACTTCTGATATCTTAACTCATGTCAATGACAATTCTTTCTTTTTAAAAAATTTATTTATTTATTTGAGAGAGAGACACACAGAGGGGGAGGAGAGGAAGAGGAATCCCAATCAGACTCCACACTGAGCTCAGAGCCCCATACGAGGCTTGGTCTTAGGACCCATGAGATCTTGACCTGAGCTAAAACCAAGAGTCAGATGCTCAACTGACTGAGCCACCCAGGCAGCCCTCAATGACAACTTTTAAAAATAGTATCTTTAGGAAATATATCCTTATCATATAGAAAATATTGGTTTTAGAGGCATCTGGGTGGCTCAGTCGGTTAAGCATCTGCCTTTGGCTCAGGTCATGATCCCAGGGTCCTGGGATCGAGCCCCATGTCGGGCTCCCTGCTGAGGGCTTCTCCCTCTCCCTCTGCCCCCCACTCATGCTTGCTCTCTCTCTCTAGTGCTCTCTCTCTCTCAAATAAATAAATAAATAAATATCTTTTAAAAAAATATTGGTTTTAGAATATATGGAAACCTAAAGGAAATCTATCTGTTGGTGGCAGTAATTTATAGGATTATTTGTGGTTGTGTTGACTGTGCTACCTATTCTACCCACCCTTGGCTTTGACTTGGGTGCCCTCCACTATTACCAATGGTGTATGAGTGTGCAGAGCATGTGCCCACATCATCTCTGAGCCTACTGTGTGGTATTTTTATTTTTAATAGACATAGGTGATGCTTCACTACCTTCATTCTTCCTTTAAGAAGAGATGATTAAGAATCTAGAATGTAATGGGCTATTGGAAAATTTAAGTTTTTCATCAGGGTTGATGAATAGGTCTCTGGGTAAAACACAGCCCAAGATAGTAATATCAGCAGTTAAGATACTTACTCACACTTGGTTCCTCAGCCTTTTGAAGCTATATTGTATCTGGCTTCCTCTTTCAAAGATCAAGACTTAATGTCTAGACAGTGTTCACTGACCTACACAAAGCTGGCTGGGCAGAGTCCCATGACTCTCAGCTTCTTGGCAGAATTTCTGGGCTGGTAGGTCATGGTGGCTTCTTCCCATGCTCTGAGAAAGGACATAAAGACCAGACCAACCCTGTCAGCATTGAAGAAATTCCTCTGTCCTCCCCTCCCCACCCCCTGAAAGACAGAAACCCATGTTCTGGAGCAGTCACAGTGAAGGGTATTATTTCAAGTAATTTTAAACACTGTTCACTTTTTAAACAGATTTTTTTGGAAGCTAGGAAGGTTCAATTTTGGCAAAGTGCTGTTTTTGCTGACTTGATGTAGTGCTCTCTGCTGGATAAAGGGTGATATATATATATTTGCAAATTTCTATCTTTTTTTTCATATGTGCCAACACAGGCCACTAATTTATGGGAGGGACAATTGCATCTCTTTGAACACAGGGGAAGCACTTCAGCCCTTCCTCTTTCCTTGCCTCCCTGCCTCCCCCTGCCTTACTCTCCCAGCCAAGAAAGAGCTCTTAGCACTGATTTGTAATATTTGGGATAAGATAGATGTTTCTGGATTCCATACACTCTTCTTTCATCTCTTTTTGTCTGGTTTTGGTTTTTATTGTTACATTTTTCCAATCCTACTCTCCTGAGATGCAGTATGGGGCAGGTGTTAAGAGCACAGGCTCTAGAGACCAATTTCTGTGACTGGAGTCCACGCTCCACTACTCATCAGCTCTACAACTTTGTCCAAATTACTCAGTCTCTCTGTGCCTCACTTGTCTCATGTATAAAATGAGACAAGTCATGGTATCAACCTATAGAACTGCTGTTAAGGATGAATAGATGGATCCATGTAAAATTCTTAGAGCAGTGTCTCAGTAAGAGATGTTCATTATTCCATCCCTGTGCAGAGAATAATTTGAACCTTGGTAGCTTGAGTCTCACTTTATTTTTTTGCTCTAAAAGAGCAACAACACCAAGGAAAGTACATCAATGGACTTAGGCTAAAATGCACATTTGCAAAAATGTAAGCTGTAGTTGCACTGGAGAAATACCCTTGTATGGGTCTCTAATTCTTAGTAATTCTAATTCCTAATAATGAGAATGCACTCAAGTTCAATATTGTTATGGGTTTCAGCTCTGTAAGAGCAAAACATTTCTTAATAAATGAAACATAAAACCTTCCTAATAGTACAGTGAGTTTACCTTTCTGTACCTCCAGCACCTGACACAATTTAAAGCCCATAGTAGACATTTAATAATGTTTGTTTATTCATAAACTTGGCATAGGATCATTCCACCAAAAACTTCCAGCAGAAAGCTCAAAATGAAAAAGAAAGGAAGGTGGAGAACCTACTCTTTGTATGTCTTCTTATGCCAGTACCTAGAATATACACAGGCAGGTAAAAATACCTTATTACTTGCTTGGAGGTACAGAATAAAATATAAAATATCCCGACCCTCAAATAAATGTATATCCATTGCCTTTCCTAAATGTTAATATATGGGTTTCTTTTGCCCATTAGCCTATATTTGCCCTTTTTTTTTTATAGATACAACCTAACACCAGGCATTTTTGCAGCCATAATTTCTAGCCTGTGCATCTCAATAACTTTCATAAATTTCTTTTTCTTTTTTATTCTTCTTTTTCATTTTCTTCATTTCTCTATTTAACTTTCTCTACTCCCTCCTTCCTTCCTTCCTTCCTTCCTTCCTTCCTTCCTTCCTTCCTTCCTTCCTTCCTTCCTTCCTTTTTTCCTTTCCTTGACCTAATATATCAGGTAACAAGGTATAAGTTATAAGTTGTGTCCATTTCCCCTAGACCCAATTAATTTACTATTTAATACATATTGAAAGCCTTCCATGATTATTTGGAGGATAAAGGACAGAAGAATCCTTGTCATGAATGAACTCATAGTTTAGGGGGTGGGCAATACTATACTTGGATAAATCACAATAGGGCAAGTTCTGTATGCTTTGGTAGCAGAGAAAAGGCTGTGAGTAACCCTCCCTGGGAGAGCCACTAATCTGGTCAGTGTCCCCCTCTCATTCTTCTCTCATCAGGACAACACTGAAATGCACCTCTGGGTTCTGTCTGCTTGCTGGCCAGGACTATTTATGTTTTGAGTCAGAGGTTGAAGGATGGTCTTTTCAAAGACTTGCCTGCCCCATGGAAATTAGTGGGATAACGCTCCAATGTTGCTTGCATTTTAAATATTGTTGCAGGAGATCATGTGCTCTGTCCTGCTTCTGGGGTTGAGCCTAAATTTAATGATCTTTAAAACCACAGGCCACGCAGGCTTGTGGAACTGCCTACATATGTTGAAAAAAAAATGATGCTTCTGGTGTGGAATTGCAAGATAAGCAGAGAACCCAGTAAATGACTCAGTGGGAGTTTTCCCCAAGGGAAGGATAAAGAAAAGAGTGTACTGTTTTTTGGCAAAGGAAACTGGCACTTAACATGATTATTGCAACTCTGGGCACTTGGGTTTTCCCACTGGGGAGATCAAACGTGGTAACAGCAGAGCTGTTCTTCCAAAGCTGAACCTTCATGAGCTAATCTCCAACTGAGATGTCAAATGGCCAATATTCCTGGCAAGAAAAGCCTTTTAATTAATTAGAGCCTTGAGCTGGGAGCTTGCTGCAAACCACCTGAACATGGTTGCCTGTGAAAAGAGCTGTGGAGGGCTACTTCCAGTGACCTGCTGCTCTCCCGAAGCCTGCCTCAAGTGTCTACCTGTCTCCATAGGAAAGACAGGCGCTGTGTCCTCCTGATGAGGGGTCTCTTTCCACTTGGTGTTCTTTAGAGAGAGGTTTCTGGCCAAGTCTTTCCTCTCCTGCAGTCCCAGAGGTGGGACAAATACAAAAAGGAAAGTGTTGTTTTCCATTTCTGTTTGGAGAGTCACAAAGGCCGGCATCTGGAGGAAGCAGAAGATGTCTAATGAAAGGTTGCACTGTGGCTGAATCAGAGCTTGTCATCTTGCATAATGGAAATCTGGAAATCCCAAGGTTATTCAGGCAGGAAAAGGTCTTGAGGCTGGTCTGGTGTCATCAAAGGTAATCTGGCTTTTTGAGAGACAGCCCCCTGTTATCTCTTAAGGGGCTTTGAGTTGTTGTCAAAAGCAGTGCTGCCAGGTGTCTCAGAGGAAGCATCCTGCAGGTTTGCAAATGTTTTGTGTGCCCCTGTTGTGCGGCCAGGCAGCACCTTCTGCTCAGGTTGCTACAGGGCTGCCCTTTGGAAAACTCTTTTTGGTTTACTTATAAAAGGCAGAGATATGCTGGAGGACAGAGCTCTGTTCACCGTTCCTTGCAGAGATGTGCTGAGGTACAAATCACATGGTCATAATGAGGACCACTGACTGTAGCTTTCCGTCCTTCTCCAACCTGAGCATCTGGCTTTCTTCCTTTGGTTTTATTCTTAATCATGATAGGGGAAATGCTTTGTGTGAACATTTCCTCAGTGCTCTTCCAGGCTCTCTAAAGCTTTTAAAAAATCTTTTGGTCCTCTGAAAGAATGTGACAATGTACTTTTACACATCAAATGGAGTTATTATTTATTTATTGGTAAACGTAGGCTAGATAACATGTAGAATATTTATAGCATCACATGATATAATTTCTAGTTTTATGTAAGTACATTTAAAATGACTCTGGAGCCAAACTCCCCAAATAAAGGGCTGCCTCCAGCATTAACTCTGTGATGCTCATCAAGTTACTAAGCCTCTCTGTGCCACACTTTGTTCTTTTCTTTTTTTTTTGGAGAAATCATTTGTACTTTAATAGTTTCGAAAGGTCTAGTGAGCGAAAGTCAATGACAAGCTTCCACACTGCTCAAGGACAGCCAGAAAAGCATTTTATGCAACATATTACTATTATAAGTCAGACGGAAATCCAGAGTTAACATGGGCTTTGTTTTCAAACTAGAAAACATAAAAACATAAATGCAAAATTAAAGTATTATGTTACTGAGTGCCTTAGTTAGCAAAATATAGTATTACTTAAGATTTAGATGAGGGAGTGACCAACTAAGAGCAAACACTGCTCACCTTAATAACCTTAATAACCAACTAATGGTTATTAAAGCATTGAGAGTAAATATAAAGCCTTGGACAGACTGAAAAGAGCAAGGTGAGAAACCAGGTGAAAAGAGAAATTTGGGGAGCACTACGTTTTTAGGGATCAAACAAAACAATAGACACAAAAGGAGACAAAGCTAATGAACCAGTAGAGAGGGTTCCGAGAGTTTGACGATGTTGAGAAAGGAGGAATCAATTGGTGCAGGAATGTCTTGGAGATAGAGAGGAAAGGGTGCTGGCCACGGGAGCTAGAGCACAAGTGCAGAAATTAACCTTGACTAGAAGGAGAAACACCTCACCTGCACAGAGAACATTTCAGTATGAATGGGTGTAGCAGTTCTTCATTTTTAAAATGAAGATAATAAAAGTACCCACCTCAAGAAGTTATTGCCCAGTGATGACATCAAACTCAAATCCCATCAGAGTCTACATCATTTCTGGAACTAGTTTCTCTTGATCTAGAGACAAATCTGTCTATCCCCTCCACAGCAAATTATCTCCCCATCTGCGCACACACGCAACAGATCGTGGTGAGACAGAAGGGAGATAACTACATTGCTTCCTACCACCAGAAAGGGGAAACAGACTCACAGCAGCTGCTGGCTGTGTAATCCTGACATCCATGTGGCCCCTTACCTTGAAGGGTATGCCTCGCTTCTCTTTCTAGGGGATGATTTTCCAGGCCTCTGGCTCTGCCTCTGAGAGGCTATTCTTTTATTGTTATCTTCTTTGGCCACAAGTGCAGGTGGCATTACAGAGAATGCCCTCACCAAGCTGAGAGCACAGACACCAACACTGAATACTGTATCTTACCTGATCTTAGCACCCACCTGCTGACATAGACAACTTAATTCTTGGCCATGTTTCTCTTACCATGTGTTTTTAGAAGTTCCTATGAGCTTTTCACATGGATTTCTCAGGTTTCCTAATGGAGGCCTGTTAACTGGTCACCTGAGGGAAGTTTGTCTTTGCTTTGGCTGTCAGCTGTCCATGAAAACACTGCTCACCTGTCAGCCTGGTCCACAGGTGGGCACCACTGCTGCGTAGCTCTGCTCCATAACCCTGCAGGGTGCTGCTCTTCTTCAGTGATAAAATTGGAGAGTGCCCCTCTCCACAGGTCTGCAAAGAACTTGGGCTCTCAGGCCTCAGAGCAGCACTCCTTGTTTTCAGAGTTCCACAGAGTCTTTCATGGACACAGTGTCTTCAACTTCAGATCTTACTACCCTCCCCACTGAGGCACAGGACCTGTTTGTAAATCTAGGAGGAAAGGTATAGGCCATAGCATATCCTCCACTGTGCTCATTCACCCCTTTCTTGTCTATATCTTTCCTTTCTCCTGAAAGGAAAAATTTGCACCAAATTTTCTGCCTTCTCTTTTACCCAAATACAGCTCCTGTGTCTTAGTCCATTAATGTATGTGCTCAGATGGTCCCAGCTCAGTTTCATAAATAGAGAATCTTAGAATCCTAATCTGGACAGCTAGGATGTGCTGATAGTCTACTTCTCCAAGCTGGTGGGTAGCTTAAAGTCTTTGCTCACAAGACTTCTAGTTCTAGAGAAGTGTGAAGGTTAATTAACCAAAATGTTGGTCTTTTTGTTCCTCCAGACACCAATCAGTTGCTAGAGGAAATCCATGTTTATGTTTCTAATGCGCTCTATCTCTGTAATGTGCATTTCAGCAGTGTCTGGATTTAAAGGATTGAGAAAGCCAGAGTGTCCGTAGATTCTTATCTTGACCTCCATTCATAAACAGAGGAAGCTAGATCACTGATTGAACCACCCATTCAACATCCTTAGAACCAAACTTGCTACCTCATCATTTTAAAAGTTAAATGACTATGTTGTACACCTGAAGCTAATGTAACATTTGTGTCTAGTATACTCAAAACAACAAATAATAAACAAATAAACAGATAAAAGTTGGCTTTTGTTTGCAGACAAACTCTTTCTAGTGGAATCAGTGACTATCAGGCAAAGTTGGGACCTGGTCAGAAAACCTGCCAGTTTGGCTTCAACTTAATGTTATTTTATTGCCATTTGTAACTGTGAGGTAAAAAGACAAAACAAAACAAAACAATTATATTTTCTTTTTAAATCAATCTTCTCTTTCAATTCTAGTATAGTTAATATACAGTGTCATATTAGTTTCAGGTGCACAATCTGGTGATTTACCAATTTTTTACATTAGTTAGTGCTCCTCATGACAAGTGTACTCTTTTTTTTATTATGTTATGTTAATCGCCATACATCATTAGTTTTTGATATAGTGTTCCATGATTCATTGTTTGTGTATAACACCCAGTGCTCCACGCAGTATGTGCCCTCTTTAATACCCTTCACCAGGCTAACCCATCCCCCCACCCCCTCCCCTCTAGAACCCTCAGTTTGTTTCTCAGAGTCCATCGTCTCTCATGGATCGTCTCCCCCTCTGATTTCTCCCCCTTCATTCTTCTCTTCCTGCTATCTTCTTTTTTTTTAAACATATAATATATTATTTGTTTCAGAGGTACAGGTCTGTGATTCATCAGTCTTACACAATTCACAGTGCTCACCATAGCACATACCCTCCCCAGTGTCTGTCACCCAGCCACCCCATCCCTCCCACCGCCCTCCACTCCAGCAACCCTCAGTTTCTTTCATGAGATTAAGAATTCCTCATATCAGTGAGGTCATATGATATGTGTCTTTCTCTGATTGACTTATTTTGCTAAGCATAATACCCTCCAGTTCCATCCACGTTGTTGCAAACGGCAAGATTTCATTCCTTTTGATGGCTGCATAATATTCCATTGTATATATATACCACTACTTTATCCATTCACCTGTCAATGGACATCTTGGCTCTTTCCATAGTTTGGCTATTGTGGACATTGCTGCTATAAACATCGGGGTGCATGTACCCCTTTGGATCCCTACATTTGTATCTTTGTGGTAAATACCCAGTAGTGCAATTGCTGGATCATATGTTAGCTCTATTTTCAACTTTATGAGGAACCTCCATACTGTTTTCCAGAATGGCTGCACCAGCTTGCATTCCCACCAACAGTGTAGGAGGGTTCCCCTTTCTCCACATCCTCTCCAGCATCTGTCATTTCCTGACTTGTTAATTTAGGCCATTCTGACTGGTGTGAGGTGGTATCTCATTGAAGTTTTGATTTGGATTTCCCTGATAGCGAGTGATGTTGAGCACTTTTTCGTATGTCTGTTGGCCATTTGGATGTCTTCTTTGGAAAAATGTCTGTTCATGTCATCTGCCCATTTCTTGATTGGATCTTTTGTTCTTCGGGTGTTGAGGTTGACAAGTTCTTTATAGATTTTGGATACTAGCCCTTTATCCGATATGTCATTTGCAAATATCTTCTCCCATTCTGTCAGTTGTCTTTTGGTTTTGTGGACTGTTTCTTTTGCTGGGCAAAAGCTTTTTATCTTGATGAAGTCCCAATAGTTGATTTTTGCCCTTGCTTCCCTTGCCTTTGGCGATGTTTCTAGGAAGAAGTTGCTGTGGCTGAGGTCGAAGAGGTTGCTACCTGTGTTCTCCTTTAGAATTTTGATGGACTCCTGTCTCACGTTTAGGTCTTTCAACCATTTGGAGTCTATTTTTGTGTGTGGTGTAAGCAAATGGTCCAGTTTCATTCTTCTGCATGTGGCTGTCCAATTTTCCCAACACCATTTGTTGAAGAGACTGTCTTTTTTCCATTGGACATTCTTTCCTGCTTTGTCGAAGATGAGTTGACCATAGAGATGAGGATCCATTTCTGGGCTCTCGATTCTGTTCCATTGATCTATGTGTCTGTTTTTGTGCCAGTCCCATACTGTCTTGATAATGACAGCTTTGTAATAGAGCTTGAAGTCTGGAATTGTGATGCTTCCAGCTTTGCTTTTCTTTTTCAACATTTCTCTGGCTATTTGGGGTCTTTTCTGGTTCCATACAAATTTTAGGATTATTTGTTCCATTTCTTTGAAAAAAGTGGATGGTATTTAATAGGGATTGCATTGAATGTGTAGATTGCTCTAGGTAGCATTGACATCTTCACAATGTTTGTTCTTCCAATCCATGAGCATGGAACGTTTTTCCATTTCTTTGTGTCTTCCTCAATTTCTTTCATGAGTATTTTATAGTTTTCTGAGTACAGATCCTTTGCCCCTTTGGTTAAATTTATTCCTAGGTATCTTATGGTTTTGGGTGCAAATGTAAATGGGATCGACTCCTTGATTTGTCTCTCTTCTGTCTTGTTGTTGGTGTATAGGCATGCCACTGATTTCTGTGCATTGATTTTATATCCTGCCACTTGACTGAATTCCTGTATGAGTTCTAGCAGTATTGGGGTGCAATCTTTTGGCTTTTCCACATAAAGTATCATATCATCTGCAAACAGTGAGAATTTGCCTTCTACTTTGCTGATTCGGATGCCTTTCATTTCTTTTTGTTGTCTGATTGCTGTGGCTAGGACTTCTAATACTATGTTGACTAGTAGTGGTGAGAGTGGACATCCCTGCCGTGTTCCTGACCTTAGGGGGAAAGCTCTCAGTTTTTCCCCATTGGGAAGGTATTTGCTGTGGGTTTTTCATAGATGGGTTTTATGATATTGAGGTACATACCCTCTATCCCTGTACTCTGAAGAGTTTTGATCAAGAAAGGATGCTGTACTTTGTCAAATGCTTTTTCTGCATCTATTGAGAGGATCAAATGGTTCTTGTTCTTTCTTTTATTAATGTATTGTATCACATTGATTGATTTGTGGATGTTGAACCAACCTTGCAGCCCAGGGCTAAATCCCACTTGGTCGTGGTGAATAATCCTTTTAATGTACTGTTGGATCCTACTGGCTAGTATTTTGGTGAGAATTTTTGCATCCATGTTCATCAAGGATATTGGTCTGTAATTCTCCTTTTTGATGGGGTCTTTGTCTGGTTTTGGGGTGAAAGTAATGGTGGCCTCATAAAGCGAGTTTGGAAGGTTTCCTTCCATTTCTATTTTTTGGAACAGTTTCAGAAGAATAGGTATTAATTCTTGAAATGTTTTGTAGAATTCCCCTGGGAAGCCATCTGGCCCTGGGCTTTTGTTTGTTGGGAGATTTTTTTTAAATTTTTTATTGTTATGTTAATCACCATACATTACATCATTAGATTTTGATGTAGTGTTCCATGATTCATTGTTTGTGCATAACACCCAGTGCTCCATGCAGAATGTGCCCTCTTTAATACCCATCACCAGGCTAACCTATCCCCCCACCCCCTCCCCTCTAGAACCCTCAGTTTGTTTTTCAGAGTCCATCATCTCTCATGGTTCGTCTCCCCCTCCGACTTATTCCCCTTCATTCCTCCCCTCCTGCTATCTTCTTCTTTTTCTTTTTTCTTAGCATATGTTGCATTATTTGTTTCAGAAGTACAGATCTGTGATTCAACAGTCTTGCACAATTCACAGCGCTCACCATAGCACATACCCTCCCCAATGTCTATCACCCAGCCACCCATCCCTCCCTCCCCCCACCACTCCAGCAACCCTCAGTTTGTTTCCTGAGATTAAGAATTCCCCATATCAGTTAGGTCATATGATACATGTCTTTCTCTGATTGACTTATTTCATTCAGCATAACACCCTCCAGTTCTATCCACGTCATTGCAAATGGCAAGATCTCATTTCTTTTGATGGCTGCATAATATTTCATTGTGTATATATACCACATCTTCTTTATCCATTCATCTGTCAATGGACATCTTAGCTCTTTCCACAGTTTGGCTATTGTGGACATTGCTGCTATAAACATTGGGGTGCACGTACCCCTTTGTATCCCTACATTTGTATCTTTGTGGTAAATAGCCAGTAGTGCAATTGCTGGTTGGTAGCTCTATTTTCAACTTTTTGAGGAACCTCCATACTGTTTTCCAGAGTGGTTGCACCAGCTTGCATTCCCACCAACAGTGTAGGAGGGTTCCCCTTTCTCCGCATCCCTGCCAACATCTGTCGTTTCCTGCCTTGTTAATTTTAGCCATTCTGACTGGTGTGAGGTGGTATCTCATTGAAGTTTTGATTTGGATTTCCCTGATGCCGAGCAATGTTGAGCACTTTTTCATGTGTCTGTTGGCCATTTGGATGTCTTCTTTGGAAAAATGTCTGTTCATGTCTTCTGCCCATTTCTTGATTGGATTATTTGTTCTTTGGGTGTTGAGGTTGACAAGTTCTTTATAGATTTTGGATACTAGCCCTTTATCCGATATGTCATTTGCAAATATTTTCTCCCATTCTGTCGGTTGTCTTTTGGTTTTGTGGACTGTTTCTTTTGCTGGGCAAAAGCTTTTTATCTTGATGAAATCCCAATAGTTCATTTTTGCCCTTGCTTCCCTTGCCTTTGGCGATGTTTCTAGGAAGAAGTTGCTGTGGCTGAGGTCGAAGAGGTTGCTACCTGTGTTCTCCTTTAGAATTTTGATGGACTCCTGTCTCACGTTTAGGTCCTTCAACCATTTGGAGTCTATTTTTGTGTGTGGTGTAAGGAAATGGTCCCGTTTCATTCTTCTGCATGTGGCTGTCCAATTTTCCCAACACCATTTGTTGAAGAGACTGTCTTTTTTCCATTGGACATTCTTTCCTGCTTTGTCGAAGATGAGTTGACCATAGAGTTGGAGGGTCCATTTCTGGGCGCTTGATTCTGTTCCATTGATCTATGTGTCTGTTTTTGTGCCAGTCCCATACTGTCTTGATGATGACAGCTTTGTAATAGAGCTGGAAGTCCAAAATTGTGATTTTGCCAGCTTTGCTTTTCTTTTTCAATATTCCTCTGGCTATTCGGGGTCTTTTTTGGTTCCATACAAATTTTAGGATTATTTGTTCCATTTCTTTGAAAAAAGTGGATGGTACTTTGATGGGGATTGCATTGAATGTGTAGATTGCTCTAGGTAGCATTGACATCTTCACAATGTTTGTTCTTCCAATCCATGAGCATGGAACGTTTTTCCATTTCTTTGTGTCTTCCTCAATTTCTTTCATGAGTATTTTATAGTTTTCTGAGTACAGATCCTTTGCCCCTTTGGTTAAATTTATTCCTAGGTATCTTATGGTTTTGGGTGCAAATGTAAATGGGATCGACTCCTTGATTTGTCTCTCTTCCGTCTTGTTGTTGGTGTATAGGCATGCCACTGATTTCTGTGCATTGATTTTATATCCTGCCACTTGACTGAATTCCTGTATGAGTTCTAGCAGTTTTGGGGTGGAGTCTTTTGGGTTTTCCACATACAGTATCATATCATCTGCAAAGAGTGAAAGTTTGACTCCCTCTTTGCTGATTTGGATGCCTTTCATTTCTTTTTGTTGTCTGATTGCTGTGGCTAGGATTTCTCATACTATGTTGACTAGTAGTGGTGATAGTGGACATCCCTGCCGTGTTCCTGACCGTAGGGGAAAGCTCTCAGCCTTTCCACATTGAGAATGATATTCGCTGTAGGTTTTTCATAGATGGCTTTTAGGATATTTAGGTATGTACCCTCTATCCCTATACTCTGAAGAGTTTTGATCAAGAAAGGATGCTGTACTTTGTCAAATGCTTTTTCTGCATCTATTGAGAGGATCATATGATTCTTGTTCTTTCTTTTGTTAATGTATTGTATCACGTTGATTGATTTGTGGATGTTGAACCAACCTTGCAGCCCAGGGCTAAATCCCACTTGGTCGTGGTGAATAATCCTTTTAATGTACTGTTGGATCCTATTGGCTAGTATTTTGGTGAGAATTCTTGCATCCATGTTCATCAAGGATATTGGTCTGTAATTCTCCTTTTCGATGGGGTCTTTGTCTGGTTTTGGGATCAAGGTAATGGTGGTCTCATAAAATGAGTTTGGAAGTTTTCCTTCCATTTCTATTTTTTGGAACAGTTTCAGGAGAATAGGTATTAATTCTCCTTGAAATGTTTGTTACAATTCCCCTGGGAAGCCATCTGGCCCTGGGCTTTTGTTTGTTGGGAGATTTTTGATGACTGCTTCAATTTCCTTAGTGGTTATAGGTCTGTTCAGGTTTTCTATTTCTTCCTGGTTCAATTTTGGTAGTTGATACATCTCTAGGGATGCACCTATTTCTTCCAGGTTATCCAATTTGCTGGAATAGAGTTGCTCATAATATGTTCTTATAATTGTTTGTATTTCTTTGGTGTTGGTTGTGATCTCTCCTCTTTCATTCATGATTTTGTTGATTTGGGTCATTTCTCTTTTCTTTTTGATAAGTCTGGCCAGGGTTTTATCAATCTTATTAATTCTTTCGAAGAACTACCTCCTAGTTTCGTTGATCTGTTCTACTGTTCTTTTGGTTTCTATTTCATTGATTTTTGCTCTGATCTTTATTATTTCTCTTCTCCTGCTGGGTTTAGCCTTTATTTGCTGTTCTTTCTCCAGCTCCTTTAGGTGTCGCATTAGGTTGTGTATTTGAGACCTTTCTTGTTCCTTGAGAAAGGCTTGTATTGATATATACTTTCCTCTTAGGACTGCCTTTGCTGCATCCCAAGGATTTTGAACAGTTGTGTTTTCATTTTCATTTGTTTCCATGAATTTTTTAATTCTTCTTTAATTTCCTGGTTGACCCATTCATTCTTTAGTAGGATGCTCTTTAGCCTCCATGTATTTGAGTTCTTTCCGACTTTCCTCTTGTGATTGAGTTCTAGTTTCAAAGCATTGTGGTCTGAAAATATGCAGGGAATGATCCCAATCTTTTGGTACCGGTTGAGACCTGATTTGTGACCTAGGATATAATCTATTCTGGAGAATGTTCCATGCATACTAGAGAAGAATATGTATTCCATTGCTTTGGGATGGAATGTTCTCAATATATCTGTGAAGTCCATTTGGTCCATTGTGTCATTTAAAGACTTTATATCCTTGTTGATCTTTTGTTTAGATGATCTGTCCATTTCAGTTAAGGGGGTGTTAAAGTCCCCCACTATTATTGTATTGTTGTCAATGTGTTTCTTTCCCATTGTTATTAATTGGCTTATATAATTGGCTGCTCCCATGTTAGGGGCATAGATATTCACAACTGTTAGATCTTCTTGTTGGGTAGACCCTTTAAGTATGATATATTGTCCTTCCTCATCTCTTATTACAGTCTTTGGTTTAAAATCTAATTTGTCTGATATAAGGATTGCCACCTCAGCTTTCTTTTGGTGTCCATTAGCATGGTAAATGGTTTTCCACCCCCTCACTTTCAATGTGGGGATGTCTTTGGGTCTAAAATGAGTCTCTTGCAGACAGCCTATCGATGGGTCTTGTTTTTTTATCCAATCTGATAGCCTGTGTCTTTTGACTGGGGCGTTTAGCCCATTTACATTCAGGGTAACTATCGAAAAATATGAATTTAGTGCCATTGTATTGCCTGTAAGGTACCTGTTACTCTATATTATCTCTGTTCTTTTCTCGTCTATGTTACTTTTAGGCTCTCTCTTTGCTTAGAGGACCCCTTTCAATATTTCTTGTAGGGCTGGTTTCGTGTTTGCAAATTCCTTTAGTTTTTGTTTGTGCTGGAAGCTTTTTATGTCTCCTTCTATTTTCAATGACAGCCTAGCTGGATATAGTATTGTTGGCTGCATATTTTTCTCATTTAGAGCTCTGAATATATCATGGCGGTCCTTTCTGGCCTGACAGGTCTCTGTGGATAGGTCTGTTGCCAATCTAATGTTTCTACCATTGTAGGTTACAGATCTCTTATCCTGAGCTGCTTTCAGGATTTTCTCTTTGTCTCTGAGACTCATAAGTTTTACTAGTAGATGTCGGTGTGTTGACCTATTTTTATTGATTTTGAGAGGGGTTCTCTGGGCCTCCTGAATTTTGATGCCTCTTTCCTTCCCCAAATTAGGGAAGTTCTCTGCTATAATTTAATCCAATATGCCTTCGCCCCCCTCTCTCTTTCTTCTTCTTCTGGGATCCCAATTATTCTAATATTGTTTTGTCTTATGGTATCACTTATCTCTCGACTTCTACCCTTGCGACCCAGTAGTTATTTATCTCTCTTTTTCTCAGCTTCTTTGTTTTCCATCATTTGGTCTTCTATATCACTTACTAATGTCCATATTGATTAGGACTCTGGCAGTTGGTACTGCCTCTTATTCTTTTTTTTGAGGTGATTTTTTCCATCTTGTCATTTTGTCTAGAGGAGAATAGATGAATGAGAGAACAAAATGGTAACTGGGTAACAAGGTCCCCAGAAAATATACACTAAACAATCAGAACACACCTGAAACTGGGGGGAAAAAAAGGGAAAGAAAGAAAAGAGAAAAAAGAAAAGAAAAAGAAAAAGATAAAAACAAACAAACAAAAAACAGAATATGATCAAATATGATCAGGCTGGTGCATAGATCAGTACCACACACTAGCTTTTGAGTGTATTTTGATCTGTTAGAAGAAAGTGCCTCCCAAAATTTTAAAGAAAGAAAAACTCATATATGTAGAAAAATAAGGGTTAATACGGTGAAGGGATGGAATATGATTGTAAAGATGAAAATTATAAAAGATTTTATAGAAGGAATTGATAAGATCGGAAGTTGGTTGAAAAAAAAAAGAAGAGGATTTAAAAAGAAAAAAGGGAGAGAATGTGATCAGGCAGGAGACTAGAACAAAGACATACACTAGAGGTTTAGGGTATATTTTGGTCTGTTAGAAGAAATTGTATCACAAAATTTTAAAGAGAGAACAACTTTTACATATATATGTATATACCAAAAATAAGGTTAACTACTATGAAGGGTTAGAATATGACTCTAAAAATGAAAAATAAAAAATATTTTTTAAAAAAGGGATTGATAAGATGTTGGTTGAAAAAGGGAAAAAGAAAAATTCAAAGAAAAAAAGAAAGTTAAAAAAAATTAACTTTGAAAGACTAAAGAATCATGGGAAAAAAGCCATGAATTCTATGTACAGTATTCCCCTAGCACTGGAGTTCTGCTGTTCTCATTGATCAGTAAGACAAGTGTACTCTTAATCCCATTTACCTATTTACCCATTCTCCCATCCACCTTCCCTCTAGTAACCCACCTCCCCTCTGGTAACCATCAGTTTGTTCTCTATAGTTAAGAGTCTGTTTTTTGGTTTCTCTCTCTTTTTTCTTTATTCGTTTGTTTTGTTTCTTAATTCTGCATATGAGTGAAATCATATGGTATTAGTCTTTGTCTGACTGACTTATTTCACTTGGCATTATATCTTTAGATCCACCCATGTTGTTGCACATTGCAAGATTTCATTCTTTTTTATGGCTGAGTAGTATTCAATTGTGTGAATTCATTTGTATTCAATAGTATTCAGTTCCTCAATTCAAAGTAGTATACCACATCTTTATCCATTCATCTATGGATGGAAACGGGCTGTTTCCATAATTTGGCTGCTGTAAATAATGCTGCAATAAACAGGGATACATATATCTTTTCCAATTAGTGTTTTTGTATTTTTCGGGTAAATATCCAGTAGTGTGATTACTGGATCATAGGGTAGTTCCATTTTTAATTTTTTGAGGAACTTCCTTACTATTTTCCACAGTGGCTGTACCACTTTGCATTCTCACCAGCTATGCAAGAGGGTTCCATTTTTTCTACATCCTCACCAACACTTGTTTCTTTTCTTTTTGATTTTAGCCATTCTGACAGGTGTAAGGTGATATCTCATTGTGGTTTTGATTTACATTTCCCTGATTAGTGATATTGAACATCTTTTTATGTGTTTGTTGGCCATCTGTATTCTGCTTTGGAGAGATGTTTGTTCACGTTTTCTGCTCATTTTAATCAGATTATTTAAAAAAATTTTTTTAAAGATTTTATTTATTTGAGAAAGAGAGAGCATGAGATGGGGGGAGGAACAGAGAGAGAGGGGGAGACAAGCAGACTTCCTGCTGAGCATGTAGCCTGATGGGGGCTCCATCCCAGGACCCCAAGATCATGACCTGATCTGAAGTCAGACACTTAACCGATTGAGTCACCCAGGCACCCCTGGTTTTTCTTTTTCTTTTTTCTTTTTCTCTCTTTTTCTTTTTGTCTTTCTTTCTTTCTTTCTTTCTTTCTTTCTTTCTTTCTTTCTTTCTTTCTTTCTTTCTTTCTTTCTTTCTTTCTTTCTTTCTTTCTTCTTCTTCTTCTTCTTCTTCTTCTTCTTCTTCTTCTTCTTCTTCTTCTTCTTCTTGTGTTGAGTTTTATTAGTTCTTTATATATTTTGGATACTAACCCTTTATTGGATGTCATTTGCAAATATCTTCTCCCATTCCATAGATGGCCTATTAGTTTTGTTGGTTGTTTACTTTGCTGTGCAGTAGCTTTTTATTTTGATGTAGTTCCAATAGTTTATTTTTGCTTTTGTTTCCCTTGCCTCAGGAGACATATTTAGAAAAACGTTGCTATGGCTGATGTCAGAGAAGTTATAGCCTGTGCTCTCTTCTAGGATTTTTATGGTTTCAGGTCTCACATTTAGGTCTCACATTAGGTCCATTATTGAGTTTATTTTTGTGTATGGTGTGAGAAAGTGGTCTGGTTTCTTTCTTTTGCACGTAGCTGTCCAGTTTTCCCTCCACTATTTGTTGAAGAGACTCTTTTTCCCATTGCATGTTTTTGCCTCCTTTGTAGTAATTGACCATATAATCATGGATTTATTTCTCGGCTCTCTAGTCTTGTCCTTTGATCTATGTGTCTGTTTTTGTGCCAGTACCATACTGTCTTGATTACTATACCTCTGTAGTATATTTTGAAATCTGAGATTGTGATACCTCCAACTTTGTTCTTTTTCAAGATTGCTTTGGCTAGTTAGAGTTTTTGTAGGATTTATTTATTTAATTTTTTGTTCTGTGAGAAATGCTTTTGGTATTTTGATAGGGACTACATTAAATCTGTGGATTGCTTTGGGTAATATAGATTCTTTAACAATATTTGTTCTTTCTATCCATACACGTGGAATATCTTTCCATTTGTGTCATCATCAATTTCTTTCATCAATATTTTATAGTTTTCATAGTACAGGTCTTTCACCTCTTAGTTAAGTCTATTCCTAGATATGTTATTATTTTCAGTGTAATTGTAAATGGTATTGTTGTCTTAATTTCTCTTTCTGGTCCTTCATTATTAGTGTATAGAAATGCAACAGA
Source organism: Eumetopias jubatus (assembly GCF_037043125.1). Classification (NCBI taxonomy): domain Eukaryota; kingdom Metazoa; phylum Chordata; class Mammalia; order Carnivora; family Otariidae; genus Eumetopias; species Eumetopias jubatus. The sequence goes on from NW_028274808.1 coordinate 136,892,372, forward strand.
TTTCTGTATAGTGATTTTGTATCCTGTGACCTTACTGAATTCATATATCAGTTCTAATAGTTTTTTGGTGTAGCCTGTAGGGTTTTCTATATATAGTATCATGTCATCTGTAAATAGTGAAAGTTTTACTTGTTCCTTACCAATTTGGATGCCTTTTATTTCTTTTTCTTGTCTTTTTGTTTTGGCTAGGATTTCCGGTACTGTGTTGAATAAAAGTGGTGATAGCGGGCATCCTTTTCTTGTTCCTGATCTTAGAGGAAAAGCTCAGTTTTTCACCATTGAGGATGATATTAGCTGTGGGTTTTTCATATATGGCCTTTATTATGTTAAGGTATGTTTTCTCTAAACCTACTTTGTTGATGGTTTTTATCATGAATGGATGTTGTGCTTTTTCAAATGTTTTTCTGCATCTATTGAAATGATCATATGGTTTTTATACTTTTTCTTGTTGATATGATGTATCACAGTGATTGATTTATGAATTTTGAACCACCCTTGCATCCCAGGAATAAATCCCACTTGATCATGGTGAATTATTTTCTTAGTGTATTGTTGGATTTGATTTTTTAATATTTTGCTGAGGATTTTTGCATATGTTCATCAGAGATATTGGCCTGTAGTTCTCTCTTTTTTCTTTATCTGGTTTTGGTATCAGGGTGATGCTCGTTTCACAGAATGAATTTAGAAGCTTTCTTTCCTCTTCTATCTTTTGGAATACTTTGAGGAGAATAGGTATTAACTTTTCTTCAAATGTTTGGTAGAATTCACCTGTGAAACTGGTCCTGGACTTTTGTTTGTCGGGACTTTTTTGATTACTGATTCAATTTTATTCCGGCTAATCAGTCTGTTCAAATTTTCTCTTTCTTCCTGATTCAGTTTTGGGAGGTTATATGTTTCTAGGAGTTTATCCATTTCTTCTAGATTGTCTGATTTGTTAGCATAGAATTTTTTCTTAATATTCTCTTGTAATCCTTTGTACTTCTGTGGTGTTGGTGTTAGTTGATGGTTCTCTTCTTTCATTTTGATTTTGTTTATTTGAGTCCTCTCCTTTTTATTTTTCTTTGATGAATCTGGCTAAAAGTTTATTGATTTTATTGATCTTTTCAAAGAACCAGCTCCTGGTTTCATTGACAGTTCTCTTCTTTCTTTCTTTCTTTCTTTCTTTCTTTCTTTCTTTCTTTTCTTTTCTTTTCTTTTCTTTTCTTTTCTTTTCTTTTCTTTTCTTTCTTCTTCCTTCCTTCCTTCTTTCCTTTCCTTTCCTTTCCTTTCCTTTCCTTTCCTTTCCTTTCCTTCCTTTCCTTTCCTTTCCTTTCCTTTCCTTTCCTTTCCTTTCCTTTCCTTTCCTTTCCTTCCTTTCCTTTCCTTTCCTTTCCTTTCCTTTCCTTTCCTTTCCTTTCCTTTCCTTTCCTTTCCTTTCCTTTCCTTCCTTTCCTTTCCTTTCCTTTCCTTTCCTTTCCTTTCCTTTCCTTTCCTTTCCTTTCCTTTCCTTTCCTTTCCTTTCCTTTCCTTCCTTCCTTCCTTCCTTCCTTCCTTCCTTCCTTCAGTTTCCATTTCATTTATTTCTGCTTTAATCTTTATTAGTTCCTTCCTTTTACTGGTTGGGATTTTGTTTGTTCTTTTCTTAGCTTCTTTAGGTGTAAGTTTAGGTTGTTTATTTGAGATTTTTCTTGTTTCTTGAGGTAGGCCAGATATAAACTTCCATCTTAGAACAGCTTCTGCTGCATCCCAAAACTTTCAGGCAATTGTGTTTTCATTTTATTTTATCTCCATATATTTTTTGTTTTCCTCTTTGATGTCTTGGTTGACCCACTCATTGTTTAGTAGCATGTTACTTAACCTCCATGTATTTGTGGTTTTCCAGATTTTTCCTTGTGGTTGATTTCTATTTTCATAGAGTTGTGGTCAGAAAAGATGTATGATATGACTTCAGTCTTTTTGAATTTGTTGAGACTTGTTCTGTGGCCTAATATGTGATCTATTCTGAAGAATATTCCCTGTGCACCTGGAAAGAATGTGTATTCTGCTGTGTTAGGATAGAGTATTCTGAATATATCTGTTAGGTCCATCTGGTCCAATGTGTCATTCAAAACCACTCTTTCCTTGTTGATTTTCTGTTTAGATGATCTGTCCATTAATGTAAATGGGGTGTTAAAGTCCCCTATTTTTGTTCTGTTGCAATTGATTATTTCCTTTATGTTTGTAATTAGCTGCTTTATGTATTTGGGTACTCCCATGTTGGGTGCATAAATATTTACAATTATTATATCTATTTGTGAGATTGTCCTCTTTATGATTATGTAGTGTTCTTCTTTGTCATTTGTTACAGTCTTTGTTTTAATGTTTATTTTATCTGATATAAGCATTGCTACCTTGGCTTTCTTTTCACAGCCATTTGCGTGATAAATGTTTCTCCATCCCTTCACTTTCTTTTTTTAAATTATTTTTTAAAATTTTTAAAAGATTTTGTTTATTTATTTGACAGAGATAGAGAGAGCACAAACAGAGGGAGTGACAGGAAGAGGGAGAGGGAGAACAGAGCAGGGGAACCCAATGTGGGAATCAATCCCAGGACCCCAGGATCATGACCTGAGCTGAAGGCAGCTGCTTAACCAACCGAGCCACCCAGGCACCCCCATCCCTTCACTTTCAGTCTGCATGTGTGCAAGCATCTTTAGGTCTGAAATGAGTCTCTTGTAGGCAGCATATAGGTGGGTCTTGTTTTTTACACATTCCATCTCCCTATGTCTTTTGTTTGGAGCATTTAGTCTATTTACATTCAAAGTAATTATTGATAGGTTATTTATTGCCATTTTGTTACTTGTCTTATAATTGTTTTGTCATTCTTCTTTCTTCCTGTGCTGTCTTCTCTCACAATAAATTGGCTTTCTTTAGTGATATACTTGGATTCCTCTCTCTTTATTTAGTTTTTCATTTAAAAGACAGTTTTATTATAAAATAAAACATAGATACAGAAAAAGCAAAAGCTCAATGAATTAAGTTGAATATTCTTGTAACTAACATGCAGATCAAGAAATAGAACCCTACCAAGCACCCAGGAGCTTCTCTTTGTGTCTCGACCAATCATTACCCTTCTCTGTTCCTCAAAGTATCTACTATCCTGATGTTTATAGTAATCACCTCCTTGTATTTTATAACTTGATTACCCAAATGTGCATCTCTAGACAATATTGTTTAGTTTGGCTCACTAAAATTTTTATATTTGTTTTGAGTTTCCTTTAATATTAGAAGCTATTATCAAATATACTCTTAGTTTTATGTTCCCATACTAAGTGCTTGGTGGTTGTCAGCTCTTCCTTTTTTTTTTTTTAATTATGTTATGTTAGTCACCATACAGTACATCATTAGTTTTTGATGTAACATTCCATGATTCATTGTTTGTGTATAACACCTCCAAAAATTAAAAATAGAGCTACCCTATGACCCAGAAATTGCACTACTGGGTATTTACCCCAAAGATACAGATGTAGTGAAAAGAAGGGCCATATGCACCCCAATGTTCATAGCAGCAATGTCCACAATAGCCAAACTGTGGAAAGAGCCAAGATGCCCTTCAGTAGACAAATGGATAAAGAAGATGTGGTCCATATATACAATGGAATATTAGCCATCAGAAAGGATGAATACCCAACTTTTGCATCAACATGGTTGGGACTGGAGGATATTATGCTAAGTGAAATAAGTCAAGCAGAGAAAGTCAATTATCATATGGTTTCACTTATTTGTGGAACATAAGTAATAACATGGAGGACATTAGGAGAAGGAAGGGAAAAATGAAGGGGGGGAATCGGAGAGAGAGACAAACCATGAGAGACTATGGACTCCAAGAAACAAACTGAGGGTTTTAGGGGGGTGTGTGTGGGGGGATGTGTTAGTCCAGTGATGGGTATTAAGGAGGGCATGTATTGCATGGAGCACTGGGTGTTCTACATAAACAGTGAATCATGGAACACTACATCTCTTTATTTTTTACATATCTAGTACTGGTTTTAGATTTGTCATCACCATTAGGTTTGTATATAACATCTTCTGCATATAGCAGTGTATATTAAGTTGATGGTCGTTTAAGTTTGAACCCATTCTTTAATTTTAATTTTCTCCTCCCCCATGTTTTAGGTATTTGGTGTCATATATTACATCCTTTTTTTTTTTTAATGAAGCCCTTGACTGATTTTTATAGATATAATTTTACCGCTTTTGTACTTCCTACTTTTCTTATTCCTACTTACAGTCTTTCCTTTCCACTCAAAGAGTCTCCTTTAACATTCTTGTAGGGCTGGTTTAGGAGTCATGAATTCCTTTAACTTTTGTCTGGGAAACTCTTTATTTCTCCTTCTATTCTGATTAATAGCCTTGCTGGATAGAGTATTCTTGACTACAGATTTTTTTTCTTTCAGCACTTTGTATGTATCATGCCCCACTGCCTTCTGGCCTGCAAAGTTTCTGCTGAAAAATCAGCCTTATAGGATTTCCCTTTGTGTGTAAATTTTTTTTTCTCTTGCTGTTTTTAAAATTCTTTTTTTATTACTACTTTTTGCCATTTTAATTATTACATATCTTGGTGTGGACTTCCTTGGGTTGATTTTGTTGGGGGCTCTCTGTGCCTCCTGGATCTGGATTTCTGTCTCCTTCCCCAGATTCAGGAGCTTTTCAGCAATATTTATGCCCCCTTTCCTCTCTTTTCTCCTGGGATCCCTATAATGTGAATGTTACTGCATTTTATGGTGGTGTTGAGTTCCCTTAGTTTATTTTCATTTATTATTATTATTTTTTCTCTCTCTTGTTCAGCTTGATTGCTTACTCATCCTTCAGGTCACTGATTCATTCTTCTGCTTCCTCTTGTCTACTATTTATTCTACCTAGTGTATTTTTAATTTCAGTTATTGAGTTCTTCATCTCTAATTGAGTCTTTCTTATTTTCTATCTCTTTGTTGAAGATCTCACTGAGGTCCTCCACTCTTTTCTCAAGTCCACTGAGCATCTTTATGACCATTACTTTAGATTCTCTTTCAGACATATCACTTATCTCTGTTTCATTTAGGTCTTTTGCTGTGATTTTGTCCTGTTTTTTCATTTGGGACATATTCCTCTGTCCTCATTTTGTCTATTTGTCTGTGTCTGTTTTCTGTGTGTTAGGAAAGTCAGCTACATCTTCTGCTCTTGAGAGTAGTGGCTTTATGAAGAAGAGTTCTTGTAGTACCCTGAAGTGCAGTGTTCCTTGTTCACCAGAGTCTGGCACTTCAGGGGATTCTCCTATGTATGTTGCATGCACCCTACTGTTGTGGCTGAGCCACTTTTGCCTTTGGTCCAGTTGTCTGCAGTGGCTTTCTTTGCCTGTTGTGGGCCGTATTTTGTCCCTGTGCTGTTAGTGGGCTAGTCTCCGGCTGCCTTGGGTTTGAGTTGAGTCAGATCAGGTATTTGCCAGAGATGAAGTAGCACCAAACTGTAGGACGCTTTCCCTATCTTGTCCCCTGAGAAGCTTTTGTTGGTGTGTAGGGCCTGCAGTCAGACCAGATGTCTGCCCCCAGCCCACTGCTGGGGCTGCAGTCAGACTGGTATCTGTGGCTGTCTTCCCTTCTCCCTGGGACAGGAGTTGTACTGTCCTTGTCAGGGCTGCTTGCACAGTGCCAGACTTGTGATACTGCTTTGGATGTGCTCCAGCCAAGGGCATATTAGAGGGAGCAGGACCTCAGGAGAACACAGAGACCAGGTATGTGGTGCCAGCAAGTTCCATGCTGGTCTGCTGTGGGAGGGAACCTTCAGCTACCTGGGAAAACTCCTGCAGAGGCTAGCTGGGTTGGAGTGGGTGGATGTGTGGAAGTGTGTGGGGGCATGGAAGACTGTTAGCAAGCCAGGTGGAGAGTGTTGGCATTGGTTCCTACCAGCGTCCATGTATCTAGGCTGTTTTGTTTTTAGAGAAATCTCCCAAAGATCCCTGCCCCTCCAGCATATGCTCTGAGATTAGTAAATAAATCTCCTTCCTGTATATCCCATGTGTTTTTTAAACTGCTGCTTCTGTGCTGTATCTCTGTGGGGTTGTTTGTTGTGGTGTCTCTTTAAAGGCAGGACTCAGTTTCCATCACCCTCCCAGTTCTCCAGGAGCTGAGCGCACTGATTTTTAAAGTTCTAGGTGTTGAATTCCACCAATTGTAAGAACTTGTGAAGTTTTCGAATTCTGGTTTTTAAAGCCAAATGTTATGGGGATTTGTCATCCCTGTGTGCATTCCCCATGCCTGGGGTGCTTGGTGAGGGGATCTATTCCTCTGCCCTCTCTGTGCCCACCATATCCCTCCCTCCTGTGAACAGTCCCAGGAGTCTGTTTAGTTCCCAACCTTGTCTCCACCCTTCCTACCTTCTTTGACATGGCCTCTTCTCTACATTTAGCTATGGAGAATCTGTTCTGCCAGGCTTTGGGTCATTTTCTAGGTTATTTACACTAATGTGGATGTTATCTAGTTCTATCTCTTGGGTGGAGGTGAGTTTAGGATCCTCCTACTCTGCCATCTTTCCCACAAAAGAAGAAAAAGTATTTTAAGGTGAAAGAATAGGTGTAAGTCCAGGAATAAAGGAAACTGAAATAGGATTGATTCTACAAAAATTAGCTGTATATGCTCTTGGAAAATAATATTGATTGATTCGAGGGAGATTATTGGAGTTAGCATGACATTGTGAAAAGACCTAGATCTTAGATTTGGTTTCATCATGGATTTGTGTGTTTTGGGGGCAGTATCTTAATTTCAGCATCTACTTCCTCATTTGACAAATGGCTATAATAGCATTTAGGACCAATATAAAAAGTGTTTTTGTGGATTAACTGTACACCTGCTGGAATGGCATGAATGTGGTTCTCTGGCATGAGGGTGGAGAAGAGAAAAAGAAGGGGTGAAAAAAGAAGACCATGTTTGATTTTTGTAAAGTCCATGGGAGGACAGAAGGAGATTTAAAAAATTGTACACTTTTTGTGAAGGGAAGAGAAGAGAGGAAAGGTTCAATTGGGGGAAATTTGTTGTGCTGTTTCATGCTCTACTAATGAGAAAAGCTGGGGGTGGGGTGCCCCTCTTCATGAATCAAACTGACAAACCCTGCGTACTGTTGGCTCTTCAAAGGCAGGGAACCACAATGATGTTGTTTCTGTTCTTCCTAACATATCCAGACTAGACTGTAGAACAGAGCTAGTTTTTAATAAATACCTGTTGAATGATGGATAAGTGAATGAATGGATCCAAGCTATAACTTAACCACATGAAGATACAAAGCAATCTCCAGATAAATGCTTTTTGCATGAATGAATAAGTGAAAACACAACTCATACTCGATGATTGTATAATTAGGTTAATTTGAAAACTATAAAGTATACAAATAGGTGGGTACAAAATAGTTTAAGTGCAAAACTCCAGTGAAACAGCAGGTAGACTGTTTTTAACCCTTGCCAGTAGTGCTGCTGCTACTGGGGATGGTTAGGAATGTGTTCATATGATAAAGGAAGTGACCATGTAGATGCAGTATGGCGACTTCCAAGTAATAAAGGAATTTCTTTTGTATCTTCAGTATGAAAAGTTGTCTTCCAAAACCTAGAGCAATTTTTAAAACCCCTATGGCCACAGTGATACAGACAGTGTTTGCAACTTATATACATTGGAAAAGAACAGTGGCCCCTGTAAAATTGGGTGAATTTGTAGACATGTTCAGAGCTGTGTTAATAAGGTATTTAAAAGCATGACCCTGAAGCATTTGCCAAAAATTTAGACTTTAAAGAACTGTAAACCCACCAGGGCCTTCTTTTTTCACTGTTGATGCTCTGTTTACAGTTGATGCATGAGTGAGTGAATCAAGGGAAATTTGATCAAAACCGCTTGAACCTTCTTTTCTTCTGTTTAGCTTGCTAAAACACTAACTCCTAGAGAGATTGGGCAAATAGCAGATTGGGTAGGTGGAAGATTGTGATATATAACAGCTCCATTCACAGATATGTTTAGGACTTGGCATGGAAGGATGTGGTTATCTGCAGGCCTGGACAAATTTTTCCCTGCTAGCTGAAGGTTCATGTTATGCCATTTTGCTTTTATGAAGGATCTACATTAGTGTCTTTCTTTTTGCTAAGCAAAGGAAATTAGAAGAGGATTTTCACTTTTACAAAATGGTAATCGCTTCTTCTCTTTATACCATTTTGGGCTTAGAATAGGTTTTAGAGTAACACTCTACTTTTGATAGTGGAGGAAAATTATTTTCATTTAAAAACAAAGAAGAATTTTAGCTAGTATTGGGAATAACCAAAGATAAGCAGCATATTATAGATGTGAGTCAGGAAATCATTTCAGTAAGGATATGCAGTCATGAGATTTGTTTTTAGGGGTAAAGAATGAGAATATTTGAATTTCTTGGGTGACCTCAGGGGAAGGATATTTTTAATGCAAATTGACAAGAGTTTGCCAACATCAGGTAGAGACAAGTACCAAAAGCCTTGCTGGCTTTAGGGTCTTAGAATAAGAGAGAAAGCGGAGCAATAACACTGGTAATGCCACACCACTTGAATTGGTTGAGCTCTCTTACACTTCTGTGTAAGAAGTGTATATGCTTCTGTTCCTTTTACTTTTCCCTCCTCCTCTGCCAGGAAAGCTCTTCGTTAGGACTCTGGTCACCTGTTACCTCTGTGTCAGAGCTTTCAGTGACTCTCCAAGCTGTTTCTGTTCTTTATTCCTAGCACATTGGACATTTGTTTTGTTTTTATAGCACTCATTCATATATGTTTATTGAGCACCTACAGTGTGTCAAGCACTGGGATGAACAAGGTGAAATTGTTGTTTGTCAGGGGTTCACAGTCCAGTAAAGGAAATAACATTTGCAGTAGACTAACTAGAAGAACGCTATGGAAGATGTGCTGTGGAAGGCAACTTGGTGGGGAGTGGGGCATAATCAGACCATTTCAGAAAAACTTAGGTAAATATGGGGAGGCTAGAGGTGCCTGTGGGTACATTTCTAGTGTTGTCAGTAGTTCAGTATGTAACTACCCCATGTTCAATTCTTTGAATTAAACTGACACACCTGACACATGACAGATGGCATTAAAGAAAACTGCATGGAACCCTGGCCAACCCCATCCCATTTGCTTCCATGTTTGATCCAGACATGTTTGCTTTATTGCTCACTCTCATCTTCCAGATTCTAAATTCCTGACTCCACTGAGATAGAAATCCACCTCTAGGGCCCTCCTTGGGTTGCCAACACTTCCTGGTCCTTCTTTCCTACACTGCTGCTAGTTCAGCTTTCTCACCCAGCCCTGGTCTCTTCCAGGTCTTTCACTCCTCTTTCGGCCCTAACACTACAGGTGGCCACCCCCTCCTTGTTCCTCAGCTGGTACCGTAATCCCTCTGGGAGGTTGGGCTTTCTGTCACCCATCACCCAGTTACTGCTGCTACCTTTTTCTGCCTGCACCTGGGAAACAGGCCTGGGTGAGAAGACATGGATGTGGGCACAGGGGGCAGCAGATGGCTATGCTGATGGGCACAGAGCCCAAAGAGGTAAATTAAGGAGGCAGAGTGGTTGTATGCTCCTGCTCTTGAGGTTAGAAACTAAGGCAGAAGTTATACATACTCCCTGTGTCTTAGAAACACCTGAGGACAATGAGTAAAACTAGAGATTCCTAAGCACATTTCCCCTCCCTGAGATTCTGATTCAATTGTTCTGGCAGATGGCCTGGGCACTGACAAATTTTGAAGCTCTCTGGAGGATTCTAGTGTGCAGTCAGAGTTGAAAACCACCAAGCTAAGGGTATGAGTGGGTTTCCATCTCAAAGTTCTTTTTCTTGTGAATTGGCCCTGGTTAAGTGGACTGAGTTTGCTACCTAACCCAATCTCCCCTGAGCTATGGATACTGCTCCCAGGTCCCCACTGCTGGGGGTCTAGAAAGCGGTGGCACTTCCCTCACTTTTTTTACACCTTACACCACCCCTAATGTGGCCTCAGTGCTGTCATTGGTTATAGAACTAGAGCTTGAACTAGACTTGGATGTCTTCGATATGCCCTTAGCTCAGGTCATGAACTGTTTCTTGAAAACTGTCCTTACATGGATTTTAGGGATTGGTGACTAGAAGTCACCTATCTAAATACTTGGAAATTCCTGAATAGGTGCTGCCATTTTCTTTGTGCAGTGCCTCATTATTTTTTTATGTAGTGCTTTTCAACACAGGCACATGTCAGAGTCACTCTGGGGGAACTGGTCTAGATACACATACCCATCTTGACCAGCTCTCCCAAGCAGAATATTGGGTCTGTGAGTAGATCCATAATAGCATTTTTGCATACTTGGTCAGGAAAAACGTCTTAGATTCCCAGATAACTCTAATAGTCCAGACTGGTTGATTTTTTGCTAAAAGTGATTGAGTTGGAACCAACATGATTTGACCGTTACCTGGAAGACATCATCATATATTTGAACTTTCAATATGAAAAGTCTATCCATTTATGATGGAAACTGCTAGGCTAGCTGCCCACCAAATCTGTTAATCCCTTCTTTCAAGGGGAGACTAGATCTATTCTTAATCCAGAAGGACTGATAGACTGCTATTTTGAAGGGTTTCATCATGGATCTGCCTCCCTTCCATGGCCACAATGAAGACTGTTACCCTTTCCGAGATGGCAGAACACAGAGCACATAACAGTTAGCTGTACTCTGTTCATTAGGGAAATTCCTGCCTTTACAATTAATATAAAACCTGACCCTTTAATTCCACATATCAGTTTATGTCATGAATCTAGAAGACACTGTTCAAAATCCTGCTTGTTCAGAACCATCCATCTGCTGATCCTTGTCCTTACACTAATAGTCCAATGGAATATATAATGTGGCTCCTTCTATATAGAACCTTACATTCCATGTATCTCAACACTGCTCAATTTATGTATAATTATTTACAAATTTCCTCCATACAGAAAACCCTACAGATTCTCCCCCTATTTTTTTTTACTGCACCTCAGTTATTACCACAACCTCAGTATCTGGCAGGTATCTAGAAAAGTTATCAGTTACTTAAGATATGTAAGACACCCTTTTCTATGTCAAGAAGTAATTCAGTGCTAATTCTTATAGGCTCTGAGCATCAGAAAAACAAACTGAAAGGAAGAAATCTTATATTCCCAGTACAAATACAGAACCTGTCCCAGACAAAATATGGAGGACTATTCTTTAGAACTATTTAAAATCAACAGAAATAATGGCATTCCATTTTCACTGTCCTGTGCCTGTGGACCTACCCTGGCTTTCACTGTTTCCTATAACATTTGCCCCTCAGCAATTCTGCTCCCACCTCCACCTCTAGCCCCTACCACCCATTCCTGATGTAGCTCTCAGAGCCTAAGGTAGAGAAGCAGAATATATGGGCATGGACTTCGCCACCACAGAGACCAAGAGTGTCTTCCAGTACCTGATTCCAGGGATTGCTATGGGCCTCAGCCCACCACTCATCTCACCATTTCCTTAGTCATGCTAGTGTGTGCAACCCAGCAAGGCCTCAAGACCTCTGCCATGTAGGCAGTAGTTGTAGTTGGCATGTATCAAGTTTCACCTAGCCTTTAAAAATGGAACCAAATATGAGCAAAATCTGCAAAGTCTCCTTGGTAGTGTTCAGGACTTCCACTGGCACCCTCCTCTTTGATTCTGACCACTTGTCCTCACTCTGTTTCCAAAGTCAGCCTCATATCTGATTTCAACAACCACCTGCACCCCTTTCCAGATAGGTCATGCTTTCTACCTCTCCCATCAGGATTTTGGACTTCTACTCTCCTCTACATCTTTTGGTTTAGCTTACCCCTACCCCCACTTGCCTTAGTCATCCAGGCTGCAATAATGAAAATATCAAAGACTGGGTGGCTTAATAAAAAACATTTATTTCTCACAGTTCTGGAGGCTGGGAAATCTAAGATCAAGGCACTGGCAGATTTGGTGTCTAGTGAAGGCTGCTTCCTGGTTCATAGACAGCCATCTTCATACATTTCTTCCTCAAAATATATCTAAAATAGAAAAATTATTTAAGGGCATATATCTTTCTGCCTTATAAGAATGACAGTTTGGGGGAAGAATTTAATCTACATCTTGAGAAAAAAAAAATGGTAGGGCTCAAAGCAACCAATGTCTGATATATGAAGCTGACTATTTATAAACCGGCCAGAATATGGAATCAAAGCACAACATTCAAATGGAGTTTATAATGTGGTCATAAAACGAAGAAGCTGATTTATGGAATTAATAATAATTACATGCTACAACAAATAACAATAGCTGTGAAATCTAAGTTGAATACCTTTTGAAACTGCAGCCACAGCAACAACTAATTATTTTTTCCCAAAAAGCTGGGGAAAGTTGACAGGTAAAATTTTGAATATATTAGAATCCCTATTAGAATGATGAAGAGAAGGGGTAATCAGCTTATAAAATGAAAGTGGACAAGTCAGGTGACACTGAGGAAAAGCTGTGAAGCTAGAAAGTTTCATTGTGGAGCTCTCTCATGGGTAAGAAAAGTAATTAAAAATGGGAAAAGTGCAAACAAAGCTAAGGCATCAAAAATGAAGAAACAAAATGTTTAATGGCAGACATGGTAGCTCAGGAGTGAATAGCTCAATCAAGTTTTGAAGAGTGGAAGCATTCTAGGGCTTACAGATTCACTGTTGTGCCATAAAAAACTTTTTGAAGACTGTGTGGGAGAACCTTTGGCAAATAGGATGAAAGAGGGGAGAAAAGAATATCAAAGACTAAAAGAGCTATTAGAAATTGGAGGCCACCATCGTTACTGAAAATATATTATAGCAGATTTTCCCTGTAGGACTACATTGCATGCATTGGTCAGCTAAGTCAACAAAGGGCATGTCACAGTGTGTTGTAATATAGCATATGAGGTAGGGAGAACATGAAGGAAAATCCCAGAACATTCCAAAGGAAAAGGTAAATAGGATGTATGTTATATTTGAATTAATGATAAGCTTTTGTTTGAGCCAACAAACTATGATTATTTTTCTTTAAGACAATGCAAAAATATACAGTGCTAATAAGATGTGTTGATGGGTCTTTAAATTATTCTCAGGCCATGTGGCCAGCATATGTGACTATTTCTAAAATCATTGATTAGAAAGGGTAGGAAATGAAAGCACTAGGGAAATGAAAAATGGTACCCCATACATGACTTTATTCTATGCATAGCCTGTTAATAATCTCTGTATTAGTAGGGTTCACCCAGAGAAGCAGAACAAGTAGGACACATATATTAAGAGACATATTTCAAGGAATTGGTTGCACAATTGTGGGGCTGGCCAGGCAAGTCCAAAATTACTATGGCAAGCTCTCAGGAAAGGAAGCTAGAACTCCCAGGCAGGTGCTGAAGCTGCCATCCACGGGTAGAATTTCTTCATCTGGGAAGCGTTTAGTTCTGTTCTTAAGGCCTTTCAACTGATTGATTCAGGCCCACACAGATGATCTAGGATGGTCTGCCTTAAAGTCAACTGATTATGGACTTTAATGACATCTACAAAATACCTCCATGGTAATAGCTAGATTAGTGTTTGAATGACTGGAATTATTTATTTATTTAAAAAGAATTTTTTTTATTATGTTATGTTAATCACCATACATTACATCATTAGTTTTTAATGTAGTGTTCCATGATTCATTGTTTGTGAATAATACCCAGTGCTCCATGCAGAACGTGTCCTCCTTAGTGCCCATCACCAGGCTAACCCATCCCCCCACCCCCCTCCCCTCTAGAACCCTCAGTTTGTTAGCTTGGCCAAGTTGACACATCAAGAGAATATCAAACTCTCTTAAGAAAATTTGGCATGAATGAGCTGTTAAATGAAAAGGGATAAAATTGTAGAAGCTCAGTCCGGGAGCATGCTGGTCACTTATTCTGACAATAAAAGAAAGGGAGAATGCATTTAAAATATATGACTGGAATATGAGAAATGCTGAATGGTGCAAAGTCATTAAATCACTCACTTGATCATTCACTTACCCACGTACTTCATTAAACAGTTGTTTCTAGCTAATGTACGAGACACTGAGTTTATAACAATATGGCACCACTTCTTTCCAATAAGTAGCTCCCAGGCTGGTGAGAGAGATACAAAAGTAGAAAGACATTTATAAGATGTGTGTTTTTCAGATTATAGAAGTGCGTACATGCTATGGGAACAAGCAAGGTGAGCAATGAGGATGGGTAGACAAATCAAAATGAGCTTGCATTGAAGGTGTAAATGGTGATAGACTAGTGAGAATTCTAGACATATATGAGGAGAGGATGAATAAAGAAAATGGGAATAAAATAAAGGGAGTAAAAAAGTTACAAGCATGGGAGGGTAGCATTTCTTATGCTAATTTTCCTCTTACATATTCATGATATATGTCTCCCTGAAAGAGTATGTGTGATCCCACCAGCAATAATGAAGATCCTTTTATGGCCTGTGGAAAAGTAGCACAATCTCAGAGGGCGGCTGTGTATCTGCTACACTTGGGGGAAAAGAACATGCTGTATAGAATTTTTTCTCACCTCAGGTTTACTGAATTTCAACTTTAAGAAACCTGAAGATAAGAGTGATGGTTGAGTGTATGGGTAACTGAAATGCCAGATGTCTGAGTCGGCTCAAAAGCCTTCACTGGAAAGAAGTGATTTTTATAGTGAATATATCTATCCCCAAATGCACCAGTTTATGTTTCCTCCTTTTCCCCTCTACCCTTCCAAAATGGATCCCCACTGTATTAATTTGGACTCTTGGTTGCAAGTAACAGAAATTAATTCAAACAGACGGAACAAAAATGATTATTTGTGAGAATGCAGGAGTAAATCATAGAACCAAGGGTGGGCAGGTACTCAGATCTCAGAAAGGGACTGGACCTGGAATTTTCACCCTGTCTCTCCTTCTATTTTTTCTGCTCGTTAATTTCTTTGGGGACCAGTGGTTTTTGGTCTCTGGTCCACAAGGTGGAATATCCGCTACATCGAGGAGTATTTGCTCCAGAGTTAACAATTATAGCTGAAACACCACACACAGACACTTTCCCAGTTCCACATCTGATTGGCTGAGTTTGGATCAGGTATCTGACCTGTTTAATCAGGTATGGCTCAGGGCTACACCTAGAGAGACCATGAGGTCTATAATAGGAGAGATGGGTCATGACTAGTTAAACCTCTCCAGGGAAGCACATGAATAGAGAAAGGAGATGTGGAGGACATTTTACCCTTCTAGTATCCCTGTGAACTTGATTCCTATCCTTATTCTTTTTCATCCTGACCTATGGGTGGGTCTTATTTTCATAGCCATAGAAAATTATGATGCCCGAGATCCATAGTGAAATAAATCTTCAGGAAACAACAGCCAGTGTGCTTCATCCATTTTTCCATTTTAGTAAAACCATAGTAACACACTGAATTAAACAGCTACCCTTCCCTTTCTTCACTTCAATCCACCTATGCCAGGAATTAAGAAAAAAAACCCAGTAGATCATTCTGTCTTCACTTAACTCCTTCTATGTGCTTAGTTTTGTGGGGATCAATATCAGGGATACAGAGGAAGCATAAGACATGGGTCTTGCAAAAAAAAAAAAAAAAGAAAGAAAAAAGGCTTATTATCTATTGGAAGAATAAAAGGGAAGATTGAGAATAAAGCTGCATTATGTCAGATATGTTTTCTAATATAACATGTTACTAGGATATATATAATATCACAGAGTACTAGAGGAATAAAATACTCAGTCACTGTCCTCCCTGGGCCTCATGTTCCCTGCCAGGGCAGCTCGGCTCAGAGAGGGGTAAAGCACCCCCTGCCCCTTTGCAGCCTGTCTCCTTCTTGAGGGAGAGAAGAGAAAGGCTGGTGTTAGAAGCCCTGAGAAATGCCTAGCTGGGGAGAAGGCGAACATGAATACTGAAATATTTCTGAACCTGACTAGTGGTTTTTGAAATCAAATTTATTACACTTCTCTCTCCATTATGCCATACTGCCTCTCCATAGATGTATACATGATGGTAATTGCTCTATTTTTCTGAGCTTTAGCCCTAGTAATAGTCTTACAATGATAATATATTTTACATGGTAATACCCTAATAAGAATACTCCATGTAAGATTAGGTGAATTGTATTTGACAAATTTAATTTTAAAAAGCCAACAGGAAAAACTACATCCCAATGAGATTAAACACTGACTTAAGTCCTCAAAGCGGGAAATCGCTAGGTTAATTTTGCCTTTTATCACTGCTCCACTCCCTATTCCCAGAGGGCTTTGCGGCTGCTGTCAGAGCCTGCACCCCAGAGCCTCTGAAGCACCTGTTGGCTCCTGGGTGATCGGCAGTGAACCTCAAAGTGAGTTTTTCCACTGCTATTACCTATCTCTCAAGGAACCTTATAAAGATCGGTTAAGTTAACCTGGTGATGGGTATTAAAGAGGGCACGTACTGCATGGAGCACTGGGTGTTATGCGCAAACAATGAATCATGGAACACTACATCAAAAACTAATGATGTAATGTATGGTGATTAACATAACATAATAAAATAAAAAAAAAAGAAGCCAGAAAAAAAAAGATCAGTTAAAATTTAAGTGAATGAATTTAGAGGTTTGTGGGGAAAGGCTATCAAAAGGTTTAAAAATAATGTAGTATTTCCTGACCCTGGATAATTTTCTCCTTCTTTAATAAATAGTTCAATTGAGCAAAATCTCTATTTGTTTTTGACAGGAAGGGGCTGTGCAATTTTTCAGCATATCAGCAGTTTCAGAAACTTGGTTTTATAAAAAAAATTGTCTCAAAAAGTACCATGAAATTCTTAAAGCTAGATTTGAATTTTGAAAGCAAACCTGTCACATCATACTTTTAGGGAGATGGAATGGAATCTCCCTCAGAAATTGTACCACAAAGGGATATGCCTCTGATTGTGGTTGCTTCAAGGTATGAAGGAAGCAACTTCTGTTGCAAGGACTCACTGGGAAGACAGTAACAGTTTGATTATAAAATATAAATAGGAAATATAATTCCCCTCTTGTCTGTAATTGTACTCAGCGTAGTACATAGGATATTCTGCTTGAGGTTATAATGGTTAAATTTTTTTAAAAGATTTTTTTATTTATTTGAGAGAGAGAGAGTGTGTGGGAGGGGGGAGGGGCAGAGGGCGAGGGAGAGAGTCTTAAGCAGACTTGCAGGGCTCGATCTCATGACCTTGAGATCACAATCTGAGCTAAAACCAAGAGTAGGATGCTTAACTGATTGTGCCATCCAGGCACCCCTATGATGGTTAATTTTATTTGTCAACTTGTTGGGCCCAGGTGCCCAGATATGTTGTCAAACATGATCCTGGATGTCTCTGTGCGGGCGGTTTTGAGTAAGATTAACATTTAAATTGGTAGACTTTGAGTAAAGCAGATTGCCCTCCATAATGTGGGTGAGACTCATCTAATCATTTGAAGGCCTGGACAGAAAAGGACTGGCCTAGCCCTAGCAACAGGGAATTCTGGAGCAGATGGCCTTTGGACTTGAATCGCAATGTGGCTGTTCCTTGAGTCTCTAGCCTGCAAACACCCGCTGCAGATTTTGGACTTAGTGGCCTTCATTATTGCATGAACCAAATCCTTAAAATAAATCTCTCTCTCTCCCTCTCTTTCTCTCCCTCTTTCTCACACACACATGCACACACATACACCTCCTGTAGGTCTATTTCTCTGGGGAACCCATTAATACGGAGATTGAGTTCCATTATTTAAAAAAAAAATGGGAAAAAAAAGCTCCCTTTAAGAGTAGTTCCCTTTAAGAATTTATTTAAATGATATAGACCCTATTACTTCCTTTAAAACACTACCTCTTGAATGTATAAGTTTATAAATCACTTAAAAGGTGCCTTATTTAAGCAAGCACTTAATGAATTGTAACAAAAGCTGTAATAAGAAGTAAATTATGTGGGACACATTTTAACAAGTATTAGATTGTGAACTCATGGAAGACAAGGTCATTTGCATCGTATTGAGTTCAATCTCTGATCTATTGTATTGAACCTTACAGAATTGCAGATATTTGAGTGTGTCTGACCTATTAAAAAAAGTAATTGGGTATGGCTCAATCCAGTACAGTTATATCATATATTTTTAGATGATAATGGCCAGAAAAGAGTACTTCCAGATTCTTTCCCCGTATAAATAGTTTCCTTCATTTAGAATCAGTTTTTGTTTGTTTATTTGTTTTAGGGCCAGTAAAGTAAGTATAAGATGGAGGTAATCAAATACTTTATGTGAAGAATACACAAATTTGGGCACTATGATTGATTCTTCTAAATATTTTTCACCCAATCCTGAGATTTCAGCTCTTTCTTGAGTATAAAGCTACACCTCTGGAATCATAGATACAATCTATTTTCCCCCCTATTGTATAGCTTCTTGCCTAAGTCACAACCAAGCAAGTGAACTGGCTACATGCCAAGTGTTCATGCTGATGCTACTGAGTGCTAGTTGATGTGCAGTGTCTCTCTTAAATGGTATTGATAAATCTGCACAAGAAGAATTTATGACATCTCTAGTGATCCCTAGTAGGGCAAGACCCATAGCTGTATAATACCTTACCAGTTTAGAAAGCTCATTTTCCTTTCATCTTCACACAAACATTGTAGAATGCATTGTCTTCCCCATGTTTATATGGAGAAGATGCAGCCTAGAGAGCCAAACTCACTTGCTGAGGTTACATAACTTAATGGAAGGAGCTGGAACTATAAATTACTCCAGACACTGTTGCTTTACCACCTAGAGATTGATTTCCAGCTGTCCTGCAACTTACCCTTCTCCTTCCAATTCAGTTCTGCCCATTTTGTGTATTAGCTCAGTACTGGACTTCGCACTGCTTATGCAGCAGGATTCTGTGAATATTTTCAAGGCTGTTTCCAAGAAAAATCTTCGCAGTTCTCTGCTGCATTCTGGTGAATGGTCTCGACTGTGTTTGGGCTTGCTCTTGTTCCAAAATGCAATGCTGTCTTAGGAAACTGTCCATAAAGTGTGTGCACTTTGAAAGCATAGCCATCTACATGCAGTAGAGCTGAAAACATGGCATCAGAGCATTGGCTGGTTAAAATACAACCTCACTTGCTGAGTGCAAAGAAAAGACAGCATCAGGATACCCATGTAGCTGCTATTTGGTAAGCTGAGTTTAGAAACTGGAAAATGTGGGAGGAAAATTTTTTGAGGGATTTTTAAAGGCTCTGCCTCAAGTGCTGGAGAACAACAGGGAATCCGTGGGAAATATGCAGCCATAGACCAGCCTGGCTGTCAACTACTGTGAACGGAAGAGTCCTTTACCAGTGAAGGTGCAGAGGGATGATTAGTTTCAGAGAACATGCCCTGGAGGGTGAGAGCTATACCTAACTCTGATTTGTGTCTACCTAAGGACAGTGCATTGGACCCGTACACTTGGATTAGAAGAGAAAAATGGTCAAAATCAGCAGAATGTTCTTTGTGGTCACAGAATAACACTGACTCTCTAGTTAAGGCAAAATTATCCATCTCTTTCAATATGTTTTAGCATCCTTGCTTGTGTCTTCTACTCTTTGCAGGGAGAAAATTGTAGTTCTCTTTTGCTATTCTATCTGAATAGAAGACTGACTTCACCACTGCATAAACTCATAGGGTCTGTGACTATATCTTCAAATTTAGTTTACAATTTCCCTCATCATAGATTTTCTTTCTTGTGAATTTATTTTTCAGTCTTTTGCCTAGATATTTATAGTTGCTTCCTACTTTCTGGCTTAGCGCCACAGGGGCAATCCTGGCACAAAACAGACACTAGCAGACAAGAATACAAGATCAATCTCTTATCTTACTAATTACCACCCGTTCCTGCTGACAAAAGCTTCAGGTCTTAAAGAGAAAACAAACAACTTACCTGAAAAGCTGAGGTAAGATATGGGTGTAATTTCACTTGGCTGCGTGCACTCTGTCAGAGGAATTATCAGTGCTGACTTTCTGGTTGGTATAACTTAACCAGCAGCCAAGGTAAAAAGCCGCCTCTGGCCTTAAGTCTCAGCTAGTAAATTGAGCCTCAGTATCCCCATCTGTAAAATTGGGATAATGAGAGCTACTTAATTGTGTTTGAAGATCAAATGAGATAATGAATGAAAAATGCTTTGTAAGCTGTCAAGTACTATAAGAGCTTTAGCTATGATGGTGATGATGGATATGATTCTGGGAAGTTAGTCTCTACACTGTCAATTTTAAGTTGCCCTTTTATTTTTTTGTTCTCTTTAGATGAATGAACTTGTTTATAGGTATTACAATAAGAATGCACACACACACACACACACACACACACCCCACACACAACTCTCTGTATATTTCTTTCTGAGAATTGCCAAGAGATCGGTTTTAAAAATGACTGCATAGAATTTTGAGAGAAGTTGGCAAAACTATGGCCCACAGATGAAATCTGGCCAGCTGCCTCTTTTTGTAAATAAAGTTTTATTGGAGCGCAGTCTGCCCATTTGTTTACAAATTGACTATGGCTTCTTTTAAGCTATAGCAGCAGAGTTGGTTTCTTGCGATAGACTGTATGGCCCGAGAAGCCTAAAATATTCAGTCTGGTCCTTTACAGAAAATGTTTGGTGACACCTGAATTAGATCAAAGGATTTTGGCAAAATAAAAGGAATTTTAATATCTTAGTATGAACATATCCTTTAATATCCCCAGTGGCTCATTGAAATGGACATTTTGATACACTGATGGTGACAAAGTAAATTGGGGTAGCCTTTCTAAAGGGCAGTTTGGCAATGTGTGTCAAGAGTTTGAAAAATTCTCACCTAATTTTAGTCACTGAATGCAAATACAGTGAATATTAACAGTATTTACTTTTGAGATGTGGTACTTCAAATGATTTTAAAGCAAACGAAAAGCTCTTCTAATTTAAAAATTCCCTGCTGTCATTTGAGATTCTTCATAAGAACCAAATAAAAATATAAACATACCAATTTACAGGATGTTTTGGGGAAAATAAGCTCCTAGTTCAATGCCATTTTAGTAGTTATTGCTTATAGAGCTAGGGCAAGAAGGCTTTTGGTATGTGGATAGGCAGCTTGCATTTTATTTTGCAAATTTAGAAATTTTTTGGGTTTCCTTTAAGTCAAACAAGTCCTGGGTTCCAAGTCCCTCTGTGTACCTTCCTATCCAATGTTTCTGCTCCTCTTGTTATTGATAAACACACACACTCATATAAACACACAAACTCATAAGGACAATCCAGTGTTAGTAAAAAAAATATTGTTATTTCAACTTCTCTTTTGCTAGATCAATTAATTTCATGTGGAAAGTTCTTGTGTTTAGCCAGCAGTCTCTTTTCCTTGGTAGAGAAGAATTACAGTGGCTGAATATATTTTTCTAAAGATCCAGTAAAAAAAATGTTTCTGGTAGAACAGCTAAAGTTGCAATAGCCAAATTTTGCCCTCAGAAGGAAAATGTAAAAGAAATGAAATACAAGTTTAGTGCCCTTGCTATGGTTTAAAATTGATTTTATCCCAGAATCTATTTGCATTTATTATTCTTTTATGTCTTCATTTGTGTCTTACATTCTTCCTCCAGGGATGAATGCAAAAGAGAAAGTGGTAACTCCTGGCAACCAGGCACTATGTAAGAGGGGCAAACTAATTGGAGGTGTACTTAATATATATATATATTTTTTGGTGAGAAAACCTTGTGGAAATGATTTCCCTTTTCCCTATTTTCATAATTCACAAGTAATGCACTGTGGAATGTCAAAATGAAAGTGCTGTGAGATATACTACTAGTGGATGGACCATAGTTAACAACTTTGGAAGTTCAGTTTCAAGGCTGTATAACTGTAGTAGAAGGTCTGGGGTCTTCTACTTACATAACGCAAAAGCTGGATGAGTGCTTATTAAAAGGGTGTGTTTTCTGACACTTAGAAGTACAGTTTTGGTGATTAAAAAGTGACTTTTGCTTTAAAAAAGAGTCAATAACCAAGCTGATAAATATAGACTGTGTATTCTGTATATCTATTGATTGACATAAGCATGCATGCACAAATATGATTTATAGGTAAACATGCTGCTGGGTATTGATAGAGTGCTACTTTTTTGGAAGGACTAGATGCCCTGATGAAAAATTCTAAAAGAGACCTGTTTTTCCCCCCCATTTAAATACACAAACATGCTACAAGGTGTTGTTTCAGTATGAAATGGAATGAGTGTTGTTTCTACTTCTACTGTTAAATATTTTCTCCTGAAAAATAGAAAAGCTTGACAAACTGATTACTAAATCTAGGAATATAGACAAAAGCATGAAAAAGTTAGGACATAGGGGAAAGGGCTCATTGTACTTCTCTCCCAAGAATAAGACTTGGTGCCAACTCCTCTCAAAGAAAAAGAAACCATTAAATCTTTCAGGATTAGAATTAATGGTGATTCTCTGCATTTGTAGAATGTACTGCCTTCATTCCAAAGACTATTAGCACATGGTGGCTTTGTTGATTACACTTTGCCCCGTGAATTACTAGCAGACCAGATTTTACCACAGGGGGGAAAACATTATATTTGGAAGGATATATTTGTGATGTGTGTGTGTATTTATTATGATACATATGTACATGTGTATACATATGCATGTATATATAGCATACATATATACGTTCACATACATGCTGCAGAATTATTTGCAATAGCAGAAAACCTGAGAAACAAGCAACTCCAATGTGTATCTATGTTTGTGTAATAATGTTCTCATTTCAAAGTGTCAAGGTTTATCCAAGAGATAGGAGTTTTGTTTTGTTCTATATGCTTCTGTGCATTTGAAAATAACCACATTATTTTTTTCACATTTTTTATTATGTTAATCACCATACATCATTAATTTTTGATGTAGTGTTCCATGATTCATTGTTTGCATATAACACCCAGTGCTCCATTCAATATGTGCCCTCTTTAATACCCATCACCAGGCTAACCCATACCCCCACCCCCCTCCCCTCTAGAACCCTCAGTTTGTTTCTCAGAGTCCATAGTCTCTCATGGTTCGTCTCCCCCTTCGATTCCCCCCCCTTCATTTTTCCCTTCCTGCTATCTTCTTCTTTTTTTTTTTTTTTTACATATAATGTATTATTTATTTCAGAGGTACCTGTACATCATTAGTTTTTGATGTAGTGTTCCATGATTCATTGTTTGTGTTTGAAAATACCCACATTATTAAAAACAGTATTTGTTAGCTATAATGGCAGCTGACAGCCTTTTTAGCTATCCAGAATAGTAAGGGAATTTTAAAATTTTAAATTTGTGTTGCTTTTTGATCTACAGTTAATAATGAAGTCAGGTGGCACCTAGCGCCATCCCCAGCCCCTTAGTCATTTCCAGTACGCATGCCGCCCCCTGCAGAGAGGAAACCAGGGGAGGATGCTCTCTGCAGCTGCGTGCGACACACGTACTTCACCACCGCAGTTGCAGTTATAATTTCACTTCCTGACAATGCACACAGTGGACCCGATCTAACAGCCAGTAGTTTGATAATTGAAAACATCGGGACTTCTAGTTCAGGGTTTAAATTTCTAGTGGCTTCAAATTCCATGATCAAGAAAGCCCAGATGTCACCCCTCTCACACAGAAGAAACCAGAAAAAAGTGAAGAGATCAAGGAACATCCAGTGGGAACCAGATATCTGTATTATCACCTGTAGTATCTGATTTTTAAATTTGATGTAGATGGGATGTCTTCAGTAAGTATATAAGTATAGCTTTCATCAGTATATAAACATTTATTTGAAATAATGTGAGACAAATCAGGGGGAAGTATCAGTAATACCTCTAACTTAGAGGCTTGTGATTTAGATTACTTTGGAGTTAACCCTCTTTTGGTTCATCCCTGGAATTAATATTGTCAGACAGAGTAACCCCAAATCCACTTACATTAGATAAAAGGAGGGAATTATTGTTGAAAAAAAAATAGGAGATTGAATGCATTGGAGGGGATAACAGATGCATTTGAATTTACTAGCGTCCCCCTCCCCCAAGGTGGCCCATTTCAGTGCCAAGAGAGATCTTCTCAGCCATGATTTCTTCTGCTGGGGGAAAGTGAGAGTGTGTCAGTGGGTGCCTAGCTTCTCCAGCTGTGCAAGATGTTGCCAAAGAGGCTCATTTCTCTCTCACCTCATCCAGAATACTAGGTCATGTGCTGAATGACTGGGGGGTGGGAAGAGGCTGGAAGAGTGGCAGATAGGATTCTCAGAGGGCATTAAAGGGATGTGGATTCTACTAACTGCATAATGGACTCCATCAAGAAGCCCTCCCACAAGCTGCTAGGCATATCTGCTGGGCAGATCTCTCCAGTTGGCCCAGAGGCACTCCCCAGCATGCTATGTGCCCCATTCCCACACCCCCTCACCCTGTGGCTGCCTTTCTGTGCACACTCCTGATGGTGGTGAGTGTGAGCTATGGCAGATGGCTAGTAAGCATGCATAGACATAGATGCCCAACAGGTACATGAAAACATCACTAATCATCAGGGAAATGCAAATCAAAATCACAATGAGTTATCTATCACCTCACACCTGTTAGAATGGCTATAAATCAAAAGAGATGAAAGATAAGTGTTGGCGGGGATGTGGAGAAAAGGAAACCTTTGTGCATTGTTGATGGGAATGTAAATTAGTACAGCCACTATGGAAAAATTAAAAATAGAACTATTATGTGATACAGCAGTCATACTTTTGGATATTTATCTAAAGGAAGTGAAATCAGGATGTTGAAGACATATCTGCACCCCTGTGTTCATTGCAGCACATTATTTACCATATCCAAGATATGGAAAAAATGGAAGAATCCATTGATGGATGAATGGATAAAGAAAATGTGGCATAGATAATGAATGGAATATTATTTAGCCACGGGTAAGAAGGAAACCCTACCATTGCAACAACATGGATGGACCTTGAGGGCATTATACATTTTTACAGACAGAGAAAGATAAATACTGTATGGTATTACTTATTTGTGGAATCTAAAAAAGCCAAACACATAGAAATGGAGAGTAGAATCGTGGTTGCCAGGGCTGGAGGGTGGGTGAAATGGGAAGATATCGGTCAAAGAGTACAAACTTCCAGTTATAACTTAAGTCCTGGAGATCTAATGTGCAGCATGGTAATTATAATTAATAATACTGTGTTATATACTTGAAAGTTATTAATAGCGTAGATCTTAAATGTGCTCACCACTAAAAAGCAATGGTAATCATTTAAGTTAATGGTTTTGTTAGCTAACCCTCCTATGGTAACCATTTCACAACAGAGAAGTGTATCAAATCAACACATTGGACACCTTAAACTTATACATTATACATCAATTATATTTCAATAAAGCTGGAAAAAAGAAAGTCAGAAGAAGTTAATTATGAACATAGAGATTGTATCTTACTATGCATATTCATTACTTTGGGGAAGGGAAGAAACCCCCAACTATAGTATAGTTAATCCCAGTGGGAGATTCGGCTTTTAAGACCAATAGTGATGTAATCAGGGGATCAACATTACTTTAAAGCATGGTACTGACTATGGACTCTGAGAAACAAACTGAGGGTTCTAGAGGGGAGGGGGGGTGGGGAGATGGGTTAGCCTGGTGATGGGTATTAAAGAGGGCACATACTGCATGGAGCACTGGGTGTTATATGCAAACAATGAATCATGGAACACTACATCAAAAACTAATGAGGTAATGTATGGAGATTAACATAACATAATAAAAAATAAAGCATGGTATTGGTTAGAGATTGGAGGACATATGTAAAGTTTATTTCTTATCAGAGAAATGATTAAAATTTTATAGACACTGGATCCTTTTCTGAATGGAACTTTGTAATCAGCCCTTTGCGTAACAGTTCAACTAATAAGCTGCCTAGAGTTCTAGGTGAATTTCTTTTTTCTTTTCTAGAATTGTTTCAAAGCTCATTCTAACTAGGAAGCTCCGATCTATGGCAAATTCCTTTAAGTAATTTTTTCAGGTATGAGGTCTTCTAAATGGACTCAAAGTATAGTTTAGACAGTAAATGATAGAATATTAAAGCTATAGAATCATCACTTTTCTAAATATACTTTCCAAATGTTATTCCATGTTCCCTCTTAAAAAATGCATATTTGAGTTTTTTGGTCCAGTATTTTACATGAAGAAACAAGTGGGTTTCAGGCTTAACTTTGTTACTAAGGGAAGCAGAAAGGTATAGAAGTTATGATTACAATAGTTTGGGGTCAGAGAATCTTGAGATTTAATTCTGACTTTGCTGCATGACAGTTTCTTTACCTTTCTGAGTCCCGATTTTCTTCTTACTGAACATTGGAACTACTTTCTAGATAGTGTTATTGCAAATGCTAATGAGATAATATTGGTAAAGGACTTATTCCAGAATCAGGTATGTAGCAAATGTGTATAAATGTGTTTGTTTAAATTGTTACTTTTAACTATTAATTATACATTTTTACTCTTACACAGAAAAAAATATCAAATTCTATGCAAGATTGTGTGTCTCCTTTATTGATTTCTGATTCTGTGTATTTATTTATGGACCAAGCTATGTGAACCTAGTTTTTTTCTTGGTAAGTAAAGTGACTGTTTTAACTGTTGCTTAAACCTCATCACGTGCCATCTTTTCAGATGTTTCTGCATTTACCCTGAAATTGTAAAGATATTGTCCATTAAGTCACTGAGTGATCCCTGCTCCCTCCTTACATGGGAATTTTCTATCCAAGTTTGGTTCTAGGAAAACCTTTATCTCCCTTGAGAAAGTAGTGTGTTTCCTCTTCTCAGATCAAAATGATTTATGTGACTTATCACTTTTTCCTCTTAGTCTTGTTTGTCAGGAAGATTATAGTTGTTCTTTTCACTCAATCACAGCCCCTTGACTTCTTGTTATAATTTGAATATTTACTTTTCTTCTCCTGTTTACCATTAAAAATCTTAGCTAATTAATTAGTCTTCCTTTTATCAACTGTTTCATATCCTTTCAGGAGAGAGGTGAAGCAGAAATGTATATATTTATATGTATATATATGTATATGCAGTTATATGTATATACACATATCTTCATACAGAAATATTTTCTTGTTAGCTTTTATTTGAAAGTTTGACACCTAAGTTTAAATTTTGTCATTAGCAACTTCTTCAATTTGACTAGTGCTTTCTTTCCCCTTTGTTCACTTCCTTCAGATGTTTATCCAACACATATTTCTTGGTGTCCAATATGCTGCATTTTTAAGTGGGGAAGACTCTAGGGAGATGAATAAAATTGTCATTGATGAGCTATGTCCTACTAGGCAGTATGAACTCTTGAGAGGAAGAATGGGCCTAATGAGATCAGAGTTGCTTTCCATAAAAAAAAAATTGAAATTTGAGTAACTTGCTAATTCTGATGTAAAATAATATGTAGGCTAAGGCCTGGGCTTTTTTCTGATATTATCACTGAATCTAATATGATTCCACTAGTTTGCTCACAGCCTCAGGTGTAATTGGTTTTGCTGTTCTTTATCTTGGTGTCTTTTCTGCCATAGCTACACATAAGATCCTTTCACATCTACAGGGAGAGAGAATGAGTTTTGTTTTGTCACGTCCCTGACTGTGCTCTTATAGACAGGGAGAAAAATGGCTTAAGAGCCCCTGGTTATTGAATCCCATTTTCTTGTCATTTTGTAGTACACGTTTAGGGTATTTCTCAGGACAACTTAACTATCCTTGCTTAATGTTGTCATATTTTCCTCCTTGTGGTTGTTTAAGGCAACAAGAGGCCTTTTATCCTATTTCATGAGGAAGTGCAATGTATTATTAATCACGATTACTTTATTCATAAGTCAACACTGCCTCACCAGAGCCTGGATCACACCAAGGATAACTCTTCCTGTGTGAAAGGATGCTTTCAGGTCATAGGCCTCTTTAAGGATGTTTCTTTTCATCTCAGAAAATGTTTTTTGACTTTAACATAATGGTACATTTTATTTAGGAAAGCTGCTCCCCTGTGTTAGGGATAATGGTACTCATTTTGGGCTAATTTTCTCAATGCCTATTGAACTGCCATTATGAGTTTTATACCATGTTGGGATCTGGACTGAATGTAACCAGTATTTAGTACCTTAAAACTGTAGTGAAGTCTGGAAGTAAGAATATAAGGTAGTTTGTAGGTATATAATTTTTTTGGTCATCTTTCAAGCTTTGATTCTAACACTGGATTTGGGAGGGGTTTTATGAATTTGGTATAGACTCTGTTATTGAAGTTGTGGTGACCAATGGTCCCAGTTTTTAGCACTAAAACTCCTAGGTCCCAGAAGCTTCTCAGTCTCAGGCAAACTAGGAGCGTTGGTCACACTAAATTTGAAGCTCAGACAGAAACAATACCATAATATGACCATAAAGTGGTTTGGATTCTAGGATCTTAATTTCTAGTAAGGCTATCTTAAACACAGCATTCTATTTGCACAGAAATTACACCTACTTATTAGCTTAACTGAAGATGGTTTGTTTTAAGGAGTGTTATGAAAATCAAAGAAAAAATGAGCAACCAGCCTCCAGGAGAGGTGAGACTCGGGTGGCTCTGAGGACCTCAGCAGCTTAAGTTCAAGGAATTTTAATCTGGTATTCTGCCATTAATATAAGCTAGCTCTCAACTTCCTTAGACTCTGTGCCCCATACTTCAAATATTTGAGAACAAGAATCTCAATGGCTCAACAGTGTCTAAGGATTGGTTCCTCTTAGTTCTTGTGTCCAGATGTGGTCTATTTAGCAGTGGCTCAGGGCCCCGGTAGAGATCATTGCAATTGACTATCTAGCATCCATCCCACCCCAGCTGATCACTGTAATTCCATTCCCCTCTCCTGTAGTTTGGTTAGGAATGGACATGTTACCTAATTCTGGTCAATGATACATAAAGGAATATTCTGGAGCACTTCTGGAAATGATTCATAAGTCCTCAGAATGAGGCACAATGTCCTCTGCATACTGTTCTGTCTACTTGCGTTGCCTGGAATGATGGCAGCCATCTTGTTGGTGGCCTGATTATGAGAGGAGTACAAGAAGGGCAGAAAAAAAGAGACAAGTCCTGAGTCTTTGATGACATCTTTGAGTTAGTGAATTAACCCAGAGTGTGCCCTAACTCTGGACTTCCTTTAATTAGAGAGTTAAGAAATTCTTTAAGTCATTTGACAAGTGTATATTGTATCCTGTATTCTAGGGTATATAATGTGTCCCAGGGTAATAATAATGCATCATCATCAATCATCCTTCTCTTTCTCATCATACATCCTAACACACACCAACTGGGTCAGGTGGTAGGAGCTGGTAGGGCTGCTCCTTTGGGTGGAATATATTCTTTAAGAAAGCATGAGAGGAAAGAAAATGAGGGATATTACTTCCACATGCATAAACCATAGATATGCTGCATCTTCTCTTCTTTTGAACCTCTGCCTTAATAACTTGATTCCTGTTTTGAGTGTGCTAGATACATCCTCCCTCTTACCTAAAGAGAATAAAAGATCCTACATCCTTTTACTTAACAAATGCAGTGGCTCTAGTCATAATCTAAGAAGGACCCCAATAAGCAATGAGCTTTGCTATCTATTAGTTGCCAGAAGGAAGGAATGAAAGATAACTCAAAAATAGAGTCATCATAGGAGGGTAGACATCTAATATTGACGGGATTATAATTAACTTATTCAGGAAAGTATCTTGTTTGGTTATTCAGGATATACTTTGGAAGCAGTTCATTTTGTTATTTTTGAATTTTTTAAAAAATTTTATTATGTTATGTTAGTCACCATACAATACATCATTAGTTTTTGACATAGTGATCCACGGAAGCAGTCCATTTCGGAGTATGTACAAGGAAGTTTCATTGTTCAAGGGTAAACATTTTACAGGTATATATATATATATGTGTGTGTGTGTGTGTGTGTGTGTATATATATACACACATATTTTACAGATGTATACACACACACACACACACATATAAATAAAATGGCCAAGTTAGGCATTTGAATAATATCTATTTTTATAATTGTTCAGGCTTAAAATTTTGCCATGTTTGTGTTAGTGAGCTCTGCATGTTATGATTGTTGATACATCTGTGAGTTAAACTGGAAGAATCTTGGATTTTCCCATGGGAAGAGGGAAGCTCCTTGAGAAAGAAGGTTTAAGCATATGGACAGAGCTGGCTTCACAGATATGTGACCTATACAATTACATAGGACCCCACCTTCAGAAGCGCCTTGTACTTAATTTATTATTCTGCTATAGTAATCTTGAAGTTCTTAATTATTTTTTTCATTTTTTCCACCCATTTTTTACCTACCATTTTTTCTATTTTATTTTTATTTTTTCATCATGATGAGTGTACTTTTTAATTCCTATCACCTATTTTACCCATCCCCCCACTCACCTCCCCTCTGGTAACCATCAGTTTATTCTCTATAGTTAAGAGTGTGTTTCTTGGTGTGTGTGTGTGTGTGTGTGTGTGTGTGTGTCTCCTTTTTTCCCTTTGCTTGTTTGTTTTGTTTCTTAAATTCCACATATGAGTGAGATCATATGATATTTGTCTTTCTCTGACTTATTTCACTTAGTATGATATTCTCTAGCTCCAACCATGTCATAGCAAATGGCAAGACTTCATTCTTTTTTATGGCTGAGTACTATTCCATTGTATATATATACCACTGATTTATCCATTTCTCTATTGATGGTCACTTGTGCTACTTCCATAGTTTGGCTGTTGTAAATACCACTGCAATAAACATAGGGGTGAATGTATCCCTTTGAATTAATGTTTTTGTAGGGTAAATACCCAGTCGTGTGATTCCTGGATCACAGAGTATTCTATTTTTAATGTTTTGAGGAACCTCCATAGTATTTTCCACGGTGGCTGCACGAATCTGCATTCCCACCAATAGTGTGTGAGGGTTCCTTTTTCTCCACAACCTTACCAACACTTGTTTCTTGTGTTTTTGATTTTAGCCATTCTGACAGGTGTGAGATGATATCTCATTGTGGTTTTTATTTGCATTTCCCTGGTGATGAGTGATGCTGAGCATCTTTTCATGTCTCTGTTGGCCAGCTGGATGTCTTCTTTGGAGAAATATCTATTCATTTATTCTGCCATTTTTAGTCAGATTATTTGTTTTTTGGTGTTGAGTTTTATAAGTTCTTCATATATTTTGGATACTAAACCTTTATTAGATATGCCATTTGCAAATATCTTCTCCCAATCAGTGGGTAGCCTGTTAGTTTTGTTGATTGTTTCCTTTACTGTGCAGAAGCTTTTTTATTTTGATGTAGTCCCAATAGTTTATTTTTGCTTTTGTTTCCCTTGTCTCTGGAAATATGTCTAGTAAGAAGCTGCTATGGCTGATGTCAAAGAAGTTACTGCCTGTGTTCTCTTCTAGGATTTTTATGGTTTCAGGTCTCACATTTAGGTCTTTAATCCATTTTGAGTTTATTTTTGTGTGTGGTATAAGAAAGTGGTCCAGTTTCATTCTTTTGCACATAGCTGTCCAGTTTTTCCAACTCTGTTTATTGAAAAGACTGTCTTTTTCCTTTTGCATGTTCTTGCCTCCTTTGTCGAAGATTAATTGACCATGTAATCATGGGTTTATTTCTGGAGTCTCTATTCTGTTCTATTCATTTATGTGTCTATTTTTGTGTCAGTACTGTTTTGACTACTACAGCTTTGTAATATGACTTGAAGTCCAGAATTGTGATGCCTTCAGCTTTGCTTTTCTTTTTCAAGATTGCTTTGGCTAATCATGGAACACTACATCAAAAACTAATGATGTAATGTATGGTGATTAACATAACATAATAAAAAAAATAAAATGATTAAAAGTTGGAAAAATGCTTGCTAAAAAACAAAACAAAACAAAACAAAAAAGATTGCTTTGGCTATTTGGGATCTTTTGTGGTTCCATACAGATTTTAGAGTTGTTTGTTCTAGTTCTGTGAAGAATGCTGTTTATATTTCGATAGGGATTGCATTAAATGTGTAGATTGCTTTGGGTCATATTGACATTTTAACAATATTTGTTCTTCCAATCCATGAGTATGGAATGTCTTTCCATTGCCTTGAATTTATTTTATCAGTATTTTATAGTTTTCAGAGTAGAGATCTTTCACCACTTTGGTTAAGTTTACTTCTAGATATTTTATTAGTTTTGGTGCAATTGTTTTCCTAATTTCACAGATTTCCACACATTGTGTATCCTGTGATTTTACTGAATTCATTTATTAGTTCTAGGAGTTTTTTGGTGGAGTCATTAGGGTTTTCTATATATAATGTCATGTCATCTACAAATAGTGAGGTTTACTTCTTCCTTACCAGTTTGGATACCTTTGTTTCTTTGTATTGTCTAATTACTGTGGCTAGGACTTCCAGTACTGTTGAATGTAAGTGGGAGAGTGGACATCTTTGTCTACTTCAGGGGGTAAAAGCTCTCAGTTTTTCATCATTGAGTATGATGTTGGCTGTAGGTTTTTCATATAAGGCCTTTACTGTGTTCCCTCTAGATCTACTTAGCAGAGGGTTTTTTTTTTTTTTTTTTTTTAATCATGAATGGATGTTGTATGTGGTCAAATGCTTTTTTGGCATCTATTCAAATGATCATACAGGTTTTATCCTTTCTCTTATTGATGTGATGTATCACGTTGATTGTTTTGTGAATATTAAACCACTCCTGCATCCTAGGAATAAATCCCACTTGACCATGGTGTATGCTTTTTTTTAGAAAAAAAAGATTTTATTTATTTATTTGAGAGAGAGAGAGAGAGAGAACACAAGCAGGGGGAGGGGCAGAAGGAGAGGGAGAAGCAGGCTCCTTGCTGAGCAGGGAGCCTGATGTGGGGCTTGATCCGAGGACCTTGGGATCAAGACCTGAACAAAAGGCAGACACTTAATCAACTGAGCCATCCAGGTGCCCCAGATTTTTTTTTAACCTATTGTTGCATTCAGTTTGCTAATGTTTTGTTGAGGATATTTGTATCTACATTCATGAGCGATATTGGCCTATAGTTCTCCTTTTTGTGGTATCTTTATCTGGTTTTGGTATCAAGGTGATACTGGCCTCAGAATGAATTTCCAAAGTTTTCTTTCCTCTTGTATATTTTGGAATTGTTCAAGAAGAATGGGTATTAACTCTTATTTAAATGTTTGGTAAAATTTTCCTGTGAAGCTGTCTGGTCCTGGACTTTTGTTTTTTGGGAATTTTTTATTACTGATTCAGAAATTCTTAATAGTTGTAAACAAGGGGCTTCACAGTTTATTTTGTCTGGATTTCTGCATATGACACTATACTTATCTAGGTCTGGTAGCACTAAATAGTTCTGATCAAGGAATAGAATATTGAACACACAGCCCTTTGTTCTTATCAAAACTCGTAAGACAGCATTTGTAGAGATTGGTTGAAAAAAATCTGTGGCCTTTCCACTCCTCTAAATATGCTAAAATCAATTTCTGGATTAGGCCGCTGATCTCAGTACCTGTTGCTCTCACCACCCCTCACCCCCTGGCCCCAACTGCTTTATTGAATTGTTCTTTAGTGGTGAGCCCTCATATTGAAGGATGTCTTTTAAAAGTCCACATGGCACTCATTATTGTATTTACTGGAAAGATATTGTTGAAGATGTTGTTTATAACATTATGCACTATCTATATTATGGGGATCAATGAAAGATATTTCTTTTTGTTCTCAGTACCAAGAAAGCTTTTTGTGGCCCATTTAACTGGTTTATCTCCAGGATATGAAATGATATGGTTGTGTTTTCCTGTTGTCTTGGTTGCTAGAAAGCTTAGAAACAAGTAGCAAATGACTAAATGCACAAACCTCATCATTTGCATATTGTATAGTAATTTCATCTTTGCTTTCATCTTATCTTCCACACCTCATTCTCTCTCTACCCTCATTCTCTCACCCACTTATTTTTTTTTCAATAGCAATCCATTTTTGTCATAACATGTGCAATATGCTTTAAATTCCTCTGAAATATGGTGAATTATAGCTATATAACAAAAATTATTTCTTGTATATGTTTCCTCTGTTGTATATGCACTATTTTTTCACCTGAGAACATATAAGGAAAACATTTTCAAAGGGTGGCAGGTTTTGAGAGGTAAAGAACAATGACAGAGTTTTGTGGGGTTTTTTTTCCTTTTACTACCTGAGATACAAAGAAGTCATTTTAAAATGGTGTTAATGAAAGAAATGATAAGGAAAATATTCGGTGAAAATAAAATATGACTTTGAAATAGACTCTTTGTCTGAAATTCAGTTGTATTTGAGTTTTATTTCATGGTGACTCTTGACAGATCTCTCCATCTCCTCATGCCTTATTCTCATCTCTGAAAAGTAGATAAAAACATACCATATATTTCCAAATATTTAGAAGTATTTATTATTACCAGAGTTAAAAGAAAGCAGAATTGCCTTTACTATAGGTATTTTTGTAAGCACAAAGAATTCATTATTGTTGGTATTTTTCATAAAGCTACTTTCATTTCAGTCTATTTTTTATAGGGCTTTTTTTTTTTGGCAGAGAGTGGAAGATTGCTAATATACTGGATGTAAAGTAAGTTTAGGAAGAAATATGTGAAATTATGTAGCTTTGTTTTCTCATTTCAAACTTGCATCATCATGTTTTTCCTATGACATTTTTGACCCAATAATTAATTTAATATTCATTTACAATTGTTTATCGAGGACCTACTATGTACCAGTTATTGTTCTAGATGATGAGACTACAGCAGTGAACAAAAAGAACCCTTATTCCCTGGTGCTTATGTTCTAGTGATTTACTACAAATCATCTTCATGTATTTCTCAAGTAAATGTCCCTTTTCCAGTACTATATTTTATTTTCTTATTGGCATGTTAAAATCACATTTGCCTGAGATACAACATCTACCAATGTTCTAGGTTTTACTCCTCTTTCTATTTTTACTGATCAAATAGCTGGAAGTTTCACTTGATTTGCCAGTGAACTACATATTTTACTGATTATAGGGGTTATGTGATGTGCTTGATTTGGGCTAATTTACATAATTTCCTGATTAAGCTACATATTAGTCTTTTGACCTTTGCACTTCTTCAAAGTGCAGAGGATAATTAGGCTGCACAAAAGAATTCACATCTGCTAAAAATTTTTTTTTTCCTCAATTAGCAGACATTTCTGATAATATATAGATTTTCTTTCAGGCTAATTATGAATAAGTTATTTTCATTCTGTCAGGAACTGCACCATTGAGAACATTGCCGGTATTTGAACAAACAAACAAACAACTATGCCACTTCTTCCAAGCAAGTAGAAAAAAAAATCAAGGCCTTTGCCAATGGAGGGCAGCAACTTTTTCGTCCTGATAATGTCCTTGCTTTACCACTTAGAAGAAAACAAAAAGGGCGAAGCTATTTGCAAAAGCATATGAGTTTGCAGTTAGCACTCAAATGAAAATGAAGTACAAGGCCCAGTTAGGTGAAGATTTGAAATTTCTTTTCTGGAAGGAATAACATTTAAATATTCAAGTTACTTCTCAGACTAGATGGAGAAAAGCAACCTCGAACTAGCTTTGTCCTTAGGATAATTATCCTGGAGGAAAGGAATAACATGACATTTTTTGGTAAGACTCCTCTCTCAAGGAGACTTTAAGCCATGATCCTGTGTTTTTTTGAGGCTCACTGTTAGCAGCTTTCTGGTGGTTACGATAGCTCTAAGATGTCACTCTCCCTTCCTAGCTCAAAGAAACTCATCATGAAGAAAAGAGAAATCTCGACTTCTCATTGCTGCTTCAACATCAGGACATTTAAGTCTAAGTTGGCAATATTTTAGGAACACAGGCAACAGCTATGTTACTGTAGCTAAAGAACAAAAACATTGGCAGTCAAGGGGGGTTAACCTTGAGGAAACAGAATCTCGTTTCCTTGGTAGATCAGCTTGGCCTGCACAAGGATCTGAGCCAGCTCAGGAGCCACAAAACAATGGGCAAAATCCTTTGGGGCTATGTGTGAATTTAGCAGTGATTTTGTGTGGCAGTCACAAGAGCAACAACAGAAATGAAAATCACTGGTGAGCTGAACAGACTCCAATTTTCTCAAGGCTAAGAATCTGCAATAAGGGTTTTTAGGAAGCTTCCAAGGATCTTGAACAACTCTGAGGTGAGGGGGAAACCTCTTAAAAGGGGAAACTCTCTCTTAATTTGCACGCTGGAGTGAGTGGTAGATGCTAGAGGTGGATATTTTTAAATATGAAAAATAAGAGAAATGAATTGGAATAATCTAATTATATACATAATGTTAGTCTATGTCAAGATGTTTGCAAGTGGTTTGACTGTGACTGCTTTTCTAAAGCAACACAAGACAGTAGTGGACCCTCTAACAAGGAACATTTCATTTAAGTAGCCCTTGCGGATCCCTTGGTGAAATAACTAGTTGGTCTTTCCAGTAGTTAATGTGAGTGGTATCATTTCAATTTAAAGTGTTCCCACTTGACTATGTCTATGAATCTTTGAGTAGGCCTCTTACTGTTGGAGAAAGTCTATGCAGAGTTTTAAATTCAAGACTGTTCTATAATTTTACAATTCCTCTTGAGCCAGGGAGAAAAGAGTGAATTTTGTCTCCTTTCAAAAACTACCTCAAATCACTTCAGTCACTTTTCTAGTCTTTACACATAGAAATAGTTTTCTTATGACCTGAGAGGGACTTTATTTGGTTCTCTTGGCCGAAGTAGTGTCATCATAGGGCTTTAGAATGGAGTTTGGTTTTTATCCTCCCAACATTCCAGTAGACACTCTGATTATTTTTCCTGTGTTAAGACTGGTTATAATGCCCATGGGCCCCTGCAAAGCTCCCCATGGGCACATTGCACTACGGTGTTTCAGCGGAGTGTAAGAATGGGTTTCTCATATATCTAAAATATGTCCTAGAGCATTTTATCTTTTCCAGTTCAGGAACTGTATATAGTATTTTAAATGTTCAACACTTAATGGCCATGAAAATCTATGGCAGGAGTAACAGGTCTGACATTGCCTAGCACAGTACCTGGCACATGACAGATACACAGTCAATGCCTGTTGAAAAAAATGAATGAAAAAACTGCTTGCTTATTAAGAACATATCTGTTTGGAAGGGAAGAGACAGATTAGCAATAAACTGATAAGTCACTGTCATATTTGCTAACTTACAAAGAATCTGCATAAAATCCCATGGAATAACTAAAAGAATCCCAGTTAGTGATACTTAGACAAAGCACATGGCCCGGTAACATCCCTGCAGTCTGTCCGATTTGTGAACATAAGGCAAGGTTATCTAATCACAGAAACTAATCACAGCCATTGCTCAGGAAGAAGGATTTTACTCCTTTGGACTTTTAGTAAATTTTGAAGGCTCTCAAACAAGTCAGGGGGCAGCAGAAACCTGAAATTTATATTGCACTTTCTGTAACCCCAATGTGCAAGATTAAATCAAATGATCTCAGTAGGTCCTAAAAAACCCCAGGTTACCCATACACATTATTCATATAACTACTTTTTTTTTATATAACCATTTTAATGATGTCTAAGAGGATAGAAAGAGAATTTCTCAAGGCACCAGTTAATTATAAGCACAATAACTTTGGTTTGAAAGTGGTAATGCTGAGCCAGAGATAACAAATACACAAGCATTTAATGCCTTCAAAACAGGTTTAGACTCTACATACTGTATTACACCTTCTGTATAAGAAAAGCATGACTAAGCTTTCTCCTTAAATTAGAAGCTTCACCATGAATAAAAAGGCACCCAACTCGGGTAATGATTCCAAACCACCAGTTGGTGAACCAGCTGCCTTAAAATAAGCTGGTGGAAGTTGCCAAAAAATTTATTTTAGGGCCACACTTTTGGAATTATGACTTGGTAGGGCCCACCTATGTGTGTGTCTTCAAGGGTTCTTAATTCTGGTGACATTATTGGTTCAGATGATTAGAAAAACCTTTCCTGATATACATCTAAAAAATGCCTAGTAAGATGGTTAAAATAAAAAAATCTCACTCTCATACATTTTATAAGTAGCTGAGTTGGAGGCAGAAAAATGGAATTCTCTGGGTTCAGGTGTGATAGGAAGTTTGACTTCATAGAATTAAGCAACGTGCCAAACCTGGCACTTACCCGGGGTATCTACAGATTGCAGGTTGTCTATAGAGTGGGTTTTAATAGAACACATGTGTACGAAGGAGGAATCAAAGCCTAGAGCCCCAAGCAGATTGGGAAGTCAGAACAGAGTTCTCATGCAAACACAGAACAATATGCTCAGTGAATATGCCAGAAAATTGCCTCCAAGATGATGTGGATATGCACCTGTTTTAACTTTGTCTCTGCGTGGCACAAAGAAAATTGCCTCCTCTGATAATCTCTGAGCACAAGCTCACACTCATGCTGGATCTTTCTTGAATTCACACTATCATGTTGGTGCCAAAACATTCCAAGCTGTATATTTAATGTGAGACGGCCCTGGTTGGTGTAGTCAGTAAGTGGCAAGTAGAAGCCAAACAAATCCTCCCTGAGGTATACACTTTAAACAGGGTCTCCAAAAATCCCACAGATGATGTTCCAAGTCAAATGAACTTATAATTTAAAAAATTCCTATAGACATGAGGAAATAAGCCACTATAAGTGAGAAATAGCAGTAGCAAAGAACTACAGAAACAGATATCCAAAAGCTGCATTCATTGGAATGATCAGATATTAAATATAATATGTAATAATAAAAAGTTGAAGATCTTCATTTCACTGTCAAGAAGAAGATGTCCACTGTCAAGAAGAAGATGTCCACTGTCATTGCTCTATATTCCCTACTGGGGCAGGAATGAATCAATGACCTGTGGTTTGTGTTTGTATTTTTCTGACTAATAAATGAATAAAATTATTATATGTCTATATTACTTTGCCGGGGTACCATAACAAAGAACCACAGAATGGATGGCTTAAACAACATAAATTTATTTCTTCACAGTTCTAAAGGCCTAAAGTCTGGGATCAAGCTGTGAGCAGGGTTGGTTTCTTCTGAGGCAATTTTCCTTGGCTTGTAGGAAGCCATTTTCTCCCTGTCTTTACATAGTTGTCCCTCTGTACATCTCTGTGTCCGAATTTCTTATGAGGACATCACTCATATTGGATTAGGGCCCATATTGGATTAACTGTCTCTTTAAAGACCTTGTTTCTAAATACAGTCACATTCTACAGTATGGGAGAGTTAGGACTTCAGCATATGAATTTTGTGGGGACATAATATAGCTCACAACAGTGTACAGTATATCTAGAGGCTGCAGTTTTAAATTGGGTTGTCAGGGAAAATCTCACTGAGCAAGTGACATAAGCTAAGATGTCAAGGAGGTGTGGTAGCAGGCCATACATATTTCTGGGAGTATCTGGTGTATTCCAGCAAAAGCAACAACATACCATTTTATACCTATGTTATCAGCAATAACTAACAGGTCTGAGGATACCAGTTTTTGGCAAGGATGTAGAGAAATGGAAGCTCTAATATACTGCTGCTGGTAGGGATATAAATCACGATAAACACTTTGGGAGACATTTAGTCATTTCCAACTAAGACCGAAGAAGCCTATGTCCTATGGCTTGGCTATTCCATTCCTAGGTATACTCACAAAGAAACTTGTACCTAAATAATAGCACAGAAGTATAAGAATATTCATGGCAACATGGCAGTATTCATAGCAGCAAAAAAATGGAAACAACACAATGCCCCTCTAACGAAGAAGAAGTAAATTTGGTGTATAAATAAATGAAATAATATATGGCAGTGGATAAAATATAGCTATGTGTGTCAACATGGATGACTATCAGAAGATGT
This sequence comes from Eumetopias jubatus, assembly GCF_037043125.1. Classification (NCBI taxonomy): domain Eukaryota; kingdom Metazoa; phylum Chordata; class Mammalia; order Carnivora; family Otariidae; genus Eumetopias; species Eumetopias jubatus. The sequence continues at coordinate 136,932,239 of NW_028274808.1, forward strand.
GAAGCATGTATACAGTATGCTTCTGCATAAATAAAGTTCAAAGACAAGCAAAACTGAATGATTTCTTTTAAGAACACACACACACACACACACACACACACTTGTGGTAAAACCACAAAGAAAAACAAGGGAATGGTTAAGGGGATGATTAGGTAGGATGGACATAACTGGTGGATAGATTGGATATGGGTTCAGGGTTCACAACACTGGTGGTTTGTCTTGAGCATATGGTAACATTTATAAAGGTGGGGAAGCAGATTTGGCAAGGAAAGGGGTAATTGGGAGCTCTTTTTTGGACAAGTTAGTTTTGTCTGACTATTATATATCCAGGTGGAGATGGCAAGTAGGCAGTTATATCTATGAATCTGGATCACAGGACAGATATGATGGCTGAGATAAAAATTTCAGAGTTATAAGCATGTAGATGATTACATCAATTAGAATATTTCCTGCTACAAGTGACAGGAAACCCAAATAGAACTAGGTTAATTGATAATTATACGTAAGAGGAAGCCCACATATCGATCTGGTTTGGTTCATACAACACTTTGATGATCTCTTCAAAGATCCAAATATTTCTTTCTCTCTATTGTACTGCACCAGTGTCTTCTGCATCCCAAAGTTGGTTTTTGTATAGTTTACATGAGCACAATGCACTTTCTCATTCATATTTGAAAGGGGGAAGAGAAAGACAAAGAGACAGAGAGAGAGAGAAACACACACACTGACTGACCAACTGTGGCTCTTAGAATTAAAAAAACAGGTTCTGGCCAAGGATCTCCCAGCAAACCTTTGCCCACATCTTATTGGTCCAAATTGGCTAAGGTTCGGCCATCCCTCAACCAGTCACTGGCAGAGGTTATGAGATTTCTACTATTGACTTGGACAGAGTGTCTGGAGTGGAGCCAATCTCTGAAGCCAACCTCAACTGAAGTCAGTTATCTGAACCCAGGAACTTGTGTAGGGAAAAGGTAGAGATACAGGTTAGAAGAGAATCCAGGCCTATGCCTGCTGGAATTCTAATATTCAGAAGCTGACCTGAGGAGGAGACAGCAAAGTAGATAAACAAGCCTTGGCCAGTGAGGGAATGAGAAAACCAGGAGAATGTCACATCACAAGGTTGACAGAAGGATGCACAAGGAACTATGCAAAATGTTTCTGAGGGATAATACAATGCGGCAGAAATCTTTGGATTTTATTTGAGTCTATTGTCCTGTAAAGCATTCATTCTCCATTGGGTTGGGGCTGGAGGAAGGGTACTAACTCCAAAATTCATAAAATCCCAATACTGATAAGTTACTATTTCTGGAGGAAGAGTGGGTATGGGAAGAGCTTATGGTTCTTTTTTCTGTTTACTTATTGTGAATTGATAATCATTAGGAATAGTAGTTGTCCATAATTGGCCTTGTTATGCAGGTAAAAATGTCCATTTTTCAGAACTTACAGATAGACCAAAGATCAGTTTTCACACATCAATATCTAGGTTTTTGATCCTTTAGCATGCTATAAGCTGAAAAATAAAGCAAAATGAAGATGAAAATGTTAAAATCTGATCTCCTCATCCTCCTTCTTGGATTTTTATACAGTCTTCTTTTATTTGTACATGTCTGAGTAGACCACAGCTGTGCAGAGGGCAAGTGCATCAAAATTACCTGTAACTACCCATGTGAAATTTGCACGGCTGTCAGTGACAATTCCATGTTCCCTTATGCTGAGAAATAAAATCATAGATGGATGGAATGCTGGAATGTTCAAAATTTCTTAAGCAATCTCAGGGTTAGACCAAGTCAAAAGTCATGTAGAGGGGGTAGGGCCAAAAGAAAAGGGGATATGGAAGAATGATAATAAGCAAGTTTTATAGGTCATTTGGACTTTCTTGTATCATTTGTTCACTCTGTTTCTCCCTCAAATTCTGAACTCCTTCAGTGAAAGGACTGTATGTTTTTACTTTCATGTTTTCAGGGCTTAGATAGAGTGCTTTTCCTGTAAAGATGCTAAATAAATGTAAGGAGGAAGTTTGGATGGAATGGGATAAGATGGCATAAGATTTAAGTTACCTCAAGGAAACCAAGAGTTTTGTATCTTTGTGTGAAGCTATTAGTTATGTTGTAAAACCTGACAAGAGGACCCCATGTTAAGAAATTAAATGTTTCCTAAAAGGCCCCATTAATTCTACTAAGCCAGTGGTTCAACCAGGGGCAGTTTTGCTCCCCAAGGAACATTTGGGAACATCTGGAGCATTCGGTACAGTTTTCTACATAGTAAACTATGCATTTACTTCCTGTTTCCTTGTAGAATAGAGCCTATAGTTATTCAGGTAATAACACCTGGAGAAGAGCAGAATCAGTGCTTGATTTGATGGTTATGTGGAGCTTTAAAAAACATTCCATGTGGTGTGTTTGTGTAGAATTTACAGACAGACACCTTAGTTGTAAAGAAGTTGAACTTCACCTGTTTATATCATTTCTCTGGATAGAAACGTTATCATTCTTCACACGAGGACGTAATCTAGCACACCTGGAGTGCACAACAAAGATTAAACAGTGATCAAATGAATGGCAGGGTGTGTAATGAAATGTGCTGTTTTGCATCTGTCCAAGCCCCACATTGTACTCAAATGGCACAGCACTTAAACATGTAACAATGCTGCTGTGTCCACTCGAGTTTCCCATTTGGAAAAGAACAGCAGGTGGTGTCTGGCAAGCTGAGGGATGTTGAATAAAGGTTTCACACAGCTGTAAGTGGTAGGGAGCTCCCCAGGATAAGGCAGGGAGTGTTTGGATCATTCCAAATTTGCCAGACTTCTGTGCAATCGCTTCTGTGTGCATAGTTGTAATGTCTCTCATTGCAATTTTAAATGCTGAGCTTATTTTTTAATGCACATAAATTGCCTTCAATAGACTTGGTGATTGAACACAGTAAATATTTTTCTGTGACACTAAAAATAGTAAGAACTCTGGAAAGCATTTTTCTTTCCTTTTCTGTAAAGGCTTATCTTCCTGTAGAGTATGAGCTCTTGAACATGATCATTTACACCCACCCTTCTCACTTTGCCATCTCCTTTACTAGGGTGAGCTCTGTCAGGGTTTGGTCAAACCCCACTGCCCTTAATGAGGCTGAGGTGAGCTGGGCAATCTGTTGCCCTTGTACCTGTAGTGGTAGTGGAACAATGCCTTTGAGAACAGCTGCTGGATTTGGAACAGAAAGGGCCCTCCCCCAGCCAACTTCCTTGTCACGTATCTGGGCTGCTGCACCTCTGTTCCTTATGGTAAAAAATCAGCTTGCTCTTTTTGCACATTTTCAAGGACCTGACATCCCCTGAGGATCTACTCATGCAAATTATATATGGCAAAGCTTGTCCTTTTCTATCTTTGTTTTCTGTGAGCACTCACCTGTACATTGCTATGTTAGCAGTCTGGTCTCAGACTAAGGGGCCCCACCATCTGGGCCCCAAGAACGCATCCCTGTAAAATGATCTTGGGGCGTGGTGGAGGGAATTCATCTTTAAAAAAAAAATCTATGTTTATGGTTCCAAGCGTGATGGTCTAGCATTGCACTAATAAAATAGCTTTTCTTCAAATTCATATGAAGGAAAAGTGGATTGAAAATGAGAAATAAAAATGTATAGCCCAGGATAAAGATCACAGATATTCAGAGGAATAACTTTCAGACATTTCACTTTAATGTCCCTCTGAATTTTCAGAAGCTGGTACATTTCTATGTTGCCTAATAGTTTCATAAAAATAAGGTAAGTTATTGTGCAGGAAGAATGGGGTTCTAATGATTCTGCCATTTTGTTTTCTCACATTATCGCCTTAAACTCAATGCTTTTGTATTCCAGTAATCTTATAGAGAAAATGTGGAAAATATTGCTAATGTCTGCCCTTAACATTTGGGAAAGTTCTCATTATATCGGTAAATCTCCTTTTGGGGGGCTAGAAGGCAGCCACTTGGATGAGTCATCCCAGGTCAACAGCAAGAATTCAGCACAGGAATTGGGTACCAGCTCTGCCTTCAATCTCTGTGTGTCAGTCTCTCTTTTGACCCCTAATACTCTGCTCAAGTTTTTTCAGCTGTAAAACAAGGAAAGTATGATCTGTTTTGCTACCTCTCCTACTTCTAGGTCCAGGATCCCTGGGCTGTTCATTGGCAAAGATATAGTAGGCATGTGTTCTTTTTTTTTTAATATTTTATTTATTTATTTATTTGAGAGAGAGAATGAGATAGAGAGAGCATGGGGGGTAGGGTCAGAGGGAGAAGCGGACTCTCTGCTCAGCAGGGAGCCCAATGTGGGACTTGATCCCGGGACTCCAGGATCATGACCTGAGCCGAGGCAGTCGCTTAACCAACTGAGCCACCCAGGCACCCAGTAGGCATGTGTTCTTGATAACACTATGATTATTTGCCCTAGCCGACTCCATACAAAAATGGGAAGGAAGATGCTTTTAAAATCCCAGAGAAATTGAGTGTCTGTTCTTTGGGGGCAAAACACTGGCTGAGTGTCCTTTCTGGTCTGGTCTGGTATGTGTGTGTGTGTGTAGGTCCCTGCTGCTGATAGGGACCAGATCCTGGGCTTAAGTGCCAAGTGGACCATAGGAGCAGGCAAAGGGCCTTTGGGCTTTGCAGCCCACTGTTTTTACAATGCCAGCAGGAAGTGATAGCCTCAACTATGCTGCTCAGAGACCAAAGAGGCTTCTTGCCAGAGAGGCTGCTGCTTGGCAAGGCGAGAAGAAGAGCTGTGAATCTATCACCCAGTTGGCAACAGGCCTGGTGGTTACAAAGGGTTGATGCACAAAGCAAAGGGGCTCCGGCTGTGATTTTTGAGTAGACCCCTTCTGGCACCTCTTCCCTGGAGCTCAATCTGCAGGAATGAATAGATGACATAAACTCTCAAGTCTTTTGTAAAAACAGGCCTATCATCACTACATTCAAAAATAAAATAAATTTACTAATAAGATTGCTAAAAAATAGTTATCTTTTATTTTTCAGTAAATGTGTAAGATATCTCATGGTTTTTTAAAAAATTTTAAGACTTTGTATAATGTTAAATTAAGACCTCAGGTTTAGAAGCTAGCTCACTTGAAATGCATTCTTCAGGCATTATTGTGAGGAATGCAAATGAGGGTGCTTCTCATGAAAAGGAAAAGGATGGAAAATGCTGAATCCTAGCATAAAACTCTACATATTTACCTCTTGTGGGCTGAAGTGTGTACCCCCCAGTTCATATGTTGAAGTCTGAACCCTCAGTACCTTAGAATGTACCTATATTTGGAGACAGGGTCTTAAAGAGGTAATTAAGTAAAAATGAAGTTATCAGGGTGGGTCCTAATCCAATATGAGTGGTGTCCTTACAAGAAGAGGAAATTTGGACTGAGATGCACAGGGGGAGGATCATGTGAAGACACAGGGAAAAGACAGTCATCCACAAGCCAAGGAGACAGGCTTCAGAAGAAACCAACCCTGCCAACACCTCGATCGTGGACTCCTGGCCTCCAGAACTGTGAGAAAATAAATTTCTATAGTTTTAGCTCTTCAGTCTGTGGTATTTTGTTAAGGCAGCCATAGCAAACTAATATACCTACCAATTTAACTGAGAGTCATGTGAAATGGGCTACAAATCTTAGCTCAAAGGGTCTTCTTTCATGTGATATGTAAAAAAAATGATTAGAATATATTCTTTCCAAATCAGTCCACACAGTGAAACAAAGAAGCAGGTTGAGAAATACTAGCCAAAAGAGAGTATTACTCTTAGTAGAAAGAGCAACCAAACTGTCATCTGTTAGCTAGTCCTCTGATCATTTCCTTCTCCCTCTACCTCCTTCTTTTCTATTCTTCTCTCTCTCCCCTTCATACCACCCACATACAATCAACATCCATGATCTTTAGCCTGTGTGAGAGGTATCACTCCACATTCATCAGAGAACTGAAGGCGGCCTGTGTGGCTGGAGTGGGAAAATAACATGCAATGAGGTTGGAGAGGTGGGCAGGGACTAGATGACTATAGGCTATGACAAGAATTTTTATCTTAATTGTAACAGCAACAAGAATCCACCACAGGGTTTTAACTCGGCAGGTAACATAATCAAATTTGTTTTTGAAAGACTTGCTCTATCTGTAATATGGATAATGTATTGAAAGATGCCTTGAGTGGATCTAGGAATATCAGCTTCCATTGTCTTCCTATAGCTCAGGCTTGTGGCAGTGGAGATGGAAAAAAATGGATTTAAGAATTAAGAGGTTTACCTAACACCCATTAGGTTGGCTACTACAAAATAACTAGAAAATTGCAAATGTTGGAGAGGATATGAAGAAATTAGAGCCCTGTGCACTATTGATCGGAATGTAAAATGGGGCAGTCGCTATGGAAAACAATATAGTGGTTCTTCAAAAAATTGAAAATAGAATTACTATATGATTTATGCTAAATCATACCCAATTCTCCTTCTGGGTATATACCTCAAAGAATTGAGAGCTGGGACTCAAAGAGATATTTGTGCACCCAGGTACATAGCAGCAGCATTCTCAATAGCCAAAAGGTAGAAGCAACCCAAGAATCCATCAACAGATGAATGGATAAACAAAATATGGTATATACACATGATATATATTATTCAGCCTTAAAAGGAAGGAAATTCTGACACATGCCACAATACAGTTGAACCATGAGAATGTTATGCTAAGTGAAATAAGCCAGTCACAAAAGGACAAATATTGTATGATTCCACTTATATGAGGTACCTAGAGTAGTCAAATTCATAAAGACAGTAGAATAGTGTTTACCAGCGCTGGGGGAGTTATTGTTTAATGGGAACAGAGTTTAGTTTGGCAAGATGAAAATGTTCTGGAGATTGGTTGCATAACAATGTGAATATCCTTATTAGTGAACTTAAAAGGACAGTTAAGATGGCAAATTTTATGTTATGTGTTCCTGACCACAATTTTAAAAATTCATTTGAAAAAAAAAACCAAAAAGAATTAAGAGATATGATGGAAATAATCTGATCATGGGTAGAATATGAGGTGATGAAGGAGGAGTATCAAGAATAGCTCTTAGGTTTCTGACTTGCAAAATGGCTAAACAGCGGTGTTATTCACTGATATCACAAACAAGATTATGGGACACAAATAATAAGTTCTATCTTGGACATTTTTGACTTTGAGATAGATTTGAATGTCTACCACAAACGTGGTAACATGGATTAGGCATCTGGATATATGAATATGGAGCTTAGAGGAGTAGCATAGGGTTGAGCTATAAAAGTCACCATATTACATGTGAATGGGATTTATCTCCTGATTAAAGGAAAGGAAGCCAATCAGAATCAGTTAATCTGGAGGTTATTTAAAGGTTGGGTGGGAGAAGATGAAGGATTGAACTAAGTAGATAGAAAAGGATTCCAGAGATATATGTGAGGTAGAATTACACAAATACAGGGACTGATTGGAGTGGTAGGGGGGATCCATTAGAGGGTCACTGTTAACCCCTTCAGGTTTTTAATTTTGGGAATTGGATAGATGGTGATGTCATTAACTAAACCCAGATATTTAGGAGGTATAAGGAGGTAGAAAGACAATCATAAGTTTTGAACCTGTTGAACATGAGGTATTTGTGGGAAAAAATCAAAGTTGAGACATGTAATAGTCAGCCAGATAATTAGTCTGGGTTTCTGTCACAAGCCCTGACCTAGGGAGCCAGATCTGGAAATCAACTGTGTATAGGTGGTAGTGGAAGCTGTGAGAATGAGCAGAACAGACCAAGAGAACAGGCACAGTAGAAAATAAGAAAGCAGAATACAGATCAGGCAGAGAAAGAGGCAACCCAAAAGGAACATCAAAGTAGAGAAGAGTGGGTAGAAAATATTGTTACAGAACCCAAGTTTAAGAAGGAAGGAAGTGCAAACTATGACACTGAGTACATAGTACATAGTAGCTAGGCTACTGAAATCAGGACTGAGAAATATTACTGGATTGGTCAGTAAAGAGGCCCTTGATTGACCTGAGTAGGAATAGTCTCTGGAAAGTGGCTGAAGGACAGGAAGACTTTTGAGTGGATGGAGAAGTGAATTTGCAGTAAAGAAATGGAGATACTGTTCATGCATTATAGCTTCTAGAGGTTGGCCAGAAGAAGAGGGGGGAGTGAAGGAATTGGCTAAAGGAAGACACTGAACTGAAGGAAGGTTTTTATTCATTGGAAGGTGGTAAGAAAATTTGTATACTGAAAGGAAGGAACAAAGGTTAAAAAAAAATACAGGAGGAAGAGGCATGGGGAAGCCCCAAAGAATGGAAGCAAGACAAAAACTGATGCACAGAAAAAGGGATGTTTAGTTCTCAAGTGTGTTAGCGAATGAGGCCAAGAGAAGTTTGACTATGGATACGTTTGGCAATGGTGAGGAGGAGGAGGAAGTTGAGGAGATTCATGCCTGACTGCCTCTCTTTTTCTGTAAAATAAGAGACAAGCTCATTTCCTGAGAGCAGAAAATAGGGAATGGAGTCAGGGGCTCCAAGATAGGGATGAAATATTGAAATATGAAGTACAAGAGAAGTTCACTAGCTTTGGCTAAGAAAGTGCTGGGTGGTACTAACAGAGCTTGGAAACCATAAAGTATCAGGTGATGATAGTGTAATCTCTTCTGAGAGTGAGGCATGGTCTGGATAGAATCATGGAAGGCAGGTGGTGCATAAATTAAGGAATTTGAAGGGCAGGTGCAAGGAAAAAGGTTAAGTGGGCGAATGTGGTAGTCAATTGAGGAGTTGCAGTAATGGCTTGTTGAATCAATCCTGGAAGAAGGAAATGAAGCTAAGAGGAGAAAAAGAGGTCAAGCCACATGAAATCTAAAAGCAAAGATATTCAGAGTTAGAGATTTGACAGCTGGAGGGATAGTATTTTGTGGTTAGAAAGTAAAATTTTGGAGTATAAGATTTTGGAGGTGGAGCAGTATCAGACAAAGAGAAGATCATGGCTAGGAGAAGGGATTGGGTAAACCATGGTTAAAAGTCATTGAAAGTTTAAAAAAAAAGGCATGGGTTTATTTTTATCACACTTTACCATGAAAAATAAAACAAGGTGAAATCTTTGTGAGTAGTGACCAAACAGGGCTGGGGTTGCAGAAGATGTGCTTGATGATTATTGATTATGAGAAAATTTCCACTTAGGAAAGAGCATTTGCTTGCTCGTTTATTTTTGTGCATGCTTATTTAAATAAAGGGAATGGGTGGTCTAGGTTTTTCCATTTCCAAAGTCAAATAAATTCCTAGGAGCTGGAGAAAAAGCAACACAGATGTGATTGCTGCTTTAAATAATGAATTCTCCCTCAATGCCACCAAATTGCAAACGAGTCACGATATAGTTGTGATTATTTCTTTAATGAAAATGTGACCTTAAGACATTCTTAGAAACATAGTGAACTTCTGTTTGCTGATACACTCGGTCTTTCATTAACTTTTTCACACATGCCATTTTCTGTTCATCAAAGCTTTATATTTAGACCCCTCATTAAGTGTTTTATAAATATAAATGGACTTGGGAGAGTTGTCCTTTTCAGCACATAAGAGAAGAGAGCAGGAGACTCTACCTTCCAGTTCTCCAAGCACAGAACCACTAAAAGCAGGATGGATGACTGGAGCAAATTGCAGTCTTGGATGACAGTTGTCATGGAAAGTTTAAAATCCCTATAAAGTTCTCTTAGTGAAATGCTATTACCTAACTAGCTCAGTTAATCTATATTTTGTATCATTCCTCTTTGCTTGCACTGAGAACAAAGTTGATAGAGACAGAGAATAGAGGTAAGATGACTTGAAAAAAGTTTATGTAGGTTAAGTAAAGTCCATGAGGCTGATTTCCTGGTTTCTATGACTCACTTCTTTCACTTTTAGGTGATTTGTTAAGCATATCAGGTGTTGGGCCGTGCCCTGTAAGTTATCCATCAAGAGCGTTCCAGATTATTTATGGTGCAGTTTTATTCTTCATAGCTGTGTCTCAAAAGGCTACATAGAAAAAGCCACAGCACATTTACCTGAGCATGACTTCTATCACCTGGTGAGGCACTGAGATGGCCAGGGTACTGTGAAACATGTCTTTCTTGGGCTTCACTTTAAAGGGCTGGAAAATAATCTGCTCTTGTTTTCCTTGGTTTGGTTTCATGTTATACATTGTCAATGATGCTCCTGGCAGAAACTAATTGTGCTGGTCTGGATCAAAGAGGTTAGTCAAACAGTGTGGGCAAAAGAGACCCTGGACAATCACTGAAATATTATTCCACAGAGCCAGAAATGGGTGATGGGCAGCAAGCAAGGTTGTTGAGTTCACTCAGGGCTGCCAAGGGGATGGGTTAGCCCAGCACAGTCTGAGCGGAACTATCCTTCCTCCATGTCTCTCCAGGTTATCTATGGATCTTGAATCTCTTCAAATGGATCCATATTCCTTATGGACATACCAGCATTTCCTAAAGCTGGCTGTTATTCTTACCCCATCCTAGGCCACTGTTCAATGTCAAAGCATATGGATCTACTTTTAACCAACAACACAGATTGTCTAAACCTGGGTACCTGACCTTTGTCCAGTCCAATCCCTATCAAAATCTCTGTTGTGGGAAATCATAATTGTAAAGGAACATTTGCAGATGTTACACGTCCACCCACTCCTCCAGATATAAAAAGTTTTTCCCTTGGTTGAAGAAGATCATCAGAGGATTGTCTACCTTGATCGTTATTATTGGTCCCTTGTCAAAATGTTTTAACTGAATTGCACTTTGGGATTTGAACTGCTCTTGGCTCACAGTAGAGGTTTTCATCAGCAACAGCTATTCACTATTGCTTTTACCATGGGATGTGTTCGAGGACATTGCTCACCACATCCCACAATGTCCCCTTTATGAGGTACCACAGGAGACATTTCTTTTAGGTCTTAGTACCAGGAAAAACCATGTTACTTCTGGGTAGTTGGTTTGCTTTCCTCTTAAAGACACGATTCAACTTGTAACATTATGGTTTTTTCGTCTTTGCTTTAGCCATTAGAAAGAGCTAAATTTGGCACATAGCTCTAAAAAGTATAATGCTAATTTTATCCTTAGCTTTATTATATTCCCATCCAGTTTACCTTTTATACTAACTCCTTCAAGCATTTTATATTCTTTTGTGATTGATGTATTAAGAACTGAATGAAATTCTCTCTCAGGTGAAGAAATTATGGTACACAATCTCAAGTATTTGCAAATAAAGTAGTAGAAAAGTAAAGAACAGCTCCTGATACTCAAAGACAATGAAAGTAAAGAGTCCACAAATGGAACTGGCTCAGTTCAAAGTGTAGTGGGTATGTTGCAAAGAAGGTCTATTGTACAGCTTTGTGTCATTTATTTTAAGTCGAGAAAACATGGCTAGAATCAGTGTTCCCCATAGTGTGTTCTATAGGACATTCATTCTTAAAGGATTCTGTGTTCAAATACATTTGGAACCGTCAAGGAATATAACTTTTTTAAAAAGCTAAACTGCAGAATTTCTAGAAGTTCTTAACATGCATTCATTGTGGATCTTCAGGAGGCAGACTATGTGGTGCAGTTTCTAAATTTATTTGACCATTTGTTTTTCTTGGAGCATTCCAGGAGCTAATCTTCTTTGAGAAATGCTAAGGTAGAATCATCCCATTATATATTATTATTATTATTAATTATTAGAAAGGACTTTCTGTTTTCTCTTAAAAAGTATAGGGCAAAGGCTTAGATATTCATTGCATTGTATTCTTAATTTCTTGTTTAAAATTTAAAGTGACAATGCACTAAGAACATAAGAAATACAAACCTTTATAAGCCATGTATGGTGTTTTTCTGGATTTATTTATCTGGGTCTTTCATGTTTAGGTTATTCCTTCTTAATTTAATGAATTTAATGTTTAAGTTTCTTAACTAATAATGTGATTTTCAGGTGGAATCCTTGGCAACATTCTGATTGGTGACATAGTTACCCTTTCAGGAAGGCACAGTAGTAAAGTAGTTGGAATTTGGAATGAGACACAGTTTCATTTTATATCTCTGTTACTTAATAGATATGTGACTTACTAGATCTGTGACCTTGGGAAAGTTCCTTAAATTCTATAAACCTCAGTAATGTGGAGGTTATAGTGTATCCATCTCATAGACTTGTGAGGATTAAATTAATTCATATGTATGTGCATGTGTATAGTGCTTAGCAGAGTGATTTTCATGTAGTAAGTACCTAATAAACAGTAACTATCATAATTTTTATTTATTTAGCAAACATTTATTGAGCAACTGCCAGGTAATGGGTACTGTGTTACATATATGGATGTAAATATGAATGAGTCACAGTCCCTGCCCTTGAAGAACATAGTCAAGTAGACAGATAACGGTTAAATGAAGGAATAAAGTGAAGAGTTTATGAATTAATGATAAATATAAGTATAGAAAGGAGTGGAATCATAGAGGAGAGAATTGTCAGTTCTTTTGGGACAAGGTGGAAAGGTGGCTTACGTGAAGGACCCTAGTGAATGCTACATTAGAAATTAAAGGTGATTAGATGTTTTCCAGGGAGAGGACAGTGAGGTCAGGGCTGCTTGGGAGAGGGATTCCAAGCTGACTTATGAGAATGAACGAACAAAGGAAGAGTAAATTCAGGAAGCTACAGGGAGCTCAGAATAGCTGTAAATAGTACCTGTAGGCAGAGCTATGAAACAGGGTGGCTGAGGTTGACAGTGGCTAGATCATGAAGGTCTTAAATCCTAAAGTGAAGTGTTTGCAAATTATACTGTAAGCAGTGGAGAGGCACTGAGGGATTTCAGCAGTGGAGTAACCTTATCAGATGTTTTAGGTCAGTACTATTCCATTTGTGGTCTGTGTACTTGCTGCATTAACAGCACCTGGGAGCTTTACTAGAAACATAAATTTTCAGGCCCCATGCAAAGCTACTGAATCAGTCTCAGCAATTTATATTTTGGCAAGCTCTCTAGATGATTTTTTTTTTGTAACATTAAAGTTGGACATTGTTTTAGATGGATCACTCTATGTACTTCATAGTGGATAGGCTGGATACTCTCCAATTAGAAGCAGAGAGATTAATGAGTGAAGAGCCATCGTCCAGGCAAGGAATGATGGCAGGGTCTGAACTTAGTCAGATATGGAGAAAAAAGAGGAAGAGACAAATAGCAGAAATATTAATGAAGTTTATTTTATGGAACCTTACTCATTGCCTGGATATTATATTAGGAAAAGGGATGATTCAGGGATAACTCTCAGGTTTCTTGCTTTATTTAGGGTTTTAGATATTATGCATTGAGAGAGAGAGTATAGGAAGAGTATAAGGTTTTTGTTTTGTTTTATTTCTTGGCAGTGAGAGGGCTAAATTATAATGAGTTTTGTTTCCAGTGTATTAGAAGTGCCTGTAAGATATCCAGATGAAGGTGTGCTATTGGCTTTTGGACATAAGGGCGCAGTGCTGAGGGATGACATCCTGATCAGTGTTATGGATTTAGGACTCATAAACATCAAAGGGTGGCTAAAGAAGCAGGAATGAATGAAATTGGAAAGTATAGAAATTTGGGTAACAGCAGATGTATTAGTGGGCCTTTATTATCAGGGCACTGTTTATTTCTCTAACCTCATCTCACACCATTTGCTCTTAGCAATGTACACACCAGTCAAGCGAAAGCACTTGACATTCACTGAACACACATGATATCTTAGCCTCGAGGCATTTGCACATACTGTTCCCTCTGTCAAGAATATTCCCTGCCTCATTCCCTTGATCAGCTCTCTGCATGTAGCAAATTCCTATTGATTATTCAAGACCCACCTCCAAAATAATCCCCTATCCAGGAAAAGTACCCCTTCTAGATGTTTGCTTAGGGTTACTACATTAAGTAGAATGGACTCTTTGCTTCTTTGTTTCTTTTGTGCTTAGGTCCTGATTTAAGGTCTATGTCTGTTAAACATTTCACCCATCCCTGGCAGGATACCTGACACATAGTAAGTGCTCAATAACTAATTGTTAGATGAATAATGAAAGAACGGTCAGAAGGAGAAAAGCTTTCAAAGGACTAAGAAAGCATAGAATTGGAAGTAGAAGGAGTGCAGGGAGGCAGTGACAGCATAGAAACCAATGACGGAAGTTTCTAGAAAGGAGTGGTCAGTAGTGTTAAAAACTCCCAAGCAATCATATAACATTAAGATGGAAAATGTCCATGGGATTTAACAGTCAGGTCATTGGTGCCCTTTTCCAGGATGGTTTGAGGGGGTGAGTCTTATAAGAAATCAGATTGTTGTATTTGAAGAACAACTAGTACATACGGGTGGAGCCTGAAACTATAAGTACCTGGCCCAGGATAGAAAGGATGGAAGAAGGAGACATGGGGTCAAAAAGAAGGTTCTTTGAAATGAGAGATGATTTAATGTATATGTGCTGTTGAAGAAAGGTCTGGTATAATCAGGGAATCTGAAGTAAAGGAGGAGTGATGAGTGAACCAGATTCTAGCTTAGCAGAAGGGATCAAGCTTCATAAAAAAGGATTAATCTTAAACTGGAAGAAGGCCTGGAAGGGAGTGGAGATGGGTGTGGACATAGACAAGTTTATAGGGGTGGGGAAGGGAGTTTAGAGAGTTGAGGATTGATAACTTAATTTTCTCAGTGGAATAGGAGACAAATTAGAAGTTTCTATTTATGAACTTTGTGTGTGTGTGTGTGTGTGTGTGTGTGTGTGTGTGTGTGTGTGTGTTTAGGGGTGGTTTGGACAGGCTAGGGTGTGCTCATGGAAAGGAATGAAAGGTTCTAAGATGAACCATGAGAGACTGTGGACTCTGTGAAACAATCTAAGGGTTTCAGAGGGAAGGGGGGTGGGGGGATGGGTTAGACCAGTGATGGGTATTAAGGAGGGCACATACTGCATGGAGCACTGGTTGTTATAAGAAAACAATGAATCGTGGATCACCACATCAAAAACTAATGATGTATTGTATGGTGACTAACGTAATATAATAAAATAAAATTAAAAAAAAAATTCTTCAACACCGCCCCCCCAAAAAAAGAAAGGTTCTAAGTAGTCATGTAAGAACTGGCAGAGAGCCCTGACCAGAGCACATTATTTTTTCTCAGAAAAGGAAGTCCTATCATTTTAAGGGTAATGCCCCTTATGAATTCTAAGAGTTTATTGCTTTTGATAAGAACTTTGTATTGAGTGTGTAGGGAGTGCCATAAGGTCATTATTGATTTATGCTGTCATGCTTGAGAGACTATCACTGAGGAAAAATTAAAGGACTATCCTTCCATATTTTGAAGAATGTTATTTGTCTCACCATCAAGATATTTATACACTATGTAAATGATCTGAACTTTTAATAACAATGTGATTCACGCGAGTCTCCCACATTACAAGAGGAAGAGGGAAGAACCCAACCATGTTATTACTTTGGTTGAGTTTATCATATCCCTTAGTTAAATGCATGAGCAATCCATGCTGTGCTGCGTTGAAAAAACTATTACTCAGTATAAAAATATAAAGATACATACCTTGAAATCATGGTTTTATGTCCCAAGTGGCATCATAATATTAATCATTAACATCTTATATAATGCCATATATTATGCTGCAAGTTTTCTTAGGGTAATTTCATTGAAACGTCATAATAATTCCAGGAGGCAGGAAATATTTAAGTCATATTTTATAGATGAAGAAACCGAGTCTCAGAAATAGGTAGCTTGCTTCTCTTTTGGCTTGCTGTTCAACAGAGGAGATGTAAAATTCAGAGTGCTTGATATTTAGTAAGCTTAGAGTTCTGCATTTTAGTTGCAGTTTTACAACTTTTCCAGTTTTCCAATTTTATAACAATGAATAACCTAGGTAGGGAAGTTCAAATGTCCAGCCTAGCCCAGACAACCCCCTATGCTCGTGGTGGACAAATACATGGCATATGTGCCTTCCCATCCCTCTCTATGCCCATTGCAGACATTGATAACCAGTCATAGCACACTTTTCTTGGAGTCCAGACTTGGCCTCAGAAATCTTCCTGAGATAGTGCTCCAAGCAACCACTACTAATTGATTTATCATCTGGAGGCTAAAATACCCAAGTATTTTGAATCACAGCTGGTGGACAGGAGTATCAGTTTGGATCCTCTGAGAAGCAGCCAAGACAGGATGAGACCAACAGGAGGAAATGCCTGTGAAGATAAAAGGGATGGGAGAAGTTGTAGAAGTTGTAGGCAGGGAGAGTCTTCAGACCACATCACAGGTTTAACATCTATGAAAGGACAGAGGGAATGAAGGATTGGATAGGCAGGGTCTCAGATTGTAGCACAGTTCTGAGAAAGTCTCAGGCAGGATGATGGGTTTCTTGACAAAGGGTGTCTCTTAGAAGGCTCCTGCATTGGGCAGGAATGGGCTGGCTCTCATACTTGTTCTCCTTATCATACTCAGTTACTGGCTGTGAGGCTGGGGTAATCGTGGCCTTGGAGCTAGAAGCCACAAATCAACTATGCTCTGTAAGACAGGGGCCCTTGAAGAAGATCTGAGCGCACACTTCTCTGGCAGCATGACGAGTATCTCTAGAAATGTCTTAGCTGATTCTTTATAGATCTGCTAGGAACTGTGATTTGCTACCAGAGCTGATAATTCACAAAGCCACTGAAAATGTCTTCGCAGTTAGAAGATGAGAATTCTATTTCTTTCTTGAAGCTGTGGCTCACCTCTCTGAGTTTTAAGGAGTTGTAATGTAGAAGAAGTTCCTGTGTGTTTGTGAAGTCCTAGGCTCTTCCCTTCCCCTTCAAACTCTGAGGAAGAAGAGTGCCAGCCACTATTTTTTTTTCATCTGCCAACTAATCCTTGATCTTACCACTTCATTCAGTTGGAAATTATGTTTCACTTCCACTTAGCAAAAGCCATCCTCTTTGTTACAAGGATTGTAAAATAATAACATGATTTGTAAAGCAAAACATTGGTATCTACAGGGAATATGTTTAAGATCTCCAAATATTCCCTGAAATTACAAATATAGAAATGTTTATACTGCTCATTGGCTTTCTCCCAAATTATATTTTCACTGAAAGACACAAGCATTTATCTTTCTTATGTGATAGACATTTGTTTCCTTAACAAGGAAACAAAGATTCTGCCACATCAAGAGTCACGAACAATAAGTAGCAACTCAGCAGAGCTGCTTGGCTGGTAGGTAAGTAAGTTTATTCACTAGCTAAGTGAGTTGGTCCTGCACACCACTCTCAGAGCATGTGGGATTCGATATACTCTGGTAAGATTATACGTTACCACATGTATAATACCACATGTAACCATGACAACAGTCAGAGCTAATATCTACCATTTATTTATTGCTCATTGCCAAAGCACTGCATCTGAAATACATTAATATCAGTTATTTACAACGACCCTGTGAGATAGTTGGTACTATCCCCTTTTATAGAGAAGAAGGGGAAAAAAAGGATCAGAGAGATTAATAAGTTTACCAAAATCAAACAGTGAGTGGTGGAGCTGACATTTAATGCCACACACCCTTTGGCTCCAAAACCCAGCCCTTAATTACTATTTAGGGTTATTCACAATGAGACAGAAGTTGTAGGTCAAATCAATTTACACTAGGGGTCTGCTACATATAATACTATATCACCCCAGTTTGATCTGATTTGCCTTTAGAGCTGGATGCAAATATCATGGAGTACACATATACTTAGTAAGAGATACATATACTCTGTCTAAATATTGTAATTGTTCCTTACGGCTTAAGGTTAACCTAAGAAAAAGGAGCTTTGTAAAGGGACTTTCCTAAGGCATATTAAAAATAGAGAACAATTTTTGTTTATCTCTTCTCATAGTTATCTTGGGGCCAAGGATCGTGATATAAGCTATAATGAGTAGAGGCCATGTTTGGCTTAGCCCCAGCTCCTAGCACCATGCCTGGAATATAAAGGAAGCTCCACACAGATAATGCACAAAGAATTACTGGACACTGCTGAGAAAATGTGATGTTCATTTAATAGAAGATCATAGGCAGGAAAAGAACACTGTAAGTTCACTTAAATGAAGATGGAAAAAATATCTAGAATGTTGTGTGCCCCGAGTCTGATCAGTGGTCTCTTCTTCTTTGAGTTTGAAGGTGGTTCTTTGCGGATCTTATTTTCCTAAGGGACACAAAAAGGGGCAATTGGCTTAGCCATGGAGAAGGGAAAATGAAAAGGAACATCTGACCACTATTTTTTTTAAATGCCTTATTACAAGTCCTGGAAAAATGTGTACAGCAGATCAAAACAGCCAGGTGTTTGGATAGCAGCCCCCTGGGGCCAGGTGGCAGAGGGCAACTGGTCATCAGAGTAAATGGAAAGAACATCTCCTGAAAAATGAAGAGTTAGCCCAAGAGAGGGCACAGGAAAGTGCCCAGTGCAGGGGAGACTATAAACAGATCATAAATTATGTGGAGGAAAGAGGATTAAAGGAGCACATTTCAGAAGGTATGGGGGTCTAATAAAAGGTCTCTAATCAACAGAGGCAACCGTCCAGCTAGGGATGTCAGTTGAGCCCTCAGATGTTGGTGGTTCAGAAGATATGCAAAACATTCAACTTACTTCGGTGCATCCTCCGATGACACTGGGCACCTCCAGCAAATGAACCACCCAGCTCAGGGGCCTAAATTACAGGGCAGGTCTCTCCACCTTGAATGCTGGGGTTGAAAAACTGCTAAAATTTCAGCAAATACAATGTAACTAATGGCCTTATGGGGAAGTAATTCCACATCTGTGTCTTGGATTTTGAACCTGTCATCCAGTAAAATTATGGACTTTATGTGGAAGGGAGAAATTCAGATTATCGCCGTGGTTTCCTTCTTCTCCACCCCTTCACTCATCTCTGACCCCACTTATGTTTCCAAGCCAACAACATACCATAGAAAACAACTAACATTAAAAAAAATAAAGAAAAAGAAAAAAACAACTAACATTGCCTGGCACTTGCTAGTTATAGACACTATTCTAAGTGTTTTGCGTAAATTAACTAGTTCCTCCTCACAGTAGCCCTCTAAGGTGACACCGTTGTTATGCATATTTTATAGATGAGGAAACTGAGCCACAGAGAGGCAACTGATTAAAAAAAAGGGCCACCTGACACCCAATAGGGCAAGAGTATAACATAGTCCCGCCATTGTTAAAATAAGCTGCTGGTGACCAGAACTGACAGCTGGAGATGAAAGGTAAGCATGGCACACGGGAAAGACGGGCAAGAAACTGGAGAAACAACCTTTTTAAGGGGGAAGAAAAGACTAGTCTTAAAGGAAGAAAGGTAAGAACTAGGCCGAAAGTCTATAAAATTAGACTGGAATTTCTCACTAAAGGACTTGAAAGCTAAAGGACAATCTCTAAATCTTGAAAAGAAAGCACATCTGGTCATGTTCAAGCCGGCCCAATAATTACAAACTTTGAAGAGGCATTGGGGAAAAGGGGAGCGCAAGAGAGGGGGAGAGAGCACAGCCCCCAGGGTGAGGAGGGGGCGTTAGGAGGCTGAGGAGCCATGCTGTCGCCTGTCCAGGGCTAGCCATCTGTCATGGTCCTAAAACCCTCAGGGCTTTGGCTCCCACACCCCAAAACTCTCTTGTCTTCTGAGGGGTCCATGGAGAGAAGCTAACCAGTCTCGCACTCTGTTGTAACAACAGAGTGCTACGCAGATGTTCACATGGAGGCCCTGTCTTCTTCTAGAAGCTGTTTTTCATTTATGCACGTGTAAGCTGAATCAGCTTAACCAACCGCTAGAGGTCCACGGTCATTCCTAGCAGGTGTCTTTCTCTGTCCCTGCCCTCACCTGGCCTCCTCCCTGACTTCTGCTGTCACCTTCGATGCAGGTACCCTATCCTGAGTCTTAAGAAAGGAAAGGGTCCACATTCAGGGGCCCTCTTTGCCTCACAATTCTCAACCCTGGTCACAGCAAGAGACACTGTTGCCAAGACCTGGGCCAGCAAAAATACAAAGATGCTTTTCAGCCAGGCAAAAATATGCAAACCAACTGGTTTGAAGGGAGGTGCAAAGTAAATCCAGAGTCTTCGCTCTTGACCTGGAGCAGAGGGAGAGAACTCAGAAATGAACGTGCATGTGGCTCAGAAGGAGAAATGTAGGGACTCCATTGTTTTCAGTATCCTCGTCGAGTCCGAAAGCTGAAAAATCCAACATGAATACTCCAAATGTTATCAAGTTGAAGTCCTCAAAATACAAGTTTGGGTTAAAATTTCTCTCCTCCCATTTCATAAACTGCTGTGGCTTATTTGAAGTCTTCACTGTAACAAATATGGAAGAAGTTCTCCCTCCTGATTTCCTCTGCACTGGTTGGGACTTTGGGAGTGCCTGGCTTCTGGCTATGCAGCCCCTCCCTGCCTATTTTTCTGTATCTCAAAGCTTACTGTGTCTTTTGTGAGGAGTTAATCTCCTAAACCATCATGCTGAGGGTATGACGTGGCTGCAGATAATAAACTTCCTTAGAGGAGGAAGGGGCAGAAATACCTCGCCCAGCTGGAAATCATAGCAACCTGAGGCAGGTAGAAGGTGGTGTATGTGCCTGTACGTGTGCATGTATGTGTGCGCACACGTGTGTATCTGCGCCTGTGTGTGTTTATGCACGTGCACATCAATTTGATTGCCAGCAACATCTATCTTTTCAGTTTATCAGGTAAATATGCAGGATTAACTGATTATAGAATGATCTTCAGGCTTACTTCTTTGTTTTCTTAATGTATTGTTAGACGTAGGTGTATGTAGGGTGTTGAGTCCAACAGTGGTTCTCAGCATTGCCATTACCTGGGAAGCTTTAAAACACCAGTATGTGTGGGAAAGTCGGCTTCGGTTGGTCTGGGTGTGGCTTGTACATCAGAACTTTTAAAAGCTTTCCAGATGATTCTAATTTGCAGATAAGACTGAGCACCAAAAGTGTACGGTTAACTTCCTAATGAGAAACTTAAGAGGATTCCTTAGGCTACGGGGCCAGATGAAAGGACATGTTATGGTGACACCATTAGTTACAAGGAGGAAAAGATACTGCAAGTAAATATCTAAATGCAGGTCTTTCTGTTTACAAAATAGCAGGACCAAAAGCCATGGGTCAGTTGGGGTGAGGCCACAGAAAACACTCGATCTCTTCCAAATTTTATTCTTATTGTTAATGCATTTACATCAAGGTATATTATGGTCCCCTGCTCTTAAACATGAAGAGATGCACAGGAAGCCCGGAGTCCAAAGGTACAGCTTTATTAGCATCGTGCTCACTTGTTCTCCCTGGAGTTCAAGCAACAGAATAATCTCTACAGACAAAACCACTGTTTTCAATGCACATCAAAGATAGACACTGAAGCCAGGTTGTCTAGATCTGTCACCCCCAATTTCCAGGTGAATAGACTGTGAAGCCAGAAAATTATGCCACAGGGGGTTTGGAGAAGCGAAGGTCAGTCAGATTTGCATTGTCTTTCTGCATCTTGGACACTCAGGCAACTTTCAAGGCATGACGGGATTCTAGCCAAGGAATTCCCTTCCTTATAATTTTATGAAACACTATCAATGATAACATGCCACCTTTGCTGAGCACAGCTCTGTAGCAGGCATTCTGCTAAAGGCATGATACGGATTATCTATCTCATTTCATTCACATGCTTTATAGGAAGTAGATGCTGTTTTCCTCATTTTATAGGTGAGGAAATTGAGACTTAATGTGCCTTATGACATGGTCATTATCTCGTGTCTATTAAATGATAAGAGTGAGGATTTAAATCTAGATCCGTGACTTTAAAATCCATGCTTTTATCACTGAGTTACTGCCCTTGGTTTATAGACTTCCAGGATAAAACAATTCAATTTTGCTTCTTTCTCAGTCCCTTGGTTTATCCCTTCCTAAAACCTGAATCCCAGTAACTGTAGAGATGAGAATATTTTTTTGTCATTGATTTATTTAAAAACAAGTCTCTAAGAGTTTGCCAGTGCATACGTGAACTTCAAACAACAGCTGACTTTATCACGGGGCATTGAGATGTTTCTTTATGTAATCTGATGAATCACAAGAAGGAAACAACAATAAAAATTAAATGAAGAGTTGCTGAATATGCTCATGTGCCAACTTATACCATTGGTACTGGTATTTGTCAACATTGAAACTGGATTTTTTACTTTATACCATTTCTTTTCTGTTTTAGCTAATGGTTGTGATAACATTTTGCTCAATCTGCCAGAGATAGTTGAAAATCTTCCCAAAGCTGTCATTAGCAAGTAATGCAAAACAGAGCCAGCCAGAGTTTCTCTGTCTACCAATGCATGGATTTACTGAATGAAGATATGAAGCATGAGGATGCCTGAGGTTTTCTAACATGTACTGTTTTACTACAAAGTAATTTAGAGGACGGGAGGATAGCAAATGAAGGTTGTGTTAATTGCATTTAATGTGTGTATATGTAAGGGTCCCCATCTACATGTCTTCTACTAACTTCTGTCCTGCACATTAATATGTTGCCTAGCCTCTGAGACATCCTATCATTTTAGCACAGGCTGCACAAATGCCTCGGGTTTACTGCCTGAGCTTGCTGTGCTTTCTGAGGGCCTAGGTGGGATGACTCTTCTCAGACAGGGGTGTTTATCTGGCCATTATAGAATGGTTAGGGACTCTTGCCTGGGGCTCTGCACTTGAATTCATAGTGTCAGTGGGTGAAGGCTGTCCAGATGAATTTTATGGAATTTCCAACATATCTAAAATCTGTTTCAAACTTCTCAGGCTCTTCTGAGGTCAGAAAACCTAGAATAAATAAATCTTAAAGACCAGTTTATTTCCTTTTGGAGTTTTTATTCCTCTGATGCCAAGACCAATTTTTTTTTTTTTTTTTTTTAACCTCCTCAAACAAAGTAGGTAGCAGCATGTTTTTTATGCTGTTGGGCTCCTCTAACTTCTGGGCTCAAGGTTAGAATGGACTTGAGAAGGTGATGGGTAGGGGCGATGCTCCTTCTCGTTCATTGGCAGAGCAGCCGTGCATGGCTGTCCTTGAACTGTGGGAAGGAAGCATGTGTGGAATGCTGGAGATGTCCTTTGTGGGGAGACCAGGTTTTGTTTCTTTCTGATTATTATATATATCATAATTTATATAATTATATGAGTATAATTATATATATTATGTTATAATATAAATGATCACTAAGCTGACTTTTGGAAATAATGCAAAGATTTTTGCAAAACCTAGAGAGAGGCTACAGTGGTCAGAAGGACCTTGTAGCGTTCACAAGGGCACTCCAGTCTGCTCACCCTCCAGGCCTGTGGTGGCATTGCACTTTCCCCACTGTTCCCTTGAATTAGGTGTGGCCTTCTGACTGCTTTGGCCAACCAGGTGTGCATGGAAGGAAAGCAGAAGCTCTAAAGCCAGAGTGTGCTTTGCAATGCTTACCTTCATACTGGTGTGGTGGAGCCTGCTCCAGCAATCCTGGTCCCTGATGAAATCTTCTTATGAACCCACTTTGAATATGTAGAGAGAACAAGAAATAATCCTTGGTTATTTGAGACTACTGAATTTTGGGGTTATTTGGATTGGCAACATAGTTCGATTGATAAAGAAATAATCCCATTAAAGTCCCCATATTGAGGGGTAGTAGAAATATGACAATTTATAAGACCTTCCCGCTCAAGCGGAAAGGTCTTATAAATTTCTTATTTGTTTGTTTTAACCTTAGGAATTGCTGACCAGAAAATGTAGGAAAGGATTGAAAAGATATTAAAATGCCCAGGCCAAGCCCTATAAAACCACTGTTTAAAAAAAAAATGGACTAAAATATATATATAACCTAAAATTTGCTGTTTTAGCCATTTTTGTATGTGTACAGTTCAGTGACATTAAGTCCATTCACACTGTTGTGCAGCTATAATCACCATCTATCTCTAGAACTTTTCATCATTCCAAATGGAAACTTTGTACTCATTAGAAATAACTCCCTATTTCCCCTTCTTACCCCTGGCAACCACCATTTTACTTTCTGTCTCTTTGAATTTGACTACTCTAGGTACTTCATATAAGTAGAATCATACAGTATGATTTTTGTATCTGGATTAGTTAAAGGCTCTTTTTTTTTTTTTTGGTAAAAAGATTGCATTCTAGTTTTTGCTAGCAGTTCCTATTATCTTCCTAGCTATTTCTGAGACAATTGTGGCTCAAAGAAGAGAGGGAGGACAGGAATCTGCCATAATCACTGACTCTGGTGTGCTTTCCAGGCCAGAGGTCAGTAACCTTTCCAAACTGGAATGCCAGAGTTCCAAGCCCTGTGCTTCCCTTGGGTCAGGAGTCAGGGGTGCTTTCCAACCCTGGGCGACGAGGCTTTGCCTCCTGCTGATATAGGGAAGGCAGATTGCCATATCCTACAAATTGAGGTGGAGAGACGGCTTTGATTTCTTTCTTTCTTTCTTTCTTTCTTTCTTTCTTTCTTTCTTTCTTTCTTTCTTTCTTTCTTTCTTTCTTTTTTTTCTGGTTCTTACTCTTTTATTGCCTTTGGCATCTCTGGACCTGGTCTTGTATGCCTTGGAGAGAACTTTTTTTCTTTCTTTTTTTTATTAAATGTTATTTTATCATGTTATGTTAGTCACCATACAGTACATCATTAGTTTTTGATGTGATCCATGATTCATTGTTTTCGTATAACACCCAATGCTCCACGCAGAACGTGCCCTCCTTAATACCCATCACCAGGCTAACCCATCCCCCCACCCTCCTCCCCTCTAGAACCCTCAGTTTGTTTCTCAGAGTCTATAGTCTCTCAGGGTTCATCCCCCCCTTCATTTTCCCTTCCTTCTCCTAATGTCCTCCGTGCTATTCCTTATGTTCCACAAATAAGTGAAACCATATGGTAATTGACTTTCTCTGCTTGACTTACTTCACTTAGCATGATTTCTTTCATTTGTAAAGACTGAGCCCAGTGACAGCAGGTGGTTATAGCTTTCAGAAGGGGCTGTGACAATGGCAATGGATCCCAAAGCCATAGAAAACCATCCTATGGACCATCCAGAGAAAGAGGGCAGGAGGCTTCTTTATCATTTTTTCACTTAAAGAAAAGTTAAGTTGTCAGGGTAAGTCTTTTTGCTTTTTGGTAATTGCTCTCCCCCCTCCCCAAATTATACTTGTTAGAAGTACGTGGATAGTCCAAGGGGAACATTGGAGGGGTGAGGGATGGCAGTGGGAGTGGGGTCAGAGGACTGTAAGTTGGAGGATGTAGCCTCAGTGGCATTGATGTGGTGGTCTCTGAGCTCCCATCCAGGGAGGTGGGCCAGCCTTAGAGGAGATGGGAGAGCCCTGGGGGCTACCTCCGAAATCTAGCTTCTGCACACTCCATTAGATTTGAGGTCACATGGGCAGAGTGGCGAAATCTCTGTCTTCTGTTCATATTGAAGTTTGGAAATGAGCATAATCAAAGGTTTATTTTTTTAAAAAAGGGTCACAGAAAATTTCAATAAGTGCCATAGAGATAAATAAAACTGTACTCCAGTTTTATGTATTTGCTCAGTAGGTATCATCTATGTGCCAGGAATTTAACTGGCTGCTGAGGATTTCACAGAAGCATAGACACACTTGGTTTCCTCCTTCATGGAGCTCCCAGTCTAGGGAGCAGACAATTATTAGTCAATAAGTCAGTCAGTAAGTATTTATTGAACATGCATTATGTACCAGACACTGGGGATACTCCAGTAAGCTAAGGAGACACAAATCATGTAGACAAAATGTCAAATTGTAACTCTAAGGGGGGCTAGGAAAGAGAGGTGTTCTCTACTGTGAGAGCCTGTAATGCGAGTTTCAAGTAGCAAGGGAGAGCTTGTTTGGAGGTCCAGGGGACAGAAGGGCTTCACCAGCTAAAAGGGGACAACTGAGCGTTTCAGACAGATGGAATAGCACTGCAAGGGTCCTGTGGGTGGGAGCTTGGTAGGAATGAGAACAAATGGAGGTCATTTGTGGTTGGTGTGGGGAGAAGGGATTGGTGGACAAATTAAGCGGGGCAGGGTGGGTGGGAGCCAGTCCAGAAAGGCATCCTTATAAAAGTGAGAGGAGAATGACTTGTCATTTTCCTTGTTAGAATTTGGGTCACCTTTCTCTTCCTCCTCAATATAGTACCATGGTTAAGAGCATAGTTTCTAGAGCCGGACTGCCAGGGTTGGATCTCTGCTTTCCCACTGACAAGCTTTGTGACCCCAGCAAGTTATAACATCTCTGTGCCTCAGTTTCCTTATCTGTAAAATGGCAAATATGATATTACCTAACTCATAAATTTTTTAGGGAAATTAAATGAGTTTATATATGTAAAGTATTTAGAACAATACCAGGCATGAATTAAAAGTACCACATGAACAAGACCTATTATTATTGCCCTTTTTGATAGGGAACATCACTAATCACCAGCTGTTCCCCAATTAGTTTGTGAATAAGAAACCCAAACTGAATTATATCCAAAACACATACATGTTTGCATGATGAACAGAGAAAACCTAAAACAAACTGTAGGTCTCTTCAGTGTCCGTTTTTAGTATGGAAAAATGCATTTCTCAAGTAAATCATCTTGGAAAAGTGCTCTTTCAAAGCTGAGAGAATTAAAATGCCTTCTCCTTTGCCCGATGTGTATTTTAGATTTTTGGAAGAATGTGTATTACTGATACTGATTCAGGTGATACTTGGAACTAAGGGCAGAACTTGCCTCAAATCCTTTCATCATTTTGCCATTGATGCAATTGAGCAATCTTAGATGGTAGAGTCAGAAACAACTTTATTTTTATTAATTTATTTATTTTTAAGATTTTATTTATTTATTTGACAGAGAGAGACACAGAGAGAGAGGGAACATAAGCAGGGGGAGTGGGAGAGGGAGAAGCAGGCTTCCCGCTGAGCAGGGAGCCCGATTCGGGGCTTGATCCCAGGACCCTGGGATCATGACCTGAGCTGAAGGCAGATACTTAACGACTGAGCCACCCAGGCGCCCCAGAAACAACTTTAGAGATCAGCTAGTCATTTGTTCTTATTTAATTGGCTGTTGGTTTCTGCATGAAGTGATCACATTAGACAATAAGAACTGCCAGTTTAAGAATTTAATAGACAAGTAATTAATTTAACTGAGACGCTTCGGTGAAAATCATAAATACCATCTGCAGCTTCTCCTTTGGAAGGCGGTGACACATTTTTGCTGAAGTTTTCTTTTTTTTTAACTATTTCTGAAAAATAAAAATAATAAGCAGCCTTTGTACCTATCGATTTGGTAACATTGTGAGTCATCGGGCCTTCCATATGGATGATACTGTATGATTAAACAAACTTTTATTGAAAGCTCACTATGTACGAGGGCTTGTAATGGGTGCTTTTATATGATGCCTCATTTAGTCCTCGCAGTAATTATATGGAGTCCTGGGTAAGTCTTGGGCCCATTGGCCTTGGATCCCACCTCACCCTTCCTGTGCTCTGTTCTTTGTTGCGGGAGACTGATTCCAGCAACTGCTTTTCTTAGCTTCTCCTGTCCACTAGTTTGAGCATTGGGAGGCACTGGTGGAGACGTTGGGTAGGGATGGAGAGAGAACCCAGGGTATTTCTTCCGTCTCTCTGCCTAGGGCTGCACCTTCTCTATGGCTCCAGCTCCCAAGGGACTGTCAGGCCATGGTTCTAGCTTCCACTTGGTGGTTCTGCCCCTTAGTTCCAGTAACATTTTCCTGTCCCTTGGTTTCTCCAGCTAGGAGATGGTAGAACTTTCTGTTCTTACTCATCTCTGGATTACCCCATTGTCTGCTATTTGGCTTCCAGATTCCATCACCTGTTTAATCAATTCTTTGCGTTAAATTCCCCCTATTAGAAATAGTTGAAGTAATTTCTTCTTTCTTGTTTAGGCCCTAACTGATAGAGTTCAGGATAAATGTACCCACTTTTCTTTTTTCTTTTTTTTAACATATGAGGAAACTAAGGACCATATAGGGTATATATCACAATATTAAGCCCAATATTATAAATCTACTAATTAAGTCAAAGTCCTAGCACTTCTAGGTTCATATGTACTTTTTCTACTATTATGTTATGGTGTCTTCATAACATTCTAGGAAAGGTAAACCCCTTTTTATAAGGGTGATCCCTCTTGGATCATCAGTATCATGATGGGTTTTACCACAGTCTTGTTTTAGTTCAGTTGGACTTGTTCAGTTCAAAGTTCAATTGATGATTTATTACAGGATGAATCTGAGGGTCAATGTTATACATGTGTCCACAGACAGAATTATTAGGCCCTAAAGCAGCAAATCAGAAAGATGACCTTTTGTATGACTATAAAACTTGGTTCCTTTGGAAACCCTCCACAGATCTATGGAGCCACCAAGCTCTGGCCACTCTTCTGGGCCAGATGATGAATTCCCTTTGTTTCAGTTCAAACAAAAAAATCAAGATCTTTGTTCCTCATCTTTTTTTTTTTAAGATTTTATTTATTTATTTGACAGAGAGAGAGAGAGAGAACACAAGCAGGGGGAGCAGGAGGCAGAGGGAAAAATGCTGAGCAGGGAGCCCGATGTGAGACTCGATCCCAGGACCCTGGGATCATGACCTGAGCTGAAGGCAGATGCTTAACCGACTGAGTCACCCAGGTGCCCCTTTATTCCTCATCTTGATTTTAACTCAGAATCAGGATAGGGATACTCTTAAATTATTGTTAAGTCCCACATAAGATCAAAGACTTTGGACTTTACCATAATTTTGGACTTAATTTTTAGACTCTTCCTAAGAATAAATCACAGGCTAAAATGTATGTGGTCTGCAAATGACTGAAGGACTCTTAGGATAGCAAAAATCAATAGGGTTCGACAGTATTTTTAGATTTCTAGGACATCCTTATAAGGTAAGAGTTTTGTACAGGGCCAGGCAAGGGATGAGGTAATCAACCACCTCAGATTCGCCTGGGGTCAGGAGCAAGCCTTGAGCAGGGTGGTTCTCATACCTAGCATACCCCTCTGCTCCAGTCGGGCTGGTCTATATGCTTCCCTGAGGGCAGATCACACCTTTTCTCACCTCTGTGTCCTCGCTTCTGCTGGTCCTCTCACTTGAAGGACCCACTCCTCCATTCATATCCTCTCCATCCATCCTTCAGAGCCTGAGTGCCACCTGCTGCCCAACCCCTCCTAAGTAGCTTCTTTCCCTTTAACCATTATGGTGTGTACATTTCCCGTTATTTTGTTCTTCTTCATTTATTGCATTTCATTACCCTTTCATTTCTCCAGTTGTGTTAGTCTTGTCTTTCCAAGTAGATCACGATCTCTTTGAGAGAACTGTTTCTTACTCTTTATCATCCGCCACAAAACCTCATACAGAGCGAATGCATGTTGAATAATTGACTTAGTGTGAAAACTACCCTGCTCTTCTAGCTCCTAGCCATTTAATCTACTTAGTTACCTTATTGCTTTCTTCTGTAGCCATCGGGCTGTCACCATGTAGTACAAGGTCTGAGCACTAAAATATTTCTTCTAGTCAAAAGAGTCCTGTGATGTGCAGGACTCCAGACATGGTGATGAGGAGAGAGGGAGAAAGAAAAAAAAATGCATTTAGAAACATAGTTTGTTCTTTGACCTGGGAGAACTTGTTTGCTGGAAGTTGCTGATAAACACAGCTGCTCTGAACAAAGATCAGTCCATCTTCAGACTCTGGTATGTCTTAAAACAACAATATGGTAGGGAATGACATATGCCAAGAAATTCTTGGTGGGACATTTGGGTAAAAAGGATTTTCTGCTTTAAGAACATTAGCTTCTACATCCGTATGAGAGACCAGCAGGTTATGTCTCAGTAACTATTATTTATTGAACCAAGAATATTATGGTAACTTGAATCTATATGCTGAATTTTTTTTACACCACAAACGTAGATCTAGGTATTCTAAATTGTGCTAAAAATGAGAAAACTGAGACCCAGAGTCCAAGTAACTTAAACATCAGTAAATCACCTCCTCCAAGAGGCCTTCCCTGGACTTTCAGGATGGGTTAAGCACTGTTAGATCTCCCGTAGCAACCCATGGCTATCTTTATCGTAGTCCTACTTATTGTTTTATATAGTAAGTAGAGAGTAATGTAATAATCTGTTTTCTCTATCTGTTCCTGTTAGATTGCAGCCTCCTTGAGGATAAAGTTCAGCTTCTAAGTTTTCTCTATGTTACATTTATGCTGCTCTTTTCACACATGTCATAGACCTTGGGGTTTTCCACCGCAGAATGCCCTTCAGTTACTGAGAATAATTACTAGCTTTATTATATAGTCAGGGTTATTCAATGTATCCTCCTTCTCTATGGAAGAGAGTATTTAGGACATTTTCTTTCTTATGAGACACCTACCCCACTGCATTTTAGTGGCCGGAAAGGCTCTGTTTCCACAAGTTAACATCAAAAGAGGATAGCTTATAGTCATAATTGCTCCCTGGCAGAAGGGTTGCCACGGACACTGGAGAACATTCACGGTTAATTTTATAGAACCATGGCTAATGGGACAAATCATTCAGCCATGGAGTCTCCTCAAGCTCAAAGAGCATAAAGAAATGCAAAGAGGGAAGCAGGTCAGGGCTCTGCCCCGGGCTCCTGAGGGGCTCCATGGCAAGAGGAAAGCAGGCAGATGTGACTTACTGGGTCAGCCGTGGGTGGCGTTGGACTCAGCTGTCACAGCTGGGCTGACATCAGAGCCGGGGATTGACATCTGTGCAAAGCCAGTGCCAACTGGCCAGGGCTGTGTGGCAGGGACAAGCAGGGTTTGAATCCCCAGAGAAGAAAACCTTCTGTAGGGGGGTACCACATAGCAGCAGTGAGCCATCTTTTGCCATCCGAAGTGTAAGTAGGCACAGCTGACTTGGAGCTCATCTAAGGAGGTACTATGATGTGTCCTAGACAGAACGTTAGAGGCTGGGCTGGGACCAGCAATGCAGGGCTGTTCTCCCCACCCCCATGTACCACAGAGAAAAGGAGACAAGAACAGATTTTGAAGAAGTTGGGAAATCAGGTTAGGAACGACCTGACCCTTGGGCAGCTTGCTTCTTCAAAGCACAAAAGGTCTTTGGGGGTGTTTAGTGACTGCAGTAATTTGACACAACAGCTTGTCATTGTTTGCTGGAGGTGATTTTTATAGATTAAGTCAGAAAAAGATTGCAGTAGTGCAGTTGTCATGCACGTGCTGATCCTTCTTTAAATTTTTTATTGTTATGTTAATCACCATACATTACCTCATTAGTTTGTGATGTAGTGTTCCATGATTCATTGTTTGTGCATAACACTCAGTGCTCCACGCAGAACGTGCCCTCTTTAATACACATCACCAGGCTAACCCATCCCCCCACTCCCCTCCCCTCTGGAAGCCTCAGTTTGTTTTTCAGAGTCCATCGTCTCTCATGGTTCATCTCCCCCTCCGATTTACCCCACTTCATTCTTCCCCTCCTGCTATCTTCTTTTTTTTCTTTTTCTTAACATATATTGCATTATTTGTTTCAGAGGTACAGATCTGTGATTCAACAGTCTTGCACAATTCACAGCGTTCACCATAGCACATACCCTCCCCAATGTCTATCACCCAGCCACCCCATACTTCCCACCCCACCCCCACTCCAACAACCCTCAGTTTGTTTCCTGAGATTAAGAATTCCTCATATCAGTGAGGTCATATGATACATGTCTTTCTCTGATTGACTTATTTCACTCAGCATGGAACCCTCCAGTTCCATCCACGTCATTGCAAATGGCAAGATCTCATTCCTTTTGATGGCTGCATAATATTCCATTGTGTATATATACCACATCTTCTTTATCCATTCATCTGTCGATGGACATCGTGGCTCTTTCCAAAGTTTGGCTATTGTGGACATTGCTGCTATGGACATCTGGGTGCACGTACCCCTTCGGATCCCTACATTTGTATCTTTGGGATAAATACCCAGTAGTGCAATTGCTGGATCATAGGGTAGCTCTATTTCCAACTTTTTGAGGAACCTCCATACTGTTTTCCAGAGTGGCTGCACCAGCTTGCATTCCCACCAACAGTGTAGGAGGGTTCCCCTTTCTCCGCATCCCCACCAACATCTGTCGTTTCCTGACTTGTTAATTTTAGCCATTCTGACTGGTGTGAGGTGGTATCTCATTGAAGTTTTGATTTGGATTTCCCTGATGCCGAGCGATGTTGAGCACTTTTTCATGTGTCTGTTGGCCATTTGGATGTCTTCTTTGGAAAAATGTCTGTTCATGTCTTCTGCCCATTTCTTGATTGGATTATTTGTTCTTTGGGTGTAGAGTTTGATAAGTTCTTTATAGCTTTAGGATACTAGCCCTTTATCTGATATGTCATTTGCAAATATCTTCTCCCATTCTGTCAGTTGTCTTTTGGTTTTGTGGACTGTTTCTTTTGCTGTGCAAAAGCTTTTTATCTTGATGAAATCCCAGTAGTTCATTTTTGCCCTTGCTTCTCTTGCCTTTGGCGATGTTTCTAGGAAGAAGTTGCTGTGGCTGAGGTCGAAGAGGTTGCTGTCTGTGTTCTCCTTTAGGATTTTGATGGACTCCTGTCTCACATTTAGGTCTTTCAACCATTTGGAGTCTATTTTTGTGTGTGGTGTAAGGAAATGGTCCCGTTTCTTTCTTCTGAATTTGACTGTCCAATTTTCCCAACACCATTTGTTGAAGAGACTCTCTTTTTTCCATTGGACATTTTTTCTTGCTTTGTCAAAGATTAGTTGACCATAGAGTTGAGGGTCCATTTCTGGGCTCTCGATTCTGTTCCATTGATCTATGTGTCTGTTTTTGTGCCAGTACCATACTGTCTTGATAATGACAGCTTTGTGATAGAGCTGGAAGTCCGGAATTGTGATGCCGCCAGCTTTGCTTTTCTTTTTCAACATTCCTCTGGCTATTTGGGGTCTCTTCTGGTTCCATACAAATTTTAGGATTATTTGTTCCATTTCTTTGAAAAAAGTGGTTGGTATTTTGATGGGGATTGCATTGAATGTGTAGATTGCTCTAGGTAGCATTGACATCTTCATAATATTTGTTCTTCCAATCCATGAGCATGGAACGTTTTTCCATTTCTTTGTGTCTTCCTCAGTTTCTTTCATGAGTATTTTATAGTTTTCTGAGTACAGATCCTTTGCCTCTTTGGTTAGATTTATTCCTAGGTATCGTATGGTTTTGGGTGCAATTGTAAATGGGATCAACTCCCTAATTTCTCTCTCTTCTGTCTTATTGTTGGTGTATAGGAATGCCACTGATTTCTGTGCATTGATTTTATATCCTGCCACTTGACTGAATTCCTGTATGAGTTCTAGCAGTTTTGGGGTGGAGTCTTTTGGGTTTTCCACATACAGTATCATATCATCTGCAAACAGTGAGAGTTTGACTTCTTCTTTGCCGATTCGGATGCCTTTTATTTCTTTTTGTTGTCTGATTGCTGTGGCTAGGACTTCTAATACTATGTTGAATAGCAGTGGTGAGAGTGGACATCCCTGCTGCGTTCCTGACCTTAGGGGGAAAGCAGTCAGTTTTTCCCCATTGAGAATGATATTCGCTGTGCGTTTTTCATAGATGGCTTTATGATATTGAGGTATGTACCCTCTATCCCTATACTCTGAAGAGTTTTGATCCAGAAAGGATGCTGTACTTTGTCAAATGCTTTGTCTGCATCTATTGAGAGGATCATATGATTCTTGTTCTTTCTTTTGTTAATGTATTGTATCACGTTGATTGATTTCTGGATGTTGAACCAACCTTGCAGCCCAGGGATAAATCCCACTTGGTCATGGTGAATAATCCTTTTAATGTACTGTTGGATCCTATCGGCTAGTATTTTGGTGAGAATTTTTGCATCCATGTTCATCAAGGATATTGTTCTGTAATTCTCCTTTTTGATGGGGTCTTTGGTTTGCGGATCAAGGTAATGGTGGCCTCATAAAACGAGTTTGGAAGTTTTCCTTCCATTTCTATTTTTTGGAACAGTTTCAGAAGAATAGGTATTAATTCTTGAAATGTTTGGTAGAATTCCCCTGGGAAGTCATTTGGCCCTGGGCTTTTGTCTGTTGGGAGATTTTTGATGACTGCTTCAGTTTCTTTAGTGGTTATAGGTCTGTTCAGGTTTTCTATTTCTTCCTGGTTCAGTTTTGGCAGTTGATACATCTCTAGGAATGCATCCGTATCTTCCAGGTTATCTAATTTGCTGGCATAGAGTTGCTCATAATATGTTCTTATAATTGTTTGTATTTCTTTGGTGTTGATTGTGATCTCTCCTCTTTCATTCATGATTTTGTTGATTTGGGTCCTTTCTTTTCTTTTTGATAAGTCTGGGCAGGGGTTTATCAATCTTGTTAATTCTTTCAAAGAACCAGCTCCTAGTTTCCTTGATCTGTTCTACTGTTCTTTTGGTTTCTATTTCATTGATTTCTGCTCTGATCTTTATTATTTCTCTTCTCCTACTGGGTTTAGGCTTTATTTGCTGTTTTTTCTCTAGCTCCTTTAGGTGTAGGGTTAGGTTGTATATTTGAGACCTTTCTTGTTTCTTGAGAAAGGCTTGTATTGCTATATACTTTCCTCTTAGGACTGCCTTTGCTGCATCTCAAAGATTTTGAACAGTTGTGTTTTCATTTTCATTTGTTTCCATGAATTTCTTTAATTCTTCTTTAATTTCCTGGTTGACCCATTCATTCTTTAGTAGGATGCTCTTTAGCCTCCATGTATTTGAGTTCTTTCTGACTTTCCTCTTGTGATTGAGTTCTAGTTTCAAAGCATAGTGGTCTGAAAATATGCAGGGAATGATCCCAATCTTTTGGTACCGGTTGAGACCTGATTTGTGACGCAGGATGTGATCTATTCTGGAGAATGTTCCATGGGCACTAGAGAAGAATGTGTATTCCGGTGCTTTGGGATGGAATGTTCTGAGTATGTCTGTGAAGTCCATTTGGTCCAGTGTGTCATTTAAAGTCTTTATTTCCTTGTTGATCTTTTGCTTAGATGATCTGTCCATTTCAGTCAGGGGGTTGTTAAAGTCCCCCACTATTATTGTATTGTTATCAATGTGTTTCTTTGCTTTTGTTATTAATTGGCTTATATAATTGGCTGCTCCCATGTTAGGGGCATAGATATTTACAATTGTTAGATCTTCTTGTTGGATGGACACTTTAAGTAGCATATAGTGTCCTTCCTCATTTCTTATTACAGTCTCTGGTTTAAAATCTAATTTGTCTGATATAAGGATTGCCACCCTAGCTTTCTTTTGGTGTCCATTAGCATGGTAAATGGTTTTCCACCCCCTCACTTTCAACCTGGGGGTGTCTTTGGGTCTAAAATGAGTCTCTTGTGGACAGCATATCGATGGGTCTTGTTGTTTAATCCAATCTGATAGCCTGTGTCTTTTGATTGGGGCATTTAGCCCATTTACATTCAGGGTAACTATTGAAAGATATGAATTTAGTGCCATTGTATTGCCTGTAAGGTGACTGTTACTGTATATTGTCTGTGTTCCTTTCTGATCTATGCTGCTTTTAGGCTCTCTCTTTGCGTACTGGACCCCTTTCAATATTTCTTGTAGGGCTGGTTTCGTGTTTGCAAATTTCTTTAGTTTTTGTTTGTCCTAGAAGATTTTTATGTCTCCTTCTATTTTCAATGACAGCCTAGCTGGATATAGTATTCTTGGCTGCATATTTTTCTCATTTAGTGCTCTGAATATATCGTGCCAGTCCTTTCTGGCCTGCCGGGTCTCTGTGGATAGGTCTGTTGCCAATCTAATGTTTCTACCATTATAGGTTACATATGACTTCTTCTGAGCTGCTTTCAGGATTTTCTCTTTGTCTCTGAGACTCGTAAGTTTTACTATTAGATGTCGGGGTGTTGACCTATTTTTATTGATTTTGAGAGGGGTTCTCTGTGCCTCCTGGATTTTGATGCCTGTTTCCTTCCCCACATTAGGGAAGTTCTCTGCTAAAATTTGCTCCAATATACCTTCTGCCCCTCTCTCTCTCTTCTTCTTCTGGGATCCCAATTATTCTATTGTTGTTTCGTCTTAAGGTATCGCTTATCTCTCGAATTCTGCCCTCGTGATCCAGTAGTTGTTTATCTCTCTTTTTCTCAGCTTCTTTATTTTCCATCATTTGGTCTTCTATATAGCTGATTCTCTCTTCTGCCTCCTTTATCCTAGCAGTTAGTGCCCCCAGTTTTGATTGCACCTCATTAATAGCCTTTTTGATTTCGACTTGGTTAGATTTTAGTTCTTTTATTCCTCCAGAAAGGGTTTCTCTAATAACTTCCATGCTTTTTTCAAGCCCAGCTAGTATCTTAAAATCACGATTCTGAACTGTAGGTCCAACATCGTACTAATGTCCATATTGAGTAGGTCCCTGGCAGACTGTACTACTTCTTGTTCTTTTTGTTGAGGTGATTTTTTCCATCTTGTCATTTTGTCCAGAGCAGAATAGATGAATGAGAGAACAAAATGCTAACAGGGTAACAACGTCCCCAGAAAATATACTCTAAACAAATTAGAAAAGACCTAAAACCAGGGGAACAGAAAGGGAAAGAAAGAAAAAGGAAAGAGAAAGAAAAAGACAAAGACAAAGATAAAAACAAAAACAGAACAAAACAAAAAAAAAACAAAATATGATCAAATATGATCAGGCTGGTGCATAGATCAGTGCCACACACTAGCTTTTGGGTGTATTTTGGTCTGTTAGAAGAAAGTGCCTCCCAAATTTTAAAGAAAGAAAGACTTATATATGTACAAAATAAGGGTTGATACGATGAAGGGTTGGAATATGACTGTAAAGATGACAATTATACAAAATTTTTTAAAAGGAATTGATAGTAAGTTGTTTGAAAAAAGAAAGGATTTAAAAAAAAAGAAAGAAAGAAAAGAGGGAGAGAATGTGATCAGGCAGGAGACTAGAACAAAGCCATACACTACAGATTTAGGGTATATTTTGATCTGTTAGAAGAAACTGTGTCTCAAAATTTTAAAGAGAGAACAACTTATATATATATGCCAAAAATAAGGGTAACTACTATGAAGGGATAGAATTGACTCTAAAAATGAAAAATAAAAATGTTTTTTTAAAAAAGGCATTGATAAGATGTTGGTTGAAAAAGGAAAAAGAAAAATTCAAAAAAGAAAAGACAGTTAAAAAAAATTAACTTTGATAGACTAAAAAAGCGTGATAAATAAGCCATGAATTCTATGTGCTGTATTCCCCTAGCAATGGAGTTCTGCCGTTCTCATTGATCGTTAAACTTGGTCTTGGCTGGCTGTTTTTGCTGATCTTCTCGGGGAGGGGCCTGTTGCCGTGGTTCCCAAATGTCTTTGCTGGAGGCAGAATTGCCCCTCCCTTGTCTGTCCAGGCTAAGGAATCTGCTCGGGTTTGCTCTTAGGAGCTTTTGTTCCCTGCAAGCTTTCCGTACAGCTTTGGCGGAGGAGAGTGAAAATCGTGGCCTCCCAATCTCCACCCGGAGGAAACAAGAACTCGGGGCCCGCTCCTAGTGCGCCCCCAGAGAAAAGCAGTCAGTCACTCCCGTCTCCCCGGTCTCCGGCCGCACTCCGTGCTCACCCGGCCTGTTACTGAGCGTTTCTATCTCTGGCTCATGATCCCGTGTGGAGTCTCCAAACGAGCAGATCTCCGCGGTGCGCTCCCGCGCCGCTTCTCTCAGGGGAGGAAGGGGAGTCTCCCCGGATCTGCCACTTGTTGGGTCCCTGCTGGAAGAGCAGTGGCCCAACTGTGTCGCTGATCACAGTTTATAGCAACCCCGAGCTGAGAGCCCGTGCCTCGGCTCCATCCTTGCAGCCGGCTTCCCCGCTCTGATACCCAGGAGCTCTGCCGGACTCAGGCACCCCCAGTCTTTCTGTGACCCCGCGGGTTCTGAGACCACACTGTCCCGCTAGGGTTCCACCCACCGCTTAGCCACTGGAGCGACGTCCCTCAGTGGAGCCGACTTCTAAAAGTTCTGATTTTGTGCTCTGCTGCTCTATCACTTGCCAGAAGCGGCCGTCGGAGGCCCCCTCCCCTACCATCTATCCTCCCGAATATCTCCTCGGATTCACTTCTCTGCACACATGTCCTACCTTCCAGAAAGTGGTTGCTTTTCTGTTCAGAGAGTTGCTGCTATTCTTTTCTTCGATCTCCTGTTGAGTTCGTAGGTGTTCAGAATGGTTTGATCCCTATCCAGCTGAATTCCTGAGACGAGACAAATCCAGGTCTCCCACTCCTTTGTCATCTTGCTCCACCCCCGCGTGTGCTGATCCTTATTGATGTATAAGAAGCAATAAAGGGATGTATACAAGAGAGATGTAAGTGGGAGCCCGTCCTGTGCCGGCAACACTCTGCCTTTCAAATAGGAAGTAATAGTGCATAATTAAACTAATAATCTTGGGACCCCTGGGTGGCTCAGTTGGTTAAGTGTCTGCCTTTGGCTCGGGTCATGATCCCAGGGTTCTGGGATTGAGTCCCACATTGGGCTCCTTGCTCAGCGGGGAGTCTGCTTCTCCCTCTGCCTGACGCTCCCCCTGCTTGTGCTCTCTCTCTCTGTGTCAAATAAATAAATAAAATCTTTTTAAAAATTAAAAAAATAAAACTATAACAATCTTTAAAATGATTTTTAAGAGATAATATACAGCTTGGATTTGCCAAACACTTCATTTTTTCAGGATGCTTTGATGAATCCTATCTCATTTGATCTTCATAGCTACTTCTGCAGAACTTGGGAGGCAGTGGTAATCACCCATTTTGTAGAGGACTCTGAAACCAGAGAGTTTTGGTGTTTTGCCCAAGAGCACACCGCAATTATTGTCAGAACTGGGACTAACATTTTGCTTCTTTATCTAGCGTTCTTGTGTAGTAAAGGTCACAATCCCTTATCTGAAATTCTGAAACCCAAACGAAAACAACAGAAGTCTATTTTTTCTTTCCTAACTCATTTGATGGCAGAGTTTTTACCTATCCTGATCTACTTTTGGCAATAAAACGTTTCTTGAGATGATGTGAAGCTCTTTTTGTCCTCTTTGGGAAGAAAATTTATATATTTTATTGCTGAAACTTTAATGTGTTTAATTACAGGATGCTGCTCCAAACCAGTGTGTTCTATTTATTATATTAGCCGTATTATCTTTCTAAAGTCCAAAAAATTCTGATTTCAAAAGCACATCAGAACATAGGAGTTTGGGATGATAATTGTAACTCTGAAGAAGACTGTCTTTGTCATCTAACAGATTCAGGCAATGAGGTGATTCCATTAACCCGATATTCTGCTTACTGGTCACTAGAGGTGGTGTACATGTAGTGCTAATGTTGAACGAATTAGACTATAATGAAACAGACTTAATGTCAACTCAGCAATTGTTGTGATGGTTAAATAAGATAATCCAGGTAAATCATTTATCGCCATGTCTGGTTCATGGGACACATTTCATAACCAGAGTGTTAGCTATTACCTTTTTTTTTTTTTTAAAACTTATTTATTTGAGAGAGAGAGAACACAAGCAGGGGGGCATGGCATAGGGGGAGGGAGAAGCAGGCTTCCTGCTGAGCAGGGAGCCCAATGCGGGGCTCGATCCCAGGACGCCGGGACCACGACCTGAGCTAAAGGCAGACGCCCAACCAACTGAGCCATCCAGGTGCCCCTAGGTATTACCTTTCTTAATAAACTTTGTATCTCCATGTTACCAATGAGGAAATGGTGGCAGGCAGAGAGGTTAAGTAACCTGCCAAGCTCACATGGCTAGTAAGTGGCATTGCCAGGACTGGACACCCAGACTGACTGTTCCACCCAAAGCATATGCACAACCAGTAGGGAGAGATAATTCTGGGATCTTCCAAGGGGATCTAGAAATCCTTCCAGATCATCATTATGAAAATTAATTACTGAATCATTGGACTGTAGCATGTGGAAGTGTTGTTTAATAGCCTGCTGGTTAAGCCAGGTTTGGCTGGCTACAGAGAGAGGGAAGGAGTAAGAGAGGGAGGCAGGGAGGGGGAGACAGAGAGAGAGGGAGAGCATAAACTACTAGAGAATGTCTTATAAATTAAAAATGACTTTATGGAACAATTGGCAAACCTCTATTTCAGAGAATTATTGCAAGACTATGAACTCCTTTGGATGGACTGGATGAGGTCTTCCTGGGAATTAGAGCAAAGATAAGATACTCCTAGGACTTTCCCCAAAGTTCTGCTGGACTAGGCCAGTGGGGGGAAATAATCACAGTTTGTGTTTGTGTGTGTTATGAGAATTCCTTCCACTCCCACCCCCTCCTCCCAGCTTCCCTGGTGATGGCTTTTTTGCCTTCTCGATTTCCTTACTTTGAACCTAGGACTTTTCATTTTCTGAGCACGCTTTGGTGGGGAAGGTGGGTGGGCTGAGAGAGAAGGGGCAAAGACAGGAGCGTGGGATGCAGATACTTGGGAGAGGAGAGGAGAGTGGTGCCTGCTTTTCAAAAACCGATTCTATCCCAGCTTCCTTCCTGCAAAACTCCCATCCCAGATGGCAAGAGGAGAGCCCCAGTGCCTGTGCTTGTGGTCCCACAGGGCAGCCTGGCAAGATGGAGAGCCCCTCGGTGGCTAAGCCTGAGATTAAGAGGACCTCGGAGCCGTTGTGCTGGCAGCTGCTGTAGCTCACCCATGAGCTGTGCCGCATCTGCGCATGTCCGCTCCTATTTGCTATTTGGGATGCAGCACTTGAAAGGTGCCCCCTCCCCCAGACTCCTTGACATTTGTCCAGAGATTAATTGGGCTAATCCCCTTCTTGGAAGAATAGGTTGGAGAGTATGTATTCAGGGAGGGTGAGGAGGCAGGCTAGGATTGAAGAGGCAAGCATTAATGAAGGCGCTGGGGCTTGCTGGAAACTTTGATGGAAGAAAAGAGCAAATTTCTCTGCTGTTCCTGGACAAGGCTGACAGGTGGGCAGGGAGACTGCAGTTCTTCTGTTCCGCCTGCCTTTGCCAGAAGGTCTGTGCACACCAGCAGTAACAACTTTTGACAGCACCAGCTGTCACTCAGGGAGGGAGCGCTCCCAGCACACCTTAGCCTGCTATTCTTGTTTCTTGTACTGAGGGCAGAAGGTGAGAGCCCCAGGGTAGAACCTCCTGACCGTGGAGAACACAACATCGCTTGGACTCTTGTCTGGGATACTTACAAAAGTATATTTAAATTTTGTTCTGAATCAGGCGTTCAAAACAAACATCATTTATTATTTGAGTTTTATGGTCGCAGGAAGGCAGGGGACTGTGAACAGTGTTCTCTTGAGCTGTAGGCAGCTTCCATATTTGAGAGAGGATGCAAAGCTCTTCACCTTATTGTCTAATAATAATAATGAGCATTTATTGGGAGCTGCTTGTGTGCCAAGGCACTGTTCTAAACATTTTAGCGATGTTAACAATTAATTTATTCTTCTTAACAACCCCAAGGAAGTAGATGCTAATATTGTCTCCATTTTCCGGAATTAAGAACATGCCCAGGGTCATTTGTAAATGGTGGCACCAAGACTCACATTCTGACAGTCCGGTTCATGGCCTCCCCTTCACCACCGCACTAGCTGCATTGCCGACAGAGAAAAGGGAGTAAGCATTTTGCCTCGGCTAGTCTTGGTTTGGAACATGACTTCAGTGAGATCGAGCAGTTAATTGAGGATAATGCATCCCGGGAGAACTGAGGATAAAAAGCCATGGAAATACTTTGAGGTCCCTGGGAACGTCTGAAAGATATGTGCTTAATTGTACTATAGGTAGAAAATTTCTTACAGCTAACAGGGTTCTACTCACGTGCTGTGTTTCTTTGTCAATTACTGTAGACACTGGCA
This sequence comes from Eumetopias jubatus, assembly GCF_037043125.1. NCBI lineage: Eukaryota > Metazoa > Chordata > Mammalia > Carnivora > Otariidae > Eumetopias > Eumetopias jubatus. Next base: position 136,974,014 of record NW_028274808.1, read on the forward strand.
TTAACAAGTATGAAAGGACTGGTGGTTAATCAAATGATCCTAAGAGTTCTTTAAATGGAATTTATATTGATGTCCATTATAAAAACTATTAATAATGAGGAACTTTAAAAATGTCATTGCAAGGTGAAAGGAAATCTGCAAAGGTATGAATATCTGTTCATCTTTGATCAGAAATAAGATAACCAGGTCACAAAATTTGCTTTGGCAGGGGGTGGGAATAGAAATGGCAGGTGCTAATGTCAGAACAACAATGGGGCATCTGGGGCATATCTTTGTGGTCTTTTGAGCACAGTGAGAGATTCTTTGACTTAGGAGCATCTAACGTCAATCTGTTTGTTTCTTCTATGTAACCACTGTCCACTCAGCAGGTAGCACACACTCAGCCTCTTTTGCCAGGCCATATTTTCTCCTGCTTTGAGGATTGGTTTCCTGGCACCAGGGACCAGTACAGATTCTCAAGTGGGATAAGGAAGAGAAGGGAAAGTAGATGTAGAGTCAACTTGTCTCCTCTTTGATCTTCAAAACCACCTAAGAAGGAGTACTATCTTCATTTTATGATGAGGAAACTGAAGATCAAAGAAGTTACTAACTCAAGACTATACAATGAGTGAGTAGCCAAACTGGGTTCGTGCACAGGCTGTGATGTCCACAGTGGTCCTTTCCACACTCTGTCTACTCCTGCTGTCACCAGGTCCCCAGCACTGATGGTAAAGATGGTGAAGGAAGGGAAGGGAAAACCTGGTTTCACCAGCTTGGCGCCAGACCCTTCTCTGCTTTGCTGCCGGACTATATTGCCACACCCAGAGTCAGCCTCCTTGCTACAGGAGGGAATGTGGGGAGGGAAAGGAGGTAGACATCCTTGCTTCCTAATTTCCTATTTGTATTCTTCTCCCAGTTCAACCACAAGCCCCCTCTCTCACCTCCTAACTGCTCTCATCCATGCGGATGCTCACTGCTCACTTGGAGCTGAGAGCAATACACTGCTGTTGACTCCCTAATATGGAAAATGGCTTTGGTCAACTTCGGTAAACTCCTGGGCTTTACGAATTTGATCTGGCAAATCAGGATAGAGGTAGATCTTTTCGTGTACTCAAGAAGGTTTCTTTTCAACATTCATCACCAGGATAGGGTTATAGTTGGAAGTTCATTATACCCGGTGTGGGGGGGGGAACCTGATGCTAGCATTTGTCAGAAGAGAACCTTTTCCAAACAAAAGATTTCCAGATAAGCTGTTGAGACAGACTCTTTTTACAAGTTGGGGATCACTAGCAAAATCTCTTGTTTCTCCATATATAGAGCCTTCAGTATCTGATAAAATGCCCAGTGGTTTTCAAGTTGTACTTTTTGCGTAAAGATCAATGCCTTAATTATGCAAGGTAATATCATTTATATCTATCTGACTGTATTTTAACATGGCTTGATTTGATAGGTGACAGGATCAAACCCAATTTTTCCTTCTTGGTACTGCTCTGGTGCCTTGGGTGCATGTACCCCACTGCACGGACCATGCTGGTCACGTGAATGCCTTAGTTGCACAGCCCTTTTTTTTTTTAAGATTTATTTATTTACTGGGGGGGGGGGGAGAGGGAGAGGGAGAGAGAATCCAAGCAGACTCCTCACTGAACGAGGTGCAGTGATGCAGGCACCCATGCAGAGCTCGATCTCAGGAGCCTGAGATCACAACCTGAGCTGAAACCAAGAGTCAGATGCTTAACCAGCTGCACCACCCAGGCACCCTGCACAGACCATGTTTTAACTTATTTAGCATCTTAGCATAAAATCCTTCCACTCTTACCCTGTCCAATCCATTTTCCACGCAGTAGCCAAAGAGAGCTTTTGAAAACATACATCAGATTGTATCATTTTCTTGCTTAAAACCCTTCAAGGTTTTTCCCATTGCCTGAAAATACAAGGTGCATGCCTGACTGGAGCTCACCACTCCCTGCAGGTTCTGGCTCTTATCTCCTCTTCAGGCTTTCTCAGGCCTTCCAGTCTTGGCTCAGCACTCTGCTGCCTCAGGGCCTTGGAACATGCTCTTCTTTCTGTCTGAAGGCTCTTCCCCTGGCTTTTGCAGTTGGCCCCTTCTCAAGTCCCAAGTCTTAAATTCTTAAATGTCACCTCAAATGTCAGAGAGACCTTTCCCTGAACTCTTCATCTGAAGTAGGTCTTCTCTATTACTTTATATCTCTGCACCCTGTTTAATTTCCTTATCCTATATATCACACTCAGCAATGACTTTGTTTATTGACTCACTCTGAGTTCTCTATTTCTTTTATTAGAACGTAGGCATCAGGAGGACAGGGTCCTCATCTGTTCACAGATGGATCTTTAGCACAAAGAGTAGTGCTTGGCACGGAGCAGTGCTCCATGCACGTGTGCTTCATAAATGAATGCATGAATGAGCAAATGAACAATCACAGAGATTTTCCTGCAGTCATCACCCAATAGGAATTACATGTAGAGATTCTAGAAATGGTTTGTAACTTGTATCGTGTGACCCCTTGTACTTGCAAACACACACCAACCACAAGGAGCCAAGAGCAAGGCAGCTCTTTATAAGAGAGCACTGCCTGAGAGCAGAGGTTGTGTCCAGGGCCCCAGTGCTACTCTGCTTGCCTGTTGCTCCCACACAGCCTGCCTACCTCCTTCTGCTGAACCCTGCATCTTTCCAAGCCCGAGATGGCCAAACTGCCTTTGGACTTTTTTTTTTAATTTATCAGAGAGAGAGCGTGCACAAGCAGGGGGAGTGGCAGGCAGAGGGAGAAGCAGGCTCCCCGCCGAGCAGGGAGCATGATGTGGGGCTTGATCCCAGGACCCTGGGATCATGACCTGAGCCAAAGGCAGATGCTTAACAGACTGAGCCACTCAGGCGTCCCACCTTTGGACACTGTTAAGTACAAATAAGAAAGAATTGGGAGATTCTCACTCCTGAATTGGAAGATTTTTATTCATAGCTCTTTAAATAAAGTATCTGCTTTTACAAGAAGCTTTAAAATAAATGGAAGTGGATAATTTAGGATCTAACCCCTCGTAAGGCAGCTGCCCTGATGATAGTCTTACTCCCTCCAGAAGCTGACCATCTTCAGAAACAGGTCATTTATACTGTTATATCCAAACCCCTATGTCTCTTTTTCAGATCTTGTGTTAGCATGCTGAGAAGCAAAGAAGTGAGTCTCACCAACTCTACAATTACTTAGGGTGACTTATTTTTGGCTCAGCTGGAAAATTTCCAAATTTATCTTAAAAGAAAGGAAGAATGACCCCACCCCAACAGACAAGGATGTCCTCAGTACTTCTGTTGCTTCTCAGTTATGCACTAGGGCCCTGGGAGCGTACCGTGGAAAAGAACTTCTCCAAAACCTCACGTTATCTAGGACGTTTGAAATGTATTTTCTTGGACAAAGATGCTAGTTTGTTTAAAATTTTATTGTTTTTATTTATAATGCTTACTAGAATTTCCAGCGTGACATTTTGGTTAAGTTCCTAGAAAGCTATTAATGATAGCTAGTGTGGACTCAAAATAGAAAATGACAAAGATTGTTCTAATAATATTCAGGAAAAATTTCATCCCTGCATTTATCAGCTCTTTTAAGTTTGAAAAATAATTTCCTAAATTGTGGCCTAAGGTGATAAACGCCTAAATACTGTCTCCTCTTTCAATCCTTATTTTGGTTATTGCCTTTGAATCATTTATGGATTTAAAGCCACCCCACTGAGCGCCAACTCATCTCTGCCAGGTGCAGTGGGCCTCAATGGGTTGGAAGTGAAATGTGGGGTCCCAAGCAGGGAGAGGGATGGAAACCACACTTGCAGTTTATTTACTCACAGATGTTCACATAATAGAAGCTGAAATTTAAGAAGTAGTTTCTTTCTCTTCGTATGTGAGAGGAGACAAAGAAAAACAGTTGTGTCGGGGTTGGGAAGGCAAGGGGCAGTGAAACTTGGAGAAGAATTAAGAGTATCCATGTTCATCAGCCCTGGCAAGAGAATAAACTCATTGACTAGGGTATTGATTTTTATTTCCAGGAACTTAGACTTGAGCATTTGGCTCTTGATAAATCATCAGCAAATGACTTTTACGTGAGGAAGGAATGAGGGCTTGATCCAGGATGAAGACTCCAAGCCCCGACCATTGATTTCTCCCCTCTCCTGGTACCCTGAAGGGCTATGGAGGGATCATTATGCAGGGTCAGGGTCATGACTACTCCTAGTGCTTTGCGATCCTGCTAAGACAACAACAGATCTCCCCTCTGCCTGTGTCAGCACAGCCGGTTTGGGTCTATGTTGATGACCTCCTGGTATTGAGTTCTTTGTTCTCTCATGCCAGGAAAGGTAGGACACTGTGAATGAAAGAGAGACATTTGTTGTGACTTTCCAGGTTAGAACTTTCTAGGCTGGAAGTTTAGAAGCTACTGTTTCCTCCTGTGTACAGTGCTTCTATAGTCATGGTCAGTCACCAAATGAAGAATTGCTTCTGAATTATGATTTTTTATGGAGGGAACATCTGGATTTTTCTTTTTTTTGGATTTGATTAAGTGGTCAGTGTTTAAGATGCTCTTCCAATATGTTATAATTCTAAAATTGCACTTGTCGTGATGAGCCCCAGGTGTTGTATGGGAGTGTTGACACTAAATTCTATACCTGAAACTAATATTACACTGTATATTGCCTAGCTGGAATTTAAATAAAAACTTGGAAAAAAATTATTACATATTTTAAAGTTAATGTTACCCTGAGTTCTCAGATGAGGGAATATCACCTCTCCCTTGCCCTAGCAACCAGGCCTTATCTCTACTGGAGCAGCAGAACAGACTGGATCATGCTAGGTTTTGCAGGCCAGTAGACATTATTCCAATTCTATTGCCAAGGATCTTATTTAAGAAGAACATCCTTGATTATGCTTACTTAATCAGGACATTCTTTTATTTTCCAATCTCATTTACTAATTATGCAAATAATTGTTTTTATCTCATTCAGCCAATACATTTCCACATGACATTTAAACTTGTCACTCAGTTGCTCTCATAAACTAATCAGATGATGTTGGGTCCCTAAACTTTTAACAAATTGGTTCAATTCCCCATTTGGGAGACTGAAAATAGATGCAAATCTTTAAAAAGAGCAGATAAGAGAATATTTTAAGTGAGACATAGTGTTTTCAGGCAACAAGATCACATAATCATGGAACTATTTCCAGACATCTGTTTTCAAAATGTTCTCTTTTTTAACAAGCAATTTTTAAATTCATTGTAAAAATACTCCTCCATTATGGAGGGGCAGATTTTAAAGAATTAAACTTTTTGAAAGTGAATTAGTGGATTTATTATTTTGAGAAAATATCTTCTAGATGCCTTCCAGGGTTAGCAATCTCTTATATTACAGAAAAAGAAGATTTGTATTTTTGTAAAAGAGGAATATGAAATTTAACTCTAAGTTTCTGTCCTGCTGAGACAGCCAACAGACCTCTGTGGAGTACAGGAGTTTCATGGATATTGCCATCCCATTGCAAAATACGTTAGGCAATTAATGAATAGTAACTGGGGGGAGGGCAGGTGGTGCTCTGAGTATTTTAAATAAAATACTTAGAATGCAGGCCAGGAAAGTTGTATGCAAGAAGAGAAGAGAGAATCTTCCTTTCCCCACAGAAAACCAAGAGATCTTAAAAGAAAAGCCATTTTTCTCCCATAAGTTTTAGGTCCTTTCTGACTCCTGGGATTCTGAAGGAACACCTGAATCTTCACTCTGCTTCTGGTGATCAGTCTTAAAAAGGGCAGGTGGCCCCTTGTTTACTGTAGCCCTGGGGTAGGGCTATCAATTACCTATTAAGGAGAAGGAACTTAGGGCCCAGAAGACATACTCAATCTACCAAAGGTCACATGAGTCAATGACAGTTTAGGACCTAGAACATTAACTGGAGCTCTATTCACTTGAACACCCAATTTTCCAGGACAGAAAGCAAGCTGGTTTCCCCTCAAAGATGGATATTTTTTCTGTGGCATCTGACACTCCATTTTTCTTAATTACCTAGTTGTGGTGCTCAAGAAGATGTGACTGTGTCTTTGTGGGACTAACAGGGAAAATCAGACTTCAAATAAGAAGCATTGTGTGAACTGAAAGGGACACATTATGATCGACAAACTGTCAGAAGAAATAACAATGAAAAATTTCATTCAAAGATAACTAATTTCTTTATCGAATGGAATCAGTTTTATGATACTATGCCACACCATACAGGAAGGAAACCGAGCCTTAACCTCTGCCTTCCCCAGGAGTGTAAACAACACCCCCTTGAATTGTACAGAGCAGAAGTCCTGGTCCCCTGTAAGGGCGGTGCCAAGTCCATTGTGAGTATTCAGTAGGTATTTGCTGGATGGATAAGTGCACTGGATGCTCCCCTCAACCCTGCTAGACTCTAGCAAATCGTCCTCTAGTCTTCCTGGTTGGGAGGTTGAAACATTGGTGTGTGGTGTGACCTATTGTGTTACAAGGCAGGTAACATGATCATCTTCCTATTACAGGTGTGTGTGTGCATGGCTAGTGCACTGAGAGTTTACAAACCAGATTGCCTCTGGTTTTCCCTTTATCCTATACTCCTGACTTGCTCTAGCGTCAAATAGTGGTAAATCGGCCCAGACCTACGGAATTGTGGTCATCCAACTAGCCATTAAACAAGCATTTTTTTGAAAACTTGTTATGGCCAGGCTCTACTGAGAAGTACAAAGATAAACGGTATAAACTCTGCTCTCAGTTCTCATTACTACCTGGCAACCCCTAAGAAGCTGGGGGCTGTGGGAAAGGGGGCAAGTACACCAGGACAGAGGCTGCCCAAGCTATTTGAGCTTGAAAGAAGGCTATGTGCTGTGAATTGTGTAAGACTGATGAATAACAGAGCTGTACCCCTGAAGAAATAATACATTATATGTTAATAAAAAATTTAAAAAAAGAAAGAAAGAAGGCTGTGCTGTTGTCATATATTGTGGGCCTCTTGGGATAGAGTTTAAAATGGAGATGTCAACATTGAATTTTAATGATATTCAGAAAAGAGGAGAAAGATAAAGCTTCTGTGGCTCATCTTACCCCCACCATCTGCCCCCAAGCATAGGCCTGGGCAGCACTCAGTTTTCCCTAACCATGGATAGGCCCAGGAAGATCAGTGTGGCAGCAGCATGAGAACTAGGAGAGGGCAGTGGAGGTTTGAAGAAAGCAAGACTGGTTCAGAGGCTGGGAGGCGCAAGGGGAAGGCTGTGTATAAAACGTGTGCTGTGTAGAAAGATATCATTAACAGTAGCTAACATCTCCTGAGGGCTCTCCATTTGTCCGGGGTTGTTTGTAGCGCTCTGCATTCATGTATTTCATTGAATCTCTACAACCATATGTGGTTGATAGGAAGATGATGATGATGATGATGATGATGATGATGATGATGATGATGGTGTTTTTCAGATGAAGAAACTCAGGCATGGGGTCGTTAAGTTACTTGCTCAAGGACACACAGCTAGGAAGTGCTAGAGGCATGTTTTGAACTCTTGTCCGCCACACTATGCTGCACAATCCAGGAGTCCCCTGCTTATCTGTGGGTTCAGTTAGCACAGTTTGAAAGCAGATGACCCTCCTTCTGGCATCAGAAGGTCACTAGTAGCCTAATACTGAACCACAGTGTCTGTGTCATTCACCTCGCTTCATCTTCTTTATCATCTTCATTAGGCATTTTATTATCTTACAGCCTCACAGGAAGAAGGGTGAGTACAGTATGATAAGGTATTTTTTAAGAGAGAGAGGGAGACCACATTCACATAGCTTTGATTACAGTATATTGTTACAATCGTTCTACTTTGTTATTAGTTATTGTTAATTTCTTACTGTGCCTGATTTGTAAATTAAACTTTATCACAGGTGTGTATGCATAGGAAAAAAAACATAGTATATATAGTGTTCCCTGTTATCTACGGTTTCAGGCATCCACTGGGGGTCTTGGAACACAATCCTCCCTGGATAATGGGGCACAGCATTGATACTTGATAGATTGGATGTGAGATGTGCATTGAAGGGAGGGCCTAAGGTGGACACCCAGTTTTCTGGTGTAGAAAACAGTCCCCATGATATCATCATTATGATGGGGGAACACCAGAGGAACAGCAGATTCGGGAGGCCAGCAAGGACAATTGGAGATGGCTTGGGACAATTTGGGATGAAGACATTTTTGGGACCTGCCAGTGGAGATATTCAGTTAGCCGACGGTAGGTATATGGTTCTGGGATTCAGGAGAGAAATCTGAGCTTGAAACTATTTGAGATAGAGCTAAACAAACAAAAACAAAGTAACAAAAAGCACACATAGCAGGAAACCAAAGATTTTTATAATACTTGAAATTTTGACCTTATATTTTGAGCAGCTGATATTCAGAGTCACCAGATACCTCAATCCCTTGTATTTATACAAAATAGACCTTCATACATAAAGTTTATTTCTCTGGCTCTTCTATTAGGAGGCCAAACTGGGAGTGATAATGATTTTTTCTTTTGTAGCCTTGATGGATTTGCAACCATGCATCCAGAATCTTCCACTCAGCCTTTGTGACACCATTAGCTAGCATTATTGGTGCAGTTTGTGTCCCTGGAACTGATTGCCATATGCAGACATCTAAGGCACAGTATTGGTCCCACCGACACTGGGTACCCATGAGAGGAGCTGCCTGAGAGCAATACTGAGAAAGGGGAGATGCTGCTGATGTTTTTACGAGTCTGTCAAAATAACATTTGGGGGCTTATATATTCAATAAATCTACTTGCAAAACCAATGGAACATTCTATATTATAGGGAAGATAAATTAGCCTCATGCCTGTGCAGTTCTTTGTTTCTCTTCAACAAAAAAGGGCTGCCCACATGCAGCTCTTGCCCACAGAAAACTGTGTTTCAATCTTTTAATAAAAGATGTCCTTCAAGGGTAACAAGTGTACCCTCTCCAGCCCCAAATCAGAACATGCCCCTATTTTTGGACCTGTGTTGAGTGCCTACCAGAGAATCAGTTTCATGGAGATTTTAGGTGATGGGTGGTTGAAAACCAAAGGTCTTCAGCGTTAGATTAGTGGTGGCTTTCTGGGGCTGGAAGTCATTCCCCATAAACTCACAAAGCATCTTCTCTCTGTCCTTCGGCAGGGGTGGAGGGGTGGATATTCTCCGAATGAGAACCTGGAGCCCACTAGGGCTGTTCTAGTCAGAAAGTGGACAGAAAATTGCAAAGAGAAAGAAAAATGGCAACCAATACATTAAGCAGTGCAAAGTCACTCGGAAGAAAAGCTGGGTCTGCAGATTTCTGAATAAGCAAGATGATAGGTGCCCCAGGACATGCCTCTAATTTTCTCTCTCTAATAGGAATTGCCTAAAGGGCCATTCCTTCTATTTTCTGTGTAGCCAGGATAGCTGTTGCTATGTGAGTCACCTCTGAGAGAAACCCATGTTTTCTTGAAAGAGGCTTTTGCATTATTCCCCCTTCTTTCTTTAAACTATCAGTGTTTAAACTTTTTAAATTGTCTTCCCCTATTGATAGAAAAAACTTGAGTCAAGACTCTCAATAAATATTTGTATTCTTAAAATGGATGTGTGTGTGTGTGTGTGTGTGCGTGTGCGTGTGTGCCCGTGCCCCCATGCATGCATGCATGCGTCCACTGGCTATTATATTATGAACATTATAAAATTCTATCCCTCGCCTATTCAAGTTAAGCATACTGGCATGCACATGGGTGAAAATGGCATTATTTCGGTTATTTGTTAGTAGTAGTAGTTAGTGAAAAAGAAAAAAATTGTAATGCAATATGTCCATATATATCTCGATATCTCACATTGAGAAATCTTAGATTGAAGAGAGAAAAAACTGGAAGAGACTTCTGCTAGCATCCAGCAGAGAAGCAATTATGGAAGTCAGCACTTTCCTCTGCTCAATGGTTGTGCACCGAACACCTACATTGTGCCTTCTAATGAAGCAAGTCCCTGCCTGAATGAACCTCTATTCTCCTGAGGAAGCCCAGCCACCCTGTGACACGACTCAAGTGGGTGCCATTTACACAGGTTCCACGGAAACCCTGGGAGGGGTGGTGTGGGCGAGGAAACTAAGCTTAACACCTGCAGGGTCAGGTAGAGATCAACGCCATGAGGAAGAATAATGCAGAGTGAGGGGATAGATGGTGAGGGGAGCTGCTCCTTCTGGTGGGATTGAGAGCTGACGCAGAGGCTGGGAGGCAGCTAGTCCTCTGGATAGCAAAGGGGGAGCATTCTGGGTGTTGATGTGGGGTCCCATCCGTGCACTTGGACACAGCCCAGCAGGCCTGAGAATGACCTCCGGAGTGGTTTGCCAGTGCCTGGGGAACAGGAGGCCCATCCTCAGCAGCTGTGAGCTGCCACATAAATAAGGCACCAGAGCTTTGTTACACTCAGTCTGCTCCCTGTCAGGCCTGACAAGGCTGAGCCCCCTTTGTGCTCCCTGATAATGGATTTCTTTCTGAGGCACCATCAGGTTCTGAAATGTGAACCGTGAACTGGTAAGCCCAGCTCCTCTCTTCCCATTTCTCTTTCTACGAGGCCAGGTCCTCAGAAGTTTTTAAAGACTTTTATGAGCGTAGATTGTCATTGTCTTGCATAAAATGAATGTCCAAGCTATGCATGCAGTTTAATCACCAGCTGGCTAGACCCTAGCCTGTGGTGACTGAATATTTAAAAAAAAAAAAGGGTTTCTCTGCTCATGAGGGGTGGAGGTAGGAAGTATATGTACTTTTGTTGTTAAGGACAGTTGGAGTCTTTGGAGTCTCACTCCCCTTCTGTTCCTAGTGAGCTTTTTTTCAATTATAGAAATAACACATTTCTTAATAAGTCCAATAGTACAATGGTAGAAAAAAATAATGATCTCCAGCCCTTCTCTAATAATTTGTGTAGTAGAATAAAGCAGAGGTCAAGCTTAGCTACACCGCCTGATGTAAACCCTGCCTGCCACTTGCTAGCCGTGTGACCCTGCACAAATCAATGTGTTTGGGCCTCAGTTTCTTTATCTGTGAAATGGAAGCCATAACAATCTTTCACCTACTTTATGAGGTTATAGTATTAAATGAGTAGCACATTAATACATTTACAATAATGTCTGATAAAAAGTAAGCACAATATTCATATTAATTATTACTAGCATAGCTTTTATGAATGTCACTTTTTTCTTTGTTTTCTCTTAAATCATCACACAGAATTTGGCAACTTAGGTTTTCCTTAATTAATCTTATTTAATCTATCACAAGCATCTTTCTAGATCCAAATCTAAACATGTATGGGTATTACTATTAATTTTTAATAGCTGCATTACTGTTACTTAATGTGGATTGCCATTTATTTGTTTGAACATTACATTTTTAGTAGGCATTCAGTTGTTTCTAAGTTCTTGCTCTTACAAACATGGTAGCAATAAGGACTATTGTACATATATCCTTCTGTACCGTTGCTTTTGTTTCTAAAAGATTCTTAAAAGTGTGATTGCTAGACCCAAAGTTATGAGATTTTATTTAATTTTGTTTTATGGTTTATAATTCTATCTTAAAATTTTTTTTTTTATCTGGGTATAGTTGACACAATGCTACATTAGTTTCAGGTGTGCAACATAGTGATTCAACTTCTCTGTACATTATGCTGTGCTCACCACAAGTGTAGCTACCATCTGTCACCCGAAGTTATGAGAGTTTAAAATGGTAATAGATGTCCCAAAATATCATAGCAATTTGCACTCCTACCAGAAATGTATGAGTGCTCATTTCCCCATGTGCTTACCAGCAGTGGATATTATCAATCTTTAATTTTTTCCAGCCCAGCAGGCAAAAAATAGAATCTCATTGTCCTTTCAATTGACATTCCTCTGACTACCAGTGAGATTGGGTACATGGAAGTGTTCCTAAGCTGAGGCATTAAATAGTAAGCCTTCTGGTTTGAAAGATCACTGGGGCTGCAGTATGAAGAGTTGATTAGATGGGAGTGGGGAAGGCTGATCTGGAATTAGGGAGGATGGTGAGGAAGCTGTTTTTGTTCTCCTACCTTTACCTGTTATTTTGACAACAGTCTCCACTCCCAGATGTCAGCCTCTAACCCTGATCTTTGTCCTGGCTGCCAGTATCACACTTCTTTCTCTGTAGTAGAACATTACTGTCTGGATGCTCATGCAGAGGCAGCTCAAACTCCAAATGTCCACAGTGAGTTCCTATCTTCTGTTTTCCTTCTTCCCAAATCTATCCTTTCTTGTAGTTTTCTTGACTTAATTAATGGCCTCACTGTCCCCCTAACTAAATCGAGGATTAGGTTTAGTTAGTCTTTCCTACACTACAAAACTCGGAGTCACTCTTCAGTCCTTGTCCTCTACAGCCAGTCTTGTCACTGAGTCCTGTCTGGTGACATATTTCTTATCTCTTATCATATTAACAGATGGACTTGTCATCTTTTACCTCTGTCTGGTCATTCAGGTCCTCCTTGCCTGTCATTCTCTTTGCAGCTGCCATATGATCATACCTCCATCATCTCTTTCTTGCTCATTACAGACCTCCCTGAGTTCCCAGCCTGATCATGTTCTTTAGTTCTATTCTCTCTGCTTGGAATTTTCTTCTGTCATTTACCCCCAGTGAAATGAAACTTTCTCCTAAGCTCAGCTTCAGAGTTCCTTTTCCTATGAAATCCTCTGTTACTCACACCGTAGTCTAGGCAGAACCTCTTGTGCCCCTGTTGTACTCCTACATTAACCTGTATTACCAGCACTTGAATCCATGCCACTCTTTTTCTCCCTCAGAGATCTCCGACCTCCTTGAGAATACAGGCATGGCTTTCTCATCTTTTTATCCAGCACAGTACTTGGCAAAAAGTAGCAGTTAACAGTTTGTTGAAACAAGGAAGGCACACTGGTTTAAATTTTTGTGGTTAAGAATTAGATTATTAGCGAACCATGAGAGACTATGGACTTTGAGAAACAAAGTGTTGGGGGGGGTGGGGGGATGGGCTAGCCCAATGATGGGTATTAAGGAGGGCACGTATTGAATGGAGCACTGGGTGTTATACGCAAACAATGAATCATGGAACACTACCATCAAAAACTGATGATGTAATGTATGATGACTAACATAACATAATAAAATAAAATTTTTAAAAAAGAATTAGATTATTAATAAGATGTCTTCCCTTTAATTTTTTCATTTAAAATTGTAAAACAACACTTATTCCTCATAAGAAATTTGGAAAACAGTTGAAAAGTAAAAATAAAAAAGTGATAGCAAGTCATCCATATTCCCATTTATAATTTTATCTTGCCTTCCCCCATCTTAGTTGAATAAGTATATAATAACTGATGGTGGGATGAGTCCCCCCCTCCCTCCCGCCGTCTCCATTCCTAGAGTCTGGAAACTCTAGAATAAACTAAAAAGAAGGGAGCCTGCCATGATGTCACTTATTACTGGGAAAAGTCCATCTGTTAATATGATAAGAGATAAGAAATATGTCACCAGAATGTTATCCTTCACAGTGTTTTGATAAATGTAATATTTTCCAGTGTGGTGCCATGGAGTTCAGAGTTAAAATCTTGTGGGAACTGAGCTTGGGATGAATTGAGTGGGTAATAGGTGCTCATCTTGAAACTGTACCCACCCACTGTATGCTTTATCACTCATCATCATTTTTTCTCCCTTAAAGTAAAATTTCTCAGATGAGATTCTTCTTTCCCTTATTCAATTTTATTGACCAATATAAGTAATGAGCAAACTAGTATTTGTTGTCTACGTTATGGTAGGGCTTGAAAAAGACAAGGGAGATGGGCCATATCTCATCCCACCAGACCTGTATATCATTAGACTCAGAAACAAACAAAGCAGTTGGACTTCCTTTGGGGTTTCTGGTGTGTGCTTCATCAGTTATGACAGTAAATCTGTTTTGTAACTGACTCTTCACCTTCCCTCTTCCATGTTGAGGGATGTGGTTTCAATTTCCACTTGTTCAATGTTCATACTCAGTCCCGGGGTGTTGGACATTTAAGTTTTTCCCTTTTTTACTATTGTAATAATTATAATTAAGAAATATTTTAGGCATTAAGCATTTCTTTTCTGTGTTTCAGCGTTTATATCCTTAAGCCATTTCTAGATACAGAATTACTGAATCAAAGGATTAGAACAGTTTGAGGCTCTTGATACATTTTGCCCAATTTTTTTTCAAGAATTTTTCAAATTTACACGCTCCCCCATAATGTATAAAAGTGGCCATTTTGCCACACCATTTCCAAGAGTGAGTGTTGACCATTAAAAAATAAATCCCAGCTAATTTGCCAGGTGGTAGGTTGTTAAAGAATTTTTACAGATTGTGTCCTTCTTCAGGAAATCTTCAGACTGACCAAGACTGTTCGTCTGTTTGTAAAGGTTTTAACTGGACTACAAGTCTGTTATAAATAATTTTAAATGTTCTGATAGCCATATAATTCTAGGCTACTCTGAACATTATGCCCATTTACAAGGTGCACAGTTACACTTCAAAAATGGACTATTATGAGTAGTATGGGCTATGTCATCTTTGTGTGGGAGGAATGACTCCTGTAAGAGATGGCAGATGGAAGCCCCAGGCAGAAAGGGAAGAAAAGAAGATGTTTGATCAGGGGTAAGTTGCGTAATGGGGGGAAGCATGAGCTCACTAAACTTTGCTAACCATAAATCATAGTTTTATGACCAAAGGACTGTTAGAGAATGTAACCAGTGGCTTGCTTTCTTTTGTAGCTTACAAAAAAAAAAATCTGTATCACACACATTTCTCCAGATAATGGCAGGGGAGGGGGAAGGAGAAAAAGACAGCAAAAAACCTTGCGAGTCTCCACTACCTTTAAATCTAGACACTCTGATTACTCATGGGGACTCACTGAGAGTCCATCTTTTATGACACTTGGCGGCCTCTGTGTAGCCATCTGCCCTTCCTGAGCTAATAACATGCAAAATGCGAGGTTTGGATATCAAGTCACTATTTGGAAACCATAATTTCAAAGTTCCCCAGAGCAGGAAGTTGCTATTTGCGGCAAATGCTTCTCAAACTATTTCTAACACTTCACAGATATTTTCTCACTAATCACCACATATTTTTGTTGTTCCTTAATGGGAAAGTTGTTCTGATGAGATGAGATTCTGCTGCTCTCCCTTATTTGTTTTCAGGGCCCAACTAAAGCAACTGGCAAATGTGTATTGTTGTCTACTTTGTGGTGGGCCTTGAAAAGGACCCAGAAGGCTGGCCTAAGCTCATATCCCTAACCTCTTCTGGCTAGGAAAAAGCTCAAGGTGATGCGTGACAAAATGAAATTCTGCTCCCAAATAGATTATAGTCAAGTTTGGCAGAGACGCACATGTACTGATAGTGGAATTGTTCTGGGGGATGATATGTGCTAAGTGTGTTGGGGTACAACTGTGAAGGCAGACCAAGGTTAATAAATAGCTGAACTTTTCTAGAGCCTAACAATTTAGAAAAACTTGCAAATAAATTATTCTTATTTGAGATTCTCTAAAACCCTGCTGTGTATTGTAGTCTCACTTTATGGCTAAAGAAACTGAGGCTCAGAGATATTAAATAAATGGCTTGTCAAATAGAATTCCATGAGTCGGGACATGGAAAGGAACAAACATCTCAAGTTCATGACTCAGTGAGGAGATTTGCCTTCCTGGATTAGAAGATTCCACAAAGTGACTTGCAGGGCATATGATTCTAGAGGTATAGGAGGGTTTGGAACTAGATTAGATATCTTTGATTTTTTTTTTTTTTAAGTTGTGAGTAGGAATATGTATTAAAGGTGATGCTTGCCTAGGTGTACAGGTTCAATTGGGATGAAGAGAAGCTGATTTATAGAGATTGGCTAACTAATATTGTAATAGCCACTGTATGATCCACTTGGACTTACCTTTGGATGGGAGGATGGTGTAGGATGGAGAGTAGAAGATCCAAATGAGGGACATATCAGACGTGAAACATGGAGGTCTTGGTAATAAAACAGACGTGGTTGATGACAAAGAAGGGGAGAATAGAAGGTGATTCGGTTTCAAGGCTGGGAAGAAGAATGGCAATTCAACTGACATGGACCTGGCTCCTTGAATTCTCAGGCAGACGATTCTCTGAAAGCATTTCCGGTGCTAGTGGAACACAGGGTTGGAGGGTTCTCACACAGTAGTTTTCTGGTTTGTTTATAATCGGCAGAGAGAGAGGGAGAAGCAGGCTCCCCGCTGAGCAAGGAGCCTGATGTGGGACTCCATCCTAGGACCCTGAGAGCATGACCTGAGCCGAAGGCAGATGATCACCGACCGAGCCACCCAAGCATCCCAGAGTCAGAATTTTTAAATGGCCTTTTATTTTACCGGAATCAATGTGTGGGGGAGGCAAGGAAGCAAAATGTGAGGAAGCAAAATGTTAATAGGATTTTTAAAGTCCTTTTGTTCCAGATCTTTTTTGAGTAGATGAGACCTTGAGTCAATAGCTGTAATCAGTGGCTTCCAGAGGCAGACTCTTCGATCTGAAATGAAATAAAGGTATCTGATCAATGACCTTCCAGTGTCGGGGGCCCAAGAGAAGCTGATGGTTCTGCCTTCCTTTTCCTTCTCCTCCCCCATAGACTCCTCCTCCTCCATCCCGTGAATGTTTCCAGCATTCTCCTAACTTCGCTAGGCTGTCTGTATGGACTTTCTACTCTGGAAATTATCATCCGTTGTGTCATGAAAATGTATTCCAGGTTCTTCACAGCAAGTGGACAAACATTTCCTGAAAACCTTCCATATACTCTGTGCTAGTTCCTGGGCAAAAAATGTTCTTTATGTTGACTGAGTCTGGCTCTTTGTCTCTGTGGAAACCTTGATAGAAAGCTAAGTAACACTTCCAGGAACATGCCATTTATTTGGGATTTGGATAATGCTGGGACAAGAGTTCCTTAGTGAATTAGTATCATATCTTACTGAGACTTCTCAATGCTAGGTTCCTTTCAGCAAGTCTGAGCCTTCCCTGAGATATATACATATTACATATATAATGTACACACACATATATAGGTCATAGGCTACTGTGAAAGAGACAGAGACTAAATGTAGTGACAAGAGACTTGAACTAAGGAGGATTTCTAAAGACTGGAATTTTCCCATCTGCTATGAGGCTTTGTCCTGGTTGTCTGACTTTGGGAAAATCCTTTGGTTTCTCTATATCTCAGTTTCCCCATCTGGATAATAAATGGTTGGTCTAGAGGCTGCTTATAATCCCTGCCCTTTCCCTAGCTCTAACATCCCATTACCATATCTTATTTAACTTTTGTTAGGAAAAATTCTACCTTCTATACCCTCAGAGTGCTCTGTAAACTGATATAAACTATATTAAAGTGATAATATTATTAAGAATTTCTTTGTTTGTCATCCAGAAACACATTTCCATCATTGGGAAATAAATCTGCTTGTACGGATAATTTGTGTAATGTTACTGTCATGCCTCTTTAACTGGGTGTTTCATGTACGGAAAATAAGTGTAACTTTTTTCAAGAGATAAAGCCTCAGAGTTTAATCAGACCGTTTTTACTGCATCTGCTATCTGGAGGCAATTTTCTGTTGTTGTTTTATAGAAAAATGATTTTTTTCAGTAGACGAATACGGGCACAACATATTTCCATGACGGGAACAAGGAGGGAGATGAAGATATAGGGTTGGGAGAAGATAGAGGGGAGAGAACTAGGTAGAAACAAAACAGATCCTAATCAAGTCTGTGTGTCCTTTAGAAAAGAGAAAAAGGCACAGCTGCTCCTATGAATCTAAAATAAATAAATAAAGATTTATTGTTTAATTATTCAGTTACATAGGCCCTGTTAGTGATGAGGGTGAAGAGAACTGAATAATCTATTTAAATTAAACTGTCACAGGGCATTCTTTTGGGCCCTGGCTATTTCTCTGACTCGCCGTGGGAGGTTTGCTTTCTGGGTTGGCATCAGCCCAATCAGGATGGTCTGGTGTCCTTGACAGCAGAATTTAAGGGGTGGGGAGTGAGTGGGGCACAGGGAGGGAAGGAGACTTGGGACACCTGTGCCTACCCTCCCAGGCTCACTCAGGGAAACACGCTCCCTATGAGAGCACAAACCCATGCCTGCCCCTGTGATATATTAAGCCCTGTAATTCTAGGGCAAATCATCATTCCTTTGGTTGCTTTTGAGATCTTTTCTTTTGAACCAAAGTTGGACTATTCCACAAGATTCCCTACCCAGAGTTTAAAACTTGCTCTGATCTATCCCTATTACTTTTGTTCCATTGCCAAGGTTCTATAGCCCTCAGTTACAGGACCCAGGTGTGATTTTGCTAGCAGCTAAATCTGGTCCCTTGATAACTACCAAAAGCAATGGCTTCCTGCAGAGGCTGCTCTGGCCTTGGGCTTGTTGCGTGGTCAGACTACTAATTGCTGCCTCCGATGTTTGTCACAAATGTCCAGGAGTGAAAATATTCTAGTCTAAGAGTCTTTTTCTCTTGTGAATTTGAAGTTGCATATGGCTGGTTGTAAAGGGAGGGCGGGCAAGGTGCCTGAGGTCATAGTTCTTCCGTGGGTCTCACCTTCCTCACCAGATAGAGGAGAGGGTTGGCTGAGATCGTTGTCAGCTCTAACACAGCAAGATATCACAATGTCCATGTCTTTATCACCGTTTTCCTACCAAGTTCCTGCTCAAATCCCATCTACTCTGTGAAGCCGCTTTGCCCAGACTACCCTGTCTCCATCAAAATTAACCTCGCTTTTTGCAGTATATTATACATAACTACACATGTTCCATTATAAGCCCCATCACAGCCTGCTTTGTATTTTAGGCTTTGGATGTACATCTGTCTCCCTGACTAGACTGTTAACTCCTGGGTATCAGGGCTGCTCATGTCTTATTTATCTTTCCATTTCTCATAGTGTTTTCTGCATTGCAGACAGGCATTCAAGAAATGTCTGAGTTGAACAGAACTACTCACTTGCTGTCACAGGGAAATGATCTGTAAGCAAGTCCTTAGGAATACAACAGGTCAAATCTCAGCTCTTATTAACCTCTTTAGAAGCACAGCAATTGAGGAGGTAGTTAGCTCCTTGCTACCAGACCAAAGTTAATTAAAAGGACAGTTGGCTCCAAGAATTCTAGTTCCCTAATGTACTTTTAAAGTTCTATAGCAAACAACATTATTTCAATTCCCGCCAGATTAATGACCCCACAAAGAAGTGGCCTCTACAAATATTCCAGAAATAGAAAGTCTTGGAATCCACTGAAAACAGAGACCAATCAGAGCTCTTTTTCACTTTGCTGGGAGAGAAAATTCAAAATGGTATCATTTCAGCATATTCTTCAAAGATTTATTGAGTCCATACTATGCTCGAGGTGTTGGGGGACACGTAAAGCTGAAAACAGCCTCCACAATTCTGGAGCCTAGAGATCTAAGATTAAGGTGTCAGTAGGGTTGATTTAATTCTGGGACCTCTCTCCTTGGCTTGTAGATGGCTGTCTCCTCCCTCTGTCTTCACATGGTCCTTCCTCTGTGTGCCCACGTTTCTCTGTGTCCTAGTCTTCCCTCTTGTCCTAAGGGCCCCAGTCATATTGTTAGAGTCCACCCTAATGACCTCCTTTTACTTTAACCATCTCTTTAAAGACTCTGTCTCTAAATACAGTCACATTCTGAATTACTGAAGGCTAGGACTTCAATATATGAATTGGGGGGTGGGGAGCATAGTGTTTCTCCTTTATTTTCCCTATAAGGGAGAACTTTCCCCCTCAAGTAGAAGATGAGTAGCAGAGGTGTGTTCCCTAGCTAACATTTATGTAATAAGTGAAAAAACTCATAACAAAAATATGTAATTATAACTGAATATATAAAGTGTGTGTTATGTATAGTTTTGTATAGTTATGTTTGTATAGTATAGTTGTGTGTAGTTATGTATAATATTCTGTATCTCTGTTTCTCTCTCTCTATATATATATTATATATATATTACACTTGATAGTATATATATAGCTATATATAACGCACATGTGCACATATGTACACATGTTTGTTTATTTTTTCTCACACATATGCTTAAACCCTATGTATAAAAACAGGAGACTGAAAGAAAACACACCAGAATAATAATATTAGTTATCTTCTGGTTGTGGGGCTATGGATGCCTGCTTTCTTTTCTCCAGGTTTTAGTATTTATCAAATTGTCTATAATTAATATGAATTACTCTTTAAAGAAAAAATTATACTTGCTAAAACTTAAAAAGTAAATAATGAAATCATTCATCCCTACATTCATAACAAAACAGTTGATATTTCTCACTCTCTCTTTTGGAATAAGTCCTGCCATAGAATTACTGCAAGAATTAGTGAAGCACTCTGAAAAGGAATATTCTAAGAACAAATTACTCTTTCTGGAAACCAGAAAAAAAAAGTCAAATCTAAAACTTGACTAGTCTGTGAAGAAGTGAAAAACTAATAAGAAAAAATTAGAATACCAAACAAGTAAAAATACAAAGTTCTAAACATAAGTTATATCCTAAACTTTATTATAAGAAGGATTATGCTAAGATGGCAACACTGATTATCTTTGGATCTTGGACCTATGAGTACATCTTGTTCTCTTATTGATACTTTGCTGTATTTTAGTCATAATCATGTATTGCTTTAATAATCAGGAGAAGAAAAAGTGAATTCAGAAGCTAGCCAGCCGGTGGGACCAACAGACAGGTGAAATACTGACTTGGACTTGGGTTTGGTTAGCCTAGTTTTTGCTAGCAAGATAGGGAAATTTCTTCTAATAATAAAGGTAGCAGAATTGAACATTTTTTTTTTTTTTTCTAAATTGAGCTTGGTTGCTGGCCTGGGTTTGGGTTTAGCAATCTGGGGCTTCTCGAAATTGGATAATGGCCATTGTCCCCACAAAGACATAACACAAGGTTCAGCTACAGATGCCTGTCGAATGCAGACAGTGGGCCTGAGTGATGAATGCAGTCCACTCATGTTTTCTTTGGCCTGGGTAGTTTTTAAGGAAAATTGGAGATTTAGAATAAAAATCTAAGATTCTGGCTTCTAAAAAAAAAAAGTAATATTTGGTATGCATTCCTGTATGGACACCAGCTCTTGGAAGGAGATTGTAGCTGCTACCCGTCCCTGTTATTTCCTCAACACTGGCGTAGAGTTGTGGCTGCAATTCATCGTCACACCCGGACTGCTCCTTTGAACAGTTAAGCCAGGCCATGAGTACCTCATGGTTCAAGAAAAGAGTTTTCTTGAGGGAGTGGTAGGATTAATGAGTGTTTGATGTGAACACATTGGTGTGTTTACTCGTTTACTCACCTGTCTGTCCCTGTAGTGATTTGCGGTGATGACCCTCCTGTGGACATTGGGGAAGTAGTGCTGAGAGTCTCTCAATGGGTAATAGAAGCCAAAGGAAACAGGTGTCATGGCCCAGGACCAGGCTGGATGAGACTGAAGGCAAAACTGTTGGAATACTACATGCATCCCCCCAGTCATCGTCCCAGAAGTCCTAAGTCTTTACCTCCATGAAAAGCTGAGTCAGTCAGAGAGGCTTGGTGATGGTATGGAAACAAAGTACTCCCACATCTCAGTGTCTTAGGAAGCAGGTTTTTTTCCCTTATACCATTTTTCCCTCATACCATTTATGTCCATTGTGTGTGACTAGGGACTTTGCATTGTGTTCTTTTCACTTTGTTGCCTCAGCTGACAAAGAAGACCACACCTGGAACATTGCCAACAGCTGCGGTAGAGGGAATGAAAGCTATGGAAAATTGCTCACTGGTTCTTGAAACTCCCGCTTAGAAATAATACATGTTATTTCTGCTCACATTTCATTGGTCAGATTAAGTCACATGGCCATACCGAACTACAAAGGTTATACCTCATACAATCCTAGCAAACCCAGAAGTCAGAGAGTTGGAAATGGTTGGTGGATAGCATCAAGGACTATGACATAAACCTCTGGAATCTCTCTTAATTTATTCGTCCTCCAGAAAGAATTTGAATTGTTCTCCCTTAAATTGAACTTTAGAAAGGAATGACTGATGAATATTCACATGACTCGTCATGTTGATGGCCAAGGAATCAGACCATGTACTTGGACATGAACTTTGTGGAGGTGGGCCCTCTTTGTCCAGTGGGAGTTGCTTTTTGGCACACACACACACAGTATAGTGAGCTTTTTATGGGTTCCTCACCCACAGCATTAAAAACCATTCCCACTGTGACAGCACAGCAGAAGAGCTGAAGTTTTGTTTTCTTCCAGAAATAAAAAAAAAAAAAGAATGAAACTATTATTTAAGCCCTTCATTGCTCTCTTTCTCATCCCACCCTCAAAAACGACTTTTAGCATTATGTGCTTTTTGGACATGGCATGATTTGAATGTATAGACAATTTAGTGTATTCTTTTAGAATTCCACAAAATCTACACAGATATCCCCCAGGTATGTTTGTCTAGGAATAGGGAGTATCTTGCTGAGCATTTAAAATTAGATCATCAAATAGCGAAGTATGATTTCAGAAAACTCTCAGAACTTTTATTCACTAAGTCGGTGCACATAACTGGTTTGTATTTTCCTAAGGGAATGCATCAGTACTGTTCCCTAAAAGGTTTTGGTGGGTGTACAGAGATAGTCAAATAGACAACTTAATCTTTCAGGGGGAATTTTAGCTACTGAAAAGTCACATCTACTGTCATCAAGATTTATACTGCTTTTTTATTTTTAAAGTACCTCCATGTGATTTGTCTTTATAGAGGGAAGAAGAAGAAGGTTAATTATTGAAAGATTTCATACAGAAATAGAAGTATATATATTGCCCGAAAGTATGACTTAAAACTGGGAGAAGTCTCTTCTGACGGGACATTTATTTTCTTTAATCAAGGAGGGGGGAATAAGGAATATTTCTATATATTAACTAAATAGAAGACAGAGAAGATACATTTAGTTCTATATAGGAGGGGTAATTAATGCCAGAAAAGCTCTCTGTTGTTCATGTATGAAGTTCTTTCATTTTCATCAAGGACTCTAAGACCTTTTTAGTGGGTCTCTTTACGTTTTACCTAGCCTATTAAAAAGGAGAAATGAAAAATATAGTTAGAATTTCTCCTCTACGTAAGCTTACAATGACATAATTATTTGATCTCCCCAAGTCAAGATCTGTGAAAGACCCAGTCTCAGGGCTCAGAAAGCAAGATCACACGGCTCAATTTGGTTGGTCAGTACATGAAAGGTCATAGTTTGAGTTGTATGTATCAATGGATTTCTAATGGCTGGTTCTGTGGAAGTTTAAACCCTTTGGATTAAGAATAGGAATGATGGTCCCTCAATGAAAGGGACAGTAGAATAAACGGTCCCTTTGGGAGAGTGGAAATAACCACCCAGAATGCCAACAAACAAACCCCCAAAAGTTCTCATCTAGTAGCCTGGCTTCCTGCAGACTGGCTGTTCTCAGACTCTCCTTCAGCAGAGCCAGTTCCCCAGTGGCCTTTCTGCAAGACATCTGATCCTCTAGTTTCCCCCAGAGAAAAGCAAGTCCATTCATCCCAGGCAGCGGGAGGTTGCATTTCTTCTTTTCACAGCAACATGTGGCTTCTTTCATCTAAGGACCACTGAAGGGCTTTTGCAAAGAACAAAGACATACTTGCAAATCCTGGAAAGCCTGTTACCCCATTTTACAGATAGAGAAGCTGAGCAGAAAGACTTGCAAAATTTTAAAGGCCATTTTCTCAAGTTTAGCAGAAGCCACAAGGCATATGTCATGACAGTGATTCTAATGGAGTGATCTGATTAAATCACAATTCATAGGCACTTTTTATTTTTGCATCTTCAAAATCAGCCCTGAAATTAAAACATAATTATGCTTTGCTCTTTTGTGGTACCTTTCACCCAGGGAACAGAAAGTGCTTTACAAACATTAATTAAGCAGCGCAACACCCCTGTGAGGAAGGTAGGAATTATCCTGCTCTTAGATGTGGTGACATGGAAACTGAAGAATTTAGTAATTGATCCATGATTACAGTGGGAATTGTTGTCCAACTTTCCATATGGTTGAAGTCTTTCTGTAGTCTTATCCTTCAGTGAAATGCATTAATAATCTTTTGTGGAAAGTATTTTTTGACTGCCATTTTTTTATCTGTGCTTTTGTAAATTCTTTTCATTATATACCTACTTTAAATACTAAGAGCTTAAGTTATCGGGAACATTTTGGTATTTTCATTGATTAGAGTACTCTAAATATCTAAGGTCTCACCTAAATCTGAAAGTCATTTTAAGTATTTTTATCTTTCAGTAAATTTTTTTATTGAACTATATTAAAGTACCCAGGTGCCCCTGTTTCCTTTCTTTTTTGTAAAAAATTTTGAGGTAAAAATGATATACAACATTGTATTAGCTTCAGGTGTATATGGCATAATGATTTGATATTGTGAAATGATCACCATAATAAGTCTAGTTAACATCTGTCACCATACAATGTCAATTATATTTCAATACAAAACAAACAAACAAAAAACCAAAACCAAATCACTATGTAGTTACAAATTTTCAAACTTTTGGGGCGCTGGGGTGGCTCAGTTGGTTAAGTGGCTGACTCTTGATTTTGGCTCAGCTCATGATCTCAGGGTCCTGGGATCGAGACCTGTATCAGGCTCCACACTCAGCAGGGAGTCTGCTTGAGGATTCTCTCCCTCCCTCTCGCTCTGCCTGCCCCCGTTCTCTAAAATAAATAAATCTTTTAAAAAATGAGAACTTTTAAGATTTAGCAACTTTCAAATATGCAATGTGTATTTAATAATATGTATAATTAATTATGGTCTCCATGTTGTACATTACATCCCATGACTTATTTATTTTATAACTGGACATCTGTATCTTTTGACTCCCTTCACCCATTTGGCCCACCCTTCACCTCCTGCCTCTGGCAACCATCGATCTGTTCTCTCTATCTATGAGCTTGGTTTTTTGGTTTTTGTTTTTGTTTTAGATTCCACATATAAGCAAGATCATAATACATTTCTCTTTCTCTGTCTGACTTTTTTCACCTAGCATAATGTCCTCAAGGGCCATTCATGTTGCTGCAAATGGCAAGATTTCCTTTTTTATGGCTGAATAATAGTTCATTGTTTATGTGTGTGTGTGTGTGTTTTATATAACATTTTCTTTATCCATTTATCTATCAATGGACACTTATGTTGTTTCCATATCTTGGCTGTTATAAAATAATGCTGCACTGAACATGGAGGTCCATATATCTTTTTGAGTTAGTGTTTTTGTTTTCTTTGTATAATTACCCAGAAGTGGAATTGTTAGATCATATGTCTTCTTTTCTTAGGCATTATGTTTGTGAGATTCATCCATGTTGTTGCCTGCAGTTATAGTGAGTTCATTTCCATTGCTGTAGAGTAATTCAATTATTTAAATACACCACGATTTCTTTATTCTCCTGTTGATGTACAATTGGGTTCTTTTCCAGTTTAGGATGATTTGAGTATTATTTTTAAAGGTATGTTTTTATGTACATTCTTCTTGAATTAGGTTGAAATAAGTCAAGATCTTTTTATTTACCATGAAGGCATTGAGACAAGTGAACGATGAACACTAAGGAGTTACTAATTGCTATTCATATGAAGAGGATTGAGAGACTTAAGAACCTGTTTCCCAGTTGTGGAGCAGGAATAATTAACATTTTTCTTTAAACCTGAAAATATCACCTGCCTTGTTCGTTGGTTGAGTTCACAAGAGGCAGCTTAGAGAAGTAAAACGAGCTCAGATGGCAGGTAGACCTGGGTGTGAATTCTCCCTCTACCACTTACTATGTGACCTTGGCCAGCTCAGTAATTCAACTCCACGTTTCTTAGCCATTAAATGGTCTCTAGCTGGGGCACCTGGCTGGCTTAGTTGGTGGAGCATGTAACTCTTGATCTCAGGGTTGTAAGTTTGAGCCCCACATTGGGTTAAAAAATAAAATTAAAAATAATTATCAAATATTTTAATATTTAATTAATCAATTTAATTAAATTAATTAAATTTAATCAATCAATTACTTAGTATTTAATTGATATTTAATATTTAATAAGTAAAATGATCATGAAATAATTATAATTAAAATCTTTAAAAAAGGTCTCTAGGTTTGTTGAAAGATTTGAAAGTAAATACAAAGCGCTAAGTAGGAACTGAGTGAATGGCATATATTATTAGGTATTTTCTGACCCAATATGACTCTAATCCCTACCAAGTGGTAGTCTGACTGACTTGGATTATAGTTTTGGATTATTAAGAATACTTACTTGAAAAATTCAATAAATAAGTATACAGTGAGTATAGAGATATCTATTTTCAAAGAGACCTCTAACACTAAATGGACCTCCAACATTAAGGATTTCTGTATTTCTTTTTGAACTACATCAATGATGAATATACTGTGGCCAATTGATTCATTCTTGGTCTCTAAAAGAGTTTATCATAGTTTATCGTATAATAAAAGAGAAGATCAAATATCATTACAGACATTCTCTGTGAACAGTTTGATTTAATATATGATTTAGGTTTAGAAAATTATTGGCTTTAAGGTCAGAATTCCATGGAAGTGGAAGCTGGGGCAGAAAATTGCTATGGGATTTTGTGTTTGTTGGATCCTAGATCGAGGATCCTCATGTTAAATATTTTAGAAATGATAATAGCTGGAACAAGTTGAATGGGAGGGGTGGATTTTTTGTGTGTATGTACCTGATTCTGCTGTGGCTGGTTACCAATTAAATACATTTTACATATTTTTGAGTTTCTACTGGAGAGTCATTTATCTGAATCACAACTTCATCCTATTCTACCTTTTCCCGTATGAGGAAATGGTACCCAGTTGCTCAAGCTAGAGCCTGAATGTCCTTGACTTCTCATTCTACCCAGATCCATCTAAATCAACAATTCCTGCCCATTCCCCCTCCTTAATATTTTGTGAATCCATCCACTTCTCTCTATCTTCTTGCCACTCCCATAGTCTAGTCTGCCAACATCGTCCACCTGGGGCATTTCAGGAACTTTATACCTCATCTTCCAGCATCCATTTTCCTTCCTTTACAGTACTATCCCCATGTTGCAGCTAGAAATGATGTTTTCAAACAACAAACCAGATCAGTCCTGTCTTCTGCTTCAAACCCTTTAATAGTTTCATACTGAATTTTGGGTAAAGTCCATAATTCTTAACTCAGTCTAAAAAATGGCCCATCTCTCCTTTGCTACCCTGCCCCAGAGATTTCATGCTACAGCCACACAGGCCTTTTTCCTGGTCCTTGAATGCCTTGTGTTCTTCCTTCACATGCTTCTCTCTGCATCCTTTCTTTCCCTTGCAAACCCTTACTCATTCTTGAGGTCTCAGACTTAGTGTATTTCTTCCATAGCATCTTCTACTTGCATTTATAATATTGTTCATACTTAAAATTTTGCATTTAATGCTTACTAATAGTCTATAGGGTTTATAAGAGTAGGGATTCTATCTACTTTGTTTACTTATGTGTCCCTATTACTAAGTGCTCAATAAACATTATTGACTGATTGAGTCATGTATTTCTATAGGGTAGGATTAGATTGTTAATATCGCCAAAGGAAAGTGGACAAATTTTATCTCTTCACAAATGTGGAAATGATTATTTTCAGACAGTTAAGAAAATTGTCAGTTTGTGAAACAAAAGATAGAAAACTGTTCTAGAGGAATCATAAAGGCTTTAGCTGATACTTATTTTTACCATTTTTCTTGATTTATATTTATCTTGTTATCAATAGATAGGCCTTCATGTCACAATATAATTTAAAGAGCAACAACAAAATACAACATATATGGTCTTTGGTATCTCAGTAATAGTATGCAGCAGCAACATATATCCCAAAGGAACTCCCTTTCCAGTCTACTTTTTCTAAACTTTTAACTACTCTTTTTTTTAAAGATTTTATTTATTTATTTGTCAGAGAGAAAGAGAGGGAGCAGAAGCAGGGGGAATGGGAGAGGGAGAAGCAGTTTCCCCACGGAGCAGGGAGTCAGATACAGAACTTGATCCCAGGATCCTGGGATTAGGACCTGAGCCGGAGGCAGACGTTCAACAACTGAGCCACCCATGCGCCCCTTAACTATTCTTCTCCATGTGTATCAAGGCCCTGTGCCAGCTCAGAGAGGATGTCTCTTCCTGTCCTTTGCTACATCCGCTGAGCACAGGGTTAGCTCCTCAGAGTGGAGCATGGGAACCATTTCACTTAGATCACCCGAAGTTTTTACTACAAGTGCAAATTCCTGCTCCTGTCAGAAACCCTGGAAATTAAAATCTGGCAGATGAGGCCCAGGGAACTACATCTTTAATAAGAAGCCAGGGCTTGAAAATTATTGGCCTAGTGCCTTGTCATTACAGGTTAGGAACTGACAGCAGGCATATCTGATGCTAACTTTGGGGAACACAAATATAATTTATGCACACCTTTGTCACTAAGGCTCCCCATGTTAACTTTAACCTTCAGATAAGCCTGAATCTCTAGCATAGGGAGAGAAACCATAGAGGCACAAAGCTAAAGGGACCTTAAGAGACCATTTGTTTAGGCTTTGTGCTTCAAGCATATTTATAACCAAACCACCTGGGATTGTTAATGGTCTTTTTCTTACTGGAGCTGTTTAAGGGCAGAGAACCCATTATTATATCTTGGGTTTTTCACTGAGAGAATCAGATAATCTTAGGTGATCTTCTTTTAACTCTAAAGCCTTTTGGCTGTACCTAACTAAGGTCTATTTTTTCTTGTTTGGTACTTTGTAAACGTGGAGAACAACGGACATAGTCACATTCTTAAAATTCTTACATATAGACATCCCATTATCCACCAGGGCTAATGCTGAAGAGTACCCCAAACACAGACTCATTGAGTTGGAAGCAATCATAAACACTAGTTAAGTTGAACCTTCTAATTTTATAGACATGTAAATAAATGCAGGGATTAGATGTCATTCAGTTATAAATCTGACAGATTGATGAATATATTTCAACACCTCAAATTCATTTCTATCTTGAATTATATTTTCCCATGGTGCAGTTGGAAAGCATCTGGTCCATCTAAATTCGGATCTGTTTTAAATCCTTCTCTATCACCTACTACCTATATGATTTCAGCACATTATTTGACACACTTGAGCTTTGTTTTCATAATATTATACCATAGATGAAGATAAAATTTACTTTTGTATAATCATATGGAGAACCAAATGAGATAAGCATAGTGCCTGTCACGTAGTGGATGCTCAGTTGAAAATTCATATTTGTTGTTGGTGCAGTTTTTTGGAAGACAGTTTGGCAACATGTATCAAAAGATAAGATATGCATACCCTCTGACTTGGCAATTCTGGTCAGTGAAATCAGGCACCACGTGCAATGTTCAGAAATCTATAAAGTAGCTCACTGTTACAGGGCTTTAGTTACATAGTTGGTCAGAGTAAAATCTTGATGCAACCCAAACACTCATACAGTGATGCTGTCTTCTGACAACCTTCTAGAAGAACTTAACTACATCTACTTTAGCATAAAAAGAAAAAATAATCATGATAAAAATAAGTTAGTTTATTTAGTGTGTGTTTTGGCCAACTCTGTTCATTCGCTTAATCCTCACCATAACTCTGACATAGATACACTATTATCCATATTTTATTTTATTTATTTTTTAAAGATTTTATTTATTTATTTGACAGAGAGAGAGCGCAAGCAGGGTGAGCAGCAGGCAGAGGGAGAAGCAAGCTCCCCGCTGAGCAAGGAGCCCGGTGTGGGACTCGATCCCAGGACTCTGGGACAATGACCTGAGCTGAAGGCAGACACCCAACTGACTGAGCCACCCAGGCGTCCAATATTATCTATATTTTAGAGAGATTAAGTAAGGTATGCATCTTGTGGGGGAGCAGTGGAGTGGAAGCATGGTCACACAGTTAGCGATTTATTGAATTAAGATGAGACATAAGTTTGTTTGATTCCAGAGCCAAGCGCTTAAATCTGTAATTCTTATTTGTAGGGATTTAACAAAAATTAGCTGGAAGGGTATAAAGCAGGCAGAGTTAAGAACAACTGTCAAAACCATTATAATTTCCTGTCTCTTCATGCCCCTTGTATGTGGTCTGCTTATTAAAAAGAAAATATACTACCATACATGTGATTCTCTTAATAACAATAATCAATTATTTGTGGCCCTATTTTGTACCTGGTGTACCTGGTATACCTGGTGTCTGAATTGCCTCAGGGACTGGGGTCCCCATTTGAAAGACCTTGATAAAGAAATCTAATTAGGTACAGATGCCCTTGAATACTTGTTTTACTTACTAATGGTTGGGTGTAGATTTCCTTCTTTTCCCTCATCAAGGAAGCTGGGTTCTGAGGCAGCAACAGACTACAACATAAATTTGGGGAGGAAGGGAGGGAAAGTCTTGAAAGACTCAAAGACCCGATATTTCCCAGACATGCCCTAATCTGCTTTTGACCTTGCTCCAAAAGGAGTTGTTTCCATAACAGAGTGGAGGTGATGTAATGTACCCTCCTAGAGCAGTTCCACCTGAGATGGTAGCCTTTCCTTTCTTATAACCTGGGATTCTATTCTTTGGTTCTAGATGCTAAGTGCTAGGAGAGGGATTGGTGCCTGGGCCCCACACTCTAGCAGCATACCTCCTTTCTTCATGGTAGCTCTGGTCTCAACTCTGCTTCCTTCTCCACCAACATCACCCGGTTGGGTGTGAACAATTTTGCCCCAGGTGATACGTGCAGTTTTATAAGTGTTCACTAATTATATCCTCCTACTTCTAACCAGCCTTGCCTGGTAAATAATCTGAGAGCTAAAACAGTTTCTCTTTACATTTGGCTGCAGAAAAGACTGAGAAAGATTTGGGAGGTGAGAGAATCTGCCCAAAGCAGCGTGGGGGTGCACTCAGAGCCAGCCAGAACTCAACTCCTAGTGTTTCCAATCTATTAGGCAAGATGACCTCCCAGTTTGCTGTGTGGGCTGCCTCGTTCTCCTGGTAACTTCTGACCTGAGTTTTCCTTTTGGGACTAACAAAAAGGTTAGAGGAGGGGTCAGCCGTCTGGGTGACTTGGCAATGTCTTCCCTTAAGATGGCTTCTTTCTCCATAATGATGAGATTCAGGCTCACAGTTTCAATGCTTGTCCCAAAATATTTCGAAATGTGAAATGCATGCGAGCCAAATGACAAAAATGTTTTTTTTAAAAAACAAAAACATGGGCTTCTTGTCATCCACCACACTGGCTGTTTCAATGTCTGTTCAGTCAGTAAATTATTCTGTCTGATCTTCATTTCTGATGATATCCAGATGGTGTAAAAGTCAATCTTTTCTGCAAAAGAGAATTCTCTGTGAAAAGTGAGTAGTCTTTATGTTCAGTTGGTGTGAATAGGAATTAAATGGAGTGACATAGGATTGTCTGTACCCAATTAATACTAATTGATATTTCAATAATTACAGTGCCTATATAGTCAATCTGGGGTCGGATTTAATTATTGTTCTTAACTCTTAAAAGGCAAGTATATCTTTCTCCCAAATTATAGAACATTTTGTGAAAGCCCAAATTGCCAATGTTACCTTTTCTTCCTTTCTATTTCTCTCAAATCTTCTAGAATTAAAATGCTGTTTTGATGAGTTCAAAGACATTCTGTAGTCAGCCTACCACAGGTAGATTCTGAAAGCTTGAAATGGGTCATGGTGCAGATTATGGTGTTGAAGGCTTATTCTGTTTGTTTTTAAATGTAACCTTAAAATGGTTAATAATAACACAATATTAATATAATTTTGAAGTCACTATCATTTATCGAACTTTTAAAAGAAAATGGTTATTTTCTTTTACAGAATGAAAATATCAATATTAGCTTCTATTTATTGAGTCTCTATCCCATAACTAAGCATTATAGTAGATGTTTTCGTTTGTTATCTCATTTAGTTCTTTTTAGAAACCAGAAGGTAGACATAATTATCCATGTTTTATGGACGTAGAAACAAAGGCTCAAAGAATATCAGTAATTTCCCCAAATTGCAAAGGTTATAAGGATAGGAACCCAGGTGTTAGACTTAATCCAGGCACTCTCCACTCTAGTGAGATAGCTTACCAAATTAAAACCCTCACAAACTATGTTCATATTCAATGAATGGAAGGTAAGCTTTGTTACACAGTTGCTTGTTACTGCAAGAAGCCAGTGGAAGTAGGCCATACTTCACTTTCCCACACACAGATACGCTCATACCAGGATCTAGAATACCACTTAGTCGTTACTGATTTTCTTATTGACTGGTTTTGGGAAGAGAACCCCACATAATTGTACATTATATGGCAGGTACTTAGATGTAGAACTTCAGAAGTGCATTTAGTTGTGAAAATCAAATAACAAAATATTAGGATTTGAGAAATACTCTGGGGAGTGGGAAGAACATCGCAAAATCAATGTTACCATATAGAGGCTGAATATTCAAAGAATATCAGAGACCTCAAAACTCCCACTTTACTTTTTTTTTTCCTCCATCGTTCCCTCTCCCCCTCAGTCCATCTCTCTTCACTTTTGTTTTTATTCTCACTCTCGTGCTTTCTGATTGTAAACAGTTTTCTTCTCTAACTCACCAGAAGGGTATAACCGTCCTGCCACTAGTGTGAGAGCTCACCATGGTTGTAAGTAAAGGTGGCCCTGGCCACCAATGTGGAGTTGGAAGTGGCCACCTACATACTTGCTCCTCAGAGTGTGGTTTGTACGCCGGCAGCATTTGGCTTTACCTGGGAGTCTGTTAGAAACACGGAATCTCAGACACCATTCCAGACCTAAAGAATCAGAATGTACCTTTTCACGAGATCCTCAGGAGATTTATATACATAGTAAGTCTGAGAAGCACAGGTCTAGACAAGTTGGATAAGTCTTTCCCTCTGGAGTCGAATCACTGCTCTGAAGTGGAAAGGGATCATCAGAGAACATGGGTTCCAGGCTCCTTCTCAGATTAGCTCTAGTTAGGACCAGGGATGTTCTGTGGGTGGGGAGACATGTGTCACTGCAGGGAGCAGAATAGGACAAGCCTGCACAGGTGAAGCGTCTAGTGCCAATTCTGGTTGCCATTGGTAAGGTGGTCATAAAGTAAGTCCTCTGGAGTCTGAGTTCTTGTGGCAGCTACTTTAATTCCCTATTAATAGATACACACACAGACACACCTGTACGCAACATGCACTGCCACCCACATCAAAATAGCCACATATGCACCTAAGGGAAAGGGAAGAGAGAAACTCAAATCTACTGTACATCTACTATTTGCCAGACATTACGGTAGGTGCTTTCATCCTAAAGACTAGACAGCATGCAGAAGAAAATCTGGTCTTTGTGAGCACACATTCAATTACTAGCCAAACTTCATTAACCAGAAAACCTCTGCACATTAAAGAGATCTATAACTGGTATTTTTAATGATGACCTCATTAAATGATTAAATTAAATGATAAGACCCTAAAAATCTAAATCATAAAAGAGTAATTAAATTATATTAGAGTGCTCATGTTTATAATATCATTTTAAAGGCTGTTTCCAAGGGGCTCCAAATGAAAAAAATATATTCTAGCATAAATATTATACACTTAACCCAGATGTTAGTGACTTGAAAGTGATTCTCTTTCCCAAGAGTGGTTTTCTGGAGTTGGAGACTATGTGTGAATACTGTAATTTATCCAGTTGTAGACTTGCCAATCTCTGGGAAGGCTGTCTTTTACAACATTTTTTTGTTTTATAACATGTAAATGTTCCCCAGAGTTTACCCTCCACATGGACCGCTAAAAGTTACTCATGCTTACCTTCCTAGCATGGGATTATACAAAGAATCCCTGTCACTGAGCTGACTAGCTGGAAGATTGATTTGGGGCTGTCACTGAATCCCTTTGGACTTCAGGTTTGTCCTCTGTGAAATGTTAAAGTAGTAGTTTAAGTTATGGGCTTGACTGGACTCTAAGATCCCTTCCATCCTGCATGAATATTCTAGAGTCTATGAACAGAATAATTTAAAATAGAATGTGTCAACAAAGATTTAAATGGATTCAGTTGGGTCTCATCATATGCTTTGAGCATTTCCAGGCATCCCAAAGTCTGTTCCCAGATGCCTGTTTGTGAATCAGCATGATCTTGACATCATTTTCACCGTTCCACGACAGTGTAAAATAATTACAGTACAAGTAGTTTTCCACAAATTTAAATTTATATGGTGTTTATTTTTATGAAATGATAGTGACAATAGATGGTAATTATTGTTTTTAACTTATTTGGCAAAGTAAGAAACCAGTAATTCTAAGACGTCTGTCCATATTTTGCTTGTCTAATTTGTCTGATCTATAAATCCAAAAAACAGGACTCACCAAATTAGGATATCCTAATCACATAGACTATTGGGTTCTATTGAATCAAATGATTTTCACTTTGAAATAATTTCAGTGGGGACAATGGGATTCTGAGCCTTCCACTTCATGCTACAGCAAGTTACTATCTCCTGAATTTCTTCTATAATACCAATCATTCAGATAACTCACTTCACACCCACTGTGTATGTGTGCACGTGCATGCGTGCGTGTGCTCCTGTGTGTGCCCCTGCGCACATGTGTGTGTGTGCACGGCACGTGCTGGACACCAGTACTCAACATGGTCTCAGTGTGTCTTGTTTGTTCCCTGGGAGATTTTGGAGTTAGACACAACAATGCAGAGGGTATGTGCTGTTCTGACAGAGTCTGTGCCCTGCAACCAAACTGCCTGGGTTCCAGCCCTAGATCCACCACTGGGTAGCTGTATAACCTCAAGCAAGTGACTTACTTTTCTATACCTCAGTTCCCTCATTTATCAAATTTCAAAATTTACGTTTACTACCTAATAGGGTTATTCTGAAGATTTACTGAGATAATCCATTGTTTAGTATAATGCCTGATGCATTGCAAGTGCTCAATAAATAATAGGAAAAACAACAAAGAACAAGAAAACAAAAAACCCTTAGGAGTCAGACCAGTGTGTGATCTGACACACACCCCTCCATCACCATTCCCTCCTCCTCCATTTTATTGTATACGCTTAGACAAGTTACTCAGAATCTCTGTGTCTTATTTTTCCTCATCTATGTAATGCCTACCTCACACATTTGTTGATCTTACCATTTGTTGCCAGTATCAATTGTTATATGTAAAGTACTGAAAATTGTGCTTGACTCATTGTAGTTGCACAATGAATGTTTTATCTCCTTACCCTTTCACAAATCTGTGGTCCACACAGCTCACCTTTGTATGTGGCACATACTAATATTTAATAGGTATTTATTGCAGCCCTGTACCATCTCTTTGTCTCATTCCTCTTGCCTCCATTGTTAATTTCTCTACAAGGAAGAGCAGAGACCAGCATGCTCTAAACACAGACCAGGAATCTTACTGGTTGAGACTTAGGTTACTTAGACCTGTTGGCCATTCCTTTACTTTGGCCAAGACTGATCCTGATAGGCTTCTCTGCTGACCAGACAGCTTCTCAGGAAGGACACTGGATTGGGACATTTTGTGATGTTTTGTCATTGTTGGAAGATTTATGGGCCCAGCACATTGTTTTAAAGACATGCTATATTTTAAGAAGTTTGTGGCTTGATGTCTCTCTTTCCTGAGAGCTCCAACCTCAGCCTCTTCCTTTTTGCAATTCTTACTTTGTCAGTTCATGAGGCAAAGGTGGACTGCTTTGTTGAACTTTACCACAGACCCTGGCATGCATGGGGAAGACTTGTAAGACACATTTTGGGGTTTATACTGATACGTCTCCCAAGTTAAATATATTTCATTGCTCTTGAAAAAAAAAAGGCACAGTACAGGGAATATAGACACTTGTGGTAAGCATAGCATAACATATAGACTTGTCTAATCACTATATTGTACACTTAAAACTAATGTAATGTTGTATGTCTTCAGTTAAAAAAAAAGGAAAAGGAAAAAGGGCAGCACCCTTTTAAGAGCCATTTTGGAGTGAGATAATGTTTATTTTCAAAACTGTTGGGGTGAGGGAATGAAGGAATGAGCAATTACAGAATAAATCACTAAAACAGTTTTAAATATTAAAAAAAAAATCCTGCCTTGACATTACT
Organism: Eumetopias jubatus; assembly: GCF_037043125.1. Lineage (NCBI taxonomy): Eukaryota > Metazoa > Chordata > Mammalia > Carnivora > Otariidae > Eumetopias > Eumetopias jubatus. The sequence goes on from NW_028274808.1 coordinate 137,010,164, forward strand.
GCTTTAGTATAAAAGAATGCAATGCTCCTTGCACTAAACCCTCCCCTGACTTTTCTTTTTCTGAACTTCTTGTAATCTGGAACATGTTCCTTTCCCTTTATCTTTTTAACCTTGTTTTTAAACAATTAATACAGCATTTTAGGAGAGATCCCTTCAAAATGTGAGAATTTAGAAGGAATGGTTAAGATTCTGACTCTTGAAGACTTGAAGATGTATTCTAAAAATTATGGGGTTATAAAGTGGAGGGTGTGTTCTGCAATGCTGAGCTTCCCATCAGGCAGCAGATGGCACCTTGCCAGGAACAGGAAAGGAAGGAACACCATGACTGGAATGTTCACTTTGAGCACATTTGTTGCATTGTGTTGCTCCTCGGGTGTCTGCCATTTCCACTTCTCAGAATAGAACATTTTTTCTTCAATTTAAAAAAAATATATTTTATTTAAATTCAATTAATTAACATATAGTGTATTATTAGTTTCAGAGGTAGAGTTCAGGGATTCATCAGTTGCAAGAACAGAACATTCTTTTACTATAATTCATGTGCCTACCCCAGCTTCAGAAACAGTACTGTTTGCAACTCTTGGAGAAGAAAATCTCATTAAAATTCTCATTAAATATTTACCCTCTTGCTAAAGATCTGTTCAAAAGAATGAATTTGGATTTGTTTTGGTGCCTTTTCCCTAGGACAGTATGCCTGCTTATATCTCTCATAATCATTTTATATCTTTTTGTTACTGTGTGACACTGTGTCTTGAGCAAAATGGAATTAGAGTCTAGAAGAGCATCACCACCTATTGGGGAGACAGGGGGGGCAAGTAAATAAAATATTTATTGACATTTGTCAGATTAGATCAGTTTTTCCCAAACTTAAGTTTTTCAGAGACCATTCACAATTTTTTTTGCCTTATCTATATATCACCTCACTTAATACACCATAGTTTTTTTTCTTTAAATCGATGTGCTTTTAAAACCATAGTTTTGTCCTAAGAAATAATACCTAAGAAATTATTGGTTTTGTGTTCTAGTTTCCTAACATATATAAAAAGAAAACCATGACAACTAAAATTAAATTTTAAAATGTGGTATTTCTTAAAATCATCATTTGTAGGGGCACCTGGGTGGCTCAGATGGTTAAGCGTCTGCCTTCGGCTCAGGTCATGATCCCAGGGTCCTGGGATCGAGCCCCGCATTGGGCTCCCTGCTCAGCGGGAAGCCTCCTTCTACTGCTCCCTCTGCTTGTGCTCTCTTGCTCTGTCAAATAAATAAATAAATAAAATCTTTTAAAAAAATCATCATTTGTAACACTAGTGATAAGCACTCTAACTTTTGGGAAACATTGAACTGGGTTGTCCCACTGTTGGAGTTGAAATCAGGTCAAGACCACATTCCTAATATGGGGTTGGGAATGTAGGAATTAATTTGCATAGCCAAGGTTGATAGAAATACCTGTAGGTATGCCCAGGTATTTAAGGCCTTCTTCCCTTTCTGTCTGCTCTATTCAACCTGCTCTATATTTCTAAATCTGTGTGTCTGAATGTTAGGACCCCTCCTTTTCTTTTGCATTCTTGACCTCCATTCTTAATTACTACCTTTGCCTCGCCATTGATGGTGATCTATGGGTTGTCAACCTCAGACTGAAGACTTGGTGCTCACACATAGAGGCCTCTTTGCATTGGTTTCCTTTGGCCTTTTTGACTGTGGGCTTTCCCCCAATTTCTATTATTATGAAATTAGTAACAGCAAATTAGTACAAAACAACAAATTACAGCATAAACTGCTTAGGAAAGAATGATCTGGAAGGACTTCATGTGACTAGGAATGGGGCCATTATCAATTAAAAAATAAGATCTTATGAGAAGCTTAATGTAAAAACAGTATGCCTGCCTATATCTCTCATAATCATTTTATATCTTATCTGTGAAAATGTGGACCACCCTCACTGGTACTTTCATTATCTCCTACGCCAAAGTAGTTTTCAGTGCTTCAAGAGAATGATTTCCAAATATTCTTAAACATTTCACCATGCTTCACATGCATCCCCAGAGAGTTTTAGGGCTGGAGAGAAGGAAATTGAAAAACAGGAAATTTACTGGTCTAAAACGCACCCTTCTGCCTCTGGTTTTAGGACTCTCTTCACTGATCTTTGTTTCCTCATCTTTTTTTTTTTTTTTGAGCTGAGAGCAACATGTATCATTTGGCATCAAAGGAAAAATACCTAAGACTTTTCCTTTAACAACATATTCTCTGAATAAGATGTGGATTTTTTTTTAAGGGACAAAATTTGTAAATAGCCCTGCTAAGCAACAACTAATAAGTACTTGGTTTGCTAAATTCGCAAGAACTCCTTTGATAATAATACCAATGGAATGCTATACTTCTGATAAATGGGATCAAATTCGGGGGCCATGAGATTCTACTGTAACATTAATAGTTTTCACCTATAGTCTTATTTATACTGATGCAATTTTGTAAGTCATCTTTTGGGCAAAGAACAGTCATACCATCTGCTCAAGCATTAAAATAGAGGAACGTGCAGAGAAGACCTACACTTTTGGATTCCCCTTTCTCTAAAATGTCTGAATTTTAACTGGATTTTGGAAATATGAAATTCCTGAGTCATGCTAACCAGTGAGGCAAATTTGAAACCAAAGTGGCACACTGAAATGGGCCTATTGCCGAGGGTGGAGGTAGAAAACATGTTCATGTCTTTGAGGCCAGGACAGGATGTTATTCATGTTGTGTGGGCAGCTGTTATGTTGGGAGTCTTCTGAGAGATAGCAGAATCTGCTGTGCCTGCGATACTTACTCCTTTCCTCTGTCCCAACCACATAGTTGAATGTGTGTGATAGGTGCAGGCGATGGTATCTGCAAATTACTGCTCTTGGTTTTGCTGGATGCATGGAACTAGTTCCTCCTCATCACATATGAATATCTTTAAACCTAACACAGGCTAAAAAGCATGGTTAAGGAGAAGCAAAAATGGATAGCTCTCACCTAGTGTTTTATTGATTTATTTATTTTAGAGAGAGAGAGAACACAAGCAGGAGGGGCAGAGGGAGAGGGAGAGGAAGAGAGAATCTCAAGTAGACTCTGTCCTGAGCATGGAGCCCTACACGGGGCTCGATCCTGGGACCCTGAGATCATGACCTGAGCCTAAACCAAGAGTCTGGTGCTTAACTGACTGCGCCACCTAGATGCCCCTCACCTGGTGTTTTAAATGATGGTTTGAAAATTGTTAGCAATACTGAAAATGTTTACTAACATAGCAGAATCAAAAATGGTACTGTAGACTAAGAATATCAGAATAATAGAGGCTTGGGTTTGACAGATGAGACCCACTTGAAAATGAACAGAGTCCTTACAAGAAAAGCTAGGCCAAATTTCCCTCTTTAATAGTCTGCATTTCTGTCTCAGCTCTTTTTTCCAAATTCCCCCCACACATACCTTGTGTCTCCACAGTTTTTAAGGTAAAGATGACGCCCTTTAAGATTAAAATAACTTGTTCATTCACAACTCATAACTCTGCTTAAGTAAATAAACTAATAAATAATTGCAAAGTTCCTTAATCCTAGAGCTCTATTTTGGCCCATTTGATTTCTTCACTTGACTTTGACACCATAAACACTGATAATTCATATATGGAGAGAAAAACATATTGAATGACTAAAGTTTTTTCTGAGTGGTAACTCATAAGCAGCTCCATCTACAGGATTTCTGTAGCTGCCTTTCACAGTCTGCCCTGATGCATCTATTAACTGAATCCTTAGACCTACTCATGGAAATTCACATTGCATCAGCCCACAGACCAAAACCCTCAGTGGTTTAAGTAAGGTAATATATTACAGTGGAAAGAACGCTAAAAACCTGGTTTCAAATTCTGAAACTAGTTTTGTGACTTTAAGCGAGTAACCTCTCTGACCATCTCTTTCAATGAAATAAAAATGTTGAATCAGATCTGGGCTTGTCTCAAATGCAAATTCAGATTCATTGGGAGTGGTGTGCTGGAGAATGTTGAGAACCATTAAGACTACATCCATTCTCAGAGGGAATGAGCATCCTCTTTGATTGAGATTTAGGCCAATCCTGATAGATTAGCTCTGTCTATCCTGGGCAGGTAAAGACAAGAATGCCTTGTATATGCTAACCCTAGCTAGAGTTGTGCTCTCTTGTGCATTTCATCTTTATTTGAGAGAGGTATAACCCATTTTAGAAGAAGCAAGATTATTTTATAATTTTCAGAACCAGAAGTAGAAAATTCTCTCGAACAAGACAAGTTTTTAGAGACTTGATTCTAACTCCTTGGCTGAACCTCACATGCTTTCTTTCTATTAATAACCAGTTGGAACAAATGGCCAGATGATGCACGTTGTCTGGGGAATTAATGGAAGCACCTAGAAATTCCTTGTTCACTCACACTCATTAGGTGGGACTTGGAAGTTTACTTTGCTTACCAATCAATTTATAATTTGTTAGTATGAAGCGCATAGAGCTACTTGTAAACTGGAGACTTTATATAATCATTTGATGGAATCAGCTCTGAGAGGTCTTTAAATCAGGCAGAAATCATAAAATTATTTAAGCCTGCATAATCTTAAGAAGAAAGTTTGCCATAAAATTGTGTTGACTTCTACACTTCGGGATTTATGATAAGTGCCCTGGACAGCTTGAGATATACAAGTCTGTCTTTTGTTAGTTTATTTAATAAAGGTTTTCCTAGATCCTAAAAACTAGTTCCTACTTCCTAAAACTTTGAAGGAGATTCAGGCCACTGTTTATTTATCCATTAGAATAATTTGCTTGACTTGAAGCTGAGGTTTTGGAATCACTATTCATTACCATCTGGCAGTGTACTCTGCCTATGACTAAGAGTCAGAGTTTGGGGGTTCCGGTCCGTTTTTGTTTTGTTTTTACTTTATCTACTCCTAAATTTAGGTTGTTAAAGCACTGTTTGTCTGCTTCCCTCCCCAAACAATTGGTTACTTGCTTTTGCCCCCTGACTGTACCTCAAGGATATTTGAAGAATCAAAAAAGCTCTAGGAGATCCTTCTAGTGAAAGTCACTTATGACATCACCATTGTCATTGTCTGCTAGGCTGTTACTTCTCCTGGGCCTTTATGTTAAATAGCCCTGCATATTCTCTTGAGCACAAAGATGCCATTTACATGACATTTACAGCACCCAGAAACTGCAGAAGCTCAGAAGAAATCATTTTGACTGTGAAATATTAATACAACTTTTATCTTAATTCACAAAACAAGTTCATCTACTTCGTGATTTCTCAAATGTCTGGGAGAACTTATGCAACCAAGGCTGCTACCAGGGCATGAGAGTGTGTTGGGAGGTGCCCTCAACAGGTTTTATACACTCTAGACTCCCGTAGTTTCTTCTCCTGCAGTCACTTGTTCTGCTAAAGGCAAAAAGGAACAGGAGTAACATGTCATGACTTCATTGTCCTTAAAAATTTATTAACTTCAAGAGGACAGATGCATACAATTTCAGAGAATATGATTTTACTTCAACCGATCCTCTCCTGGACTATAAGTTTAATAGATTTTATTCATAGTATTAGAACTGGCTGACTATTTTTCTGCCAATATCTATCCTTTCTCCTTTCCAACCAGTCTTCTCATTCTTTATTCCATATGAGCAGTGTGTACATGAGTCAAGGGTTAACAGATTCTTGACCTCTGAAGGAAAAAAAAATGAGTCCTGCTTTATCCCATTTGCTAGTTTTGTGGTACAAATACTCCCATCATGGCCATTTTCGAGTTACCAACATGTCATCACTGAATTCAGAGTTGGGAAGAGATGCACAGTAGCGCAGCATTATATAATAATATTACACCACCCAAAACAATAGGCATAAATGCACTTAAGAGCATAGATAATAGTGAAAGGTAATAAAGTAACTAGTAAGTGATTGGGGTTGAGTATATATTACTCTTGTTTTAAACATAATTTGTTTGTTAGTACATATAATTTGATTTTTAACCAACAACCAGTGTTTAACAATCAGCTCACAAAGTTCCTGAAAAGTTTAGTCATCATTTCTCGTGAGCTCCTATGGACTGGTTCCAGCACACCAATACAAATGAGATATTTAGAAACTAAAGTTTATTAATTTCCTGGGAGAATGCTTGAAAAACCAGGCAGGGAAATGTAAGTGATTCTAAACTCCCATCCTAAGCAAAGTAAGTTAAAGAGCAGGGATATGACCATCTAGCATGCTTTATTGGGTGCCAGTATGAAGCCCTGGCATTTGTGAACTTAATGCACAGATCATATCAACGGCAAAGAGTGGGGAGACCAGGCTTGCCAGGTAGGCCACTCCTAAAAACATCAAAAAGACTCTTTAGAATTTTGAAAGGAATATAAACACAACTGAACATGAAACCAGAAGAACTTGGAGAGATACATTTTTTTACAAAGTTTAATCTAGACAATATAAACACATAGAGATAGTATTAAGTCTGTCTGGAAAGGCAGTACTGCAGATATCATTGTTCATTGTGTATAAAATGAAGGAAGTAAAGAAGACAGGCTGAAAGGAAACAGAGCCTTAGAGTTTGATGTATGTAGGTAGATTAAGAAAATATATTTTGTGTTTACTTTGGCTACAAGTGAATGGATGTGAAACCACCATGAGTCAGTCTTCAAAGCTTGGCTGCTTGGTTAGAATAGCTTAAGGTACCAGAAGGGAAAAGGATTCTTCTATGTCTAGAAATCGTGGGCAAAGAAAGTGAAACACTTTTCACAAATCTTTCTTCTTCTCCTCCAGAAATTGCCTCCAAGCAACATACTTCCTCACTGCCCACTTCCTTTTGATTCTCCCTCCTCTACTGTTGCCAGGCACTTACCCGGAAGGCTCCTTATCCATTTCTCGCCTAGTCTCCCTCACTGTCTCCTCCCAGCTTTTGCTGTTCTTGGAACTGCTGCTTGAGTATCGGTTCCCGGAAGCCAATCTTGACCCCCCAGGTCCTAGCTGGAAGACACACTGAGTTGAAATGACTTGCTGATTGGTATGTTTCTCCCAATAGACTTAAAGCTGCTTGAGCACAGAAATGTATCTTATTTTATTGTATCCTATGTGCCTAGAGCAAATCCTATGTGTCGTATGTGCTCAATAAGTACTTTTTCTGAATGAGTAACATAAATGAATCAATGTCCCCAGACGAGACAGAACCCAAAGGAACCTGGAAGGCTTCCCATTGCTTAGTACACATAGTAACATCTATATTACTAGATGATAATACTGCCTTACCACCCTCTCTGAATAAAGGAACAGAACAAAGTCAATTAAGAATTTTCCTTCAATGATCATGCCTCCTGTTTGCCCTTCTTCATGCCACTCCTGTTATTCTCCCATTAGTTACATTGATATCTTTTCCTCCCTTTCCCCTAATTGCCTTCCTGGGCTCCTTGCTTAGTACCAAGTACAAGAGATGGTCTATAATTACCTGGGATGAAATGAAGGAGAAGGACGGTCAGTTCCAATGCTAGGGACTCACCATCACTGAGTACCTGTGTTACTACTCTCCTCCCTTTACCTCTACCTGAATAATTAAATGCATGCTCTTTGTATTGCACGTTAGCACTCTGGCAAACACTGCTATCTACATATTCATGGAGACGAAATAAAGTGGAGTAAGGAAAAATTACAGGTTAGACAGGTGTCTGGTGATAGCCTAAATTATTATCTTTGCAAGAAACAAAAAGTTGACGTAGGCCTTTTACACACCTCTAAAGACATGAAATTCAGGTTCTAAATTAGAGGCAGAATTACATTATGGAACTTGATATTTTATTCTCAGGTGTATGGGAGATGTCTGGAAGTAAAATAGCTTTAGAACCTACAGACTGGGACTGTTTAAGTTGGAAGATATGTCACATGCATGATTTTTAATAGGCAGAAATGCCTTGCACTTTGACTTTTCAGAGTTTTCTCCCTTCAGTCTACTAGACTAACCATGGATTTTATTCACTGCTCTCAAAGCCTTTTAGGCACAACTCATGACAGTCCATCAGCAGTGAGAAGAACTTTTACTTCCTTTGTGACCGCAGCGTATGGAATGTCCCATTAACGTGGATGACCTGATCAGTCTTTACCTGCACTTTTTCTGCTTGTTAAGTTGGAATCACACTATCTGGGGATGGGACCCAGGAATCTGAATATTTAGCAGGTTCCCAGATGATATTGGTATACTTTACAGACTAACATCTATCAATTTAGACCATTAAAAATAAATAAAATGCGAGAAATACACTGTCATTTCTCTGTAAGCACAGTGGAAACAGAGCATTCCTTATTGCTGCCCTAAGTTGATAATTATATTATTGGAGAGCCATGTTGGATGTATACCTGAACCATGGTGGGTAGAAGTTTGGAGTAAGCTCTAAAAATTGGTAGCCTTATGAACTGATAGCAGAATGGCCTATCATTGAACATGGTACATTGTGTATGAAATTGCTTATTGTCAGACTCACTAATACAGGTAGGACTGAACAAGTAATTTTCCTGGGCCCCAGATAACAAGTACCTTTCTTGGCATGATGTCTGTAGATTAGGTGAGATAAGGACTAAGATTTTTTAGGACTATTTATTTATTCATTCATTCATTTGACAGATAATTTGGGGGCACTGACTTTGTCTCAGGCACTATGCTATATTCTGGGAATACACATGTGAGCAACACTGATGTCTTCCCTATCCTCATGGGGCTTATAGCAATGTGGGAAGGAAGATATTAAATAAATATTCCTGGAGTCACAGAAATAAGTAGATAGTTACAGTTTGTGGTAAATGCTATGAAGACAAATGACATGGTACCAAAAGAGTATGGTAAAAGGATCTAAATAGTGCAACTGATAACTCAGCAGAACAATCTGAGTGCTATTTATTATTATATATGTAATATCATCAAAATAATAGCTACCATAATTGAGTGCCAACAATCTATCTTGGCACCATGGTAGATTTTTACAAATATTTTCTCGTTTAACCTTCTCAGTGACCTGATGAGGTATATTTTATTTCACACACAGGAAAGCAACGCTCTCACAGCAATTAAATGCCTCAACTAGGATTCACATTCTGGTCTATCTGATCCCAATGCCTGTATTCTATTCACTGCAATACATTAGACAGATTCCATAGAGTGAATATAGAGTGAACTCTTCATAGGTATATCAGAAGTCATCTAGCCCACTATTCAACACCTCATTTTATAGACTCAAATGCAGGAGCCAAGCACCTATCAAAACTCATGTGGAAACTTGCTGATAGTAGAGCTGAGTCTAGGACCCAGGTTTTGAGCCCTCGTCCAAAGCTCTTCTCACTCCACCATGTTGCCTCTGTGTATCACAATTATGTGTGCTCTAGTAGGAATTTAGGATTTAATTGATTCTCTGTGCTAGGCTTTAAAACTGATTGGTTTAGGCTGTACAAATAATTCCCACTTTTCAAAAATTGCACTATACTGTTCTTGTATATTATTATCCCCATAGTCCCCTACTGAGTATTCAAAATCCATCTTATGATCATTAGTAGTAATGTGACGTTCTTTTGTATGCAGATAGTATGTGCAAATAGTATGCTGTTGGCACATTCTTTGTAAGAAATGTACTTCTCAGTTGTACTTTCAGTAATAGAAATGGACTTATTTTTTTCTACCTTTTACCCTGGGTTACATTAATCCTAAAAGCACCAATGGTATAGACCTGCAAGATAAATTTAGCCAATGGCAAGTATTATTTTTTTTAAGATTTTATTTATTTCTTGGAGTGATAGAGAGAGCTAGAAAGCACAAGTGAGGGAGAAGGAGAAGCAGGCTCCCTACAGAGCAGGGAGCCCGATGCGGGGCTTGATCCCAGGACCCTGGAATCATGACCGGAGCCGAAGGCAGACGCTTAATGACTGAGCCACCCAGGCGCCCTGGCAAGTATTATTTTTTAACCCTTTTCTTTAACATTGTAACAAACATGAATATACTAAGGAATAGAATGCAAAATTAGAATACGTTTTTTAAATAAATAGGAGACTTAAAAGAAATTATGTGGATGCAGCCTGGCACTTCAAACTAATATCCTCACAAGCATACTATATCCCTTCACATATCCCCTCCCCACCTGGCAACATGTGCTCATATCCCCTCACCCACATACATTCACTCTTTTCTGCCATTAGGGATAATTTGGTGAAAAAAAATAGAGCAAATGTGCCTTAAATTCATTGCAAGTTCATACCTTTGTCTATTTCTGAAGGTGTAATGTAGAGGAAAATTTTGTACTTTGGAATCAGTAAGATTTGAGTTTGAATCTTGAAACCATAACTTCCCGGCTTTTGACTCTATATTCTGAGTCTCGGCTTGTTTAGTTGTGTATTGGGGTTGTATTGTGTACACCATAAGCCTGTTTTGATAATTAAATGAGATAAATTAACATGCCAATACCTGGCACTCAAGAAATGACAACTGATCATGATCACATGTGTCATGATCACATATTTGTTAGATGGTAAGCAGAGGGTAGGGGCATGGAATGTGGCCAGGGAAATGAGAAAGATACTGATCCAAAAGAATTTCCACTACATCTTGGCTTCTAGAGCTTTGAAACAAGATGTAAGAGCAAAGTACACACACACACACACACACACACACACACACACACACACACACACACACCACACCACACCACACCACACACCACACTCACATACCTGCACTTGCAAGAAGAGGGGACAAGCAAATAGCAGGTAAGAAAGATTGGACCATGAGAGAGAGACTTACTTACTCTTACTTGGAACTTTTGAAATGTGAGGAGAATGAATTGAACTGTCACAGGAAAACCAAACTTTTCCATCTTGTTTCCTCTCAAACACTAATTTATGAAAAGTTAAGGAAACAATTGGGATATTTTTTTTTTCTCCTGCAGACGTTTTGTTTTAAATCTAGTGTTTATTTACTTCACACCTATTGTAAGGCTGATATTTGTGACATCGGGATTAGAAAATACACTGTACCAGAACTAGTGTGACTCATGTTTTGCCTTAAATTTGAACTTTTTGATTTTCCGGTTTATTTTCCCACTTCCTGTTTCCAAGGCCAAGAGCTTTAAAAAGATCAGAAAATAATTATCACACAACATTAGACTGGAAAAAGTGTTTTTATAAGTCAAGTGCAAATTCATCAGAATTATATAGCTTAAAATATCTTTGGCAGGCTATAGACAAAACTTTGGCAGTTTATAGGCAAAAAAACCCCCAAACCAAACAAAAAAAAAACAAAAAACAAAAAAAACAAAAAGAAAAAACCTTGGATTCAATTCATCCACGCTATGAAAACTTTACTGTCAGTTGACAAAGCCAGCCAATAAATTCCTGTACTCCTTATGCATTATGTTTCTAAGTGCCCTCCCCACACAGCCATAGTATATGGAAGCCTACGCAACAGCTCTGTATAGATCCATTTTTAGTCTGGTTCCTATAGGGAAGAAGTGAAGAGAGGGCAATTGCTCTGAAGATCAAAGTGTTAAGCTTGTCTGCTGGCCTGGGGGAGGTAGATAGAATGAATTCCATACCGTCCTCCAGAGAAGATATTCTACCCACCTCTGCTCTGTCTCAGCTGCCACCTGCATCTCACTACACTGACTCTCACCACACTCTTTGAGAATGAGAAGATAAGCGTCCTCATATCACATTCTCTAGCTATAGAGAAGACAACTTCCCGGTCTTTATCTTCAAACCAGCAGCATCTCCATGTTGTTTCTTGATTAAGCATATGAGGAGTTTTAACATCTTCTTACTTTAAAAAGTTTTAATGTTACTTCTAAAAATAAAAATATCTGAGAGAAATAAGAATCTCCCAGAACCACATTCCCCCATAGCTCTGTCATACCTCCTGCTCAGATATACTTCTCAGGGCCTCTCTTCATTATGCCTTTTGGGGATATTCAGATAGACCTATCCCATTGAAGAATCAGAAATAGGTGGAGGTGACAAAGCTCTTAGAAATGCTTACATTTTTTTCTTCTTGGCAAATATCTCTGAACATTGTATCACACAAAGCTCTACTGTGGTAAATTCTTGCCTAGCTTGACAGGTATTATTGGCTGGCTGGCTTTGGAGAGAAGATCTCCTGGTCATCTCAATAGTGTATGACTAAAACATAAAGGAAGGGAAATGCTGACAGGTTTGATCAAAGACAGAGATGGTCTGCACCGGATGCAGACAATTGTCAGGACTAAAAGCTTAGGCCCAATGAATCATACTTGTTCAAAGAGATGTCATGAGGCACAGGGGCCTTGAAACTTGTTCTGCCTTGTGGCACCAGGATAAGGTGAAAAGAGAAGGTATTGAAAGGATCCTAACAAGTACCTTCTGAGCATCAGCTTCCAAAGAAACTCCTGGGTATTTTATTTTCACATAGTAAACAGCTTAGACAAATTTCCTTGACCACTGAGGTGACTGTCATTTTATAGACACAACCATAATTAGGAATGTTTGTTTTCATAGTATGTACTTCGTGATGACAACGATCAGTGTGGAGGGTCAATACTGTAAATTAACCGAGGTCAAGAGCAACTTGGCATGTGGAATGAATTATTGTTACCTATCTCCCTTTTTATGGAAGAAGGAAGTTTAGAATTTGAGGCTGAATGCAGGTTTTCCTAAGACTTTTCTTAGCCGTGGGCAGTTACCTACAGAATACGATATGTGGAACATCTCTTCATTCCACAAATATTTTTTGAGTCAGGCACTATGCTAGATGCTAGGAGAAAACAGAAGAAGCAAGTGCCTGCCCTCACAGAGTATATAGACCAACAGGAGAGAGGCACATCAAATACTTCTTGGTCTGGAACCCCAGACCTCCCATGGACCCCCACCAGCTTCAGTAAGTACTTTGGTTTCTCAGCTCTTCATCAAGAGTCCTCAAAGTCTGGCCCATGGACTTGCTAAACCGTTGTCTCCTAGGGAACTTGTTTACAGTGCATATTTCTGGGACTCACCCCAGTCCTACAGAATAAAAATCTTTGCCCTTTTAACAAATGTCCCCAAATTTTTCTGATGCCATAAATTCTCTCTGCACATTTTAACTGTGATAAGGCTTTACAGTGTTTGTGAAAGAGGGAACACATGAGCAAGAACGTTGATTTGTGGTGGAGTGAGGACTGGATTTGTGGCTTTCAGACAGGACTTCAAATGTCAGTTTCTTCAGTTGCTTCTTTGCTTTTGAGTCTCAGTTACTTCATCCCCAGTCCATTGAAGGATTATGTGTGATAGTGCCAAGTCTGGTCTGCGATCACTTCTTTTGGCTTCTTTATCTAATTAGTAATAAGTTACTCATAAACAATGTTAAAACACAAGCCATGGACAGGGAGAAGATATTTGCAATATTTGTATATAAGGCATAAATTATTATTTATATATAAATATTTATTTATATATAAGAATTCCTACAAATCAGTAGACTAAAGACAATCACAAAGAAAAACAGGCAAAGGGTGTGAATATGCAATTCACAGAGAGGAAAACTGAATCAGAAAAAACTCAATCCATCACAAGGAAATATTAATTACAACTATCGCCTAGTCTAACGTTAGCAAAAATTAAGATCTGACAGCATCAGGAGTTGTCACCATTTGGGTGAGATGGTACTTTACTGCGTTGGTCTTGGGAATATAACTTGATTGACACAACATCTAGTAAAATTCAAGATGCTGTACCTAGGTCTCAAACATTCCACGCTATGTATATATCCAACAAAAACTCTTGTGTACAGAGTCATGTAATAGGACGAGTATTTCAGCCTTGCTTGTAAGAGTAAAGAAATGGGAAACAATCTAAATGTCCATTTAAAGAGGTATAGGTAAGTAAAATGAGCATGTAAAAGTGATCATCTAAATCAACTGATTAGATCTCAAGAATTTTATGTGGGGTGAAAAGAACCAAATACTCAGCATGAATCATTTATATAAACAAAATATATTTCCACTGGTAACAAACACAAAGGACAAAAATAAATTATATGTTGTTCTATAATGCATGTTTATGTTGGTAAAAGTTTTTTAAATGAAATAAAAGAAATCAAAATTTGCATTTGTTGCCGAAGAAGAAAAATAAGAAAGGGATAGGTGGCATCAAAAGACGTTTGATTTTATCTGTCATTTAACTACATAATAGCAAAATATTAAAACCTGGAAGAGATACAACCAAACATTAACAGTTGCTAAATCTGGATCATAGGGCTGTGAGCATTTGTGGTTATGTTATTCTATGTAGTTTTCCACAACATTAATGTTTTAGAAAATTAAAAAAGGAAACCGATTACTCTTCGTTTTCTCATAGCTGGAGAAACTATTTGGGTAGACAAGAGGTTGTTGCTAACCTGGAATGCAGTGAAGGGTCCTGGTATACCTACTGGCTGGGGATCTAGGGTTTGTTGGGGAGTGTTAGAGGTCCCCAGAAGACTTCCAGGACTTCTTGAGGGAAGCCCCAAGAATGTGAACCATGTTTGTAGTATATTTGTATTTGTTTTTAATGCTTTCAGCTACTATTTATGTAGACAGTGAAATTATCACTCAGAGACTCAGAGAATAAATAGCTCTTTCTTCTCTTCCATGTCCCCACTTCTCACTGCGCCCCCCTGCCACCTGCGGTTTGACAGCTGCACTTGACTGCCTCACAATTGGCCGGTCCTCTCCATTTCTATTTCATCTTCCTGTCTAGTAGGTGGTTGCTGTGGGAGTATGAAGGAGACAAGGAAAGTAGAGAAGAGGGAGAATGTAATTGACTCTGGATAAATGAAGAACATCTCTTGGCTTATCATCCAAAGGGTCAAGTTTCATGTCTGACCCACACATGATTTTAGAGATGAGGCTATTGGGGATTCTAACTTCCAGGCTCCTCAGAGTTTTCATGCAGCCTGTCTTCCAGAAATGTGACACACACACACACGCGCGCACACACACACACACACACACACACACACACCACATACTTCCACATTTTAGTAAAACCTACGGCTTCTTTGGGCAGCATCTACACCCATGAATAAAAACCAGTGTTCAAGAAACTGGAAAATAAGGCATCACATTTATTTTAACATGCTTCCCCATGTATGCATTTAACTTTCAAGCTCCAAATGATACAAGTCAAAGAAAAAGAGGGCTTGTTTTTCTTTGCAATAGTGTGTTATCTTTGGGCTTTGATATACTATAATCTAGGTTTTTTTCTTCGTGGAAAGAAATTAAACGTTGTTGATTCTGTCCACCTAGAACAGAGCTGTCTTGGTGTCATATAAAGCAGTGGTTTCCAAAAAGTGTGGTCCCAATACCAGCAGCATCAGCATCACTTGGAAACTTGTTAGAAATGCACATTCTTGAACCCTCTCCAGAACTGGGTAAAGGCCCTGGACAATCTGTGTTTTAACAAGCCCTCCAGTTAATTCTGCTGCACAGTCAAGTCTGACAGCCTGTGTTGCAAAGAAACAGCACTGAACCAAGCATCTGGAGATGAGAGTTCAGATCTCAGTTCCTTTACCTTCTGTGCCACCTTGAGCAAATAACTCATTAAGATCAAGTGGTTTTTTTTTAATACATATAGTGTAAACAGCAACTATCTAATGAATGAGTAATGTCTGAAAGTTCTCTGAAAACTGAAGGATCGTATAATTTAAGTTGTTATTATTGCTGTTATCTCATTCAGGGAGTGGTTTTGTTTGGTAAATTGGATGTTCTGATTTAAGAATCTCTTCTGCTTCTCTTGGAAGCTGCTTATTACTATCCATAAAGAATTGCCAGATTTAGCAAATAAAGATCCAGGGCACACAGTTAAATTTGAATTTCTAATAAACCACAAGTATTGTTTTTGAAGATTTGTTTATTTATTTGAGAGAGAGATAATGAGAGAGTGGGGGAAGGGGCAGAGGGAGACAATTGCAAGCAGACACCCACTGAGCGTGGAGCCCGACGTGGGGCTTGATCTTGTGAGCCATGAGATCAGGACCTGAGCCGAAACTGAGTTGGACGTTAACTTACCAAGCCACCCAGGTGCCCCCACAAGTGTATAGAGGTCCCCAGAAGACTTCCAGGACTCACTCGTGGAGGGAAGCCCCAAGAATGTGAACCATGTTTGTAGTATATTTGTATTTGTTTTTAATGGTTTCAGCTACTATTTATGTAGACAGTGAAATTATCATTCAGAGACTCAGAGAATAAATAGCTCTTTCTTCTCTTCCATGTCCCCACTTCTCACTGCACCCATTTTTTAATATAGGTGTATCCCAAATATTGAATGGACATATTTACATTGAAAAGTAATTCATTGTTTTTAAAAAGTCCTATATTTAAAAATTTAATCTGGTGTCCTGTTTTTACTGTAGCAACACCATGTCTATTGGGTCTTTTTTTAAGATTGGGGCCAGGTCTTATTGATTTCAAAATGTTCATGGATAAGAAGGAATGCTTTAAGCTTCAAGTAAAAGAAACTCTCGGTGTTTTTAACAAAAGGAGTTTATTTTTCTTATATAGGAGGTAGTCTTAGAAAGAGATAATCCTAGGAAAGTTTCAGTGGCTCAGAGACATCAAGGATCGGCTTCTGGGTTCCTGTGATTCTCTTGGTCTTTCCCTCATCATCACAAAATGGCTGCCAAAGCTCTAAGTATCATATCCTCACAGAGCTTTCTTGTCAGACAACTTCATAGTATCAGGAAGAGGAATGTTTTTTTCAGAATCTTCTGGAAAACTGAAAAATTATCTAGCTTTCCCACTCTCTAGAGTGGAGGGATGAACTGGGGAAGCATTTAGGGTGGCTAAGTCAAAGTATCTGCCAGTGTTGAGCAAATATTTATTGAGTGCCTACTATATACCAATCCTTATGTCTCATGTTAGAGACACAGAATATGTAAGACAAAGTTCCTGCCCTCCAGGAGCTTACACTGTATTCAGGAAGGTAGAGATAACTCACAAGAATTTATACTATTAGCTGTGTGCTTTGTTAGAGATGTGTGCTAGGTGTAATGAGAGCTCATAGGGGCCACCTCTCTCAAGCTGGAGTTGAGAAAGGGCCTCCTGAAGAGATGCTACTTAGCAGCTAGTAGATGCTTGGGATTGCCTGAGGATTAAATCAGTGCATGTATACACAAATCTTTATTGTAGTTTCTGCACACAATAAGGGTACAATAAATGTAGTTCTTACAATGATTACTATTGTAGTGGGGGTCAGTGGTTTGCCTGTCACATGGATGCCCATCTTTTATTGGCTGATCTAAATTAGGTGGTATGAACTGCCTTAACTTACACAAGGAGTGGTGAAAGTAAGCAGAAACCGAGCAGATGGCAGAACCAGGGATTGGATTAGAGCCCGCCCTAAAAGTCTCATTGAACTTAATCAGCTCTTTAAAGGCCCTGTCTTCAAATACAGTCATATTCTGAGGTATGGGGGGGCTACGACTTCAACATATGAATTTGGGGGCGAGGGGACACAATTTAGCATGTAACAGTCGGTAACCAACTGTACCTGGCACATTGCCAGTAACAAATTTCTTTCTGCCTATCCCTGAGCCTTTGCTTGTTCCCCCTGATCCAGAACGACTTCTCTCCAGATACCCAAAGATGCTCACTTTCCAAAACAAATCCTAAGTTCTCCCTTCCACATATCCTATTCCTGCACCTTTCCTCATATTCCCAGCCCACTTTGATTGAATTCTGCCTCAATTCATATGCCTGCATCTTCACTGTTGAAGATTTTTCAGCCTGGGAATAACTTGATTAGAGCTGAAGATATATTATAGACAAGTCATGACATCACACAGTGTGAATTCTTATTTAGACAAAACCTGGTTTTAATGAACTTTGGCTGAAACTGGGAAAGAGTCATCATGCGGAGATAGGAATGTGATCTGAATTGAAACCTTTCCTAAAATCTGCAGGTGAGTTCATCATTGTCACATGTTAAAGTGGGGACTTGAGAGGATTTGGGGTTCAATCTGGGATCTTTTAAGGGGACTTTAGAATAAGAAACTGGAATATGAGTGTTTAGTTACAAAAGGGAAATTGGTTGGGCACAATTCAATTTTATATACATTGAATTTCCGGTGAGGAGATTCTCCACAGAATTATAGTCTCATGCTATATGCTTTCTCCTTGGTACCTATTATCCTTATTATAATGTGTTAGTATGGAGATGGGAGAATGGCAGTTTCAAGATTAAGAAACTAAGCTCACAGACTTTAATAGCAGCAACCATGTTTCAGCTTTATTTTGAAATGTGCAATTAACTCCCTAGTCCTCTATAAAAAGAGTGTATTTCTTAGAGGAGGATCTAGAGTCACTTATTGATAAGATCCTCCTAGATATGGAATTCTTATTTGTCATAGCTACGCTTGGTGACTCTTTAAAATGAACTATTTCAAGGTTATTTTGAATCTGGAATTTTTAAAAAAGGAACTGTTACTACGTGGGCCTGCTTAAGGCACTGTGCTTTCAAGTTTGCTTCCCTGTCAGTGCAAAGATCTTTTTATCTCTGATCAGTGATTGGCTTCAAAGAAAAGGACACGTTTGCACATCTTGCTTCTCCACCAGTTCCTTTCTTTGCAGCTTTTATTGAAAGGAAGCCAGTGCATATCTACACATGTGACATGCACACAACACAGCAGGTGTCCTGGGCCAGAACCTTCCAAAGGTCAGCCCCCCAGTGATGTGACGAGCCATGAAAATGGTCTTTCAAGTCAACAGCACTTTGTTGTCAGGCTTATAAGGAAAATACAGTGTCAGAAGTTTGACGTTGTGTTTAAATGAGCCTCTGTTTTTCACATGTGCATCCACTGTGCTTTCTTATTTAAAATCAGCAGAGTTCTACCAACTTTGACCCATTGTGGTAAGTTCTAAATTACTGATAATAAATAAAGTGAAATAGGAACAAGAAGGAAGGCACCATTAGCTCTGTCTGACAAGGGGAGAATCATAGATGAGTTGAGCCAGAAGGAAGCCATGAAAATGAATTTTGCCAGATTGGAGAGTACGGAATTCTGGGCAAAGGCAACTTCATGAAGGAGTGAAAATTCAGGGTCTGGCGAAGAAATGTAGAATAGTTACGGAGAAGTCAAGGCACTGGGAGAAGGGTGGGTAGTCAAGATTTTAGGGAGAGGAGACAAATGCACATGTTAGGTCTTAAAGGGTACCAGGCTATGAAATCAGACAAAGGAACCTCAGTGGAATAACAGAGTATACAGAAGATATTGGCACTAACATTTTCCACAATTGTAGGGACCACAGAATAATAGTTGTAAAGTAGTTGGGAAGCAAGCAAAAGTATTGTATTATCAGGTTCTTAACTAAATTATCTGGACAATAAATGCATATTTAGATAGAAGTTTGTGCAGAGGTCAGTATATTCAGGGACGCCTTCCTGGAGTGGGTGGGGTTGGGTCAAGGTCTGGCAGGTGAGAGAGACTTGACGTATCATAGACGAGAAAGGAAAGTGTTCTCCCTGAGCAAATGAGTAGGATTGTGGGAGTAGAGGTGGTAGATATGAAGGACAATAAAGAAGTGATCCTAGCAATTAGGAGGGAGGTTTAAACTGTGGAGCCAATTGGTTTATTTAAGTACTTCTCAATATTGACTGCACATTGGAATCACCTAGGGAGATTTAAAAAATATTGGTGCCTGGGTCCCACACCCAGGAATTCTAACTAAATTGGTCTGGAGCGTGGCCTGGGCAACAGGAATTTTTTAAAAGCTCCCAATTGATCGATTGTAGTATACAGCCACATTTATTTATTTTTAAGATTTTATTTACTCACTTGAGAGAGAGAGAGAGAGAGCACAAACAGGGGGAGAGGCAGAGGGAGAGGGAGAAGCAGACGCCCCGCCGAGCTGGGAGCCCCACGTGGGGCTCAATCCCAGGATCCTGAGATCATGACCTGAGCTGAAAGCAGGTGCTTAACCATCTGAGCCACCCAGGTGCCCCTACAGCCACATTTATTATGGAGACCGATGCATTCTAAGCTGAGGACTTTGGATTTGGTTTCATAGGCGTTGCATGTTCTTAAGTGATGGAGAAATAGAAGTGATCTGCTAGAGGAAGCTGGGGGTTGAAAAATGGATTGGAGAGAGAGTGAAGTTCATGGAAATGAGCCCAACCAGAAATTCATAGAGAAATCAGAGAGGGAGATGAACCATGAGAGACTATGGACCCCAGGAAGCGAATTGAGGGTCTCAGAAGGGAGTGGGTAACAGGGTGATGGGTATTAAGGAGGGCATGTGTTGTTATGTGCACAGGGTGTTATATGTAACTAATGAATCATTGAACACTACATCAGAAACTAATGATGTACTATATGTTGGCTAACTGAACATAATAATAAAAAAAAGAAATTCATAGAGAAATCTTGGTGTGAATTGTCAGAGCATCAGGCTAGCCTTGTGTCCTTGAAAAAAGAAGGAAGAGGGCAGACCCCAGAGATGCATTAAAGAATCATCCCGAGAACCTGATGACAGAGACAGCAAGATTTAGCAGGATGAATGCTAATTCTGGGAGTGGATGGACCTGGGTTCAAATTGCACCTCTGCCCGATTTCCAGGATTATGACCTGGGCAGGGCCTTTAACTTCTCCTTTTGATCATCTCTCTGCTGTAGAGATAATAACCCTGACCTAGCAGAGGTGTCATGAGGAACCGTGAGATAATGTATACAAAGTACCTAGCATTGAGCCAATATTTAATAAAAGCAGTCTATGGTATCATTTCCATAGGGAATTACAAAAGCTGACTAGTTAAGAGCATCCACTTTAGAGACAGACCAGTGATCTAAACCTAGCTCAGCCCCTTGAAAATCATGTGACTTTGGATAAGGGACAAAATCTTTCCAAACAGATTTTCCCATCTGTAAAATCAGTACTTCTCTTTTATGGTCTAGTAATATTCCACTGAACAAATATACCACATTTTATTTATCCATTCTTCAGCTGATGGACATTTGGGTTGTTTTTACTTTTTGGCTATTATGAGTAATGCTGCTATGAACATTTGTTTACATGTTTTTTTAATGGATATATGTTTTCATTTCTCTTGAGTATATACCCAGGAACGGAGTTGCTAACTCATCTGGTGACTCTGTGTTTAACAATTTGTTTTCCGCAGCATCTGTACGATTTTACATTCTTACTGTCAGTATATAAGGGACCCAATATCTCTACTTCCTTGCCAATGTTTGTTATTTTTTGTGTTTTTTATTATGGTCATTTTAGTGGGTGTGAGGTAGTATCTTATTATGGTTTTGATTTGCACTTTTCTAATAGCTAATTATGTTGAGCATTTTTTCCACATTTTTCATATTCTTTTTTTATGTTTAGTTAGCCAACATATAGTATATCATTAGTTTTTGATGTAGTGATCAACAATTCATTAGTTGCGTATAACACCCAGTGCTCATCACAACATGTGCCCTCCTTAATACCCATTACCCGTGAAAGATGTGGTTCATATATACAATGGAATATTACTCAGCCATCAGAAAAGATGAATACCTAGCATTTGCATCGACATGGAAGGAACTGGAGGGGATTATGCTAAGTGAAATAAATCAAGCAGAGAAAGACAGTTATCATACGGTTTCACTCATATGTGGAACATTTTTTCATATTCTTATTGGCTATTTGTAAATCTTTGGGGAATTTTTTAAAAATTCTATGCCATTTTTAAATTGGGTTATTTGTCTTTTTATTATTGAGTTACAAGAGTTCTTTATAGATTCTGGATGCAAATCTCTTATCAGATATGTAATTAGCAATTATTTTCTTCCATTCTGCAGGTCATCTTTTCACTTTCTTGATGGTGTTCTTTGAAGCACAAAAGTTTTTAATTTTGACGAAGTTCGATGTACCTGTTTTTTCTTTAGTTCCTCATGTTTTTGGTGTTGTATTTGAGAAGATTCTGCTCATCTCAAGGTCATGAAGATTAACTCCTATGCTTACTTCTAGGAGTTTTATAGTTTTAGTTCTTACATTTGGGTGTGTGAACCCTTTTGAGTTAGTTTTTGTCTATGGTGTGAGGAAGAAGTCTAAGTTCATTCTTTTGCAAATGTGTATGTACCATTTGTTGAAAGACCATTCTTTCTCCATTGAATTGTTTTGACACCCATTCTAATAATGTATATGTCTAACCATATGCTGCCTTATCTTTTCAATGAGAAATCATCCAAGTTTAGGAAATCTTATAGGACACACTGTTACTATTCTTTATTAGACTTATTTCATGTCATTGAAACATTTTAAATTATCTACCATTGCCTTTTATTTTTTAAAATTGTTTTCAAGATTTATTCATTTGAGAGAGGGAGAGAAAGAGAGAGAGTGGGGGTGGGCAGAGGGAGAGGGAGTGAGAATCTTAAGCAGACACCATGCTGAGCATGGGAGCCCAATATGGGGTTTGATCTCACAACCCTGAGATCACAACTGAGCTGAAACCAGGAGCCCAATGCTTAACCAACTGCACCACCCAGGTGCCCCTATATCATTGCCTTTTAAAAAATTGATTTGATGGGCGCCTGGGTGGCTCAGTTGGTTAAGCGACTGCCTTCGGCTCAGGTCATGATCCTGGAGTCCTTGGATCGAGTCCCGCATCGGGCTCCCTGCTCAGCAGGGAGTCTGCTTCTCCCTCTGACCCTTACCCCCCTCATGTGCTTTCTCTCTCTCTCATTCTCTCTCTCTCAAATAAATAAATAAAATCTTAAAAAAATTGATTTGGTTTAGACTTTATTCTTTATTTCACATTAAAAAATTGGTGGTGAGAAAATTATTTTTTTTCACTTTTCCAAAAGAAAGAAAGAAGGAAAGAAAGAAAAGAAGAGAAGAGAAAAGAAAAGAAAAAAGAAAAAAGAAACCATGCACCCTTGGCTTGAGGCTGCAGCTGTGGTACACACACTGTTCACTGTTACACATTTTCCCAAACATCTCTCCCTCTCGGCATACTTTCCCTTAATGCATAACCCGGCGGGACCAACAATAGGTTTCGTGGTTGGATAACCATGCTTAATTCTTTCTTTATGTTCATCACTGTGGATTTTCAGTACAACTCTAACAGTCTTGTTTGTCTACCCCAAATATCTCAAAAATCCTTTTGAAAATGTGCATTGTTTCTCTGCCCTGAAGGTAAAACACCACAACCTTGTTTAATAGTAAATCTCATGTGACTAGTAGTTTAGGAACAGAAAGATTGATTGTCCTCCCTCTGGGTCTCGTCCTCATTTGTTCAGCCAAAGGATGAGGAGCAGAGCTAAAAAAGAGCCAGCAGGCTGGACAGCCAGTGCTACTTTCTGTTGAAGGGTAAAGCAGCATATGGGGCTGCCTTTCTTGGGACGTTCTGCCTGCAGAGCCCGTGAGAGGCAGACAGTGGGCATCAGGCCTTGGAGCAGAGTTAATCCGTATTCCCAAGGGCGCAATTGATTTCTAAGTCTTCAAGCTGCCCCAGTTGTGATCTTGGGACACCAGACTAACAGAGCAGAGGATAATTTGAGCCCAAAAAGGACAGTAGAACGTGATTCTGGAATGGAATTTGCTATCTTTTAATCCGTCCTCCGGCCTGGACTCTCAGTGATTATCTCCTAATGACATATGCTATGGTATTTTGTGTTATCTTTATAGAGACAAGCAAGGTGGACATATGGGGAAATGGGAGTTTCAGTGCATCCAGTAATAGCACTGAAAAGACCAATAAAATCTGATCAGCCTTGATCACTTCACTTTTGTGAAGTGATCTAAGGAATTAATGCTAAATTTTGTTTTCTCTAAAATTAATGCCTGGATAATTCTTTAAAATAGCTCAAGATGGGCGCCTGGGTGGCTCAGTTGGTTGAGCGACTGCCTTCGGCTCAGGTCATGATCCTGGAGTCCCGGGATCGAGTCCCACATCGGGCTCCCTGCTCAGCGGGGAGTCTGCTTCTCCCTCTGACCCTCTTCCCTCTCGTGCTCTCTATCTCTCATTCTCTCTCTCTTAAATAAATAAATAAAATCTTTTTAAAAAATTAAAATAAAATAGCCCAAGAAATTAATTTGTTGACAAAGTTCTGAAAGACAGCTGTAATTGTGCCATTCATATAATTTGTGCCAATTTCTGCTTTGTTTTCTGTGGGTGCTTGCCAGAGATAGAATGAGCCTATTCCACACAAGAAATAGGAACTAACTTACTATCCCTACTGGAGTATTTCTTCTTTGTGGGTAAATATAGGATAGAAAGGCACAAGTTATGTGAATGTCACTTATTTAAATTGGATTTCCCTCTGGAGAACTCTGTTTTTATCAGTGTAGCTTGTAACATGGATATATTTTGAAGCACTTACCTTCACTAGAGCCTATTACTTTGAAGTTCTAAATCCTTATCTAAACATTTTCTAGGCTAAGTTTCTAATCTTTCTTGACTAAGGAATGATTTCAAATTCAAAATACCCATGGTTAAAAAGCTGGTTCTCAGTGGTGGACAGTCTAACCTGGAGGGTGTTTAGAAAAAGTGTGGTTGTCACAGAGAATGGGGGACTACTGGACACAGTGGGTGGAGCAAGAGATGCTACAGGTTTTGCAATGGGAGGGACAGTCCCGCACAACAAAGAATTTTCCCACCTAGAATTGTGAACAGAGAACCCTGCACTGAGAAAATCATCCATTCACCTGCTCCTGACTCTTGTCCCTGTGCTTTTGAGTGGACTGACATATATTTATCTATGCATCCGAGGCCCAATGACCAGAAAGAGCAGTCACATGATGGTCTGAGGCGGTTACAGCATCACCTAGGTCTGTGGTGCTCACTTTCCTTACTTCTTCTCCGGTGATCTGAACTCAGCTGAACTACTCCCAGGTACCATCTTCCCCGCCTGCCCCCCGACAGCCTCATTCCTGCCATGTGAATCTTATATGTTCATCTTGGTGTTCTTATTAATACTAATAATGACTAACAGACTGAATGCTTACTTTATAGCAGGGAAGGTATAAGGAGATTTTCATATATTATTTTGTCACCATGATAATTCCCAGAGGCGGACATTATACTATCTTTCACAAAAATGAAACTGATACTTTGAGGGGTTAAATAACTTCCTTCAAGTTGTGTGGAGGAAACAGAGAGCTTGTGGAGCTGGAATTTCATCCCAGGTCTGTCCACGTACAAACCCCTTTACTTGGATTCACTACATTGCCTCCCAGCCTTTGTCTCTTGGCTAATGGACTCTGCATTGGTTCTCCTGCCAGCTTGTTAACCATATATGCTAGAACCCCTGCTAGAACCTCCTCCTTTCTTCATCCTCACCCTAGCCTCCATTGCCTGGCCGATTTCTACCTAGATGTCAATCTCATTTCCTTGGGGAAACTTTTGGTGACTCCCCCACTTCGGAGGCAGGGACCTCCTTTTTGTGTGCCCTCAATTTCCCCAATCATGGGCAATAATGGCATTAAGTACAGTTCACGTGTCTATACCCCTTACTAGACACTAAAGGATCGTGGCTTGTTTATCACTCTCTTTCTGATGCCTAGGTGAGGGCCTGGCACAGATCAGGTACTACACAGATGTTTGTAGATGTGGAGAGGGTGGCCTGGGCTCACCCTTCTGGCTCTTGCCATTCCAAGAGTGGCTCAGGTAGATACCTCTCCCTAGGTCCAGCCTTCTGGTCACAACCAGACTTCGTGATTGGAACCCTCTGCTAGGCCAGCTCTAAGTGGGGGACATGAACAGAGCTTGGGTGGGGAGACCCACAGTGATGGAGTATGGTGGTAGGGATTTTCATGACACAGCTGACAGGGAATTTGTGGTCCTGCAGCAGGATCTATAGGACAAGTGGGACAAACTACCATAATGTAGATTTCTTGGGCCACATAAGGAATTAGAAAGCGCTTCCTGATCTGCTAATTTCCTCTGACCTCAGTGCAATTAAACTAGAAGGGGGGTCCCCATCCCCAAACCCTCCAAGTGACTCGATAGGAAAAAAGTTGTGGGTTTCCTGAGAAGAACATTGGAGAAGAAATATTTCTTTAGTAGTGCTTTTGGCACTTAACATTAAAGAAAACTAGTTTGTTACATAGTCAACAACCAGGCATTTTTTTATAAGATTATATAGATTCTCAATATAATTATGACACTGTGATGGTATCTACTATGTGCCACTGGCATTAAACGTGTGGATGTATGGGTTCAAATATTTGTCTGTTTATTTATTTTTCTCTCTAATATTTACCATACTTCTAAGACTTGGGTATTATTTTCCCTACTTTACACATGGGAAACAAACATGTAACTTGCCCAAGGTCGTGCACGTTATAAATGACAGAGAGAGAATTTGAACTCAGGTCTGTCTGAATCCACAGTCTGATGAGCTGCTGGTTACCTCATGCTAAAGCATCACTGCCGTTCCTCTCCACAGTCCTGCCACTTCCTCATTCTTACAGAGACAGTGTTCTCTGTCACCTGGGATGAGCTACGTGGCCCAAGAAAGCATGACGAAACGAAGACTCAGGCATGACAGGAGTGGGTGTATGCTGAGGAGAACACTTGGCCTTTCTTTGCCAAAAAGTGGGTTAAGACCTCTGCCAAGTTTCATGTATAAGGGATCTGTGATATGATGGGAAGCCTTTCTTTTCCACTAGGACTGCTCGTCATCAAGCAGAAATGACTGAAAATGCCCTGGGTCTAAGAATTTACCTTTGTTTATTCTTATCCAAATTTTGTTTCTTAAACCCAGAAAAATATTCAGTCTGACTCAACCAGGAAACCTGTACTCATAAATAGATCCTCCTGAACATAATCAAAATGATAATTTCCTCCTCTGGGCTAGACCAACCCTGGTCGCCTGACTGCAATTATCGTCTATCTGCCAGTCTACTGTGCCATTTCATTTTGTCAATCCATACTCATTTCCAGGCAGCTCAAAGAGCTGTTTTTTTTTTTTTCCCTACAGCTCAAATCCTCCCAGTCTCCAGGGGCAAGCGTGACTGCTGTAAGTCAAATTGAATTTGCAATTCCCAGGGTAGCCTTTATCACTGTTGTGCAAACACCGTCCTCCTAAAAACCTGTCTGAGGAGCAGCATTTGATACCCCTGTGTCTCCTGACTCCATGAGGTCAGAGTTGAAAATCTCACTTTCCTCCACACATATTCCTGTCAGGCCAGCATAGATATGTCCTCATAATATTATGAAATGGCTGTTCTCTTCTGAAGTGTCCCCCACATATGTGGCTCCATTAACAGGGTGGGTCATTACTAAATAAAGGAAATGAGTGGGTGGGGGGGTTGTAAGTGTTCCCAGGCAGTTAAATATTTTAAGTGTGGATATGTGTGCCCATTTATGACAAGGCCACTTCCTGTCCTGAATCCTCTCTGCAAACGTAGGACAATGTCATGCGATATATGCCATAGATAATTACACAGCGTGCTGCAGAGACATCTTTAGAGGTTGTCATCAGGAGGACTTTTGATGATAGGCAGGTGAGGACTCTATTTCCATTGTCCGGAGAGAGAAGCTGATGACAGTGAGATTTCGGCATTGTAGCCTGTGTCTGTCAGCACGATGTAATCAGCTTCTGATAATTTAGAGGCAGTTTTTCTGCTCAGTGAATGATTTAGGGCCTTTTATTCTGTGATTGCCAGGGCTTCTCTCACAAAAAGGGCACAGGGAGGGGAAACGAGATGAAACTCAAACACGTCCATTTTTCCAACTCATTGGCAGCTTTGCTGAAGGACGTCCTGTCGGCTGGGGAGAATAACACCAATAGCTGGGATGCCTGCGATGGTTTTTGGAGGAAAGTATATTTAATGGATCTGTATCACTCTCTTCCTAAGAACTGACACAGATGAAATTAAAAAAATAAAAATCAGGAAGTGGAACTCCCATGTCTGTGCCCCAACTATAAGGTGCAAAAAGAGAATGTCCAGGTCACTATGGTTGAAGATCTCATCCAGCTTTGGGTACCAGAGCCCCCACCTGTTTCTTGAAACTGTCAGCTGTCTCTCTCCTGTTTCCTTAGTCTGCACTCTTTATGCTTCTGTCCTCTCTGTTGGCAAATCCTCAGCCTCCTTTGCTAATTCCTAGGTTTTCCACTCAGCTCTGTGATGGGGCGACTATGTTCGAATCTACAGTCACCCTCTTCTCTGCTGCACTCTCTTCCCCAGACTGGTTCCATCCACTCCTATGGCCCCACTCACACTTGGATCTTTTAGGGCCAGCACTAAGCATCTCACTGCCTGCTGGGTATCAACATAGAGTACAGCAGGCATGTCAAAAATCAAATAAAATTATGCTTCCCTTCCATTCCCAGCACCTGCCAGGCCCCCAATTCTCACAATTGCTTATCATCACTAAAAATGTCCATTTATTGTTGCTACAGCAAAAATTGCTTCACATTCTTTGAAAGAAAATCAGAAGACTCAGTTACAATGGAAAATACGTATACCCTTTAACCCAGCAACCCCACTTTGGGTTCCATCTTATTGAAATCATAGTACATCTCATATTATATAAGAGTACATCTGTAAGGATGTTTATTTTTTGTAGTGGTGGGAACTTGGCAATCACCTGAATGTCCATTAGGGGAGAATAGATGACAATAAATTATAGCTATTATGCAGCTATTTGGTGTGAAACGTAGTCCATGTATTCTGAAGTCAAAGAGCAACTTGCAAAGTAATATATATATATAATATTATTTGATTATTTTATGAACAAAATGAAAATTAAAAAAAAAACCCTATATATGTCTATGTGTTTGTGTGCTTGAATGGACATGAGGAAAAAAGTGGAAGGATATTCAGCAGACTATTAGTATTGTATCCCTGGGTGGGGCAGTGGCCAGGAGGAGTATGTACATGTTTCTTTTGTAATATTTGAAAAAAATATTTTAGTTGTTCATCCTCCCATATTTCTTGCTAGTCATTCAAATAAGAATCTTATCATTCATTTTAGGCACCTCCTTCTCCCTTCCTCTTTCTAAGGATTTATTGTTTTTATGTTTGTGTCCTCCACTAGACTATAAAATCATTGTCATCAAGGATCTTCTGCATAATACCTTGCATATATTTCTCAATATAAGATTATTGACTTAAAATTAAGATTTTAGTGTGTCTTTGCTCCATAGTTCATATATACGTGTATGTGTGTGTGTGTGTGTGTATGCTTCATTTCTAATTCAGAGGGATGCTGATGGTTTTACCGAAACCCTCAAATACATATTACCTTCCCCGACCCTGCTTTGGAAAAATGCCCTTGGAGTATAAAGTATTACATCATATACTTTTCCATCCCAGGTTTACTTATTTAGTCTTCTCTTATACATAGTTTTACTTACCTCTGCATCCTGCTTTCAGTATCATTTAGAGTCCTCTGAACACGAGGCAGGTAAACAGGAGATAAACAACCCCCTGCAGAACCTTGTACATATTTGCACTGAAAACAGCAAATGGTAGCACATGTGTCAAACATAGTGATGAAGAATTTGGTCAAACATCTAGGTGTCTCATGATATCAAATGTTTGGCAACATGAAACCACAACATTCAGGCATTTAAAAGCAATTCTTTTTTTTTAATTTTATTTTATTATGTTATGTTAATCACCATACATTACATCATTAGTTTTTGATGTAGTGTTCCATGATTCGTTGTTTGCGTATAACACCCAGTGCTCCATGCAGTACGTGCCCTCCTTAATACCCATCACCAGGCTAACCCATCCCCCCACCCCCCTCCCCTCTAGAACCCCCAGTTTGTTTCTCAGAGTCCATAGTCTCTCATGGTTCATCTCCCCCTCCAATTTCCCCCCCTTCATTTCTCCCTTCTTACTATCTTCTTCTTTTTTAACATATAATGTATTATTTGTTTCAGAGGTACAGGTCTGTGATTCAACAGTCTTACATAATTCACAGTGCTCACCATACCACATATCCTCCCCCATGTCTGTCACCCAGCCACCCATCCCTCCCACCTCCCACCACTAAAAGCCAATTCTTAAAGCCTAATCTCTATACTCAAGATTAGGTAGGGGACATTTTGCTGCACCTAAGGGAACCTTTCAGCACACCCATGACCTTTGTACGCCCATATCCAAACACATACACACACACACTCATGGCATTGAACTTTACCTGAATCCCAACTTGCTGAATCATTATTTCACTGGCTTTGCTCCAATGGTTTTCCAGGACTGATGGTTAATGTCTGAGTTGCCTGAAAGGGGAGTGGTAAATGTTCAGTCAGATCTGATGAGTGAATTCCTCTACTGACCTTTCTACCAGTTCTGCATGCACTGTTCCAGCCTGCATTCCATAGCCTTGAACAAATTCTGATGCAAAGACCTGCAATGGATCATCCTCACAGTTTGTGGGATTGCAACAGCACATTGAATGACCAGGCATGATGCCATTTTGATGCAAATAAACAAGAACACAGGATCTCTGAAAGCAGATTGAGTTAAATCATCAGCATGCTATTTATATCCCTAACACTTTTCAGGCCAAGAGTTCAGCATAATAGCAGATATTAATCACAATGCTCCTTTGTTCCTGGAAGTTGCCATATATCACTATTGCCATTTTACCAATAGGGGAAGTGGTGACACTGTGATTTATTCACAGATGTACTGCTCATAGGAGACAGAATTTGACATTCCATTAAAGAATGTAAACTCTACAAATAGTGAGACCCAAGTATTTAAAAATAATCGACATGAAACAAATTGAGGTTCCTAAAGAATGCCACCCTTTGTGATGATATCTACATATAGTTATATTAATAGGTTCTAGGCTGAACATAGCCAATAGATAGAATCTCATGCAGGAGTTATGTTTCTCGAGCCCTTATGTCTGTATGTTCTGCATATTTTAAGGGTTGATACCAGGCTAGTAGCTATTAAGGGGCTGTATTTTCCTCTATTGGAAGTGAATTCTGAATATGGCCTCCTCACTCCAATCACTTGACTATTCTGATTGGAGTCAACTCTTTGGAAAGATATTCTTATACATCTTGGCATGTATGTATCTGCAACCCCCCTCCCCAAATAAATAGGAAATACTACTGCAAGCAGAAAAATGTCCTCTGAATGAGTATAATCACCTAGCATCAGAAGTTAGTGGGAGCTTTGCCCAGGGAGAGGAATTTGAAATCAGCCCATAAAAATAAATGAATCTGTTTCCATAGTGACGGGAATCTTTCTCTCCATAGTTTTTATCTTGTGTTCCTCCACAGATCCCTTAGGCAGAATAACAATAAATTCGAAGAAAACATTTTATTATCTTAATGGATTCTTAATTTAAAGCCAAAAGCCTTTAAATTATCTTCTTGAGGATACCATTGACCATAACTTTTGGAATTGAATACCTAAACAGAGTTGTGGGAGGACTATTACCTCCCAGAACCCAGCCAAGTGGGAGAAGCAGAGTGGGGAAGACCTAGTGGGTTATACATGCATTTTGTATGCAGCCTTCCTGATGGGTAACACACCTGTCATGTTTAATATTTCATTGGTGAAGGAAATGTGCATCTGTCTGTGTTCATCTGCCGAATGAAATTTTGCACTGATGAAGCCTGCATGTGGTGAACACGACAGGGCTTCCTCATTATGCCCCAAAATCATATTCCACAGCAACCCGGAGGAATCCGTGCTATGAACAAAGTCTGAGTCCCTGCTCTTTGCCCACCAGCCAGCTCCAGGGGGCCTTTACCTTTGTCTCTGCAGCTGTGACTGGGCCTGCCTCTGCCAGTCACACTGATGAGGCTGAGGGAGGCCCAGCTGCTGTTGTGAGAAACGTAGTGGCAGAGACGAAGGAGCCAGCAGAGCAAATTCCTGGGCAGAAATGTCCTAGGGTGCAGGTGAGAAACTGGGGACCTCCCCAGGAAGGCAGAGCAAGTAGAAATATCCTGGTATAAACATGGCAAACTCATTATATTAGTGGTTCGTGTGTGGAATGATGCAAACAAAATCCATGAATGGAAATTATTTCAGCATTGTCAAAAAACCAGATGTGAAAGGCCTGAGTAAATACCCTTGATTTTCTGAAGTTATCTCAATAGAAAAAAAGTCTTGACTCCCTTCCTCAATGAGGGTGGACATATGCCCAATTTTCTTGGATGGTTTTGGTTTTATGCCTGTTGTCCCAAGATAACTATTAATGCCACCCCTTTCCATTCTCAAAAATATCTCAAAAGTTAGAACAATAAATGCTAAGGTCACCCTACTTATAGTCAACAAATTTAAGTTCAGTCTTCCACTACTGACATTTTCTCTATCTCTTCCCATAAATATTACATGCTGTTTCTAGATAGATTTTTACAACTTTCCCATAATGTAGCAACTGCCAGGTGTAGGCTCTTTCAAGATAAGTGGAGCCATGAAGACATTTTTCTCAGGTTGAAAATTGGAGAAGGAAAGAGTTGCTTCTTTCTTATATTGTAATACTTGAGTTGTGTAATAATAACCCATTAATTAGTTTTCCACTCTGGATGCAAGTTTCTTGAACAAAGAGAAAATATTACTTACCCTTCTATTGCCATGGACAATTTATAGGTATTTAGTACATGTGTGTAGGTGTGATCATAAAGGAAAGAACATAGCAATAGTAAGGGGACAGTTTATTTGGACCTAATACCAAATAAACTTTGGAAGGGAGAGGTTGGGAACTAATACGTGACAGTGGGATAGATAAGGCAGAAAAAAAGAAGGAATTTTGAAGACTATCATTTTCTTTCTCCTCATCTGTTAATTTTTTTCCTAATTACAAAATATTACATGTTCATGTTCATTTATGAAATATAGAGAAATAGGCAAAAATAAAAAAAGGAAAGGAAAGAAAAGAGAAAAAATCACAATAACCATGATGAACTTTGTGGGGTTTGGATGTCTTGTGTTTCCCACTTAAAATCACAGACATGTAAATATGTGCCTGTACATTCATATGGTTTTTGTCATACAGTCTCTTATCAGGATCATTGCTCTTGTAGGGCCTGCATTGTTGCCATTAGCAAGACTTTTTATAAAGTAGTCTGTACTACTTGTTCAGGTGGCAAATGGGAGCTTGGAACCATCTGGAGAATTGACGTGAGTACTCCAAGTAGTGGAGGAGAAATGTGAAAAAAAATAGTGGGGATTGTTTTTATTGTTTTATTTGGACTTGAGTCTTCCATCCTTTCCAAGGATATTGTGCCTTTTTTCAGAGTCTAAGGTTCAAGTGAGAACCATCAAGAATACTGGACTTGGAATCAGAAGGTTGGTACATAATTAATCACATGATAGTAGTCTGAATCTGGGCTCGTTCTTTAACCACCCTGAACCTGTTTTAGATTCACATAACACCATTGTAAAGATCAAATGCAATCAGAAGCATACATGACAACACAGGCGGTGATCATTAGGTGATGGCTGATATAGGGAATGGTAATATGTTCTTTTTCGTCCCTTATGGAACAGTGTTGGTGTGGACAACATAGCATTTGGGACATGGAGACGGGTTTGAGATTGTGCTCAGCCCACGGTAACTTTGTGATATTAAGGCAATTTGTTTAATTTTTTTGAGTCTGTTTCCTCATCAACTACCTGAAATCATTTTTATAATAAAGTGTCAATTTAACAAATAAAATTTTACATTATCATCATTATAATAGTAATGATGAGAAGATGATGATGATGATGATAGTTCCCTTATTGGTAGAGTTGGAAAGAGGAGGAAGGAGAAGTTTCTTAATGCTATTATAATGATAGATGAGAGAACGGTATTTTGCTACTATGTCATAAGCCCCACACATTCAAATTCAGTCATGTTTTATTTCAGCTGTTTTCAACCTTGGCTGTGCATTGGCTATGAATCTCAGGGAAAGTAGAGAAAAAAAGCAAAAATAATACCTGCGACTAGTAAAATGAGAATCTGTGAGGGGTTACATTGGATATCTTATTTTACAAAGCTCCTTAGATCATTTTCATAGGCTGTCAGGGTTGAGAACGACTGCTGTTATTTCCCTGCCTCCAGAAGGAAGCCACTGGTAAAAAGCATTACTGATTTTCATAATTCAGGGGACTCGAACAAGAAACTTGTTGGGACCCAATACGCCATGTTGGCAGGAAGATGAGGAAACTGGGACTAGACCCATTGGAGCTGGGGAAGCCAGCCCATCCAGGGAAAGGAGCTCCCTCCCAAGTTGCTGGGTGCTTTAAAGCACAGAGTTCAAAGGCAGTGGTGAGCTCAGCTCAGCAGGGCAGACCTTATTGAGATTCCAGGCCTTCACCCTTCATCTGGAAGACTGTGTCAACCCCCTCGCTGTCTCCCTGTCTCTAGCCTTAACCCTCTACAAGCTGTTTTCCACACGGTCCAGATGAAACCTATATTTATTTTCCATTGCTGTAGAGCAAATCACTGTGAACATGGCAGCATAAAACCACACGCATTACTTAGCTCACATTTACTGAGCATGCAGTAGCTGGATTCCCTGCTCAGGATCTCACCAGGCTAAAATCAAGGTTTTGGTTTGGCTGTGCTCTCATCTGGAACTCAAAATTGTCTTCCAAGCTCATTCAGGTCACAGATAGAATTGTGTTCCTTTCTGTTGAAGGGCTGAGATTCTTGTTTTCTGGCTGTCAGCCAGGGACCACTCTCAGCAACTACAGACCATTCCCATTTCTTGTCACATGGCCCCCTCCAGCAATGGAGAATCTCCCTCATATCATATTTATCTCATGCTTTCAATCTCTTTTGCCAGGAAGAAGTCAGTTCCTTTTAAGGGCCCATCTGATTAGGTCAGGTTCACCTAGGATAATGTCTCTATCTTAAAGTCAACTAACTTGGAACCTTAATCACATTTGCAAAATCCCTTCATGGTGGCACCTAAATTAGTGTTTAATTCAATAACTGAGAGAAGATATGTATACACAATGGGCTAGAAATTTGAGGGACTGCCTTAGAATTCTGCCTACTGTAGAGTCCAAATATATGCTTAAAACTTTTCAATGGGCACTTATTTTACCTGCTGAATAAAGCCCATGCTTCTTAGTATTGCATATAAGGCTCTATATAATCTGGCCTATCTATCCAGACTTGCCTCTGGTTACTCTATGCTCTGTGCCTTACTCCAGTTACATTACATATATCTGTACCAATTTGTTCCTAATTCTGTGACTCTGTACACCATTTTGTTTCTCACTTTTGCTCTTTAGCTAATGCTGTTCCCAGTGCTTAGAATGCCTTTGCCATCTGTATTTACATGAAAACCCTTTATGATCCATCACAAGCTTTGTCCTCTAGGAGACTCCCTAGATTCATTCATGTGCCTAACAGATATTTGTTGAGCATCTACTATGTACCAATCATGTCTCAGATACTGGAAATACAGTAGTGAATCTGGCAATGTCTCTCTCTTACAGAGCTTACCTACCAGTGGGGGAAACAGGAAAAACACAAAAATAATTACAAAATCTGTCAAATGGTGATAGTGCTATGAAGAAGAATAAAGCAAAAAGAGAGAGTGATGGGCAAATTGTCATTTTATATACCATTAACCTGTAATCCTTCTGTCATAGGTGACATTTAAGCAAAGACCTAAAGAAAATAAGGGAGTGAACAATGGTAAAATGTGAGGAAGAGCCCTAAGGTTTTTCCCTTCTGTTTGTTTTGACTCCATGATTTGCTGAATGGATGAATAGGAAAAAAAAGAAAAAGAAAAAAAAAAAGAAAGAAAAGAGTGTTTTAGGCAGATGGAACAGCAAATACAAGGCTCTGAGGTAGGAAGTCCTTTGATGCTCAGTTAATATTTGCCTGGCCTGATGTACGCAATTAGACTTTTCAGGGAAGAACTCTAGCCATTGGAAGCTGAACAGGGAAGAGGAAAAAATAGATGTCATGGTCCAATTCCTGGGCAGGGACACTAGGGAGCAAGACAGGGCATCATCAAGCACCAACTAAGCAGTCTGGGCCCATGGCGGAGTACTAACTCCCATGGGGCCCCTAGGCCCCAAACAGAGAAACTGAGGCTGGAAGGACAAACTTAAAACATTGAGGGTAAGGGACTTAGAGACAGTAGGCTAGTCCCTGCCTGTGGCTGCTGATTTGAGTTTTCGTCCTCAATACTTGCTTTGCATTTTGAAAATCTCTATTGCCATTTATCTCATTTCATTGAAAATAATGGTTTACAGGCCTGTCTCCTGGCCTTCTGGAGGAATTAGTAAAGGTCTCTCTTGTGTCCTTAATGTCTAGCACAGTTGCCATGAAATAGTCTACTCTGGCATGATTGTTGGTTTGCAACTTTGGGAGTTCCCTGAGTGAAATTTGAAACTGGCCCCCATACTTGGAGGGTGGGGAGAAACCAAAAAAAGAGGCAGGCCACTCCAGATTGGTGGGTGGTAGGTTTCATAAACAAAGGAATTTACATATGAGGTTGTCTCAGGCAACTGCAAAATGAATAGATCTCTGCACCTGCTTGTCAGAATCTTCAAAGTTTATGTAGAGGCCTTAATCAGGTTCAGTCACAGTCCACAGTCCACAGCTCAAATGGTCTCAGCAACACCTTGGTCTTTCAAGTTTGTGTCCTTGAAATGTCTCTAGCTATGGGAACAGTGGGCAGAACATTCTGAGGACAAGGGAGAGGGTGAGGAGCCTCCCAATTGTCCAGGTCCAGCTCTTTGGTCAACCGGTGGTCCCATCCTCTTGATAACCTCCTTCAACAATGGTCAAGTTGCCAAATGTGGTGGGGCGAAGCATGAAAGCTGACAGGGTTTGGTTCATTGACTAGGCTTTTCTGATTGACATTTTCAAGGTGGCTTGGATAATATACTGTTTGTTGCAAGGATATATATTGATTTAGTACTCTAATTAGAACTGTAACTGGAAAGCTTTCATGATACAGCTCTAGGGGATGATGAAATACACTCACTCACCTTCTTCTCTTTCTCCTTCTCTTTCTGGGCCCATCTCCAAGTGGTAGCTTTGTTTTGTTTTCTTTGCTGTGAGGTTTTTTCTGCTTATTCATAGTTTCTACTGCCTCATAATTTTGGACTGCATGTGCTTTTGGCTTGCCATGAACCCAACTCTGCTTTATGGCATTTTTTTGGGGGGGGGGGGCTTCAATGCATACCACCAACAGGTACACTCTGACTGCATGACTTAATTCAAATTTAGGAGACAGAGAACTTAGCTGTCCCACCTCATCTTTTTTTAATACCAGCAAGCCAAAGGATTAGCTTCGCTCAGGTGCTCACCATTAGCTTAATTATCTGAAGTTTGGATGGGAGTAGGAGGAAGGAAATAAAGAAAAGGGATTGTGATTGTGCTCTATAAAATGTAGCCGCTTAGATACCAGGGGCTGAGTGGGGTAGTTCCTTCAAAAGACAGTATAGGTAAGCAGACATTACTTGACATCTCTAATTTGGGGAATGACGTGTGCCCTTGTGGAGGAATTGAGAGTTAACTGGGAAATTTAAATATCACCACTAAGTACCGAGAGTCAAGAGTAGGTTTGTGAGGGAAAAATGAAACCAATATTCAGTAAATTCAGCAAAACCCAGTTGGGAATAGAAGGCAGTGAGCAATCAGAGTAGGAGTTTAAGGAACATCTCTAATGGAGGCTGGTCTATTTCTTTCCAGAGGCTAGCATCTGCCACTCCTCCTTTATTAGGCAGTGGAGGAACAGGGCAAGTCCTCAAGGCCATCCACATATAGAGCGGTGTTAAACTACTCTAAGACAAGAACTGAAGGGATGCTGAGAGTTCATATAATTATAGCTGGTATGCTCCTATGCTCTGGCCCTCATTCACTGAAGACTTACTTGGTGTCATAAATACTGGGAGTATGGCAGATCTTCACCACCCTTGATGCTCCCTATCCCCTCTTGCCTGATTGATTTTTGTTCATAGCATTTTTTAAAAAAGAAATGTATTTTTTATTATGTAATATTGTCAGGTATATCCATAATTCTTTTTTCTTGATTTCTTTTTTAAAATTTTTTATTATGTTCAGTTAGCCAGCACATAGTACATCATAAATTTTTGTTGTAGTGTTCAATGATTCATTAGTTGCATGTAACACCCAATGCTCATCCCAACACAGGCCCTACTTAATACCCATCACCCGGTTACCCCATCCCCCCAACCCCCTCACTTCTGTAACCCTCAGTTTGTTTCCCAGAGTCCAGAGTCTCTCATGGTTTGTCTCCGTCTCTGATTTCTTCCCATTCAGTTTTACCTTGCCTTCCCTATGGTCCTCCATGCTATTCCTCACGTTCCACACATGAGTGAAACCATATGATAATTGTCTTTCTCTGCTTGACTTATTTCACTTAGCATAATCCCCTTGTTGATGCAAATGGTGGGTATTCATCCTTTCTGATGGCTGAGTAATATTCCATTGTATATATGGACCACATCTTCTTTATCCATTCATCTGTTGAAGGGCATCTCGGCTCTTTCCACAGTTTGGCTATTGCGGACATTGCTGCTATGAACATTGGGGTGCAGGTGCCCCTTCTTTTTACTACATCTGTATCTTTGGGGTAAATACCTAGTAGTGCAATTGCTGGGTAGTAGGGTAGCTCTATTTTTAATGTCTTGAGGAACCTCCATACTACTTTCCAGAGTGGCTGCACCAGCTTACATTCCCACCAACAGTGTAAGAGTGTTCACCTTTCTCCACAGCCTCACCAACACTTGTTGTTCCCTGTCTTGTTAATTTTAGCATTTTTAACTTTCTGAAATACTACTATTTCACCCCTTTACTTTTTATTTCATCCCTGGAATCTAAGATCCATAGAATCTCAGCTCTATGAGAGCAGGGATGTTCTCTGTTTTGCTCAATGTTATATTTGCAGCATGTAGAAAGTGTCTTGCTTGAAAATAACTTATTGAATAAATTAATGAGTTTCATCATTGATCTAGGTCACTTGCATAGGGAAAAAGAGAGATCACATTTGTAAGTCAGAAACTATCTGGGTGTTCCCTGGAAACACTGACGAGGCATGTATACATTTCTACATTTGAGTATTTGCTTCTCTTATTTGGCATAAATATGTCTTTAACATGTTAACCAATATAATAGTCAGTATTGGCTACATTATACTGTGGTAACAAATTGACCTCTAAATTTCAGTGGTTTAACTCAACACAACATATGCAGTGCTGGGTAGCAGAAGGTCCTGCTCCATCTAGTGACTCAGGAACCCAGACTGACAAAGTCTCCATCATCCTTTGATGCCGTTGCCTCAACATGATATTCCAGAGTTTGGTGCTACAAGAAAGAAGAAGGATGATTTATAACTCTTTTAGAATTAGAGCTTGCTCCTTTCTCCAGCAAGACACCTCTTTTTCCAACATGACCTCATGGAGACTGGGAAGGCTTCCCATGTATCCAGGAAGGAAAGGAGAACCAGGTGTAGTAAGCACACTCAACTCTATCATAGCCAGTGACCAATGCTGTGGAAATATCACTTCCATTTAGCATGAAAAGCTCTTGGAGAACACAGAATTGACTTTTGGGTTAAGTTGTTCAATTTAACAAGGTTTGAAATACAGGGCTAGAAGTGAATAATGATAATCACACGAAGGTTATTCCATATGTATGAGCGACACTTGCAGCAAATTTTTTTTCAGTAAATTAAAGGGAAAAAAAATATCACACAAGGACGCCAAGAAGTGGTCACTGGCCTATTCAAGTGATTCGGTGAAGACTCTGACCTGTCATGAAAATCTGTATCTAAACCACCACTCTCGGTACTCATTCCCTTTCCCCTCATGGAGAGGGAATTTGTTTTTACCTCCTATTAGTGTGAAATTGCCACAACAGAATCCATCTTTCTGAATAGAGATGTCTGTTTGGACCTGACCTCTGAGGTCCCATTAAACAGGAAAAGCAAGTGCTTACTTTCTTCTAAAGACAACATATTCTGGTTTTTTTATCTTATTATGAAGGAAATTCCATCATACCAGCTCAGTCACTGACCTCGAACACTCAGGCTTGGCAGGAAGAGTTGTGCATAATCTCAACAAGCCCAGTTTTCATAAATTCACCCTGCTCCCAGTGGGAAACATTTGCAGAAAGCAATTGTATGAGCGGCAAGGAGCAATGTCCTTTTCCGCTTACATTCTTTTCATTTTAATTTCTGGATAGACTAGTTACCAAAGTGGCTCATGTAAGTAAAAGAAGTAGAATATTAAGCAATGTAAAAGTAACATTTTCATTCATTATTATCAAGGTATTTTTATTGTAAAAAATGAGAAAATGCAGAAATGCCCACAGAATGTGGCTTAGCAATAAGGACTCAAAACTATATTCATTGTCACCTATTTTGTGCAAGGTGGAATGGAAGGTGCTAGGGATAAACCAGTGAATAAAACAGATAGAACCCCTGCCCCCATGGAATACTGTTCATAACCACCATTAAATATTTAAATGTCAAACTAATCGCCTTCCAGTCATTTTTATTTATTGATTGTATTTTATTCTTTAAGACTTTATTTTTCTAGAGCAATTTTAGGTTCACAGAAAAATTTAGAGTAAATTGCAGAGATTTCTCATAAACCCTCTGCCCTCACACGTGCACACCCTCCCCCATTATTCACATCCACCCCCAGAATGGTACATTTGGTAGAACTGATGAACCTATATTGACACATGATAATCACCCAAAGTCCGTGGTTTACCTTAGGGCTCACTATTGGTGTTGTACCTTCCATGGGCTTGGACAAGTACAGAATAACATGATAATATGTATCCATTATCACATAGAATCATGCAGAGTAGTTTCACTGCCCTGAAAATTTTCTGTGCCGTGTCTATTCATCCTCCTCCCCCAGCACCTGGCAGCCACTGATCTTTCTACTATCTCCATATTTTGCCTTTACCAGAATGTCATACAGTTGGGATCATACAGCATGTGGTCTTTTCAGATTGGCTTCTTTCACTTAGTAATATACATTTAAGTTTCATCCATGTCTTTTCATTGGTTTATGGTTTAATTATTT
The DNA here is from genome assembly GCF_037043125.1 of Eumetopias jubatus. Taxonomy (NCBI): domain Eukaryota; kingdom Metazoa; phylum Chordata; class Mammalia; order Carnivora; family Otariidae; genus Eumetopias; species Eumetopias jubatus. The sequence goes on from NW_028274808.1 coordinate 137,051,116, forward strand.
TTAGCACTGAATGATATTCCAGTGTCCAGATGTACCAGTTTATTTATCCGTTCACCTACTGAAGGACATCTTGGTTGCTTCAGATTTTGGCAATTTTGAATAAAGGTGCTATAAACATCTGTGTGTAGGATTTTCTGTGGATATAAGTTTTCAGATCCTTTGGGTAAATACCAAAGAGTGTGATTGCTGAATTGTATGGTAAGAGTATGTTTTGTAATAAATTGCCAAACTGTATTCCAAAGGAGATGTACCATTTTCTTTTCCCACAATCAACGAATGGGAGTTCCTGTTGCTCACATCTTTGCCAGCATTTGGTTTCATCAGTGTTCTGGATTTGGGGCGTTCTAATAGGTGTGTAGTGGTGTATCTCATTGTTGTATTAATTACACTTCCCTAATGACATACAATGTGGAACATATTTTCATATACTTGCTTGCCATCTGTATATCTTCCTTGATGAGGTGTCTGTTAAGGTGTTTGGCCCATTTTTTTAAACTGGTCATTTGTTTTCTTATTGTTGAGTTTTAGGAGTTCTTTGTATATTTTGGATAGCAATCCTGTATCAGATGTGTCTTTTGTAAATATATTCTGCCAGTCTGTGGCTTGTCTTCTCATTCTCTTGACATTGTCTTCCACAGAACAGAAGTTTTTAATTTTAATGAAGTCCAGCTTATCAATTATTTCTTTCATGGATCATGCCTTCAGTGTCGTATCTAAAAATTCCTCTCCACACCAAAGATCATCCAGGTTTCTTCTTATGTTATCTTCTAGGAAATTTATAGTTTTGCATTTTACATTTAGGTCCATGATCTATCCTGAGTTAATTTTTGTGAAGGGTGTAAGGTCTGTCTAGATTCATTTTTCTGTATGTGGAGATCCACTGGTTCCAGCACTATTTGTTGAAAAGACTATCTTTGCTCCATTGTATAACCTTTGCTCTTTTGTCAAAGATTAGTTGACTATACTTATGTGGATCTATTTCAGGCTCTCTATTCTGTTCCATTGATTTATTTTTTTTCTATTCGTTTGCCAATACCACACTGTCCTGATTACTATTGCTTATTTCTAGTCATTTTCATTTTTACTTGTACACACACACATTTCAGGAGATTGAAGCAAATGGGTATGGCTGTAGTTTACAGATGCTTTGAGTATAACCTATTTTCAAATCAAAGTCATTCTCAGAGTGGATGAGATTCTCAGACTCTCCAAGTCAGAACACGTGAATTGGACTTCTATTAAAAATTACATAAAGCAACATCTGCAACTGCCACATAATGTTCATAAATACAACAATTGAAAGCTATATTTCAAGCGTATGGATGGCACCCTTAAAAAGTAATCAAGCAAGTGAATCCTCTCAATCTATTACAAGTTTTAATATTAAGCCAAATTCTTAATGTTAAGATTAATACTGACCTTAGCTAGATTCCAAATTTCAGCCAAAACAAATAGATTTCATAGAGACCAGAGTTTAAATTGAGGGGGAGCCTCCTGGATAAAAACTGATAAAACAACTCTTCCTTACTCTGAATTCTGTTATGTTTTCTGTTACACCATCATTTATTTGGTAGTCTGTTACTAAAAGTTCTTAATTCTTATCATGCCAGCTCAAGTAGAGTCCAGGTATACATCAAATGTAATGATGAATTAAGGTGCTTCAAATTTTTTTGTTGTTACTGTTAGTTGTTTTTTTTTTTTTTTTTTGGTGTTTGTGTTACTATTTGTATACATACATTAATATTAGAGGGTAAATCCTGAAGTTAAAAAGAGAATGCTAGGAAGAATATAGTGGCTGTGTTGTTGTGTTTTATCTGTATTTTTAACTTCCCATAAGACTTTAAGTAATAAAAATCCATTAAAATAAGGGGAATAAGGAATTAGAAAGGTGAGTCAGAGAAACTAAACACCAGGTTGTTAAGTGAAGCACCTAAATACCAGGTTCCAAACAAGCAGTGGTGGTTCATCCTCTGAGTTTCTTAGATGGATTTTTTTTTTAAATTCAGAGCCTAAATGGATTGTTCTCCATCAAGAGCTTAATTCTACCCCAATCTGTCTTTAACTGTAAGTACATTTTCAAGGTTCAGAATCATCTCTTTTTTATGATTATTAAATTAAATGGTGGAGACACTCAGAAAGAATAAACTGTCCATTCAGAGTGTTGAGGATTGGAAAGAGAGTGTTACTTGAATACTATTACTGAGGTTTACATGTATTGCACAGTTGGGCTTAGCATCTGCTGTGTCTGTTCTTCACTAGAAGAAGCTGCCTTTTCCTGACAATGGAAAGGCATTTCCCTGCCCTTGAATATGACTGAAGATGAAGTGCATGAAGATGTTCAGGCCCACCTGGTGTAACGTATGACGGAGTCAGCTGTCCACATTCTGAATGCTGAAGTGGCCCCAATGGGAGTAGCAGCTGGTATGCATGAGCTCACATCAGCCCCTGCTGCAAAAATAGACCAGACTAACACCAAAAACTAGCTTTGCATTTGGATGGAGGACACAGTTTTCACTTTTCTTCAAGGCTGATTAATTACACAATTTGCATCTAGCAATCACTTGTCAATTATAAGCAGCAGGCTGCAGATGATACTGTAACTGTCTGCTCAATAGTAATTTTTAGAGAGAAGTGTTCAAAATAGAATTGGTTCAGGAAACGGTGTAATTAAATAAGCAGCCAAGAGAAAATATTTCAACTCTTCTTATTGCTTTACTCTACCCTTCTCTATTGGGCTAATGAAAGTATTTTCTTGGGGTTGATCATTACTACTGATTTCTGAGTGGATTCCAATGTTGCCTTTTTATGTGACTTGATTTTATAACCTCAGCTGCATAAAATGAAGAAATGCCCCTAGTATGCGCCAAATCTATTCAATTTAAAATTTTTCTGTTAATGTTATCTATGTTTTAGAATAATAGAAATTTAAAAATAGAATTGAGGGAAATTCCACCCAAGGAAGAGATACTCTTTAATTTGACAAAATGTCCTTGAAGCCTTTATCAGGAGCCATGCATCAGTAACACTTTAGGCCAATCAAACATCAAAAAACTACCACCAACATAACAATAGCAACAAGGTCAACCAACCAATCAAAACACATCAGTCTTATAAGCTGTAAAATTCTTCCAGGTTAAATCAGTTCATATTTTGATAAGTTTATTGTAAAAATGAAATGAAATATAGCAGAAAATAGAATTATATTCCTTTTCTACTCTGTACTCATCCTGAAAAACTGGCTAATTTTAGAGAAAGACTCGAATGTAGATGGTAAAGAAACATATCACTCCTTGTGTCCTAGCAGTGTTCTGACCTGTAAAATTTTAGAGTGCAAAAAATTGTATGAATACCAATTATTTTTATTACCTAAGACTGTTTACCAGAGTTGGAATGCAGCATCAGTAGCTGCTAGTAACTGAAGAATATTGGCAAAAAATTTTTCATGCTCTCCATTCCATGGAGTGTTCCATCCTTTCCATGACATATCTACCATCTTGCCTAAGATGCTCTACACAGATACTGGGAAAAATAAAAAACCCTGGAAGATGGTTTGTGCTGTTTAATATTATTTAGAGTTAACAGAATTTGTTCTAAGTATGCTTCATAAATTCATCAACTCTTTTCTTAGACTTTTTTTTGTGTGACATATTGATAAACAGCATAGCTTTTGGAGCCAGACAACCTTGTGTTCAAATCCTGCTTTGTCATTATATAGAGATTATCTTAACCAATTTATCTCAATGTATTAAATGTTGGTTTCTTGATCTGAATAAATATTAATCATCCTTCATAGGGTTTTATTTAACATAGTTCCTAGCATACAAATTCAAGTAAGAACAATTAACTGAGATTATTTCTGGCTGGCTATCTATCTATCTATCTATCTATCTATCTATCTATCTATCTATCTAAATGTGTGTGTGTGTGCGTGTGTGTGTGTGTGTGTGTGTGTAAATGCTTAGGCACAGTATTTGCTTAGTAAATAGTCAATATAACGTAGTTATATAATGGCCTCAGGGCCTTTCTCCTTGCTATTCTCAACTGTAATATTCCTCTCCATGTGTGTTGTGAAGTTCTTAGTTGCAAGCACTAGAAACCAGCTCTGGCTAATATAAGAAAAACAAATGTCTTAAAAGACACTGCTGGAAGAAACATAAATTTGATGGAGTGCCTACTGGTACAACCACTTTGGGAAACTATTTGGTATTGTCTACTAAATTTGAATATATGCAGACTTTTATGATCTAGTAATTCTACTCCCAGCTATATACCACATAGAAAATATATGTATAGATGCACCAAAGGGCATGAAGTAAGGATGTTCATAGCATTATTATGTATAATAGCCCCAAACTGGAAACAGTACAATGCCCATCAGCAGTGAGATGGATAAACTGTTATATATTCATATAATGGAATACTACACAGCAATGAAGGTAAACCAATTATAAGCATATACAATGGCGTGATGAATCTCAAAAACATAACATTAAAGAAAAGAATGTAGATCCAAAAGAATACATTTTGCATAATTTCATTTTTATGAAGTTCAAGAACAGTGGAGAAGGAGGGAACCTATGTTGTTGTTAGAAATCAGGATAGTGGCTTCCTTCACAGCAATGACAGGGAGGAGTTTCTACCTAGATGGAGCTTAACTGGCCTCCAGGTTGCTGAGCAGGAGACCATTATCCCAAAGGAAGGAGAGAAAACTATCCTCTTTGACCTGAGAGGAAAGTCAGACCCACTAAAGAATAAGGGGGCAGAGGTGACTCCATGTCCTGAAACATAACTACTTTTTTTATTTTCACCTTTTGTAATAAAATTTCAGATAAAAATGTCATTGGCATATATCCTCTCTACTAATCTACTATCACTGTAAATTCTATTTCTTTTGTTTGTTTGTTTGAGAGAAACAAACATTTGTGTGGTATTATACATTCTAGTTTGCAAGTCATGCTCATATGTTTTATCTCATGTAGAGTATTACTCTGAGAATTAAAGACAATGTCAAAATGCCTCTATCATTTTGTCTGACTAGAGTGACCATTCATTACAAAACTATGAAGTGGGTAGGGCAGGTAAAAAGTGTCTTTACTTTCTTTTTGAGGAATTAAAAAGAAAAAAGTCTCAAACTCAGCTCCTCTTTTTTTAAAAAAAAAATTAATTAACATGTAGTGTATTATTAGTTTCAGAGATAGAGTTCTGTGATTCATCAGTCTTATATAATACCCAGTGCTCATTATATCACGTGCCCTCCTTAATGTCCATCATCCAGTTACCCCAACCTCCCACACCCCTCTCCTTTAGCAACCTTCAGTTTGTTTCCTATGATTAAGAGTCCCTTATGGTTTGTGTCCCTCTCTGATTTTGTCTTGTTTTATTTTTCCCTCTCTTCCCCATGATCCTCTGTTTGGTTTCTTAAATTCCACATATGAGTGAGATCATATGATACTTGTCTTTCTCTGTTTGACTTATTTTATTTAGCATAATACCTCTAGTTCCATCCATGTCATTGCACATGGCTAGATTTCATTTTTTTGATGGCTGAGTACTATTCCATTGTATACATATACCACATCTTCTTTATTCATTCATCTGTCGATGGACATCTGCACTTGTTCCATAGTTTGGCTATTGTGGACATTGCTGCTATAAACATTGGGGTGCACGTACCCCTTCGGATCACTACATTTGTATCTTTGGGGTAAATACCTAGTAGTGCAATTGCTGGATCATAGGGTAGCTCTATTTTTAACATCTTGAGGAACCTCCGTACTGTTTTCCAGAGTGGCTGCACCAGCTTGCATTCCCACCAACAGTGTAGGAGGGTTCCCCTTTCTCCACATCCTTGCCAACATCTGTCATTTCCTGACTTGTTAATTTTAGCCATTCTGACCAGTGTGAGGTAGCATCTTATTGTGGTTTTGATTTGTAGTTCCCCAATGCTGAGTGATGTGATGATTTTTTCATGTGTCTGTTGGCCATTTGTATGTCTTTTTTGGAGAAATGGCTGTTCATGTCTTCTGCTCATTTCTTGACTGGATTATTTGTTCTTTGGGTGTTGAGTTTGAAAAGTTCTTTATAGATTTTGGATACTAGCCCTTTATCTGATAAGACATTTGCTATTCTGAACACCTGTGAACTCAACTAGTGTCAAACTCAGCTCTTCTGACACTAAATTCTGTGTTCTTCAGTCTGAAAGCAGTTTGGATAATGTATCATATATAATAAAACCAAACAGCTGATTTAACAATTGAAATATAAAATGAGCAGACAATGCTGTACCATAAACCCCACATCAGTTGCATCCCTGGACATGTCCAAGTAAGAGTCACCTTTGGTTTTGTTCTAAAGCCCTGCTCAGAGGGCTTCTATCTAGGTTGTGCAATGTCAACTTTAAAAAGGTAAATATAAGAGCATTTAACTTGTATACAGACTCATTGAAATTAAACAACACTTAGTAGCTTGTTTAAGCATTTGTATTTTATTCTTGCCAGAACAGTAGACACACTGCACAATTAACTCAAGTGTTTTAATTCCACTTCTTGATACACACATATTCTACCAACACTTTCTACTTCTGGTTTATGGTGGAGTCAGGAAGGACTAAAAGGAAAAAGAACTTTGGATTGCCACATCTTTTCCTTTCTTTTTCTATCATCATTTTTAGCCCAAGTGGCTGGCTTACAGGAGAGTAAAGGATATGATAGGGTTCCTTGGTTGTTCATGTTTCTTAAAACACTATTGCCTTCATGTTATGCTTGAAGCAAGTTCAAGTCCAAATGGAAAGCATGGTCTGTCTGGACTCTCAGCATCTCTGTTTACTCTGTTGTGGACATACACACTTACACCTTGTACTTGGCACTACGTATCTCTGAAATCCCACCCATTGTGGTTTCACCGGTACTTTTTGCTCATGGGACATGGCTAAAGCTGTGTGTAAATGGGATGGCAAGGAGCAGCACACAGACTGTGTGTGTCTCCTCTATACACGTGTATCCTCCATTATCCTATCAGATTTCACTTACAAAACAGTGGGGTTTTTTTTTAAGGTTTATTTATTTATTTGAGAGAGACAGAGAGAGTGCTAGTGCGTGCGAGCTGTAAAGGTGCAGAGGGAGAGGAAGACAAGCAGGCTCCCTGCTGAGCATAGAGCCAGTCATGGGGCTCGATCCCAGGACCCTGAGATCACAACTTGAGCCAAAACCAAGAGTTGGATGCTTAACCGACTAAGCCACGAGGCACCCCCAAAATAACGTTTAAAGGTAAATTATTAAGAACTTTGAGGTGGCAATAACAGAGCATGATATCAAGCATGTAGCTCTTGTAAGCACTGAGTTCTGTGCTGTTGTACATGTCACACACCCAGGGAGGGGGCTCTGAATGTGATAGTGGAACTATAATGAAGGTGATTTGTTGCCAAAATGTCATTCAGAAGGGTGTCTATTATAATTTGCTTATATCTTGATGATTTATTCACATCAGGTGTACACATTTTTTCCTTTGCTGTGGAACAAAAGCACACCTTAGTTTGAAAGTTAAGGTGAGACTCAGGATCCCCAATCAAAATGCACAGGTTTCTATACTTTGAATTGATGCCCATACTCTAGAGGCACCTCCACTCTCTTCTTTTATTTAGGAACACAAAAATGTAATACTAATTCAGTATCAGGATATATTTACAAGATGGAGTGAGGGCATTCACTAAGCAGGGGTGAAGAGCCAAGTTATATAAAAGAAAACCTTTAATGTTGTTCAAAAATTCGCTCTAATGAGGGTGATAGACTGATTCCTTTGAATCCAGTTTCTTCTCTGTATCCTGAAATGTCACTGCCTATTTTAGCTCCCAGGATCTTGCCTGACCTGTGGGCCTTCAGACTCAACATCTAGTATGTTCTTCACCATGACACTGAAGTGATTTTTGTAGAAAATACGGCCAATCTAGGTGTTCCATGCCTAAAAAATTTTGCTGGATTTTTCATATCTTCACGATAATCAATGTCCTTGATGGTTTGACCCTACCTACTTCTCCTGCCTCCGAGGTAGCCTATCACCCTTCAGACAATGTACAATTATTTAAATACATTTGCTCTCTCATCTCTCTATATGTCTCTCTACTGCCTGGAAAACTCTACCCAATTTTCTTTTTTTTTCAAATTTTATTTATTATGTTAGTCACCATACATTACATCATTAGTTTTTGATGTAGTGTTCCATGATTCATTGTTTGTATATAACACCCAGTGCTCCATTCAATACATGCCCTCTTTAATACTCATCACCAGGCTAATCCATCCCCCCAACTCCTCCCCTTTAGAACCCTCAGTTTGTCTCTCAGAGTCCATAGTCTCTCATGGTTCATCTCCCCCTCCGATTTCCTCCCCTTCATTTTTCCTTTCCTACTATCTTCTTTTATTTTTTTTGAAATATAATGTATTATTGGTTTCAGAGGTACAGGTCTGTGATTCAACAGTCTTACAAAATTCACAGCACTCACCATAGCACATACCCTCCCCCATGACTATCACTCAGTCACTCCATCCCTCCCACCCCCCACCACTCCAGCAACCCTCAGTTTGTTTCCTGAGATTAAGAATTCCTCATATCAGTGAGATCATATGATACAAGTCTTTCTCTGATTGACTTATTTTGCTTAGCATAATACCCTCTAGTTCTACGCATGTCGTTGCAAATGGCAAGATTTCGGGTTTTTTGATGGCTGCATAATACTCCATTGTATATATATACCATATCGTCTTTACCATTCATCTGTTGATGGACATCTTGGCTCTTTCCATAGTTTGGCTATTGTGGACACTGCTGCTATAAACATTGGGGTGCATGTACCCCTTTGGATCCCTACATTTGTATCTTTGTGGTAAATACCCAGTAGTGCAATTGCTGGGTCATAGGGTAGCTCTATTTTCCACTTTTTCTCCATACTGTTTTCCAGAGTGGCTGCACCAGCTTGCATTCCCACCAACAATGTAGGAGGGTTCCCCTTTCTCTGCATCCCCGCCAACATCTGTCATTTCCTGACTTGTTAATTTTAGCCATTCTGACTGGTGTGAGGTGGTATCTCATTGAGGTTTTGATTTGGATTTCCCTGATGCCGAGCGATGTTGAGCACTTTTTCATGTGTCTGTTGGCCATTTGGATGTCTTCTTTGGAAAAATGTCTGTTCATGTCATCTGCCCATTTCTTGATTGGATTATTTGTTCTTTGGGTGTTGAGTTTGATAAGTTCTTTATAGATTTTGGATACTAGCCCTTTATCTGATATATCATTTGCAAATATCTTCTCCCATTCTGTCAGTTGTCTTTTGGTTTTGTTGACTGTTTTCTTTGCTGTCCAAAAACTTATTTTGATGAAGTCCCAATAGTTCATTTTTGCACTTTCTTCCCTTGCCTTTGGCAATGTTTCTAGGAAGAAGTTGCCGCGACTGAGGTCGAAGAGGTTGCTGCCTTGTTCTCCTTTAGGATTTTGATGGACTCCTGTCTCACATTTAGGTCTTTCAACCATTTTGAGTCTATTTTTGTGTGTGGTGTAAGGAAATGGTCCAGTTTCATTCTTCTGCAGGTGGCTATCCAATTTTCCCAAAACCATTTGTTGAAGAGACTGTATTTTTTTCCATTGGACATTCTTTCCTGCTTTGTCGAAGATTAGTTGACCATAAGTTGAGGGTCCATTTCTGGGCTCTCTGTTCTATTCCATTGATCTATGTGTCTGTTTTTGTGCCAGTACCATATTGTCTTGATGATGACAGCTTTGTAATAGAGCTGGAAGTCCAGAATTGTGATGCCACCAGCTTTGCTTTTCTTTTTCAACGTTCCTCTGGCTATTCGGGGTCTCTTCTGGTTCCATACAAATTTTAGGATTATTTGTTCCATTTCTTTGGAAAAAATGGATGGTATTTTGATAGGGATTGCATTGAATGTGTAGATTGCTCTCGGTAGCATTGACATCTTCACAATATTTGTTCTTCCAATCCATGAGCATGGAACGTTTTTCCATTTCTTTGTGTCTTCCTCAGTTTCTTTCATGAGTATTTTACAGTTTTCTGAGTACAGATCCTTTGCCTCTTTGGTTAGATTTCTTCCTAGGTGTTTTATGGTTTTGGGTGCAATTGTAAATGGGATCGACTCCTTAATTTCTCTTTCTTCTGTCTTGTTGTTGGTGTATAGGTATGCCAGGATTTCTGTGCATTGATTTTATATCCTGCCACTTGACTGAATTCCTGTATGAGTTCTAGTAGTTTTGGGGTGGAGTCTTTTGGGTTTTCCACATAAAGTATCATACCATCTGCAAAGAGTGAGAGTTTGACTTCCTCCTTGCCGATGTGGATGCCTTTGATTTCTTTTTGTTGTCTGACAGCTGTGGCTAGGACTTCTAATACTATGTTGAACAGCAGTGGTGATAGTGGACATCCCTGCCGTGTTCCTGACCTTAGGGGGAAAGCTCTCAGTTTTTCCCCATTGAGAATGATATTCGCTGTGGGTTTTTCATAGATGACTTTTATGATATTGAGGTGTGTTCCCTCTATCCTACTACACTCTGAAGAGTTTTAATCAAGAAAAGATGCTGTACTTTGTCAAATGCTTTTTTTGCATCTATTGAGAGGATCATATGGTTCTTCTTTCTTTTATTAATGTATCACATTGATTGATTTGCGGATGTTGAACCTACCTTGCAGCCCAGGAATAAATCCCACTTGGTTGTGATGAATAATCCTTTTAATGTACTGTTGGATCCTATTGGCTAGTATTTTGGTGAGAATTTTTGCATCTATGTTCATCAGGGATATTGGTCTGTAATTCTCCTTTTTGATGGGGTCTTTGTCTGATTTTGGAATCAAGGTGATGCTGGCCTCATAAAATGAGTTTGGAAGTTTTCCTTCCATTTCTATTTTTTGGAACAGTTTCAGAAGAATAGGTATTAATTCTTCTTTAAATGTTTGGTAGAATTCCCCTGGGAAGCCATCTGGCCTTGGGCTCTTGTTTGTTGGGAGATTTTTGATGACTGCTTCAATTTCCTTAGTGGTTATAGATTTGTTCAGGTTTTCTATTTCTTCCTGGTTCAGTTTTGGCAGTTTATATGTCTCTAGGAATGCATCCATTTCTTCCAGATTATCTAATTTGCTGGCATAGAGTTGTTCATAATATGTTCTTATAATTTAATTGTTTGTATTTCTTTGGTGTTGGTTGTGATCTCTCCTCTTTCACTCATGATTTTATTTATTTGGGTCCTTTCTCTTTTCTTTTTGATAAGTCTGGCCAGGGGTTTATCAATCTTATTAATTCTTTCAAAGAACCAGCTCCTAGTTTCATTGATCTGTTCTACTGTTCTTTTGGTTTATATTTCATTGATTTCTGGTCTGATCTTTATTATTTCTCTTCTCCTGCTGGGTTTAGCTTTTTATTTCTCCTTTTATTTTCAGTGATAGCCTAGCTGGATATAGTATTCTTGGCTGCATATTTTTCTCATTTAGTGCTCTGACTATATCATGCCAGTCCTTTCTGGCCTGCCAGGTCTCTGTGGATAGGTCTGTTGCCAATCTAATGTTTCTACCATTGTAGGTTACAGACCTGTTTTCCCGAGCTGCTTTCAGGATTTTCTCTTTGTCTCTGAGACTCGTAAGTTTTACTATTAGATGTCGGAGTGTTGACCTATTTTTATTGATTTTGAGGGGGGTTCTCTGTGCCTCCTGGATTTTGATGCCTGTTTCCTTCCCCAAATTAGGGAGGTTCTCTGCTATAAGTTGCTCTAATATACCTTCTCCCCCCCTCTCTCTTTCTTCTTCTTCTGGGATCCCAACTAGTCTAATATTGTTTGATCCTATGGTATCACTTATCTCTCGAATTCTGCCCTCGTGATCCAGTAGTTGTTTATCTCTCTTTTTCTCAGCTTCTTTATTTTCCATCATTTGGTCTTCTATATCACTAATTCTCTCTTCTGCCTCATTTATCCTAGCAGTTAGAGCCTCCATTTTTGATTGCACCTCATTAATAGCTTTTTTGATTTTGACTCTGTTAGATTTTAGTTCTTTTATTTCTCCAGAAAGGGTTTCTCTAGTATCTTCCATGCTTTTTTTCAAGCCCCCTTAGTATCTTTATAATTGTCGTTCTGAACGCTACTTCTGACATCATACTCATGTCCGTATTGATTAGGTCCCTGGCAGTCGGTACTTCCTCTTGTTCTTTTTTCTGAGGTGATTTTTTCCTTCCTGTCATTTTGTCAGAGGAGAATAGATGAATGAGAGAACAAAATGCTAACAGGGTAACAACAACCCTAGAAAAATATACACTAAACAAATCAGAAGAGACCTGAAACCAGGGAAAAGAAAAAAGAAAGAAGAAAAAGAAAAAAAAAGAATATGATCAAATATGATCAGGCTGGTGAATAGATTAGTGCCACACTCTAGATTTTGGGGTATTTTGGTCTGTTAGAAGAAACACCCTCCCAAAATTTTAAAGAAAGAAAAACTTACATGTATAAAAATAAGGGTAAATATGATGAAGGGATGGAATATGAATATAAAGATGAAAAGTATAAAAGATTTTATAAAAGGAATTGATAAGAAGTTGGTTGAAAAAGAAGAGAAATTAAAATAAAGGGGGGAAGAGAATGTGATCAGGCAGGGGACTAGAACAAAGCCATACACTAGAGATTTAGGGTATATTTTCATCTGTTAGAAGAAACTGTATCTCAAAATTTTAAAGAGGGAACAACTTATGTATATACCAAAAATAAGGTTAACTACTATGAAGGGATAGAATATGTCTCTAAAAATGAAAAATAGGGGCACCTGGGTGGCTCAGTCATTGGGCGTCTGCCTTCGGCTCAGGTCATGATCCCAGAGTTCTGGGATCGAGTCCCGCATCGGGCTCCCTCCTCAGCGGGAAGCCTGCTCTCCCTCTCCCACTTCCCCTGCTTGTGTTCCTGCTCTCGCTATCTCTCTGTTAAGAAAATAAATAAAATCTTAAAAAAAAAAATGAAAAATAAAAAAGATTTTTTAAAAAGGGATTGATAAGATGTTGGTTGAAAAAGGAAAAAAGAAAAATTCAAAAAAAAAAGACAGTTAAAAAAATTAACTTTGAAAGACTAAAGAATCATGGGGAAAAAGCCATGAATTCTATGTGCAGCATTCCCCTAGAGCTGGAGTTCTGCCGGTGTCATTGATCGGTAAACTTGGTCTTGGCTGGCTGTTCTTGCTGATTTTCTGGGGGAGGGGCCTGTTGCCATGGTTCCCAAACGTCTTTGCCGGAGGCGGAATTGCCCCGCCTTTGCTGGGGGCCAGGCTAAGTAATCTGCTTGGATTTGCTCTCCAGAGCTTTTGTTCCGTGCAAGCTTTCCGTACACGTTTGGAGGACGAGAGTGAAAATGGCGGCCTCCCAATCTCTGCCCAGGAGGAGCCGAGAACTCGGGGCCCCGCTCCTCAGTGTGCCCCCAGAGAAAAGCAGTCAGTCACTCCTGTCTCCCCAGTCTCCGGCTGCACTCTGTGCTCACCCGGCCTGTGACCGAGTGTTTCTGTTTCTGGCACCCGACCCTGTGTGGATTCCCCTGCGGTGCACTCCCGCGCCGCTCCTTCCAGGGGAGGAAGGGGAGTCTCCCCGGATCTGCTGCTTGTTGGGTCCCTGCTGGAGGAGCAGTGGCCCGACTGGGCTGCGGATCACAGTTTATGGCAACCCCGAGCTGAGAGCCCGCGCCTCGGCTCTGTCTCTGCAGCCAGCTTTCCTGCTTCGATACCTGGGAGCTCTGCTGCACTCAGGCATCCCTGATCTTTCTGTGACCCCGAGGAACCTGAGACCACACTGTCCCAGAGAGGGTTCCACCCCCTGCTTAGCCACTGGAGCGACGTCCCTCAGCGGAGCTGACCTCTAAAAGCTCCGATTTTGTGCTCCGCTGCTCTATCACTTGCCAGAAGTGGCTGACAGAGGCCCCCTCCCCCCGCGGTTTATCTTCCCAAATATCACCTCAGATTCACTTCTCTGCACAGCCTCCCTTTCAGAAAGTGGTCACTTTTCTGTTCAGAGAGTTGCTGCTCTTCTTTTCTTCGATCTCCTGTTGAGTTCGTAGGTGTTCAGAATGGTTTGATCCCTATCCAGCTGAATTCCTGGGACCAGACGAAATCCTGGTCTCCTACTCCCCCGCCATCTTGCTCCTCCTCCCTCTACCCAGTTTTCTTTGCCTGTTCTTCTCTTGTCTTTTAAGAATTGTCTTAAGAGTTCATCCATTTGTTCATTTACCTATTCATTTATTTACTCAGTAAATACTTGTTGAGTGCCTATGACATGCCAGGTGCTATGCTAGAGTTTGGGGACACAGTGATGGATAAGAATAAAGAAAGCCCTGACTTGGGGGGGTGCTTAGTCATGGGGAGTGGAGGCAGATAATACGTGTCCAGTATTTTTGCCATAAGCATGTGTGCCACAAGCATTTTCATCACAAACATTTTCACTGAATAACTAATTGACCTTAAGATAATTTTGGTGTAAAAGATAAAATCATGAAAAATGAGATGGACATTCATTAAAAAGGATATAATGAAACATGAAAAATGAGTAACAAAATTTAAGAGACCTTATTGTAAAATATGAAATATTTAAACACATTTAAAATATATATAGATTTATAGCAATATTGCACAAATAACTTTTATTTTCTGGATTGTATCTAAGCACTTAACCTTCAAAGTCTTTCATTCATAGTATTACACATTTGTGGGGTGTTTTGCTTATTAATTTGTCTCATTTAGCATCTTGCTTTTTCTTTTTTCCCTGAAATTTCATCATTCATTAGGAGAGGTATCAGTTTCCAAACCCCGGAACGCATATTTGCAACTAAGTTTTGTGTTGTTTTTTGAAAGCCATCTACACTGTTGTTTGTTCTCGGCATATTATCACACGTCCAGTGATAGGCATTCCTAAGTCCTATGGGAAATGTGGGTCCAAAGCTCTGCACCACTGAATAGACCATTTTCAGGGCTAAGATTTATATAATATGAAAAGGGGAGTACTGTGTCCATGAAGAAATCAAACCAAACTGTCAACCAGTTATTTTTTTATCTTTTATAGCAAAATTGACTTATGGCCAATTAGTAATGTGAACATATTTGCAAAGACGTTTATGGTGAAAACACTACCTACAACCCAAATAATATGTGCTTTCTTATTAAAAGCCACATAAATATAGGTACAGAAAGTGCCCAAATCAATAACAACTTTGATAAGAGCTTCCAAGGAGAAATGCTGTGTGGGATGAGAACACAGAGGGAGGGAAATATAACCCAGTGGAAATAAGAGTTGAGCTGTGCACTTAGGGGAGAATTGGAGTGACTTGGAAAGCGAAGTGAGGAGGCTGAATGGGATGCATGGAGCAGGGAGAGTTTTTCCAGAGGAGAAAAGAGCATAAGCAAAGGTCCTGTGGTAGAAGATATCTGACATTCAAGACAACAAAAGGAGGAAAATGGTACATATGAGTCAGGAGAGGTAGGAGAAGGTTTGGCCAGGAAAGACCTTGTAGGCCAAGATGAAATTTTAGTTTGCATCTAAGAGCAGTAGGAAACCTCTGGAGTGTTTGGCTTAAGGGGGAAGGCAGTAGAGCAGGAGGATTGCAATGCCATTTATTCTTTTTTTTAATCCATTTCTTCTTCTTCTTTTTTTTTTTTAAACATCACTTTGACCTTTAATTGAATAAAAGTTAGTCTGGAGGAATGAATATCAAATATGTTCTCATAGTATATGTATGCCATAATAGTGATAAATTATAAAGAAATGATGTAAAATGAATTAAAATAGTTACAAAGTGCAAGGTTATCTACAAAATTTTTGTTAAAAAATGAGAAAAATCTAAATGAGTGATGGTGACATCTTAAATACTACTATCTTCTTATTTATGTTAAAAATAACAAACTTGTTATTATAAATTAAATTAATGTTGCAATACAAATAAAGTTGCTTGTCCTCTCTAAATGAGTATATTAGTCAGCATTCTCCAGTGAAATAGAATCAGTAGAATATCTAAATCTAGATCCATCTGTCTGTTTGTCTATCTATCAAGAGATTTATTTATTTTAAGGAATTGACTCATACAGTTGTCGGAGCTGACAATTTCAAAATCCATAGGGCAAATCAAAAGGCCGGAAACTCAGGCAGATGTCAATGCTGCAGTTTCGAAGAATTTTTTTTTTTTTTAGAAAACTCAGTTTTTGCTCTTAACAGCCTTCTAAATGACTAGATGAGGGCTACCCACATTATCAAAGGATAACTTCTTTTTTTTCCTCAATATATTTTTTTTAATTTTTTAAAAATTTATTTATTTTCTGATGTAGTGTTCCATGATTCATTGTTTGCGTATAACACCCAGTTCCCCATTCAATACGTGCCCTCTTTAATACCCATCACCAGGCTAACCCATCCCATTTATTCTTAAAAAGACTTCCCAGTCTCAGGTATGGTATGGAGAGCAGATCTGGGGAGACGAGTGGAGAACCTTTCACAAGTCCAAGGAAGAGATGTTTATGAGTGAAAGTAGGTAGAAGTGAGGTTAACACTTGTGGGAAGATTTCTTGATTTCCCTAAACCTTACCCATCTCCACCATCATGGTTTAGAACTTCTTTCCCTGTGCTCCTCTGAAACTGTGTTTTTGTTGTGGTTGTTGTTTTCATTTAGTCTATGAAATGAACTTGTGTGATGGTCATTATCATTATCCTCATTTTCTGTGCAAGGAAGTATAAGATTTAAAAGGTGAGGCAACTTGTCTATATGTCCACAGCTAGTGGCTGGTGGAGCCAGCATCTATGAGAAGGGGCAGGCGAAGGTGTGAGAAAGAATGGGGAATGAATAAGCCAAATGTTTGCATGGGAGGAAGCAGAAAATTTTGACTGCACAAGAAAGTTCAAGTTGAGACAGGAAGACAGGTTAAGGTCAAAATGTAATACAATATTTACATCAAATAATCATATGTTTAAAATCAGAACTCCAAAGTGGTAAGTGCTTTTGCACCTTTTGGTGCCTAAGGCATACACGGATGCAAACCCACAGTCCCTCCATGTGCCTCACCTGCACCCTTACTATGTCATTCCCTCTTCTTGGAATCCTATCAAGAGTGTGTACTCCTGGTCTTTACTTCCTCACTCCCTCCATACCTGTGTGTAATCCTTCCTAGCCCAACCTCCACTTCCAAGCAGTGTTTAAGCTCTGATGATTTTAATTCCAAACCCTTTTCTTATGTCTCTCCACTGTATAGCCCTTCTGCTACTTTGCTAGTCCAGGTTTTCAGGCATAAGCCTATCTTTTCTGATTTGTTCCAACAGCAGCCTGAATAATTAGAGTCTTTCATCCTTGAGGTTGCATGCTCCTGTCTGCTGGCCAAGTAATCCATTCAAGCATTGTTATGAAAGAATCCTGGGCTTCCTGCCTACTTTCCTGTGCCATCTCTCACCACCTCTGTCTCACTCTGTAAGATCTAACAGCTTCAAATTATTTGTGGCTCACATAAAAAGTCAACATTTGTTTTTTTTTCCATACCTCTTGCCCTCATGATATTTCCTCTTCCCGAAACACCATAAACCTCTTTTCATATCCCTAGACCCTCCTGCCCCTCCCTGCCCCACACCACTGCTTTGTCTACCTAACTTCTGTTCTGATCTCCTGTACTCAGCTCCTCTTGGAAGCCTCCTGGCCACAGGAGCTGCTCTCCTGGCTGGGCTGGATGCTCTTCCTCCTCTATCTTTAATATGCACTCCTCCTTTTGAATATTATTTGTTTACTTCTCTCCCTCATTAGCCTTGAGTGAGATCCTTGGGGGTAAGACAGCCTCTTATTTACCTGAGTATCCCCAGAGCCTACTCAGTACTGATGTACATACAGAACACCACCCATTCAAACTTCTGCATCTGCTTTATCGCTGGTCACTAAAGCACCTTTTCCCCAATTCATTTGGAAACCTTTCCTACACTGACTACCTAAAAGTCCCCAAAAGGTTTCTGTTCCAAAAACCCTTCCCCCTGATATTTATTGTCTTTTTTGCTAAGATGCCTTGTGTTGGTTTTCTACAGCTGCCATAACCAAGCACCACAGACTGGGTGGCTTAAACAATTTATTTTCTCAGAGTTCTGGAGGTTAGAAGTTTGAAGTCAAGATGTTAGCAGGGTTAGTTTCTCCTGAGACTTTTTTCCTTGGCTTGTAGATGGCCATCTTCTCTCTGATTTCACTTGCTTTTCCTTCTATGTGTGTCTGTGTATGAATTTCTTCTTCTTGTAAAGACCAGAGTCATTTGGATTGGGGCCCACCCTAATGACATCATTTTAAACATTTAATCACCCCTTTAAAAGGCCCTAGCTCCAAATATGATTATATTTTGAGGTAGTAGGAGTTAGGACTTCAACATATGAATTTTGGGAGACACAACTCAGCCTATTAGATACCTCTTACCCATTGATACCTTTCCCCGAATTTACTGCCAGTCTCTAAGCAGCCCCATCTGCATAGATGCAGATTACAGCACCGCTGGCTTCCTCCCTCCCTCCTGTTCATAGCTCCATGGTCATCACTTTAGATTTGGATCTTTCAGAGCCTAAACTTTTAGGATCATTTCGGGTATGAAGTTGACCATCAGTGACATAGGAACTGGGAGAACTATTTCTTCTTTGTGATGTTTTCTCATGCTTGAAAAGATGACTTCCCATTTTCATTTTCTTTCCTATCTTTTCTCAACCCCTAGAGAACTCAGGGTTCATATCCTATAAGTAAGTGGGCCATTGTGTGGTATAACTGTATGTCTTGGTTTTGACATTCCAAAGAGATGTATAATTTTTTGGTAGTGCTGATTGTTTTCAAATACATTGCCTTATTTGGATCTTCTTTAAAAAAATACAAATTATATACTATACTTTTCATTGCTGAAGAAATAGAACCCCAAGAGGTCACACAAGAAGTAAGTGTCACAGCTGTTCTCAAATTTAAGTCTTTACAATAGGAGGCCAGGGCTCTTTTCACTATATCATTGTTATCTTATTTACAAGGTCCTTAGAGCTAGACATATATTTATTTTATAAGCATTTACTTTTATGAGCCTATGCTTATTTTATTAATTCATAATTGATTACTTTTTAAAAATGTTGCTTATTTTATAGACTTTAATTCTGTTTTATTTTATTTTATTTTTTTAAGGACTTTATTTATTTATTTGAGAGAGAGAATGAGATAGAGAGAGAGAGCATGAGAGGGTCAGAGGGAGAAGCAGACTTCCTGCTGAGCAGGGAGCCCAATGCGGGACTCGATCCCAGGACTCCAGGATCATGACCTGAGCTGAAGGCAGTCGCTTAACCAACTGAGCCACCCAGGCGCCCCAATTATGTTTTATTTTAAATAAATTTAAAATTTATAATTATAACATAAACTTTTGAATATTTTTTAAGTTAAAAAGTAAATGTACCTATTTAAACTTATTTAATAAACTTATACTGTAGCTCTTCTATTGTATTTATAGCTTTTATAATTGTAATAATCTATAATTGTTATAATTTTTAATGAAAACTTTACATTTATGTTACTTATTAATATTTCTATACAAAAATTCTTATAAACTTAGCACAAAGCTAAGTTACAGTACTCAGAGGATAATTTGATGACCAACAAAGGGGAGGAAATCTATTTATTAAATCATAATAGAGATGCATAGATCACTGATATTTCACTCTGAAGAGGGCATCAAGAAAGAATAAAATAAGACATTTGTTATTCACATGAAAAATAATATTAACACTTTCTATGTACATTTCTTTGGCTGAGCCAAAATTTAAGTTAAATCCTCCAGGTGAGCCTATGGTGTAAGTATCATCCTGTTTTATGTTTGGAGAAACTTAGGCTTATCATGATTCAGCTGCTTACTTAAGATCTCAAAGCTAGCAAGTTATGGAGCTAGAATCTGATCCCATGCCTCTGACTCCATTTCTTGTTTCACTGTGTCACAAGCTGAAGAAATTACAGGATAGAGACATAGTCAGCAATTACTCATTGAAACCGGAGACATACTGGGTACAGACACTTGAAGCCAATGAAGCCCATAAAAGGGGCATTGCATTGCTTTGGTTGGTCATCTGACACTGAGTTACTAACCCCTGTGGGCCTTAATGTCTTCATCTATAAATGTGTGGTTAATTGTGGCATCTTTCTCTTAAGTTTGCTGTATAGAAAAAAAGAGTCATGGGTGTGTGTATATGCATGCGTACATTCATGATAAATATGAATTGTAGCTGTGTAAACCAGTCTAATCCTTTTGAAAAACAATAATTGGATGGCATAGAATGAATAAGAGCCATAAAAATGTCCGTATCTTTGGCTCAGGAACCCTACTCCTGGAAATATATTCTGAAGAAATGATTCAAAAGACAAAAAAAAATGTATATTTGCATAGGTATTAATTATAGGAAAAAATAGTTTGGTTGTTCCTCAAAAAGTGAAACGTAGAATTACATTATGATCTAGTATTTCCACCCCTGTGTGTATAACCAAGAGAAATGAGAACATATATCCCAAACAAAAACTTGTTCATAGATGACTTATTCATAATAGCCACAAAGTAGAGACAACTCAAATGGATGAATAGATAAATAAAGTGTGGTATATCCATTCAATGGAATATTTTTGGGAATGGAAAAGGATAAAGTAGTGATACATGCTACCACATGGATGAACTTTGAAAATATTATGCTAAATAAACTCCTGAAAGACTGCGTATTATATTATTCCATTTATATAAAATTTCCAGAATAGGCAAAAATACAGAGATAGAGACTACTGTTTGCCTAGGGCAGGAGTCAGGGAGGAGAGCAATAGGGGGGATGCTGACTGACTGCTAAGAGGTAAAGGGTTTCTTTTGGCAGGGGACAAAAATATTCTAAAATTACATTGTGGTGTTGGCTGTACAATTCTGTGAGTATACTAAAAAATATGAAGTTGTGCACTTTAGATGGGTGAATTGTATGTTATGTGAATTGTTTCAATATAACTGTTTTTTAAATTTAAAAAAAGTAAAGGGAAAAATGGAAATAATAAAAATATCCACCAAGACATTTAATACATTATACTCTACTTTGTTGATGGAACATTATGTAGTCACTAAATATTGTAAGTCCAAAGACTACGTAACAACACAGAAAATAAGTAATGTGATGTTAGGTGGAAAATGTCTAAGAGTGTCATGCAAAGTGGTGTTGTAGCTAAATATACATGCATTTGGATAAAGGCTGGCAGGAAACTCGTAGACACAAGCATATGGTGAAGGGAATGTGCCTCTTTCAGGAGTCCCATTAATGCTGTTGAATGTCTCAAAAGCACTTGTTTTAATGTTCTTTGTAATGGTAGCCTTGTGGTAGGTACAGGTGCTACTGAAGATGCATAAAACATAAGAACGGAAGGAAAAAGCACTAGGGACATTTTAAAAATCAGCATGTGAAACACCCAAGAAATGGAAATTTAAATGCAAAAACTTAGCAGAGCATTTAAGGGAAATGGTTACTGAGGGAGGTGCTGAAGAATGTATAAACAGGGCAGCATCTAAGAGAATTCTGCCCAGAAAACTTAAAAACTGGACTGCTTGTGAGTATGTTCTCCCCTGTGATTCTATGCCTGCAAGTTTTGAAGGGAGGGGATTTTCATATGCTGGAGCTGGTGTAGATCTGTGATAATAACCCAAAAGGAAATAGGAAAACTTAGCAGTATGCACAGTTTATTTAAGTTCACCAAAATTGTACTGGAGTGTGGAAAAAGGGAGGAAGTCTGGTTAAGCCTAAGTGAGTCAACATTTAATGGCTCTCCACCCAGTTCTCCTCCGTTCCCAAGGCCACCTCACCTCTGCATCTGTGTGCTTGACCTTTGCAAGGAAGGAACTCCAGCTGGGATGGGTGGGGTGAAAACAAATCTCTGTTGGTTGGCCTCAATTATCAGGTTGGGGGGGACAGAGAAAACGGGGCCAGAGCAATGGTGATGACCTAAATCATGTCCTTTTCCCGGAACTTTCTCCTTCCTGGGTTCCCACTGAATGTTTGCAATGTCACAGTTCCCTCAGTATCCTAGGTCCCAGAAACAGCTCATGACTTTTGTGAGAAGCAACTAAAGTGCCATGTTGGCAGTTCTTTAAAAGCACTCTAAGTTATATTTACTCCAGATAAATAATAGTGACAGGGTAAGGCTGGACAGAGGCATGACAATCTTTAAATTAAGTTCTGCTTCGACCTCAAAACGGAACACATTGTTCCTAGCCCCAAGGTGTGGGGAGGAGTGAGATGCCCGTATTTTCTGTGGAGTATAAAATCAAGATTTCTGAGGGAGGATGCATTCTTTCCTTCTAAGATAATGAGGTCCGTTTGAGCTGCCCAACGATGCACCCTTAAATAGATGCCATCTGGGCTGATCCCACTGTTCAATCAACTAGCTGAGCCTACCAGGTGATCCTTGTGTCCTTCTTTAAAATCCTAGATTATTTCTAACCTTTAGCACCAGGAGTTGCTCTTATATTTCAGGCACCAGGATAAACACTGAAGGTTGTAATTACAGTTCAAGTCCTTAACCACTTCTTTCATCTCCTTTAGGAATTCAGTCTTGGAACAAAAACACCAGGTATCTTTCCTGTGGGGATCTCTGAGCAGTTCTGTAGCTTCTCAGAGGTGCTCTGAAGTTATGCAAAGAAGGTGAGGGGCAGTAATTGCCCTCTTTTTGCAGAGAGCTGCCTGAGGCTTTGACAACTTTTCTCTAATTCTCTATTATTCTACTTTGTTCAAGTCCATTCTCAGCACCCCTGTCCCCGCATTTAGCTAATGTTGAGTTCCTTGTGGAACAGCAGTTATGCCAGCCACTCAACCAACAACAACAAAACCCCATGTGGAAATCCTGAAATGAGAAAGGGATATAGAAAAAGGGAGACACTAGTTAATAATAACTGTATGGCCATCATTACTCTGTTTTGCATATGAACCCATGATTTCAGAAATTCCCTTGTATGTATGACCCAGAGTCATCACATATTTTCCCATCAAACCAATAATTTCTAGGTAAGAAATCTATGTTTTGCAACTGCTGGGTTGTTTTAGTCTCAACTATACCCAGTGCAAAGGTATCAAGGGAATCTTTAGTCTAAAGAAAATCAGGCTGTACAACAACCTAAGAAAACTAGTTACACATTGCCATAGCAACCGGACCAGTATCAGAGTGAAGGGCAGAGTTCTTCAGATTCATCTACTGCGTCTGCAGATTGACTTCCTTGAAACAGAATCATGTGTCTTGATCATCAACACTGAGCCAGTTATTTTCATTAAAAAAAAAAAGTTGTAGTCTCAAGTAGATATATTTTGGCCTTTTCCCTGGTGCCATTCAGTGTCATCTTATCTTTGGAAGGTGGGGTTTGGTAATAGGATCCTTTGGAAATTTCATTCATGGATTCATTAATATGGTTGGGACCTGAGCCAACAGGGTTTGATAGTAATTAAACTTTGATGACTGGACTATGACCTGTGAAGTGAGTTGCTTGCTAGTCTCAGTTTAACTCCTGAAGGAGAGGAATCCGAATCCCTTGGAATCCAACCATAATCCTGTTTACAGACCCGGGGAAGAAAGCACAGGTTTGAATGACTTCTCCTAAGGGTAAACTGCAGGGCTTCTTCCCCAGGAATTATGCTCCACCTTTCTAGGTCACAGATATCTCCACAATTAGTTTCAAAATATCCTGCGAGATGTGTGTAAATAATGCAAACCACATTCGCAGGCAGGGCCACCCTGGAGCAAGTAGTTTGCCCAGGGTAACACAATTAGTAACAGCAGGGGTGGAGATTCCAGAGGGCCGTACTCTATCCTTTCCTATGACCACTGAAAAATCTTCCTTTCACTCAAGAAACATGGCCAATTAATGGACAGCAGGAGGTAGGGATGGGTCAATACCTGCTAATTAATTTTTATAGGTCATTTTTATTTTATGGGGTTATTGGTTCCTATAGTTAAGTTTTTTTCTTCAATATAATCCTCTTGATGTCTCCTCTAAAAGACTGAAAAGAGAGTGAAAAATGTATGTTATAGGAAAGAGATCTGGGGGTTGGAGAGAGCCAGATCTGGAGGGTGCTTTGGAAATTAGTGACTACATAAAGAAAAAGATTTAGCTGGCAAAAAGAAAGATTACTCTACTAGAAAGTACCTGCAGTATATCCTAGTCTGTACTGACTGCTATGACAAAATACCATGGACTGGGTGGCTTATAAACAACAGAAATTTGGATCTCACAGTTTTGGAGGCTAAAGTCTGAGGTCAGGGTTCCAGCACTGTTGTCTGAGGGCCCTTTTCTGGGTTGTAGACTTCTCGTTGTATCTTCACACAGCAAAGACGCTCTCTTGGGCCTCTTTTATAAGGACACTAATCCCACCTATGAGGGCTCTGCCTTCGTGACCCAGTCATTTCCCAAAAGTCCCATATCCTAATACCATCCTTTAGGGATTAGGATTTCAACATATGGACTTTTGCAGGGACACAAACATTGAGACCACAGCAATATATAAGACCTGTGCTAGACTGTGAAGGTTGCATAGATAACTATGACATGAGTCTTGTCCTTGGTAGTCCACATTCCCAGCAGATAGTGACAAGCACTCTAATAATAGTACATGGACTCTGTGGTAGAGAGAAGTTTATTCTGACTCTAGTCAATAGTAGAGGAAAAGGCAATCTACAGATTTAATGCAGTCTCTATCAAAATATCAACAGCATTTTTCACAGAACTAGAACAAATAATACTAAATTTGTATGGAACCATGAAAGACCCTGAATAGCCAAAGCAATCTTGGAAAAAGAAAAGCAAAGCTGGAGGCATCACAATTCTGTACTTCAAGTTATATTACAAAGCTGTAGTCATCAAAACAGTATGGTACTGGCACAAAAATAGGCACATAGATCAATAGAACAGAAAAGAAAGCCCAGGGCACCTGGGTGGCTCAGTTGGTTGAGTGACTGCCTTCAGCTCAGGTCATGATCCTGAAGTCCCGGGATCGAGTCCCACATCAGGCTCCCTGCTCAGCAGGGAGTCTGCTTCTCCCTCTGACCCTCTTCCCTCTCGTGCTCTCTATCTCTCTCATTCTCTCTCTCTTAAATAAATAAATAAAATCTTAAAAAAAAAAAAGAAAGAAAGAAAAGAAAGCCCAGAAATAAACCCATGATTATATGGTCAATTAATCTTCAACAAAGGAGGCAAGAACATGCAATGGGAAAAAGTCTTTTCAACAAATGGTGTTGGGACAATTGGACAACTACATGCAAAAGAATGAAACTGGACCACTTTCTTACACCATACACAAAAATAAACTCAAAATGGATTAAAGACCTAAATGTGAGACCTGAAACCATAAAAATCCTAGAAGAGAACATAGGCAGTAACTTCTTTGACATCGGCCATAGCAACTTTTTTCTAGATATGTCTCCTGAGGCAAGGGAAACAAAAGCAAAAATAAACTGTTGGACTATATCAAAATAAAAAGCTTCTGCACAGCAAAGGAAACCATCAAAACTATAAAAGACAACCTACAGAATGGGAGAAGATATTTGCAAATGACATATCTGATAAAGGGTTAATATCCAAAATATATAAAGAGCTGATACAACTCAACACCATAAAACAAATGATCCAATTAAAAATGAGAAGACATGAACAGACATTTCTCCAGAGAAGACATACAGATGGCCAACGACACATGAAAAGATGCTCAATATCACTCATCATAGGGAAATGCAAACCAAAACCACAATGAGATATCAACTCACACCTATCAGAGTGGCTAAAATCAAAACACAAGAAATAACAAGTGTTGGCAAGAATGTGGAGAAAAGGGAACTCTCATGCACTGTTGGGGGGAATGCAAACTTGTCCAGCCAGTGTGGGAAAGAGTATGGAGGTTCCTCAAAAATTAAAAATAGAAGTATCATATGATCCAGTAATTCCACTACTGGATATTTACCCAAAGAAAATAAAAACACTAACTTGAAAAGTTATATGCATCTCTGTGTTTATTGAAGCATTATTTACAATAGCCGAGGTATGGAAGCAAACCAAGTTTCCATCAATAAATGAATAGATTAGGTTGTATATACATACATGTATGTGTGTGTGGGTTATATATATATAATATATATATAATGCAATATTACTGAACCTTAAAAAAGAATGAAATCTTGCCATTTGCAATGACATGGATGGATCTAGAGGGTATAAAGCTAAGTGAGTAAGTCACTCAGAGAAAGGCAAATAGCATATGATTTAACTAATATGTGGAATTTAAGAAACAAAACAAAACAAAACAAAAAGGAACAAAGAAAAAAGAGACAAACCACAAAACAGACTCTTAACTATAGAGAACAAACTGATGGTTATCAGAGGGGTGGTGAGTGGGGGATGGGTGAAATAGGTGGAGGGGACTAAGAGTTTACGTATTGTAATGAGCACTGAATAATGTATAGAATTGTTGAATGACTATATTGTATACCTGAAACTAATGTAATACTGCATGTTAACTATACTGGAATTAAAATTTAAAAATAAAGAAAAGAAGAAATAGAGAAAAATAGTGAAATGTTCCTTAGGGAATCTGAGCTGGGCTTAATGGGACAGGTAAGAAATCATAGGCAGATATTGAGGAAAGGCTATTTTAGGAACCAGAAATAGTATAAACAAAGGCATAGGATGGAGTCTGTTTAAGGAGAACACATTGACTAATGTGGCTTGAGTTTTAGTTTAAATTGTGAGACAGATTGGAGCTCAGGCAGAAAAAGTAAAAAAAAAAAAAAAAAAAAGCCACATTTTGGCATGTTCTGAAAAGCAGCTAGAGAACTTTGGACCTTATCCCACATAGAATTAAAGATTTGAAAACTGGAAGTTTATTTTTGTTTTAAAAGATTTTTAAGTTATTTTTGTTTAAAAAGATTCACAAAGTTTGATTTATGTTCTACGAAAATACCTTAACAGATTAGGCTGAAAATATTTTGCATTTATGTCAACATGTGTACATGAATTCCTTCAAAATGTCATAAATACTTTTGTAATATGTCCTTGTGCAAGGTTAACTGAGTTTGCACAGACTGCAAACTGAAGATGCTCGTGCAAAAATGCTGACTCAGGTGTTTCAAGTGACAACCCTTACATTTAAGTGCTTGAGGCACTATTGTGAGAAACCGGAAAATGGTTCTATGCAGCAGAAAATCCAGCCAAGTCCCTGAAATCAATCTCTCGCTCTCTCTTTGTCTGTGTTTCCTTTCTTGCAGGAACAGCAATGGAAACTTTCGATGTACAACAGTATAACTCCAGTCTGCTTTACAAGCCCTCTGATTGAGAAGCCAATTGGCAAAGTAAGAATGACTGCATTTCTTAGTGAACAGTATGATTTGAACTTGTTGGCTGTTATTTCTTTTTGTCTTGAGCTATTTGGGTGAAATAATCAAACTGATCTCATCAAAGTGGCTGATAAAATCCAAATTTTGAACTGTTTGGTTGGCCCTAGTGTGCCCTTGCCCTTGGCCAAATGTTGAACTGAGAGATGCTGACCTGAGATGCCTATGCTTCAGCTTCTAACCAGCCCCATCCCAGTGATGCCCTCCCCACTCCTTCCAGTGTCCTGGTTTCTGAGCTCTTGGATTTATCTTCCCCTGTCTATCAGAACTTCTTAGAAGGAAGGAGGATATTTTTAGTAATTTACATTGTAGAGGAGAAAAAAAAAACAACAACCATTTTTCTCTACTCTCTTAGGTTCAAAACCTGGGGTTATGCAAATTAAACTGCAAAAAAAAGATAAACAAGAGAAAATGTTTATTACTATGAATAAGGAGGCCTTCATAGAAAAGAAGTGGAGACCCAAAGAAGCAATTCTGTTCAGGGCTTACACTATTTTAACAAAAAGCAATAAAATGTGGAGAAGTGACAAGGGAAAGGAAAAGGGGTTTGGGCTTCCTACCATAGACTTGGGTAAATTGTGAGAAGATAAACATATGGGGGAAATGAATGGCCATAGAATTATTTATTAAGTTTGTTATGCAGACTCAAGTTGGTGCCTTTGCCATTGATAAGAATCATGTCTGGTGATTAAGAGTCATCTTCTCACTGGTATGGGAGAGGAAGACACATTTACAAATTTATGTAATCTTTAGAAAGGGAAATTTATGTCCTGTTTTTAGATAGAAAGTGATGACGGGGGGTGGGGCAGAGTGTTTTTCTGGCTAGTCTGCTGTTTCTCAATTGTCTTCAGCTCAAAATAATTCTTACACCAAACTGGCATATTTGGGGGTGGCATATTCTGATCCCCTTCAACATGTTACCGTGAAATCCAGCCACAATACTTCCTCTTTCCAACGTAATTGTTATTTAAACTATCTTGTGGAATAAAAGACTTCGCTTCTAGAAGAGAGATGACAGGTTTTGCTTGAAGTGCTACTCTTCTGAACCTGAAATCACACCCATCAATCCCACCAGGGAGTGTAGAGCCTGATGGTTAAGCGTGGGCTCTCTAGAGCCAGCCTGCCTGGGTTCCAGTCCTAGCTCTGTTATTCACGTGCTGTGTGACTTTGAACAAGTCACCTGTAGAAAGGGCATCATCATCATCATCATAATAATACCTGCCTCATAGGACCATCATGAGATTAAATCATTTAACATAAACCCATGACAGCAAGTTTTTATTTTTACCTATTTTTTTCACTCTGTCTCCAAGCACTCAACAAATTATGCAAGTGAATTGAATGAATGAATAAATGAAAAGCGATACACACGGTAAGCTTAGAGGAGGCACATCTTTAATTTGCTTATGTCAGGAAATTGAAGCTGGAGAAGGGAATGGAAGAGAAGCAGATGCTAGGAAGAGAAGCATAACTCTGGTAAGTATACCAGAGACACTTTCCAAGCACATGTTACTAGGAGGATTGCAGTCTAGCTGAGAAGCCTGCCACCTTCCTGTCCTTTGCTCCAGCAGTGCTTCATTGGGCCACACGCAATCCAGTGACGAGGATGAAACATAGCTACTGTTGGCACAAGTCAAAAACAAACAAAAATTCTTTTCATAGGGCTTTTCTTTCCAACTTATAGATACATGTGGGCAGAGCAAGAGCTTCTTGCACTTTTTCAAAGGAAATGAGTCTCTTTGCCGGGCAATTCCTGGTAATTTTGCCTTGGCGGCAAGTCTGCCCAGGGCAGCTGTCCATAGGGTGTGAAATCCTGGCTGGGCCGGAAGCCTCTTCCTCCTGCTGTCAGCAAGCCTGATGTTTTGCAGGCGTAGCAGGGGAGCAACCCAAGCTTCTTGAGACTGAGTTTCTGTACTTTGTGTTCAGTGGGGTCTATACTTCCCCTCTGCTGACTTTAGTTCCCAGTGAGAGAAGTATCATTCGGCCCAAAGAGTAAAACAACAAACACAGCCTCCACATCTCAAAATGTGTTGGCAACTGCCCCTGCATTCACTCACTGCCTTGCCTCTGCTTCTGTCCCCTCCAGCCCCACCTGTTTTGACTTTGTTTATATAGGTTGGAAAAAGACCACCACTTTATCTGTGGCGACAGAAAGAACCCATTTCAAAGGCTAAGGTCAGAAGTCAATGACTCTTGGAGGGGTCTCTTTTGACAAAGTTTCACTTCATCCAATGGACAATCCTGGGTTTCTTCAGTGTTTTCCTAGACCTGATCAGGAACACTAACAGCAGTGTAAGAATGGTAAGGAGTGACTTTCTGGAATGCTTTTAAGAGAGCAGAAGGAAATTAAGGGCAGTATAACCATTCTTGGTTTGGTGGTATTTCACTGTGTGATTCTCAGGTCTCCCTCCCGCAGCAGGGCAGAATTAGCAGGCAGGTATCTGTACCGTGACACCAGGACTATCTTGGGTTGAGTGGAATTGTTCTTAAGGATTCTCTTTCTCTTTCTTCTCTCCATAGCTCTGGCTTCTGGGCTCAATACACTTGCTATAAAAATACTCTAATGAATTCCTTTTGCATTCAGCTCTGTTTCTCATTCACCTGAAGGGGGGAAATGATGTCAAAATGTAAGCTTTAATTATAGGGGTCGAGGGAAAGTAGTGTTTGGGGTAAATAATTGAAATCTGTGGTTACTCTGCCCAGAATCCAAACTCTCTTCCTCACTATCAAGAAACTTTCTGTCGGGCGAAAGCCTGTGTGCTGGACCCAGATGCAGGTTCTACCACCCATATTATGGTGCCCTGAACTGAACCAAGGAAAATGTTTCCTTGCTATGGGGGAAGGAAAGGTGTTATGAAAACCCCAATTGGATAACAAAGAATTCCAGTGTGAGCTCAGAATAGAAAAAAAGACTATTTTGGAACCAATTCCAGTCTTACAATTAAATGATAACTCTTCATTAATGGTGATGATTAGAGGGTAGGAATAAAGGAGGAAAACTTTTAGGAGCAGAGAGGGAGAAGCCAAAGAAATCACTGTGGGCAGCAGGAAAGCAAGCCTGGAATGTGTGATAATCCACTCTCAGATCAAGAGGAGTTGCGTGTTTTATTTTACATAATTGGAGTCAGAGCCTTTTGAATGGAGCATACAAATTTATGTAAATAAAAATGCAAATGTTAAAAATATGTGTCTTGGGATTTCCAGGGGATGACCTGGCAGCTTTGTCTTCCTTGCCTTTGCAGCTGCTAAATATTGTGTTGTGAAAGCTCAAGATGAACTTATTTCCCCAAATCCCACAATGTTATAACTAAAGGACTTTCTTTGTAATTTATAGGAGATAGATACTCTGGAGAATGAATTAAAATAGACTACTTTTTAATGTATTTGACCGTAAACATGTTGCCCCCAAGAGGTTGCACAGGCTAATAATAAATGCAAAAGGGATTTCAGGATTTCAATAAATTAATGGCTTATCCAAAGTGGACTGTTGAAAGGTAATAAGACAATGATGATGGAGACAAAAGCAGGAATTTGGGGAGATAAGTGACATTAGAGGATGACATAAAATTTAACTTACCAAGCTCTCCCACAAAATTCTCATTGGTGCTACTGGCAAGACAAGAGACTGGGCTGAAAGAGGCATTATTTCAGCTCAGCAAGCATTGTGGAGATCATGCCAAGTCAAAACAACCTAGTAAAGTGCCATGACCTTGGCAAACTGAACAGAATACATAAGTAGACAGAGCTGTTTTTAGATTAAGGAACTGCCCATAACCGTGGCTATGCCAACCTGCCTTTCTCAAAAGGAATTTAGGTGACAGGTAAACATGTCCCCAGTCAAAAGGAAAGTAACTTTAACACATTACTTGATTTGACCAGAGGGAATGGAGAGAGACACCGCCTTGAAGGATAGCAGTGTTATTAAATGGAAGGGTGGCTAAGAAAGCAAACAAAGCTCCCTGGGCCTCTGTGTTTCCCGGTGAGGGAAGGGGAGACTGGAGGAGCTAGGTGGAAGTAACTGGATAAACAAAAGATAAAGAGAAAGGAACTGGTGAACTCAGAATCAACAAAATCTAGAGCTGCTTTATTTCAAATTTGGGAGGCATCTGTGGGAAGAAAAGAAATAGCGATGTCCCTTTAAATCTTTAGCTCCCTTTAGCACTGGAGAATTTTTCTTACCAAAGGAAAGTTTAGTGTAGCAAACAGGAGCCATTTTATTTATTTATTTATTTATTTATTTATTTATTTATTTATTTATTTATTATTTTTATTTTTTTATCTTTTTAAATTTTTTTTATTTTTTATTATATTCAGTTAACCAGTATATAGTACATCATTAGTTTTTGAGGTAGTGTTCAACGATTCATTAGTTGTGTATAACACCCAGTGCTCATTACAACATGTGCCCTCCTTAATACCCATCACCCGGCTACCCCATCCCCCACCCCCCTTCCTTCTGTAACCCTCAGTTTGTTTCCCGGAGTCCGGAGTCTCTCAGGTTTGTCTCCCTTTCTGATTTCTTCCCATTCTGTTTTCCCTCCCTTCCCCTATGGTCCTCTGCGCTATTCCTATGTTCCACATATGAGTGAAACCATATGATAATTGTCTTTCTCTGCTTGACTTATTTCACTTAGCATAATCCCCTCCAGTTCCATCCATGTCGATGCAACTGGTGGGTATTCATCCTTTCTGTTGGCTGACTGATATTCCATTGTATGTATGAACCACATCTTCTTTATCCATTCGTTTGTTGAAGGACATCTTGGCTCCTTCCACAGTTTGGCTGTTGTGGACATTGCTACTATGAACCAGAAAAGACCCTGAATCACCCACCAGGGGAATGTTGAAAAAGAAAACCAAAGCTGGGGGTATCATGATGCCTGACTTCAAGCTATATTACAAAGCTGTGATCATTTTAAAAATAGTCTTCTAAGTCATGGCCCATTGGGAATCATTGAATGTTACATCATGATATGGTGGCTGGGTCTGAATAGACAGCACCTGTTCTGTGAGAAGCATCTTGGGATTAATACTCAATATTTAGGGCTCTCAGTCACCCAAGAGGATGGAGAAGCCAACCCACAAACTAGTCTGTGGTCTACTGCTGCTTTCAAAAAAATACCAAAAGTCAAGAACAGAATAATCAGAAGATAATAATAATGGTGAGTAAAGGAAGCCATTGCAATTACTACAGTTGTAGATAAACATGATTTTAATTCTTTGGGCATGAGCTGATTTGACTGGATCTCTTTCTCTATGTGTTTAGCTTCTGGTCAGGGAGGCAAAATTCATTAAGCTAAGTATTTCACTTCTAGAGCTTTTTGTAACAAGGTGGAAGAGACTTCCAAGTTAAGGGGTCAATTTTCTTCTTCTAAGATAATGGGAATTTTAGTTGGGATATGTCCAGCCAGCTAAAAAGCATATTTTTCAGCTTCCCTTGCAGCTAGATGTGGCAATATGATGAGATTATAGGCAATGGGAATATGAGTGGAAGTGATGTATGCAACTTCTGAGTTATGCCTTTCATAGGAAAGGCATGCCCCTCTTTCTGTCTGGAATACAGATGTGGTAGCAAAAGCAAGAATAGCCACTTTAGACCAAGAGAGGAAGGCAGAGAAATGAAATTAAGAGTCAGGGTCTCTGACTCCATAGAACTGTTGACTGCTTGAATTCAGCCTGCTATTGCCTGAGACAGAAATCAACTTCCATCTTGTCTATACCACTAGTATTTTGGCCATGTTGTCCTAGTGTACAATTAGACCAGGGGGCAAAGTGGCTGCATGCTCTATGGGAAGTCACTTAGAATCTAGTGAAGGTAGAAAGCAGAGCCTGGTACAGTAAAGATCAGTTAAAGGAGTGAAAATGCCTAGTTGCTAGGATCTATCTCCCAGATTGAACCTGAACAGGGAAGGTGAGATACACACATTAAGTTCTATCTCTGCGAACAAGGAGATGAGCAGAATTCTGCTCAACCAAGAACCCTGTCTTTGAATTCTGAACATAATAAACCTAGATATCTATCATACACTGAATTTGGGAAAATTTCTCCCTAGACCTGAGGCAAACCATGTTCCAGTGAAAATACTCCAACTTGAGGTACTGCAGTAGAACCCATTATCTGATCAAACAACATTTCTATTGATACTTATTGTATGTCGGAGCTGTCATTAATCTGAAAATATTCATAAATATCTTCATGCATGGATTTGGCATAATATTCTATTCTTTTGTCATCTGAAGCAGGTTTGGATTTCCTGGGGGCAAACATTTTGGACTCCAGCTTTTGCTATAACTCTATCACACAGGATTTTATGGGTAGAGTGGATTGTTCCCTCAGACCTCATTCTAGAGTCATTCTCCTTTTATTTAATATAAAGTAACACTGTTTTGATTTAATAAATTAACCTTCTAAAACATCAACTGTTACTGTTACCGCACATTGGAGTCCATATCATTTTTTCCAATTCCTCAAAATGCCTGACGCTGTGCCAAGCACATAGTAGGCAGGTAGTGCTCGGCTACTGATGGGTAAGTGAATACAGAATTGTACTTTGTGCTTCAGTCAGCTATTTTCATCTTCTGTCCTTGTTCATCATGGTTGAGCATGTGAATGACCTACTACATCTAAAGACAAAGAATTTGAAAAGTCAGTATCACTGCCACTGTCCCGTACAGGCACACCTCAGAAATACCGCAAGTTCAGTTCGAGACCACCACAACAAAGCGAATATTGTAATAAAATGGGTCAAATGAATTTATTTTTGTTTCCTAGTGCATGTAAAAGTTATGTTTATATACTATGCTGGAGTCAAAATTTTAAGTGGGCAGTAGCATTGTGTCTAAAAAACAAGTACATACCTTAATTAAAAAATACTTTATTGCTAAAAATTGCTAACCATCACCTGAGCTTTTAGCAAGTTGTAATCTTTTTGCTGATGGAGGGTCTTGCCTTGATGTTGAGCTGCTGACTGATCAGGGTCACCACCTGAAGGTTGGGGTGGCTGTGGCAATTTTTTAAAATGAGACAGTGATGTCAGTTGGCTTTTTTTTTTTTTTTTTACAAATGATTTCTCTGTAGCATGCCATGCTATTTGATAGCATTTTACCCACAGTAGAACTTCCTTCAAAACTGGAGTCAGTTTTCTCAAACCCCGCTGCTGCTTCCTCAACTAAGTTTATGTAATGTTCTAAATCCTTTGTTGCCATTTCAACAGTCTTTCCCACATCTTCACCAGAAGTAGATTCAGTCTCAGGAAACCATTTTCTTTGCTCATCCATAAGCAGCAACTCCTCATCTGTTAAAGTTTTATCATGAGATCGCAGCAATTTAGTCACATCTTTAGGCCCCACTTCTGATCCTCGTTCTCTTGCTATTTCCACCACATCTGCAGTGACTTCCTCCACTGAAGTCTTGAAACTTTAGTTTGTAAAAAACAAACAACACAATATCTGTGAAGCACAATAAAATGAGGTATGCCTGCAAATATTAAATAACCAGAGGTGATAATATATATCCCTTAAATTTAGATTCTTGGATTCCCACTATCACACCAGCACAACCCAGGCTGAAGTTTGGGTTCACTGGTAGGAGTTCACTTGGTTAAGAAATGCAGCCTGATGCACAAGAACAAGAAGTCTCTCCGTCCCCTATATTCCTAACAGACAAAATGGCTCCATAAACATGTTTGGTAAGCTCCAAAGAATTGTAATAGGAGTTAACAAATATGCTTAAACCAATGGCTGTTCAACTTATGTTCTCCTATAAGCATATAAAAATATTCAATGTCAGCTCCCAAAACCTACAGAAAATAAATGAAATATGAACAATTAATATCTGTAGAATTCTTGCTTTTAAAGATTTTATTTATTCATTTGAGAGAGAGAAGGAAAGCATGAGCTGGGGGGATGGGTAGAGGGAGAGGGAGAAATAGGCTCCCCGCTGAGCAGGGAGCCTGAAACAACATGGGGCTTAATCCCAGGACCCTGGGATCAGGACCTGAGCCGAAGGCAGATGCTTAACTGACTGAGCCACACAGGCACCCCTGTAGAATATATTTTATTAGATTTATAAAATTCATCAATTCAGAAACAGGTAGATGCCTATACACTATAAAAATGGGAAACAACAGAGTTAACAAAAATCATTCTTGTTCTGATCTTTCTTTACAACTTATCTTTAAAGGCTGAAATATATGGTACAACATGTACAGACTAAATGTACAGCAACATTATGATGTACTTGATGTTTAAATATGAGGTAAGTGTTTTGTTAACACCACACATACACACACCCACGTGTACAGATCACCAGACCCTTGCTACTGGGGACTATGCCGTTATCAAAGGTCACGGAGTCATATTTGTATTACAGAACTACTCTTTATTCTTTTCTTGTCTCAGTGTGCTGACACTTTCCCATTAACACCCCCGATTTCTCTCCCAGAACCCAACTGAAAAATATCAAATGGAACTTCTGATAGAAAATGCTTGGTAGACTGCCTGGTCTGTTATTGACAGAAAAAGAAACTTTAATTTGTTCCACCTGGAAATAGGGAAAAAAGATGATCTAAGACTGCCATAGGATACATATACTCTCTATTCACATAGATCAGAAAAAAAATACCACTAAATTCTGAGAAATAGCACTATAGAATTATCAGCAGAATTAATGTAGAATTTATGCAATTTTGCTATCTTCCCAATACTGTGGGTACCCTTGAGAAAGCCACAGGAAGCCCTTCTTGAAAATATTACATTCTAAGTATTCTATGCCAGCCAAGTATCCACTAAGAAATAAACAGATATTGAATGCCTTCCTTGTGTGAGGCAGTCTGCTATAAACAGTAATCCAGGTCAGCTGAGTATAAGTGATAATAGCAATAATGATTATCGTAATAACCACCATTGTCTGAGGACTTGGCCAAACACTAATCATAAGTTCATATCCAAGCTCCCATTTAATCATTTTACAGATGAAGCCTAGAGAGGATAAAGAACTTATGCAAGGTCACAGAGCTAATAAATGGTAGAGTTGGCATCCAAAACCAGGCATGCCATGCCTAACCACCTGCGGGAGAGAGGGGGTTTTTATTTGGACAATCTGTTTTCTGTTCCTAGTTGAAATACAATCAAAGTTTCCTGAGAGGACACAGAAGGATGCCAAAAAAGTGTGACCTGGCTTATATTATGGGTCACTCTGGCTACAGCTAACCAACCTTAGATTTTTATTTTCCAAAGGCCCCAGTTATAAATAGCAACCCTGCACAAATGGGAAAAAAAACGTGTGAGCGTGCAGCGTTTGGTGGTCTCTTTAAAGGCAGTTGCTTTACAAAGAACTTTAAAAGGGGTATGAAGTGCAAAGATACCACCATGAGGTTACTCAGATCAAAATAGTATTCTTCAGAAGCCTTTCCATATATTTTGGTGTCCCAGTTTGTCTCCTCTGGGAGAAAAGGGTCTAGTGTTCACCTAATTCATGAGGCTATGCATTTAATTTTAAGAACTTTAACACTTTCAGTGAAGAATCAAAGTGGTATTATTAAATATCATTAAAGTTCAATTTAACAAAAGAATCACAATAAAGCCAAGGATAGAGCTGGAATCTCCACTTGCCACTAATGCCTGTTAAGTTTTTCATAGAGACAATTTGGATGCCTGGTGAAGTAAGAGTATAAATGAAGTGAACAGAGAGTAGATTGCATAAAAGTTTATGGTCTGAAGAGTAAGGGAGGTAATTAGTGGTGCGATGAACTCCCCAATTGTGTCTACATTTTTAAAGGTCATTTCCTGTGTTTTATGAGAGATGGGGAATTATATTCGGGCCCCCATAGAACTTTGCTTTTACCATTATGAACATTTATTTCACCCGACCTTACTTTAGGGTTGGTTGATTGCCTGTCTGTCTTTTGCAGGGTTTGTAATCTCTGTGGCTGGGGGCTTAGGTGGGGCAGGATTTGTGCCTTATTCATTATTTATGTCCTCAAATCACCAGGCCTAATTCTTTCCACATTGTAGCTGCTTGTTAAGAAGGGGAGGGAAGTGGTAGAAAAAGAAAGGGAAAGAAGTTCTCATATTATTGTATCTGAGATTACTGTTTTCTTGATTACCTGGGTTCAGGCTGCTTTTCATTCAATGCCTTCTGAAACCTCTCTAACATAAACAGCTTAGTGAAAAATTCAACCTTACCTTAAAAGACATTTGCTTACAGAATAACTCTTAAAAGACATTATTCATTTGCAAAAGACAGAAACTGTGATTTTTACACCAAGAACTTTGAAAAAGGAAATCAGCATTTGGAGACATGTTGAGATTACAATAAAGTATAAAAAGAGAGAGGGGGGAGCAAAATATTCTCATGCTTTGTGGCATGGAAGATTCTTTCCTTCCCTGCACCAGAGAAAGTAATCTTGCCAAGGTCAGTACTGCTAAACCCAGAATACATTTCAGTTCTTCTCTCACTTGACTCAATTGACCTTTCTTGAAAGTTGTTCCTCTCTTGTTTTTTTTGAGAACTAACCATTCTAATTCCCATCTGACCTCAGTCTCTTTTGCCTGTTTCATTCATCTTCCCTCAAAGATGCCTCTAATATTGTTCTCCAGTGTTTCATTCCTGGCACACCTTTAAAAAAAAAATCAATTCTCATTCCTTGAGAACTTTTCAGTGTTTCTCAATATGTTCATAAGACCAGTTGGCGTCTCATTCCCTTCTTTTGATCCCCCTGCTCTACCAATATTCTGTACCTCTCCTAGTGAACGTTCCTACCTTCTTCTACCCAACAATTCAAATCTGGTACTTGGGCATCATCCCTCTTTCTTCTTTCTCTTCCATTTGGTCAGCCACTCATTTCAGATGGCTCTAAATCCTTGACATCCATCGTCTCCTTTCCTGTTGTGATTGCTGTAATTAAGTCCTTTGTCATCTCTCCTCTGGTTCCTGATGAACTCTTTAACTGGTTCCTCTCTCCACTCTCACCTTCTTTCAGCAATTTATCAATACCACTATAGAGTTATCCTTTCAAAGTGCAAATGTGATCAATTTCCTTACTTGACTGAGAGGTGGAGTGACTTCTCCTTACTACTGAGTTAGTCCGAATGTCTGAATGGCAGAATGAGGCATATGTGATGACATATCTCCCCACCACCCCAGCCTCAGCTCCATTGTTCATTCCCTCGACTCCTATACACTACTTCACATCTCTGTGCCACTGTGTAGGCTGTTCCTGCCTTTTCCAAAGTCTGTCTTACAGTTCACTTCCACTTTTCTTCTGCTCCTCCTTCATTCTCTATTTTGAGTTAAAACTGTGCTTTGTTTTCTATTACTGCATTGCTCTCACTTTGTTGAAAGTTTGCTTGGATTTCTGTCCCTCTCAGTAATGGACCATGTTTCTTTTCTCTGTATTCCTCGATGAGTGGCACAGTGTATGGCACCCCCTAAGCACTGAATGGTCTGGAAATCCTGTTTGTGCTTGTGAAGTCCTTGTCTGTTTATTTCACCACATACTCAGAATCCAGAGCTTGTTCAAACCCAGAATTCAGAACTTTTCTCCCCACTTACACATTTTAGGATTCTCTTGGCCAGAGTACCTGACTCTAAACTTTCATTAATTAAAGTAAAACACTTCTCACAGATGATTAATGCCCACTGTTATGCTGAAACGCATTGTAAGAAAAGGAAAGATTTTTATCAATTAGAGACCATGCAGACATGCCGAGGCCAACATAAATTCCTCCCTATTAACTGATAATAATGAGATAATTGAGGAAGATAGGTATATTACCTTCTTTGGGTAATTCTACCATATCTGTTCTATTAACTAGGATTGCAGTGGGAGTTAGAACTGCCTGCTGTGCCTATAGAAGGCAAGAGTGATCATGGTCAGCATTTCCAGATGCTGCCAATACAAAGAGAAGGAAAAATGGTTACTGGCTTCAGCTTCAACTCTTGGTAGGAAGTTGGTCATGAAAGAAAATTTGGCCTTTTGTACCTTGAAAATATCTGACCAGTTTAAAATGAGGCATTCTGATAGGGAAGCGCCAAGTGAGAGAAGATAAGAGCTTTGTACATATGAATTTAAACATCCCACAAAGAGGAGTTTGTAGCACTAAAATTTACACTCTTTCATTTTAGTCAATACTAGTAATTATAAAAATAAAATTTTGTGGTATCTTTTTAGAGTAAATGAGAGACAGAAAAATCAAAAATCCTCATATGTCTTTATTTCAGCATGAAACAACTCTTACCATGAGAAGAGTATAAATTTATAATTATATAATCCAACAATTTTATTAAATATAGTAGGTGAATATCACTTGATACGCAGTGCTAAATATTCTGGGAGATACTAACGTTATTCCTGTCTTAAGGGATATAGAATGGCTTATTCCGCATTGGAAGGTAATTTAAATGTCATCTAGTCCATCTTCTCATCTGGTGCTTAAATCTGTCCTACAAACAGTTGCCAAACCTCCTGTGGCTATCTCTAGTTAGAGGGAGATTTCTACCACCTGAGGCAGTTCATTTCATATTCATATACTCTTATTATTAATGATAATAAATGAAATGTATTGCATTCTTACTATGTGTTAGGCACTGAGTGAAGCATTTTATCTTCAAAAATCCTTTTTAATCTTTATCACAACCTTATGAAATGATACTGTTAGTATTTCTATTTTATAGATAAAAGGGAAACTGAGGCTTAGTGAGGTTGGGCAGCTGCCCAACATCACCCAGCTGTAAGTAGAGGACCTGGCCTTGACTACATAGTCTACATTCTCTTTTATTTTTTTTTTTCAGGTAGGCTCCACACCCAGTGTGGAGCCCAATATGGGGCTTGAACTCATGACCCTGAGATCAAGATCTTAGCTGAGATCAAGAGTAGGATGCTTAACTGACTAAGCCACCCAGGCGCCCCTACATTCTTAAACAGTATATACATGCAGCCTCTCTAATTCAAATTCTTCCCTTTGTTGACTTGAAATATACTTTCTTATAGCTTCTATTCATGGGTCCTAATTTTTAATGAGGTGGTACTAAACATGTCCAGTCTCTTTTCCACATGATAGCTCTTTAAATAGTTGAACACAGTTATCTTATCCACTTTACAGCCTCAATATTTCTACTCAATACACAGGTGCATTGTCTTCCATTTTTCCTTGTGTAACATGGTTTCTAGGCTCTTCAACATCATGGTCACTGCCCTCTGGACAAACCATACTTTGGGGTCTTATACACTTAACACAGCATAAAGTCATAAAATCACAGTCAAAAAAATCTTCAACTTTGTTGGAAGAGTGGAAACATAAGGTTGAGTCATATACTTGTGGTCAACCAAAGCCACTAAATGTTTTGGATATATGTTGGTAAGCTAGCTCTCTGGTATCCTGTATTCTTTACACAGTTAACCTTCTGAACATGAATTTAGAGCTTTGTACTTATCTCAGTTATATTTTACCTTAACAGTTCTATTGTTCTAGAATGCTATAGTCTTTTAGAATCAAAATGCTGTGATTTGATAATTTTAGTATTTTTAAATATTTAATATTTTCCTTAATATTTTTATTTTATTTTATTTCATTAAAATTTTTTTCCCTTTGTATTTATTAATGGTGGATTTGGCTCCTAATTCTATGTATCGGATGTTATGTTAGGCTCAGCTGAGTGGTTTTTTGGGCTTCACCACTCATGCATCTGTGGTCAGCTGCTAGGTCACTTGGAGGCTGGTGGGTCTAAAAGAACCTCATCTGGGATGGCTAGTCTCTGTTTTACATGGTTTCTCATTCTTCAACAGGCTAGCCTAGACTTGTTCACATGTGAAGAGGGGTCCCAAGGCAGTAAATGAAGCCAAGAAAGACTGCATGAGTCCTAATAAGCTCAGGACGGACATACCATCATTTTCCCTGTAGTCAATTGGCCAAAGCAAATCCCAAGGCCAGGAACATTCAAAAGCTGGGAAAACAGCCTCCATCTCTTGATGGGAGGAGCTTCAAAGTCACTTTATAAAAGACTACAATATCAGAAGACATGAAAATTGTGGCCATTTTTTAAATCTACCAAATCTACCATACTCTTGGGGTCATGCCATTTGTGGATTTGATAAGCATATCATCAACATTATCCTTAAAAAATTCATAGGAATTTCAATTTAATAAGGTCCAAAAATAAAGTCCTAATTAGTATACTACTTTGGTTATTATGATCTATTTAGACAACCATAAAAACACACTATAAACAGTAAAAGAAAAAAAAACCTTACATGCTAAACAAACTATACCATTCTGTTTCTAAAGACACATAATGAAGAAAGTGATCTTTAAGGCTACTACCAGGAAAATGAATGTAGATGAGTTTAAACTTGATCTGGATTTGAAAAAAAGTCTAGAATCTGTATTGGGAAAGAGAAATGAGAAAGATGTTCAGATTAGGAATTAGCATGTGCAAAACCACACAGACTTAGAGAATAGACCAGAATGACAAATTGAAGAATTCCTCTGAAGGATAAGTGGTAAGAGAAAGGAAAGCTAGGTTGTGGGGGATCCATAATGAGAGAACTTGAAGGTGGAAACTTGAATTTGAATTTGACTTTGTAAGCAATGGGGCACTACGGATGGTTTTGAGCAAAAAAATGTGATTAAAATTTTTGCACAACTAACCTAGCATTAGTTTAAATGGGACATTTTTTGAGTCAAAAAACCATTGAGAAGGCCTTATAGCTTTTTTATTCTTGATTTAAACCAAGTACCTGGGAGCCTGGGTGGCTCAGTTGGTTAAGCGACTGCCTTCGGCTCAGGCCATGATCCTGGAGACCCGGGATCGAGTCCCGCATCGGGCTCCCTGCTCAGCAGGGAGTCTGCTTCTCCCTCTGACCCTCTTCCCTCTTGTG
Organism: Eumetopias jubatus; assembly: GCF_037043125.1. Lineage (NCBI taxonomy): Eukaryota > Metazoa > Chordata > Mammalia > Carnivora > Otariidae > Eumetopias > Eumetopias jubatus. Next base: position 137,093,415 of record NW_028274808.1, read on the forward strand.
CTCTCTATCTCTCATTCTCTCTCTCTCAAATAAATAAATAAAATCTTTAAAAAAAATAAAAAATAAACCAAGTACCTGATAACTTTTTCTTAAGGTAGTAAAAAAAAATGACCTAAATAATTACCCTGTCAATAAGTTTTATTTCTGCCAAATTTAAGGAAAAGACAGAAGGTGCCAACATCTGGAAAGAGGTGACTATGTTCTTTTTCTTAAAGAAGAAGAAAAGGAAATGTACCTACTTCTGCTTATATTTGAGTCATTTTGTCATGTGTACAGATTTTTCAAGGTTATTTCCCTCAATGGCAAAGTGATAGTTTGCAGAAATAAAAAGCTGACATTTTCAAGATTCAAAACTTAGTGATTGAACAAAACCCTGAGTAATCAAAAAAGTATTAGTTTTCCATTCTGGTATAGAAGTTCTCCTTATTGTAAGAGGTCATGACAGACACCCCAGCCTTCTCGGATACTCTCAGTCTGAGTCTTACTGTGAGGTCTTTGTAAGTAACAAAATCTCTCTCTAATCAATATTCCAATGCCAGGACACAGAAAGTGCTGGAAAAATTATTGAATGTTTGGAAAATAGTTTGGGATTCCCCTGAGAAAATCCTATGGCTGGCCAGAATTCCATCACTAGGTGCATGGTATAATAAAGGCCATCTTGACTACTTGTCTGGAGACATTCTTGGAATACATACTTTCTAGAAGAAGTCAATTTAAATCCTCATCTCCCTTATACATTGAAGTGAATCCCAGACTGATCCAAGATTTAATGTTAAAAAGAAAAAAAAATAAAGTCCTGGGAAAATATTTAATGATCTGATATTTTAATAGAGTAAGACTTCCTAAGCTAAAAAATGGAACCTTAATGCACTAATGGATCTAGGAAACAGTTATCAGTGACCATTAAACTGATAGCTCAAACATTGATTGCCTGCAACTAATTAATTTTAACATCACTAAAAGTGAGACCCTCAGACCTTATGTGTCTCATGACATGATACAAAAAGAGGTCCACCACGTCACCTATGAAGTATTCGGTCTCTCCAAAATTAAACCTGAAGCTTACCAAATCTGTAGCTCTATCACTTGATAGAAAATGCACAGGATAGAGGAATGTAGTAAATGACATCACATGGATACGATCATCCAAATCTAGAAAGGGGGTTATTCCTTAGGACAAATGACTCCATTTCTTCAACAAACGAAGGGCACAAAATATAAAAGGGAAGGGAAACCTTTGTGACATATCACTAAATACAGCACCTGGGTCCTATTTGAATCTAGATTCAAAAAAAAAAAAAACAATTCTGAAATGACATTTATAAAAATCAGAGAAAACCAAGCCTGACTGGATATTAGAAATTTAAATTATTGTAAATATTGATGGGTGTGTTGGTTGTTCTCTGAAAAGCTGCTATCAGCTAGAGATATATTCTGAAGTACTTATATGTGACATGATATTATGTCTGAGATTTACTTTAAAATACTTCAGCAAAAAAAAAAAACAGTGAGGGAAGGGGAAAGAATAGATTATGAGAGATGGGAATAGATAATTTTTGTGCTTGATAATGAGTACATGTGGATTCATTATAATATTTTTTCTGCTTTTATATAAGTTTGGAAACATCTGTTCAAATTATTTGAAAGTTGTTGGAAAAAATATCACAAAGGAAAAGGTCAATATAATCTACAACATAAAATTAAGAATTTTGTTTTTTTAAACAACAGGCTGGGGAAATGTTACAAATCTGGCAAAGAATTAACATCCATTTTGAAACAAGTGCATGCACATATATATACACATACAAGCTGATAGGAAAAATGCTAAGAACCCAATAGCTAAATGATACAAACATAGAATTCAAAAGGGGAAATGCAAATTGCTTAAAATATCCCTTTAGAATCATAAAAAAGCAAGTTAAATTCTTTTGAACTACTAAAGCAAGCTATTCTCCAGAATAGATATGCCTTTTATGTCCTGGAAGACAGTCATTTCCTATGATCAATAGAGAAATTTTTTTTTAAATAGTAGCAGTTTTTTTATTAAATGCCAAAAAAGTGTCATGTACTGTACAGTAAGGACTATTTTGGGAAAGTCTAACGCTTCACCAGTGCTGATAAAATCCTGCCCAAGAATCCATGCTGGGACTGAAGAGGGAGTGCATCCCAAACAATGAACTCGGGGAGAGGGTTGTGACATGGAAGGGCTTCACAGGGTGCTCTTAGGGATGTTGACAGTGTTCTTAACTTGGTTGGTAACTATGTGGGTGGCCCTTCATAACTATTTCTTAAATTGTACATATAGATTTCATGCCCTTTTGATACATGCATTATATTTTATAATAAAAGTTTGTTTTAAAGTTAACTGTAGCCAGTATGGTCACCCACATGCCTAGAGTTGCCTTAGGTGGTGGTTGCCCTGAAATTGCCCTGAGTGAGCACAGAGGGGTCTAACTGCCTTAGAATGGAGTGCAGCATGGGAGTGTCATTGAGATTCTATAATGGTAGAAGCTGTGTCCCAAGAGGAATTCTTAACTTAAGTCTGGTTCCAGGGGCTCCCAGAAGCATTGTTGGCTGTTGGAGAAGTGTTCATCTCTGGAAGAACCCTAAAACTAGAATATCCTAGGAAAACCCAAGAATTCCCTGAGAATTTTCTTTTTTCCCCCAGTTTTATTGAGAAATAGTTGACATACTTTATAAGTTTAAGGCATACAGCATGATGATTTGATTTACATATATCGTGAAATGATGACGGCAAAAGGTTCAGCTAACATCCATGTTCTCTTATAGATACAATAAAAAGAAAGAAAAAAGAAAAGAATAAAGGAAAAAAAATGTTCTCCTTGTGATGAGAACTCAGGATTTACACTCTTAACAACCTTCCTATGTATCACACAGCAGAGTTAGCTATAGTCATCATGCTGTACATTATATCCCTAATATTTATTTGTCTTATAATGGGAGTTTGTACATTTTGACCACCTTCCTCCAATTCCCTCTCCATACCTTGCATCTGGCAACCACAGGCTTGATCATTTTCTCTGAGTTCTTTTTGTTGTTCTTGCTATTGTTTGTTTATTTTTAAGATTCCACATATAATTGAGATCATACAGTATTTGTCTTTCTCTGATTTATTTCCCTTAGCATAAATGACTTCAAGATCCCTTGTTGTCATAAATGGTAGGATTTCCTCATTGTTTATGCTAAATAATATTCCATCATGTGTATATACCACAACTTCTTTATCCATTCATCCATTGATGGACTCTTAGGTTGTTTCGACATCTTGGCTATTGTAAAAAATGCTGCAGTGACCACGGGGGCGCAGATATCTTTTCCAGTTAATGTTTTCGTTACCTTTGGATGTATTCTCAGAAGTGGAGTTGCTAGATCATGTGGTAGTTCTATTTTTAATTTTGGTTGTCTTTTCTTAGTTCTAAAAAAAAAAAAAACCCTTTTTCTGATTATGGAAGTAATACTCTCCTTATTCTTCATTATGGTTAATTTGGAAAATTCAGGGAAGTTCAGAAGGAAACAAAAATTTCCACAACCAAAGATAACTACAATCCAAAGGTAACATTTTTTTTGTATTTTCTTCCTACTTATGCATACATTTGTATTATATAACTAAGATTATAAAACATTTGCAGTTTTTTATTCAAACAGTTATAACTTCACATTATTGTATGAGTGCTTTACAATGTCATTACATAGATTTCAAAAACATCAAATTTTTTATTAAGGCATACATTGACATACAACATTATATTAGTTTCACGTCTATAACATAATATCAAAAATCCCACTTTTAATAAATAATATTTGAGTTATCACTATAGTTTAAATTATTTTTTAAACTTTGTATATTTTGGTTGTTTCTAACTTTTGTCATTATCAATAATGCTAAAATTAAAAAAATGAACATATGTATGCATGGATCTGTATATGTTTCTCTAATTCTTTTTTTATTATGTTAATCACCATACATTACATCATTTTTTAAATAATTTTTCCTAGATATGGCAAAGGCTGGAAACTTTTAAAATTTCACAAGTGTACTGCCTAGTTGCATTTCAGAAGGTTATTCAGTATGTAGTTCTAGGATTATATCAGAATGCCAATCTCACTATACCTGTATCAGCACTAAATATTATAACTTTTAATCTTTGCCAGGTTAAATCATGATATTTCATGTTTTCATTTGCTGTTGTTTAATGGAGGGGTTGATTTTTTTCCTTTGTCTGTTTGGTTCTTTATACTTCTGTATAGTATATGTTCATATCTTTGATCTATTTTTCTATGGGAACTTCAGTTTTTTATACCGATTTTTTTAATATGTGTGATGGGGATAAAAGGAAACTATATTAAACCATGAGTGTTTGTGATCCCTCCCCCTTTCCCTTCTCTTTCCCATTCCTCATTTCTCTTCTCATAAGAAGGAATGTTGAGCCTTCAGCTCTGCTAATTGGAGAGAGGTATGGTTGAGAGAATACAGACTAAATTATATACATAAAAAAAGGCATGGCAATATATAAAAGAATAAGCTGTGGATATATGGAGGTAGCAGACTGGGGGGAATAGTTATGGAAATAGCAAGAAGTTGGAGATACTGGACGGGAGGGAGAAGGAGAAGATACGAAAAAAAGGATATGAGCAGTTGCTTTGATTGATGAGGCTTTGATAGGGTTAGGCAAAGCGAATTTTTAGTAAAAGTCATTGTGTTTTATATAGAGAAATCTCATATATGCTGCTACCTCTGCTCCTCATGGCAAAATAAAGCCTTGTTCCATAATTAAGTATCTATATTACTCTTCAAGGTTGTGGAGTTGGATTTGTGTTTCTTTTGGATGTGTCATTGAGCTAGAATGGACCTTAAGAAAGGATAAGATAGCCCAGGTTTATTATTAAGGTTGAACTCACATAATAAATATAAACGATGCTGTCAGGTTTTTCTGTTTGTTTGTTTTTGTTTTTGAGAGAGAGAGAGAGAAAACAAGAGAACATGAGGTGGGGGACAGAGGGAGAGGGAGGGAAAGCATCTCAAACAGATTCCCCACTGAGCACAGAGCCCAATGCGGGGCTTGAACATAACCCTGAGATCATGACCTGAGCAGAAATCAAGAGTCAGACACCTAACTGACTGAGCCACCCAGGTGCCCCAATGGTGTCATATTTTTAAACAAATATTTTCTCCTATTGACTGTTTAATTTTTTCTCTAATATTTTATTTATTTATTTGACAGAGAGAGACAGCAAGAGAGGGAACACAAGCAGGGGGAGTGGGAGAGGGAAAGGCAGACTTCCCACTGAGCAGGGAGCCCGATGTGGGGCTCTATCCCAAGACCCTGGGATTATGACCTGAGCCGAAGGCAGATGCTTAACGACTGAGCCATCCAGGTGCTCCTTGACTGTTTAATTTTGTTTAAGAGAATTTGCATAGGGGGCTTCTGGGTGGCTCAGTTGGTTGAGTGCCTGCCTTCAGCTCAGGTCATGATCCCAGGGTCCTGGGATCGGGCCACATCGGGCTCCCTGCTTGGAGGGGAGTCTGCTTTTCCCTCTCCTCCCTGCTTATGCTCTCTCTTGCTATCTCTGTTGCTATCTCTGTCTCTCTCTCTTTCAAATAAATAAATAAAATCTTTAAAAAAAAAGAATTTCCACAGACATTCTAGAAGGTGGAAATAGCAACTTAGAAAAGTTAGACTGCAAAATGGTCCTCTCCTATCTGTGAAAGATGCTTCCTTCCTTCCATCCATCCTTCCCTTCTCTCTCTCTCTCTTCCTTCCTTTCTTCCCCCCCCTTTTTTTTTTTGGCCAAATGTGTGATATTACACATGCATATGGTACAGTGAAGTTTGAGAGAACACCCTCCTGACCAAGCAGATCACTTGGATCAGCCCAGGTTATTAATTGTTACAATCAGGGACTCTGCTCACATTCAATTGTATTATTTTTAGTTATATATCTGTCTTTATATGGTTATGTTTACAAATGTGTGTGTATGTGTGTGTGTGTGTTGGAGTTACCCAATATCATTACTTTGCTCTTCTTCCAGTTTTTCTGTGGCATCAGTATTTGTATTTAACACATAAATAATTATAGGATAATGACTTTTGATATAGGATGAGTTGAGGATCTAGGTTGATTATTTTTTAAATTATCCAATTTGATCTAATGTCATCATTGGAGAGTTAATTCTGTCTCTGCTAGTATGTGACACTTTATTATATATCAAATTCGTAGAGTCATTGGACTTTGTCCTTTATTTTCCAGGAGCATGCTATATTGATTTTTGCAGATTTATAGTACCTTTTGATATTCCCTCATTACTTTTTTGAAATTATTTTGGGTATATTCTAAAAATTTTTTGAAACTTTATTGAAAGTACACTAAATCTATAAATTACTTTGCAAAGAATTGACATCTTTACCATATTTGCCCAGCACATTTAGAATAAAGAATATCTCCCTGTTCCAATATTTTTTCTGTTCATTAGAAAAATTTTATAATTTTTCTTCATGAAAGGTACCACATAATTTTTAATCAAAGTTATTGTTATATATTTTATATAGTTTATTGCTGTTATAAATGAGTTTTTTCCTCATAATATTTCCAAACTGGTTATTGCTAATACATAGAACAAATTTTGAATTTTAATTTGAATCTGGTCACCATACTGAACATTAAAAAATGAATTCTAATGTTTTATTAGTTGATTATCTTGGGGATTTCTTTCCTTCCTTCCTTCCTTTCTTTCTTTCTTTCTTTCTTTCTTTTTCTTTCTTTCTTTCTTTCTTTCTTTCTTTCTTAAGATTTTATTTATTTGATAGAGAAAGAGAGAGCACAAGCAGGGGTAATAGGAGAGGGAGAAGCAGGCTTCCCACTGAACAAAGAGCCCGAAGTGGGGCTCAATCCCAGGACCCCAGAATCATGACCTGAGTTGAAGGTAGATGCTTAACTACTGAGACACCCAGGTTCCCCATCTCCTGGAGTTTTCTAAACAGATTTATGCTATCTATAACTAGAAATAAAATATCAGAAAGGACATAAAATTGATTCCATTTCTTTTACTTTGATTGGAAGATTTTCTAGGAAAATTTTTACCTAATATTGAAAAACAATAGCAAGATCATAGCTAACAATGGAACACCAGAGACATTATTATTTAACTCAGAAAAAAGACAAGGATATCCATTAAGACCACATTACAAATGTTATTTAACCTTTTCATTAACTTAATGGGGAAGGTATTATTGATACAGAATACATTTAAGCTTGATGGAATACATAACACATCAATAATACCATATTTTAGATGAGGAAACCAAAATGCAGAGTGATGAGGAAATTGCCCAGGGTCAAGTAGATAGGATTTGAGCCCAAGACTGTGATATGCCAGTCTATTCTGTTCACTAGAACTTTTTACTTACTTGACCTTTTCAGCAAAAGGGAAGAATTTTATTTGTAAATTGCTTAAAATTTAATAAAACTTTTATACACCATCTCATTTTTTCAGAGTGAATCTTTGAGTTAAGTGAGCCCATGATCATTCTTAAATAGTACTAAATAAATATTAAAACTTTGTCTCTTATCTCATAGGTGGTTTAGCTACATCACAGTATCATCTATTCCCTGAAAAAAATAAAATAAAATAAGGCACAGCACTTAAGAGAATGGCTATTCTTCCGATTCAGATATGCCCCTGCTGCTTTAATTACAACTGTGGGTTTTCTCTTTCATATATATTTGATAATACTGAATTGGTGTAATTTTGTAAGAGGATTGGTGTGAGTTTAGGGGTTTGGGAGAAACCCAGATAGAAAGACTAATTTTTCTATTATGTTGAAAAGGAGAGCTACAAGAGAATTTTCAAGTTACCAATTTGTATGAAGGAAGGAAATTTGTATGAAGGAAGGTGATAAGCGTTTTCTTCCCCCAGACAATTTCCAAACCCACAAAGAGCAGCATTTGATATATTTTGAAACAGAGAAAGGAGGCCAGATTCCTCACAGCTTGTCTGAGGTTTTACCAAGCACTGATGCCAATCTATGAACTGATACAGTTTCTGCTTTTCTTTCAAAAACAATCATGGCATTATATATTCTTTCAATCTTTCCATTACAATGAAAATGTAGATTTAGGGTTTAGGTGCCTATGTTGTTTCTGTGTGCCTAACCTGCTCATCTGGACTTCACAGTGGCCTTTATCCCAGATTTTCTTGCCCCATGACTAAGATCAAGTTAGGGTGGGGCTATGCCTGCCTTATTCTGAGTTACAATGGCATGGGGAAGCTGGAAAATACCCACTTTGTCCTCATAAAAGCATGTGTAATAGGTTCAGTTAGGAAAACAGTACTCAAGGAATTATCTGAAGGAAGGCTAAATATCTCCACACTAGTAGGAAAAGGATTCTTAAAGAATATTGGAGCTCTTCCAGAATATTTGGGCAACAGGTTCTTAATACTCTGAATAATTTTAATAACATAAGGTTAATTAACTTTGTCATTTAGCTTTCTTATACAGTTTATCCATACTATGAAATATTATCTATCCATTAAAAACTATTTAAAAAATATGTAATAACTTAGGGAAGCTATTTTATAAGTCAATAAAAAATGTCAGTGCAAACTTAAATTGAGTCAGTTCTCTTTTGGTTGTCGGCAACATTGAACTACTTCAGATAAAAGGGGCTTTAAGTATGTTTTAGAAGCCTCATGAGAGGGGTGCTTGGGTGGCGCAGTTGTTAAGTGTCTGCCTTTAGCTCAGGTCATGATCCCAGGGTCCTGGGATCGAGCCCCACATTGGGCTCCCCGCTCCATGGGAAGCCTGCTTCTCCTTCTCCCACTCCCCCTGCTTGTGTTCCCTCTCTTGCTGTCTCTCTCTCTGTTTAAATAAATAAATAAAATCTTTTTTAAAAAAAAGTCTCATGAGAATCAAATTATAGGAATCAAGGATGGAGGGATCTCTTGGAATTTGAATGTGGAAAATCACTGAGCATAAATCTCCTTTCTTGGGTACTGAATTTCCCTGTCAAATTTTCTCTCTACATGCCTTGTCCATATTTCTCTCTCTACCAGGGCTACTTTCTTTCCTTAAACATAGATTTTCCTGTCTCATAACTTCAGTTTGCACAAATCCAAATGTTTTCCTTACTTTCTATTCTATCTCACATGTGTTCATCTTAGCTTTGCTCACTGGCTTCACCTCTGAGTCTCCCAATTCCAAATTCCTAAACTGATTGGCTCAGCTCATCTTTTTGAGTCAGACCACAGGTAGATCTGACTTTGTAGGTCCTTAGTCAGTCTAAGAATGGGCCACCCTTGATTCTGATGACCAGAAAGATCACTTTGGTATAAGATATGTATCCTTAGGCTGGAGGAACCCTAGGTAAGAAGCATCATAAATGTGTCTAGCATTTAATTGCTATGTAGAAATATGCATGGATAGAAAATAGAATTAGGGCAATAAGCCAAAATATTAATAGCTGTTGTCTCTGTTCAATGATATCACAAAAATTTTTTTCTTCATTTTGTCTAATTTTTCTTCAATGAACACATTATTTTATAATTACAAACATAATAAACTTCAAAATGCTAAAAAAAATATTTTAAAGGATAATGGTGTTAAAACTAAAAGGGACCTCAGGATGATATAATTCAACATCACTTCCATTTACAAAGGTTGAAGCAAGCCCATGTAATTAAGTGACTTACCTAAAGTCACAGAACAAGGGAGGGGCTAAGCTCCGAGGCTCCTGACTTATTCCTGAATAAGCTCAGCCATACACAATACTGCTTTGTCTGAACCAAATCAGATAAATGCCCCTGATTGCGAGTCAGAGCCTGTAGGTGGATCTCTGAGTGTGAGATCTAACTGTAAACCATGCTCTAAATTTTTAGGACTTGGGCAAGTTTGTTAAAATAATACCCAGTTGACTTGAAATAGAATTCTAATACCCAGGTTTCATTAAACCATCATTTTGCTATGAGCTGTGTTTTGCTTCTACTTACACACTTCAAATTGTCATCTGTGCTTTATGTTCAAAAAATACCAACAGTAGAGATGCAGAGAAGGAATTAGGGAATTTCCAGACATGAAGTACAATCTCCCTTTATACTTGCATCTTTCTCTCCACTTTGGTGGTTTTGGCTTCCTTCCCTCCCATTTCTTTTCTCTTGATGAATTAACACAAATCTCAAGAAAAAAATAAAGTCTTTTGGGGTGAGAGTGAAGTAGAAGCTGGGAGAGGAATAAAATCAGATCTACGCTAAGGGAGAAAGGAAAAGTTAGAAGACAAAGTTTTATTCAAAAATAATACATTAGACTAACATGAAATACCATGCCTAGCAGGAAAAGATTCCCACACAGTTTGAAACTGGCTCCTGTTGAACCTGGAGGAAACAAAAGCCCTGAGGGATTTAGTCAGTTCTGGACATCAAAATGCTCAGAGATAATCTTAGCTCTAACACATTTACAGTATATAAATTCCTCTTGCATAGAGCCTCAGAGAAGCTTGAGATATGGTTCAGGTAGAAGTCCCTGGGCTGTTTAGAATTTATTTCACTGTTGGCTTAGGAGAGGATGAGCTAATTTATATATCACAAGAATGACAGACACAAGATTCAAAAAGCCTCAGTAGCCTGTAATGGCAGCTTGAAAAATCATTCAGAACCAGTACAATGAAAAATTTTAAAATATAAATAAATATAAATTCTAAACAAACAAAAATTAATCATGAAAATAAAAGGGCAATTCTGCTTACTAGTAATTGGCATAAAAACATCTCTGAGGTGTTAATTTCAAGTGAAATATGAGTAAAGCATGTCCAAGACAATGAATACAGTCAGGGAAAGTCCAAAATAATTTTTTTAGGTTTTAGTATTTCATGTTAGAAAAACACAGCAGACTGGAACATGCCCAGAGTAGAAAAGACGGTACACAAACCATGTCTTAGAGAATCAGAAATATTTATCTTGGATAAGGATATTCACTTTGGGGTAGGGAGGAAAATGATTATATAATAATGGTTTTTGAATTCTTGAACCCTTCCTCAAGAAATAAGAAAAATTTCAAATAAACAATCTAACTTTATACCTAGAGGAACTAGAAAAAGAACAAACAAAACCCAAAGTTAGTAGAAGGAAATAATAAAGATCATAGTGAAAATAAATGAAATAGAGACCAAAAAATAGAAAAGATCAATGAAACTTAAGAGCTAGTTCACTGAGAGGATAAACAAAATTGGCAAACCTTTAACCAGACTCATCAAAAAAAAAAAAAAAAAGCAAAGAGATTCAAACACATAAAATCAGAAATGAGAGATGAAAACTTATAACTAACACCACAGAAATACAAAGGATTATAAGAGACTACTGTGAAATATTATATGTCAACAAATTGGACAATCTAGAAGAAATGGAAAAATTCCTAGAAACATATAATCTTCCAAGACTGAATCAGAAAGAAATAGAAAATCTGAACAAATTACTAGTAACAAAATTGAATCAGTAATCAAGAAACTCCCATAAAACAAAAAGCCAGGATAAGATGAATTCACAGATAAATTTTACCAGATATTTAAAGAAGACTTAATATCAATCCTTTACAAACTATTCAAAAAATAGAAGAAAAATAGGAGGGTGCCAGCTGTCTCAGTTGATAGACTCAGGGTCATGAGTTCCAGCCCCATTTGTGGCATAGAGTTTACTTTCAAAATAAGAAAAAGAAAAATAGAAGGAATGCTTCCAAATTTATTTTATGAAGCCAGCATTACCCTGATAGCAAAACCAAACAAAGACACTATTTTAAAAAAAAGGAAATTAAAGACCAGTGTCCTTGATGAACATAGATGCAAAAATCCTCAACAAAATATTAGCAAACCAATTCAAAAATACATTAAAAGGATCATTCATTGTGATCAAGTGGGATTTATTCCAGGGATGCAAGGATGGTTCAATATATGTAAGTCAATCAGCATGATACAGCACTTTAATAAAATGAAGGATGAAGATAATATGATCATCTCTGTTGGCAAGGATACAGAGAAAGGGAAATCCTCCTGCACTGTTGGTGAGAATGCAAACTGGTGCAGCCACTCTGGAAAACAGTATGGAGGTTCCTAAAAAAGTTAAAAATAGAACTACTCTATGACCCCACAATTACACTACTAGGTATTTATCCAAAGGATACAAAAATGCTGATTAGAAGGGGCACATGCACCCCAGTGTTTATAACAGCACTATCAGCAATAGCCAAATTATGGAAAGAGCCAAATGTCTATCGACTGATACATGGATAAAGAAGATGTGGAATATTACAATGGAATATTACTCAGCAATCAAAAAGAATGAAATCTTGCCATTTATAACAATGTGGATGGAACTAGAGTGTTATGCTAAGCAAAATAAGTCAGTCAGAGAAACACAGATAGATACCGTATGATTTCATTCATATGTGGAATTTAAGAAACAAAACAGATGAACATAGGGGAAAGAAAGGAAAATTAAATAAAAACAGAGAGGGTGATAAACCATAATAGACTCAACTATAGAGAACAAACAGGGTTGCTGGAGGGAAGGTGGGGGGGGAGGGGGATGGACTAAATGGGTGATGGGCATTAAAGAGGGCACTTGTTGGGATGAGCATATGTAAGTGAAGAACCTCTAAATTCTCCTGAAACCAATATTACACTATATGTTAACTAATTTGAATTTAAATGAATAAAAAAGACTATATGATCATCTCAGTAGATGAAGAAAAAACATTTGACAAAATTTAACATCCATTCATAATAAAAACTCTCAACAAAGTGGGTATAGAAGGAACAAACCTAAACATAATAAAAGCCATTTATGACAAACCCTTAGTTAACATTATACTCAATAGTAAAAAGCTAAAAGCTTTTCCTCTAAGATTAGGAGCAAGACAAAGATGTCCACTCCTATCACTTTTAATAACATTGTAGTGGAAGTGCAAGCACAGAAATCAGACAAGAAAAAGAAATAAAAGGCATCCAGATGGGAGAAGAAGAACTAAAATTATCATTACTTGTAGATGACATGCTTTATATATAGAAAACCCTAAAGACTCCACCAAAAAATTATTAGAAGTAATAAATGAATTCAGTAAAGTTGCAGGATACAAAATCAACATATAGAAATTTGTTGAATTTCTATACAATAACAAAATAGCAGAAAGAGAAATTAAGAAAACAATCTCATTTATAATTGTATCAAAAAGAATAAAATACCTAAGAATAAATTTAATAAGGAAGTAAAAGACCTATATTTGGAAAACTATAAGGCATTGATGAAATAAACTGAAGATGACACAAATAAATGGAAAGATATACCATGCTCATGGATTGGAAGAATTAATGTTGTTAAAATGTCCATGCTACCCAAAGTGATCTACAGATTCAATGCAAAACCTATCAAAATGCCAATAGTATTTTTCACAGAACTAGAACCAACTAGCCTAAAATTTGTATGGAACCACAAAAGATCTTGAATAGCCACAGCAATCTTGAGAAAGAACAAGGCTGGCAGTATCACAATCCCAGATTTCAAACTATAGTACAAACTATAATAATCAAAACAGCATGGTACTGGCACCAAAATAGATATATAGATCAATGGAACAGAATGGGGAGCCCAGAAATAAACTCATGCTTATGTGGTCAATTAATCTATGACAAAGGAGGCAAGAGTATATACAATGGAGAAAAGACAGTCTCTTTAGGGGTGCCTGGGTGGCTCAGTCATTAAGCGTCTGCCTTCGGCTCAGGTCATGATCCCAGGGTCCTGGGATCGAGTCCCGTATCCGGCTCCCTGCTTGACGAGAAGCCAGCTTCTCCCTCTCCCACTCCCCCTGCTGTGTTCCCTCTCTAGCTGTGTCTCTCTCTGTCAAATAAATAAATAAAATCTTAAAAAAAAAAAAAAGACAGTCTCTTTAATAAATGGTGTTAGAAAACCTGGACAGCTACATGCAGCCTACACCATATGCAAAAGTAAACTTAAAATGAATTAAAACCTAAATGTAAGACCTGAAACCATAAGACTCCTAAAAGAAGACATAGCAGTAAATTCATGGTATATAGGTGTATATACATAATGAAATATTACTCAGCCATAAAAAAGAATGAAATGTTGCCATTGTGGATAGACCTGGAGGGTGTTATGCTAAGTGAAATAAGTCAGAGAAAGACAGATACCATATGATTTCACTTATATGTGAAATCTAAGAAACAAAACAAACAAATAACAAAATAGAAACAGACTCAGAACAAACTGGTGATTGCTGAAGGAGAGGAGATTAGGGTTAGGTGTAATGGGCGAAGGGAATCATGAGGTACAAACTTCCAGTTATAAAATGAAGAAGTGACAGGGATGAAAAGTATAGCATAAGGAATATAGTCAGTAATATCATAATAACTTTGTATGGTGACAGAGGTAGTAACTGCACTTATCATGGTAAGCATTTAGTAATGGCTATAATTGTCAAATCACTATGTGATACAGCTGATACTACTATAATATTATGTGTCAACTCTACTAAAATAACAATTATTAAAAATGTAAAAATATATGAAGAATTTAAAAAATAAAAATTTAAAAAATGCTCAAAGGATCCTCATGGTGTTAGAAGTCTTTGATAAAGGACCAAAGGGTTGAATTTACAGTAGGCAAATTTCAGTTCAAAATGAGGAGGATCTTTATAATGATCAGAGCAGTGCCCAGAATGCAATGAACTGCCTTGTGAGGTGCAGTGTTTTCTGTTATTTAAAAGAGTTTAAGCAGAGGTTTAAAAATGTACTGGATGATGGTAGAGGTTCTCATAAAATTCATGATGTGAATCTGTGCGTTAAAAACTTAACAGTCACTTAAAGCATTGTTTCTTTTTTTTACACTATTCTCTGCATTAACTTATGGTATCACTGCCTTGTTATTTTAGGGTAAACGATGAGAAAATTAGGATATTAAAATAACAGCAAAACACCAGCAGTCAGGGCTACCCCATGCATTCCTCAAGTAATGAGTTTACTTACACTCGTGGGGATGGTGCTGTGAGACCTCTACCGTATTTACTTATGGTTCTCTCCATAAGCATTGATTGCACGTCTGCCATGTGCCAGGCAGGCACTGTGCCAGGGCCTAGGATCCAACGATGAAAAAGACATGGTTCCTCAGGATGCAGTTTTATTTGAGGTTATAACCCATATAGTGTGATATTTCTTAATGCTAAAATGAATTTTTGTTGTAAACGTTCTTGATTTAATGCTGCCCCATGTTGTCGGATGCTTTGATGTCCTTAGATGAGAGTTGTTTGAGTATATATATACCTTGATGAACCACCTGTAATATATGACTTTCAGTTCAAATCTTTCAGTGTATTCAAGTTAAGAAAGTGGCTTTATTGCATTCTATTTAAGTGAGGTAGAAAACAAATAAGTGTGTATTTGTTATAAGCATCTTCCCCCATGCTGCTGTCTTTGAATATCTAGCAGGTTTATTCAGTGCTTATTCTAAGGTATCTTTTTATCTTACAAGTTGAACTGGTGAAATTTAAATTCTGAAGAAATCTCTGATAATAAGAGGCCCTTTGATCTGGAGTATTCCACAGTTAATGTGTGAGCAGATGTTGGCCTGCATTAAGCATTAAGATTAAAAAAAGAGATAAATGGAGGTTAATTTTGCAGGAGGCTTTAGTGGTATCCAACCAGTTCTTTGGACTTCTGCTTGGACATGAGGCAACTGGCAAATTAAGTGCCAGTTTTATTTGCTCCTCAACTGCTTTGCAACTAACTACCACTTTCTTTGTATTTTTTAGAAATTAAATCAAGTTTTTTAAAAAAAGCAATCTCTAAAGTTGCTTTTAATTTGCTAAAACCACCGAAGTCCATCTGTGTTTAGGAAGGGCAGGGCCGGGGGGGGTTAGTCCTTGACCAAGCCCGTACTACTACTTTTGGGACTGAAGTGTGATCCTTTTGAACAGAAGAACAGGGAGATTAATTCCCTGATGGAGAACAGCACGGCCCTTTAGCAAGGTGACCACATCTTCATTGTTGCTTGTTGCTTAGGTTTGGCTGTCTAATCTGTATTTTGAGGATTCAAGGATACGAGTCATGTTCTTAGAAAGATTCATATCCACTTTTTTGGAATACTCATCTCCTTTAACAGATAGGACAGCACAGTTGACTGTAGATTACTTTACTTCAGGATGTCCAGCAACTGTTTTAAAACAATAATGATAGCTTATGACTATTTTCTTGTAAAGTGTGTTAGCACTGAGGCAGAGCTGCTCTTGGTGAAACTCACACTCACTCATGAAAGATACAACTATAGGAAATCAGACAGAGCAGTCCAGCTTAACAATTAAACAGCAAAGTTTATCAAGCAGCAAATGAGTTTATTTATTTTGGGGACACTGATTCATTTATCGGTTCACTGCAGAGGAGGTGGGAGGGATTGGGAGACCCCCTAGAGCAGCAGAGGGGTTGAAGCCTGTCCTCAGGGCTACTTCTCAGTCAGAACACAGGACATGATGGACAGAAAGTTGTCCCAGGCAGTATGGGCAGTTGCCCGGAAAATCTCAGGGAAGCACAAGGTGACCATGACTAGCAGACAATGCGACAGGCGCTCAATGTTGATTGGGTCCACCTGCAGGATATAGGCATGTAGCTCTCTCAGCTCAAATAGGACACATGCCATGTTGGCCTGCTGGTGTCCCTGTTGCCCCTGGCGACCCCCAGCCTGGAATCCTCTGTGCATAGATGTGCACAGCTGGCTCCAGGTCAAAGTGCCTGGAGCAGGCATAGCTGGGGGGAACATCTCCAGGACCTCAGCACCACTGGGGCCCTCCTGTGTGTAGACCTTATTCCACAGGATGATGATCCTCTCAGCCTCTGTCAGAGACATGATGGTGACTGACTTGGTGGCAGAGCAGCAAATGAGTTTACTCAGAATAATAGCAGAGGAATTACAATTCAGGACATGCAAACTATGGCAAACCATAGGCAAGGGCGGAGGACAAAGGAGGAGAGCATCCTTTTATAGAGAGGAAAGGAGAAAGTTGGCAGTGGTTGTTTTGAACAAAAGTTCATTGGAGAAAAACGAGAGTTGGAAGTGGTGGTAGCTTGTCATTGGCCATAGGCTAGGCCAGCTTGCTGTTTCCCGGCTGTGAGGAAATCTTCCTTCTTCCTGCTGGACTGTTAAGTTGTCAGGACTGGTAGCTTGAGAGCTTTCTCTTCATGGTTTCCTGACTCCATTTTGTTTTTTATTTTTTATTTTTATTTATTTATTTTTTTAAATTTCTTAGAGAGAGAGAGTGTGTGTGTGAGAGCAGGGGTGGGGGGGCGCAGAGGGAGAGGGAGAGAAAGAATCTTCAGCAGGCTCCTTGCTCAGCATGGAGCCCCAAGACACAGGGCCCGATCTCATGACCCTGACATCATGACCTGAGCCAAAATCAAAAGTGGGACGCTCAACTGACTGAGCCACCCAGGCGCCCCCGATTCCATTTTGAATGAGGTTTCCTTTATTCATTTTCACAGAATATAGTAACAACAGTGAACTGGTATCACTAGATTATATGATACCCTCCTTCCTGCTTATGAAATTCAGGAAGAATGTTTTTTTCAAAGTTGTGTCTGTCTATATTAGTGGGAACAGAAATATCGGATGCCTTCAGCAGTTGCTGGGATTCAAGAAGAATCATGAATCCCTATTTTTCCAGTCCTGGTGACCCTTAAGTAGGGGTGGCTGAAATATCCATACCTGGTGGCTTTAGAGGAGTTCCTTCTAATGATACTCTTGCCTGGTGTGTGGTATTTTCTTAATGCTAAAATGAACTTCTGTTGTAAACTTTCTTGATTTAATGCTGTCCCATGTTGTCAGAGGCTTTGCCTGGTGTGTGATATTTTCTTAATGGGAAGCACCTTCACTGTCCTCCCTACTGTCACATCTGGATCCTGGCTCTTGGAGAAGACAGACCTGTGGCTTTACTCACAATAGCAGGAGCTCACATTGCTGTATTTAATAATTTTGTGCAGTATTTAACAGTTTTGTCCAAAATGAGCAGAGAGTACGAGCAGACTCGAAAGGATCCATTTTACCTTTGGTATAATATATATATACACATATATGTTACATGTTATATATATGTATATGTGTGTACAAGTTTTCATCTAAGGCAGGACAGAGAGGGATCATGCACATAAGTCTCCAAGACTGACTTCAGTATGTAATGAAGCATGTTCAGTACTGGTGTCCTTACCAGGTGGCCTCATACATTCAGCATCCTTTTCTGCTCACATCACACAGCATTGTACTGTCAACCCAGGTCAGTTTCAATGCCACACATTTCTGAAGGCCAACTGAGACTACAGAATCATTGCCAGGAATCTTCAAGTGCCATTCCTGTATGTAGGGAGTCATGAACTATTAATGTGAAGGATGGAGCTAGAAACACTGATGCTATTTTGCATCATAATTAAGAAAATTCTCCAGTCCTGCAAAGTCAGTATAGTTTCCTGTCTAATGATTCTTAATCACTTTCTATGGCCTTACTATAGCCCTGTACCTTTGTATTTTTCTCAAATTCTACTTCAGACTGTTGGAAATCGAATCTGGCCAAAGAATTTTCTTCTTTTAATAGTTTTCAGATGTCCTGCATATGATGTGGCCAAGATAAAATATGAATGTGTCAATAATAAAAACTGTTCACAAGCCATCAGTATAAATGCCTTGCTCATAAGTGATGAATTCTAGGGAGGAAATCATGCTATTATTTCAAGAGGCTCTGACTGTTCTGTTCTCCCAGTTGGACAGGAATCAGTCTGGACTCCTGTAAAGCAAAATATGCATTCTTATTCTAATAACGAAGTGAATCAAAGAAGCTTTAAAACATCAAAATACCAATTGGAGCTGGCATTCAGTAAATTAAGGTCCACATCTACAGGTGGTTCAAGATATCACCTTTGGGTATAATAGCTCCTGCAGCTACAGTAAAGCATTCAACAAAAGACTCCCATTTAACATCCTTGATGATGAATCTAAGTAAAACATTGATAATGGCTTAAGAAAAAAGCACCAGCCAAGAGACTAGATTAAAATACACAAATGAATTAATGGCTATTAATGATAGTGTTACCTCTAAACTCAGACCAACCAAGGCCCCGGGCCAGTGAGAGCCAGAGGGCTGCTCATTAGTGAGTGGGGTCTGGAAGCAGTGTTTCTTCCATACCTCTGATTACACTGAACCTTAATGCCCTTGTGAGGCCTAAGCCACAGCCTTCCTTAAACTTTATGAGCATGGCAACTCTGCTTGCCTGGCCCGACTCCTAGGTTCTGTTGCCTAGCTACCTTCTTTAACTCTTTATTCCTAGATGACTTTCTTACCCAGTTTCTGTGTAAGCATTTTCCGTTCAGCCAGACCTTGCTTCTTGCCTCCCTTGCTGGTCTCCTGGGCTTCCAGCATTAACTGGACATTCATACCATTGCCAGCTAGAGCCAAATACCTCAAAACCCAGATAAGATGACCCCCTAAAACCCCTCAGATCTGTCTTCTCTTTGACCATTGAGTCTGACCCAGATGGGATTGAGGTTCCTTACCCTCCCTAAACATTTGTTTTGATCTAGCAACTCTTCCCAGCTTTAATGTGGAGCCTGACTTGGTACTGGATTAGTCTTTTCTCCTGGGCAAGACCTTCTATCACAGCATGGTCTTGGTTAACCATGAGACCTAGAAGTGGATTGCATAACACAAAGGGAGCTTTCCAAGTGATCTAGTACATTTCAAATGTTCTTACAGATGAGAAACTCCAGAAGGTAACCACTAACATTCTGTTTGCAGATTCAAGACTGTGGCAAACTTAAGAAGATATGCCTTTCAAATCCATTAAATTATAAACCGGGAGTGTGTTATAGAAATCATATCATGTAGGGGGCCCAAGTCCTTCTGATCAAGAAAAAGAAGTCACATCATGTGGAATTAGTTAATCTTTATTATTCTCTACTATTTTTTTATGAAAGGGGCGGGGAGAGGCAGAGGGAGAGAGAGAGAGAAGCTTAAGCAGGTTCCATGCCCAGTACAGAGCATGTCAGGGCTCTATCCCATAACCCTGAGATCATGACCTGAGCTGAAATCAAGAGTCGGTTGCCTAACCGACTGAGCCACCAGGCGCCCCTATTCTCTTAAATAAAATATGTGAATTGGATGTATTCAGCTGGCATTGAGCAATGCATCTCAGATAAATTTGGCAATAGCCATTTAATGATTCTATTGCAATGAATGCCAGATGAATTTGATTCTAGTCATAGTTTATCAATAATCAGAAAAATAATTCACCCCAAGGCATTTTGTTAAAGTTCATAAAGTTTATATAACCACAGATGACATTGCCAAAATTGCAATGTGAATGTACAGAGTGGTTTTTTCACAGAAAAGTTCCCACCTAATCCTGTGAGAGGCCCAGGTAAACTTCTCGGAAAGGGAAGCAGTTCACAGAGAGAATGAATGGTCAGCTTAATCACCCTAAGGGATCAAGTGTATAAAGTAGCCAACATATATACCTGGTTATTAATTAAGGAAATTGGATCTTACAAGTAGGATCTATGCTATGACTTTTGGACCCCACTAATTCATGACTTTATTTGAATATTAGAAAAGTATCTTTTTAAAAAATATTTTATTTATGAGAGAGAGAGAGAGAGAGAGCACATGAGTGTGCAAGCTGGGGAGAGGGGCAGATGGAGCAGGAGAAATAGGCTCTCCACTGAGCAGGGAGCCAAACTGGGGGCTCAGTCCCTGGACCCCGGGATCATGACCTGAGCCGAAGGCAGATGCTTAACCAACTGAGCCACTCAGACACCCCTAGAAAAGTATCTTTTGTTTAAAGAAAGAATTGATGGCCCAGCTCTGAAGGTGGTATAAGGTAAAACAGTGGTCCTTCAGTGTCCCAATGCATGACAATCACTTAGAGAGCTTATTTAAAGAGCAGCTCTCCAGGACCTTCTGTGGGAGATTCCAGCTAGGGAGCTTTGGGGTGAGGCTCAGTAATCCACATTCTAAATGATCACCCAGATGATTTTAGTACTGATTTCATGAAACCCACTTTGAAAAACTGGGGGAAGAACATAGATTTTGAAATCAGACAGAAGGTGTCAAGTCCTAGTTGAAGCACTTACTTGTTTGTAGTCTTAGTCAAGTTAGGACACTTTCTGAGTTTCAGTTTCCTCATCTGTAAAATGAGGATGTAATACTCTCATGGGATTGTTGCGCATATAGAATGAAATGTGTGTAAAAAGCACACAGAACATACACTAGGTGCTCAACAAATGTTAGTTTTCTACCTGAGGTCCTTGGTGGCTTATAGCAGAGATGTAATGATAGGACGAAAGTTTGAGGGAAACTCTAAGTCCACTATTATACCTGACTATGTCATCTATTGCTCAAACACGGACACTACTGAGAGTGAAAGGAGATGCTGTTAATCATCGTGCTGAGACAACCAGGATAACCCCAGGACTGTAGTTACCCTCGTTATTAGTAACATGAAAGACCACATAATTGCACTGCCTTACCCCACTCTATTCTATATTCTTAAACTGAGAGAACAGGATGTGGTCTTTGCAGTTGTTCACTTGACAAAAGCTTTTCAACCACTGTTGGTAATCTTGCAGTCGGAATCTGTCCTTAATGCACTTTTACTGTCTCTGCAGTGCCTAGTATTAGTACCATGTACTAAATAAACAGTAGGTTCTTCAGAAAATAATTTTGAATGCTTAAGTGATTTAGATTCCATGTTGTTAATACAATTATTCCCAGATAATTCTAAGTCAATTCCCATTTTCTGTTATATCTGAAAATTTCCAAAGAACCCAAATAATAAGGAACACCACAATTCTATTCAAATTCCTTTTTTTTTTTAACTTTTATAGAGAATTTATAGACTGAAATCTTCTCAGCCCATGAATCTCAGAATGCAGGTCAACTTGCATCTTCATATGCTTGAGAGTCTTATTTTAACAGTAAGAGCTGGTTGATCTTCATTTTAACAGGATCTCATACTTGTTGTCAAAATAAGAGAGCTAGAAAATAAGGGATTTTTAGCTCTTTAACACCCTTGAAGCTTAAATTGTTTTACAAATAGGAAATCAAGAAATATTGATTTGAGGATATTGTACAAAGAAAATTTGTATTAGCATAGGACCAGAAACAATCTAAATGTTCAGCAAGGTGGCTAAATAAGTAATAATAGCAGTTCTCAAAATGTGATGCACACACCACTAGGACTGACTGTGAGGTCAAACTATTTTCTTAATAATGCTAAGACATTATTCATCTTTTTCATTGTTTTGACGTTTGCATTGATAGTACAAAAGCAATGGTGGGTAAAACCAATGGTACCTTAGTATGAATCAGGACAGTGGCACCAAGATATGCTGGTAGTCATTATATTCTTCACCACAGCACATGCCCATTAAAAAAAAAAAAGCTAGTTTTACTTAAGAATGTCCTTGATGAGATAGTGCAAATTACCAATTTCATTAAATCTTGTCCCTTGAGTTCTTGTCTTCTAATATTCTGTGTGACAAAATGAGAAGCATGCAAAAAGCATTGTATGAAGTATGGGGGTTATTGCAAGGAAAAGCACTTATCCCATTGTTTGAGTTGCAAGTTGAACTGTAATGGAACATTGTACTTGAAAAACTGACAGGCAAACTGTAGTTATTCAGAATTCAAACTGTAGTTATTGGGCAGATACTTCCTCAAAAATAAGTGGGCTTATCACTTCAAGGAAAATAATAGACCACATTTCTTACCAATGTTAAAATTTGAGCTTTCAAGAGAAAATTAGAATTTTGGAGAGCCTCCAGGAACTTGACAAGTTCTCAGTACTTAAGGACTTTTGGGGGGAGATTGGTGGTGATATTAATAAATATTATTTTGTGATATGACGTAATAAAATAGGCCAACCTTTGGGAGATCCGCATAACTCAGTAAATCCTATTTTCCAAATGATTATTGCATGATACTACAACACATGCAGAGATAAATGATCCATTCAAAGTGTAAGATAGACCAATAGATTTTAATGTAACAAAGTTGGAAAAGTTTATTTATGTGATTTCAGATTCTATATTGTAACTAACCTTTAAGAAATTACCACCTCTTTGATTTTTTTTATACAGAGAAGAATATTCACAATTATCTGAAAAGACTATCAAAATACTCCTCTCTTTTCCAACCACATATCTGTGTGAGGCCAGATTTTCTTTTACATATTTCAACCAAAACAAAATTTTGTAACAGATTGAATACAAAAGCAAATATGAGAATTCATTTGTCTTCAATTAGGCCAAACAAAGAGATTTACAAAATTATAAAAACAATGCCATTTTTTACACTAAGTCTGGAAAATATAATTAATTTTCACAAAACATATTTATGTTAATATGCAGTGGGCTTACAGTTATCATCTTACTATATATTATAAATTTTTCAGAATTGATTTCTAATACACAGACATTTATATATAGTAAATATTACATAAGTATCAGTATAACTAAGAAGTAATCTTTGGACTCTTAAGTGATTTTTAAGAGTGTAAAGGTTTGATTAGAGACCAAAAGAATTTGAGAACTGCTGAGTTATAGAGTATTAATAAAATGGAGTTCTATGCAACAGTGAGAAAGAATAAAATAGATTTATAAGTCCTTACTGGAATTCACTCTATTATATATTATTTAGCTAATGAAATAAGTTATGTTGTAATGTGTACAGTATGCTTCCATTTGTATAAGATAGGGGGATGAAGATTGTAGGAACACAGTTGTATATACATGATATACACATTATTGTTTATGAATGGAGATTTCTTGCATATCCTAAACTGTAGTTGCATCTGGGAAAGTGACCTGGGGTTTTGGCAGATGGGAGAATAACTTTTCATGATACACCCTGTCCCATTTAAAAACGTTACAATAGATTTTTGCTATTAAGAAAACTAATAATCAGAAAGACAAAAATCCTATATAGAAATGATAAACTGAATACCACTAGATAAAAATATTCAATAGGACAGACTTGGCAATAGACCCTAGGTATATTAACCCTGAGTTTGCCAATCCTGGCTCCTGAACTATTGAAAGAAATGTCTCCTTTTGAGTTCACAGTATCAATTTTTAACTTCCACTCTAGCAAATAAGTACTTTTTGTCCTGCTTCCTATCTTTCTGCAAATATTTATTTTTCATTAATGTTAAGCGGTTCTCCTGGCAGCGCTTGTTTTTGTTAAAGTAGAATGGCAAAATTTCACAGGCAGGAAATATCTTTTCTTCGTGCCGGGTTTGGTTTATCAGAAGAGGGAAAGCAAGACAACCAGGACAGAGAAGGTAAGGATCAGGAACAGAAATCACTAAAAGGAGCAAGGGAGAGAATTGGGATGAGGAAGGGGATCGGTGACAATGGGAGGGGGATGAGGCAAGAGAAAGCGGAGCAGGGGAAAGACTAAAGGATAGTAGGGAAAGAAACCAGGAGAGGAGAAGGCAGAATTAGTGTATGGTCAGAGAGCAAGCCTTTAGAGATAGGTGGACGGGAGAAAAGGAAAACATAGAAATCAGAACAAAGGGCAGCCGAGTTGAAAACAAGAAATAGTCTGTTGGAGAGAAACAGCCCCCTTAGCAAGTAACTGAGGCCCGGCTGAGTTTGGCTTCCAGAGAGATGGGCGTGGAAATCACTAGACTAAAAGCCAGTGGGAATTGAGTGGGACATCGCCCTAGGACGGGAGGGGATGTAGAGTATTTTGATTTAGGTGAGACTTTTTCTTAGATGTAAATTCTGAGGAGTTTCCAGGCACAAATGATAGGTCCCCTAAACTTTCTATGTTCCATCTGGAAAGCTGAAAGCATCGGGAAGGCAATGTTGAGCTGTGATGGGTGCATAAAAGGCAAAGACAGAGAAAGAAACTTCTGTGAGCCCTTATCCTGTGAGGAAAAAGAGAGGGGGCGCTGAAAGAGTCCTTTATCCACTGGCCCCGCAGCTGCAGCCCGAATCTGTCTCAGCAACTGAGCCTCAGCCCCGTCACTCTGACCCAGACCGTCCCTGACACACAGCGTTCCGCCCACCCGCCTTGGGCTGTGGCCAAGGGCTGTGGGAGGCAGGAGTGAGCAGAAGCACCTCTAGACTAGAATATTAGGGAAATGGAAATTTTGAGAAAAGGGGAAAAAGGGGATTGGCATCAGCAAAAGTGAAACTTTCACAATAGAAAAAACTTGAGTACTTAAATTGGGCAACAGAGGTAGGAAGACGAGCACTCAATCAAACGAACAAGGGTAGAACACACCCAACTGAATTATTCCTTTTAAGGGATATTTATTCCGTGATAATAAAGAATTTGGGCATTCTGAGTCAGCAGTTTGTCAGTGTTGTTATCATCTCCTAGACTCCAGAGTCCCCTAATTTTATCATTTAAGGCTGAGCTCTGGCAACCAGCTTATGTCAACCATGATCTGCTCTTTGCAAGCAGCTGGTTGTACCAAAGAGAGTCACACGGCCGGTTACACAGGGCACCAAAAGAAGTAGTTGCACAAGAATAATTTACTGATTTGCTAGTGTAAGGCATTTAGTAGCTTACCATGGATACTGGGATGAACACCCATATAAAGCAAGGATGGCACAATTTAGCCACGTTCTTGCGTTTCCATGCTATTACCTCCTGTCTATATGGTATCAGTCTCTAGAGGGACTTTTAATGTCATGGCCCTAACATCGGGCTAACTCTAACCAAGAAGCAAGTGTTCTCAAGTGATGAGAAAAGGGAGCAAAAGATTAAAAGATTACAGTACAATTATCCTGAAACATCTGGGAGTGAGTCATTCAATATAGTTGCCGATTTATTCCCTCAAATACAAGAATATTTTTGTTGTAATTGTTTTCTGTGGAAATCATATTAAACAAACATAATTTATTCTTCTCTTTCTTTAAGAGTGTATTCTGGTTACAGTTTTGCCTTTCCTTCATTACTCAGTGTTAACTAAGTTATTTTTCTCTACAGCTATATAAGGATAATCTGGGTCCTACAGGAGGATATAAATTCGCTTGCCCCCTTTGCTCGATCTCCTGATCAACTGAATGTTTAAAGGTTTTCTCCTTCATTTTCTTTTTATAGCTTTCTGACACTTTCCTTGTTGCCAGGCAGCTAGCTGCAGCTCCACACCCCCAGCCTCCTTCAGACTTGCCTCTAATCTGCTAGGCTTGGAAGTCAAATAGCTGTGCGTACAAAAATTATGAATACGGTACCAGTAAGGAGGCTTTCAATCAGTACAGGAGCAAAACGCCTGGACTTCAGGGTGCCCAATTTGTCAGTCTGTTGTGAACTCTGTGAACTCTGACATCCTCTGGATGCTCACAGTTGTTTTTATTTTATTTTATATTCTCAACTATGATCTTGTTTACAGAGACTGCCAGGTGAATTCAGGGAACATGAAGTGCTTTAAACATAAATTGGGGAAATCCTAGGCGGTTGTGAAGGCTTTACTGAATACAAATTTGACAGTGAAAGTAATATGGGGGGGCAGAGTCTCCCCGCCAAAGCAAAACACATTTATTTATTACTCTCAAAGCTCAAATTCATGCTTATTTTATGAGATTTTAAAAAAGAAAAAGGAAACAAGTATCTCAAAAATATTACCAAAGATACCTGCTTTAATATTAAAATCTTTCAGTAACCACTATTTAAATAACTGGTGTGTCTGTATGTGTTTACATAGACTAATAAGATGGAGGAGTTACATAACTCTAGTCATTTTGTACACCCAAGTTTGTAGCCTCTCTACTTCATATATCATAAATATTTTTTATCTTACTATATAATCTCCACTGACAGTTCAGTTATTACATAATACATTGAATGGATGTCCTTCAGTGTTCATACTTACGGATCATTATACATACAGGTATATTTATATTTTTCCACTTATGTTATGAATTTATCTACTTTGGTATTTTGAACATAATTGTTCTTTTATCAGATCGTTGTAAAAGTTTTCCTTAATATTCTGTCAGTTAGTTTTAACCATACTACTTAAAATAAATTCATTTTTCTAGCAAAAACATGTTTTACAAAGATATGAACTAAAAAACAGAATTCATTTAGATGGAAATTTTCCTGACAGCAAACTCTGTGAAAACACACTAGTCAAAGACATCTGAGGTTGTTTTGCTTACTCGGATGTCAGAAAGTTCTTTCTCTCATGCTCATCTTGCTTATTTTAAACTCTGTCTTCTTTTTCTCATTCAAAATACAGTTGGCTCCTGACCAACTCAGGAGTTAGGGGTGCTGAACCCCTGGCACAGTCAAAAATTTATATATAACTTTTGGCTCCCCCAAAACGCCTGGCTTTTTTTTTTTTACTACCATTTGCTTACTATTGACCAGAAAGCTTACTGATAATATAAACAGTATATGTGTTATATACTGTATTCTTACAATAAAGGAAGCTAGAGAAAAGCAAATGTTATTAAGAAAATCATAAGGAAGAGAAGATACATTTACAGTTCTGTACTCTGTTTATTGGGAAAATCTGCATAAAAGTGGACCCCCACAGTTAAACCTATGCTGTTCAAGGGCCAACTATAGTAATTTTTTTAATTTAATTTAATTTTATTATGTTAGTCACAATACATCATTCGTTTTTGATGTGGTGATCCATGATTCATTGTTTTCATATAATACCCAGTGCTCCATGCAGTATGTGCCCTCCTTAATACCCATCACCAGGCTAACCCATCCCCCCACCCCAAATATAGTAATTTTTAAAAGGCACTCCTTTTCTGAAACTTCTGTATTCTCCAACTTATAAATAAAATTCTTTGGCTCCTTTGGAAGTAGTGGTGACTCAATCCTTATATTTAAACCATGTGTATTGTTTTTGTATTCATTGGAAATAGAAGATGAAATTACTTCACAGCCTCCCAATGGACAAAGAAAATTGCTATTATAGAATGTATATGCTGTAGGGAAACCTGCTCACTATTGATCTTCCTCACAGATATCTTGAGAAAGAAAACACAGCTTTTATTTTTCTGCTTCTGAAGTACATGAAAAAAATAGCAAGGGAATTTAAAATCAGATCATATGACTTACCAAATTATTTAGAATTTATTAATTTTAACTGTCTAGCATGAATTTCTATAAGAGGAGAAACTTCCCTTGGGAGACTCAATAATAGATTTAAAATGCTTAAGCCAGGTATTACACCTCTTCCAAAGATTTAAGGTAATCTTGAGAAAGAGTCTAAATACAATAAGTTAAAATAACAGAACTAATTCACTGAGGGACAATTTAGCCATCTCAGATCTGCCAGGAACAGGCTTTCTGAGCATGGGCTAGCCACTGTCTTGTCTCGGCCTCAGTTTCCTCATTTGTAAAATGAAATGGTTGCAGGAAGAGTCTGAGAGACTCACAGGATGCTCCACCTGGTTGGACTCTCAAAGAGTGTCTGCATTGGAATGTTGATCCATCTGTAAAGAAGATGTGGTATATATATATACAATGGAATATGCAGCCATCAAAAAATGAAATGTTGCAATTTGCAACGACATGGATAGAACTAGAGGGTATTATGCTAAGCGAAATAAGTCAATCAGAGAAAGACAATTATCATATGATCTCACTGCTAATGTGGAATTTGAGGAACAAGACAGAGCATCATAGGGGAAGGGAGGGAAAATGAAACAAGACAAAACCAGAGAGAGAGACTCTTAATCTCAGGGAATAAACTGAGGTCTGCTGGAGTGGAGGTGGGTGGGAGGGATGGGGTGGCTGCGTGATGGACATTAGGGAGGGTATGTGCTATGGTGAGTGCTGCTAAGACTGATGAATCATAGACCTGTACCCCTGAAACAAATAATACATTATATGATAATAAAAAAAAAAAGGAATGTTGATCCATCTGAAAAGTTAAGCTAAGGATATCCTTCAGGAAGACACTGATTCAACTACCGATAGAGATTGTAGGGGAAAAACCAATCCTTTCCCACTTTCATTATTGCAGCTGCTGGTTTCACTTCCTACTTTGTAGGAACCCCCTGCTGTGACGTACAGGAAGGATGCTTGAAGTGGAAGAAAAGCAGAAACTCGGGGCACTATAGGAAACACAGAATGAATCTATATGCCTGTAAGGGGGTCCTGGCTATTTATAGTTGTGAGTAATTTGGAAGGAAAGGTAGTTAATAGTATCTACTTCCTCAAATAATACCTTCCTCATGTGAATGTACTGCCTAAAAGATGATAAACATATGAGTCAAAATTCCAAGGTAAAACCTCCCTTAGGAAATTTTCTTAGAAATAAATGTTGTAACCAAATGTGAAATGTCAAAGGGAATTTTTTTTTTGTCATAAAAGCCTATAATTGTACCAATCAAATAAAAAGCAGTTAGGGAGCCATCAAGTAGAAAAGCTCTTGAACAATTCTGGTAATAGAGAGGTCTTGTAAAGAGGATAGATTCATCAAAGATTTATTTTTGAGTGTCTAGTTCAAGCCCATCCAAAGTACTGTTTTATCTTGCCAAGTAGGTGATTGGTGGGAGTATAGACGTGCTGCTCCTGAGGGCCAAAACCACTGCTCCAAATTCAGCATCTCTCTGCTTGGCTGCTCATGCCGCAAGCTATTTACAATAGCCATGACCACCTCTAAGGCTGGGTGTAGAATAGCATTTTTAAGATCTTTTCTAACCACAACCCACAATAGAAATATATCTTAAACTATGTACCAGCAGACACATAGGTGAATGTATGTATGTATGAATACAAGTAATCACATCTGAAAAAGTCTCAGGAAATGATACACTCACCATATGGGACATACTATGAGACTCTATTTTAGTCTATGCTGCTTTATTTATTAAGATGCTATGGCAACCCACTGTATTGACTACATAATCCACAAACAGGTTGTAGGCTACAGTTTGGAAAACACTGGCCTAGATTAATAATAAGGATGATGATAAATATAATAATAGTACATATTAATAATACAATAAAAAGCATCAACCAATAGAACACTGAGCCTTATTTAGAATAATCAGAAGACTGACCTAGGGTAGAAGATGTGGAGGAACTGTCTTATAGTCCAGGAGGATTTTCTGAGATAATAATTGGCAATCACTTTGAAGACTCTGTCCCCATTCCACCTGTGTTCCTGACTCATCTAAATAGTGTTGCATTAGATCTTTGAAGGATCTACTTCTATATATACCCTGACCTTAACCGGATTTCAGAGTTACAGGAAAATTCAATTGTATAACACACCATTATTTTATGAACTGCTAAGAAGGAAAATATGCTGTCAGTTATGATGGTATAATGCCATTGGTTATATGACACATCTCTACATCAGAGATGTTAAAATATGAAAAAAAATTTTAAATCAAAACTGAACTAATCACTTGGAGAGTTCTCTTCAAGGCTTCTAGCTCCCCTGTTCTTCCCTAGGTAAAACAAAAGGGTTTTCTTATCCATGGGGAAAGTTACATAAGACTGTGCTTCATTAATCTTAATGCAATTTCATAGAATTCTAAATCTGAAAGGCACCCTTAGTGATAATCTGGATTGTTGCATGTTAGCAGGTCAAGAATCCAAGAACCAGGGAGATGATGTGGCTTGTCCCAGATAACATATGAAAATGAAGATAAAAAGAAGTTAAAAACAAATAAACAAAAAGATCTAGGTTGTCAGGTTGAAAGAAGAAATAAATAGTAGCATGTAGAAAATCAAGGTTGGAACCAAAGCCTTGGTCTATTTAGTCTGTCTCCTCAGTTTGTAATATGGAATCAGTCAAAACAAGATCATGAAAAGGGGGACCATCATTGCCTTGTACGTTTTGGATCCAGTATCTCCATTCTGTGAAGAAAGAGAAATTGTTGCCAGACCTTGCTTCTCTCAAATATCTTTTTCGTCATAATATTTTTCCCTCCCCAAGAACTCACAAGCTACCTTACCTTGGTTTCAATCCAATTCTTTGTTTTTGTTGGACTATCAGGATCTTTCACTATCAATTTGTTTATTTATTATTTATATCCTACCATTCTCCATAAAGAGTAGTTGGGTCAGCCTTTCTATCTAGTTAACATCATCCATCGTACCACCCTCATTCTCACTGATTCTTGACAAAGTCCCAACCTACCATGTATGTAAATCCACCTGCTATCATCCACATGTGGTCTGAGGCTTCCCACTTCCATTGCTTTACAAATGCTCCTCATGCCAATTCCTATTCATCTTTTCTTTTAAGTCCAGTTATCTTTCTTTTAAGTCCTCTCTTTTTATTATTAATAAAACATCCTTTTATTAATGGTGTTTTGTGGTCCCTGTATACTTGAAACATATTCTATATTCCTTTCATTTGACTCAGCAGTGTACTTGAAAGATGCTTCCTAACTGATCTCAACTTTGTACATATTGTGTTACTCTAAGGGTACCACTTTTGCACTGCCTGTAACTTTGAGGATGATGCCTAATCTGAAACGTTCTTTGATGCATATGGCCCCTGTCTTCAGAGCTAACCACTTAGTGGGAAGGAATATTCAAGTACATGCATACACATTCCACACTGAAACATAGGAAGGAGCACATGAACAAAACAGCAAAGCTCTATCATGTTTACTCATAGGAGGCTAGTTCATCACCCAATGAACAGCCAAAGGTACAGAGTATTTGACTAAATTAGAGACTGACCTACCATCCCAACATTCACTATCTGCATCTTAACACATAACCCATACTTAACTGTTTCTAGTTCCTCAAGGTTGCTTTGTCATACCTCTGTGCCTTTATTTGTATACCTTCCAGCCTAGAGCATCCTTAGCACTTTTTCCACCTGGATTGCACCTGTCCTATCTGAAATCTCTCAAAAGAAATGCTTTCTTACCACTGCTCTGTCCATGTTCCCCTTCACTGTGCATGCATGGAGCCCTGAGCAACTATGGCCTATCATAGCCCTTGTCATAGTATCCTAACTGTCTGCTCACAGGTTTCCTTTCTCAACGTGCCTGAGAGGTACCTGAGTTAAGGTGCCAAAGATCCTCTTGGAAATTGTGGCAATTACAGTGGTGCTGGCAACTATAATTTGTGGTCAATCTATATTGCCCCCCCCCCCAAAAAAGAAAAAAAATAAATAAATTTGAGAAAAATACTGTATCCACCACTGGATGGAATAACTCTTTCTGGAGCTAGTGAGCAAACAGAACCACAGTTAATCCCCCTAGATATTAGAAGTTATTCTTAGAGTCAGGTTGCTCTTTCAAGTTTATCTTCGGTGTGGAATGAGTCATATAAGCTTGTTAGCAATATCGTAGAAAAAAATATCATCTAAAATGTTAGAGCCAGTTGGACTTCTGTTGCGATGACTCATCAGACAGCCTTAGAAATGTTTCTTTCTTTAATGCTAAAGCAGTTTCATCATTGCCATGACACTGTCTAGGTTGGATAACACATGTTATATCAGTTTGCTAATTTTCTCTTGAATTATGGTTTACTTAAAAAATGAGTTTTATATATATTAGCTTTAATACAGTTCTATTAATTCATTTCACTTCACCTTATTCTTTACTATTGCTAGTGCCCCATTGGCAATATTTTCAGAGCCAGAGAAAGGATCCTCCTTAAGGAAGGAGAATTCAGTTGAAGTCTATTTTCAAGTAACCAATGATAAACCTGAATATCAATTTGCATCCTGGAATTCAAAATCTGAGAGGTATTCCTTTTACCTTAAAGAAGAACATCTCTGGACAGACCAAAACTCACATTAGAGTTTCCAACTTTCCTGTCTTGCTAGGGTCAGCAGAGTTCCTTGTATGTGAAGTCCTTGGTAAAGCTCTCTGGTGATTTCTTTTGGCAATGGAATGAACTCTGTAGTCATATTCCAGTATCTGTGGAATGCCACATGCATTTTAAGGATGATGCAGAGGGCATCTGAGTTACACACAGCTTGATTTAACTTCTTCTGCCATTTGCTACATGGATGATGTAGAGCAGTTTACTCTACCTCTGTGCCTGTTATCTGTGAAATGAGATTTGAAACACCTGCCTCATAGAGTTGTTCTGAAACATGTATGTAGAAGAGTATATGTAAAGACTCATATGTGTTAATGTCAGGTACATATTAAATCTTAAATATGTTTATTTTTAATAATATTATCTCTTCTTGGGGCACCTGGGTGGCTCAGGCGGTTAAGCATCTACCCTTGGCTCAGGTCATGATCCCAGAGTCTTGGGATCGAGTCCCATGTTGGGCTCCCTCCTCAGTGGGGTCTGTTTCTCTGCCCCTCCCCTGGCTGGTGCTTTCTCTCTCTCTCTTGCTTGCTCACTCTCTCTCTCTCTCAAATAAATAATAAGATCTTTAAAAAATAATAATATCACCTCTAGGCTATTTTATAAAATTGTTACCTCATTAAATAGTTTTTCATTCATATCTCACATTATTTAAATTTCAAAAACACGGTCAATAGCCCTGGGGCTTTGGCACCACCATTGACATTGTAGATTTAGAGTTTCTTTCTTTTTTTTAAATTATTTTTGTATTATTATGTTCAATTAGCCAGCATATAGTACATCATTAGTTTTTGATGTAGTGTTCAATGATTCATTAATTATGTAGAATTTCTTAGGTAACTTGTTTTACTTTTTATCACTCAGGATTTATTGCTGGCTTACCCTGTGCCAGGCACAAGTATTATAACAAAGCTGAGTCCCTGATAGATCCAGAGTACCATTATTGGTATTCGACAGAGTTCTTTGTAAGTGAAGTCCTTGGTAAAGCTCTCTGGTGATTTCTTTTGGCTGAATCAATTATTTTGGAAAATTTTATTGATCTAGGCAGAGCCTGAGTTGGGGAGACAGCATTATAAAATGACTCATAAATTCAAAGAACAGCTTCAAAATTATTTTGTTCATGATATGTAGGAAGACAGATCTTGATAATCAGCAGAAAACAAGAGAGACTTATTCCAAAATATATAGACATGCCTACTTAGGCCATGAGGGATTACCTCAAGATTCTGCTTATAGATTCAGGTTGTGGGAAAGATTTTGTAGGCAGCAAATCCATTTAAATGAATACCACATTTTGGAAAGTTGTCCACAATTCGTTTTAAGTAAAAAGACAATTTTAAAATACAGAAAATCTAGATATATAAACATTAAAATGTGGACAGGGAGTGGTGGGATTGCAGGTGGATTTCTTTATTTGTGCATCTTTCTAATGTTTAATGAATACGCATATATATCTTATAAGATAAAAGTCACATAAAAAAGAAAGTGAATGCTGTTCAAAATTTGATCTGAATAAAGTTCAAGGATTTCTATGGCAGTTCATATCACCTGGTTACGAGTCATCTTAGTACTGATATAACAGTGAAAGGAGAGGTGGATTATGTTTAAAGTATCCAAACTGAGAGATCCCTAGAAACTGCAGTGCTTGCAGGAATACTCAGCAATGTCCAGGAGTACAGCATTTATTTCCTATTCATATGGGCAAGAGCATCTTCCACAAAATATTTTAAGTTACTTTTGCCAGGATCATTGAGACCAATATGCATCCAACAATATTTCAGTAAAAACAGTTGTTATATGTCTCTGGATGGCTCAGTTGGTTAAGCATCTGACTCTTGGTTTCGGCCTAGGTCATGATCTCAGGGTCCTGGGATCGAGCCCCGCATTGGGCTCTGTGCTCAGCAAGGAGTCTGCTGGAGATTCTCTCTCTCTCTCTCTCCATCTGCTCCTTCCCCTGCTCTCTCTCTCTCTCTAAAATAAATAAATAAAATCTTAAAAAAAACAGTTGTCATAAAGTGTGTTATTTGTTAAAATTATAATTCTATCATAAAAAAAGAAGAGTCTGCAGGCCATTGCAAGAGAGTGACACAGAAACCTCTTGGTAAAGAACTGGTTTATCCTACTAGTAATAAGCTTGCAGAGCTTATTAAGAAGAACTAAAAAACAAATAGAATTTTACCAAAAAACTTTTATGTTCATAAAAATGGCCATATGGAGCAGAAACTTTCAAAGAAAGTAAGCTTGTCTTGCCTTCCAAAGTTAAAATCTTAGTAATTAGAATTCAAAAAACAATACAGAGAATCGCTGTATAACTGCTTACCACAAAAGAACAAAGCATGCCAAGTGTTAGACCACAAAATATCACAGAACTCAACTTCTTTCTAAACCAGGAAGGACAGAGGCAGTCAAAAAATAAAGAATGCTTTGTGTTGTAAATTTTGGTTTAGATTTACAGAATCAGGATTAAAAGAGTCTTTAGTAAAAAGAAGCCAAGCCATCTTGAAGGTGAACCCTTTTGGCAAGAAGCCATTAGACATTGAACTTTCAGTTACATGTCAGTTAAAGTAGAGCTCCAAGTCAGAGAAAGAAAAGCCAGAGGCAGCTACCTTGAAAGAGACATCCAATAATGCGACACTTACTAGTGAGTGAGTCTCACCCTCTTTTCGATTAAAAGCTGTTGTTGGTTGAGGGCAAGGGGATCTAAGGGAGAGGAAAGATACTGGGTGTGCCAGAGAAGTATGGTACGATATTGGTTTGTTCATTTTTGCGTGGATGTTTCTTTCAGATATGAATCTCTCACGATTGAAGAAGTAAAGTGTAGGTTAATTGTATAATTCTTCATTCTAATAATGTTTTGTGATTAGCATCTACCTTTTCCTGCCACTCTAAACACAGCTTGTCTTGAATGACAAATTATATGTGCTGTGGGACATTGATCTTTCTTCATTATTAATTCTTATTTATCCAGAATTCCATGGATAAAGAGACCCTTCCAGTAGGCAGTTCAAGCAGAGACAGGTAGTAATATTTCTAGTCTTCCATTTGTAGATTTTTCAGGAGGGGGAACATAGGGGAAATCTCAAATTGCTAAACACATATTTAGTTAAATGACAGGTGATTTCTATTATTGTAGCTTACCCATTCTAAGAGAGTTAGGAGAGCAAAGTGAGACTGTATCAGGATTATCACATATTACATAACTTTGTAAATAATTTATTAGAGAAGGCATGGTAGGAACTACATTGTGGTACTCTATGTAGGTGTCTAGTCAATCTGTGCTTATAATACCAGTAACTTCAAGTATAATAGAAAGTATCATTTCTCTGCATATATCTATTTTTTTTTTTTTGCAATTCCACAAACAGAACTTGTATGGGTGCAAATTATTTCCCAAATAGTTTTAAACTGAGTACTATCCCACTTCCTGCCCAGAAACATGGTAATTTGATGATAAAATCTGGCCTTTATAAAAAGAAAGGAATGTTAACATATATAAAAATTAAAAATATATATATAAAAGAAATATTAACATGTGTTATCAATGTTGCTAAATATGTAGGTGTGTTATCAATGTTGCTAAATATGTAGGTGTGTGATTTTTGTTTCAAGGATAGATTCTGGATTATTCATTTGAAGAAATATTTATTGAGCATCTCTTAGCAGGTAGTAGGGAATTCTGATCTCCAGACATTTACAGTTTAGTGGAGGAAACAGATAAGAGACAATAAGAATTCATGTGATAAATGTGAACTTTAGGCCGAAGGACAATGTGCTATAATAAATTTAGTAATTTATTGACTCATTTTTCTGAAACATATAGGGTTCCACTAGACTTAGGACTAGCTAGATCTAGGGGCTCAAACAATATTATCAGGACCAGGGTCTCTTTCTCTCCTTCCATCTCTCAGCTTTGCCTTCTTTGTGATAGTGTCATTCGTGGGCAGCAGACTGGCTCCAACAGCTCCAAGCTTACTCCCACAAAAACAGAAACCCCATCCCATTAGTTTCTGCAAAGTTTCCAGTGCTGGCTCTAATCAACCCTTCCTAAGTCACATGTCCACTTCCGATGCAAGCAGTATGGTCCTGTGATACACCACTCTCATTACCCTGTGGTCATATGGACTGAGTTAGCTATGGGTGAATATCCAAGGAAAAAATCAGGGTGCTACTAGCAGAAGAAACAAGAGATGTCCACCATATACGATCACTGATCTTATTAAATAGTATGAGATTTAATGACTCTCTGCTGTATCAATTCCTATGTTATATCAAATATATCTCTTCTATACTTGAATATAATCTATAAGAAGAGCTTGAGACTGGGCTATTCAAGACAAACATGCAGAATCACTTACTCAAACTGAAAGAGCTATGCAGCATTCACATATACCACTGAGAAGCCTGAGGTGTGAGGTGGAAAGGTGGGAAACAAGAGACTGCTTTGGAAATGAGGTGGAATAAAGAGAAGGAAAGGAAAACAATGTAAAAATAGAAGAAATTTTTCTATGGTGGACTCAGTATACTCCTAAATCCTTCAATCTGCTGATATTTAGGAGCAACCTCTATGAGTGGTTTTAGAAATTTGTCCTACTAGCCCAGAGAGAAATAGTATAGATCAAATGAACTACAATGACTTCCAAGTAATTTTAAAATCCCAAACTAAAAGAAATGTTTTTAAACGCTTTAATTTTTTTATCTCAGATAAACTGAACAAAAGCAAGAAACAAAAAAATTTAAAAACTTGAACTCAACCCTTTGTTTTCAGAGAAGGATATTTGTTTGATTTTTCCAAAATATTGCTTGAATGATGCTTTAACATGGCAGGTCAGCTACATAAGCAGGAAATTTATCAGTAATTTATCAGTAAACACATAACTGTGTTTTTCCACAGGACCAAGATGTTCCAATGGCTTCCCAGTAAATGTGTTTACTTCATTAAAGATCTATTTTCATAAGCCAGAGGTCATTACTAGTCATGGCTGCCATGAATATGTCATAAATAAAGCAAAAACTAAGCACATTAAACAATTACCACAGCAGAAATCCAGGCTTACAAATAGTTGTGTATTAAAAAATTAAGCCAAGGTCCTTATCCTCATTAATTAATATGTTCTCAAATCTTTCCAACTTAGAGAATGCCTAATGTTATCTTAAAAAGTACTTGTTCCCCACTCTGTACCTCACAGAACTTTGTGTCTATTATTATAGCATGTATCATGTTACATTTTTATAAAACTTGTATCTGCCTTTTTGTGGAAAAGGATTTATGACAGTTGTCATTTGCTTCTTTACATGTCTGCCTTTATACCTGGACCATGAGCTCCTTAAGGACAGGAATTAAATCTATCTTTTTATCCCCATAAACTGTGCTTGGTGCCTACAGATATTTACTCAGATAAATGCTGAGTAAAATAAAGAATGGATAAATGTTTTAATGGACTCTTCCATTTAAATGAATTCCTGAACTCCTGTTTATTATCATCTTAATTAGTTTTCATGTTTTAATTGCTTCAAAGTTCAAGACTGCGTACGTTAACCAGTTCCCAGGTATGTACCTGCTTATAAAATTAGATTATGACTTATGCCTAGAGTGGGCAATGACATATTAGTCCTGGGCCAGGTCCCCTGCTGGAGTGCAGGCATGATTGGCAGTGTCTGGTTAACTCACGAGACAGCCCCCCCAGTTGCTTTTTTGTGTTGAGTGAAGAAGAGACTACGGTGAAAACACTCTAACTATGTTTACTGCTGGGATTAGACGCATGTGGGTATGTTTGGCAAATTCTTGAGTCTGCTCCAAAGCAGATTTTCAGGTTAGGGGACTGTGATTTCTTCTGGAAGAGAATGAATTTTAAAGGAAAATAGCCAAGCATGATAGGCCAAGCCAATGGCACATCCTTCCTTACTTTGGACAGAATGAGAATTCTGTGCCCAAGCAGGTGTGTTGCTTGGATTGTCTCCTCTGCCCACCATTAGACCCAGGGAAGGCAGAAGGATGATAAACCAAAGCTGGAAAAACTCTCAATAAACTCTCTAACATTTTAGGTTCTGTTTTATAGTACTCCGGGATCCTTCAAATAAAGTGTAACACCAAGTAGGGCGGCCATTCTGCCTCTGCCCCTTCCTCATCAGCACTTTATCATGTTCCTCTACATAGTCTTCAGGGAAGAAGTTTAATCTCCTATCTTCGTGTTTTCACAGAGGAAGGAACCTTGTTCTCCTCCTCTCAGGACTGTGGTCTTCGAAAGTAAACTTTCTAGTTTCTCTCCCAGCCCCACATCTGCTTCCCCACAAAGGAGGAACAGGAGCTCATTTCGGAGAGGATGTCCCTGTGTTGAAAGTGACTGTTCCTGCATAGATCTCTTGCTCTGCAGGACCCACATAGGAGCAGTCAGGTTCTCTGGCTTGCTTTGTTTCTTTTCTTTTTTTTATGTTATGTTAATCACCATACATCACATCATTAGTTTTTGATGTAGTGTTCCATGATTCATTGTTTGCGTATAACACCCAGTGCTCCATGCAGACCGTGCCCTCTTTAATACCCATCACCAGGCTAACCCATCCCCCCACCCCCCTCCCCTCTAGAACCCTCAGTTTGCTTCTCAGAGTCCACAGTCTCTCATGGTTCGTCTCCCCCTCCGATTTCCCCCCTTGCTTTGTTTCTGTACGAGAAAGCACAAAGGGAGAGCATCAACCTCTTACCCTTCCCTCTCTATTCTCCAGTCAACCAGTAACAGGGTGGATGAGGCAGGCCTGTGATCTTCCAAGCATTGCCTAGGTGCTGAGTTTGCTCTAAAAGATCCATTTCTCCTTCACCTTCCCAACCCACCCCAGGTTCCAGATGGCCCCAAGGTCTGCATTTGGGTGGGGATGGGATGAAACACTTTGGTTTTAGATCCAAACTGCATTCTCCAATCCAAAATTTACCAAAGTTTGCAAGACACATTGGGCACTTGCCCAGTTCACTCATAATCTGGTTCATTAATAAATGCAATTAATAGAATTATTTCAGATAATTTTTTGTGCATTTCTGAGTTTGGAATATGAGTGAAAACTAAGCCTGCAAACTAGAAATGAAGGCTTATTCTTTAAAAAATGTTTTCAAACCCAATGTCATTATCCAAAGCGGGTTCTCTGTATCCTCAAGAAATTCTCTTTCTTGCCACCTCAAAACCACATTGCAGATCGAAACTGTTTGTTCTCAAAGTGAATTTCTTTCAGTTAAGTTATTATTTCAAAAGATAATGCCAGATCTGCATACAGTTTACACTTGAAAGCCGTTCTAACAAGTAGATGCTACTTAATGCATTTTTTAAATTTGACTTTTGACTCACCATCTAAATATACACATGCATACACAGATTTTTATTTTGCTATAAAATGCATCTTTTCAGCTATAAATATTATGGTTATAATTTTAGACATTTCCTTTTTGCTCATAAGCAATTACTTATTCTCTTCCAGATAGTGGCAATATTTATTTCCTATTTTCAATGAAATGAAAGCTAAAATAATTCTGAAATCTCAGAAACATTTTTATTTTCATACACTTTTTATTTATAATAAATCCTTTTATTTATTTATGATATTCATATGGTTTCTATTCTTTTTCCTCTGAAGAATAATGTTTATATCAGTTACTTTCTGTCTCCTAGATCAGTATCAGAGTTTGAGGTTTTTTAAACATCAAATTCACATCTAAATTGAGTTTGATAAACTTTCATGTCATTAATCTATTCCATGTATTTAAGGGTTTAGTTACAAAATGACATGCGTTCTCAATATTCTAAACAATTAGGCAGTCTTTAGGATGTTTTTCCAGCTGTGCTGACAAATTGACCAGTAGGTATTTTTTTTTCTGCAATCCTGCCCCAGTAGCTTTATCTCAAAGTTAATAATAATGTTCTGATCATGGAAAGGTAGTTTGGTGTGGTGGAGGAAAGGAGTGGACTTTTGAGAAAATGAGACCTGGGCTCAAACTACTTACTAGCTGTGTGATGTTGAGTAAGTTACTGCACCCCTCGGGAGCTCAGGTTCTGCATATGTGGAATAGGAATCGTGCACACTGATGGGCAGATTCAACAAGACCATGTTTGTGAGTACTTGTCACATGGTAGGCACTGAAAAATGCCAGTGTTATTATCTAATAACATACTTCTCCCTGGAAGGTGGGCTATTTCTATGGATTTAATATACCATTCATCTTTTTAATAGCTATAAAGCCATGGGACTTTGGGGCTATAAGTTACCTTAGAGATCAGTTAATTAATGGAATTTCACAGATAAGGAAACCAGGGCACGGGAAAGTTAAATGGTGTAGAGTCCTTTTTTATGTTTTGTATAATAAAGAAATTGGAGGCAGAATCATTACTTGCTCGCGTTTCCATCTGAAAATGGTAGGCAAAACCAACCCTCAGAAAAGTGGCAACAGGTCCAAGCGAAACTTCCTAACAGTTTATGGTTCATACCTCGAGTAAGATGAACCCAACCTATTTTGAGAGAGGGATTTCTTCACTTTACTAGTATGAAGCATCTGAATGCTTTGTAAAATCCTGAAAATTATGAACTGAATGAATATAACCAGCTGTCTAATATCTAAAGAAGTAGACATTCACTGTGATTGATAATTCTACATCCCAAAGATATTTCAGATGCACTTAAGATATTTTCATCTGAGACTATTACTTTCACTATCAACTGGAACCTGGGAAGTAAGGAACTCTATGCCCTAATTTCCATGAACTTACATATAGAGAGGGCTTCATATTCCTCAACAGAACAAAAGGGTTGGATTAGGGGAGGACTTCTCATGTTGCAATCTTTTACATTACCACATCACAATTTTTACTGTATACATATCTGTAATGTTATTTACTTTTTCAAATGGCTTCACTTTTTAAAAAATTTAACCTCGTCCTAAATGATAGTATCTACCACATTTGCTTTACTGATATCAGTTTTCTAATATAAAGATCATGTCATGGCTATTAAAATGAAAGATGTCTAAATACCACCTAAAATCGTCTCTGGCTTCCTACAGCC
Source organism: Eumetopias jubatus (assembly GCF_037043125.1). Lineage (NCBI taxonomy): Eukaryota > Metazoa > Chordata > Mammalia > Carnivora > Otariidae > Eumetopias > Eumetopias jubatus. Next base: position 137,135,278 of record NW_028274808.1, read on the forward strand.
TGGCAGAATCTCAGTCTTACTCCCGCTCATCCCCAAGGCTGGTCAGAATAAAGTACGACTTGCAATGACAAAGCCCTTTGTATTCTCAAGTGTTTAGTCCCTGGGATGAGAAAGCCACCATCCTGGATCTATGTGCCATTTTCGGGGGTGAGGGTTTGTGGTAGCATACATGTACTTTTGGATAAGCACTTAAAGAACACAAAGCCAAATCCAATAAAATGTCCTGTTTATAATATTGTTTAAAGGATCTAATTACCACCATGAGAAAGTGTATTTTCAGATTACTTCCAATAGCGTCAAATTAAGTCCAAATCTTTCGTATCAATTTGTACTTATCCAAGGAGACTTCATCTAAAAACTAACATTCTTTAATAATGTTCCTAAAAGACTATGGAAATTTTAACAGTCCCCCAAACAACATTCTTTCAAAAATAAAATATTTGAATAGGAACAAGTGGGAGAAAGCACATCAAAAAATTAGCCCTCATTAGTGAAAAATATATATTTTGGAAAAAATCTTGGAGAGTAAAAGAAAATCCCAGCCCCACATAAACGTTCTCTAGTAAACCTCTTGATTCAGCTGGTTCATTTTCATAAAATTCCTTCTGTTCACCAAGAACTTAAAATTGCATTCCACCATTTCTCTCAAATATAACAGGTCTATTTTCTTGTTGTTTTTACTAAATGCATAAATAATCATGGTTATTTTCTATTAGATAGATGATACATAAATGCATGGATGTAGCTAAATATATGTACCCACATATACAGATATATGTATATGTATATCTATATAATTAACACATACTTAGAACGCTTTATTTGGGAGGACTTTAGGGTTCATCGAGCCTAGCATCACCCAAACTGTGTTCTACAATTTCCATGCAATGTTAAATGGGTGTTCCCAGTATTTTATAAAAAGAAATCCACAATTAAATAACTCTGGTAAACATTGGATCTAACAAAACTTAACTTATAACACTACATACATTTTGAATTTCCAAGAAGAGCATATAGCAATGCTTCTGAAACTTTAATGCATATAAAATTGCATATTGAGTAGGTCTGGGATGGGATCTGAGATTCTACATTTCTAGCAAGCTCCCAGGTGATGCTGATGCTCCTGGTCCAAGGGCCAGACTTTGAATAGCAAGGGTATAAGGTTTCCTAAAACTTATTTTACTAGTGAAACTAGTAAATACTAGTGCCTTCCTTACACATAATTGGGTTTTTGAGATTTTTGGTTGGTTGGCTGGCTTGTTTGTTGGTGTTTGTTGGTTTTCAAAATAAACCTCAGTGTTTTATAATTTTTGAAACTATTAATATAACTGAATCCTCTCACTTTATAGGATGGTGAATGTCATTTTTAAAAATCACCCTAAACTTACCTAATTGACTTTTACCTTTTCAGTGGCTTTGCCTTGATTCACTCAAATTGTACTTGGGAAAACTTCAAGTCCTATACCATTGTGGGAAGGGATGAAGGAAATAAAAAGACATGTCTTTCGAATTCTCTTTCAATGTGCAATGAAGAATGTGCACTTTACAATTATAATAAAAAATGTACTTGACTCCTATAGCCAGATTAAAACTTTACTAGCAAACATTGTTTGGATTTATATTATTGACATTTTTTGGTCAGCTATTGAACACTTAATCATGGGATCATAGAGCAAATCACCCAAGTGCTCTAGGTAGCCAGTGGGTCAGCCACCCAACCTTCTTCCATCTACTCATCCACCCACTACCATTCACCTCTCTATCCACGTAACTATACACTCCTCCACTCACATATCCAGTCTCCACCCACCCATTCAATCATACAACCCCACGTGTCCACCTGCCTACAAAGCCACCCACCCATTCATCCACACACTCATCCCTTTACATTAATTTGTTCGACAGTATTTTTGTGACATGGTTTCTTTGCAAACAGAGTAAAAGCAAAATGAATCTGCGAGTTTAGTGTAGGTAAAAGAGTAAATTACATGTTATTTTACAGTCTCCTAATATACTTCCTTATGCACTAAACTCTCAATCTGTAAATAAAAGTCCTTTCAATGGTATATTTTGAACAGTGGCTGGGATGGTGTTCCTGTAGGGAGAGAAACAGGCTGCCAGTGAGCTGAGATCTGAGTTGTCTAAGATACTCGCTTAACCTGACATTCCTAATCCTTCATTCCATTAAGGATTCATTCAGTCCTTTCCTGCCACATTTCCTGCCATTCCCCTTTATACTACTCTCTAGCCAGCTAAACTAAGTTACTTGAAATTGCTCAATTGGGAAATTGAAATTGCCCAAACCATGCCTGTAATTGAACTTTTCCCTCCATCTGGACTGCACTTCCTGTCCATCCTGTATGTCTAGTTCACGGTCTAGTACATCTCAAAAGTTTCCCCAAATCTGCTCTCCCTGGTTTGTCATCCACACTTCTCCTGTGGTAGCCACCATTTTTGACCTTGTATTCTAGTTATTTTGCGTATGCTGATCTCACCTATTAGGCACAAAACTCCCTAGAAAATGAGGTCTGTGCCTGATTTTCTTTGCGACCTTCATAGACTCTCAAACAGGGCCACTCAGTAAATTCCTTCATTTCTGGAATGAATGAAATCCAGCTAAACCTCTGATTGAATGAATACTTTGAGTGTGCTGATTTCATGAGTAACTAAAGAGTTTGAAGCTAAGAAATATCTCAGTTTTATATAAAATTTTTAGTTTTATATAAAGTTTTAGTTAACTATATTGGTGGATTATTATTGCTGAATCTTTTGTAAAGTACTTTGCCATGTCCTTGCCTGAGGATGCTAGTATGTTTCAAAGTGACATTCTAGGGGCGCCTCGTGTCTCAGTTGATTAAGCATCTGCCTTCAGCTCAGGTCATGGTCCCAGGGTTCTGGGATCGAGCCCTGCATCAGGCTCCCTACTTGGCCGGGAGTTGCTTCTCCCTCTGCCTCTTTCCTCTGCTTGTGCTCTCTCAAATAAATGAATAAAATCTTTAAAAAGAAAAAGTGATGTTATAGTCTTGATTGAATTAAAGTATTGACCTTCTGGAGCATAAGCTATGAAAATTATACATCCTTACTTCCTGATGTATTAATTCTTACACTATTTTCCCCTCTAAAAGTTTCCTTCTATTAACAGTCAATTCAATGTCAAACTTGTAAAGAATCCCATAGAGTTATAGTTTGGGACTTATTATCCAGTGACAATTTCTACTGCTACCTTTGGCTTTCAGGACACATTGGGGATGCAAAGTCATGATAGCTTTTGTTGTTGCTATTCGTTCTTTTACAGTGTCTCAATCACTATATGAATTCTCAATAATTATTATATGAAAGAGAGAGAGAAGAAAAAAATAACTCAGCTGATAGCTCAAAATAATACCCTACAGATTTGTCCTAAGGCTGGAGACAAGAGTGCATTTGTGTTAAAATCCTTATTTTCTTAAAAATGCGTTTCTCTTAGATGTAGCCCAACAATTCCAGGTGCTAGTTTTGGTATCTTTGCTAATTTGTGTAATTGTATTGCGGTAGACCTACATTATATCTTTGGTGTTTTTTCCCCTTTATCATCAAAATCTTCTAACTTTAAAATGATTAATAAATGGTTGAACACTACATCAAAAACTAATGATGTACTATATACTGGCTAACTGAACATAACAAAAAAATGACAATGTATGCTAGGGCTTGGGTCGTGGAGAGGTGAGGCCCACCGTCTAGCAGTGTGGACTTCTCCGCATCCATCTGCCTGGCTGCCCAGGCTACCCAAGGCCACAGAGCTGGTCTGTGTGGCTGGCCAGGTGCCCCAAGGCTCCCCGACCCACCACACGCCCCAGGTCAGGCTGGCCGCACTGCGGTCCAGCTCCCCTCTGCACCGCAAGGCCTGACACGGAGGCCACTTAGCCATCCGCCTTGCCCTGATTGGCTGTGCCATCCGGCCTTTTGCCACATTGGGGCTGCTCACAACAGTTGTCCCAGGGATGGCTGTTTTGTGGAGCGGCTGGGCTCTTATGATCCGCCGGGCAACCATCATGGAGAGAAAATCAATGCTCTCCACCTGGCGGCTCTGGGGCACACTTCTCTAAGCATGTGGAGAAGCTTCTGGGTCTTTCTGGCTTTTTCCCTGTGCATCCCATGATGATCACAAACGCTGAGAGACCCTAAAGGAAACAGGAGCGTGAAGTCCTCTTAGCATCTCAGAAAACAGATCCAGAGGCTCCAGAAAGAAAAACAAGCTCATTTCAGGGAGCAGAGCACTGGGGAAAAGGTCAAAGTTCTCTTAAAGCACTTGTGCAGAGCTCTTAGTTTTATCAGATTTGGAAGTCAATAAGTGGAGTTTTCTAAGTAAAAATAAATAAATAAAATGACAATTTTGAAAATTAGCTAATATACGTATTTTTACTCTGAACAGTGACAGGAACATATGAAAAGGGTTGCATCAGCATTGATTCAGTTATTTATGTAAATTTACCTGACCTTGGCTGACGCTCAGTGGACCTGGCAAGCTCTGTGGGACAGAGCTGCTTCCACAATTGTCCGGGATCCCCTGCCTCCCTTACTCAATGACCAGACTTCGTCAGCCCTGTCAACTGAACGGGCTCGTTACATTCAGAAGACCTCGTTTTATTCTGGTGACCGTGAACGGTCATATTTAACACATATATCAAATGTTGCCGTGAGCCACAGGTCTTCTTTCACATGTCCCCCGGCCAGGATGACTCTTGGCTGTTTGCCACTACCATGCGTCCATTTGCCTTTGGGTCCGGGCTGCGGCCTTGGGCTATCTGACCACCAAGAATGGAGTTAGTGTGGTTTAGGCACCTGGGGTTATTGGCCTTTCATTAAAGAGGAAGAAAAGAAAAAAGGACAAGAAAATCATGTCAGCCCAGCGGTTTTTCTTCTCTCTGAGCTTTGAATAGTTTAGCAGACCAACGTTTGGACATACTTTTTTTTTCCCTTATTTATTTATTTATTTATTTATTTATTTATTTATTTATTTATTTCCCAAAAGTCCCAAAGGGCACATTTTCTTCAGTACTTACAAATGGGTCCTCTGGCACTTACTGGAAGTCCCATGTGGCCTGCCTGTCTTTGAAAGCCTCTCTTGACGTTGGCCTCCTCTACGGAAAAGCCATCTCCCACTCCCCTACTTCATTGTCAGCTGCCCCAGAGAGAGTGCCACGGAGAAGGGGCCCCCAAGGGCCACTCCCCGACCTGCCCTGTAACAGCTTCCCTTTGTTGGATGTGTTTGCTTAGTCAACAGCCCTGCCCCTCAGTCTTCCCCACCAAGCCTTTGCCCTGGGAAGCCTTGGAGGCAAGAGGGACCAGGGGAACTGTCAGTCCTTTCTCCTTCAGAGACCTGGAGACAGGCATTTCATCATTTCTAGCATGGTCTCCTTCAGAAGGGGTAAATTCCAAATGACTAAATTTCCAGTGAATTTGGAACGCAGACTGTTTGATTTGGGGACTGTGTGTACTTATACTGAGGAAGTGAGGTTGTGTATACAAACTACTGTCTGGCTACTGAGTGAGCACTTAACATTTTTTTCTTAATAATTAAATCTCCAAAGACAGGAAACTGTAGGCAGCTTCTCTTCTACCCATGCATAAAGCACTTTTCTCCTTTACAGCCAAAGCAATGAACTGTGCTGTCTATAAGGGGGTGAGGGATTTTGGCAGCCATTCAGAAGTCTTTTTTGATGGGGCGTCCATCAAATAGCAAGTTTGTGAAGAACTGCTTAGAAATGCTTGGTCTTATTTCTCTGAAGATTAGAGCAGGATAGGGAGGGAACGGGAATCCAGAGTTACACATGATTCTTTTCTTTGCAGCTGGAGAAACTGAGGCAACGAAAAGAAGAACATTATGCAGGGTCACAGAGGGGAACGTGCAATTTTGAGAAAATGATCTTCATTTACTCTGTCATTGCCACACAGCTGGTTAAAAGCTAATCTTATTTTTAGATAAGCAGAGTTGTCTGGGGTATTATTGGCCGCTCCATCATAGGGAAAGGTGGTGTGTTTTAGGAATAAAGCTAGTTACCAGACCTCTATCAAATACAATATTTTTTTAAAAATAGATGTATTTCCTTATAAAACTGCTTTTAACAAGTTCGCTTTTTATTGTTGAATGCCAGCAAAAAATTAATGTGACACAAATTGAGGAATATATTCAAGTCATGAAACATAATAAAACCCATCCCCCACCTTAAGAACTAGAATACTGGGGCGCCTGGGTGGCTCAGTTGGTTAAGCGACTGCCTCTGGCTCAGGTCATGATCCCAGGGTCCTGGGATCAAGCCCCACATCGGGCTCCCTGCTCAGCAGGGAGTCTGCTTCTCCCTCTGACACTCCCCCCTCTTATGCTCTCGCTCTGTCTCATTCTTTCTCTCTCAAATAAATAAATAAAATTTTAAAAAACTAGAATATTAACACTGTAGAAACTTCTTTTCTGCTCTCCTCCAATCTTCTCCACTTCCCCCCAGCCCACCCTCCACCCAGAGGTAACCATGCTTTTGGATTTTAGGTTTGGCTGCTCTGTGGCTTTATTTTAATACTTTTATCACATAAGCATATATCATTAGACAATATAGTATTAAGTTTGTTTTTGAGTTTTACAGAAATAGTATCATATTGTATGCAGTTTCTCTGCATCTTAGTTTTTCATACCAATATCATGTTTCTAAGGTTGATCTATATTGTTGCTTAAAGCTGTTGTTTACTCCTTTTCATTGCTGTATTAATATTCATTATGGGACTATATAAAAATTTAGTCACTCTTGACTGTGGATTTTTGGGTTTATGAGTAAAGGATTAACAATCTGCACTGGGGTGAGGTAGTTGTCCAAAAATCTCTCCAGGTCAGTGGTTTTCACTATTTTTCTTTGTACTCTTATCAACAACAAATATTTTATATTGCACCCCAGTATACATACACATATAAATAATTGAAACAAAGTTTAATGAAATAATGCTATTTTTACCGTGTTTGGTATACTCTAATATTTCTCATCCAGTCCATTTTATTTCATTCTTATTTTGTAACATAAAATGCTTAACTTTTTTATTTTCACCAAATTGTTTTCATCATCCTTGGTGTTGCAGATCACAATTTGAAAAACACTGCTCTAAGTCTTTCAGTGAAGAATGAATTAGGAGGTCAAAAAGTATAGCATGCTTATATTTAATTGTATGAATTTGATTGGGGTCAAGAAAAACAGTGTAGGAAAATCCCTATAATGCACAGTGTTCTTTATTATGATCACTATGATTATGAGATCTTGTTGCTCATATCTCCCTTAGTGAGCCTTAAAGAAAAAGTTCCACAAACTTAAACACTTTTAGAAGTCTTTTTTATCTAAACCAAATTTTGAAATAGTTCAGCACAATATGTATCAGAGGTTTTAATAGGATAATTTTTCATATCACTTTAGGAAATTTAATTTTGTCATGAGACAAGGCAAAACACTTTTTCCGTTCTTTTGCATAGGAGATAATAATAGGTGGATTTCCAGATTAGGAGTCAAAACGCTAAGTCTTACACTTGGGCATCTCCCCTGTGGGTTTCCATCTCTAAGCAGTAGGCAAGAGATAGCGATACCATGAGGTCTACACCTGTCTTTATCTACTGCATAAAGACACTAGGAAAAATTCTCTAGTTTAGCCTCCTGAGGAGAACCTTGGAGAAAAGTCTCTTCCATCTATCCCCAAATGCAAAGCAGCCTTAACAGTTCCTATCAGAGATGATGGGGAGTTATTCTTTTCTATCCCAGTTACAAACATCTTCAAACTTCAAGGGACAAAGTTCCTTTCTTGTCACAAGAGAATTCTGGAATGCTGAGTAGATCTGTGTGCCAGGTATCCTCACCCCAAAAGGACAGAGTTAGAACAGATTCTGTTGCCACTTTCCCCTTTATGCCTCTCACACCCAGTGTGGGGAATGGGTTAAGGAGTTTGGGGTCCTCAGTGAGGTACCCATGATTTTAGAATGTTCTATCTGTCTCTACACTCTCTCTCTTCCTTGGGAATGGAATTATTCTATATTAGAAGAACTACTAATGTGCTCTCCAAGTAAAGCAGGAAATATTTTTTGGAAGGACTAAAAACATATTTTTATAATTATGATAACATTGGGTTATTCTTGGATCATAAATTAGTCTCTTCCTTCTTAACCTTCCTTTCTCTTTTTTCAGAGAGAGCCAAAAAGTTAGAAATATTTCAATTTCAAATTCTTTAAGCAGATTTTTTAATGATCTTTCTTCCTTTCTATGTGGTTTTATTAAGGTGTCCTGATTAGCATTCACAATAGTGTCTATTCCCTTTTTCCCTTTATGTTTCGTTTGTAAGGCATTGGCTGTTTTACAATTTTTATTTAAGAAGTTGTTTATATAAGAGACAATTTACATTTGGAAAAAGTTCTTAGTGATAAAGAGTGAGCGCTCTGGAGCCAGACTTCTTGAGTCCAAGGCCCAGCTCTTCTACCTACTAGTTTTGTGAACTTGGCAAGTTACTTAAACACTTGCGCCTCAGTTTCCTCATCGGTAATATAGAAATAATATCTTTTTCAAGGTTTTTTTGTAGGATTAAACAAGTTAATACATACAAATGCAGAGACCAGTTTCATACGTAAAGCAAAGGCTCAATCCATTTTATTCTTACAACTATCATCATTACTGTATTATTAGACAGCTGTTATATTATATGACAACCCATAAGCTCCCTCTTTTTTTTAAATTTTATTTTATTATGTTATGTTAGTCACCATACATTACATCATTAGTTTTTGATGTAGTGTTCCATGATTCATTGTTTGCGTATAACACCCAGTGCTCCATGCAATACGTGCCCTCCTTAATACTCATCACTGGGCTAACCCATCCCCCCACCCCCCTCCCCTCTAAAACCCTCAGTTTGTTTCTCAGAGTCCATAGTCTCTCATGGTTCGTCTCCCCTTCCGATCCCCCCTCCTTCCTTCTCTTCCTACTATCTTCTTTTTTTTTTTAACATATAATGTATTATTTGTTTCAGAAGTACAGGTCTGTGATTCATCAGTCTTACACAATTCACAGCACTCACTATAGCACATACCCTCCCCAATGTCCATCACGCAGGCACCCCATCCCTCCCACCCCCCTCCACTCCAGCAACCGTCAGTTTGTTTCCTGAGATTAAGAGTCTCTTATGGTTTGTCTCCCTCTCTGGTTTCATCTTGTTTCATTTTTCCTCCCTTCCCCTATGATCCTCTGTCTTATTTCTCAAATTCCTCATATCAGTGACATCATATGATACTTGTCTTTCTCTGACTGACTTATTTCACTTAGCATAATATCCTCTAGTTCCATCCACGTTGTTGCAAATGGCAAGATTTCATTCCTTTTGATGGCTGCATAATATTCCATTGTATGTATATACCACACCTTCTTTATCCATTCATCTGTTGAGGGACATCTTGGCTCTTTCCATAGTTTGGCTCTTGTGGACATTGCTGCTACAAAAATTGAGGTGCACATGCCCCTTCAGATCACTACGTTTGTATCTTTGGGGTAAATACCTAGTAGTGCAATTGCTGGGTCATAGGTTAGCTCTATTTTCAACTTTTTGAGGAACCTCCATACTGTTTTCCAGAGTGGCTGCCCCAGCTTGCATTCCCACCAACAGCACACAAGGGTTCCCCTTTCTCCGCATCCTCGCCAACATCTGTCGTTTCCTGACTTAAGTTTAGCCTTTCTGACTGGTGTGAGGTGGCATCTCATTGAGGTTTTGATTTGTATTTCCTTGATGCTGAGTGATGTTGAACACTTTTTCATGTGTCTGTTGGCTATTCGGATGCCCATGACCTCCCTCTTAATGCCTAAGAAGCTAAGACTGATTTTTTTGTTGTTTCTAAATTGGTTAAAACCAACACATTTTTTTTCCTCTCTGGAGAACAATTTGTCCAACATAACTTTCTGATGAAAGTTTAGCTTTGTTTTGTTGTCAAATAAGATGAAGTATATAAAGTAGTCTGCAAATCATAAGGTACTATAAAAAATGCCAGTTATTATAATGCCTACTACTAAGAAAATTTCAGTTTTCCTGATGCCATTATTTAAGAGAGGTCTTATCTTTCCTTCTGGAAAGAAATTTGAGGTGATTTTCCCATAAAGAATAATCTTTATGGAGCCTCAAAGATCTTAGAGTAAGATTTGTTGATGACATTTTTCATTATTGGGATAAGGATTCAGATTGTATCAGATTTAAACACATTTGCAATTTCAGCTTTCCTTCAACAAAGATATGAACAGATTGCTGTCCCTTGTCTATAAAAAAACAAAACAAAACAAGACAAAACAAAACAAAACAAAGCACTCTTGGTTGCAGAAATTGCAACAATTAATTTAAATAAAATAGGTTTCCAGAAACTTCAACTCTCAGTCCATTTGATGCATACTTCACCTAGCTAACTATAATTAATTGTGGATCTTATGAAATTTCCTGAGAAGGAGACATCCAATCTGCAGACCAACACTTAACTACCGAAATTTCTTAGACCTTCATCACACAATATTCTGTCCTTCTTCAGTTTCCTTTTGCGCACACAATGCAAGTCTCCCCTAAATAAGACTTTATCATGTTATATATATATATCATATTATCCTTTCCTCAGACTGTCGGCCCTACACAATCCGGCATTTTGTTATCAGCATATAATGTTATCATATGAAAATTATTTCTGGAGTGCACTTGCCACCTTGACTAAATTTTAAGCCCTTGAAATCAAGGTTCATACTTTATACTATTCATAATCTTTTTATAATGACCCACCAAGTCCTAAGCATATAATGATTGCCCAGGGAGTGCTGATTGATTGATTAATCGAAACTCATGTGAGCCTCCTCTAGAATCTAATGAGACAAAACCCACATTTTCTCCAAATGAAACAAAACCTCCTAACAGTTTTTTTTTTTTTTTCACTTTTGCTCAGCCTTCTCTGATGCCTCAGTGACTTGCAGATAAAGCAGTAGAGAGGAGAAGGAGCTCCAGTTGGAGTTTAAAATGTCTGGATTTCAAGTACTTAATGAAAGCAGAATATTTAACCTAGAGCCTCAGTTTTCTCATCAGTAAGATGGGGAAAAATAATGTCTGCCTCCACATTTTGAGGATTGGAGAAAATATTTTATATAAAATGCCTTGCAGAATGTCTTGTGGGGGTACAATAAAAGTAGGCTGGTAAACACCTACTAAAGTGGAGGTGCTGATTTGACATTCATAGTGGTCTTCTCAAAGACTCAGTATGTCCAAAACCAAGCTCACGATCTTCCCCAAACCTGGTCCTCCTTTGAAGAATGGCACCATCACCCATCCACTTAAGCAAACCCAAATCTGGAATTCATCACTAACACCTGTCATACCTTCTCCCATCCGTCCCACGTCCAAACCAACACACTCATTACGTCTTGAGTCTTCCCACACCTCCTCACCTTCTACAACTGCCAGACAGTAGAAACTACCCCCCATCTCTCACTGGGCCCACCAAAATACCTCCAACTGAGCTTCCTTCATCCACAAGTAGCTCCAGTCTCCTCATAGGACACAAATGAGCTTCCTTTACAAATGCAAACCAGATCACGTCTTTCCCTTGCTGCCTACCACTTTTAGAAAAGCAAATACTTGGGCCATAAGATCTGGTCCCATCTGGCCCAGACTCTGCAGGACATTTTCTGTTTGCCCCTCCACATCCGCTTTATCCTCCTCCACCCCATTCTGTGCCCTAGGAGCTGACTTTTATATTCTGCATCAAGGGGCTCCCTCACTGTCTGATTCACAGCTCATTTGACTAAAGAAAGATGGGAGATGGGAAGGCAGATGGAAATTGCAGCACGGTATTTATTCCCCTGGATCTCTCCATGCTGTGTAGCCTCAGACTGGCTGTGCCTCCTTCAACTCTCAGTCCATTTGAGGCATACTTCACCTAGCTAACTAGGTGACGTAGCTCTTTCCTGCAGCTCTTGTCTTTTGCAAATACCCCTGCCTTCCACTACAGTGCCCAGGCATAGTGGCAGCTTTTATTCCTTTCAACTTTGCATTCCTAGCATGTGCTGCATGTCCCTTGTGGATTCCCCTTAACCATTCAGACACCATTGTAAAGAGTCCCTTTATACACCTGTCCTCTGTGGCCTTGTTTGAGTGTGCCCTGTCTTCTGCTAGACCCCTGACTGAATCATTAGTCCCTCCTCAAGCCATTGGTCTTTCAGGGCTTCAAACATGCCATGCTTCCTTCCACCTCTGTCTAGATGAATCTCTTTCCCTAGTTAACCCTAATGCACCCCTCAAGTCTCAACTCAAATATGGCTTCCTAGCGGAAGCTTCTCCTGACTCCCAAAGTTGGTCATGTAACTACCACATGCTTTCCTGACTCTGAGATTTTCCACAGCATTTATAATAGGATAACAAGCGCATCATTTATATAAAGTACGTCTTTGCCATGAATGTAAGAACTGCGTCTGTTTTGCTCATCGCTGTGCCCCAGTTCCTAACACAGTGACTGGTGCAAGCGGTTCTCAGAAAGTAAATGGTAAAACAAAGAATGCGTTCAGTTTGGTGGCTGCTCCCTAGAAAAAATGCCAGTCTTTAGGTGTGTATAAGTGGATCCCATTTATGTATTTATTTTACAGATCTGGTTTCCATATGCTATCAGGGACAACGATTATTTTTTGCTATCCCTTCTAATCATTTCCAAAGCCAAGCATTTCAAAGTTACGTTATATTAAGAATTCCCTGACTGCCTGCTTGTCTCAAATGACTGTAGCTCTCTTCTTCTTCCCATGCTCTTTCTCCTTTCGTCATTGAATAGTTTTCCCCTTTCCATTTTCCCATTCGTTCTTAGTTGTAGCCTGGGATGCCCTCCCCTCTCCACTTACCCATATCCACGTGACTAATTTCTTCACCTCCTTCAAGGCTTGCTCAAAAGTTTCCTCGATGGAGCCTACCCTACCCACACTATTTAAAATTTCAGAAGCAACCCCCTCTCCGAATCTCCCCTGCCCTGCTCTATTTTTTGATAACTTCTAGCATCATCTAGCACCATTGATATTTTTATACCACTTATCATTTATTGTCTCCTCTATTAACATTATGTATCTCAAGTGCCTCCAACAGCACCTGGAACATAGTAGGCCTTCAGAAATGTCTGTTGATGAGTTGAATTCATGTCTTTTTCTCAACCTTTTACAGGCCCATACGTCTTCGTTCACATCTATTCTTTTCGCCACAAACCAAAAGGCAATTATAGATTTCAAGATTGTCTCTTGCCCCTTCCTCTACCTACACAAAACTTTACCTAGACAAAAATGGGTGAAGGGGAGTAGGAGGTACAGGCTCCCCGTTAGTCACAGGAATAAAAGGCACAGCATAGGAAATATCACCAGTGGCACTGAAGTAGCATTATATGGTGACAGATGGTAACTGCCCTAGTGGTGAGCATAGCATAACAGAGAGAGAAGTGGAGTCACTATGTTGTACCCCTGAAACTAATGTAACATTGTGTGTCAAGTACGCGCACAAATTTTTAATTAAAAAATAAAGATTAAAAAAAATTTCACCTACACAGAACTTTTTTGATGAAAAATTTTAAAAGAAATCTCATGTGATTTAAAGGAAATGCCCTTACCATAAATACGTCTTAAACAATTAAGCAATGTGAACACAGGAATCATGCTTTTTGGATTAAATGTGCCACCCTCAGTAAATATTTTGTTATGAGAGCCATAAAAATGAAAACAAGTGTTAATGAAAGTCCATAAAGGCATAAATAAAATGCCTAATCTCCATTTGCTAAGCAGTTAATCCCAATCTCCATTTTACCTTCAAGTCACTTTAGAAATATTGCCTAAAAAACAAATTTGTCATATAATCTAGCAATAGAAACTTCTTACACATTCGTACTTATGCAAGTCTGTGTTATATTCATCACTGATGTTCAGAATAATTAGTCAAGGCTCTGCATGCTCCCAGAGTGCCTTCTAAAAATCATCAAACACTGGGCGCCTGGGTGGCTCAGTTGGTTAAGTGACGGCCTTCGGCTCAGGTCATGATCCTGGAGTTCCAGGATCGAGTCCCGCATTGGGCTCCCTGCTCAGCAGGGAGTCTGCTTCTCCCTCTGACCCTACCCCCTCTCATGTGCTCTCTCTCTCATTCTCTCTCTCAAATAAATAAATAAAATCTTTAATAAAATAAAAAAATAAAAATCATCAAACATTACATTTTCCATAGCATTTTAGGCCCCATCTTATTTACTGAAGGTTGGTAATCCATGCCCTGTGAATGCAGTTACCCTCCAGTAACCAGCATAGTTCAACCCATCATTCTGACAAGAAGTACCTATTAAATGACTAGTATATGCTCATCCTACCATTGTTTTATTAACCGCAACAGTGTGCCTCTGAGGATGCTAAATGCTGAGCATTTCCTGTATCACTAACAACTACAAATATCTGTTAGTCTGAAATGACTTTCATCCAGATGCCGCTAAACGGCCGAGGAAAAGGAGAGGTGAAGTCTGGTTAACGTTCGGGTCAGTTCTTATCCCTTCACCATGCATCCTCTTCTCTGAGGCACTTACCGCCTTTCTCCTCATGATTAATCATGTTGAAACTCTAATTGTTTTTTTTTTTCTCCTTTAAGGGAAGCACGGTAGAAAATTTTATCAGAAATATTTTATGTGTCTTTTTTTTCTCCCTTTTACATTACATGATAATAAATGAGTAATTAGGAGGTACAGAGGGGGAAATAAAAGAAAAATTAATTCCCAAATCTCCCACATATTTCATCACTGAAGGTAACTGCTGTTAATTTGGGAATTTATTTGTTCTCATGGTTTTTACACACACACACACACACACACACACACACACACAAACACACACAGCAGTGATCTGAAACATGTCAGTAATGGTAAGCTAGAAAAAGAACAGCCCAACCTTATAAAAGTGACATGTATAAAAAAACATATCTAAAAGGAAAAAAAAAAAAAAGAAAAGAAAGGATGAAAATCTAGCCTCTAGGGTAAAGGTTAACAACTGAACTGTCATTTAGAGTTGATGATTTGCTTTCCCCTAAGCTTAGGACTTTCAGGGAATTAGTTTATGATCCCAGACAGCTTTCTTGGCAGGGGGAGGGTGCCCAGTTAGCCCTAATTATTACATTTTGTTTCACATTCCCACTTAAACAGCTAACCTTTTTTTCTAATGGGTCTGGACTCTGGCAGCCACAGCTTGAACTGACGGCGCTGTTCTTTCTCTAAATGGCCTTTTGTGTGTGGATAATGACCCCACTCTCTTGAATAGGTTTTTTTCTCTACTTGCTGTAGCTAAATACATCATTGGAAAAAACAAAGCAAAGAGAAATTGCAGAAAAATGGTACATAATGGCCCCCTGGGATGGCAAGTAGGCTTGGCTCTCAGACTTCACACTCTTCTTTTTCTAAAGTTTCATACAGAATAATATTTTACCTAGGGGTGGGGATGGGAGGTGGAGCCTTGCGCTCTGTGCTATTTGGGCTATGGTCTGGGCTGTGATTTGAGAAGACAAGCTGCCACTGAGTTAAGGGGTGCCTGGGTCTTATCAGTAGAAATAGTGCTTCTTGACCCAGAGCCTGGGTCAGGATAAGTGCTCAGAAACATGAATGTCTTCCTGGTCAACTTCAGGCTTCCGAGGCACACTGGTCATTCTTGTCCTTGTGCTACAATTCTGTTGTGAGGCTTGAATTTACCACGTCCAATGCACGGCGGTGGGGGTGGGGGGCTTGTGCAACAGATGAATGGAAGCTCTGGAAACCCACTCTTATATGTTAAAATCTAGAACTATATAAAAAATTCCATAAAATAGAAGGAGTAATGGTATCAAAGTTCACAAAATATTAAGGCAGATTTTGATCCACCTGTTTTACATTTTAAATAAGGGAATATCTAGATTGCTTTTGTAGTCCCAGTATATTTCATTACCTCGGTGTAACTTAAAGTCACAGTAGGGCAATTTTAAGGTCTAAAGACTTTATGTGTTAGTGAAGACTCCTTACCTATACTAATTCACTATACTCTTCTGTTTACTCTCTTCCTGTATGTAAAAAGCACTTTGTAAATTACTAGACATTATATAAATACATGGCCAGTGTGATCTAATTACTCACCCTTTTCTCCTGTAGTGAATTCCCTCCATTGCTCCTTATTTACTGGGTACTTACTAATTACAGCCAATCCATGTCTCCCACCTCATCCCTTGGGTATGTTAATAGTTTAATTTAATAAAGTAATAACCCATAATGGGTTAATAAAGGGCAGTTAAGGATGCTGGGGTCCGGCCCTTTGAAGATCTGCAGGGTACTCCCAGAAGTGAGTCATTCTCCTCTACTTTCTGGGTGCTTTAGGAGCCATATCTTCTTTTCTCAAACAAGATATAGGTGTGACACGTGTCTGTGTGTTTAATATTTTTTATGTTTGGCCTCTGCCTCAGCAAGAGAGCAAGAACTGGGACTGAAACATGGACAGAAGGGAGCCGAGGAGATCATTTCCTCCCAACAACTAACTTTGAGGGGACAGACAAATACTAGGAATTACATATATATTAGTTGAAAGTGATCATTTCTGTTTCATCACAAGACACTCTGAAGAGGTCTTAAGCAAGTTACACTTTTGTAAAATAATATTAGTTTTAAAAATCTAGTGAGGTTTGGAGAAAATTCAAGCAATCAAACTCATTCTCTATGAAAGTGTAGTCCAGCCGTTCGTGTGGCTTCCTACACTTCCTGAGACATTTCTGAGGCAAGTGCAGCTCTGCCCAATAGTTTTGGGCTGCAGCTGCTGAAGAGAAGCGTGGCACTTACGAGACGAACTGATTGATTTATAAACCCTGCCTTTACATGTGGACTAAGTGCCCTTTGACTCTTTCAAACTTACACTTTAGGTGTGACCTCGTCTTTATAACCCATATGAGAATCTGAAAGGTAACTAACTCATGAGAATCTGAAAGGTTTCTAACACTAGGAAGGCTGGTATGTCTTAGAGTAATACTCCTAATTTGTTTTTAAGATTTTATTTATTTTATAGGGAGAGAGAGCAGGGGGAGGAGAAGAGGGAGTCTTAAGCAGACTCCATGCTGAGCGCGGAGCCTGACACGGGGCTCCATCTCACAACCCTGAGATCATGACCTGAGCCAACACCAAGAGTCAGACGCTTAACCGACCACACCACCCAGGTGCCCCTAGAGTAACACTCCTCTTCAGTGCTCTTTGTTGGCCTATACATGTGTCATCATGAATTAAACCATTTACTAGTGACCTGGATCAATGCGTACAGGCTTGGAACGCTTTCAGAGCAGATGGTAAACAGTGAAGGCTGAAATAAAGAAAGACCATAGACTAGGGATAGGACAATTACAATTAGATCATCACTGATGAAATAGTGACATTCTACGTCACTTTATCCTACATGTGGAATTCGTTCATTTCACGTAGTCACACATCTTTATTGAGTTATCTCTTATCTGCTAGTCATTGTATTAGGGTCCAGGAATACGAAAGATAAATAAAACAGGATTAGCACTTCTCTCAGGGGGTCACATTCTACTGGAAAAGATTGAATGTAAATAACAAAGTAATAGCTCTTCTCATCTATTTATCCCAAGCGAGTTCCTGTTACGGTTATAAGTGATTCACACATACTCTCTCACTTAGTCCCAGAACTGTACAGGGTAAATATTACTATTATCCCTTTTGTATAGATGACTGAACTGAGTCCCAGAGATGTTCATACTGGTACAAGGTCACCCAGTAGTAAGCAGTGCAGCCAGGATTCAAACCCAGACCTGATGTTCTTCACCACTCTACCGTATTTGACAAGAAAGCTGTAAAAGGGCAATCAGGAATCCCTAGGAATGGATTAGCACTGTTTTTTACCACTTTGTTTTATTCTTAGGTCCCATATATAACTACTGTTAAGAGTGTGGTGCATTTCCTTTCATCTTTTTATGCAACTGGTTTGGGCACATTTTTTTTAGATGTGGGTGTGATTATATTGTATGTACAATGTCCAACATGTGATTCTGAAGTCTGTCTGGAGGCCCTGAGTATTATTAAGCAATGACTGGGGAAGTCCTTGAAAATCATTGTTTAAGGGCTGTCATGGCCCAAGACATACTATTTTTTAATACTACATTTTAAAAACATAATTCACTGGGAAAATAGTCATTACTTGAAAGAAGTATATATTATAATAATAAGCAACTTATCTTTAAGAATCATCACGAAGGTTCACCTGCATGTTGACATAACTAGAAGTCTCAGGTGTCAAAATGATATTTAAATACTTTTACATCCTCTTGTGATTTAACCTAAAAAAGTGTAATTGGTGCATCAGGCATCAGAATTATAAATGCATTTATAATTTTAGAAATTCCCACAAATATTTGTCAAGAACTCAGTACGAGTAATGTTTCTTTTATAGTGCTAAAAATTGGAGGTGGGGGAAGGGATTTAAAAATCATAATTATGGCCAGTCTTTCTATAAACTATACGTCTGCTTAAAGTTTAATGATGGTATAAACAGGAGTACATCGCACGCCATGAAACTCCAGCTAGAAAAATAAGGAAGTGGGTGGGGAAGGGGAAGAAAATTTGCTGCAGACTTTTAAACTGTAGCTACTGACTTTCACTTCAGAAGCCAATTCTGAAATTTGAAACCCCAACTGATCTAAGCAAATTTTTAGTTTGCCAGCTAATGAGTTTAAAAACGAAGCCCTCCTGTTGTTGCTTGATTTTCTTTCTGCTTCAGTTGTTTTTTCGAATAAAATGTTGAAATGCCAAGGAAGCAATTTTCAGAAATGCATTGGTAGCTAAACTGCAGCTGTATATTGAGATCACATGTAGGTGGACTTCACTGGTATTACCTCAAGCCTCTATAACATTCCAATATTATTTAAAGGCAGAAAAAAATCAATGCTTAAGGAAGGGAACTTCTTAGCTTGGGTAGACAAAGGCAGAATAAAATTGCACTCATGAAGTCATAAAAAAGACTCTCGTCTTTTAGTTATGACTGCCAAATTCACTACAACCTTGCCCTAACATTGATTTGAGAGTAAATTTTTCAATATAAGACAAATTTGCTTAAGTCTGATCCAAGATAAGCTTTTAAAAAGCAATCATATCAGATCCAAGCATCTCACTTTTACTTTTCATTTGGTCCTCGTAACAACCTTATGAGATAGCTACCATAATTTCCTTCATCGGACAGATAAGGAAATTGAGATTTTAAGCAACACAGAGGTTTAAGTAACTAGCCCACGTTTACAGTTAAGGAGTGGTGGGGGCTGGAATGTGAACATAGATAAGGCTTCCCAAAGCCTTATTTTTTTGCCACTTCCGTATTCAAAATCTCCAATGGCAGCTAATAGCCTATCAGTCCAATTGATAAGAGATTAGTGGGCCAGGATATATCTTTGGAGAGCAGAGAATGGACGAAGGCGTCGGGAAGCAAAGGCACACATTTTTTTTAAAACCAGCTTTCACAAAAGTTCCTAAGAGAGTGAACTTTAAAAGTTCTCACTAGAAGAAAAAGAATTGTAACTTACGCATGGTGACGGATGTTAACTAGACTTATTATGATCATTTTGCAACATACACATGCATCAAATCATTATGTTGTACATCTGAAACTAATATAATACTATATGTCATTTGTATATCAATTAAAAAAAAAAAAACTTTGCAGTTTCAGTTCACCCCACAGACTGTTGGTTTGCCCCCATTCTCAGATCCATTCTCCAACCTTCTCTGTCCTGCTTTCACACCCTCTGGCTTCTGGTTGGATTGGGCCAGTGGGAGTCACTGGCAGGAGAATTGGAGGACGGGGAGGAGAGAGAGGTTAGGGTATGTCCTGCTCACATCCTGCCTACTTCGTGCTTGCCTCTGGTAGTAACTGCATCTTTTCGGTCAAACGGCTGCTGGGGCCCTGTGCGGGTGCTCTCAGCTGAAGAGGTGCCATCAGCCTCCTCTTACTAGTTTCCACGTGCTTCCACATTCCTTATTTCTTCCCTTAACCATACTCATTTTTTTAAAAACTTTTATTTTTTTATTTGAGAGAGAAAGTGAGCGAGAGAAAGCAAGCCTGGGGGGCGGGGGGTGGAGGGGAGGGGCAGAGGGAGAGGGAGAAGCAGACTCCCTGGGGAGCAGGGAACCCGATGCGGGGCTCGATCCCAGGACCCTGGGCGCAGATGCTTTAACCATCTGAGCCGCCCAGGCACCCCTGTACCATACTTTTTTTTTTTTTTTGAGGTTGAGGAATCACTGGATTTTATTAGGGCAAACAGGACAGATGGGTACAGTAAATGGGAAACATGAGGCCTATTGTTATTCTACAAAAAAGCAAAAAAGGCTTATGTCACAAGTTAGCCTTGTAAAGAAGAATGACATTTAACATAGCCATGCCTTTTAAAGTCATTTCTTCATTAAAGTGGTACTTGAATTATCTGGGGGAAATTCTGTTTCCTGCCGAGATCTGAGTGATAGACTTAGTCTTTTTTTTTTTTTTTTTTAATTATTTGAGAAAGTGAGACACAGAGAAAGAGCAAGAGTAGGGGGAGAAGAAGACTCCCCACTGAACAGAGAGCCCAGGACCCTGGGATCATGACCTGAGCTGAAGGCAGACACTTAACTGACTGAGCCTCCCAGGCGCCCCAGACTTTGTCTTTCTGGTCTTATTCTTCCCTCCTCCCTATATAAATCCATTTACTCTTTCATTCATTCAACAAATACTCACTGAGCCAGGTACTCCTCCAAGGGCTGATGGTAAGGACATCAAGGTGAATAAGACAGACAAGCTCCTTGCTTTCCTGCAGCTTAAAATAGCTCATGCCTTCATTTCCCCATGCTTTTGTTCATTACCTGCTCCCCACTCATCTCCTGACAATTATAATTTTTTAAGCCCTAGTTCCAGCATTTCTTTAAAATTTCCACATCTAGATTCCTGTTGAAGCACTGTGCTAACAATAATTCAAAAAAGAATTCTAGAAGTTTCACTGGTCACACCAGCATTCCAGATCTTCTTTCTAAGAATTCCTAAATCTGAAAAATCCACAGGAGCAGATGGAATTTTCCTGAGTGGACTGCAACTATTTGCCCCTTTGAAATGCTTGGTTCCCCCAGATGATAAAGAAATGCTTGTGTCAAGGATAACTTATAGGACTATTGAAGTATTTTTCCCTAACCATTTCTAACAGGTTAGCAAGGGTTTTGTGCTCCTTTTGCCTCAGGATGGGGGTGTGTTGAGGAAAGAAGTTTTCCACAGACAACCTGCATTCTGTTTTGTTAGAGAGAGGGGGGAGATGACGGTGCATGGAGGCAGGAGACAGAGAAGTAACCGCCGAAGCCTCAAGGAGGAGCATAGGCTGTGGTGCAGCCTTCCAGAGAGGGGTCCCAGCAAGTCTGACTTCTAGTCTCTCAGCCAGGACAAAGACCCAGGGAGGCTAGACAGGGGCCTTTCTGAGCTCCCTGCATCCCCTGGCCAAACAGCCTCTGCCTTCAAAGTACAAGTAGCAAGATGCAAGAATACCATTAATCTTCTCCGAAGTTTGGTTTTCAAATAATTACAGACCGTCAGATGCCGATGTTGCTCAATTTCCCAGCAGCTGGACATACTGTCTTCTACTGTGTTTTCCAGCATTGAGGTCATGACGCTTAGCTAACATCAACTCAAACCTGTATCTAAACTTGTATATGAATCATAATTGTATTTACAAAACCCTAAGCTCCTTATGAGGAATAAAACTGTAGCTCCCTGGGTAAGTAGGAGTATTTCTTCCAGAAGGGCCTTTTGTTTTCCTGTCTGCTTGTTTATGAAAGTGGGGCAGTGGGAGAGAAAGATTAGGAGAGAGAGAGAGAGATGGAGAGAGAATTGGCCAGATTCAAGAGGTGTCTTATCAAATCATTATAATTTAGGGTAGAAGTTGGTAAATGATGCCAACTTTGGTATGACCCATGAGCTAAGGGTAGTTTTTACAAAAAGTGGAAGCAAAAGAAAAGCAAAAGAAAAAGATACTGAAACACATGTAAATTCAAATCAAACATTAGTATCTATTAATATTAAATGTAAATTCAAATGTCAGTGTCCATAATAAAGTTTTACTGGAGCATAGCTACGCTTATTTTTGTGGTTGCTTTTATGCTACAGTGCAGAGTTGAATTGTTGTGACAAAGACCCAAAAAGCCAAAAATATTAACTACCTGGCCCTTGACAGAAGTTTGCTGACCCTTGATGCAGAGTGAATATGGTCATTCTTGTTCCCAGGCTTCAACTTGGCTGTCCAAGAGAGGATCTAGTGACATAATATCTAGATTTATTTTTATTTTTGTAAGGAGTAGACAAAGGTTATTACTCACTGCAGAGTAAGTTTAGCATCAAAATAGACTGAATCCAAAAATGGGACCATCTCTATGAGTCAAACAGAAATCAATACATTTTGAATGAACCTAGCCTGACACAGGAAGTTCTCTTAGAGACATTATAATAGCTGCCATTTATAGAAGTCTCACTGAATGCCTCATACTTCGTTAACAACTCAATGTAATCCTGAAAACCACACTGAAAAATGGGTATTCTAAAGATGTTAGTTAGGTAAAGCAATGAGTTGAAGTATAAAAATCATGTGACCTTCGCTCCACATGAAACTCTAGGTTGGAGAGCAAAGAGAAAGTACTTGTAGGGATGCCTGGGTGGCTCCGTCTGTTGAGGGTTTGCCTTCGGCTCAGGTCATGATCCCAGGGTCCTGGGATCGAGCCCCGCATCGGGGTCCCTGCTGAGCAGTGTGTCTGCTTCTCCCTCTGCATCTGTCTCTTTCCCGGCTTGTGCTCTGTCTCTCTCACTCTCTTCTCTCAAATAAATAAATAAAATCTTTAAAAAAAAAAAAAAAGGAAAGTACTTCTAAAGTACAGTGCAAAGGGCTGGGGTTTTTGCCCACCTGACATGAGGTCTGGTCTTGTGGCAGATAGAAAGACCAACTTAACAGAGCTGTTTTAAGGAATCAGTGACCTAACTTATAGAAAAACACCTAACACTGTCTGGCAAGTAGTGGTTGACCAATAAAGGTTCGTTTATTTCCTTCCTCTTTTTTTTTTCTAATTCAATTTCATACTTACTAACATGTATGTGGGCTATGCATAAAGGAAGATTGGATGAACACAGCAGTAGTTAATAAAGATGGCAATCCACAGGGACTCGGCAGTGGGTATGGGCTAGACAGGGACAGGAGTGGGAATGTAGCTTCTGTCTATATT
Organism: Eumetopias jubatus; assembly: GCF_037043125.1. Taxonomy (NCBI): domain Eukaryota; kingdom Metazoa; phylum Chordata; class Mammalia; order Carnivora; family Otariidae; genus Eumetopias; species Eumetopias jubatus. The sequence continues at coordinate 137,158,577 of NW_028274808.1, forward strand.
ATTTTTATTGTTTTGATTTTGAAACATGTAAATATATTAGCTATCAAAAATTAAATTAAAAATCTGTAATGAGGCTTAATTTGGGATCTATACATTTTAGAGCCTCTCTGGTAGAGGCCTACCGAATTTTATGATAGTGGTTTTCCCCTTAAATTGATTTTATTCCATTCTGTTCTTTTTTTTTTTTTTTTAGATTTTGTAATTTTTAAAAAAGTAATCTCGGGGCACCTGGGTGGCTCAGTCGTTAAGCATCTGCCTTTGGCTCAGGTCATGATCCCAGGGTCCTGGGATCGAGCCCCACATTGGGCTCCCTGCTCAGCGGGGAGTCTTCTTCTCCCTCTCTCTTGCTGTTCCCTCTCTCGCTGTGTCTCTCTCTGTCAAATAAACAAATAAACAAATAAACAAAACCTTTAAAAAAATAATAAAATTAAAAAGCAATCTCTACACCCAATGTGGGGCTCGACCTCATAACCCCGAGATCCAGAGTCGTATGCTCCACTGATTGAGCCAGCCAGGCACCACCCCCATTCTGTCCTTTTTTTTTTTTTTAAGATTTATTTATTTATTTGAAAGAGAGAGAGAAAGCACAAGCGGGAGGGGCAGAGGGAGAGGGAGAGAGAAACTGAAGCAGACTCCGCTGAGTATGGAGCCTGATGTGGGGCTCAATCTCACGGCCCTGAGATCATGACCTGAGCCAAAACCAAGAGTTGGACACTTAACCGACTATGACATCCATCCATCCCCCTCCCCCAATTCTATTCTTTTTTAAAGTGTGCTTTGGACTTAACTTATTCCTTGATTTGGACACATAATACATACCCAATTTCTTTGTTTATACAAATAACTCCCATGGATAATAGTGATTCTTCAGCCAGTGGTTCATTTTTATACCTGAAACTTAGCTTTTGAGAGCTTGTTATGTCTGGTTTTCATGTACTTTTCATATACACAACTACTATTGTTTCATTGCAGTAGCTTTATTGATATGAACACATGTACTCTGTAGGAGGTAAAATACTATTTACTGATGCTATACCCAAATAAATAATAATATACATTGAAGTTCAACAACTTGTTTCTAAACTTACCAGAACATTTCAGTGGCTTGTGATTGTAGAGAGAATCAAGTCCTAGCTCCTGGACCCTGCCTTCCAGCCTGCCCATGTCCTGATGCCCCTGCTTCACCCTCTGATGTCACACACCACGTGCACTTCCTCAGTATCCTCATGCTGCTTCTCATCCATGTGGCTGTCACTCAGTGGAGGCTGAGTAAATATTTGATTAATTGATGAATGAATGACCCGTCAACTTTTGGATATTGATTTAATTTTTCAGAATGATGTTTCTCTTAGAGAGGATCTAGTTAGGCTAAATTATTTATATAAACCCCATTCTTCTTAGTAATTCTCAGTCGCGTTCTACATTGTTTAAACTGTCTCTTTCTGAGCCAGCTCTCCTGAGTTTAGTTCATATGGATCCAACCTCCATATTGGTAAATTGGTGAAAACAAGTTTCAAGGCCCACTGAGCCTATGGCTTGGAACAGACACCAGAAGGAAGCATTTGGGAAGCACCCACAACCTGGTCTCCCCAACGCACACAAGCGCTCAACTCTAGCAAAGTTTCTGGGCATAAGGGTGCATGGTCCACGCTGAACAGCAGTAACCACTCCAGAGTCTGCTTTCATTCTCCTTCTGAAGACCTCATGGTTCGGATTCAGGATAATATGCAAGGCTCTTTACCATTTGATCCCAATTTCCTCTTTTTGAGCTATTTCCCCCAATGAAGCTCTCTGTTCCATGTCGGTCAGTTTCCTGAAGATATATGCTCTGTTCATTTCTACCCTCTTAAATCTTATGAATTTTACTGTATCTTAAATCATATTCTTCTCATTCAAAAAAGTTCCCTAGGTTTGTTTGTTTTTAAAGTAGTTTGTTTTGCTTGTCAACAAAACCAAAAGACAACCGACAGAATGGGAGAAAATATTTGCAAATGACATATCAGATAAAGGGCTAGTATCCAAAATCTATAAAGAACTTATCAAACTCAACACCCAAAGAACAAATGATCCAATCAAGAAATGGGCAGAAGACATGAACAGACATTTTTCCAAAGAAGACATCCAAATGGCCAACAGACACATGAAAAAGTGCTCAACATCGCTCAGCATCAGGGAAATCCAAATCAAAACCTCAATGAGATACCACCTCATGCCAGTCAGAATGGCTAAAATTAACAAGTGAGGAAACGACAGATATTGGCGGGCATGCGGAGAGAGGGGAATCCTCCTACACTGTTGGTGGGAATGCAAGCTGGTGCAACCACTCTGGAAAACAGTATGGAGGTTCCTCAAACAGTTGAAAATAGAGCTACCATACGATCCAGCAATTGCACTACTGGGTATTTACCCCAAAGATACAAATGTAGGGTTCCGAAGGGGTACATGCACCCCGATGTTCATAGCAGCAATGTCCACAATAGCCAAACTGTGGAAAGAGCCAAGATGTCCATCGACAGATGAATGGATAAAGAAGGTGTGGTATATATACACAATGGAATATTATGCAACCATCAAAAGGAATGAGATCTTGCCATTTGCAATGACGTGGATGGAACTGGAGGGTGTTATGCTGAGTGAAATAAGTCAATCAGAGAAAGACCTGTATCATATGACCTCACTGACATGACGAATTCTTAATCTCAGGAAACAAACTGAGGGTTGCTGGAGTGGGGGTGGGGTGGGAGGGATGGGGTGGCTGGGTGATAGACGTTGGAGAGGGTATGTACTATGGTGAGCGCAGTGAATTGTGCAAGGCTGTTGAACCACAGATCTGTACTTCTGAAACAAACAATGCAATATATGTTAAGAAAAAAAAAGAAGAAGATAGCAGGAGGAGAAGAATGAAGGGGGGGACATTGGAGGGGGAGACGAACCATGAGAGACGGTGGACTCTGAGAAACAAACTGAGGGTTCTAGAGGGGAGGGGGGTGGGGGGATGGGTTAGCCTGGTGATGGGTATTAAGGAGGGCACATTCTGCGTGGAGCACTGGGTGTTATGCACAAACAATGAATCATGGAACACTGCATCAAAAACGATGTAATGTATGGTGATTAACATAACAATAAAAAATTGGAAAAAAAAAAGACTCACAGGATTAAAAAAATAAAAAGGAGTTAGAATTTAAGGGCGCCTGGGTGGCTTAGTTGGTTAAGCAACTGCCTTCGGCTCAGGTCATGATCCTGGAGTCCCGGGATCGAGTCCCACATCAAGCTCCCTGCTCGGCAGGGAGTCTGCTTCTCCCTCTGACCCTCTTCCCTCTTGTGCTCTCTATCTCTCATTCTCTCTCTCTCAAATAAATAAAATCTTAAAAAAAAAGGAGTTAGAATTTTAAAAAAAAAAGCAGTTTGTTTTGCTTATGCCAATTAAAATTCTCTTTGCCACAAAAGCCTAAATAAAACCCATCCTTTTCCCATAATGTTTCTTGGCACCTGCTGTTTATACCCTAACCTCTAACACTTGTCCGTATGTGCCCTAATGGCCTCCCAGGTGCATTTCTTTCATACATCTTGTTTCCTCAAATAGAAGGAATGTTCTTCTGAGACATAATTTGGGTTTGCTACTTCTTTATCATTTCTCAACAAGGCCTATCACGGAGCTCACTGGACTGCTAGGTGTTCTGAGGATACCGATTAAGTCAAATCTCCAGAAAGCATTTTCGAATTGGGAGGAAGAGAATGAACAGAATGAATACATAATATCTGCCATGAGAGGTGTTCATGCTTGGTTATCTGATGTAATTTCAACAAAACGATGCCAAGTGTGTGTTTTTAGCCTTATCTCTCAGAGACTAAGAAACAGATGTTCACAAACATTTAGTGACTTACCCAGTGTCGCACAGATAGTATGTGGCAGAGCTGGATTTGAAAACACATTTGCTTGATGTCACGGTATTTTCCCCCCTCTCTCTTTCCACTCAGTATTTTAACAGTGGTAACGATCTTTAAGATTGAAGAACATAAAATTTTATAACGCATTCTCCATGAGGAATTTGATGAAAAAAAATTCGTTTCGCCTCTAAAATGGCACTTGTATCTTTTTTGAAAAATTAAATTAAAATTGCATAGGGGAGAGCTTCTCTTTATCAAATACAATATGGAAACAAGGGAGTCACTAGGGAAATAAAGTCAATAGTTAAAGAAATAAAGCTTTGCTCATCTTAGTTAACTATCAAAAAACGCCAAGGTTAGGCAAACTTTAGGCTTCTCAATTTCTTGGAGAGCAGCAAAAAGATCAAGGTATATTTTCTACGGCCTGCAAAAGGGTCTTTCAAAGACCAAGATTTTTTCTTCCTTTCTCTCTTGTTTTAACTTGAAAAGACAAACTAACATAGTAGTACAAGTGTAATTCTGAATACTTTCCAAAATAAAATCTAGACCTGAAATGCCGAGAAGGCAAAATGGCAAAAAAGATCTCATAAAATTCTTTCTTGAAACCCAGATCCTCTTTCCACCTCCAAATCACATTACCCGCTCTCCCTGCTCCTGAGCCTCCCTCCTACCCTGGAAACAGAGTGTGGGTCTTATCGTTTCTTCCCTATTGGGCTTTTTCTTTTTCACTGACTGGGAGACACTTGAGTGCTGTAGTGGGCACGCTGGCTGTAGGCCGACTGTCTTGGGAAGCTGCTTGACACAGGCAGGATGGTGCAAGGCAGAGGGAAGGAAGGATTCGGTCCTGTCTTACAGCAGGGCCACGCCCCCTGAGCAACTTCCCAGCTCCCCTTGGGAGATGACTACAGAAAAATACATTTTATTGACATCTTCCTTTCCCATAGTTTCCACCGCCTTCCCTTCCAGTGAGCTCTGGAAACTCACATGATAAGTCATATCCCTGTATGTCCTCCAGCTGACAGAGAGCATTCTGAGTCTGGATGTTAAGAGGAAGGCAAAGCATGAGGGGGAAGGAAGGGGCTTTTCGTAAGAGGTGGAAGCGTTCCTTACGTAGAAAAACCATTTCCCTTTATTCTAACCCCAGGCTGTTTTAATTTTAAGCTATTAATTTGAAATAGCTAATCGGTTGCCACAGGCATACACACATTGCCAAGACTGCAAAATACTTGCCCTTTTCTAATCAACCCCAAAGTGATAATGATTTATATGTATAATGTGCAGTTAGCCTGAAAAGCCTTGGCACTTTCTACCAGATGATTTGCTGAGATTATTCAGTAGGACTTTCTAATTCATACTAATGGCTGAGAGGCCCAGGGAGTATTACAACATTTTCACGACTGAACAGTAGCATGAACACACACTTTAAAAACAACAACAACAAAACCCCCCCAAACTCAAGGAAGAGACTCCATAAAGCTTCTTTTACCCATTTATTTGGACAAGTGTCATTTTGCTTTAAATGTTTATCATTCTCAATGGGGTACCAGTGGAAATGTCCTAGGATCCCCCAAAGAGAAGTAAGGTTTACATAGCATGAGCTTTCATTGCTACTCTGATACCAAATATTTACTGGGAAGCAGGATGGGTTTCTTCATTTAAATGAGAATTATTTGGTTTGGCTTAATGAAGCAAGAATTAATTGTTAGCTGTATCACTTAACCCACTGCTGTGATGTATTTATCTTTATTAAGGAAACCTAATCCATTCTCGGCAGGTCACAGCAACACTTCACATCTGAGGGGACTGGTAGGAAAAAACACCATTGGTTCTAATTGAAATGACAGCAGGAACTTGAGCAGCACACAGTAAGAGTATGGAAATGTTACTGCCATCCCGATCAGAGTTTGCGTCCTGTCTTCTACCCAAATGCCAACCCGATCTTGACTAACCTTGAAAAACAGTGTCTTGACCATCCCCTTGAGTCCCACTCCGGGAATGTCATTCCCACTATGGGGTGCTCTCTCGAGGGAAAGCACAACTCAGCATCGTTAAGTGCCAAACCTGGCGTAGCAACTTCTCTTGGCGTTCTGCCATTCCAGTCAACTGCAGTGTTGACCCAAGTGAGATGATGAAATTATCATGGGAACATCATAATCCTAGGGAACGGGGTTGCATAAAGATTGGCTTCCACTTGCTTGAATTTGACTTACCTTTTCCAAAAAGCCTTTCTCAAACTAAGGTGTCTTTAATATCATGATTAAAATATACTCGACATTCCAAATGAGATTTCCAAGGCAAAATATTTTTATTATTGGGTCATTATAGTATTAGAGATAAGGAGTCATGAGAAAAAAGGGGGGGTGAGAAATAAGAGGAGTAACTGAGGGTTAGTTTTTCAAATAGAAATTCTATTTGATATGCTACTTTATAATAGGGCTATTTCAGTGCTTGCCTCTCCAAGATCTCAATTAGTTGGACCTCACATGCAATCCTTGCCCAATACTATTTGGATGGTTATAGACTGAGCAATTGTTTGGTGAAGACATGTCCGCAGAACACATAGATGTCCTGAGAAGAAGTATTGGTAATTCAGTTTCTCAAAGCCAATGCCTAACAAATCCCTGGTTGTGTTGTTACGGGGACTCAACACGTTCCTTAAAGACGTCCGGTAGTTCTTCTGGTCCAAGGTTTCTCTCTTCTTGTTGTCACAGTCATATACTAACTGAGGTAATTCCATCCTAATGTGCCTGTTACCTATCAAAAGGGATGTCATGGTACATTTCGCCCCTGGGGAGATGGCTTCTGTGGGTAAGCCATCCACACATATCTGGACTGTCACATACTCTAGAAATCTGTTAGGTTTTACCGTAAATCCTCTAAATGTACAGTTGCTAGTTTTAGAGTGTGTGAGTGTGTGGGAAACTGTCAATCAAAAATGGAGCTTAACTTTTGCTGTGCCTCTTGATATTGAAATACAATTTTTTTTTTCCTCTGCTTTAAGTTCAGAAGTGGAGTGGAACAAGTTAATGAACACCCTGGTGGCTTAATACTTTTCAGCCACTGTTATGCAAACAATCAGCACTTTGTTGCCAAATAGCACTTTCTCTAGAGCGTTGTTTTTGTGAGGCTTATCTGGAGCCAGTAGAAAGATTCTTTAAAAAACAAAATAATTTCTCCTAAGCTCTCTCTGTGCTCTCTTTTAAGATGTGAAGGCATCAATTTTGTGGACTACTCATTAATAATTCAACCCCTCTATGATACCGTGGAAAGTGTCAGGGAACATCACATTTTATAAGGACATATCTAGAAAATAGCTTTATCAGCAGGCATCAGCTCTGTGTCTTTACCTATACACAGACATTGGACAGTGCCCGCCAGCAATCTCTGAATCCTGAGGAATAAATAACAACAAAATCCTTCATAGGTTTTTTTAGGTTATTTTTGGCCCTTGATGTCCTAGATATAGAAATATGCAGGAAGAGATTTATTTGTACATTGAACTCTTTGCTCTGCGTGGAATTATTCAAAGAATTATTTTAAAACTAAAATATTTTACTATACAAGGAGTGAGAGTGCAATCATGGAATGTTCCTCTTCCAGAAGTTGCTAACTGGCAATCCCTGCTAACTAGAGGCCACATCCAGCCTGCAAACATGCTTTTTGTGGTCTCTGGTTGTTTGTTTGTTTGTTTGTTTGTTTGTTTTTTATCAATTGACCTAGGAGCCATTTTGTGTGACCTGGAAATTTCACATAGAAATGGATTTAGGGGTTAAAAAAATCTGTCAATGGCGGGTCTGCACCACTCCTAGGTAGGAGCTAAGTAGCAACCGCCCCATTTAGATGAGGCTTAGGCCCTCCAGTAGAGGAGGGGTACACCCCCTCATATCAGGCATAAATCTTTTAGTTGCCCCTTCAAAGCAGCATGGGCCGCTATTTTGCCATAGTTCTCTTAAAATCACAAATCAAATCCTACTGTAGGTTTGCCAAAGACATTTGCTTTTGTGATCACTGCTCTTGACAAAGACCTTTTTGATGCCATAACATTTATTAGAAATCATAAAGAGAAAGTATGGTAATGCTTTCTGAGCTCCTTAGGGACCCTCCTTTCCAGAAAGATGAACCATCATTCATTAAACACCCATCCTGCGCCAGGCAACTTTCTTCCCATCTCATGGGATCATCGCAACTCTCTCTAGTGGGTATTTTACAGACAAGGGAAGTGGAGCTCAGAGAGATTGAGTAATTTCCCGAAGATCACACAGCTCTTTGCTGGCAGAATTAAATCACATTTCTAGGCCTGCCCAGTTCCAAAGCCCAGACTCCTCTGCTAAACCTCCCAGAGACTTCAGATGACTCCATAAAAATCTCATACCCTTCACCACATCCCTGTCGAGAATGAGGAATTGAATCAGAGAGGTGGAAGAGGGAAAGGGAAATTTTTAAGCTTTTTTTATTTCTCAATGGCTACGTCATCATTTCCTTATTAGGATGGCAATAAAATTACTTATTTTGGTTTCTGTGATTCCTCAGGAGCTGTGAAACTTAAACTTATGTGTGGCCCCTGTAGGCAGCTAGAAGGTTGGCATCCACACGACTTCTGTTTTTTTTTTTTTTCCCTGGCTGTGTAGACTCACTCCTCAATTGCTACACAGCTGTACGGAGCTCAAATTGTAATAGAAGTGGTTTAGTGCAAACCATACATACATAATGGTCTTTGATTTCCCCCTAGGCTTTGAAAATCTCTCTTAATTATCTGCCCGTACGCTTGGACTTTCTTTGCCAAGTCTATCTTCATTTACTGAAGAGTCTCCAGAGCACCACTTTTAGAGAAACTTCTTCAGAAGTGGAAACTGGCCCCAAGCCCTCATGTTGGGGAAGGTCAATGCAAGCGATAAAGTTGACTTGAAAACTTACTCCAGTGAGGCAGTCACTTAAAGAGAGGGAGTCAGGGCCCACTCTGTAAGAAATGCTATAGAAATAGGAGTCAGGGAGGCAAAGAAAAACAGGCCAGAGCTGGGGGAAATAACAATTTAGTTGTCAATTCTCTGGGTAGAAGAGGAGGCCTTCCTTCTGCTCTGTGTAACTCCAAATTCCTGCTCGTCCCAACACACTTATACCACCTTCCCAACACCTCCCTTCAGAGTCTTTCATTCATCAGTTACCCATTCAGGACATCTTTGAACACTTATATAAGGTGACACCTCTCCATTCCTCTCTATCCCCTTGCCCACTTTACTCTTTCCTTTTCACACTGATCATGGCACACATTATATTATATATTCAATTGTTTGATATATTATTTGTCTCTCTCACCTTCATGTAGGCTGTCTGAGCACAAGAACCTGGTCTGTTGTGTTTACTGATATACCCTTAGCACTTTGCTCGTGCAGGAAACATAGGAATTCAAGTTATTGAATTTTCAATACATACTTCGGATCTAAAAGTGAGTAAGACATGGTTTCTACCTTCAGGCATTCGTAGATTTTTTTATTCATGGGTTTTTTTTTAGCGAGACAGATATAAACATAAATGCAACTCATACTATACCTTGACTTGTATTCAGGACTTGAGCAGAAGTCATTTAACTGATTAGCATTGGATTCCATGGGTGTGATGGTTAATCCTATGTGTCGACTTGACTGGGTCACAGAGTACACAGATATTTGGTCAAACACTATTCTGGGTATGTCTGTGAGGGTGTTTCTGGATGAGATTAACATTTGAATCAGTAGTTGGAGTAAATTGTCTTCACTAATGTGGGTAGGCCTCGTCCAATCAGTTGAAGGCCTGACTAGAACAAAAAGACTGATGCCATATTGCTGCCATCACACCAGCCCCTCATTCCATAAGAATAAGAGGGGACTCCTCCTGCCTGACTGCTTTGACATTGGTCTGTTCGTATATGTGCTGCCGAAGCGAGCACGACATTGGTCTGTTCGGTTCTTCAGGCTCAGACTGAAACATCAGCTCTTCTTGTGTCTCAAGCCTGCCACCTTTCAGACTAGAACTTACACCACTGGCTCTGAGGCTTCAGATTCTGGCTAGAACTACCCATTGGCTCTCCTGAGTCTCCAGCTTGCCAACTGTAGAGTCCCAAGACTCTGTAATCACATGAGCCAATTCCTTATAATACGGATGGATGGATAGATGATAGATAGATAATAGATAGATAGACGATAGACAGACAGATGATAGATCTCCTATTGGTTCTGTTTCTCTGGAGAACCCTAACTAATAGAGTAGGCCAGACATGCTAGCTTTTGAAGGCGTCATGCCTGGCTTCTCTTAGAAGCAGATGCCCAAAGGAAGGCATTATGCAGGAGGTTTAGTGAGGAAAGTGCCCGGGAAGGATGAGGAATAAAGTGGGGAGAAGGAACAGGCAGGGGGGGAATCTTTGCCTTATGGTGCAGGTCTGAGGTCTAGGAAAGGGAAGAGGGAAGGAAGGATTGAGTAGGAAGAGTTTCAGACCACAGCAGAATTCTGAGAAAGTTTTGACCATCCTGCTGAAAAGTCCTCACGCCAAAAGTGCCCATATGAGGACTCCCCCCTTGAGACAGGAAGGGCCCAGTTCTAATCCCCGCCCTGTGCTCAGTTTTTGTCCTGGAGCAGCCCCAGGGGAAGTGTGGCCTCTGAGTGAATGCTCAGCAAATCCAAAATATGGCAGCTGGAGGCAATGCTCCACCACAGGTTCTCTCAGAGGGGGAATCTCAGCAGGGCACCCTCATGCCCTTTCTTCTAGAATGCCTTTCTGAGGCTGAGGGTGGGCTTTTGCAAGTTTTAGTAATCACAGAAGCTCTGTGAGGAGGACAGTATATTTTTAAGGGGGGATCCTAGGGACTTCTCTTAGAGCATATGATCTTACCGAGATTGTATATTTACCAAAGCCAATCTTGGGGCTGTCTCTGCCCACAACCAAGAATAGGATATGGTGGTGGGAATCTAAGGAAAGCAGGGTGTGGAAGCTGGACTGTCAACCCTGCCAAGGCCAGTGGCATGGGAACAGCAAGCACCTGCCATCCCAAGTGATGGGAGGAGGACCTGGTGTTGGAAACCAATCAATGCATGGACCAGCTTTGGTGCCCACACTCAACTTGACAGACCTCTGGCTGAGACTTTGAGGATCTGGATACATTTCAATAGCTCTAGGAGGAATATGGCAGAGATCAGCTTTCCTTAGTTGGAGCAGAAAATCTCCTGTGAGTGGGCAGGAAAAGATACTAGGCCACCTGTTCTTCTGGCAAACGAAATAGTGCTTGTTTTCATTTAATGATTATAAATCAAGTTCTTTCTTTTATTTCTCCTTTAGGATCAAAATTTATTAACAACTCAGAAGATTTGTGTGGGCTGGGCTTTCCCTGCAACATTTCCCTCCATTAGGGTATTTCTCCGACTCCACAAATTAAGAGAACTGACACCTGAAACTTGTAAAAAAAAAAAAAAAAAAAACAAATCCACCTTTGTCAATTAATTTTGATGGAATCATAGTGATAAAACATTAGCACTGGACAGGAATTTGGAGATCCTTTACTGTTACATGTAGGGAAATGGGAACCCAGAGTAATGAGTGATGTCCCAAGATCACCTGGCTGATAATGGCGGGAAGAAGGCTGCAACCAAAAGCTTTCTTTTTTAGGCCAGACCTCTGCCCCCCAAGCAGCCTCTTTTTCTTCTCTGATTGTACCTTGCTTTTTATTTTAAGTCCTTTAAGTTAAACACATCCTTGGTGAGCCAAAGATTTTTTTGTAACTTATTTTCTAGGACATCACTTTTTTCTCTGGCTAAGAGTTTAGTGACTTAATATGAGAAAGAAAACAAAAAATAGTGCTGTGCCCCAGGAGCCTATGCAAATTCCATTGCCTGGAAACCCAATAGTGGCCAAAGCCTAACATAAGTCCTGTGAGGGGAAAGAGGAAGAAGCTGAGGGCCTGAAATCACTCTGCTTTGTAAGTGGTAGATCCGACATTTGTTTACTGAATGAGTGCAAGACTCTGGCAGCTGCTTGCCCGTGGACTCCGAAATTTCTCTGAGCTGGAAACAACCTTGACAATTAGCTATGAGGAAACAGAGCCCCAGAAAAAGCAAGTCAAGACTGGAACGCACACACCTTCCAGCTCTTCGCCAGATGATTGTCTACAACAAAATACTTTGAGGAGTCCAAAGAAGAGGCTTTTAATTGAAGACAACCGAGTGCAAATTAGGAAGTCGTGTCAAAAGTCAGAGCACATTGGCAGTGATAATCACTATGGTGCCCCTCATATGTTCCAGGCACTGTTGCAAGTCTTTCCATGGCTGGGGTCCTTCTTTCACTGGGCCATGCGTCAGCTTCACCATGTTGTGTCCCAACAACAATTCCTAAATCCCAGGGGCCTGCAAAGGCAGAGGCTTGTTTCTCACGTGTCAGATGTTGGTTGTGGTGGCTGAGGTTCTGTTCCACATGGCTTTTCCACGCAGGATCCAGCACGACGGAGATGACCCTCCGTGAGATGCGTCAGTCTTGGGGTAGAGGAAAAAGGGCACAGTGGCCCCAAAGCCTCTGCTCAGTCGTAGCATATGTCACTTCTACTTAAATTCCGCATGTCAAAGCAAGTCACATGGCTAAGCCCTATGCGGATGAAAGGAACACGGCAAGTCATGTGACAGTGAGCAGAGATATTTTATATATATATAATTTAGATATATAATATATATTATACATTAAAAATTATTTTAACACAAAAGGCAGTGAAATATTTGAAACAATATTGCAATCTACCACAGTGGGAATCACCACTTTACATTTATTAGCTTTTTTAGTCTTCACAACAAAACCTATGAAATAGGGAAAAATGCCATCTGATGCCCCACATTCATACAGTGAAGTGACAGAGCTGGTACTTGAACCTAAACAGCCTGGCTCAAGAGCCTGCACTTAATCACTAGGCTCATGTCACTTTTTAGAATATGCTGCCTGTAATCGGATAACCCTCTGACACAGTTCCTCTCTCCCTCTCTTCCTCTGCCAACTAGTAAACCCTGCCCAATGCCTCACACCGAGACTTCAGCCATCTGTTATTTTTACCTGCATTGCCACATTCACTTATTTATTCAAAAAATATATACTGAGCATCTGTGAGCATGACAAGATACAAAACAGTAGGTGGAGAGTGGTTAGAAAGATAATTTGGAGAGGGATGACGGGCCTTGCTCTCACAAACCGATTCAGGACACCCACAGCTCAAGTGCACGGTATAAAGTGATAAATCGTTACACGTATGAACCCACATGAAATTGCTGTGGTGTGGTGAAGTAATAAGAGATTTCTTCTGAGGAGGGAGGCCTAGAAAAAGATGAGAGAAGGGTATTTAGTTTAGCCTCTGAAGGAGAAGTTGGGTGTGAAGACGTGCAGGTGAGGGGAAGGAAGGGGTTGTGCGAAGAAAGGCCTGAGGGGTGATATGGGGCAGCAGAGACATTATTAGGCCCACACTCAGCGGGGGCATCAGAAGCCTTTATGCCTTGTCTCAGCAACACATATGCTGGCAAGAGTAAAGATGACCTTTGTCACTTGATTTGAAACTGCTGTCCCAATACTGGGTCACGCTGCCTGTCGTGACTAATAATGATTATTTCTAGAACTCCCATAATTATCCTTGCATAACAAAATTATATTGCATTCTGTTGAATAAGCCTCTGATAAACATTATTTTCTACAATATATCAAATATTTAAAAATCCTGTGTTGGCTTTTCTTCATCTTTAAAAACGATGCTGGCAGCTTTAAAACATGAAAGCAGATTTCCTATCTTTAAACGACTAATAGGCTCTGCAGTAAAACATGGTGGAAAGTATCATCATTTTGGCGGGGAAATTGTTTTCATTCATTCATTCATTCATTCAACCAACAAATATTTAGTGAGCACTGAATGTAAATAAACAACTATTCTAGGTATCGGGGGCAGCAATGGACAAGAGGCACAGATTTCTGCCCCCATGGATTGTGCGTTTTGCTGAGTATGCAAAGAGATATAATAAGAACCACAAAGCTAAATTGCACATTTATGGAGGAAGCAGACCTTGATTGTCAAGCTGACTAGTATCATTTTTCTTCTGTAGAATGTGGGAAGTCATTGAACATCTTCTACAGGGAAGCTGTCATGAGAGCTAGGCTTTGGGGGGTTAAGCAGGTGCCCTTGTGCATGTGTGTGTTGCGTTGTGAATTAGAAAGGGACTTGAAATGATAATGGGACATCTAGAGAACATCTGATATCCAGCAAATAGAAAAGCAGTCCTGAACCAAGGTAGTCAGAGTGAATGTAAAGCCCGGACTAGATGTTAAGTCGATAGTCAGAAAGATATGAGCCTCACACGAGTCCCTATATTAATTAATAATAACAATGTATTAACATTTATTTTTGAGCATTTACTGTGCTAAACATTTGACGGGCTTTAGCTCTGTTAGCCCTCACAGCAAGCCTATAAGGAAGATATGGTTGTCATCACTGTTTTATAAATGAAAAAAACTGAGATTTATTTGGCTAAATTTAGCCAGCTAGTGAGAGTCTGAACTTGAATTCAGGTCCCCTTGACTCCGAAGCCCATACCCTTCCCATTCAAGGTTTGGAGTGGCAAACTGGAGGTGTCACGGAAATCGGTTTGAGAACTATAACTCCCCCTGCCCGAGCACCTTCAGACACACCCATGTCACCATGGTGGCTTGTCCTGATTCTCCTGCTGTGCTCATGAAGAAATGAGGTCAGTCTGAAGGGAACCACCCTACCCACCTGAGCACCCCCCTTTTGTGGAATGGAGCAGATTTTGTTGATTCCACTCAGATCCCAGTCAGTCAGCCTAATCATGACCACAGACAGCTCTCTGGGCTCTGGAAAGATAGTCACAGTCCTTCCTGGCTGACGATCTCCTTTCTCTGGTCATTTTGGCCAAGCCCCCTGAGGCTGGGAGCCAATGACGTGGAAATACACCAACCCAGGAGACAAGACCCAGGTTCACTATGGGCCTCCACCATTTACTACCTGTGTGATTTGGGGCAAGCCCCTATCCCTCTGGGAACTCTTTTCCTTCCTCTTTCGCAAAGCAGAGATAATGATACAGGCTCAGATCAAACAACTAGGAAATGAAGGCATCTGCAGAAGGAATCACTATGTAAAGATCAGCTGTTCTCTGTGGCATCGCTGGGTCCTAACAGTGGCCAACTAGGGGAATGAGAAAAATCAGGGCTCTTGGCCCCCAGAAGATGTCAAAGTCTTGAGCCCCAGAATGCTTCCAAGGGAAACATCTTGCCTGACCCTGTCATCAGACTACCTTGAACTTTGGTAAAAACCTATCTTAACTCCTCTTTTGTTTCTCAAGTGCAGCCATAGTGAGTCATTTTTCACTCAAGAAAAAGTGTCACATTCACAGTTCTGCCCCTTCTATTTTGATGTTAATTTTAGCTTTACCTGTGTGGATTGCTGGGTTTTGATCCAAAACAAGCCCTGCTTGCAACAGAACAGAAGCAGCTCTCTGACTCACTTAACAGTTTAAAAACCAAGCATGTTAATAGCTTTGCCATTTCTCAGTGAACAGATTCGGGCAACAAAGCCTACTGTGGTGGTGTTCTGTCCTCAAAATTTTCTGTATGAGGATCTGACAAATTGATTTTCAAAAAATCCATGGCACAAAGATGGCATTTGCCAGCTAGTCTTTGGAAAGAATTTGGTGTTATCAGAAGAAAGCATGATGCTAATTGTCCTATGTGTAAGTCAGGGGGAGTTTGACTTTGCTTTTTATTCTAAGTCAATCCCTTTAAAATATTAACTCATCCCGCTGAGCAAAGACCTGCCTTTTTCTGAACATTCCACTTCTCACTTACACCGTCGCACAAGCAAGCATTTTCTTGTTTTTCTTGTTCTTTTCTTTTAATGTACGGTCTGGCCTGTCTAAGGAGACACCAAAATGCCAGAGCAGTCGAGCGAATAATCGGCATTTACTCTGGGCTCTGCCACATTTTCGAACCAGAAGGACGACAGAGTTGAATGAGTGGGGGTCTCTCTGCATGTGGCTTTGTGCAGCAGGCCTGCCAAGCATTACTATTCCAGCCCTTAAACCTGTGCCAGACTGTTAATGTCTTAATGCTTATTCAAGTGTCAGGGAGTGCTGACAGATGTCAGGGAGAATGGGAGGCTGTCAATAAGGAAATTACTTACATTCACAGGGTGATTGCGGCAGTCTGTCAGGTAGCATTTGAAAAGAAGGAAGCAGAGGAGAAAAAAAGAAGGTGGCAGCAAACAGCGTTGGGGGAGGGTCCTTTTTAGGTCTATAAATTGTTTAAAGATACCTTATTTTCCTTCCATTTCTAGAGCTAAACTCCAGATACACCAGTCATAGGTCAATCAATAAACAAGAAGTTATTTTCTATTTCTGGAGACTTTCAACAAGAGCCCTGGGACTGGGGCCTTTTGTGTTTGACACATGACAAATAATTCAGGTTCTTTCCTAAGCAGCAGGAGTCTGTTCTCTGGTCATCGGGGAAACACACATGGTTTTCCATGCTTTATAGATTTCACTCAACAACTACTTACTACCTGCTATATGCTAGATGTGGTACATAACCCAATGACAACGTACACAGGAAATATGTTTTAAAACTCTACAGTCGAGAGAGGAAAAGGCATCCTCTTTGCTGTGCCTTTTTAAGATTAAGAATTTGAACTCAGTAGAATCCCACCCATGCAGATCTAACAGTGCCTACCTGCATCCTTGCCTGTGTGACAGAGCGGGGTTGAGGATTGGAGCTTCTGGAGAAAGACTTGTGGGCGATCCTGCCTTTGAAAGCTTCTCTTAGTTCGGGATTTGCCACGGTGATTCTATTTATTGCCTCCCTATGCCTGTAAAGCTCTTTTCCTGTCTTGTTTCTTTACTGGTCTTTCCACCTAACCCTACCCCATTCCTCCATGTACCCATGTGTGTGTGCTTGGAGGCGGGGAGCAGGACAGAAATACCGTTGGCATTAGTCGGTGCTCAGATACAGGGAAAAAGCCCACATGTAGTTACAAAACTTGCTTTTTCAATGAAAGGTCAGGACCCCCAGAGTCACCCTGGAAACATGAGATACCTCCAGTATTCGTCCCTGATGATGAGAAAAACACCATTGCTTTTAAAGGGAACATGGCAATCCCATTTGTAGTTAATGGTGGCTTATGGGGGCTGCCTGCACTTAATGTCCCATATCTCCTATTTAACATAGTCCCCTTTACTTTTTAGAATTTCTCCCAGAAGGAAGAGAAGAGAGGAAGTCAGGCACACGTGTTAGTTGCTTCTAGACTACCTAAGGAAAAGCAAATATATTACTGACGGAAACTCCAGGGCTAAAGGTGCCCAGGAGTAGAGGAATTGAGGACAGGCAACTTTTCCCCAGAGCGCCTGAGTCAACTGAACTGAAAGATACCGCTGCCAAGGGGACTGGACTCCGTGGAAACCAAACCCGGGGCTGAAAGGGCGGGGCAGCGACAGTCGAGACCTCGCTGGGCCAGGGAGGTGGCCCTGGTCGATCCCCCCCCTCCCCCCCCCCCCGGGCTCCCACACCCCCATCGCCCTTCCTGGCCGCCCCAGCTTCCTGTCCCTGCCCCCAGCTGAAGTGGTGTGGGGTTGGGATTCGGGATAAGAGCGTGCTCATGTCCACGTCGGCACAGCCCTCCACGAGCGCCCCGCCTCCCTGCTGGTCTGGCGGTGGGTTCACGGACTGCCGGGGTACGGGACCTCCAGCCCTCGAACACTAGTCCTGCACTAAGCTCCCGGCCCTTTGAAGTGTCCCGTGACCCTTCGAAGTGCTCTCCTCAAGGGGGCAGAGGCAGGTTTCTGTCTGAAAAATGTGGGATCGTTGAACTCACCCCCGAGGAATTCTTCCAGGGACACCTCACATTGCAGGAAGGAGTCAATACTTTCTATCAACTTACCTCGCAGCTTTCCTTCTTTTCTGAAGCAGAGAGTCATTGGGCTGGAAGCTCTCTGTGGCCCACATATTAGCTCTGAAACATCTTTCCTCCGGAGAGCTAGAGGTTCTCCACACCCAGCCTCACCTTCCTTGTCCTACCCCACCCAGGTGAAGTCAGTCCAACCCTTTCTCCTACTGCTGCAGTAGTAAGCGCTGCGTGAAAGAGCGTGCAAATCAATCAGTCCAATGACTAATGCTGGAAGAAATATTTAAAATCACAGAAAAATATGCTATCAGCCAGGCATCAGCAATTTCACGACAAAATCCTGAAGTGTCAGAAAAAACATGAAGAAAAAGCATTAGGTTTCCTGTATGCGTTTATTTTCCCGTTTGGTTACTTACAATATACTGCTCATTTTACCGAAGAACTCTAATTTTTAAAAATTAAAATCCATAGCATTTTCAAATTATTTTCTTTTTCTCCCCTCTCCTTTCCACATTTATGATTGCTAAAGTTATTATTCTAAATCTTTATATTTCCTATCTCCTATTCTCTAAGTGGATATGGGTCACAAAGTAATGAGAAAATTAAAAATAACAAAGCCAATAACTGTCATTAATTAAGTAGTTACTAAGTGCTGGGATAATGCCTCGAACCATTGCCCCCATGTTACAGGTGAGGATTAAGGCTTAGAAATGTTAAACAACTCAAGGTCTCTTGTTTTGCAATCCCAGCTCAAAGGCCAAAGTTCCTCAGGACCTGCCCTGGACTAGGACAGATGCCTCTTTAAATATTCATAGAATCTTATAACATCTTGTACATTTCCTTCACCCTTCTTATGAAAGTTTATAATTTTACATTTTTTGTGTCATTATTTGATAAGCATTTCTCCCCCCCGCCAGACTCTCAGTTGGAGCATAGCAGAAACCACATCCCATTTTGCTATTACTGAGCCTGATATATAGTAGGATTATAATACATATTATATGAATCAATAATGGAATGACTTACTTAATGAATAAATGAGTTCTTATCTGTCCAACCCCAGCAATCCAGGGTTTTAGTGTAGGCAGCAAGATTGCTATTTTAATGAAGGCCTAGGCGACAGAATATGCAAAGTGCCATATAATATGCAACATTAAGTCCTGCAAGCTGAACTGACTGGGTTTAAGCTCCGACTCCAATGATGGCTTTTTCAGGCTGTTTGATCTTGGGCACATTACTTGATCTCTGTGTCTCAGTTTCCTAATTTGCAAAATGGAGATAATAATAGAACTCACCTTATATAGTTATGAGCATTAAATGAATGCATAACCTCTCAGAAGAGTACACAGTACTTAGAAAGTTCTGTGTATGTGTTAGATAGTATCACTACTCAGGAATTTATTAAGCTCAGAAAAAAAAATACCCCAGGCTAATTTCATTCAAAGAGTCCTATGTGATAGTATTTATTCATTGATTCAAACCCCCTGCTCTGGTCCTTCTTAAAAGAGGATCCCGATGGTGTTACTCTCAAAGAAGTGGCCCCAGGTTTTTTCACTCTCAAGCAGAAAACACCCAGCGTGAGTCTATCTGGAGATTTCTACTAATATTTCACCCCAAAGGTTCAGAAAGAAAATATTTACCAAAGATGTTGTTTTTAAATTTTGAGCATACATCATAAATATATATTTTTAAATATCTACTACCCTCCCGTTGGGCCCACATCCTCCATGATAGTTATCAGTTACTGTGGAATGAGGCAGCATGGTCAAGGGTCTGACCCAGAGGCCCTCAGTCCCAGATTTCATCACCGCCCTGCGCCTTATTGGCCAGTAGTCCTTAACTACTTGTTGTCTTGTTTCCTCAACTGGAAGATGGAGAGGACTTTAGATTGTTGTAATGGTTAAATGAGATCAAGTTCTTAAGACCCTTTTGAGTCAGAAATGCTTAGTACAAGTGGGTTTCCTCTTGCCTCCTGCCTTCTTATTTTCCTTTTTATGACTCCCCACCCAGAACTTAACCAATACTCTGCTATCCTTCCGTGCCTTCCCTGATCATTTCTTCATTGTTTCTCCAGCCTTCCTATGGCCAGGGTCATCAAGTGGCCCTTTGCCCCTTCCCATGTTCCAGGTATTCTCAAAGCTCAAAGTAATAGTAGTAGAGTCGTAGAAGAGTGAGGCATTCAATCAAAACACTGAGTGGGAATCTGTCTCCAGTTCTGCTTCTAACTGGCTACTTGCCTTGGAACAAGTTATTTAAACTTTCTGGCCTTCTTTGCGCTCATCTGTAAAACTGAGACTAATTCTCCATGATGTGTATTTTGGAATCATGTTCTCCTTCCTCTGCCCTATCTGTTCAGATCTGTGTCATCACAGCGGTCACAATAGTACCATTTTCAATTTACAATTTTCCAAGTCTTTCTTATTTATTGTATTATTTGGTCACCATATCAAAATGCTGAGGTATTCCAGTTAGTCTCTCACTCCATTGCCAGATAAGGAAATTGGCTAAGACAGAGGAGGATATAAGACTTGGCAACATGACAGAGACTCTAGAACCCAGACGTATTTTACTGTGGCCTGTCAGGCTTTCCTGATGCACATGCTGTATGCATGGCATGCGGCAGAGCGCTGGCGACACACCACCAGTCCCACAGGTTTTTGTAATAGACACAACCGGTAACTGAAAGTCATAGATGGAAGAACCTAATGAATAAACCACAATTCCCTTTCATCTTGTTGTCTGTGAAGAAAGAATCCCTTTTTCTTAGATGGAATTCCCCATCACTATGGGAGATAGCCCCATCTCTCATGGATCCCATGAAGAGCTCCATGAGAGAAAGAGATTCATTTTACTTTGACATCATTACTTCAACTTTATGTAAGCACTAGCCTTGGGATGGATGTCTCTCAACTTTGGTCTGTTTGGACTGTAAATAGTGCATGTTTTAATGTATTCTAAAATGTTGACCTTCTGCGGAGCGACAAAAATCAAAATTGGAAATTATCTTGGTAAGTTTTCTTCTGAATCCATGGTTTAGGTCTGGGTGTATGAGAAATACGCAGAGTTTCAGTTTCATTTTTAGTGAAATTGAGACATAATAGGATTTACTCTCCGACTTCACAACAAGACTAAGAGCTATAAGAATATCTGGATTCTTTTCTTTTTTTTTTTTTTTTTAAAAACTACATTTTCCTAGGACTTTTAACAAGGCTTTTAAGGAATATTTAAGTTTTTGACTATGTCACGCATTCACACAGTTTAAACACGATAAAGTGTGAAAAGGTGCTGTCGTGTGAGAAGTTTCCTTCCTGTCTGTCCCTCTTGCTGTGTTCCACCTACTAGTTCCCATCTCCTCCCCAAATAGCTAATCACCTATCAGTTCCTTGTTTATCTGTGCACAGATTTTTTTCACATAAGAAATAATACAATACAAATATATATGCCTTCTTGTTTTATCCTTTTATATACATTATGGCATACACTACAGAACAACCTGTACCTTCTTTCACTAAGCATTACATATCAGTACATAGTTTCCTTATTATTTTCTATTATAGTTGCAAACTGTTTGATTCTGTGAATGTGTCAGAACTTATTTATCCAGTTTTCTAATGATGGACAGTTAGTTACTTCTGATCTTTTACTCGAGGAAACCAAATAGCTTGGTTCATGTGTTATTTCATGTAACGAATGGAGTGTATCTTTAGGATGATTTTCCTTAGCCACTATGGTAGATCCAAAGGTATGTGCATTTGTAATCTTCCACAACAGTGGATTTTTATTAATCTGATGAGTTAAAGAAAAAGATATCTCGTGTAGTTTTAATTTACATTTTTGTTAACATGAGTCAGATTGAGCATTTTTCCTTGGGATAAAAGCCTTTTCAGATACAAACTCGTGTGTTCAATCCTTTGCTGAGTTTCTCTTGATTGTTGATGATTTTCATTTAGTGCAAGTACAATAAATAAGTGTATATTTCCTATTTTCCAATGTTGCTACGGGACAGGCTTTTCTTTTAGGAAAAAGTCACCATTCTTATCTCCTTTGTATTTAAAGTTACAGATGGTTATTTTTGGCAAACCCTAACAAGTCTTGCATCTTTTTATTCTGTTTTTAAGATTTGGCCAAAGTTGAATTTGAACAAATAGAAGTATAACTATACCCAAAGTCCTTCTCTTTCTGCTGCATATGGTTGAAATGTGCTCAATATATTTTGAAAAAAACAATTACAACCCAGACAAAATCCCAGTCTTTCTTCCTCCGTAAGTAATTTTAGGATCATTTCACCAGTCCTTATGATCAGAACTGGAAGAACTGATATTGTGAAAACAAAAAAAAAAAAAAGGAATTGTCTGCAACAGAATCAATCTAACAGTATAGCTAAATGATTATTCTTGTTTCCTCTCTTGGATGTTTGAAAATGATTCTTATTCTAGTGATATACAGTTTTCAGAGATTTGAAAAATAGTGGCATGTTCTGATATGGCTGAACATGCTATAAAATTAACCTCTTGACTTCATAGTGCACTAATTAGAAGAAAAGGAAAAGCTAGGGTGTGAAAGGGGGATGAGGTTGCCTATGCACTGAATATTAATGAACTGATTGATGCAGAATGTATTATTGAGCAGCTGTTATGAGCCAGGCATTCTACTAGACACTGAGAATGTGTATTAGTAAATAAGAAGGGCATGCCCCTTGCCTTCTCAGAGCTGGTATTCTAAACCAGTCCCTCTTTATCCTGATTACAGTAAGAATCACTTGGGGAAGCTTCACAACAATCCAGTGGAATGGGCCCGTGACAAGCAACTCTAAGGATGCAAGTCGGGAACAAATACTTTTTAAAACTCCCCAGATGACTCTAAGTGAAGCTAGAGTGGAAAACCACTGGTGTAGCCATACCCTGGAGATGCCTACAAAACCACAAAGTATTTTGAAGAGGAAGTGGGCATGGAAATTTTGATATGATGTAATATGAACTACACAGCATCGACTTTGAGGCATTTTTGGCACAATGTTTATTTAACTTAAAAAGCAGTAAAGCCTTAAGACCAGCATTCCAATTTAAAGATAACTTGGAAGACAGAAGAACCGGTTAAATGGCACCTCCAGGAAAAACATTGGCCAAATCCAGACTGTGGTACTTTCTCTAAGATGAATGGCCTGGTTTCTTCCAAAACGGCAATGTCAAGAAAAGCAGAGAGGGCTGGGAGTGAGGTGGAGACAGATACAGATTAGCAGAGAATAAAGAAACAACAACTAAATATAACACCTTGATTACATCCTTGTTCAAAAAATCTTTGGGAATAATTTTTGTGGACAATTTAGGAAACTTAAATATATACTAGAAATTAGATGATATTAGTTAATATGGTTGATTTTTCATAGGTGCTAGATATAGCATTATCTATGTACAAGAATGTCCTTATTTTTAGGAGATGCATGCTAAAGTATGTAAGGGTATCAGCAACTTTCAAGTGGTTTTTCAACAATAGAAAATGAAAGCACACTAGATAAGCAAATACAGTCCTACTTTTTAAAGGAGTTTGAAGGAGGCTGAGGTATTAAAGATGAGAGAGGCTGCTGCATAGTGATGATGATTATATTTAATTAACTACCATTTATTGAGTTTTCTGTGCCAGATACTGTACTAATGACTTTATATACAGGATATTAGTTCCTTTTTAAAACAAGCATTGTTATTATTTTAATTTTACAAATGAGAAAACCGAAGCTTGTAATAAGTAAATAACTTAAGTTCACACTGAGCCAGAGTTTGAACCAAGTTCTTCCTGTTTCCATTATGGGTGATCTTGATTATTAGGCAGCATAGCCCCGCCTCCAAATCGTACTGTAACCACTTATGTGGTCATGGAAAACACACAAGCTATGGACTTACTTCTAGTACAAGAGTCATTACACTGCAAATCCAGCTGATGTTTATATGTCTGCTTTGTGGACTGTGTCTTTCTTGTCATATAGAGACCACAGTTAGGCCGACCTGTGTCTAAATCTTGAATCTGTCATTTATTAGACGTTTGTTCTTAGGCAACTTTTTAAAAAACTTCCCTCAGTTTCAGTTCCTCTTCTAGGAACTGAATCCTCTTTATAGGATGTTATGCAGATTAAATAAATATATCGAGAAAGCACTTAGCACAATCCCTGGCATATAGTAAATGCTTAATAAATGTTAGTCATCCATCCCCCAGATTTTTAAAAATTTAATTTGAATGGCTATGAATGACTCCTGCTTATACAGAAAAACACCTGCTGCTCAAAGTGATTGCCAATGCTGGATCCTGCAATCATTAACTATCGACTTGGCATCAGGGACCATGGCTTTGAATCCCTAAAACTTAGAACAGGAGAACTCAGCTAGTATGTATTTGTTATCAGTATGATAGTCATTATGATTCATGTATTCAGGCTGTGAGTTTATTAGACATCTGCCTTCTTTTAATTAGTAACACCACAACCCACCGATAGAAGCAAGTCATCATAAAGCTGAAGACGAAACCATGAGCTACATCTGTCCTTGACTTAGGTGGCTGAGTACCTAACCTCTTCTGAGCTAAAACGTGGGCACAGAACAAAAGAAAGCACTTCAAAAATCTCTCTTGGAGCCAGCAGGCACACACTGGTTCAGAAGAGCCCTAGCTTGAAACTTTAAGTGTTAACATGGCCCATAGGATCTGCAACTCCATCTACTTTATGGACAGGCCAGTTGAGAAAAGGGGAAATTTTAAGGAAAGTGAGTTTGGGGAACTACATAGTAGACCAAGAGGTAGCAATATTCTCACTTATTTATTCAATAGATATCGAACACCTACTATACACCAAGTATTGGTGTATACACCATTGATTGGTGTTATAGATAAGGTCTTTGTTTACGTGTACTTTTTATTCTAATTATTCTATTAAAATGTTTATTCCAAATTTAATTCTAGTAGTAATTACATAAATGGATAAATAAGGTGATTTTAGAGAGTGCCAATATGATCCTAAGGGTTCCTTGAAGGGCCTCTTCATTCTTAGAAATGACCTAGGACTAACCTATACTGACAATATTCATGACTGACCCCATGTCCTACAGTCTTGCTTCCAGAGCAGCCTTCCTTGACCCCGTCTGAGAAAGGCCCCACAGCTGTTCTCCATCCCAGTAATGACCACCATCTGTGATGATTGGTTGTTTATTTATTTCCTTGTTTTAAGTCTATCTTGCCCACCTGGAGGGAGGCCCCATGACAGAGGGAACCTTATCTGTTTTGTTCTCATTGGGTTCCCAATACGTTTTCCAGGGCCTGGCCCATGGAAGTTTCTCTTTTCAGTAAATATATGTGGAATTAGGGCAACTGCCCATCCCAATTTGTCTGGAGCTGAAGATCTGCCCAAAACATGTGGTTTTCAGTGCTAAAACCAGCACAATCCCAAGTGAATGGGAGTAGTCAGGTCACCCTACATGGAATGCATATCCTTTGGATAAGAAATTAGTCCCAGACCTTCCATTATTGAAGTTGAATCTCAGATATCATAAACCAGACCCAGAGCGGAGGTGTCACTATGCCATGATATAGTTACTGGTAGTCACTGCCTCTAGCGAAGGCCAAGCCTCAGGGAAAAAATGAAAGTAGATGCCCAGGGACTCTTTCAAACATCACAATCACTAATAATGCAGACAATGAACTCCAGGGAAAGGATATGCCCACAGTCATAAGGTCAGTGGAGTTAGGTCAAGTCTATCACTTCTGGTCCTCTTCAAGCCTCTTGCCTGGCTGCTGAGTTATCCAGATGGAACTAGTCTAAAAAACTAACAAAAACTTAATATGAGGTAGCATTTGACAGTGAGAAAACACCTCTGAAATCATGTCATCCAATCCCCTCATTTTACAGTTGAGGAAACTCAGAATCTGAGTGTCAGCTTCCTTAGTGGAGAGCCAAGTTTTATAGGATCTTCTTTATTTGTTCCCACACAGACGAGGGTCCCCTTGAAATACTGGTCATTGCTCTTGCTCTCTAGGTAATAAAATGTGTCCCTTCCATTGTTTGCTCTCAACTAGCTGTCCTGTTTTGCATTTGTTTCCTCATTGTGTGTGCTCTGGAACAAGTTCTGCTAGCCTTTTTTGCAAATGACTTATTTCAATATGCTGGTTGTTTCTCCTCAAAAGAATTCCTGTTTAACAGGTTCAAATATTCCCTCATGCCCTAAAAGCTTCTGTAAAAATTTCTAGGGCCTAATAGGCATCTTACTTGTCAGGTGAGATGTTCCTGGAGTTTATGTCATTGAGATACATTTTAAAGGACTGGTTCCAGCATTATATATGGGTTTTTCCTTACCAAGGGAAAGACACAGATAAAAATCACATTCATTTTTATTTTTTTTGTGTTGTGAATCAAAAAATGACAATGTCTGCCATTAGCCTTCATGTGAGAGCGGGGGCAGGACTAACCCAAATCGCATCTATTTAGAGATATTTTCAAAACAGTATGTCCTAGTTCAACTATTTTGGAGAAAAATACAACTTGTTAGCATTTTAGAAGTTAGAAAGTTTGGGTTCACAACAGCCTTTTATAATATCTGGTGTTTAACTTTTAGCTTAGGAAGGAAGAGCATTTCAAAAAAAGTTTGAGTTCTGAAAAAACACAACAAAACAGAACAACTTAAGACACATGTTTTATTTATCTGGGGAAACTTTATTCAAACTGAGGCATTTTATTTGGCCCTCTGTTATAAATTTCTTGCTGTGAGAGGTATGAAGTTCATACCTCCATAAAGAAGGCCTTGGTCTTTCTCAGGCTTATTTCCTTACAAACTTTCTCTTAGGAGATAATCTCTTTGAAATCACTGAGCAATAGTCTGGGCCAGAGAATTCCTCTTTTCTTCCAATCTCCCCAAACGCCACCTGTACAAGCAACAGCTATGTCCTTCCGCCCCATTGACTCATCTGAACACATTTCCAAACATATACTTTTGACTCTCTCAACAGAGCTGACGTAAATGGACCATTGCACGAATAGGGAGACATGTCCATATATTCAACCTCCATTTTCCTTTAGTTCTTGACCACTCTTCAGAGACAGCTAATTGGAGACAATTACGTGAATAATTGTAGATTCTAAAATTATCACTAGTTAATTCCAGGCCCTGGAAATCTTAATCATATGCTAGTGGTGCTAGTCTGGGGGAGATTTGACTTTAAAGCAGGGCTCAGTCAAGAATCAAAGCTCTTTTTTGTGTACACTCACAATATGCATCACTGTCTGAGAGGGGATACACGCGACCACACCAAAGAGCAAGAGGAAGCTAATTCTGATAAACTATGTGAGATGTATAACATTCTTTAACAAACCTTTCACACATTATACTTTTGTATGGTGAGACCAAATAAAACTCTCTGCACTTTTGATTGACAGTCATACTTCATAAATGTGATTAATCCGTGAGCAGAACAAGGTAAAACAGTAATGTCATCAGTATAGATTGCCTTAAAACGTAAGTTTTAACTATAGAAGTTTAAGTTTATGCAGGATAGCTACATGAAACTACCCAGCTGTAATTATAAAAATTTGGGTGTTTTTTTTTTTTAGAAATTTACAAAATTTTAAAAAAGTATAAACACTTGTGCACCCACCACCCACAAATGATAATAATGTTTTGTCATATCTGCTCTATGTCTTTCTTTATGAAAGATATCAAACACTACACAAAAAATTGAAGCTCCCTCTGCCTCCATGATGGTCCCACCTCCACCCCTTCTCAGAGACAGCTGTTCTTTCTAATTCGCCAGTGAAATACAGTTAAACTATATGATCTGCTCCATTTGTTTTTAAGCAGAAAATGTATTTAACATTATGTTTTCCATAGCAATATATAAACATATACACAGAAATGCTGGTTTTCCAATAGAAATAATATTATTTGTCAAAATAAGTATTTGGATATTTTACCAAATTAAACTTCACAGAATTATCTAGAAATCACAATGCTGTAATACTTTTTGAAAACTATATCGTCTTATTAAAATCAATTATTTTAGTAGATGAAAGAGAAAATACGCTAGGTATATGTTTTTATGGTGATAACAGTAAATGCTTATTAGAGAAGCTTTTTGGATCAACATAATTTCTTGAATATACTTTATGATGTCTGATGAATAGTTTATGCCATGGTTACTTTGATGATAAAGTAACTGAGAGTTTACTATTTTACCATCTTGAATATTAAATAAGATAAATGGTATTAGCAATACTTAGAGAATTCTAATGAAAAGTACTAGCAGCATCTAGAGAATTCTTTATCATTTCATCAAGAAATATTTAATATCTTGAGAATATTTGTCATCAGTATTTGAAAACAAATTGTACCTTCTACAGTGTCATAGTAGCTCCATAGATGTCAGCCCTGCAGAAATAATTAGGAAATAAAATCATGTAGTTTTTGAAGTTTGGGGCTTATCATCCAGGCTCTTTGACTTACATAACTTTGCTATTATCTTGTTGGATGGCCTTGGAAAGATCATTTGATCTCTCTAGAATTTAATTTCCTTTCAAAAATGCTTTGGTTGGTGGCATGGGGGTGGGGAAAGATTAAAAGAGATGGTCATTAATATTTCTACCAGTTCTAAAATTTTATTATTCTATTATTCATTTTTTTCCCTTCCCACTCAATGTTCTAGGACATAGATTGGTAATTAGTCAAAACTGAGGGTATCTTCTAGCAAAGTAATCAGACTTAACATTAAAGGCTATAAGAATTTGAAACAGAAAACCTTATCTTAATTCATTTTAAGATCAATTTATTCACAAGAAAGCAGGCAAAAAACGCTAGAAAGAGAAAGCAGAAATAGAGAAATACATTTATATTTACTATTTGCTATAAAGATTTTATAGGATGAATACTTATCTAAACAAACTCATGTTAAACAATGTTGGACTTACACTCAAACCAGCATTACATTTTGTCAAAATGATGCACGTTTAAGGTTACGAAATATTTCTTTGTGCAGAAAAAAATAAGTCACTATGCAATATATAACCAATGAAGATGATGAGATTGTCTCATAACCTTATGATCAGGCCAAGTTATATTATTTCTCAATATCAATATCCCTCCTGAGGATATTACAAATAATTACTTTGTATGAGTAAATAAGAATTGGCAAATGAGTGAAAGAGTAATGCTGATGAAAAATAGTAACTTTGCCTTTCAGCAGTTCTTATCTAGCATAAATGAAGATCCATTAATTTTTTACATCTCCCTAGGGGATTTTGAAAACCTACTATATCTGTTGTGGAATTTCCCATGGGGTCATTACATTCTTTTGTATGACTTAAGGTCTGCGAGATAAAAAGTGGCAGTGATAGAGAATCACATGGGTCTGTGGAAGAGACGTCCCTGGAGTTATCCTTTTTAGTCAGTTCCTTTGTCCTTAGGAGTATCTTCTTAGCAAGTTTAAATGAATAACTATCTGTAATATTTTTAGTGATCCCAGGAAAGAGAAATATATGCCTCTGTAATGAAACCGTCAGAATTAAATGACGCTCACAGACCCAATGCTCTCCCTAAATGAGATAGTGGCTGTGAAAAAACATTGTAAACTATAATAAATGTTGGAAATTACTATTGAGATGATCATTCCAAGACTGACCCAAGCATGTGTTTCATCACAAAAATTCCTTCTAAATGGCAGGGCTATAAAAGTGTTCATGCAGCTGGGCAGGGACTCAAGATCTTCAGCATCTAAATCTTCATGTCCGGCCTTCATCATCCTTCCCTCAGGTTCCAGGGAAATGCAGGTACACAGGTCAATGCCAAACACATACACACTTTTCATTACTATGAAATTCCACTGTGGTCCCCTAGTGAGCTAGGTTGGCCCATAGACAGAATTCCTTTCACTCAGGGTAGAAGCAGGAAGAGGGCATGGCACCAAAGCATGCCAAGCAGCCTCCTTTGGCCTTTCACTCTAGGCTCTCAGGTGCTGAGGGAAGGGAAGCCCAGGAGAAGCCCACTGAATAGCAAGGGGAAGACAAGGAGTTTTCTCTAAGGTCTGGAGCTGGGCTGATCTAACTGGCCTGTCCAACATCTTGCACAGTAATCAACATAACCATTGCGGCCCTGTGGGAAAGAGTCCAAAGAGAGGGGATCCCAAAAAATGAGCCCTGTGGCTCCAAAATATTTTTGTCTCGACTTAGCCATACCATGATAGTATTTCCTCATCCCATGTGAAAGGGGTGGGGACGGAAGTGGAATAGCTATATTTCATATTAACAGACCTTGCTTAGGAACTGCTAAGTGATTTTCTCAAAATTGCATTTGGTCATTCCTCATGTTTTTGCTTTATAAAATTCTCATGAATCTTTTGTTAAAATACAAGACAGGCAATGTACATCATACTTAGTCAGTTTGTCTTGCTTGGCTTTGAAAGTGAGAAGGCCATGGTTGTGGTCTAGATTAACTGTTGATAAATGGGGTGATTGGTGCCTTTGTTTTCTTACCTGTGTAAGCTCGGACTAAAATGCCTTATGCTTAAACTGTTCATCTCCATAGTCCAGAGTGACACCGAGAAAATAAATGAAAGAGAAAATGTCAAAGTGTTTTGGAGAGTTACTTGGCCATTTCACAAGGCCTTTTAAGATCCAGAGAGAGGGAGTTCGATGCTGAAAAAGGCTGCTATTCCACCTTGGGTATCTTTAATGTTTTTCTTACACTGAAGCTGTGATCCGTTCTCTTATTCTTTTCTCTCTTTAGTCCTATTTTGTGCTCTGGAGCCTCATTCGTCTTTCACAGGGCAAGTTTTACATATTTGAAGGCAGTTATGCTTTGTGAGATTTTCATTTAAAGTTCAAGTGTTTTAAGAAAATCTTAAACAGGGGCTCCTGTGTGGCTCAGTCGGTTGAGTATCTGACTTTTGATTTTGACCCAGGGCGTGATCTCAGGGTCCTGAGATTGAGCCTCACATTGGGCTCCATGCTCAGCAGAGTCTGCTTGAGTTTTTTCACCCTCTGCTCCTCCCCCTGCTCTTTCTCTCTCTCTCTCTCTCTCTCAAATAAATAAATAAATCCTTAAAAAAAAAAGAAAATCATAAACACTGCTTCCCAAGGAAAACAACTCTAGCTTAAATACATATATCTACTAGTTTTAACAGCAATATCTTAGACATGTAAAATGAGTCAAATTAATGGTATATTTTTTCAGACATTATTTCATAAATCTTACAGTCAGTAATTAAATCCATTTTATAGAGTAGAAAGACCAGAGCACTGGAATCAGAGAGACACAGGTTTAATTTATGGCTTCTTCAGCTATATGGCCGTGGCAAGTTACTTACTTTCCTAAGCATCATTCCTTCATCTCAGAAGTGGAGAAAATAGTACCTATCTCTCAGAGTTTTGTCAAGGATCAAAGATAATGTAAGTAAAAAAAGTAACACCAATATGGTACAATACTCAACAGAAGGTAAAAGGAGTGAACAACATCAACATATATCAACATGGATAGATGAGCAGTCAAAAGTTGGAGGGAACACACTGAGAGACAGAATAAGATGGACTGTACAATAACATTTAGGTAAATTTACTCATGTGGTACTCACATAAAACAATACCATCATTGTGCACGAAAGGCAGAATGAAAAACGCACTAAATACATTGTGAAAGAGTAAGTGCCTTTGAAATGGTGAAAACTAGGACTTTAGAGTGGAAATGAAAGAGACTAATAATATAAAATAAGTATATTAAAATGATAAAATTTTAAAAAGAGTGTTAGACATGGATTAGTCATGATGATTGCTCTAATTTTGTGCACTTGAAGTCCAAGAGGAAAATAAGAGAAAAATATGTTTAGCACAGGGCCTGCCATATACTTGAAGCTCCATACAAGTGGCTATTTTATTGAGTATCCTACTCAGCAGGGCTTTATTTGCATCAATGTGACTGGTTTTATAGAGCTTACCAACAATTATAGCGATAAAAATTGAGCCAATGGAGTCAAAAGACCAGAAAGGAACTATGGGAAGCAGAACACAGAAAAAATATCTTTTCATGATAGAGAATAATTGATACCTAATCATCACAGCTTTTATGGAGTACTTACCATTTACTAGGCATTAATTAAGTCAGCCAATACATATTTATCGAGTGCCTATTGTGTTAGACACTGTTCTAGACACTGGAAATACAGCAGGAAATCAACAACTACAATGACAACAACAAACCCTGCTGTTTTGGAGCTTATATTCTAGCAAGGAGGAGAGCAATAATAAGTAAAATATACAATATGTTAAATGGTGGTAAATCCTATAGAGGAAACAACAATGAAAGGAGGGAAGGACGCTGTGGAGAGGGGGTCGGGGGAAGGCTTCTCTGAGGGACATTGCTCCAAACCCACTTCATTTATTAACTCTTTTAGTGGATCTTCTCAATATGCTGTGAAGAAGTGACTTTTATAAATTATGACTGCTGTTTTCATATGAGCAAACCGGGGCCCAGGGTCTCTTGTAAGGTTTGATAACTGGCTAAGCCATAGGACAGGATCAAAATTCGGGCCACCCAGCTCTGGAGCTGTCCCCGTATGTTATCACCTCTCATACAGGGAGCTGGAAGGAGCCGTGAGGGATCCACCAGAATGGGGAACAGGCACATGGTTTGGTAAAACATTAAATCGATGCTATCACTGTGTCCATTTTATATTTTGAGAATCTAAAATAAACATCTTTTGTTTCGGTGAGAAAACACTTAAGAAAGTAAAACAGGGCAAAATCTTCTGGGGTGGTGGGTGGGTGTATCCAGCGGTTATAAAGGATATGTTAAACATTTCCACTAAGAAATCTTGATTTACTCCAACCCTTTTAATTAATTGCTACAGACTCGGGAACCGCAGTATTGCACATGGCTTGCACAACCTCAGATGGCTTGTTTGTTACGGAACCAGGATGGAAAACTGAGCTTGAGAGACGAAACACCCAGCACAACGGCAACAGCTAGGCTGGGCAGCCAGAACCTCTGGGCCTCTCTGCATGGCCGACTCCCACCAAGCCTTTTGGGCTGCATGGTTTCTCCTTTAAACTGCAGAGAGGCTCAGAATGAATTACTGAGTTGGAGAGACCCATTTGCAGGAGAAAAGGAAAGAGTATAATTAGAGGAAGAGAAGTGAAAGGAGGCACAGATGAAGAAAATGAGGGGAAGAATCAGCTAATAGGCAAGGTGAACTTGAAGATGACCATTTCCAGGCTAGGAAGGAGGAGGGGGAGAAGGAGGATGGAGCCAGGACAAAAAGGGTTCCTCTAGCTCAGTAATCCTAATTATAGTCCTATAAGACAGGTATGAATAGTGCTGTTTTTTATATATGGGAAAACTGAAGCTCAGAAAAGCTACTTTACTTACTCAAGGTCATGTAGCTCGCAAGAGAGTCTCCGGATGCTTCAATTTTTTTCTTTCCATGGGTCCCTTTCTTCTCTTGTTTCCATCGTTTCTTCCCTTCAGTCTCTTTTATTTGTACAAGGTGAAGTATTGAGGTTTTTACCTTTTTTCTAAAATAGTTATCAAGTATCCAATGATAGAGTCTGTGGTTACCATGACAACACAGGCTTTACTGGGGACTGTCCTGCCCGCCTTGCCTCCAGAATCATATTTCACAGCACAGATTCCCTTCCTTCGTGGAACTTGTAAGAGCCGCAATTTTATATTTTGTTTGGGTGACCATTTGCTTAACGTTTGTCCTCCACCAGACCGGCTGTAAACTTCAGAATAGCAGCGACCTGCCTACTTTTGCCTAGAGCATGCCCTCAGCGTTTTGCACAATGCCTAGCCGTCGGGCTCTGCGTAAATATTTGCTAAGCAAATGTTCTTGTGGTTTCTCTCAGCTCTCTTCTGAAAGTACATGGACAGTAGTAATCTTTTAGCTCATAATTATGTTAATAGATACTGTATAACGAGTCCGGCCGGTATTTACAGGTAGTACACAGGTAAATGAACACGCACACATACACACACACACACATGACTTCACAAACAGCCCCGGGCAGGCGGACTCAGAAAGAAACGCAAGCCATCTGAGCGGGCCGAACCCACTCAGGTAAACACCGCTGCGCCGGGCTCTGCCAGCCTCCGCAGCGTGGGAGGGCACCCGGGCGACGGTGGTGGGGCGGGAGTCCCCAGCGCCCTGCGACGCGTGGGCGGGTCCCGGGCTCCGGAGGCGGTGGCGGCGTGGGCGGTGAGCTGCGCCGCGATTGGTTCGCGCCCGCCGGGGCGGGGCGGGGCTGGCGGCGGGAGGCGGGCACTCGGAGCGAAGGGGGTGTGCGCCGCGGCTGAGGCCGTAGTTTCAGTATAAACAAGGCACCCGACTGGTCGGGCGGATTTTTTTTTTCCCTGTTCGCGCGCGCTTTAGCTCCCTGGTCTCTGATCGCGCTTGTGGGTGCGCGGCAAACAGCGGGGGAGCCGAGGACCCGGGGTCCATCTGCAGGTGGGTTGTTCCCTGGCCAGGCATTCTCCCGGAGGGACCGGAGCCTGGCCCCGGGAATGTGCGGCCGTGCTGCCCTCTGCGCTCTCCCAGACGGCCGGGCCCGGGAGCAGCGCTCCGAGCGAGCCTGGCTCTCAGGCGCCCCAGCTGCCGGGTGCGCCTCGAAGAGGCGGGAGAATCGGGGCGACCAAATGCTCTCTGGCACAAAGCGCCTGGCAAAAGCTAGAGACCGAGGGAGTCCCCTGCCTGGCCTCCGAGGGCGCCTGGGGCTGCCCCGGGAGCGGACCCGGTGCCAACAGGTGCGGGGCCGAGCCGCTGAGGTCCGGGCAGGGACAAGCTTGCGTTTTGCTTTGCTGCTCTCGCCCCGATCCCGCAGCCAGGCCTTACGCTTGAAATCTTGGTAGTTTTTGAGGATTTGTCTGAGTTCTAGTCGCGTTCATCCTTTCATCTCCTTTCCAGCGCGCTGCTAGGCTGTTTCCTTCTACTACTTGGCTAGTTTCGTGTGTGTTGGGGGTGGGGGGAGGGTTGTTTATTTTTGGTGTGGGTGCCTTATAATCTAAGCTCTGATTCTTAGGAAAGGACAGGAAACAGAAGTTATGTGCTTGCCACTGACGAGGCGATAGTTGTTTATCCCTCCGTTCACCTGGCGAATTTGGGACACACCGTGTCTCCTGACTTTTGCCCGAGCTCAGGTGAGTCGCCTCGAGACACCTGGCTAGGTTATAATAACGTGAGCTGAAGTACCTAGGAGCCTTGCGGCAGCTAGCACAAGAGAAGCTCCACTTTCTAGGGGAATCGTGGGAACAACTTCAGTGCTGTACAAGAGCAAAGGGGGAGACGGGGGGGGGGATGTCTGGTGTGTACACACCTGTGTGTGTGTGTGTGTGTGTGTGTGTGTGTGTGTCCGCATCCGCGTACCACTTGAGCATTGTTTTGAGTATTGTTTCTCACCTTACCCCAATCGAATTGATGCAGTTCAGGCTAAAGCAAGGTAGCTAAGTCATCTGACAGTGCAGAGGGTGGTCCAAGTGATGTAAATAGCAGGAGGAGATCTCTAGGGAGCGACGTTCTCTTGTGAACGTGGAGGTGCCCATCTTTGCCAGTGTATTCGGTGGGTATAGATGAATATGCACACAAATTTGTGTGTATGTGTTTGGGCCCAGCATGTCTCCAAGGAGTCCATCGTCAGCAGCACCATGTGACAGCGGCCAGGAACTGCTGGTGTGCGTAGATCTATATTTAGCCCTGGATGATCTCCAAAGGCCGAGGGAGGGTCTCTGAACTGGGTGCATAAAGGGGAAGAGTCTAGGGATCAGGGTGTTGCACTCTTGAATAATGTCTGGTACAGTCAGACTCAGATGGGGTGAATAATTATTCTTTCCTCTTGAAGATAGCAGCCAGAGCTTGGCATGTGATAGCTGTGTCTCAATTTAAAACATAGTTGGACCACTGTGATAAAACCTATGCTAAGAAATAAGGAGGTTACAATTAACCAGAGTGTATGCCTCATTGGAGATTTGGGAGGAATATAACTGATCAGGTGAGGTTTGGGGTAAATATAGAATTGATTTTCAAAAAGAAATACAAATAAAATTTTTTGGCTGTTGAGATTTTCAAACAGAATAAAAGAATGGCAGCTTGTTAGAGCCTATCATTAGTGGTTATTTTAATTTTGGGGGGACAGTTGTTGGGCCACTTTTGACAGAAATCAGGGTTCACAAGCTTTGCTGTATTATTCCTTTCAAGCAGATTTTCTGGCAAAGTTGAGAAGATTAGCTACTGACTAGCAAGTTTCTTGTTGGCATTATTCCACTACATGTGGGTCAATCCTTTGTTTTCCTGGAGGTGGCAACATTTCTGGCGACTAAGCATACTGGCCTTGTACTTTCTAGTTGTCTAATGGAGTGTTAAATTCTTAGAATTTATTTCCCCCGTGGTTCACTTTCAGTCTCGCTCCATTTTGTGTGGTCCACAAGACATTTTCTCTGATATTACCACACCTGATACCTGAGATAACACTGTCTTTTGGAATAGAAAATCACCAGAAAGCATTTACAATTGTTTTCTTTTTTACCCCAGCTTAGCATCTAATCTAATATAGTCTTAGGTCTATATTACTTAATGTTTCTAAAAATGTATTATTTGTCATAATACATATTTCTTATATTATTAGTAACGTTACATTCTGATAATCTAAAATTAACCACCGGCTAATAAAGTACAATAGACCCTTTCAAAAAAAAATAACAATTGAATAACTCCTATCTAAGAAAAAGAAACGAAGGGAAGAAGCTGGGTGAGTCTATACAGGGTAAGGTACCCAATAATGGCGCAGGAAATGAGGGAATCAACATTAGCAATCTCCAAAGGCTACCTGGAAGAAGTGGACTTTGGAGAAGCAATTTGGATGGCCCCAGCAAGTCTCCCTGAGACAGGAGGTGGGGAAAAGAAAGTATTCCCCCTTACTTAGAGAAGAATTTGGAATTCCTGAAGCAGGGATTGAGAATCTTGATTCTTATGCCACAAATAATGGAAAAGACATTATAACGTATTGTGAAGTCTTAAAGAGACAAATTGTACTGTTGAAAATACTGCTTACGATTTGTGGCATTTTTGATGTTCGTGGTTGAATTTAGGTGTTGCCTCCCCACCCCCTTCACTTTTCTAGAACTACAGTTGTCCTTTTTTTGGTTCTCCAATTAAACCTACTAAAAAAAAATAGATCTATACAGCCCTTGATTATCTTAAAATAACAGATATTGTAGCCTAGTGCTCTGGACAGATTTCTGCCCTGGGATTAAGGGAGATGAGTCCTGAGGCCCTCACAAGTTGTTTGTTCTCTCCCTCTACCTGCAGTATCTGTAAAGTTGGTCAGGTGTTGAACTAGATGATCTATGAGTCCCTTTTAAGTTCTGTGACAACTGCTTGATTTTGCTATATTATCCCTTTCTGCATTTGTACCCTAGATGGGGTGGAAGATGAAAGATGAAGTGTCTGCAGTTAGATGTTCAGCTACTTTCTGGGTGCAGGGAAATGAGAGAAGAGAGTGAAGTTTCTTTGTATTGATAACAACTAGATAGAGATTTAATATTTTCTTGACCTCCTTTTTGCTTTTGTTTTTCTCCTATAAGTGTACTAAAAAATACTAATTATCAAGAAAGTTGAGTCAGAAATTTTTTTTACTTAAGTCAGTGTTACCGTTTATGAAATTTTTAAAAAAGATTTTATTTATTTATTTATTTGAGAGCCAGAGCCCAAGCGTGAGGGGCAGAGGGAGCGGGAGAGAATCTCAAGCCGACTTCCCGCTGAGCACGGAGTCTGAAGCAGGGCTATATCTCATGACCCTGAGATCATGACCTGAGCCGAAACCAAGAGAGTCAGATGCTTAACTGACTGAGCCACCCGGGCATCCCATCATTTATGAAATTTTTAACCAGCCTCTGACCTAGGTTTTTTCCTTAGGTTTATATATTTGCTATTCCATTTCAAGGTATGTCTATATCTAGAAGTCATTCATTTGATTCAAATTTTATTAGGAAGCCCTTGTATGAAAATCAGTTTCACACAGGGAAAATACAAATTAGCCTTGTAGGGAAGGAAAACACTTTACAGACTGCCAGGATCGTTCTATTTATCAAAAAGAGAAGAATGGAGGGGGAGGGATAAGCATAGTTTTTCAAGGACTTGCAGCCAAAAAATAAAATTATCCTAGGAACCATGTTACATAATAAAATGTAAATAGAAACTTCTGCTTGTTTACTAAATGTCCTCACTAAGTATCAGATCGTTTTTCTGCTGAAATGAATTGGGTTTAGAAAAATAAACCCTTTTAGTAAAGGATGCTCCCCATATGATATTCTATAATTTGGCTTGAGAGCTATCGTATAGATGATCCAACACCTTATATCTGTGCCATCCAGTATGGTAGCCACTAGGCACATGGGTATATTTAAACTTATGTTTAATTAAATTAAACAAAATTAAGAATTGAGTTTCTTAGTTGCGCCAGCCACATTTTAAGTGCTTAATAGCTACTTACAGCTAACAGCGACTGACTGGACAGTGTGGAAGAGGGCCATTTCCAATATCCCAGAAAGGTCAAAGTTCTTTTTGACAGCACCTAATTAGATCAGGATGATTTTGATTGTCCAGAAGATCACTTTTGTCCTCCTGGGAAAATGGAATAATTAACTCTCATTGTATTTGGGCACCTAAGACCTACAAAATAAGACTGACTTGACTTCTTCAGCCAGTATTTGTTTTCAGCCGTACAGCACGAACAGTGCCACTTTCCGAAGCTCAATAATATGCCAAGATCACAAACACCAATTTCTTAGGTTTTTTTTCACCCAGAACTCCAGTTGTCCTTCTACATTTCTAAACCAGCACCCACTGTTGAAGCTGGAAAGCACCAATCTTTTCACAGACAAGGAACGTGGAGCCATCTACTGTTCAGCTCAGGAACTACATGGAAGTTGTAGATTCAAAACAACGCATAAAGAGTATCAAAGTGTTCTGTGATCTGTTCCCACGCAGTATAAGATTTATCTTGTAGAAAAGTTTTAAATGACTTTCCAGGTCCATTTAGAGTTGCCATGTAGTAAAATGTTGTTTTGTGTTTTAATAAATAAACTGCTAACAAGATATCTCCAAGACAAAAGATGACACACTTTTTAGCTTTAATTTTCTTCCAAGGAAACCAAAGACAGTAATTATTTGAGTCACAATCTTTTTCCTCCATCAATTAGGAATTAGTAAAGATTTCTTAAGTAGCATCCAGGATAAATCAAGAAAAATGCAAGTTCTTTTTTATGAAAGCCTGTAACATCGGTAAATAGTACCACCAATTTCATCATTATGGAGAGAAATAAGACCTTCTTTAATAAAAAATACTCACTTTTCCCTCCTTGAGTATGAAATTTACTGAGCACTTGGGGCTCAGTTCCAAAGAATGTACCTATCTGGGAGTGAGTTCCTTTCTGTTCACATGCCAAAGAAGTGAGTTGATTTAGAGTTGTCTACTCTGCATTGTTTGTACTCACAGGAACTGTACCTCTTTTCTCAAGGAGGTCAGCAGAAGTGTAGCGTTTCTACAGTTTCCAGAGCTGTTGCTAGAAATCTCTGCCCTTAGGACTTTCCCTGGCTCAGGAAAATGTGCGAAGATAATCTTCTAGACACTTTCAAGCTCAAAAGAAGCCGTGTTTTAGATAGTGTCAGAAACGTGACTTTTACTTTCACCCTGAGTCAAATCCATAGTTCGCTACCCTCTATGAGCGTGCAGTCTGTCCTTGTATTCTAAGATTCAGTGGTGCCAAAAGGAGGCTAGAAGTACTTGAGTAAAGCTGAAACATGTGAATCTTTCTCATTCAGCTTTCTGGAACCTCAAGTGAGAAAAGGAAGAAGGTTCATCTCAGCAAAGTGCAAAGTTCCTTTGGAATCTAGATGGGAATGGGGAAACAGGTAATTCCAGGATATTGAATTAAGCCTCTCCTCACTAAACAAATATACTTTCAAAGTTCAGCTGTGATAGGGAGGCCTTCCTCTACTTCAGTGGCTTTGTTTTTTTCAATTGGGACACATGCCCAGCACTTGAACAGAAATGAAAAGATAGTGATCGATATAAAGGCATTGGATTTGTTAAATATTTCACCAAAGTACTCTATGATGAAATATGGATTGAAAGCTTCCCATACTTTTTTTTTTTTTTTTTGAGTCCTACCTTTTCTAGCTCATTCTCTTAAGTGTAAAGGAAATGCTGACTTGACATTCTGGTAGAGATTTACAAAGTACCTACAGCAGATGTTGAAGGATAGCTTTGGATTTAGTTCCCACACCCATCTTTTCCTCAACCTCTTTTCCAATTTGAAATGTCACCTGAAACCACCTTATCCTGGTGCACCTGCCTCATCATAAATAACATTGTGCAAAAGCAGTCGCT
The DNA here is from genome assembly GCF_037043125.1 of Eumetopias jubatus. Lineage (NCBI taxonomy): Eukaryota > Metazoa > Chordata > Mammalia > Carnivora > Otariidae > Eumetopias > Eumetopias jubatus. The sequence continues at coordinate 137,198,750 of NW_028274808.1, forward strand.
AATTCAAACACAGTCTGCTGTTTAGAAAAAGGCAGCTTTTCATCTGGTGCTTTCGTTGGTTTGAAACCATTAGGCATGCCTTTCAAATCCATTCATCCCTTAAATCACCCAGACCTTGTTTCCTTGCTTCTGGATCAATGTCAGGCTGAGCTTTTTCAGAGTCCTTGGAAGAACATGATATATCTTTGTGACTGAATTAGGTGCCCCTGTAACATATCTAGTCTGTCAACCAACTTTTCAGCTTACCAAGTTAATTTTAAGAAAGAACATTCATCTTGTACACCTGAGTTGGATATATCTTTTACTTCCTGTTGGGAAGTTTTCCAACAGAACCTGTGATCTGTATGCTAATTTCATGGCTCTAAGCTTTCTTTTAGCCTGGTTCATTGTTTTAAAAACCAAAGTCTGTTTCCCATTGTCTCATCGCATCTTTCCCCACCCCAAAGTGCCATCTCAATTAAGGGGGAGTGGAAATACCTGTTTAAATATCTCTACCCAAACCAAAAGAAGTATCATTTTAAAAGCCTCTTTAGCTCCATTTGATTGGCACTACCGGAGAATATAAGTATTCCTTGATTTCTAAGGAGCCAAGCTTGGATGTGCTAGACCAAGCTTCCCTTTAGAACCGCCATGTTCTTCTTCTTTGAAGACGATTAGATAAATCATATCTAGGCTCTGTACAGGTCTGCACATAGTGTTTATTAAACTGGGGTCCGAACTCCACAAGGTATATGCAAACTTGTTGGTACATTGCTCTCAGGGCAGTGTGGGGAGAGGTTTGTGATCTCCCGAGAAGTTAAGAGCCACTGGCCACATTGAATATACTGTTTCCCAGGAAATGATTTTAAGGTGAGAATTGCTTGTGAGGTGAGCCTGTCCTCTGCCTTATCTTATTGGTAGTGATTTGAATAAAGTCAGCAGTTTTGTTTTTCTTTTCAAGTATCTCATATAAATCTCTTTTTTTCCCCAAAGGAATTAACTACTTTGAAGTTTGACTTAATAGTAAATTAATGCCAGCATTTACCCTAATGCTGTTGCACATTCTAATTTTGGAAAAGTCAGGTTCTCCTGAATAAGATTTTTGGTTAGCCAATTGGATTGGGCAAAATCTGCGCTAAGGAAGGGTGGTAGACAGTGGAGAAGTTGGTTTTGAGATTATATTGGAAAGGGTAGAGGGGAGTGGATTGAGAGTTTAAAGGACCCTAGAGACAGATAATATTAATTGTGAGAGCTGTAAAAGGTTTGCTACAGATAAGAAATCAGAACTACCCCGAGATGAAAACAAATAAATGGGATTTCTGGGATAAGAGCAGCCTCGCCCTTTGCCCTTCTTCTGCTACAGAAATCATTAGCAAATGATTCCTGGCGTTAATAGCACCTGGGGATAAATGCTGTTCAGGATTCTCATGTCCAGCACTTGGATATTTTCTCTGTTTTTTAAAACAAGAACCAAGCTAATATTTAATCTTCTGAGCCTTGTTTTTCAACTCCAGAACTGAAGCAAGAGAATTCAAGTCTTGGATGACAAATCTGAGTAATACTGAACAAACAATAGTTCTTGATGTGGGTAATAACAGGGAAGATACTTGAAAGAAAAAACTATGTTTATCTTCTTAGGTATTTAAGGTACACTTCACAGACAGTACTTTACCATGCTGTTGACCTCCCCTTGTTTGTCAAATGCATTTCTTACACAAGGCAGTTGGTCTTTCTAGAAAATGGCTAGACTGGCCACTTGTTAGAGATTGTCCAGAAATGGGTGATGAATACTGTGATCCATGATCTTTATTTTGGTCATTTGTCTCAGTAAGATTTTTTTACTGGAGATCTATAAAGTAAACATAAGCAAATACTACTCTATTTAATTGAATCTGAGATGCCATCCATTGTAAGATGCTCTTTTTTATTTCATATTGCTAAGGACAAAAAAGACTGTCACGCGTGCCTTCTTATCACTATATGCATGCCAATTACAAAGAGACTAAAACGTAAAGATGTATATGTTAAAATCCGAAATCTCTGTCTAGATGGGACTGTGCCTTGATGGCAAAAGTCAGTAGCGTAAATACTTCTGTTCTCATGGGAGTATTGCTTCTTCATAAGAATAATTAGTGTCATTGATGCATCTTTGGAGCAATGACTTACATAAAACATATAAGGCATATAAATTGTTCTGATGCCTACAATTTGGGATAGACTGACAGACTTTTCATTTTATGGTGAAATATTACAGGTTCAAGGAGGTCCATTTGTAGTACAACACGATGTAGTATAATAAATTTGGACCCTGGAACCTGAAGATCAAGGTTTGAAACACTGTCCTATCTATCTGTCCCTTCTCTGCTGTGTAACCCCAGTCAGTTATGACAGGTTTTCTGAACCTCAGCTTCTTATGCAGTCCAAACAACAAGAGGCTGTCTACCAAACAGAGTAGCTCTAAGAATCCCGAAAGGCATTTGTAGGCAGTAAACCACACAAACGGGAGCTGCTGATCTCAGAGCCTTCCGTGCCGTGCGTCCAGGCATTTCTCAGGTGAGCGGCCTTGAAGGGGAATCAGAGAAGTAAAGGAAGGTGGAATGTAGAGACCTTTCCCTTGCACAAAGGATCTCATAGTAGCAGAATGGGGAGGGAGAGAGGGGGCCTAAGGAATGGAAAAGATGCCGTTGTGAGTATAAGGCAACATAGAAAAATATGACCAACATGCGTAAATAGGGGCTGGAGTCTCTTGGAGTGACTCAAATCTCGGCAGTTGATTGTTGCTATGTGCAAGTTCAACAGTCAAGATGGATCATAGGAGAATGAAATCAGCTGATTAGCAATAGAACTTAGGGCTGATTAGAAGGCGGAAAATGACCTGAGACATACCCTCTTAAAATTGATTTGTAGGAGTAATAAGCTATAACCCCAATTCATTTACCTCAGTTTGGTTTCCATTGCTATTTGCAGTATTTTCTTTGGTGCTTGGTTGGAGGGGATTTTCTAAGTGTGGATATTTTCTACCTCATCAAAGAAATCCCATGAGTGAAACATTTCCAAGGAACAATACAGAAGCCTTTTGCCATTGCTCTAAGAATGCTCTCAGAAGAATTTTGCTATAAAAGAACTTAATAGTTTTGTTATAATTTAGGATTTGGGAAGGAGTGAACAAAATTGAGAATAATTTTCTAAATAAAAAACATGTGTTGGGGGGGTGGTGGTGGTGGTGGTGGTGGTATATTACCTTTTGAAGTTCTCACCACCGTGAAGCACCAGGTTAGGGTTTCATTAAATCTGAGTCCTTGGTCAGACCTGAGTCCTTGTTGCTTCGTGGGAGTAAATAATTGAGAAGTACAGATACTTGTGGCTTTTGGTGCTGATTCCTTGAAAGGGAACTGGGTGACTCTTGACTATCACGGGCTAATGGTTACTGTTAATAAACCGAAGGCAGCAGGGGTGCAAGATTCACGGGGTGAGGGGCTTCCACTGGGTTCCTTTGGTGCTGTAGCCACAGCACTGTGAGATCTTAGCCTGGTCACTTCGTTCCACCTTCCAGGGTTTGCACATTAATAAAAATAGGAGCTCGGAGCAGGTTGGGCTTTGACCTCTTCCATGACTGTTTTTGCAGTCGTTGCTAATCACTTAGGTCACACATTCTCCCACCTAGTTACAGCCTTTAAATTCTTCTCACTCACCCACAGGCCGCTAGGCACCCACTTCTAATTGATTGCAGTTGGAAAGTGAAATGAAATCTCTTTTTCATCCCGGACCAGATGATTTCTATGATCCTTTTGAACTTTCAACATTTTCTGATTTTTCTGAAACTCCCAAGTTTTTGGCCAGCCATCTCCCCAAATCACTTTATTAGGATGGTTTCAGTAGTGATGAATAGATGGAGAAATTAAAGAAAATTCATGGTTCTTGGCAGAAAAAATTAAAAAAAAAAACTCAACTCCCAGAGTTCCACCTGTGATCCTGCTCATGAAGGACACTGTATGGTTTTTAACCATCTAAAGCTTTTTTAAGCCAGAAGTAGGTAACCAAATTCAAATGAACCGTTCCCTCCAGGCTATCAGGCAAAACTTTGAGGCGCTTCTCATCTCAGGTCCCAGAGTCTCAGTTTATGGACATTTTGAGTTTCTCAGGGCAAGGGTAGATGGGCTCTTTTTTTTATCTTCCCACCAAGGACAACTCATTTGCAAAGATTATATTGCACAAGCATTGTACTCATAGAAAACTGGCAATTTGATGAGGACAGAAACACACTTTGTCCACTGTCTTATAAAATGTTAACGTGGAGTTATTTATTTAACAATGATTTCAACTAAGCATGGAGCATTTGTGTTAATGTTTACATCCCATAGTTCCTGATCCTTTGGCTGTTCTGACCTTGTCCTGCCTCAGCGCGAGGCATGGCAGTGATGATGCAGGTAGTGACAAATCTCCCAAAGTGATCCTCAGTAATCAATTTCTCCCCATTGGTGGCTGGTTTTTCCCTTTTGCATTCTCCCTCGGCATTGGTTTGTGGATGGGATAGAGTACAAAATGCTGAAGCTTATCTTCTGTTTCTTTTTCTTGATGCTTCCTTCCCTAAATGCTGTTTTCATCTGCCAGGTTGTCCTAAGAGTAGGTTTTTTTTTCCCAACACCCCACTCCGTGGCCACGCTTGCCGAGGCACGCGCACATGTCCCCATTAGCTGGAGTGGGAGCAGATGCACCTGGAGTGAAGGATGTGCTTTCTCACACAGGGCTCCACACCCCTCCCCCATCTGGATGCAAATATCTTTTGGCATCTCAAAAAGAAGGATTAGCCCAGGTTGTGTCCTCCTGCAGCCTCCACATACCCTGTCCCCGTCAGTCCAAACCCTGGAGTTGGCTTCCCGCATTGTTTGCCTTCTGAAACTCTCAGTCTGGCAGCTCCTGAATGCCTCCATTGTCCAAACGTGCTGCCAGAAACCAAGAGTCTGTTCTCAGGGTCCCAAGCTCTGTCCCTAGGAATCCGAGTAATAACTTAATAGCCTCTAGCCTCTACTGAGCACCCTCTAACAAGGGCTGTGTGAGTTGCAAAGCATACAAATGGAGAGAACCAGCACCCTGCTTCCTGTTCCCCAAATCAGGGGCCCCTCAGCCCACATGTTTGCTGACAATGGAGGCTTTATAGAGCCCCCACCCCAAAAGAATTTGACACAAAGGAGTGAAAATCGACAGCTTCTGATCTCCCAATAGAAGCTGGAGAGTCAGCATTGTATTTCTGGATTTACATACGTACATCTGTACATACATCTGTAAACACGCGCGCGCGCACACACACACACACACACACACACACACACACACACACAATGTACTTTAATTCTAGGCCTCTCTTACAGTTTTACTTTTTCAACATCTGTTTTGATTATCTCCTGCTATGCCCAACGTTAGTCCAGTATTTCTCGTATGTGATGTAATTCTCCCCAGCCAGCTTTGAAGGCTTGCCCATTTCTACCTTAGGATGACTGACACTTGACTCAGTGAGATAAAGCAATCGGAAGCTCAGTTCTCTTCCCCACGTGTGAAGGAGTGATCTCTAAGTATGGCAGCTGGAGACTTGGATTCAAATCCAAACTGGATCCTTTGATCTAAGCATTTTATGGTATTCAACTGAATGAGATTTGTACTCACCCATATGCATACATGTGTTACTCAAAGAGCAATTTGCTTTCTTGATGGATTCTGATATTCTATCAGAACCTCACCTATTTTTAAAATAACCTATTCCCTCGTTGCTATTAAAGCTCACTTTTCTTCTGGATGGCATATTACTGACACTATGTTTTCTCCTTTTAAAATTCATTTTAGGAAAGCATGCCTCAGACTCCTCCCTTTTCAGCAATGTTTGACAGCAGTGGTTACAACCGAAACCTCTATCAGGCTGCGGACGACAGCTGTGGAGGGTTGTATTACCATGACAACAACCTCCTCTCCGGGTCTCTGGAAGCACTCATCCAGCACTTAGTACCTAATGTGGATTATTATCCGGATGTAGGTATCCCTGTTCCTCTGAAACACATCCTTGGTATTCTTCAGAATATCTGGGTTGCTAAGAATTTTTCCCAAATAAGAAAATGCATATTGGTTATTGAGTATTTTAAGATCAAATTGAGCCTGCTTATGATTCAGATTTTGGTTATTGTCTGCATATCCGTTTCTTTTCAGGGCTGGTACCACACGGTAGATGGTCAGATACCATCTAAGTGAAGTATCTGTAGGTTTAATTCATGCATATACGTTGGTCCTTACATAGAAATGCCGGAGGACATTGGATACTCCTAGAATACTTAATGCCTTGTTTTGTTGCCAAGATCATCACTATGCTGAGAAAAGTGAAGTGTGACGGGAAAACTTCAGAGAAAGGAGATCAACAGTCATATTCAAGTTGCAGTTCTTTATAGGTTGTTTATGTTTTACTTTGATAGCTGGTGTTTATGTAGATGATACTTTCTTTTTTTTAATTTTTTTTAAAGATTTTATTTATTTATTTGACAGAGAGAGATATAGCGAGAGAGGGAACACAAGCAGGGGGAGTGGGAGAGGGAGAAGCAGGCTTCCCGCGGAGCAGGGAGCCGGATGCGGGGCTTGATCCCAGGAGCCCGGGATCATGACCTGAGCCGAAAGCAAATGCTTAACGACTGAGCCACCCAGGCGCCCCTAGATGATACTTTCTAATCTAAGGAATTCATTTACATTTTCTCTATGGCAATTCCAAGAAGCCAGAGAGGAGAGCACTGAAATTCAGAATGTTGAGTAATCGGCACACGGTTTAACCCCAGCATCAGCAATCAAACCTAGGTTTTTCTGTTTCTGGGCAAGTGGTGTTTTTCTCCCCCTTTGCTTGTGCCACAGCTGCCCCTGTTACTCAACAGCAGCTGGTTGTTGATAAGAATTTCATGAAATGATCTAGACACTAGATTCATATGTTTTTATAAATATAATAATGACCTTGGTGTGCGAAGGATAGTTTGTGCTTGCCACTGTAATTCACCATAGTGTTTCTTCCTGAGTTATCTCTCTGTGTGATTTGTTACATAGCATTTTGAAATATGTTGCCACACAGGGAAAACTTGTAATCAAAAGTAAAAGGAATCTCTTGTTCAGCCCTGTAAGTGTTTATGAGCTAGTAAAGGCGCCTAAGGCGGGGGGGGGGGGGGGGGGGGGGGGGGTTAAAAAAAAAAAACCCTGGTATTTCTCTTTTCACTGGGAGTCTGAAACTATTATAACAAATAAACCCTACTTCGTTACTGGCTTCTTGGGAGACAATGTAGTTAAAGAAAAGTGTATAGTGTGATATTGTGTTTTATGAAATTGCTTAGCCTTTGAGCAAGTAAACAGATTACTTGAAAGCCCGCCTTTGAACGTTCTGGCACAAGCATACAGACACTGTTGTGTGCCATGCTGGACACACTGGAGACTTCTTGAGCTATTGTGGTTGGGTGTTTTTTTTTTTTTTTTTTTTGGTTTCCACTGAGTTATCATAATATTTGGACCCAGAACAAGATTCTGTATGGGTGGTATATTTAAGTTAGATCTATTTCTCTGGGCTGAATTTCATTCTTCTTACCTAGAATTGAGTTATGTGTCCTGGTGTCCTGACTCCCAGAGGAGAGATGTGAAAGTGTGCTTTGAATAATTTCAGTAGATAAACTTATCTTGTACTTCTGTTATTTTTAGTATGGTTTAAGGGAAGAGATACATCAGAAGGCAAAGGAAAAATCCATCTTAAGGTGTTTTACTACGAAGCATTACTTTTGAAACTGCAGCATATTAACTTTGATCAAGAGAACTTAATGAAATAAGATGTATAAACTATAGGAAAGATATTAGTTTTGGAGAGAATGTAACCATAATGATTTTTTTTCTCTTGCCACAGAGAACGTACATATTTACCTTCCTACTCAGTTCTCGGTTATTTATGCATCCGTATGAGTTAATGGCCAAAGTTTGCCACTTATGTGTTGAGCACCAGAGACTAAGTGATCCTAATAGCGATAAGGTAATGATGTGTTTTGAACTTTACCATTTTGTCTATTAGGCATGGTAACTCTGCCGCTTAGATTTTGTGAAGTTGGTTTCCTTCCCCCCAGGCTGAAGGGCATTAATGGTATCACCGCTGTGCAAAGGGCACTGGGAATGGGCTACAGAACACATGATAGGGTTGGACACTGGAATTATTAGTGTTCATTTTCATCTAAGATCTTTATTTCTCTAACATTCTTGGTCCTATTGAAACATTTCAATATATAAAAATACCTCAATGTTAATACCCAAGAGAAAAGCCTTCATAATGTGTATGCTGGTCATTATGATCAGTGTGGTCGAATTTTTTAAATAAACTATCATGCCCTTCATGCCAAACAAACAAATGCCCACAATATAAATTTAAGGCCATGGAAGATCCCTAGGTCCTGCCTTAAGCTGGTGGTACTTGGCATTGACTTGGGGAAGGGGGACTAGACTTCTTCTTCAACCCCAAAGACTTTGTACTAGAAGTTTTCCAATGACTCTGTTCACAGTTATTGATTTGATGCAGTCCATGGTGATAGAGATCACTGAATGAGATTTGCTTTTTCTCCCCAGAACCAGATAAGAAAAATTGCACCCAAAATCCTTCAACTCCTGACAGAATGGACGGAAACGTTTCCTTATGATTTTCGGGATGAAAGAATGATGAGAAACTTAAAAGATCTGGCTCACCGAATAGCTAGTGGAGAGGAGGTTGGTATCCTGAATTTTAGCAAAAGTACTTGAATTTCCAGGGCCGAGCCTTGGTGGGAAATGGTGCTGAATTATGTATCACAATCTTCACTTCTTCCTTTCTGTGTTGCCTTTGGGCAAGTCTTTGACATAGCATAGTGGCCTGTTTGGTGTGTCGAATGGGAATGATTATACAATCCCACTTCTAAGGGCTATCATCTGGAGTTTCATGGGATTAATTTGGGGGTATGTTCATGTCAATCCGTGCATAGGATTCACATTGCAAGTGTTTTTCAATTTTACTTATACTCTTCTTCCTTCTAAAAAGATTTGACATAGAAAGTTACATATCATGTATGATAATACATATCATATTAATAGATCTAAACACAAATAGATATCAAATAAATAACATAGTAACATATTAACAGATAACAAGTTGTACATTGATACATAGTAAATAGAAATAGACACTTTGTACTATGGAAGGGAGAGCACAAATAGGCTCATGTTGAGAACAGTCTAGTAGGACAGGCCTGCTGTGATTTGAGCATAAACTCCAGGTAAAAGAGAAATACAGATGGTTATGTGATTTTCACCATCAGGAAAGAGAAAACCTACTAATTCTTCAGGGCATTAAATTAAATGAAATTTTAAGAATTTTCTTACGGAGGACTTTATCTGGGGGGCATAGAATGAGATTGGGGAAACTGCTCTGTATAGTTTTTATAACAAATGCTCCTTGATAAAAAACTGAGGCTACACAATTAATATGTCATTAGCTAAGGTCATTCTTCTGGAGAGGAGAAGACAAAGGGAAAAAGATCCAAGTCTCTTGGTGCTTGGAAGTTGGTTCAAGGCTAGCACCTAGCATAGGTGGAGAAAGAAAGTGAGTCTCTTGGATACTCTTTCATAAATATCTTTTCCCACATTCGAGCCTTTGATAAGAATTAACTAGCTGCAACAAAATCAAGGTGGTCCTCTTTGAAGCAGGCCTGGAAGGTTGATATTTTGTGTTGAGCCTTGTTGGGCAAGGGTGTCTTTGTAGTTTCTGTGCTGCCAGTGAGCCCCTGGGAACAAGTTTCTTAGGCGCAGATACAACACTTTCATGCAGGAAAAGACTGATGAAGCATTTGGCAGTTGCAGAGATATCTTGGTTCATTCATCTTAAAATGAATTTTCCCATTACGAGTACCTTCCTTGAGAACTCACTCTTTCAGTGGTGTGCTGTAAAGATCATGTAACAAGATACCCTATCTATTGTGTCTACTTCTGGTGAATATATTTTAATACCATTTCTTCCCCACCTTAAAAAATTATATAAGATTTGCAATTAAAAACTTTACTTGCTTCCCTACAGTTATGTCCTCCTGAAAATGGATTTAACCCTTTTACTGCTCCCTTATGACATTCTATTGAACCTGGTGCTCAAGACAACCATGATTTATATCTATAAGGCTGAATGAGTGGTTTCCTGAGTCGTTTTGCAAGTTATGACTGTTAAATTATTTTGCCAGTTTGCCCGTGACAGGCTCTAGCCAGGTATGAATTGGCAGGCCCCTCACTCACAAAGGCAAAAGTTCAGTATCCCAGGGCAGTTTTGTAGTCAGTCTTACAATAGAGGAGTTATATCTGTTGGGTTGCTTGGCAGGGTCAATCCTGGCTCAATGAACTTAGTTTAGGACAAGATGCTCAAAAGATTAGTGGCATCACTAGGACTTTTTCTTATATGAAGCCTGAGTCCAGAGCCAGTCAGTACTGCATTTTAGTTAAGTTGTATTTAGGTACTCAACCTGATAGTCAGTCAACTGCCCTTCCCTCTATTGCCTTTTTAAAAAGTAGGAATGGTCCCTTGATCCTTTCCAAAGGAACATCTTAAAAATCTTTTTCAGATAAAAAGTTAGCGTTCTGAAAGTGCCAGATGGGTGGCCTTTTGTTTTTCTTGTCGTGGTAGTCAATGAGGGAGATCCTTTCTATCTGTGATGGCCAGATTGGATCCAGTCTTTTTTTTTTTTTTTTTTTGTCAGACTCAAGCTACTCTAGGGTTAGGGGGAAATATAAAGGGCCACACCACCTTCTAACCTGGCTTCCTGTCAGCACTCTTTTGTTAATAGCAAATCCTTGATAAACCTTGAGATTTTCAGATGGTTTTGAATGTGAAAAGAGGAGATGAGAAAGTAAGCCAGGTCGAACCAAGGAATTGATTAACCTAGGGATCGAGCAGCCGAGAGTCACCTGCCTTGATCAGGTTGGGTTTTCCAGGGAGAGACTGTTCCTTTGGCTCCTTCAGTCCAGTATTCAGAATCATGGCCACACTTGGCATCTGGTTGATCTGAGTGTGCTTCGGCAGGTTCCCTCAATTCCTTGCCTCTTCTCCATTCCCGTAAATTGTAGAGGTAACTGCGCTATGTTAACATCCCTGTCAGCTCTAAAATTCTGCGATGGATGCTCTTTCCTCAGTTGTGCTTGGCAGGCCACGTATCTGTGATGTGCTCAAGTGTCTCTCCTCAGAAAGACCTTCCCTCACCACCCCCACCACAGTCACCCTGCAACTCTCTCATTGTTGGCTTTCACCGCTGTTTTCTTCATAGCACTCTGTGGTTAGTAATTACTTGCTTTTTTTTTTATGACTTGTTTCCCCCCTCCCCCCCCCGACTCCTTGCTGTGCCCCCTTTGTTCATCATATCATCCTTAACTACTAGCTCAGTGCCTGGCATTTCATAGGTATTCAGTAGTGTTTGAATGAATGAATGAATGAATGAACGAACTAATCAGTTACTAGAAGAGGAAAAAAATATTTCCCTCCACAGGAAGGAGTATGGGCTTGGGTTGAGACTTGTTGCTTCTTGCCCGAGACGTGAGGGATTTTTTTGGCAGTCAATGAATCCAGGTGCTCCCTATATATAATTTTGTCGGGTTCTGCTGAATCTGCTAGGACAGTTCTGCATAATTTGGCTTAATATATTTCCCCCTCTAGGGATTTGCCCAAAATGAAGTGGTTTATTAGGACTTGCCTGCAAGAAACATGAAATGGAGCTAATGATTGAATTACATGACAAATGACTATAGTGGGTAAAATGCAATTTTCTCTTCCTTAAGGGGCTGGTCTTTATTCTATCTTTATTTGCCAGGTAATTACTGTCACTGGCATTTTAAGTTATAAAAAAGAATAAGTGCATATTTAGCAATTCATGACTCAGTAAGGAAGCATGCTTAACAACACAAAGCTTGGAATGGAATCAAATGGCAGCAGGAAACTTTTAAAAGAGGTCATACATACATACTCTCTTTCCTGTGTGTCTCTTCATCTCTGTCTCACACACACACACACACACACACACACACGCACACTAATTCTTTATTATTTGAATAGCTTTACCCTCCACCCTGTTGTATACATTTTCCCCTTATAGCTTCCTGCCTTTTGCTCACTAGCTGAATCCTTGACTGTACATCCCTCAACCTCTTCCCTTAAAAAAGCATATTTTAAAGTGTAGAATAAGAATCTTCCACCAGATTTGCCAGTAGAGCCTAGATTCTGACACTTTGCTACATACCAGAGTCACCTGGGAATATTTATTATGACATTTGGGACAGGGGGCCGAAGAAACCATTTTAAGTTCATAGATTTTTAGTGTAACTCAAGATGATGAAAGCAGAAGAGCAAGGGAAATAGGGACAAGGGATTTATTTTATTTTCTTGTATTTCTATTTATTGTTTTTACTGAGGTGTAATTGACATATAATATATTAGTTGCAGGTGTACAACATGATGATTCGATATTTGCATATATTGTGAAGTGATCACAATAAGTCTTACTAACATCCATCACCACACAAAAAATTACAGAATTTTTTTTCCTTGGGATAAGGACTTTAAGATCCATTCTCTTAGCAAGTTTCAAAGATGTAATACAGTATTATTCACATAGTCACCATGCTGTACATTACATCCCGTGATTATTTATTTTATAACTACAAGTTTGTACCTTTTGACCAGCTTTACCCATTTTGCTTTACCCATCCCCTGTCCCCTACTTCACCCCACCATTAAGGATTTAAAATAGCCCTTAATTCAATCTTGAACTCCTTCAAATTCCAAAGAAAAAGACATTTTCTTTGAGTGACAAGCATATTACCAAATAGATAGCATCTTCTAAATTGATAACCTTAATGCTAGGTGAAAGATAGGTTTTTGTGAAGGTTCAACTTTTTAAACACTTAGGTATTTCATTAATGATTTAGGGTGGTCTGTGAATAATAGAGAGAGAAAAAAAGGTCATCTAATGGACCAGTTTAAAGAACTAAGTAGAATATATGCCAGATAAGTAGAGAAAAAGAAAGAAAAAGAAGGCTGTGTATGCTCTTTTGCCTTGACTAAGTAAGAATTGATCATTTCCAGATGCATTTGTAATTTTCCTTAAGTATGCAAATATCTATTCATTTGAGTTTTTGTAATTTGCTCTAGTAAACCAAATTGCCTCTGTAAAATAATATGGTTCTTATACTTGTTGGTGAGATTGCCATTCAGTTTTCAAATAATTCATCTCAGAAAGTAATATTGTGTAGTACCTTTTAAAAAGGGTCTGACTACGCAGAGGAGCATAACCAAAGGCCTTTTCACATCTCAATTCACTGGTACTGCCCTCCTTTGGAGCTGTTAACTTAAGGACCATGTTAGCGTGTGTCCCTTTCTCAGGTAATTTACCTACAAGGATGAATGTTGTTTGTTTGGCAGTCTGGGGCTAGAAAAGGAAAAATAAAAGAATGCTATAACTCTATCATGATAAAAGTACCCTGGGGATGGATCAATTGTGAAGTTATTTCTTTGTCTTAACAAGTGTTGTAAGAAGTCAAGAGGTTGACATTTATCTCTAATACGTAGATTGCTTTTGAAACCAATTGATCTTAAGTGTTATGGCTGTAGCGTAATGCAGCAGCAGACAAGGTGGCAACTGGTAATAGCATTATGGGGAGAACTGCCACATGGAAGAGTCTGGTTGGTTGTGAGTGTTAGCACTGACTCATGAATGTAAGAGAAATGGACCTGAGTCAAATGGAGGTCAGATACCAAAAATGAATAGCCACTGCTTCCTCATGGTAACCCAGGTCCTATGTGGAAGTCAGGAAGGTGGCTGGGGGGGGTGGGGAGTGGAGAGTCATGGTATTTTCTGTCCGGTTGGCATCCATGCTTGTAGACTAATGAGACTGGGCATGAGAGGAGTGGGGAAATCAAGAAGGTGACCCGACAGAAAAAGTGTTAGGAAGAGGATGCTCTGAGTGGAGATCAATGTATTTTAGCCTACCAGAAGTAAAGCAGGACATTCCTAAGCCGGCCCAAAGAGCAGTTAGTTCTATGTAATAGCTAATCTAAAATGTCTTTGTGGGGTTTTCCTGGCTCAGCCTGAATTGTATTCTCAAGAACAGCCTGAGGAAAAAGCTAAATTTTACAGGTCTGAAAAGACACCTTATGTGTGATGTATCTCTCTCAAACTATGAGAGCCAGGCTGACTCGTCCTGTAACTGCCCTGGTGGTTCTCCAGCATCCGGGTAAAAGCACTTAAGAACACAGTCCCTGAGTTTGCATGGTGGCAAAAGTCGACACGCAGAGCCAGGATGTAATCCTTTGCTTATCCTCCGGCAGACATACAGGAAGAATGTCCAGCAGATGATCCAGTGTCTAATCCGCAAACTTGCTACACTCAGCCAGTACGAGGAAGTCCTGGCAAAAATCAGCTCCACGTCCACAGATCGGCTCACGGTTCTCAAGACCAAGCCACAGTCCATACAAAGGGACATCATCACTGTCTGCAGTGACCCTTACACTCTGGCTCAGCAGCTGACTCACATAGAGCTGGTAAGGTCCTTGTCACCTTTTGCTGTGGCAACCACACAAGTTGTTTATCTGCTGTAATGTCATGGGAGATTATATTAGAATAATCCAAATGGGAAATAATATGTGTAATAGCTAGAATTCGTTTTCCTTAGACATTCAAATATGAATGTTTCTGACATTCTGGGAATTCACTTAATTTCTTTTAAGATTTATTTATTTATTTGAGAGAGAGAGAGCACAGAGGGAGAGGGAGAAGTGGCTCCCCACTGAGCAGGGAGCCTGATGTGGGGCTCCATCCCAGGACCCTGGGATCACAACTGGAGCCGAAGGCAGACGCTTAACAGCTGAGCCACCCAGGCGCCCCGGGAATTCAATTTAAATATTGTGAGAGCAAGACTGAAGGGCATGTTTACTGACCTACCTCATCTTCCCCTCTACTTTTCCATAATTTGCCCAGCATTTCACTATGTCCTGTAACATTGACTTACACAGAAAATTGCCTCTGCTCAGATCTTGATGATGATGACAATATTTAGGGTTAAAGGCTCATTTATAAAAAGTGGGGGCCATGCCAAAAGTCAACAGAAGGAGTTAACCGTCCATTTCTTCTCATTTTCTTTAATAACGTTGACCTGCTGGTTTTGTGTTTCAGGAAAGGCTCAATTATATTGGGCCAGAAGAATTTGTTCAGGCGTTTGTACAGAAGGACCCTTTGGACAATGACAAGGTAAATCAGGCTACCTAGAAGTCAGCTCTGAAATTGGAAATGGAATTTCTGTGTCTGTGACAGTAGGTACAAGAGGCAGAAATTTGAATTATTTTGTCTTAGGTTTTACAATCAGAAAGTTTTTTTTTTTTTCATTAGCTATGTCTGATTCATTGCAGTTTTCTTAAGCCAGATCTTCAAGTGCCTTCACCCTATTCTTACCCTATCACAAACGTTTAGCCTCTTCTTCCTCCTTATTGGGAAATTTAATAAGCACGTAGATGCAGGATTTGTGGTGATAAAGGTAGGAGATAAAAGCATAATGGCTTTAGCAGATTAAGTCAGAAAGAAAATACAAGAGAATGCTATGCTTATGATTCAACAATAACAGGGCATTAAAGACAGGATGCACATGCAGCGTGCTGAGTAAGGGTCTCTGCCGCTTTGCCTCTTGTTTTAAGATGAACCCTCATGACAGGTTTATTGCCCGAGTGAAGCCCACATGTAAAGCAAATAACACTGGGCATGGACTATAAAACACACATAAGAAACTACCCACCCCCAGCCAGTGACCTCCAGAAACATCGCAAGTTGTTAGGCAAAGACTGTATCAACCCACTAATGAAAGCCCTCCTTTGGAACTTAGGGGTAACGGCTGTTTTCCGGCCTTAGAATAGCTTCCCTCAGTACAGGAAGCGAGGATTAGGTTTTGCAGAAGGCTAGTGGACTTTTTTGTTTGTTAGGTTTTTTTTTTGAAGGAAGGAAAGAGGGGTGTAATTAACCTGTTCAGGCTTGGCCTTGAGCTCCGAGATGAGCTGAGCTCCTTTCACTTTTGAATAATGTGTCATTCACCCTACTAAAGACCGTGATGGCCTAGACTTCCCTTTACCTACCTTGGAAGATGTTTAGTTTCTTGCTACATGATGCTTCAAAATTTTGTCCTAGACTGAATTTTAAAAGAAAATGTTCTAGTCCCCTGCTGTCTCAGCTTCTTCTTGCTGTGTTGCTAGCAATTGGCAGTCACACCCCATTAATCAGTCGAGATTGTTTTAGAATGCAGCCAAAACCCTTTGAATTGTGCTTCTGAGGACAGTTCCCAAGGAGAGTAACTTAGTTTCCGGGGAGGGAGGGGCAGCATTTTGAATGCATCAGAGTACCTTTCTAGATCTTATGGGATTAACTGGACTGTTTGAAGAGATTGTGATATTTCCGTAAAGGGAGTCGAGAATGTTAGTGATTTTCTCTCTCTCTGTCCCCATCCCCTTGTCTTAGAAAGCTGTCTTGCTCCATCAACTGGAATAAAGGCCCATATCTGACAAAAATGAGAGCCTAATCCACTCTTTTTTTTTTTTTTGTCTCCAACTCATCTGCTCACTTTGCTCTCTCTCTGTAGAGTTGCTACAGCGAACGGAAGAAAACACGAAACTTAGAGGCTTACGTGGAATGGTTCAATCGCCTCAGCTACCTGGTTGCCACAGAAATCTGCATGGTGAGGAAATGAATTTTCTCTTTCTCCTCACTTTATTATTTTTTTGTACTTATTTTACATCTGTTGGGTCTACGTGTTGGATCACTGCCCTCTTCCCGCCCCCCCCCGCCTTTTCTATACAGCCTGTAAAGAAGAAGCACCGAGCAAGAATGATCGAGTATTTCATTGACGTAGCTCGGGAGTGTTTTAACATTGGCAACTTCAATTCCCTGATGGCGATAATCTGTGAGTGTTTTCTGGAAGATACATGTCCTTTATTTGTATAGGTCCTGTGAAATGTGTCTACTAGAAATTTACATGTAGTACAGTTTTATTAATGAAAATTCTTTTTAATCCTGAATTGTTTTAGAATGTTCAGAATGCTTTAAATATCACCATCGTACAAATGTGTACATTCCTTTTTTTTTTTTTAAAGATTTTATTTATTTATTTGAGAGAGAGAGAATGAGAGATAGAGAGCATGAGAGGGAAGAGGGTCAGAGGGAGAAGCAGACTCCCCGCTGAGCGGGGAGCCCGATGCGGGACTCGATCCCGGGACTCCAGGATCATGACCTGAGCCGAAGGCAGTCGCTTAACCAACTGAGCCACCCAGGCGCCCTGTGTACATTCCTTTTGACATGTATGAGACTTCATGGAATACATCCAGTCAGTTTGTCCTCATCTGAATATTTATCAATAGAAGCTCATAAGTGAGAGATTTGCCCAAATGAAGGATTTTAAAAAGTGTTTGGGCATTATAAGTGTGTCAAGCATTATAGAAATGTATGATCTGCGACTACACTGTACGATTCTATCAGCATGGATCAGAGGGTGGCCTGAGAAACTGTAACGTCTTCTGACTGCCCATGCTCCTAGTACTTACCACCCACAGCACCTTATTACCCTGGTGTACGAACTCTGCTCCTCCTTTGTAACATGGAGATTTTAACACCAGGGACCATGTTTCTTTTCATTCATCCTATAAACATAGTGCATGGGGTCATGCCACAATTATTGATAGTGACTCTTTCATTTAAAAATACCCTAATTTATATGATAAATCATATGTTTATTGTATACATTGTAGGTATTTAGTAAATAGTTGAGTATTTACCTGACCCTTTAGAGTCAGAGTCAATTTGAAGTCAGAGATTCTACCAAATGAAATTCAAGCTTTTGATCCTGATAACTCCCCCACCTCACCAATTCTGTTTTCCATTTTCTTTTTGACATAATCTTCCTTATTTTCTCCCTAAAAATACTCACCCCAAATTTTGGCTCTTTGGTTTACTTCTTGAAAATAGTGAACAGAAAGATCATCTAAATCAGGGACCTGAATGAAAGTCCACAGTCTGGGTAATAGAAGATTACTTAATTTTCCCCCATATACCATTAAGAAAATGTCAAGACAAGGCATGTCATGGGAGAGAGTATTTATAATATATTATAGCTGAAAAAGAACTTGTATCCAGACTCTATAAAGGACCCTATGAATCAATAATAAGAAGACAAATAACCCAATGAAAAATGAGGCAGATACTTAGATATGTCACAAAAGTATGCTTTCATATACTTATTGTTATATTATAGATGATAAGTATATGAAAACGCGTTCCATATCATTAGTCATCAGAGAAATACAAATTAAAATCACAGTGTAAAACCATTTCACACACTGAAATGACTGAAATTAAAAGGACTGGGTGAACCAAATATTGTTGAGGATGAGACCAAGAGGAATTCTCGTATATTATTGGTGGGAATATGAAATGGTATTTCTACTGTGGGAAACTGGCAGTTTGTTGTTGTTTTTTTTTTTAATCAAGTTAACTTACACTTAGTAATGAACACTTTTTTAGAGGATAACTTCAAATGACTTCTCTTATTTGTCTGTTTCAACTTTTTCTCCCCCCGCCCCCGACTCCATTTTAAATGGGAAGCTGGCATGAACATGAGCCCAGTGTCTCGACTGAAAAAAACATGGGCCAAAGTGAAGACTGCAAAGTTTGATGTTCTTGAGGTATGTGAAGCTGATGCCTTGCTGTTAACATTTTACACCCAGAAAGTGAAATTCTTCTATGTGAGCTTGCTCTTGATCAGGGAGTACTGCAGAGAAGAAAGCCCATCTCTCCTTAGAGAGGTAGGGAATGGAAGGGGTTAGAATTAGCGGGGGGGGGGGAATAAATCAGGTTGTAGACCAGCCCTTTCATAGATAGAGGTGTCCATTTTGGGGTGAACTGACTGAAGAAATGGTGACCTGTCAGTTACATCCCATTGTTTGCCAGGATGGAATTTGGATCCTGAACCATTGGGAGTTCTACTTCAAGGTGGGCTAACTTCATTTATTTACAGTGTCCCAGGGGAAGAGTTCCCATCCCTATAGAGATACTCATTCATCCTCCTTTCAGCAAATTTAGCTAACCTATGCAAAAGCTCTTCCAGGATAATTCTGAGGATAGTAAGAATTATACATAAAGTCTTTGTGTTTGGGTCATACTAATGTCATTATCCCCTTGGCATATTGGTGCTTTGAATCAGCGGTCTTTGGAGATAATAAAAAAATGTCCTTTCCTAAGTTTTCCTCCAAATTGGGAAGTATCATTGGATATATTGCTTTTTTTCATATTATCTATTAAATGTCTTTTCCTTCTTATAAGATAGTATGCCTCAATTATTTGTGAATGATTTGTTAACAAATGCAAAGAACAAGTTCACCAGAAAGGGTTGGATCCCTATGCATGGCCAACCATCAGCTGACCCATTAACATTCAAATGAAACCTGGAAATGGTTTCTTACACTGGTGTTTGATTCTTTGTTATCAGTTTTAAGTTTAAGCTCCACAGTGAACCTGGAAAGAATTTGGTCTAGGTTTGACATTATTGAAGCTGACATCAGCTTATTTAAATGAACCAAACCTTAGCAAAGAAAACATTTGTGTTATG
Source organism: Eumetopias jubatus (assembly GCF_037043125.1). Taxonomy (NCBI): domain Eukaryota; kingdom Metazoa; phylum Chordata; class Mammalia; order Carnivora; family Otariidae; genus Eumetopias; species Eumetopias jubatus. Next base: position 137,218,412 of record NW_028274808.1, read on the forward strand.
ATGTATTTTATGCCTATGGTAGATCTGATCCTTAATGAGTTCTCTCACCTACTGCAATCTTTTTTTTAAAGATCTATTTATTTATTATAGAGAGAAAGAGGGAGCTAACAGGGGTGGGGAGGAGGGAGAGGGAGAGAGAAATCCAAGCAGACTGCACTGAGCATGGAGCCCTACACGGGGCTTGATCTCAGGACTCCGAGGTCAGGGCCTGAGCTGAAACCAAGAGTCAGGCACTTAACCAACTATGCTACCTAGGCACCCCTCGCCTATTGCAATTTTTTATGTAGGGTTAAAAGTATGATCTTGCAAACTTTCTGCTGGTGAGAAGTAAATGATTAATACTCTTCTCTCTTTTGTGGACAGCATCAGATGGACCCTTCAAGTAATTTCTACAATTACCGAACAGCTCTTCGTGGGGCAGCACAAAGGTCTTTAACTGCTCACAGCAGCAGAGAGAAGGTATGTGCTTAAAGGAGTTTTATTCGTGGTAGAATTGCCATGTGTTGCATTAAATGCCACGTGAACTAATGTCCCAAGCTTCCTTTACCTGTTCAGATCTAAGAGAGAAGTTGATATACTATGGAAATTTTTATGCTTTGCCACAGAGAGAAGGGGAATGCTAAAGGAAGGTACCATGTTATTATCCATTATAAATGGATATTACTATGTCATTATTGCATTATTTAAATGATCATTTTGTAATATGTCTTAGTTGTTTTTTAAGCAATAAATTAAGTCATATGTTAAGATGACTGATAACATTGGAGTAATTTGATTTAATGGAAAATAGACATTTCAGCTCTGCACAAGGTAGCTGATTTAGCATAACCTTTCTTCTTAAAAGAATTAGCTTACCTCCCATGGTTAAGTCATTTATTTTCAGAAAGTAGGTTAGTTGCTGTAGCATTAGGCCTGCTGTTACTAATTGGGTACGTGGGTGGCAGAAAAAGTACAGGGATGGTGTCTGAGAAATTAATGGTCCTTGCTTTATCTACTCTCCCCTTAAACAATTTAATACTATCCTGGATCTATCATACTCTCGACTCTGAGGGTCCTTTCTTGGCCCATGTCATTGTCCTGTTTCCTTAGGTGGAAAGGAATAGTCATTTTGACATTTAGAGATCATGTTATTTGCAAAGTAAATACCTGGTTATGGTAAATGGGCTGATGAAGTTGTTTGATGAAAGTTATGTTTCGCTTAGATTCTATCCATCTTTTAAGTTAAACTGTATCTTCAACAAATTTTTAGAAATAAGGGTAAAAAACATTTCAGGGCATCTCAATCCCTTCCGCAAAAAAACTTCAGCCTCAGTGATCTAAAATAAAAACAAATCACAAAAGAAACACCACCTTTTGAAAATGTTAAATTGGTTCTCAACAAAATCCAGAATATCAGTTCTGATAACATTTGAGAGACACTGTGAATACATTATTTTTTTAAAGAGACAAGGTCAGAGAGGAGAAGAAACTGGGAAAACTATCTCAATTTAGCCTGACAGAGTGTACCAGCTTTTAAGTTTTACTTGCCCAAATCTCAGCACCCCTGTGACAAGACTGAGAAAAAATTGAATCAGAAGTTTCTTCAGCTTCAGGAAATCAGCACATGGGGGGCTGTCTACATCCTGTCATTCCCCGTCCCAGACAGATGCAAGGCTCTCTCTGCAGGACCCTCCAGGAGAGCCAGGAGGCTATAGAATCCTATCTGTAACAGGGAGCCCTGGCCAAAGTCATTCTGAAGTCCAGCCCCCCAGAGAGACTAGACTTGTGGGACTCTCATAGCTTTTTCCAGAGACCAGTCCAAAGTATTTACCCTTTACAGCGTTTAATAAATTCTGTCCACTTTAGTTTTGTTGTTCTTTTAAACCAGTTCTATGTGAGCATATGAATTGTACTCTCTAGTTCATAAAACAAATGAAATCACCACCATAAAATAAAAAAATGCCATTGCTTTTTCACAATTGGTCTCAAGGGCTATGAATGAAAACATTTCTGGGTAAAACACATCTTTTATTCAGGAGAGTTGGGGTTTATTTTTCCTTTTTTGAAGTGAGGAGAAACTCTCTTTATTTGTAAGTAATTTAAAAATCTTTCCAGCAACATGGTTTGGGATAATAGCATCTTTAATATTCTTTCAAATTGCAAGTTTATGTGGCCAGGGTGGCACATCTCTAGGTACCATATCATAGAACAAATCAATTCTGTCTTCCTCACAGAGGCCCTTAAATGACCTTTAAACAGCTGTTTTTCCTATGGGTACTCATGCCTCCAGGTTTTTAACCATTCCTCATATGATTACATGGTTTTAAATCCTTTTACCATTCCATTTATGTTTGTGGGAACTTGGTCCTGCTCAACAGCATTCATTTCTAGGTATGAAACCAGTAATGCCTCTAAGGTATATTTGCCAAGTCGCTGAATTAAGAATATATTTTTTAAAGATTTTATTTATTTATTTGACAGAGAGAGACACAGCGAAAGAGGGAACACAAGCAGAGGGAGTGGGAGAGGGAGAAGCAGGCTTCCCGCTGAGCAGGGAGCCCGATGCTGGGCTCGATCCCAGGACCCTGAGATCATGACCTGAGCCGAAGGCAGGTGCTTAATGACTGAGCCGCCCAGGCGCCCCTGAATTAAGAATATTTTGAAAGAGGGGTGCCTGGCTGGCTCAGTTGGTGAAGTGTGCATATGACACCTGATCTCAGAGTCGTGGGTTCGAGCCCCACATTGGGGGCAGGCAGAGATTACTTAAACGAATAAAATCTAAAAAAAAAAAAAAAAAAAGAATACTTTGAAAGGAAATTAGAAAACATTATTACTTGAGAAGTTCTCCCTTTAAAGACATCATTGGCAGGACCTCCCAGAAACCAGGCTCGGGCTCCCTCCTATTGGTAACCCATACCTCTACCTTAGTGCCTGGAAATCCAAAGTCCTTATAATCTCCTGATTCTTATTTTGTGAGATTTGTTATAGGGGCTGCAGATAATGAAGAAGACTATCAATGAGTAAATTGGAAGTTGAAGAGCCTATGAGACTTCTTTCTGGCGTATGGGCATAAGGAACAGAACAGTAAAGGGAGATTACTTATATTTCTATATTCTTAGAAGAGTGATTCAAACCATTAATAGTGGATCAGTCCAGCAATTCTACTTCTGGATATTTATCCAAAGAAAACCAAAAGATCTCTGCACCCCTATGTTTATTGCAGCATGATTTACAGTAGCCAAGACATGTAAACAACCTGAGTATCCACTGATGGATGAATGGATGAAGAGATTGTGGTATATATACACAATGGAATATTATTCAGCCATAAAAAAGAATGAAATCTTGCCATTTGTGACAACATAGATGAACCTCAAGGACATTATGCTAAGTGAAATAAGTCAGACAAAGACAAATACTAGATCTCTCTTATATGTGAAGTCTCTCTCTCTCTCTCTCTATTTATATATATGTGTATATATATATATATATATATATGTATGTATATGATCATCTTGCAGCACCATAAATGTGAATATTACATAAAGTAGAGCCTCTGTATCTCAGCTAGAGGCACATGACATGGAGTTATGGAAAGTTTAAATATCAATGTGAGACAGAATGGTCAACACCACATGAATCTCACAGCCTAGCACTGAGAATAAAGTTCTTGCTTAAAAGCTATTATACCATGCAAGTACCACATCTTGATTATAACTTAGTCTTCATTTCCCTTGTGATGACATATCCTTATTATCTTATAACTGTATCAATAGTATTTTTCCCTTTTTATGGGCCCCATTGATTTTTTGGGAGTACTTAACCGAGGTCAGACCTGTATTATTTAATCCTCACCACAACTCAGTGAGGTAGTTACTGTTGTTCCCATTTTAAGGTGAGGAAACTAGGCTTTCTTAGTATGTTACACTTACATCAGGGGTTGGCAGACTTTTCCCATCAAGGGCCAGATCATAAATATTTTAGGCTTTGTAGGCCATACGGCCTCTCTTGTAACTACTCAACTCTGACGTGCAGGCATAAAAGCAGACAGACGTTATGTAGATGAATGAGCGAGTATGGCTTTTTTCCAGTAAAGCTCTCTGGCTACTGTAAGTTGAATTTCCTTTAATTTTCGTGCTCATGAAATATTATTTTGTTATTTTTCCAGCCATTTAAAAATGTTAAATGTGTGGCTCCTGGGCTATACCAAAACAGGTGGTGGGCCTGGGCTGGGCCGCGGGCCAGTTTGTCGACTCCTGGCTTGTACTGCCAATAAATTGTGGGGCCACATTTTAAGCCGAGGTCCAATGGAGTCCAAAACCCAGGCTTCCCCATTAGAGGTGGTCTTTCAAAGAAGCGAGGTCCAGGGTATGCTTTTTCATTGTTACGATGGTTGTTTAGTCCTAAAATAATAGAGAATTAGCCAGTATTATTTGAAGGGGAAGGTAATGAGGGGATCTTTACTAATTTGGCTTGAGAGACTTCCACAGACAATAGCAAATGATTACAAGAATACTCAAAGACGCTGTCAAAACCACAGATTCACTTTGGCTGTTCCAGCGACCAATGAAATAAAAAATAACCAAAGCTTGTTTTTTAAAATGACTTTAGGGGGGAAATGTGAATTTATCTCTAGAAGTGAAAATTGATACCTCATATTTTTGTGTATGAGCCCAAATGTATGTTTTCCAGGGCTCCCATTCATCTAGTGTAGATGTACCCTATGAGTCATAGGCTTTGGGAAACTTCAAAAACCTGCTGTTGGGTAAACAACAGAGGCCCACAACTTGTGTTTGGAGCGTTGTTTGCACTGTAGCAAATTTAGAATCTTCAAAAACTTGTTGGCATTTGAGAAAAGGTGGAAGTTACCATGTCTGAGCTTTGTTCTTTGTTCCTTATGGGCTTAGTAGGATTTAGAAGAGTTTCTTAGAGATTATTATTTTAGGTTAATTAATTAAATACCACCTCATCAAATCAAAGACCCGGGGCAGGAGAGTCTTACTAGAGGTTTAGTGTTTTTCCAACAGCCATTAACTCTAATGTACACATTTATATTCCTCCTTCACTTGGACATAGCTCACAACATATTGTGCAATGTACTGCTTAGGTGATTTCCCATGAGAACAGGTGCCTACTTGTTCTCTTCTGAAGGCCAGGTTTACCCAATAGGAAGTTTGCAGCAACTATTACCTAAAACCCTGAGCTCTCACATTATCTTGAGCAATGTCTTCACGGGTAAAATGTTCATCTAAAAAGAAATTCATCTAAAATATAGAAGTCTAGCTGATACAACAGTACAGATCTCTAGCAGGGACAGGGGTCACATATCTTAAAAATCTTAAAATGCCTGCAGTGACAGGTGTTCTGTTAATATTTTGCTCTAAGAGATTGCTAAACGAAAGGCAAGAGTTCTTTTAGATCTTCTCCCATGGATTAGAGCTAGAACTTTTAGATTTATCCTATGCTGTTGCAGTGGGGAAGACTGCAAAAGCTACATGAAGCCATCCACCTCCTAATGCTTGTTGTCTTTGCTGGGGTTTGGTTATTAATAGCATTTGCATCTTTAGCAAAATTATGCAAGGGAGGAAACTGCTGTCATGGGCCATGAACAAAACACTGTATCTTAATTCATCGTGGTCTGTTATGTAAGCCGGCACTAATGTCCTTCATGAATTTCTTGTATTGTTTGATGAGACACTGAGTATCTATTTGCCCAAGCAAACCAAAATCTTTTCTTTTCTCTAGATTGTGATACCGTTCTTCAGTCTTTTAATCAAAGATATTTATTTCCTCAATGAGGGCTGTGCCAACCGCCTTCCAAACGGCCATGTCAACTTTGAGGTAAGGGTGGGCCGCAGAATCTGAGCACAGGGAGGAGCCGGCCTCTCTGACATTCCATCCCGGGCCAAGCAGCCTAAGCAGATTATGAAGTTCTAGAACGCAGTTTTCTCTTTCTCTATTGTTTTGAAAGGAAATAACACTACTGAGTAGAATAAATTAGCTGCAACATTATTATTAATTATCATCCGGAGGTATGTGAGTAAATGTTTACCTGTTCCTCACAAATACCTATAGCTAGTTTTTATTAAATTAAGCAAATCATGTAGTTCAGTTGATTTGAAGCCAGAGGGGAACATTAAATGGAATGCTCATGACTTTTGATGACCGCTTTTCAACTCTTTTCTTTTTTCTTAGAAATTTTGGGAACTGGCCAAACAAGTGAGTGAATTCATGACGTGGAAACAGGTAGAGTGTCCATTTGAGAGGGACCGGAAGATCTTGCAGTATCTGCTCACGGTGCCAGTCTTCAGTGAAGATGGTGAGTAAGCCTCATAGCTGGAGCTCCTACCAACGTCCTCAAGCCCTGCCATTAGGGAATGGGTGCATACAAGCCTGGTGTCTGGTTCCTCATATAACATGAGGCCTGTCTTCTGACCTCTTCCATCTTAAGAGTTTTCTGTTGCACAGGAAACCATATGATTTATCCCTAAAATATTTGCCAGGCACTCACTCTTCACCCATAAACAGATTGTTTCCGTGTTTAAACATTCTTTATAATACTAGAGCTGCAGAGCTTTGGGCACAAATGGAAAGGTTTTGAAGGACTTTTTTTTGCCCTTGTTTGGACTTGCTTCATTGGACAAAAAATGTTGACATTAAAAGCAATTTGAAAAAACAAAAATAAAAAAAATCAGTAGTTGCTACCTGCTGCTATTTGAACAAGTAGTGGAAAATCTTGACCTGTTAAGACATTAAGGAATTTGAGGCAGAAACAGCGATTGTCTATAATAAAATAAATTGAGAAGAGAATTAAAGTTTGTAAAAGACTTAGGGATTTATTCTTTTGATCTTTTATATTCTGATATTCTCGAAATCACTAGTATTATTAACAATTTCTCATAGTCGATTGATAGTGTTTGTGATAATGACTGAAGTGCATTTTGCATTAATATTTTACCCACTCCAGACGGGACTTGGTTGCTATTAACCTCTACAAATAAGAGTAATACCAAGCTTTTAAATCTTTGAATGAGATTCTTTTTGATTTAAAAATAAAGAAAAAAATATTAGAAGAATGAAAAAGTGGCCTGGAAAATCTGGCTTTTTAGCTATGAAAGGTGTTTTAAAAATTGAGGCTACCAGGAAAGGATCCCCCTCCCATCCCCTTCTTCATAAAGAACACAAATATGAGTGTGTGATAGCATCATGTGGCTTGCATTTGTAAGCTGTTTCCCCCCCCATAAACTGTCAGTTAATTAAGTGCCTTTTTGGCCTAGAGGCCCTTGGGTTTTTGTTGAGATGGTCAGTCAGGCAAAGTGATATTTTGTGTTCTTAATGAAACCATGATGCTTCTCAGTTGTAATTGGATATGTTAAAGAGTTTTGCTTTAGGGTTTAGCTCACGTTAAACAGGAGGCGGATGGTGGTGGGTAATATACCAGGAGAAGGCCTCAGTGTTCATGCATTCTTACTTTTTGTCGATTGTAGCGCTCTACTTGGCTTCCTATGAGAGTGAAGGACCTGAAAATCATATAGAGAAGGACAGATGGAAGTCCTTAAGGTGAGGCTCTGTGTTTCTCATTGCTGTGCGTCTCGATAGGCCACGTTGGGCTTACTTGAGGAAAGCCACATGCTTTCTGTAGGAAGTCCCTCCCTGTGTGTTCCGAGTCCTCTCTGCTCCTTATCTCTTGTCACCTGAATCTTTGCAGATGAGAATCCTCATTGCCATCGGTCAGTTTTATCACCTTTCACTTTTTTTATACTGTCACACATGCAGTGACTCTGCTCTCCTTTCTTTCTGCCATTGTTTACCCCATAGTATGTATGGTACAAAGAGCACTGACTCATTCCCTTCATCTAAAAGATAACAAGTTCAGACTCTATTTCTGAATAGTTCTAACACTAAAAGTTTTACTTGACCTGAGATAAAAGAGAACCGAGCACCAGTTGGTTCAGTAAATCTGAGTGTGTCACTCTCTCAGCGACTGGATTTTGGTCTCCATTTTGGTTTGAGAAAAAGAGGAAGCTGGGACTTTATTTACTTATCTTTTAAAGATTTACTTACTTGAGTGGGTAGGAAAGGATAGAGGGGGGAGAGACTCCCAAGCAGAGCACGGAGCCTGGTGCAGGGCTTGATCTCAGGACCCTGAGATCATGACCTTAGCAGAAATCAAGAGTCGGACACTCAACTGACTGAGCCCCCCAGGTGCCCCAAAAGTTGGGACTTTAAACATAATCCAGAATCTATTCAAATTGAAGAATTGTGTTAATCTATTGGTATTTTCAAGCAAATGTAGTTTCAGAAAAACAAGGTTAGGTAATAGGTAAATGTATATTTTAACCATTTGAGATATTTTAATAGGTAAAATCGCCCAGAATTCAGTAACCATATAATCAAAATTGCTCTATTTGTAATTTTAATAAGAGACTCTGGGAACATGTGCCTTTTTGTCCCAGGGTGGACAACCACATTTCTCTTCTTCCCAAAGTCATTTGGGAGTCTTCATTATACTTGATAATGGGCTGTGTTTCATGAACTAGGGTATCCTAGATATATTTGGTTTGTGTGATTTCATTTGTTTCAAAGGAAAATTTAGGTTTTCTGTGTACCTCTCAGTGAAGAGGGAGGGGTGCAGAGGCAATGGAATCATTAGCCTTAGAATACGTCATGGTGATAGGTAAAGGGTTGGAGATGTTTCTTTTATCCCAGACACAAACGTAAAGAAGGGGTGGCCAACACCTGGAATCAAGGGAATGTAACAGGCTTGCTGGGCTGGTGCTCAAGTCTACTTTCATGAGATTGTGCGCCTGCCAGTGGCAATTTTATATTAAAATTTTGTATTACTCTGTTGGGGTTAAAGGATATTTATGGCACTCTTCAGTGTTATTCATGTGTAGAACATGAGCCTCAGAGCCCACATCTTGCTGGATAAGAGCTTTAGGAATGACTCCTTGTCGTTCTTTGCCTTCCATGTTTCTTCTCTTTTTAATTCCCTTTCTTCTTCTTCTTTTTTTTTTAAGAGCCTGAAGTTGATATGGCCCCTGAGTATAGCTTAATTCTTGTGACTTTTATAGATTTTTTAAAAATTGGTAAGTGGGGAAATTGGCTATACTTAAATGATACCTGGTATCAGCATTTTACCTGTGAAATCCAGACACATTAAATAGTCCAAACCTCCCACATACTTTTTTCCAGGCTTTTCTGTTTGTTATTCTTTTATGCCATATTCCTAGTGGTTAGTGGTTAGTTTGGAAGGGTTCGTAAAGCCAAAGAATTGATAGTAAAAACTAAAGATCGTGAATTACACAGTCTCTTCCCGTATCTATATGTACCGTACACACAATATACAATAACAGTTAACAATCTGTTGGTTGAAATGTGACCAGAGAATTTAGTGGAGAATTTAGAAATAGAAAGTGAAAAAGAGGGTGCCCTGTACTGGCTTAAATTCAGACACAAATCCATGAATCCGTCCGCAGTTGTACTCAACTCAAAAGTGTTCAGTAATAATGCTTCTGATAAGCATTCATTGAGGGGCTAGCCCCAGCACAAAGAGAGAGGACGGTATATGGGGAAATATGTATCTAAACACAATGAAGATGTATCCTTGGTATAACAGACGAGTTTCTACATTAAAATTGTTTTTAAGGAGCCTTGAAGAACAAACTCTCCTTTGAGTCTGGGTAACAGCTGTGCACTCTGCCCTTTCCACATCCTGTGTCATCTCAAGGCCCCCCTCCAATACCTCCCCCTCTCTGATTCATATCTCCCCAGAAGGAGTCTAAGGCAGTCTCCTGTTACAAGCCAACGGGTTGTCTTGTAGTGCATTGCTTCTTATCCCTACTACAATGTAAGCCCCTTGAGGGCAAGCATGGGGTCTTTCATGCCCGCTGCAGCGCTGGGCCTGTGCTCCTGCCATGTTGGGGAATGACGTGGGGTTACGGCAGGTGTTGACCCAATCATAGCAACCACCAAGAGGATAAAGAAGAGAAAATAGGCTATCATGGTTTGCAAAGCTGCATGTGTTAAGTGGATACAAAGACTAATTATTCTAGAATGATAATACCTAGCTGAAACTTACATCGCATTAACTTTGAAGGCAATTAGATAATTTCGCGTAGAAGGTTTTCCTGCTGGTCCTAGCACCGTTCAGTCAGACACGTAGGCTCAGCAGTGGCAATGACAAATATACCTCTGACGGTAGACACCATTCTTGTCACCGTCTATTTAAATGCTCTCAATGGACATTGGAATGTGAAGATGCTTATATTTGCTGAGTAAGCCCATCTGTGATAAGACCAGTGCAGATGTAAACGCTTTTAATAATCAATGACTTTTGTCTTTTTGTTTTTGTTTTAATATAAAGCCACTCAAAATAAAGATTTACCTATAAACAAAGCTTTTTGCCAACTCCATTAATAAATAGTTATTTGAAGTGACTAGCAGTCACTGGCACAAAAACCAGAAGGACTTCAATGCTTAATATTTTTTTCTTCCTTTTTTTTTTTTTGAGAATGAGAGAGCATGCACATGGGGTGGGGGGGAGCGGCAGAGGGAGGGGAAGAGAATCTCAAGCAAACTCCCCGCTGAGCGGGGAGCCCCACGTGGGGCTTGATCTCACAACCCTAAGATCGTGCCCTGAGCCAAAAATCAAGAGTCCGAAGCTTAACCAACTGAGCCACCCAGGTGCCCTTCTTCCTCTTTTTAACTATGTGTAATCAAACTTAAAGCCTAGGAGAGGTGAAACTAGTATTAGGCAAGACCTTTTAATTCTAACTGAAATCATCTGCCACATTCCTTCTCACACTGTCTTCTTTATTACTCAGGTCCAGCCTCTTAGGCAGAGTTTAAGGAATGGGATGCTGACTGTCACCGCTGCTGTGTCACTCAGATCACTGAGGGGCTGGCCTTTGTTATTTGGCATCTAGTTCTACAAAATAGCCTGCTAAGTCTCTGCAAGCAAGCTCGCTCAAGAGCAGATGGGGAACTTATTTCCCACAGCTGACAGATTGACTTGGATTTGGGGAGAACTGACATGTTCACTGAAGACACTTGAGAAAGAATCCTCTACCGATCCGGCTCTGCACATGATTCATCTTCTGGAATTTCCATGTGAATCACCGCTCTGCACCTGGATGGAGCTTTCTTTTGTGTGTGTGTGTGTGTGTGTGTGTGTTTTTATTTGGTTGAACATTTGCTGCTAATGGGACTTGCCCAGCTGAGTGCTGGCTCTTAGGAAGCCCATGTTTCTTTGTTAACTTAAATGAGAAAGGGAGAGGAGGGAGGGGAGAGAACCTTCCATGTAGATCCCAACTTCAGCCTCACAGTGTTGCCAGGAGGGGTAAGATGGTGCACTGCTAACTCTGGACTTCGTTTCCCCTTAGTGTGTGCTGCGTTTTGAATTCCTCTCCTCCCTCTTCCTGCAAGATTTTGAGTTGGCTGCTGGTTAGCAAACTCCTTTTTACCCATATAAGTTATTTAATATAATGAAGCTCAACACTGTGGTAGGAAAATAGCCACTAGGGAAAAGAAAAAAAAAAGCAGAGTTTGTCGTTGGACTGCTTAACGTTCTAGAAGAACTTTTTGTTTTCTCTGCCCTTCTGAGCAGTTTACAGCTGACCACTGTGTTCTACAGATGTATTTTGCAGTAGTTTTTTGTTACTTAGTTTTCCATCATGCCTGTGTTTTTCCTCTTGTAAATTTAAATTATCTGACTTTAAGGGTCTTGGAAAAAACCCATGGCCTAATTACAATTTAATTTTTTGAACAGACTGTTATTTTTCATTATGCTTGGGAGTCTGTTGGTGACTAAACATGTGAACAAAGAATAAATTGGAAGAGTTAATCCCCCCTCCCCTCCACTGCAGGAGTGAACGAAAACAGATGAAAAACATCTTGCTGTTAACTCAAAGGTCGATCTAATTGTGAAATAGTTCACCTTGTTAAACATCTCAATAAGTCTGTAGCTGCTCTGCAAATAGCCATTATATTTATTTACTCTAGGAGAAACTGTAGAGTAGTAAACCGTGCTAATGAAAAAAACAAAACATCATGTTCAAAACAGAGATGTATTTGAGAACTTAATGACATGGTTTCCAAAAACAGAGCATGTGTGTACGCTGCACGCCATCTCAGCAGACCCAAAATGTCTCCCAGTTGTCCCTGTACAACCATCAATATATTTTAAACTCTGCGGCCAGGAGCTGTGGCGTCTCTCTTTTCTTTTATGGGTGGGGTTGTTGGGGTGGGGGGCTATCGTCAAAGCAAGTCAACTCAAGTGACTGCTAGGAGTGTGTCTGTCCTTGAGGAAGTGGCCTTGAGTATGTGTGCAGATACTTATTTTCTAAAAATGGATCAGAGCAAGCATTTAATAAATAGCACTTGCCAGGCACTCTCCAAGTGGATCGCCATCCCCGCTTTTTAGGTGTGGGAATGGCATATTAATAATAGTAATAGGGGTGCCTGGGTGGCTCAGTTGGTTGGGTGACTGCCTTCGGCTTGGGTCATGATCCCAGGGTCCTGGGATCAAGCCCCACATCGGGCTTCCGGCTTAGTGGGGAGCCTGCTTCTCCCTCTGACCCTCTCTCCCTCTCATGCTGTTTCTCTCTCTCTCTTTCTCTCTCAAATAAATAAATAAATAAAATCTTTTAAAAAAGTAATAATAATGATAATAACAATAATTTGTCCAAGGCCGCATAGCCATTGAAAGGCCCCAAAATTTGAAGGAGGCCAAGCTTTGAACCATGCTGCCAAGCCTTCTCCAACTTCGATATAACCTTTCCAAACTTGCAAACTGCCCAGGGATCGTGCTTTGGTGCAGATTTGGATTCTGCAGGTCTGGGGTAGGGCCCAGCGGTTGCTAATGCTATTGGTCCTGGAATCTGCTTAGAGTAGGAAGGCACCCCACAAAACTGCTGTTTTTCCCTGAGGAAGACCTTTCCCTGAGCTCCGTGCCCCTTTTCTTGTTGCCGTGACAGCCGTGCTATTTCCTCTCTCAAACATCCACATCCAGGGTCAGCTAACCATGGGCTGCTGGCCAAATCTGCCACAATGGTTGAAAAAAATCAAAAGAATAAAATCTGATGGTTTGTGAAAATCATATGAAATTTAAATTTCAGTGTCCATAAATAAAGTAGAACACAGCCACCCGCATCCGCTCAGGCATTGTCTCGTGGCCGCTTTCTGCTGTGGAATCTTCTAGTTGCGGCAGAGAGGCAAAGACAGCGTGGCCCGCAAAGCCTCAAATAGTCACCCTCTGGCCCTTTACAGAAAGTTTGCTGACCAGCCCCTGATCTCAAGGTCGTTTTGAGCATTACATAAATGAGTTTGCAAAGATGCTATAAGGTCTCTATTAGAGCATTAGATACATACATGTGGCTGCTGGAAAAATTTTCCTAAAGCGGAATTAGGCTTAAAACGTGATGCCAAGGCTTCTTAAACAGTTTTCATGGAAAGGGTTGCCATTCTCACAAATAGCCTCTTGTCTTAATATCTAGCTAAACCGGGGGTTGAAAGCATGCAGTTGACTGATATGTGGCAATCATTTACTCTTCTCCTCTTCGTGCCGCATATCTGGACTCCCCAGCAGGTTAACAGATCCATGTCCAATTTATGTGGCTGGACAGAAGCCTCGGTAAACACAGTGCAAGCAGCGCCGGGCCATGTCAGTCAGTAGATTTCAATTCAGGAGGTACTCTGTCCAGGCACGCCAGACATTCCAAAGCAGGCTGCGCGCTGAGGCCTGGAGGGAGCCTCCGAACAACCTGGGTTGGGTAGGGAAAGAAGAATGTACCTTTCTCCATTGCAAGGGTCTCCTGTGTTTGCCGCCACAGGCTTGAGCTCCCAGGGCGCCTGCCTTTCGTCTCACAAAGAACATCCTTGGATACGGTCACCTTACCTTTGCCTTTGAAGGTTTTCAGCTTTGCCTGTCCACTCGACCTGGCTCTGGCACCCCGGCCGGTGCCTCACCCGTCTTGTGCTTTTCTCCTAGCACACTTCTTTCTGTGCTTTTCTTTTTCTAACTGCCGCCCATCTGCCTCCTGCACTTAGAACCTCAAGAAACCACAGCCTACCACTGGGAGCTGAGTCACTAAACGATGAGGAATGTTGAGCTGTGGATTATTAACATCCTCTACCTGCTGCTGGGGTAGATTCTGTTTGCTTTGTGACTTGTCTCAACAAAAGACAGTGCCTGCCTCTTTTCCAAACATATCTTACTATCCTGACTGACAGTGCACAACTGGGGGTAATTTTCTTTTGGAGCTAAGCATTCAAAGGAATTCCTAAATTTGTTGTCTGGGGAAAAAAAATGTGAGCTACTTGGAAACTAGTAACCAAACATAAAAAAAGATATGCTGAGAGCAACTCTGTCAGTTTTACCCTTGAGACTTTTTTTTTTTAAGATTTTATTTTTAAGTAATCTCTACCCCCACAATGGGGCTCGACTTACAACCCCAGGATCAAGACTTGCACACTTGACCCCCTGAGCCAGCCAGCTGCCCCACCCTGGAGACATTTGAAAAGGAAAGACGTTTGCCAGATTTGGGCTTCGAGAGTTTTACTAGAAAATTAAAACTTCCTGGATAAGTCAAGCCATGGGTTTTTTTCCGGATTTGAATGATCAGATCATCCCCTCAACTGTCTGCTTCACGTAATCAAGATCACTGGCTCCACTAAATGCCAACAAAAGAGATGTTGGGGTTTGAAGGTTTATGCATCCGAACCTAGAAGGTTAGGGACCTATCATTCAAAACTAGCAGATAAGGCTCCATGCAAAAAAGCCACTGCCCTAATACTACATTAAAAAATCAACTCCTCCTAAAGGATGTATATATACTTCTTTAAAACTTAATGCAATAAGGAGGTTCCCAGGCAGCTAATTCCCTTTTTAGTGCTAGCAGCCTTCAACAGGCTTAATTCCCACTCTGAAAACCTAAAACCCTGCTTCCTTTCTCTATGATTTGCTCTATTAAGAGAAGAAACATCCAAATGTGTGTGATCACATTCTGGACAGTCTGAGAGATCTATCTTAGAATACTGTTAACTGTTAGCACACCTAAGTTTAAATATGCACAGAATCCAACCTTTTTTATTTCTAGGCAATGGTTTTGTAGGTCATAATTTAGGGCATTAAAGAGGAAGAAGGGAACTGATATTTCTTAGAGTCAAGAAGAAAATGATGTACTTCTCGAAGGGTGCCAAACCAATGGGTTTTCTACCATGAAACAAAGTTTGCATTCTTCCCTCTTTCCACCCTACACTGCTTGGAGAAAATGATAGTTAGCTTGAAATCATCTTTCTCTGGATGAACTGCTGTGGGAAAGTAAGTTCAGCACAGTATATTGTCAACTTGGTTGAAACGTGGACTTGGAGGACCGTGGGCATTGTTAAATTTTTTGCAAAGCAATTATGAAATCTCCTAAGGGCATGTGAGTGGTGTGGGGAGTTAACGTGTGCTCAGTAAGTGTGTTGAATGCACAGGCAAGCCAATTAATCAGTCTGGTTATTGGAGATTCACCGGTTTTTGCTTTCTTTGGGTTGACTAAATAGCGAACGTACCTCTAAGACATTTGGATTTTGGAAATAAGTATAACTTTAAGTAATTCCGGTCCAAGCTCATCAGTGCCCAGAGATCAACAAGGTAAATCCAAGGCATTGAGGTTTGTTTTTATTATGATGATGCTTAATTAGACTGCTAACATCCCCCTGTGTTTACTGGTACCAATAATCGTAACAAGAAATCCACCTTTAAAAATAATATTAATTGGGACCAAGATTGCTCAGGGTTCTAGGATAAGTTGGAAATCCACTCTGTGAGAGTATTAGATGAGCCACATGAGAACGGAATGCTAAACTGCACCGTGCTGAGATTTGTGGGACTTTGGGGAAGTCTCCCCACCTCTCTGAACCTCAGTGTCCTCCTCTGTACGTAATGGGTCTGGACTAATTGATGTGGGATGGCCATTCCAGAGCTAAGAGTCTGTGGTTTGGGAAAGCCCTTCTCAGCCTGCCCCACTGAAAGGTGAATTAGCAAGTAAATACAACATCCTGCATCTGTGCCTGCAACCTTCTCTTCCCCCCCTGCCTCTTTTGTGTTTTGTGTCATTGTGTTTGAAGACGGAGGGATCGGAGGCTAATTGCTACTCAGAGGAGACAAAGGAGTACTAGAGGCTCAAGTCACTCCTCCAGTGGTTCCCCACACCGGGAAAGAGCTCTCTATAGTGAAAAGTGCCCGTTAGACCAGAAACCAGAAAATATCCTTTGTGCAAGGCCAGTGGAATGATTTCAAAGGTGCTAGATTAAGAAAGCACAGTGTCTGAAGATGACAAGAATAGCTTTGCTGTGTAGACCAATCTTTGCCACAGCAGCTGCTGTAATTGTGCTTGTTTATGTAGATAAAATCATAAAGAAATTGCCTGTTCACACCTAGTCATTTACAAATGAGTCACGCTTTGGCTCAAAAGACCCAGATTCACACAAGTGATGGTCAGAGCCCGCTTCAGCATTTTGTCAACTTTCGTGTCTTGGGCCAGAGGAGCCCTCCTCGGTGGTAAGCAGCAGAATCTGACTTACCTGTTAGAGGAAGTCCCACGCTGAAGGAGACAAGGAGGGACACACACCAGTCCCCTGAGGATGGACACCTTCTTCTTTCCTGAAGCTACCCATGCTCCAGGAATCCTAATCCAGGAAGACCTCTGCCATGGAGAAAAGATCAAAGGAAGAACACAACAGGCATGAACTCAGAAGAGGGAGAAAAAAATGTAGGGAGAGGGGGGATCTGTACATACAAAGCTTTTGGCAAGTTTAAGAAGAGGTGTGATATGAGCAGTGTCAGAGTTTCTGAGATGCTCAGAAGATGTAAACGCTAATAAAACAGTGAAGTTAGGCAACATGTGGGGAAATTACAAACTGCTTGCTATCAAAATAGGTATTCTATGAGTGAATAGACCTAGATATGTAGGAGGATTGCTTTTAATTATAGTCACTTACTTAACTGACTCCACACAATTTTATGAAATTCTGGAAAATGGGCGTCATCGATCCCTCTCCCCTCACCCAAAAATGATCAAGCGCTTTGTCGCAGGGCAACGAGAAGCTGGCTGGCGTGCTTGCCTCTCAGCCAGGTCGGACCTAGGAGGTAAGGCTAACCCGCGGGGTTTTGGGGTGCCCCCCAAACGCTCGAGCATTGTGAAATGCTTTCTCTCCTTCAGACTATTCTCTTGGCTCACACATCAAGCCAGCCCTGCTGTGCTGTCAGGTGCACAGTGGAATAAATGAGATCCCTTATCTCTGCCCTTTAATTTTATAAGGCGGCGAGGGTGCAGGCTAATTACCAAAACATTCTTATACGTGGAATGTCCTAGGTTCGGAGAGTTTAGGATATGGTACAAACAGTTCTTTGGTTTTTCTCCTCGAGTTATTTTTTCAACCCATAGCTGTCAATCTGGAACAAGTCCGAAGGGAGTTTTAGTCTGCCTCATCCAGCCCTATGTGGCCTTCAATTTCCAGACTCTGTCCTCAGTGGAACTCTGGGTTCTAGCAGAGATGGAAGGAATGAAGGAAAGTAGTTGTATTACTGCTAAGATTGTCCACCTCCTTTAGCACAATTCCCAGGTGCTTTTGTATGTATTGAGCCTCTCTTTTCTTTGCCTTAACAAAGAGTCCTATCAAGTATCTCTACTTGGAATGTGCCTGGGCCCCAGAAGGTCAGTGGTCACGTGGCTCAGCGGATTGCGGGATGAATGGAGGAATCTCAGCCTTGCCCATGACAGACAACACTGTTCCCAATAAGGCTGGTAAATTCCCAGCTCCCATCCTATGTCCTGAACTTGCTTTGTGTCCTGGAGCTTCCCCTCACCCCTCTCTCCAAAGCAAGGCATCGCTTTCATTAGGGTTTACTGGTCTAAGCTAGCAATTGGAAGGTTTAAATTTGTTAATCTAATTCATTCTATTAAGTGATTGACTAAGAATCATTCTATGTTAGCTTTCTAACTGGTAGAATTTTAGGGCATCCAGTAGAGCGAAATTTAACAATTTAGGCAGTGAGGGGAGACATGAGGACGAGGAGAACTTCTAAAGCCATATAATATAGGAGTTTTAAAGGTTTTACCAAGCAATTGATTAATTTAGCCATCAGGCTTGTTGGTGAGTGGCCTGGGACCCGAACCACAATCTGGGACTGTTCCCTTGCACTAAGCAGATGCCCGCTTAAGGCAGACCAGCCTGCCTGGGACTCTGCCCAGGTTCCCGTCCTTAGCAATTCGTGCTGTTTTCAGCTATTCCGGCACTTTGGAAGTTACAGATTGTCTAGCTGTCAAGAAAACAAAGGCAAAATCTCATCCAAGATTTGGTGAGTTCCTAGGCACGCTTCACCCTGTACAAAGTGCCAGAGACACCGAGGTGTGAATGAGACCCAGCACCTACGCCGTTGCTTTAAAACCCTCTACCAGCCCGGGAGGGCTCCGCTTCTCCTGAGAAAATCAACCTCTATAGTGTAACCGATGTCGGGAGCTCGTCTCTCCTGGACGCTGCACCTGAACGTTTTATTTTTATCTAATTAGTTTGGGAGATCAGAGCCCTTTGCAGGGCAGATGCAAGCCTGAGATTTTACAAATGTCTGCCTGGGGAGCTCTTACTCTGTGTAGGTCCAGGGCCACGTGTATCCTTGTATACCGCACGGGCAGAGGAGGACAGCTCCGGACTGAAATCCAACCAGCCCCCACCCACCAAGCTGTGTGGAGCCTCCGTGGAGGCAGCCTCCATCTGGAGGACAGGATGCTTTGGTGCCATCCAGCCTCCCCACGAGTCGCCTTTTCCGACCGGCACCGAGGCCCTTGATACACTGCCAGCATCCCTGCAAAAGGGGCACAGATGAAATGCTCTATTCAAAGAACCAACTCGTGTTTGTGACGGTTGAGGTAGGGTTTAAGCTGTGGCCTGAGAGGTAGGCGGGAGCCAGCTGGACGAAAGATTTGGGCTCTGTATTGAGAAATTGCACTTTTCCCTAAATGTCTATGTAGAGCCACTGAAGGATTTTCGGCCGTGAGGTGTCGGGCAGAATTTTTCTTAGAGGTGGATTCACCTTGAAGCTTCAAGCCCTCTCACTTGTACAACCCCTTTGAAGACCCTGGCCCTAATTTTATATTGAGTCTCAAAGTCCTTGATCTTAAAGAAGCTTCCCCTAAAATGATATGAACTCTAGGTTCCTACAAGCCTGGATCCACATCTTACTGTCTCCCGGACTGCAGACCTCGTACATTATACCTCTACTTGGATGGCCGTGTCCAAAATACAAAAGCAAAAAAATTGGGAATTTCTCACCAGTGGTGGTCATCGGTGCTAGTCACTGAGTCTTTCCAACTCTGATTTCCAGGCAAGTGGTAGGATTGCACTCCCCATCATCCCCTTTTGAAGTGAGGCCGAGCTCTGTGATTGCTTTGTCTGATAAACTGGGAGTGGAAGTGACTTCACTTCCCAGCGGGAGCTTTCAAAGCCAGAGTTCAATTCATGGCGCTCCCTTCCAACTGCTGTGGTGTTGGAGGAAAGGTGCCAGGAGGAAGCCTCGGCCCTTCTGGGTCCCCGAGTGAATGCTCCAAGCTGAGCTCCCTGCCAACAGGCAACAGACACGTACTATGAGTGGGAGAGAGTGTGTGTGGATTGAGCCAGGGAAGCCTGGGAGTCTGTTTGTTACCACAGCAGCACCTAGTCTACCCTGATTGATGTACTTCCCAGATATGTCCTTCCTGTTTTTCCCTCGCTGCAAACCTCAATTCAGTCCTCTGGGTCGCTCAGGCCAGATCCCTCGGCCACATCCTTGCTCTCTCTTTCTTCTAGTGCACGTCAATTGTCCTGTAGCCTGCACCTTCAAACAGCTAGAAACTGACTACTTACCACTGCTACCCCTTCCACCAGGTCAAGACACCATCATCAACAGCCTCCCCAACCCTGTGGCCTATGTACCCCATCTCAGCTAGGGTGGTGGTTTAGGACACAAGTCCATTTATGGCACTCATCCCAATGCCCATACTACCACAGTGGTCTCACATCTCACTCAAAGCAAAATTTTGAGGTCCTGTAAGATTTAAGCCTGTTGCCTTTCTGGCCTCCCCTCCTCCCCTTCTCCCCTCCTCTCCTCCTCTGCTCCCCCCCCCTCGCTCAGGCAGATCCAGGCACATACTCCTTACTAGTCCGTACACACATTGAGACTTGTCCCAACCATCCCCTTGGCCTGGAGCCCTCTTCCCCATCAGCTTTATGGCTCATTCCTTCTTCACCAGCTCTGCTCAGATGTTTCCTTCTCAGTGAGGCCTTCTGGTTGATGCCCTCTTGTGATACTGTGAATTATAACAAGAAATATATACTTGGTTTTCTTCCCTTCCTGGTTTCTGACACAGAGGTCCTAAACCCTTGGAATTTCCTAAGCGAGGAGAGTGAGCAAGGTGTCTTTTGTTATGTTAATGAGGTCATTTTTGGAAAGCATCTAAGGAAGGAGGCTGGTTGCCTGGAGAACCAAACTTGTGGTTAGAGGGTTGGAACTTTCAGTTTCACCTCCCCTGACCTGGGGGAGGGGAGAAAAGCTGGAAGCAGAATCAATCACCAATAACCAAATGATCTGATCAAGTATGCCTAAGTAACGAAGGCTCCATAAAAACTGAAAAGGAAGGGTTCAGAGACCATCCAGGTCGGTGAGCACATGGGGAAGCAGAGAAAGTGGTGTGCTCTGAGAGGGCATGGAGGCTTTCTCATGGAGCCCCGGCCCTACACCTTGCCCTGCATTTCTCTTCCAGCTGGCTGAGTTATATTCTTTTATATTCATATTCTTTTATAATATATTATTATATTCTTTTATAACAAACCGGTGATCTATCAACTGAAATGTTTCCCTGAACCCAACGAGGAGGTAGTGGAAACTTCAGATCTATAGCCAATGGGTCAGAAGTTCAAGTTACAACCTGGACTTGCGATTGGCATCTGAAGTGGGAGCGGCGGGCAGTCTTGCAGGACCTAGCCCTTAACCTATGCGATCTGACTTAGAATTCACTGAATCGTAGGACATCCAGCTGGTTTTGGGGAATTGTTTGGTGGTGTGCCACCCACATGTTGGAATTAGTGATCAGAATTATTTTCCCTAAATCAGCAGCCCCCTCCCAATGTGTCTTTAAGTTGGGAATAACACATAATCAAGCTTACCACTACATGCTAGGTTCTCTATTAAACTCCTGGTAGAAATAAACTAAGTTACTTATAAATATCCTATGGCATGGAAACCATTCTTACTCTTATTTAAGGAGTCGAGAAAACGTGGCACAGAAACGTTTGCAAGTTGCTCAACATCACAAAACTGGTAAGTGACACAACTTAGATTTATCTGTGTCAGACCAGAAAAGCCATGCTCTTAATTGCCATGTCATTTTGCTTCTTCGATTAGGAAAATTCCAAAGATATAAGAAAACTTGATTTTAGCAATTTTTAAAATAAGTCTTTCTGTCATCCTATCAGTGCACAAATGGAGACCCTCTCATAGCACAGTAGAGCAGAATTCAGAGCTTGCTGGGCAGGGGCTCCCAGAGTATGGCGTGAGGTCAATGTCTGCTCACATACAGTTGCTCAGGGAGTGACGGTGCTCCGACTCTGTCCTCATTTTGTTCTCATTTTTGTCATTGACCGGCACGACGCTTGAAAAGTTCACAAGACTGATGGAGTTTTCGTTTTGCTGCGATGACAAATTAAACCAAACCAGATGAAGCTTGACAGACTGACGTTAGGTTTAAAACTCACTCTTGTAAATTCAGGTGGAGGAAGATGGGTCTTAACAAAAGTTCATGTAAAGGGCGCTAGTGATTTTAACTGACATGTATCTTCATTGGACCAAAATGGGTATTTGTAGTAGCCACTTCAGTCTTATTAAGACAAATCCTGCATCCAGATGGAGGAAGACTAGAGGTCTATAGTCAAGGGCCTGCTAATCCACGTCTGTTTTAGGTCATCTTGTTGTTTTGTCACCCCATTGCTTTTAATTTTTTATTTTTTTAAAGATTTATTTTATTCAGAAGGGAAGAGGGGCAGAGGGAGAGGGAGAGAGAATATCTCCAGCAGATTCCACGCTGAGCACAGAGCCCCGTGTGGGGTTCCGTCTCACAACCCTGAGATCATGACCTGAGCCGAAACCAAGAGTCGGCCACTTAAATGACTGAACCACCCAGGCGCCCCTGTCATCCTATTGTTTTTAGTTCTGAGTGCCAGGTTTGACGAGGGACATTGACAAACTTGGGAGCACCAAGAAGGCAGTGATAAGGATGGTGAAGTTTTAGAAATCAAAGCCATGTGAGACCCAGAGTTACTGAGCCAGAAGGGAAGACTTGGTGGAAAGGAACCACTGTCAGAAGTCTTCCTCTATTGTGTAAAAGGGAGGAATTAGGGGTCAAAAGGAAAAATCGCCAGGAGGCAGATTTCAAGTCAATGAGAAGAATTTTTTAATCAACAACTATGCCCTGTGTCTCTCATGGTTACGAGAGATAGTTCAGTGAATAGTAATGTGACCATACCCCTGCCTTCAAAGTGCTCACTGACCAGTAAGAGAACCAGTCTGCTGACTTGTTAGTGTTGACTTTGCTCAATTGCAACCACTGAAGCTGCTGGGGTCCGCAGGGCACAGAGAGAAGTGGTTGATTCCCTCCCCGTAAGTGGTCAGGGACACAACAGAAGCAATTATTAAGCATAACGTAGAAGCACAAGGATGCGTTCTGCAGGGGGATATGCGCTAGGGGTATGCTCCCAGGACAAAGCAGTAAGGAGGTTAGGGATATCATATAAGGATCGGAAGAAGCCAAGCAAAAGGGCAATTTCAGGTGAAGTCCCAGATTCAGACTGATCCCCATGCCCATGAGGAGCTCTGGAGCATAAACGACACTCAGAGTTTGTCCTTCTAGAGCGGAAATAGTGAGCCTTTTGTACTTCTACAAAAGGCTCTGTCACTGGTACCCTGATGGAGCAGGGGGTGGGGGTATAAAACTCCCAGCATATGGGCAAGAGGCGGGGCATCTCCAGTACAATCCTCTGAGGGGCATAGGTGCTGGGTGTGGGTCATTAGCAGAACGTGCTAAAGTTGAAGTAAGGGTACAAGATATGGAAAGGATCACATATAGCCAGGGGATCTGATTCCATACCAGCAGTGTCTGCCATTAAAGATCTGGAAGGGAAGGCCTTGTAACCAAAAGAACTCGCTGAGCAAAGGCACCACAACTTATGTATGCTTAGAGAAATAGATGCAGTATCACTCAACATAAAGAGTGAATAGAAGATAAGGAGGAAAAATGCTAAAGTACTTTGCGGTACTAGGGAAAAAAATCTAGCAAGTTAGCTCAAGAGAGACAGAAACCTCAAGGAAATCTAGGGGGAAAAATCCTGTAATATATTGACACTTCACTGACGCTGATTCAGGAAGGGGATTCAGGATTCAGGATGCTCTGGGGATCTCACACGCAGGAGATAATATCCAAGGTCGAGAATCTCTTGGCCTAGGTAAACATCACTGACCTTTTCTGAGCAGAACTTTTTGAATCAGCACACTTCTTAATCTGCTGTAAGCTTTGGGCAGGTACCAGACCCTGGTGCCCAGCAGCTGTCACTGGGAGGACAGGGAGAAATATCACAGGGCACATTTTGAGGGGATGAAAGCAGTGGTCCATGGTATCGATGCTGTGACTCCCCAGAATAAAGTCTCAGGAGCCGGGTCAAGAAGAAACTTGTGCCAGTCAGCCATGGCTGTATAACATCTACAAAGGGCCAGGACTAGGGCCAGGTGAGGGAGGCCAGTATGACATGTTGGGGTACAAGATGGCACCCCCTCTCAGTGTTGTGAAAAGGTAAGGGAGAGCCTCCTTACGGTTTGCACTATAGCTACCTCACTTACTTTACCCTCGTTCTGATCTTCAGCCACCCCAACATTTCGTGGTTTGACTCAGGAACCTATGGGTTCAGTGAGCCGAGCAGGGCAGTTCTGCTGGTCGAGGCTAGGCTTGTTCACATGTCTGTGGTCAGCCGGATTTGACTCGTTGGTGACAGCCCTGGCTGGAATGTCTAGAACGACTGGACACTCTCTCCAGGTGGTCTCTGGTCCACCGACCCACTGGCTTGAGCTCGTTCACATGGACTTCCAAAGGTCCCCAAGAAGAGCAAGGAGAGGGCACCAGTGCCTTTCACATCTCTGCATGTAGCAACTTAGTGGCTGTTCCATTGCTCAAAGCCAATCCCGTGCCCAAACCCAGACTGAAGGGGTGGAGAAATGGACTCCATCTCTTGACTTTGCAAAAGGGCATCCATCCGGGGAAAGGAAAAATCCGTGGCTATTTTTCAATTTACCAGAGCCTCATGTGCCAAGGAAAGGAACTCAGTTTCTAATCAATAGTCAAGGGAGCCACTGAAGACTTTCAAGCCACAGAGTCCTATGATCAGATCGGGTGGTGAGAAATGTCACTCCAGCAGCGGCGAGAAAGAAGGAAGGTTGGCAGAGAGAGATGGGATGTAACGAGACCAATCGGGTGCGGGTGAAAAGTGACAAAAATCTAGAGAGCCACAGTGAGGAGAAAAGGCAGGATCAGGAAGATCTAACCAACAGAATGATACCATTGGCATGCTGGAAGAGAAAACGGTAGGGCTGTAGATGAAAGCCATTCCCAGATCAGGGTTCCCCCGTTTCAGCCCAGCTGTCAACGCTTCCTTCTTCCTGGGGTCCTTCCAGCCTTTAATTTCAAAACTCCTTCCCCCCGACTCCTGCTCACACGCCGCTGCCCATCTTGCCTCCTGATTCATCAAGGAAATTGAGGTCGATGGGAAAATCAACCCAATTTCCACCTCACTCCACCGACCACCCACCCTCCTTTCCGACTGGTCTGTGTGTTTGTACCCAGCGTGACCATCTGCCAGGGCTCTCTGGGGACAACCTCTTCCTGCCCAAGCTTCAGGGCTCTTCCTGCAACCTCCTCCCCTCTTCCCCACTTGCCTTAGGTTTTGCTCCATCTCCTTTTATGAAAGGTTATTGCCCCTGGTCTAAAATTTCGGTATTGGGGGACAAAGGACATTAAATGTATTATAACGTATGATGGATAGGCCTGCTTTCAAAATTTCCTTATGGGTACAGCCAGTAAATAGTCAAGCCCTTCAAAACCAGTTTAGGCATTTCATCCCAATAAGGCGGCCAATCGGGAAGTTCCTTTGTGCCCGGTTCCCACTTCGAAACTGTACGCAAGAGGGTTAACCCTCCCCTGAGTCCACACAACCCTATTTTTCTTCTGGGTAGCTCCGGTATTTTACCTGAGACCATAAATTGTCAGTGAGGTGCTCTGGGGCCCCCAAAAGATGGAAAGGCTGGAAGAAGATCAGAGAATAAGGGCAGACAAGACTGAGGGAGTGGGCGGGATTCATTTATGTGGAAACATGAAAGCAGAGCTAAGCAGGCAATGACTAATGATATGATAACTGTCTATAAACACCAAGTGCATATGATGTGGATGCCAAGAAGTCATTGCCTCACTCAGCACAAAGATACAATCTGGGCAGCAACACGGTACACAAAAGAGATAGGGCATCCTCATTTACAGTCACAGAAAAATAAAGAAGAATAGCGATCAAAATGATTTCCTGAAGACTACTTCCTTTCTGTGAGGACAACTACTCTTCATTCATTCATTTCTTTCTTCACTAAACTTTAAGTACTCAAGGAGCTATAAAGAAGCCATCTCCTCAGCTTTCCTGATTCCCACCTCAGAGGGCCTAGCCTCTAGCCTTTCCTTCATTTACCTCACGGCATGGTCTTCCTGAATCCTCTCCATTGTTTCTCTCCAACAGCGTTCAGCCAAAAATTATTGCAAAGACGGCCAAAGCAATAGCATCTTGATGTATAACTTAACTCGTCTCAGAAAAAAACTCTACACCAGGCTTGACATTGCATTCAAGCCCACCGCCCATCCTGGAGGTACCCCAGCCTAGAGACATGAAGGTGCAGTGTGGGCTCTCACCGCTCCTGAAAGCTTGCCGAGAGTTGTCAGGGACTCTGGAGTCAGCACACTGCTCGCAGTATTCTCCCCTCACTCACTAATTCTCCCCTTCTTCTATGTGACACGGACTCCCCCCTACTGTCCTCATCTTCATGGATGCTCACATCACAGCAGAGGCCCTCCAAGGAAATTTATCATCAGCATCCCTGAAGCCAAGGAAATCACAGTTTCACAATTATCCGTTCTGCAGACACGGCACTAAGCTCTTTGCTGAAAGCTTAAAGCTGGCCTCACAAAGAGGGCCTAAGACGTGGTCTCAGCTTCAAGGAGCAATCTGAGGGCTGCTTCTACCATTAGATCCATGAGTTATGACCTACATTCCACAGAGTGTCCATGTCTAGGGGTGTGTGCGCTGTGACAGGTGGTGGAGGATCATGGGAGTTCCATGTGGAGACAGGACAGAGCTGAACAGGAAGAAGTTGGTTGTTTCAGAAGCTATTTGAAGGAGCAACCCAAATTGTGGCAGGCTGAAGCTTAGAGGTGGAAAATTATGAAACTTATTAGAGAAAATGTGAGTCCGTGAATCCCGTACTAGTGGGACCTCTGAGAGAGGCCATGGGTCGAATGAATGGTCAGGGCATCCCACTCACGGCATCTTGAACACCACACCACACCACACCACACCACACCACACCACACCACACCACACCTGGGGATTACGGATAAAGGCCTAGGCTGCTGAACTTTCCAAACAGGATTCCCAACTTCCAAGAAAAAGAATGGGTTTTAGATATTCTCGGGGTCTTGATTGCCATCAGGTGGTGGAAACAAGGATAGCTCTAAAATAATTGTCACAGGAACTCATTTTCCTAGGTAGCAGGGAGGCTGGAAGGTCTTCAGTTTGAAAGTTACGATTGGGTTTAAAAGCTTTTACTTCGTTAGGGTGCCATCACAGTTTGGGAACTTTTCCTCTTTTTGTATGTCCTGTATTGGTTGTCTCTCGATTTGCACTTCTGGCTCCACCGTCGGATTCCTCCAGTTTTAGGTGCTTGGCCGCGGTATCGTTGGGGAAATGCTGCCACCCTGTGGCAGATATGAAAAGAAGCACGGAGCGCTCCAAGAAATTGTTGAACTTTGCGAGGAGAAATTTGGACCCGTTCAAGTGGGAACTTAGCCTTAAGCAAAAGTGTGAAGCCAGCAGGATAGACCTTTGATATTTCTATCCTCCCTTTTGTAGGGAAAGAACGTAGACTATTTTTGAATTATAGATTTGTCACTTTTGTGTGGCCATAAGTAAATGAATTCCTTAACCTCAGTTTCCTTCTCTGTAAAGTGGACACCATAATGCTTACAGAACACAACGAATATTGTTTCCCTTGATTATCTGCCTCCATTATCACAGGGGCTTCTTGCATTTTTCTATCCTCCTTCCCCCAGGTAGGAAATAAATGCCCTGCTTATATTAATTTACACCGAAGTATCTGTAACCGCTGTGCTGTTTTGGGGTTGTATCAGTCCATAAAATGTAGGATGGCAGAAATAAATCTTTATTTTTATAACTGAACATAAATTTCTATTTTTTCGAGGGCAACTCGGTAGAACTCCAGCAGAGCTGAAGATTCATTTAGCTGAGTTTCTGCTTCAAGCCTCTGGTGCCTCCCGCGGGTTACGCTGTATGGGTTAGCACTTATTCCGGTGTTCGTCTTATGCAAAAGGCAGATCCCGATGCAGGGGAGCCCACAGGACCCACAAAACACAGGTTTCCCAGAAAAGAGTCCAAGGACATTGTTTAAAGCCTATCTCCTTAAGGATACGGAACCCCTGCTTGTCTATTACATTTCTTCCTGTTTCTTTACAGTGGTAAGGGGAGAAATAGACAATAAAACTGGGGAAATGCTTCTTATGAAATCATGTTTTTAACGATTAAAAAGAAATAGGGCTACTGATTTTCATTTCCCAGAGTAAACAACTTGAAAAATGGTAACCCCATACATTGGAAAGCTAGGAAGTTCCAATACGACTTAGATTTCCCGGAAGATTTTGCTCATTTCCTGCAGGTGCCGCCCGCCCTCTTTAATGGTCCTGGAGTTAAGGAGAAACACAGATCCCCAAACTCGCCCTGCCTGGCGGATCACGGATCACGAGGGCTCTGGATTTTCTGGGGAAATGCTCTCCACCTCACACGTGGCCGGCAGAGGGAGCCCTGGAGCTTTCTGGGCGACAACGCTTTGCCTCTACCAGGGATCTCCTTAGACCCGCTCCCTTTCCATTGGCCCAGGCCCTTTCTCCCCGCATGGTTCTTTCTTTACTTATCTTCAATTCACAACACGTAGGAACTCCTTTTCAGCTTGAGAGGGATCAGTTGTATTTACAAATATATCTCTTAGGAAACAGAAGGCCCCCCGCCTTGAGTTTTGGGTAAATGTAGAAGAAAGACCAATTACATACTAGAGCCATTTCTGCGTCAAGTGTGGTACTTACTGACAGGCGAGGAACGTGTTTAGATGGAATTTTCAAAGAGCCTCTGAAAATGACCTTGCAAAGTCTAGAGCAGTAGGTAAGGTGGGTGGATATCATGGGAGTGTGTCGCTACCTGTTACCTCATCGTGTTTTGTTAGCACACGTAACGGTATCACCTTCAGGGAAGGGATACCTGGTCTCCATTATTGCCTTGGATTCCTTCTTGTTTGCAAAAGATGTTTCCAAATATCTCAGCGGGCCCACTCCTGGGTGCTGCTCACCTTCAGCCTGTTACTCACAAGTCGTATGGAGGAGCGTTCCTTAGATGATCCTCTTTCTTAGTGACAAATGTGGTTTGCCTCCCCCTCAAGGCTATCTCTGCACGCAAAGCGTCTTCCAGCTCCTTGGAAACATTTCAGTCAGATGGTCATTCACGCAGGTGGTATGGACAATTCCTTTTTTATGATGCTGGGGTAATGAAAAGTCAACCTAAATGAGCAAGGTACGTAAAACATGTACATATGTGTTCACATGCATCCCAGATTTTCGTCCCATGATCTGGCTCTGGGTCTGAGTCTTTCACCATGAACATGAGGGACCAACTCTCATGGCACTTCTCTTTTCCAATGCTTTGTAACAAAATTATCATAAACGAGTGACCCTTCCCTGAAGTTCATGGATAGGTTTCAGATGACCTATAACCTTCTGAAATGGAACGTAAACTGTATGTGTGTGTATATTTTGTGTGTTGTTATATATACTTTTCTGAGGAGAAAGTCCATGTATTTTCAAGAGTTCTCAAAAGGATTCATAATTCCCCAGTGGCCCTTCTAAATGGCGTTCCAGAGTATAAGAATGTGGTCCCTTAAACCAATGAGTTATCTTCTTGGGATCCAACTGTTCCCTCTGCTGACAGGAAAAAAATAAAACAAGTTAACCAACATCCATGGAGCATCAACTACATGCCAGGCATGTCCAGACAGAGTAGCTCACCTAACCCTCTCAACACCCACGCAAGGTCAGTGTCGTTCTCCTGTTCGCGAGCAGGGCAGCGGAAGCTCCCCAAAGTCACATAACTTGCCCAGCGACACCTGGCATTCAAACAGGCATTCCAGGCGCCAAGATGCACATCCCAGCTGCTACCCCAGGGCATTGATTATCCAGAGGCCTGAGCCTGGCTTGGCCTGCTCTCTCTCCTTATTCTTGTTTTTAGCCACCCTCCTGTTCTGTGAAAATCAACCCATTCCTATCTGATAGGTGTCTGACACTTTCCTCACCTGTTCTTTGCTTACACGCTGGTCACACACAGTAGCTCTTGCATCAAATCTGCCCTGCAATTATTTTTTATGATGAACAATGTTTTACCAATATATAGAAACTGGAATGGTTCATAGGGACGTTTGGATTTCTGAGCGCCTGGGTGGCTCAGTCGGTTAAGCGACTGCCTTCAGCTCAGGTCATGGTCCTGGGGTCCTGGGATGGAGCCCCACTTCGGGCTCCCCCTGCTCAGCGGGGAGCGTGCTTCTGCCTCTGCCGCTCCCCCTGCTTGTGCTTTCTCTCTCTCTCTCTTTCTCTCTCTGTCAAATAAATAAAATCTTTCAAAAAAAAAGAAAAGAAAGTTTGGATTTCAAACCCCTTTGGAAAAATCAGAAGATCCAGCATTACCAAGCCCACGTTCTCTCTTGATAAATGCAAGGTGGAGGAGAGTAGTGGGGGCCATGCGTTCTCCATTCACGAAGGTCCTCACCACTCCCTCTGAGCTCTCCTCCCTGGCCTGAGCATCACTCTCCTGGGTCACCTGCTGGGGGCCTTCGGCATCTGAGTGTTCAACTCCTGGTCCCTCCACCCTCTCCCTTTCCTCCTCTTCCTCCCCCCACCTTCCATACCTGCCCAGCTAGGGGCTCTCCCTCCCCACAACACACACCTTTCAATTCTCCCTGGTTTCTATGCCCTCTTTCTCAGCTCATCTCTTCCTTCCTTCCCCCTCTATCCTGGTAAAGAACCAGAGACAGACAGAGACAAATGGAGACATAGAGCTAAGGTATTAAGAGGGACGAAGATGGCCCATGGCTCCTCTCTAGTTGATTAGTTTCTCTCTTCTAGTTCCCCTTTAAAAAGAAAAGGAACAACTTGACATACGTAAGTATTTTAGATGGCAGTTTTATCTCAACTGTCTTGCCTCGCAAAGACAAACAAACAAAAAAGAGCAAACCGGTCAGGTTGGAGGTACTGAGGAAAGAGCTGTGTGAGTGTGGATGGTACCTGTGCCCTGCCCCCTCGCGGACACTGTGTGCCACCAGGGCATGGCTGGCTTGTTCTGGGACACTGTGCGTGCGACTCTTTGATTTCCAACATTCCACTCTTTGAGTTCGGCTTTCCAAATATGACTGGATATTCCACTGTGTGGATGCATTTAGGGATCTTTTATGTAGTATAAGTTGTGCTGGAGTCCCGACACGTTGCCCTTTCTCCTTTGCAAGTCTGGGAGCAAGAGATGAAGTAGAAGATGATTTGAGGCAGATGGAGACATAGTGGTACTAAGGGCCCCTCCTTGATGGCAAGAGTGCATTGATCAAGTTCTCCAGGATCAACATTCCCACCCAGTCCAGTGATGTTGAAACGAAAAGGTCAAGTCCTACAGGGGGGAGGGTGACACATATTCCTTGGGAAGAAACCCACAAGGCCCTGCAGGCAGCCGCCATCCCTGCATTGTCAACTTCACACACTGTGTGGCCTTCAGCACGCCCCTCTTTGTTCACGTCCTAAGTAGTATTTCATTCCAGTGGGTTTGGTGAATGGAAACATATTTTCCCATTGGACACAAGCACCCCACTTCAGAGACGGTTAATCAGAATGCCTGGGTGGTCTTTGGCAGATCGTGGCTCTTACCCCTAAGGTTATTTATCCATAACAATTTCTTCACTACCTTTCCCATCACTGATACACATCATACATTTAAAGAGACCAGCTAGTCCAGTGACTCCCAACTTCAGGACAGAGGACAGCTAAGTGAATGCGTGAGGCCAGAGGACTAGCACTGCCTGTCCTAATAGGCACTGACGATGTAATAGATAATATTTTAGATTTCAATGGGCTTGAGAACCACTTGGTTTGACCCAATGTAGCTTTTCACAAGTTTGAGATCTTGGGTGGGCTCATTGTGTGCAAGAACCCAGCTGGGGAGCAGCGGGGCCCACGGCTCCCAGGCCTGAGCTCCTCGTGCATAGCCTGCTACCTGAGTCAGGAGGGGAGCCCTTGGGGAATCCCTCGGCAGTAGTCCCTTTAATACCTCTGCAGCAATAGCGATTGTGGTGTTTGTCTAAAAGCAGTTCTTGTTTTCTTTCTCTTTATTTTCCTGTGTGTTCTGAAAACGGAAGACGAAGGCAGAGAGGAGTCGGTGCGGGTGGGAACGTATCCATACTGTGGTTTCTTCTCTCTCTTAACCCCCTTCCCTGTGCTTGGAGGCCACAGAATGGACGTTATCCTGCTAGTTAATAAAATGTACCTTTCAGGTTTTGTGGAGTCTGTCTCTGTTCTCATAAAGCCTTTGACTGAGGCCACGGGGCTACGCTTTGGGGCCTTCAAGAATGGCATTAGCTCTGGTAAGATTTCCAGCCCTGCCACCTCCTTGCTCTGCCCTGTCTCCTCATGGACTGTTGCTCACTGTGAAATCATGCATTTACGGAAGGCTTAGATGACCTTGAAGAGCTCATCTGAGATCCAGGAGTCTTGATTTTTATCCTGGGACCTGCCACCAATGCTTTCTAGGGCCTTGGGCAGTTTATTGAGTTTCTCTGGTTCTCTCTTTCAGGCATTCATATATAGGATTGTTAAATAAAACATTTTCCCCTTTTGAAAATGTTAGCTGCTTCTTGTAAGGAATTCAGTTCACATATTTAAAATATCTACTGCATGCATGGAAAACATTCTAATAGACACTGGGTGAGGGTGAAGGCAATGGAAAGTCAAGAAAGGAACTGAGAACTTTATGAGGAGGGTGTTATCCCCATTTTACACATAAGGAAATGGAAGCTCGTAGAAGTTAATTAAATCACACGAGGCCAACCTAGGAAGATCTGGCATTCGAACACAAGTCAATTTAATATCAAAGGCTATGTCTTTTTCGTTGTCCTATTTTTGCCACAAAGATGGTTGGAATATGGCTTCTGTCCCCAAGGGGCTTTCCGTGTAGAATGGGTGATAATATATACACAGTAACAATTTAAAGAGTAGTCTTTAAATTCCGCATCACAGCAAAAACACAGGTCCATGGGAGAATGATAAATGCAAAAACTACTTAGGGTTATGTTTGGGTCTTTGTTATTGGCTATGTTACCATAGTTACAGCCTGAGCCTCTTATAATTCTGAATTAAAAGCTGCACTGACGTATAAGAGGATACCCTGACGTTAACGGGTAAATCCATGCCATGGATGACAGCAGATGCTGGTGTCATAGATACTCAAGGAGCTGTATGCATTCCAACAGCTGTGAGGATCAGGCACAGGGGCAATTCGCTGACTGTACCCCATCCTCTCTACCCACAATTTAGCCCTCTTATGGCTCAGGGACATAGTCACCTCCTCTAGGAATTGGTGCTGATCTGGGCTTGGCCTGCTTATGCTACCTAAGGACAAGTTAACCCCATTCCCCAAATGTGGGAATGAAGGACTTCAGATGTCCCACTGCAACATTCTGGAAGGAAGCATTCAGGCTCGGCAAAGGTTAAACCCCAGGCCAGATTCCAGATTTTTATGCTCTGAAGCTCTATGAGAGAGTTATTACTGCGTTCAGAGAATAAGAATCTGGCCCAATAAAAACAAACCAATTTATAACTGTTACAGACACATTCCACTTGTAACTCTCCACTAAGAGGCATTACATGCTAGATATGCATGCAACCCAGTGACCATCGTTACTGCCAGACCCAAAGCAGATTCAGCTGAGTTTTAGATACGGCATTCTTGGGATCAGACCCACCGGGTTCTGGGTAACCAGAACACTGGGGATTAAGAAACACATGTCCCAGCTATAAGCCTTGCCAAATGTTTCCACAGCACAGACAGGGGATCCGGCTTGTGCGGAGGGCAGGAGGGGGCCCCCAGCTTGCATCACATTCTTCCAGGCTTAATCTACTCAGCAACCAAAGTGGAAACAACTTTCTCCCCACTCGTGGCCAACGGAGTGTGCAATATGGTCTCATGCCATCGTATAGCAAGCAGGCTTCGCAGTAACTAACTCTGCCCCGTGTTCCTCCTGACAGCCATTTAGGACCTTGCTGAGGGCATGGTTTGGGGGACAACGGTTCTCTAAAAGGAAGGAGAACCTAATATGCGCCTGGGAAAAGGTAAAGCTTTGAATGCAACGACAGTTTAGTTAATATTTATGTTGAAATTGCTTCCTTTATTCAGCTGAATAGGGTAGAAGCTATAAATGTGGCCCAATAATATAGTACATGGGGTTCTGGAGATTTTATTCAAGACTATGACCTTGT
This sequence comes from Eumetopias jubatus, assembly GCF_037043125.1. Taxonomy (NCBI): domain Eukaryota; kingdom Metazoa; phylum Chordata; class Mammalia; order Carnivora; family Otariidae; genus Eumetopias; species Eumetopias jubatus. Next base: position 137,252,338 of record NW_028274808.1, read on the forward strand.
CCCTTCAAGTGTGGCCCAATTTGATGGACAGACACTGGCCTCTTCTCTGCCTCTCTCCATGACTTTATTTCCTGGAACAAGGACTGGGAAAGGCAGCTTGGGCTGCCTTCACGAAGCTTGACAACGTGAGGATTCTAAGTCGGTTCCAGGGATGGGGCCAGGAATGTGGTCTGCAATGGTCATGCTTTCTTGACCCTCTCAGCCAGCCCTAGAGGAGGTTTTTTCAAAGATGAGTAGCAAGTGTCAACTAGTGTTTGTTTAGTAGCTTTGACACTAAACCCATGGTTTCAAAAATTATTTCTAACAGGGGCCCCTTTGCCATCTAACTGTAACTTCTTATGTCCTAGCTCTTCTTTCTTCCGAGGTAATATAATGGGATATCCTGGAAGAGACCTGGACTTAACTGTTTTTCTAAATTCTAAGGAGAAACCAAACAAAATGTCATTTAACATTTTTAAAAAATATTTTATTTATTCATTTGACAGAGAGAGAGAAAGAGAGAGCACAAGCAGGGGGAGCAGCAGAGAGAGAGGGAGAAGCAGGCTCCCCGCTGAGCAGGAAGCCCATCCCAGGACCCTGGGATCATGACCTGAGCTCAAGGCAGACGCTTACCTGACTGAGCCACCCAGGCGCCCCATCATTTCACATTTTTAAAAAGTATTCTCTGCCTTATTAGAAAAGGCAGGTTGAATTTACCTTTGGAGCATACTCTCCTTTTGTTCTGGACAAAACTAAAACAAAACTGAAATAGTTTGTAGGTAGACCAGTTTCCTTATGTAAAAGTATCCATCACTGTTTTGGATGAAAAAATAAATGCAGGGCATCAGCCCCAAAACTGAGAAATTAAATGTTCTGTCGATAATGCAGCCGGGGAACTTGAAGTTAGTAACATTGTCTCTCTGATTTCCTGCTGTCTCCGAACCATGGAGAATGAGAAGTGTCTGGCACAGAAAAGGCACTCAACATACCCCTGTTGACCAATGGACTGACCTGTTGTACCACTTTGGAAGTTGTTTGGCTCCTTTGCTCCAGATCGGGGTGGTCTCTCATCTTGAACTGCAGTAGGGTGGGCTCTACCTTAATTAAATGGTATGTGTTCCTCAAGTCATGTGCAACATTAATTCTTGTAAGATAATCATTTAAAACGCACCAAGGAAAAACCTTTCAGAGAATCCCACGGAGAAATTTTTGTGGTTATTATCTTAGAAAGATGAAGGTGGAATATACTTTATTTGTTTTTGCTTTTGTTTTTTTAAAGGAGGTTGTTTTTGCACTTAGGAAGGGCTACTATCACTGATGTGATCCGTAGTCTCTTCCCTCCCCAAAGTCTTGTTTTCTTCTTACGTGTGTATTATTAGAAATGACTACCTCACCATACTAATTTCCCTGAATATCTCTCCTGAGTTCTGCTGGAGAATCTGTTCTGCACGTATGCAACTTTTGTTCACGATGGGGAGCAATCTCTCTCCAGCCCCTCTGGAACATTGAGAGGAAAAGGTCCTGCAAAGAGATGATGAGTTTTGGGCTGTTCTGTTCTCTAATAGCCTCTATATGAAGGTAGTGAGAAACAGAGGGCAAGCAGGTAGAAAACAATTGTAAATTGTTTTTAAAAAATATTTTATTTATTCATTTGACAGAGAGAGAGAAAGCCTTGCCAAATGTTTCCACAGCACAGACAGGGGATCCGGCTTGTGCGGTTCCCCTAAGGAAGAGAGCCCAAGTAAATATAAAGCCTCAGGAAGAGGCTTTATATTTACTATATCCCCCTTATATATCTATATCCCCCTTAGGGGATCCGGCTTGTGCGGTTCCCCTAAGGAAGAGAGCCCAAGTAAATATAAAGCCTCAGGACAACTGAAGTCACTGTGTAGATTTAATTAATCATTGCATTCAGTGAAATCTTGCCATTTGCAATGACATGGATGGAACTAGAGAGTATATTGTTAAGTGAAATAAGTCAGTCAGAGAAAGACAAATACTCTAAGATTTCACGCATACGTGGAATTTAAAAAACAAACAAACAAAACGAGCAAAGGGAAAAAAGAGAGAGAGAGAAAGAAGAGACAAACCAAGAAACAGACTCTTAACCGTAGAGAACAAACTGACATTACCAGAGGGTAGGTGGGTGGGGGATGGGTTAACTCGGTGATGGGGATTAAGGAGTGCACTTGGTGTGATGAGCACAGGATGATATATGGAAATGCTGAATCATTATATTGTACACCTGAAACTAATATTACACTGTATGTTAACTATATTGGAACTTAAAATTAAATTAAATTATATTTAAAAAACCATTGTGGGGTGCCTGGGTGGCTCAGTAGGTTAAGCATCCGACTTTGGATTTCGGCTCAGGTCTTGATCTCAGGGTCATGGGTTCGAACCCCATGTTGGGCTCCATGCTGGGCATGGAGCCTACTTTTAGCGTACTCATGCCTAAAAGATATAATGCTTTACTGAGGGAATGTACTGCAGTCAAATATATGGCATCTCAAGTAAAAAGAAGAAGGAGGAGGAGGAGAGGAAGAAGAAGAAATCCTATAAGCCAAAATTAATAAAGTTGTTTGGTTACATAGTACTCATGGTTGCCTAAATGTGTTTGTTTTTAAGCACTGTTCTTTTTTTCAACTACAAAAGAATCTTCTCATAACAGCTATTGATTACGTGGGTTCGATACCCTGTAGGTCTAATGTTTCCGGAATCGCTACAACTATGGATACCAATAGCCTAATGGATCACAATTGTTGAGCTCCCAAGTTAAGTGTGAATCCAGTTCCTTTGCCTGTGGTATCAAGGGTTTCTACTGTCTGCTGCTTAAAAATATTCAGCTCACAAAAAGCAGTAGCTAATGAAAGGTCGAACAAGATAGATAAAAAATGGATCTGTACCTCTGAAACAAATAATAGATTTTATGTTAAAAAAAAAAAAAAGAAGACAGCAGGAAGGGAAAAATGAAGTGGGGGGAATCGGAGGGGAAGATGAACCATGAGAGACGATGGACTCTGAGAAACAAACTGGGGGTTCTAGAGGGGAGGGGGGTGGGGGGATGGGTTAGCCTGGTGATGGGTATTAAGGAGAGCACGTACTGCATGGAGCACTGGGTGTTATGCACAAACAATGAATCATGGAACACGACATCAAAAACTAATGATGGAATGTATGGTGATTAACATAACATAATAAAATACAATTTTAAAGAAATGGATCCATTTAATTCCTCTGGGCTCAACATCAACATGTTTTGGGCTGATAGGTAAATATTGACTAGAACAGACCTGAGAGCTAAGAGAAGCCAGACATGCCGAAAAATCTTTGCCTTATTCCCAGGGCAAAGGCCACAGTTCTTCTTTTTCTTAATGATAACACAAGGCTGTTGGAAGTCAAGCATCACATGGCAACAGTGTCGTGCTCCCTTTCCCTCTGTAGGACATGGGGATAGTCCTGTCACCTGCCCGAGACAATGACCCGAACTCATGAAAACGGGCAGAGAGAAAACTCAGGGAGGGTGGCGTCGCGGTTAAATAACATGCTATAAACAAGGACTGGAGCTGAATAACTATCCAGAGGTAACTTTTATCAGTAGGGTACATTTTTAAGCCAGGAACATGGAAAGTTAGTTCCAAGATGACTATCCTATACTCACTTTTAACAAATTTGGTTTTACAAATTCTGCTGCAGTATAGCGAATTGTCCCTCGTCTGTCCCTGAATATGAATTAATGTATGTGGTCTGTTGAATGGATGCAGTAAGTGGAAGGTAACATTTTGCAGCCAATTACTCTGTCCTCCTTCTCCAAATGAAGACCCGATTCCCTGACTGAAGAATGAATACCAGTAAGAGAGAGCCCTATTCAGCAACAAAGGCAAAACCCAGCGTACACAACTAATGAAAACAACAGCTAACATTTATTGCACACTTCTTATGTAACAGGCACTATTCTAAGTGTGTTACACACGTTGTCTCACTTCATCCTCATTTGGTCCTAGAATGGAGAGGGGCCAAGGGGAATTAGACCTCCATGCTATTGCTCACTGTCTCTCACTGGTCTGGGGCTAGACTGTATCCACTGGCCCCAGCCTCGTTCTGGAACACTTGGGGTGCCATCTACCTGGTCTGCTTGCCTTCACTGAACATGCCGTGTCCAGGTTGATTTTTCTGAAGCCAGCACAGGTCTTAGCTGGATTAGAAGTGAAGGCTCACTTAGAGCAGTTGAAGCAACTGAGCTTGTCCAGAGAGTAGAACCGGCTAGGGCAGATATTTGATTTTAGGCAAATGAGCAGGACTCAACAAAAAAAGATTCATGAGCAAAATTGGGGGCCAGAGTCAGAGCTCCTTTCTGAGGAATGAAGATGGTGGTTTCATAGGCAATTCAGGAGGACTGTGTGGACTAGACAAAAAGTGCTTAGAGGGGAGGAGGGTGGGGGGATGGGTTAGCCTGGTGATGGGTATTAAAGAGGGCACATTCCCCATGGAACACTGGGTGTTATGAACAAACAATGAATCATGGAACACTACACCAAAACAAATGATGTAATATATGGTGATTAACATAACAATAAAAAATTTAAAAAAAAAAGTGCCTTTCTCACCCAGGAGATAAAAAGGGGGAATATGGCTCTAAGGCTTGAGGTCTCACCTGAGGAAGAGCAAGTCTGAGGTGGGGAAAGAGGGAGAGTGTAAGGAGAAACGGCATGCCCTTGATGCCCTTGGCCCACATGTCTTACTTGTACTTTTCTAATATCTTTTTCTCATGTCCACACATTTCCTCAAAGCACTTTTTTGGACAAACGTGCCTCTCCGACTCTCCCATCCCACCATATACCTTCAATTCTGATGCCCAGAACCAAGTCAGAGAAAGCAGCTTCACGAATGGTCTGAGAACCTGCCCTCGCCTAGCGCTGTGTGAAATGCAAATCACCTGGCCCTGACGGCGAGCTGGTAAGAAGAAACTAGAATCTGTGCTTGAAAGGACTGTGAGCTAAAAACCACTTAGGGTCTGTGAACTTACCATTTCTCTGCTTTGGGGCAGGCTTTCCTTCCTTCCCTCCTTCCTTCCTTCCTTCCTTTTCTTCTTTTCTTTTTTTAAGATTTGTTTATTTATTTGAGAAAGAGAGAGTGAGCAGGGGTAGGGACAGAGGGAGAAGGGTGACAGAATCCTCAAGCAGACTCCCCGCTGAGTGCAGAGCCCCAACACGACACAGGGTTCCATCTCATGACCTTGAGATCATGACCTGAGCTGAAATCAGGAGTCTAACGCTTAAGCGAATGAACCGCCCAGGTGCCGCTGGGGTTTTCCTTTCTTATCTCTGGTCATTCTCCCACTGTTGTTTTGTAGTGAAATTCTTTCACAGACATTCTAATCTTACCTCAGTTGAACTGAGGCACTGGGCTCCGGTGAGGGGAGGTCACAGAAAGGGAGCTGCTTCTGTGACCCCCGCCCTCCTCGCATTGTAGTGGGTGCTCTTGTACAAATAGGGGCTTGATGTTTATGGTCTAGGGAGTCCCCTGCTGTAATCTAATGTCTTTCAGGACCATTTTATTAGTCGTGGAGGTTAAATGTTGGTAGCATCAGTTAGAAAAGGTGAGGTCAAGGAAAATTGAATTAGCTGACTCTTGACTACTTCCTGGGTCGGAGGTCACAGGGAACGGCTTGGATCTAAAGCCAGACCTAAGGAGTCTGAGTTCAAATTTTGGATTCCTCAACCAGTGCACTAGACACAAGCAGGAGAGGAGAGTATGACAAAGGAGGTAAGAGCCCAAGCTTAGAGTCGGACAGGTGTCATCGGAACCCTGCCCTTAATACCTATATGGCCCTGAAAAAAATCCCTTAGTCCCCCTGCCTCAGTTTCTTCAATGGAAAATGAGGATAAAAAGTTACTATAGAACTATCATAACAATTAAATGAGGTAATATAGGTCAAAAGCTTAGCCCAGACTGTGGTCCATAATAAAAGCTCAGAAATGGAAATATTTATTTACCGTGTACCTAATAGAGATGTATTGGGATATACAATGGTTACTTGTTGAATTTAACTGAATCCTGGTTTTTTAGTGGACGTATTCAGCCAGCTTAGTGAAGTGGTGAAAATTTAATACAAGTTTCTAGACATGTTTAGAATCAGTCTAGAGTAATGAGAAGCTGTCGCTTGCTCCATTAAATAAGCTCATTAACAGCCCATGAGTCATCATCAGGGTTTAATATGTTTGCGTTTTGCACAGACAAATGGAACTTCAAACCAAAAGGCAGAGTAAGCCGAGGGCTTGATGGCTACAGTTGGTTTCCAGGCTCTTTGTGCTGCTAAGGACGTGCGGGCTCCCACCTTCGCTCTACGTGTGTCCTTCCGGAGAGCCAACTGCCAGCTCCAGGCTTTAATGGCAGGAGGGCAAAAACCACACAGCCAGGCTAGGGTCACACAGGCCTCGGGCCCTCACCCCGACACTTCTCTGCTCTTTCAGAAATAGTCCCTCCTTGCCTTTAAAGTAGTGACATAACCTGTTCAGAAATAGGGAAATCACTTCTTGGGTAAACTCAACAATCCAAAAGGACACAAATAAACTGCCAGTAAAAGAAAAAAATTAAAAAAACACTTAAAAGGGGTTTTCTTAAGAAAAAGAGACAGCTCAATCATCCAATTAATATTATTATTGTCTTCTGTGTGCTAGGAGCTCTGAATATGCAAATCTAGGTTAAGTGACAAAGGACTAAATAGACAATACATTCTATGAATTTAGAGGAGGGAGGAATGGTGGAGCAGGCAATGGCTTGAAAATGGCCCTACTTCAGCTCTGTTTTTCTGCCTTCCTGCTCCTTCAGTGCCCCAGTCAGTACACACTTCGGCCCGAAGAGCCAGGATGGTTGGGGAACACCTCTACGCCACAGCCAGTGATTGAAGATTGCTGCGGACCCTTAGTCCTGAGCTTGCAGTCCTGGAGGCCTCCCCAGTCCCTTGGGTGGGGCAGGGGTGATTTGCACAGGCTCCTTGAGCAAGAGAGGACTTGACGTGGGTTTTGAAGGATGGATGGCCTTTGGGAAAGGAGGAAGATGGAAAAAGTTATTCCAGCTAGGAGAAATGATCAAAGTAAGCAAAGTTGGAAAAGTGGAAATGATACATTCTGGGAACACTGAATAAGTAAGTTTTTTTTTAAAGATTTTATTTATTTATTTGACAAGAGAGGCAGAGAGCACGAGTGGGGACAGAGGGAGAGGGAGAAGCAGACTCCCCACTGAGCTGGGAGCCCGATGTGGGGCTCGATCCCGGGACCCTGGGATCATGACCTGAGCTGAAGGCAGACACTTAACAACTGAGCCACCCAGGAACCCCTGAATAAGCAAGTTTTATCCATGGTAAGTTCCAGTTAGGGAAGTAGTCTTGGTCTTTGCCCTCAAGATGTGACATATGAGGGGCATATGAGAGATTTGCGCCACCCGCCTGCCTCTGGGATCCATGCTTCTTGCCTTCTCAGTTTGGGGAACCCCTGATCATAAGGTGCCCTCGGTCTCAGTCTGGCCAGGCCATTCATGTGGGAGCAAAGAATGCAGAGAGCTTACTATGCAGAAGGAAAGAAAAAGGGGGTTATGGGAAGAAGAGCATATTCATCTATAGGTTTCTGTTGGTAATCCCCTTTTGCTCCCACTAACATATCCAACCTCTAGTTGATGCCTTTGTGTTTTAACGAGATTCTGACTTTGGTATTGGTGAAGAGACTCAGGAAAAGCTTAATGAGTCCACATCATACACACAATGATTTCATGAACTAAGAAATAAATTACTCCCCAAATTATTTTATCGTGCCTTATTTGGTCATCATGAAGCTGTTGATGAACTTCCTTCTACGTGGGTGAGAGCAGAATGTTTGAGACACAGGTGGCCACAAAACCCGGAAGTGCAAAATTATCTACAAGGGATCTTATTTATTTCTTAAATGGTGGTTCTTTGTTTTAAAAGCAATGCATTTATAGGATTAAAAATTCAAAAGATATGAACGGGTATGAAAAATCCCCTTCATTTCTTGATCTTATGCCACCCAGTGTTCCTCCTCAAAGATAACGATGTTTCCATTTTTTTTGGTTCATGCTTCCAGATCCATTTTATATGTGTGTGTGTGTGTGTGTGTGTGTGTGTGTGTGTGTGTGCAGAATTTCTATCAAAATGATATTTAAGTGTTTTTCAAATATTTAAAATAAATTTTAAGAATATACCACTTAAAGGTTGAAGAATTACTAGTTTTAGAAATTTGCACTAACCAGATCTGCAATGGTGAAGGAAAATAATCAATATGAATCCAAATTGGACGAATTATGAGATAAGATTTTCAGCCTAAGGGGGGGAAATGTCAAAAAAAAAAAAAACCAGCTATAACTTATTTCTACCCTGACAACTTCTTGACAAGTTAATCTGAGGAAATCCAGAAGATGCAGAGAACATTACTTTTTTTGTATACTGTATATAGTAAAGTTTATAAGGAGAAAATGTAGGGTATGGGCTTTTGGAAGATGCGGCTCAGCACTTCTCAAAAATAACTGAACATTATAATTGCCTGGAGAGGTTTTCTGTTTGGTTGGTTGGTTGGTTATCTTTTTTAACTCAGAAATTCTGATTTAATTGGGGTGGGATAATTTTAAAAACTGCCAGGTGATTCTAGCGTGCAGTCAACTTTAGTTGGAACAAAAGACAGGCAAAGGACCCCAGAGAAGGGCCATCTCCCCTGGGCTTAGACCCCAGGTATGGAGTCTACACCCGAGAGCCTAATGATCATATTTCAGTGACTCTAAGATGTACTCCACAGCCTCTACCCATCTCTGCCAAACTTATCATCTCTGAAATTACGATGCGATGCCATCAGCAGGCCAGGTGCCTGGCCAGACTGAACATGTCCATCACCGCCTGTGGCCAGGGTGAGAGCAGCTTGGAGGCAGATGCTCGGACCGGTATTGTACTCCTTTAAAAAATGCGGCAATATTGTGTGTAACACAGACTTTTACGACTGTCAATCAAAAAGTGATTCAGAAAAGTCAGTTCTGAAAGAGAAGGAAATTTGCAAATTACATCACCAGTTTCTTTTGCAGAGCTATTTCTGCACAAGAGTAATATATGATAAAATCTGTTTAAACAACTCAGAAAGAACTTTTTAAAAAATATAAAGAGAAAAATTCCAAATAAAAGTGTGAGTCATAATTTAATTGGTAGCAATTTTATTTCCTTTCTTAGTGGTGTATAATGTGATGGTATGTTTTGTAACCAATGGTAACTTAGATTGAATGAAATATGGTAACAATCCAATGTTGGAATACCTATGTTTTCAAAAGAAAAAGATTATTGATTATAAGATGGACAACACCCAAGAAACACCTTTATTTCTGTACTCTTCCCCCTATGATAACAAGATCTTTATTTAAAAATTAGCTTCTCTCTTTTGTCTTGACAAGACTGTTTCTGCCTGCCAATTGGCATAGGACTCTCTATCCAGGTAGTGTTTTTTTTCCCACTCTGCCTTCATCATCCTTTGTCAACATTTGTTTTTGTTTTTGTTTTTTTAAGATTTTATTTATTTGAGAGAAAGAGAGAGTACAAGAGGGGGAGAAGGTGAGAGGGGGAAAGGGACAGAGGGAGAGGGAGAAACAGGCTCCCTGCAGGGAGGCTGACGTGGGGCTCGATCCCAGGACCCCGAGATCATGACCTGAGCACAAGGCAGATGCTTCACTGACTGAGCCACCCAGATGCGTAATGTTAACACTTGCTTTATGCAGAGGCACTAGCTGCCTTTAGGTGTCACTTGAAGAATGCTGAGAAGTTTGTCCTAAACAAAAACACTATCTCTCATCAATACTCTTTAGAGTAAAATAGAGTAAATCAAGAATAGAGTAAAATCAAGACTTTAATGATATACACTCTTTGCTTTAGGTGAAGCCATTACCATTGAATGCTGTTCAACATATGCTTGACAGAGGTAGTACACTAAATATTTCTTTCCCCACTAATAACTGAGCAAATTAGTTTATTGGAGTATTTCAAGTGTGTGGTTATTTGCAGATAGGGTTTGATACAGGAGAAGGGGAGAGAGAAAGAGCAGAGATGTGTCCAAGGCACTGGTATGCTGGTATATGTTTAACAACTGGCTACATCTCCAGAGAGGAAAACAACCCTGATCTATAGCATTTGCCAATTTCCATGATGTAAATTCCTCTCACCATGACTAATCTCTAGCTGCAGTGTGATGTCATTGAACATGGAATTGAGAAGAGGTCCACAGATTTGGCTCACATGAGCAGATAGAAGGTGGTCCCAGCACATCCCTAGAACACCTGGGGAAAGCTTCTCTGATTATCTGGGAGATAGAAGAAACACAGGGAAACTGGGAAAGCTCTTCAAGTGGATAGAAAGATATAGAGGGCAAGTAGGAGAAGAGAAGGTTCTGTGGCTTCCTCAGATGTGTAGAGGGGAGCCATGTTTAAGGTATGTGCTTTCTGCCTCAGGAGACCTCCTCAGCCTATTCTTTGTCCCAGCTCTTCGAGTGTAATGGACACAGAGTTGGAGTCTCACCATTACTTTTTTTAAAATCAAAAAAAATTTATGGGGTGTTCTCATGAATTCGTAGTTCAATGGAGAGTGGTTTATTTCTCCAGCTAACATCTGTAGAATTGAGTCGTAAATCTGTGTATCTGCAGTATCCAGTTACCTCCACACACACAGCAGACATGCAAGTATTTTTGGCTTCTGATCAAATAAATTAGAAGATTCTCATATTTATGGTCCTTTTGAACATGTGATTCCTTCTTATTTATTTGTGGGGGAAAAGGCAGATTACAATTAAATTCAAAGAAAAAATATTCTGCACTTTTTCTCTTACTAATGGTTATTCCTTACAAGATAACATGTGTAACGCTCTGCTCTTCGAAAGAGAAGGCATCTTTGGGAGACTTAGGAGGTGCCAAACATTTCAGACTTTTGAAAAAAGTAATGAAATAGTACTTGAAATAGGCCTTCTAGACTTTAAAGAAAGAATAAAATTTTCCTAGAAAGAGACTAAGGTTAAAGCTGCATCAGAGATTTTGTTTTCCTAATTATTTCTAATTAGTTATGTGTCAATGTCATGTGTGTCCTGTGTCAACCACTTAGTTCTTCCCCTGAGATCAGGCCCCCAGTCACCCGAAGTCAGGATCCTCTGCTCAGGAAGAAACAGTTTTATTGATAATGATGTGATGGATTAAAAAAAAAATGAGTAATAAAAAAGGGTTTAAGTAAGAGATGTAGAGAAGTAATTATACTCTCTTTAGCATTTTTAAGCAGAAAAGGAAATTTTAAGTCTATAAATTTGTGATGCCACGTGAAACTTACATGTGGGCTCAGATTTAAAAGAGTAATTTTTGTCAGGTTTTTCTCATTTAATGCTTTTCCCTGTCCTTCGCATTGTTTTTTCTCTCCCAGTAGATAAGGACCTCTGGCCCAGGAGAGCCTCCTGGATGGTCAGTGAATGTTTCTGCACCTTTGTCTTAAGAGTAATTTATTCATTTAGACGTCATTAGGGCTGTTCACCCACCAAAAATTATTTGTTGAACTTGGAAAAGTGTTAGGATTTTGATGGGTCTCAAAAATATTTGTAATAGTTTTCCCCCCTTGGTTTTGTTTTTTAACAAAAATGTCATGCCCCAGCAGCCATTTGATGGAAAAAAATAAACAAATAACAACAACAAAACCCTGAAATATAAATTCTGGTGGAAACTAATTTGCAGATTGTGTGTCTGGGTTGAGTGAATCTTTGTTTAGCTAATCAAGTAGAAAATATTAGGCTAGGAGTTTTCTGGAGATAAAATTCATTAATCTATGAATAAATAAGACAAATCATTTCTAGTATCAGAGCCAGATGACTATTTAAATACATGTATATGTATGTATTTCATCATATGCGTTTTTTTTTTCTGTGAAAACTTCTTATTGGCTAGTTGCACTGGTGAGCACTCCATAGCCCTGATTTGCTAGGATGACCTTGTCCTCCACTTGGTAATTTTTGTCAATACTTTTGAAATACAAATATAGTTACTTGTAACTACATGAACATGAATGCCTTCTGACAACAAAGCAAAACTTTCCCCATGATGGCTGACTTTCTAATTCCCCAGGTTTCCTAGCACAATGAATGGGTGAGGGATATACAGACTTCACAGAAGGGCAGGGTTGACGAGTCTGGTTTGCATTTTTGAGCTGAGGTCAGTGTTTTATATTTCTCTGTCTTCCCAGGCCACCTCTTACTCCCTTCTCAAGTTACTACCCACTTCAGCCATGAGGTCCATTTGCCTCCAAAGTGTTTATGGGGCACCTGCACCTGAGAATTTGATAAGGAGTTCCTGCTGTGATAAAAAGTGCTCTTAGGTCAAATGTGTAGTGGTAAAATTAATTGTTCTGAGACTGTGTGTCTCAAGCCATCTATAAAAGCCATATTATTTACTGCCTAGGATACCACCTGTGTAATGCAGCTGTCTCAACCATTTCACACACACACACACACACACACACACACACACACACACACACACACACAGAAAGAGAGAGCTTGGGAGAGAGAGTAAGAGAGGGAAGGAGGGAGAAAGAGAGGGAGATTATATTCAAGGGGAGGTTTTATTTGGGTTAAAGCCATACTCTGTGGAGGTTTTGTTTTTCACCTAATTGAAAACATCTACAACTCATCTGCCAAAGAACCCCGAACAACCTGGAGATGGGGGCCTCTTGTCTCTAAACCATGAATCACTGATGATCTTGCCTCAAATCTAGGCCCACGTAGAAGGTTCTACTTATCAAATGAAAATAGTAGCAAACAGCAGGAACACTGAAGTGACAGCTACTTGATTCTCAGCCAGAGAATTGTCATTAGGCTTTTAGTCCCAAAATGTTTCATGGAAGTAGCTGAAGTGAGGCTAATTTTAAATATCTCAGGGAGCTCAGTGAAAGGTCTTTCCTACTTGTACTCCCGGGTGCATGGTTTACATTGCTATTTGTAATTTCCTTGCCCTCTATACCCCACCTTCATTCCTTGTTATAGATTTGAAAAGCAACAAGGACTTTTTCCATTAATTTATCTCTATTAATTTTTAAATCTTAAGTTAATTTATCTTTGAGATCTAGTTTCTTTCATAAGACACAAATAGATCAAAGATCATTCTGAAGCCAAAAGAACAGAGGCTGAGGAGGTTACCATTTCTTCAGCCCACATCAGGGCTTGGCAAACTGTGGACCACAGGGCAAATCTGTCCCTTTGCCTATTTTTGTAAATAAAGTTTTATTGGAACACAGCCATGCTCATTCATTTACATGGTATCTCTGGCTGCTTTTAAGTTATAACCGCAAAGTCAAGAAGTCGTGACAGTACACAAAACTGAAGATATTAGCTTTCTGCTCTTTATTTTTTTATTTTTTTAAGGTTTTCTTTTTTAGTAATCTCTACACCCAACGTGGGGCTCGAACTCACAACTCCAGGATTGAGATTTGCATGCTCCACTCTCTGAGCCAGCCAGGCGTCCCAACTTTCTGCTCTTTATAGATAGCATATGCTGACCCCTGGTCACTATGGGTTAGTGTTTGAGGACTTTCCTGGGTGTTGGAAACAAGCAAGCAAATGGTCAAGACTCCTGAGCCTCTGAAATAAAGTATAAGAGAAATCTCCTGGAAATAATGGCATCAGGACGAATCTGGCCTTATACATCAGTGGTGAGCTGTCTGTGAGAACTCACCTGCCTGGGTATATTTAAATGTGGAGAGGAGATTTTGGATGATATTTCCCAAACGTTGTTGCGTAGACCATTAACCTCCTTCAAAAGCTAAATCATTTCATGACAAAGGGATCCCCTTAGGGAAACAAGTTTATTAAATACTTGGGCTGAACAGACTTCAGGCATTTTCTACACCCAAAGACCTGTAATTCACTAACGTATTATGCGATATAAGAGGAGTGTCATGTGCACGGTATTTCTGAATCTTACCTGACCTTAGCAACTCTCTTGGAACATCTAGAAATATCGTACGGGCTACGTTTTCTCATGGAATACATTTTAAGAATCCCCTCTAGGGTCTTAGCACACATGAAATCTGAGCATTTTTCTTTCTTCAATATTGCTCCCATTCTCTTCTCCAGCTGGCAGAGTTGATGTTCACCAGGTACACAATGGTACAGCCTGTCCAGTTGTTAAATGTCTTGCAATACTTCTGTACCAGTTGGCAAGTGACAGCTTCTCTGAGCCCTCAAGTATCCCCCGTGGCCCTGGCTGTCTGGCTTCTTCTTTAAGATCTTCCAGACTTCTGCTTATTCTAATAAATAAAGGTTATTATTTAGCAGAGGGTCTTGGGGGAAGAGACTCTCGGATCATGCTTCTGCAATACCAGTGTGTGTTCTGACTGGTCACTGCCCACACCTCATGGGTTGTTAAAGATTTTGAGTATCACTATCGAAATTCCAGCATGAGTGCATCTATTTCCTACTCCACTACGAAATGTCTTGCCTGGGGCACCTGGGTGGCTCAGTCTTTAAGCGTCTGCCTTCAGCTCGGGTCATGGTCCCAGGGTCCTGGGATCAAGCCCCGCATCGGGCTCCCTGCTCCGTAGGAAGCCTGCTTCTCCTTCTCCCACTCCCCCTGCTTGTGTTCTCTCTCTCCCTGTGTCTCTCTCTGTCAGATGAATAAATAAAATCTTTAAAAAAGGAAATGTCTTGCCTGCCATGATGTGTTAGTATCGCTGAAGCCTAACAGATTAGGGTGCCACATCAAGTTCAGCAACATCAGAAGCACGGTATAAATGGGGAATTGGGAGGTTTGAACAATGGTCTAAATCCTCACATAGGTTCCTTATCTCTCCCAGCCAAGTAAACACAGCGTGAGGTAAGTGATGAGGGAAGTTATCGTGGGACTACTTGGAATATTCTCTAAAATGCCAAAAAAGAGGGAAAGTTTGGGATTTTAATGAGTAGTAGCAACAAATTGGTGACACTGAGAAGATGACTGAGAAGTCATTGATCCATGTCGGGATGTTAAGGAGCATTGTTGGCCCAGGGAGGGACTCGGACGAACAGATGGTCATTGTAATGTGGGGGCTACCTGCTGTGTTGGGAGAAGCACCTGGCACGACCTGCTAAGGGACTGATCATAAGACATCTTCTTGAGGAGGAGCCACGTGAGCCAAGTCTTCAAGTAGGGACTGGTGAGGATGGGAAGGGGGATGGGAGAGGAAGCTACCTGGGGAGGGTACAGGGTATTCTGAGCTCAGTCCTGCTTCTCAGGCTCTTTTCTCTCACACTTCTGCCTCAGAACCCACCTGCTGTCCCAGGCCCAGCTCAAATGCTATGCTTGGCTTTATGTGCATATGTCCTCAATCCAACGTGTGGCTTTCTGCTTTCTGCTGCTGTAGACCTTGGGATTGTAAGGGAGCAAAAATAATTATCCCTCTCCCTTCTGAGTTCTTAGCTGAGACCCCTGTAATAAAATACAGGTTAACAAGAGAAAAACAGACATTTATTAACGTGTATGATGCTTGTATACATCATGGGAAATACCTAGAGAGAAATGAGTTAACTCCCCAAGGGGGCTTAGAATTTAGTTTTAAATACTGTCTTAATAGGGAAAAGGGCAGGATATATAGCCCTCTTAGGGGAGAGTAAATGATCTTAGGGAAAGATGAGTGATCCCTTCAAGGAGTAGATGGGAGGTAGGACAGTTTGTGACAAGGTTTGTGTCGGTGTAGTGTCTATGTCTAGTCTCCTTTTTTTGGGACAAAAACCAATCCCCCCCACCCCCGCCGGTTGGTGAAAGTCACCAGGAGGGGATCAATGACAATTGAGTTCCTTTTGGAGGATCTGTCTCTAGGCAGATAAAGGAAGTTCAGAGAAAGCCTCTTCCTGCATCTGCTCCTTTTCAAGTGCCTACAGCTCAAAATAATCAGTTTCCCACGCAGCATATCTTGGGTTGGTATGTTCTGCTACCCTTCAGTGCTTTCTTTGTAGTACACTCCCATAGACTTCTTAGAATTATTATATTTCTATCCCTGTCTTCTCTTTCCTATTAAACTACAATGTCTTTGAGGATAGAGTCTTACCATCTTCTTACATACTCACCCGATGCTTTGTGTGTTGTATGAACTCTAAAAAAGTTTGTAAAACTGAGTTGGGAAAAGTCCTCATTCATTTGATCTGCTTTTCATTTCATTCTTCATTATCTGCTGGATTCTCTTGCCATATTCCTTTGGAACTCTTTGAGAGAGCTAGGCAATGCCCTTTACGTGTTGGGCACAATGTATCATGCCTTTTAATAGAAAGTAAATGTGTTCTTGAAAGAGAAGTACTGTAATCATCTGCATCTCAAGAATCTGGTGTAATTTCACAGACTAAAAATAATTTGGGGTAATCTTATCATTGATTTTTTATATTTTATCCACGTTTGGCTCAACATCTTTGGCAAAATATGAATTTGGAACACAAGGAAGGGATAAAGCCCAAGTTGGATGAGTCAGCATTTCTCGTGATATCTTGTTTGTTTTTTATCATCTGAAAAATGTATCTCCATCACTTGTTTGGTGAACCCACCCTTATACCAGTAAAAGTGATGTTTCAGTTCTTTCTTTGGACTTCTTAAGAAGCTTCTTAAAAGATTCTCAAGGATTTCTCACTCAAAGCATACAAAGTGGTTGCCAAAAGAGTTCATTACCACTCTTTAGGTGTTACGTGCTGTCCTAAAGAGATTAAGACATGGTTTTAGTTAAATCTCATTTGACTGCCAGGTGATAGAAATCCATTTCCAACTATGTCATCTGTAAAGGGAATTCCACGTGAGCCCAGGAATTAACTGATGGTTCTTAAGTTCAGGAAGTTAGCTAAATATCACGAAGAACAGGGACCAGGAACTGGACAAGGACCAGGAACCCAGGTAAGGAGCTTTCGTTTTCTTCTTCCTTCTCTTTCCCTCTCTCTTTTCCTCTTCGGGCAGCTTCTACTGCCTTGGCATGCCCTGCTTTGGCATTTAATGGGGGCTAAATATCATTGCCCACTTTTATCTCCTCAGGTCAAGTAACCAACCTAGATTTCCTGGGGTTTCTTACTTTCAGGCCACGATTGTGGAAAGATTTGTTTGTGTAAGTTAGTTTCCATTCAGCAATAGAGTCAGGACTAATGTCACCCAGGACATATGTGGCCACTTTGAGACTCCTTGCTCCTCTGTCTAGGTGGCGTTGGCAGGAAAGTGCAAACCTCGTCTCTTACACTTATGCCGTTTAGTGTAATAGCAATCCTACAAGGTAGGTGTTATTATTTCTATTTTTATTGAGGAGGTAACTGAGGTTCAGAGGGACTAAGTGACTTCCTCCAGATCACAAGGTCGAGGTCCTAAATCAAGCCTGTCTGACTCCAAACCTGTTCCCCTCACCTGTTTCCTCTCAGTTCCTGACTAGAAAACAATGAGCTTCAGACAGGAGACAATAACATACTTGGACAAATAGACTGAATACTCATCTGATACTATAGGGGTTGTGATGGTAAGATCACCATTCCCCACTTTTACCCCCCCTTTCAACCAAAAGTAGAACCAAGGAAAAACAAAGAGCATTTTCTGGGACTTGTCTCAAGGGCAAGTGGCAGAGCCCTTGGTCCAGAGTGGCATGGACTTGGGTTATGCTTCTGAGGCGTCCACAACACCTTCTCATTTCAGAAGCTGGCTGTAACTCTCAGACACCGGCTGAATCATGAATCTATTCAGGACCATGTCAAAAACAAAAAAGAAAAAAACATATAACAAATTTAAAAAGATATTATCTGGAAGCGATTTTTTTTCTCATCCATGTTTACCACTATACCTTCATAGGTAGAAAAAGGAGAACGGCTTTGTATGGCTTACCAATGCAAATAGGCTCCTCAGATTGTCCTGATAGTACACACACTCTTCGGTCCCTGAAAGCCTGACAGTAGGGTTACATGTGGTCTCAATCATGGGTCTCACTCACTTGAATGTTTTGCTCCCTTTCACATAAACAGGATTTCAGCCAGTGTGTGACACTCAGCTAAACAAAGAATTACCCCTTCTTGCTTGCCTTCACCTGGCCCTCATTTCCCTCTCTTTTCCCATATTTCCCCCACAGGAATTTCTCATGATTTTCTCCTCTCTCAACTGGCAATTTTCTCATATTTCTCATCTGCCATGTTTTGTTCTTCATTCATTTTTTTTTTTTAATCCAAGGGGTCCTAAGGCATGAGCTTCCGCATAAATGTTACCCTTAGTTATTTATCCTCATTTAATTAGAGTTTGTATAAAGTGACTCAGGGATGTAATTTGGCCAAGCTGCTATTAGGCATGTTTCTGTCATTCCCGACTAATCTCCCGGCCTCCCTAGTGAGGCGTTTTTTTTTTTTTTTAAACGTGTGTCTGGAAGTTCACATTGGGGAATCCTCCAACGACGCCTCACCACTGCTGTGATAGCTCCAGACTCCTCATCTGCCTTGCAAAGCATGTAGGCAGCAAATCACAATCACCCAACTATTGAAAATACAGACTTTTCATTTGTGTGGTCTGGGAATTATCAATCGACAACTGTTGGTTGAACACTTACCTATGTTGTCCTCAGAACTGTGTGGAAAGCCCCTGGTGACCAAAAGGCGGGGGGTGGAGAATAAAACACGGGTCTTGTTCTGAGGAAGATTACAATCTAATAAGGACACTACTAAAGGGACACAAAAAGACAACTCACGATATAAGGCAGCAAACAGCAGGTGCCAAAAGAGAGGTTGGATCATTAGACATTTTCAAAGACCAGAGCAAGAGAGAACTTCTGGTCAGGGTGGGTAGGGAGGGCACTGGAGGACGTCAGTAAGAGTGAGGATTGAAGACAGAAAAGCATGGATCTTGTTCAAAAGAATGTGCTAAGTGCTTTCTCTAAAATGGATGGATCTGGTGGAAATGAGTGTGAGAGGAAACTATGGAGGTATTTGGAACCTTGGGAATAGAATTGAAGTTAAAAAAAGATAAAATCAGGATTTATCCTAAAGGCCACCTTAAATTTAAATTCATGAATATTGTATGATACAATCTCTTGTTCTCCTTCTCTCTGCTACTTCTCTCTCTTTTCCTCTCCCTTGCATTTATTCTATATATGTACAAAGATCTGGAATAATATTCATCAAATATTAAAAATGTTTATTTTCAGGTGGTAAGATTTGGGATCATCTGTGGGATTCCTTTGTACTTTCCTTTTCTGCTTAAAATTATCATGAATGTGTATCGTTTTTACAAAAACAATGAAATCATCACTCTAAAAAAATCCTAGATGAAGTCACCTGCAAGGAAGTTGCCAAATGACATTCTGAGTCAAATATGCCACATAGAGTGCGGGCCACAGATGGATAATGCAGTCTGATTACATAAGCACAATGACCCCAGGTGGCGGTGGAAAAGTCTTCAGGCTGAATTCTTTGTAAGGGTTTTTACATTTCATCTCTGAGGCCAAGTCAAATGACTGAACAGGCTGGCTGAAAAGTGAAAACTGAAGTGTAATTCTTTAACATTGGGAAGTTAGGTAGGTGTCAATTGTCTTACTAATTTTCTAAGCTTTTAAAAACAGGTCTTGGATTCACCCATCTAAAAACTTTCCACTGGGACACCTGGGTGGCACAGTCAGTTAAGCATCTGCCTTCAGCTCAGGTCATGATCCCGGGGTCCTGGGATTGTGTCCCACATCGGGCTCCCTGCTCAGCGGGGAGCCTGCTTCTTCCTCTCCTGCCCCTCTCCCTGCTCCTTCTCTCTCTCTTTCAATATAGATAAAATCTTTAAAAAAAAAAAAACCAACTTTCCACTTGGCCTCTTTCTTTCCAGGGGAAAATAAAACAATGGATGGGCAAACATTAAATGACATGCAAATTTAAAACATTTTTAACTACACTGCCTTACATGGGACTTCTCCACCTGCTCACTCACAGTAGTTTGCAAATATGCTTAAGAGGTCCTGGGAACCCCGATAGAGTGGTCAATGCAGATTTTGATTTCATGCCTAACTTCAGGGGAAGTGAAAAAATGTGATATCATTCAGCCCCAAACTGACAAATACTGCAGACATTCTACTGTGTGTTGACTGTTTCAGGTCAAAGGGAGAGAGAGATTGACATAGATTCATATATATTTTAAGTCAGAATTCATCTTAAGATTTTCTTCTTTGTCCTAAGGCATTTGTCATTCAATTGGTTTTTGAGAAAATGTATGTTCGTAACAAAGTCCATTATTGCACAATTTCAGTTACATTGTCAGTTAAACATTTCACAAAAACCTGCCTTCAGAGATTACTAAATAGGTAAAAGCCTGACACGCATACCACTTGACCATAGTCTAATTTTTTCTATACCTCAGTGCCAGTGTGTCTCGGTGCTCTGTAAATTTTAACACTTGAGATTTGTTCTGCTTTCTGATCAATATTAAATTTGCATTAGCCAAACAACACTTAGGTGATTACAAGACTAAGAAAGGAAAAAAAAATGGAGACACTTTAGATCGTGTACAGGATTGTCATATTTAATTCCCAAAAGATCAATATATAGAAGATTGAGTTAGAATCAGTGGGTATTACATAAGCTTCACTGAAAACTTAATATAAACAAAAACTCTGAATACTAAATGATGATCTGGATAGTTTTTTTTCAATTCTTTGATTTGCTTTGTTAGTGAAAAGGGTCCCATCTATAAAATAATTGCATTTTAGACCTGGAAAGGACCTAAGAAATGATTTCATTCAACTTTTCAAGGACACATTATCTATGATGATTTCCCAATTCTCCAGTGAGAATTCATCTAAAAAATCTCATTGTTGATTATAAAACTATTAGATGCTTACTAAAGAAAATCAGGTAAATACAAACTCTTATTTAAATCTGGTTGATTTCCTTTCAGAAGTTTTCCATATGCCTATTACATAACGTCTTATCACAAAATCCTTAATCCTAAAATGTTTTTTAGGAGCTCTTGGGTGGCTCAGTTGGTTAAGGTCTGACTCTTGGTGTGAGCTCAGGTCATCAGGCTCCTTGCTCAGTGGGGAGTCTGCTTGAAGATTCTCTCCCTCTGCCCCTTCCTCCACTTGTGCATGTGTGTGTATGCGCTTTCTCTCTCTCTCTCTAAAATAAATAAATAAATCTTTTAAAAATCCTTCTAAAATTTTAGCATAGCTTTTCATTAGTTGGATGAATCATAATCAATTTAATAATTTCATTACATTTTTAGACATTTAGATCTTTTCTGAATTTTTATTATGATAAATGAAGCTGTACTTACCTCTCTTTGTATGCACCTTTGATTGTATTTCAAAGTTAATTTCTAGAGGTGGCATTCTTGTCAGAAGGTAGGGATTGTTATTCTGCTTTTCAGAAAATACACTCAATAGCTGCATCAAGGAGGTTTATCTCTCTTGACTACATTGTACTTTCCTGAACTTTCTTAGTCGTGTTGTTTCAGGTTCTATAATCAGCTGAGGACCTGCCTACATTATTGTAGAGACAAGAAAACCAAGATCCGGTCTGTGCAATCATACAAAACCAAGATCCACTGTGTATTGAATTGCCCAAGTTCACAGAATTTGTGGCAGAGCTAAGGTTAGAACCAGACTCTTTGACTTCCACTCTGGTGCTCTTTTGCTATAATTCTTTACCTATACTTTAACCAGCTATGTTTATCATTATGGTTCTAACTACCTTTTTTATTCATTTTTTTGTTTATTTATTTAAATAATCTCTATACCCAACACGGAGCTGGAATTCACAAGCCTAAGATCAAGAGCTGCATGCTCCACCAACTGGGCCAGCCAGGCACTCCTAGCCATTTTCTTTTAAGATGTTTCTAGATGGCCACTAAGATGCCATGGTGCTCACTGTTTCATTCTGTGCCTTCTCCTTTATATATAAAGGAGAACTTTCCTTTCCCCCTACTCATCCAAGTACCAGAGGTTCTAATAGCTTGCAACATCAGTATCATCTCATCAGCTTGTTAGAAAGGCAGAATCTCAGGCCCTCGCTGAGTCTAATGAATCAGAATCTGCCTTTTAATTAGAACCCAGGGTGGTTTGCAAGCACACTAAATTTAAGAACTATTGTCCTAAAACATTTGGGTCATCCTTCCTGCAACATGGCAACCATTTTTCAAAACTCTTATAATAGAGGGAAATGAAAACATATATTAACACCCTGAGTTGAATTGATGGGTGATAATACTTTTCCCCAAAAATATGATTAAATAGTTCCTGGACAGTCATTATAAGTTGGACCAGATGTAAAACATTTATTACTTATAGGACAATAATATGCTCTAGGATTTTTTTTTTTTGGCTCTGGAAACCCATTTCTTTTATAAAAGCAGCACATTTGATCACAAAATAAAGGAACACGACACAAAACAGAAATAAAAATTTTTAGTTTATTAGGAAAATATTTTTTTTTGGTAAAACCAAGCATCTTCTGCCATCTTTTGAGGATATTTCTGTAGGAGCTGAGTTGACAATGTATCTTAAAATATACATTCGGTGAAGTTAGGAACATATTTGCCCCCTGGCCAACCTTTGTATTGCAAGCAGAAGTATTCTTTAATGTTCCAGATCCTAAATTTTATTCAAAATTATGGCAATTGCTCTTTAAAAAGTTGTTGTCAATTTGATGATATAAATGAAGGAGAAAATCTTTGAATGGAGAGCTGCTGTCCTTTGTTATCTTGCTGGGGCCTCCTTTGTTCCACTCAGTGATCACTCTTGAAGATGCATTTTGTTTTTCCTTCGCATGGCTTGTGTGTGACAGGGACACTTATAAATGGTTCATTGGTTTTTAATAGATCCGGATCTCTGTTTGACCCATTTCTAGGGGGAGGTCTAATGCCCACTGACCTCCTAGACAGTTCTCTGAGAAACACTGATCTGCCAGCTGAGGTAGAGAGAAAGGGAGGCAACTGCAGAGCGTACCAAGCCATCAACTAAAGTCTTTTCAAGACTTTCAAGGAGTGGGAAGAAGCTCTAAGTTCAGAGCTTTTGACTTTTAAAGATTTGGTGAAAAAAGATCCTTGAAATTTCAATCATAGAACACAAGATTGAACAGAAATTATAGCAACTCCCAACACTTAAGAAAAGTTTTTTCTGTTTTTTTTTTGAAGTATAAAGTCACTTTATAGGATTTAATGAAAATTTTGCTGTACAAAAAAAAAAAAAAAAAAAAACTGCAACAAAAAACCCATAGTTGAAAAAAGAAGTTGTTTTCCAAGTATGAGCTCCACTAATTTGGACTTATGAAATCAAATAAGTCATGTGATGAACATCAGTTTATCCCCCCTCCCCCGTCGCCCCATTCCCACCCCCGACAAATGTATCTTGGACTCAATCTTAGTTGCCTTTCTAGAGAAAAGCAAGTTAAACGGTTTACTCACAAAAACTAACTTTTCCATTGCAGCCTAAACTTCTTTAACGTATAGAATAGTATTTCTGGCTTACAAAATACAGAGAAAAAAAATAATTCTAACATAAGTTTTTTTTATAATTAAAACCAAAGGGAATTTTTATCCCTCAATTCCACTCTTTGTAAAAATTGATTTCTTCTTTACAGTGTTGATAATCAATAAAAGCCTTTACTCAAACTCCCCAAAGTGCCGACAGTAACCCAGCCCTTTGATAAATCTAGGGACTCTCTCAAGGGTTTCCAGGCAAAACCACCCCACCACTTTTATGATGATATATGAGGGTCATATACAGGGACTTACCCGACATCCTCTAAATTAAAAGTCATTGGAGCAGGTAGTTTAAGGAACAGATTTATAACAAGTTTCAAATGAAACAAAGGTATTCCTCACAGCTGTGAGCCATCTGCAACCAATTTGCGCATACTTAGAGTATATTGAAGATAAATATTATCCCCATACCCCCCTCACCCCCTCAGCACATACGGAGACTCATATGATATGCCACCCAGAGGAACCTTAATGTTTCCAAAGTATACAGCTGTTCAGCCTCTCTTTGGCCTTTCTCTTGTAGTTCATATCAATTTCAAATTATTACTACACTTATTATGTAGACCCTCACATTGTTGTTTAACCTGAAAATGCTGGCTAGAAAATTAAGGATAATTTAATTGCCCTGAGTTTCACAACTATGACTGATTATTCAATGTGGTCACAAGTAATATTAGAATCGTAGTCTGGATAATTTCCCGTAAGGATGAAGAGAGAAATGTGAATACAGAGCAATACATCCTAGTGGTCCAGAGCAGGGCTCGGGGCTGACAGACAAGGCTTTCTTCTGGCTGTGCAACTTTGGCCTCCATTTCCTCAACTATAACCTGAGGGTATAAATATAGTTGACCCTTGAACAACATAGGTTTGAACTGCTCAGGTCCACTTCTACACAGACTTTTTTCAATAAATATATTGAAAAATTGGGGGAAGATTTGAAAAAACTTGCAGATGAACCACTGTAGCTTAGAAATACTAAAAATATTGAATAAAATGTATTATAAGAATACAAGATGCAATACATATAATATGTAAAATATGTATTAGTTGACTGTTTATGTTATTGATAAGGCTTCAGGTCAACAGTAGACTATTAAGTTTTGGGGGAGTCAGAAGTTATATGTGGGTTTTTGACTGTATAGGGGTTGGTGCCCTTCATCCTGTGCTGTTCAAGGATTAACTGTAGTACCTACTTCACAAGGTACTTGGAAAGATTCAATTATGATAGTGCATGGAAAATCTTTAGTAAAATCTCCAGAAGGTATTTAGCATTCAATAAAGATTAGTTATTATTATTATTATTTTATGAATGCTAATATATTCAAAGTTACTTTTATTAACCATGGTGATCACATAACAAAATATTAAGATGTGAATAATTTTTGATCTATCACCTCAGAGCACTGCACAAACTAATATTTATTCCAGCATGCATTTCCCATGTTGTCCTTCCATAGAACATTGGCATCCTGTAAGATATAACAGGTCACACACACACACACACACACACACACACACACACACACACCTGTCTCTCTTGTTCTCTCTGAATAAACAAGATAGAAATATGCTAGGCTGAATATAATTAAAAAGTCTTTCCTGCAGAACCTCCCAGAGTCTTTAGTGTACTGACTGTCACTGTTAGATTCAGCAGGATAGGGGTGGTGACGGCAGTGGCAGGGGTGGTATTGATAGGAGATTAGTCTACGTTATTTCTCAATCTTATTAGCCAAAGAACACTTTTTTTTTTCCTTCACAAAAATACTTATCTCGTGGTTTATTAAATGGTCTGAAGTTAGTCAGTTTGGGTTGCTATAACAAAAATAACCACAGCCTGGGGTGGTTTAAACCACAGAAATTTATTTCTGACAGTTCTAGAGGCCAGGAAGTCCAAGGTGAAGGCACCAGCAGATTCAGTGCCTGGTAAAGTTTCATTTTCTGGTTTATAGAAGGCCATCTTCTTGCTATGTCCTTGCATGGAAGAAAGGGTGAGGAATTCTCTGCAGTCTCTTTGATAAGGGCATTTATCCCACTCATGAGGGCTCCAGCCTCATGACATAATCACCTCCAAAAGGCCCACCTTCAAGTACCATTGCCCTGGAGATTGGGTTTCAACATATGAATTCTGGGAGGACACAAACATTCAGCCTATATCAGTGTGGTATAAACATGGAATACTTATTTTTTTTAGTTCCCTCCTTCAATCGCATACTCCAGGCCATAATGATATAGTGAGATCCCACAGCCTTCTGGTCATTCTAGTTTAATCTGGTCCAGTTTAAAACTTCAATCTCATACCCAGCGCAGCACCATTCTCTTCCCCAGCACCGGCATTCTGGTGGTCTGCCTTTTCACCTCTCCTTCTCGGTTCTATTTTATCTGCGTTGGGATAGGAAAAAAATTTGAAGGTTACAAAGTGCAATTTGGTGGCGGGGGTTGGGGTGGGGGAGACCTGGTTCACTGTGAAGCCCTATCAGTGACCTCACATGATAGGCATTCAAATGTGAATTCTCTCATAAAGCTCCAGTTTACATTCTCTGAGATGTGGATCTTCACTACATGATGTATCGATGAGCTCTTGGATTGATCTCTTCCAACGTTCCTAAGTTCCCAGCTGCATGGCAGACCCTACAGCCTCTCGCTTCTGGGGACTCCTCATCAACCAGCTGCCCTCTTAGATGGGGCACTATGGCTCAATCTAGTGATCTTCCGCGGAAGTGAAAGTTGTCCCACTACCCACCTCTCCACCATGGCTCCTCTCAGATAGCCACAGCTGGCTGACCAGCAAGTTCACTGCCTAAGTAGACATTTCACTAGGGAATTAAAAGTCCATCTTTCCTTCTTAAAAAGCACTGCCAGTCTCTAGGGAATCTTAACTAGTACTTCCTTTACTTGGTTTTTGTGGTGAGGAGGCAACTGCTGTCTTGACAGGGAGGAGAGTGAAGAGCTATGGTACTGTGGGAAGAACTTGATACTTTAGGCTCTTGAACCTATACTTTCCCTCTTCGTCCCCTTCCCTCCGTATTCTTCACGCATAGAAAATGGGTTTGGGCTTGGATGATGCCAGTTATTGGAGGTGGTTCAGCGGCCACTTACTAAGCCCTAGAAATGGTGAGAATCTGGTCTCCAGTTGCTTATAATTCTCTTTATTCTTTAGAATGTGGATTATTTCTGGCTTTGGGTCCTGTTCAGCAGAGAAGTCTGCTCAATGTTCTGTAACAATTGTGCAGTTCTTACAGGACACCGGGGGTCTGTGAGACACAGTTAGTAAATGTTAAATTCGAAGTTTCATGAAGACAGGGTGATTGTCTTGTTTCTGTTTGTATCTCTTAGTACTTAACAGTAAATGTTTGTTGAATAAACAAATAAATGAATAAAGGATCCGACTTAGCCATTCTTTAGATTTTAATATGGATAAAAACTACTTAGGGATTTTGTTTTTAATACAGATACCCAGGCTTCCATGGCAGAGATTCTCATTTACTGGATCTAGGGAGGTAGAATATACTTTGAGAAATGCTGGCTAGCCCATGGGTAGGTTAACCTTGTATGGTTCTACACTACTGGGTAATGATTGCTTAAATGCACCTTTGTAATGCTCCTTTCAGCCACTCTCTCTTGACTGCATGTGAAAAAAATATATATACAGACATGCAGGCACAAATACACACATCACATGTAGGTAAGAGGGAGAGGAAATAAGATACAGGACTGATGCCCAAATCAATACTTTGGGACTCATGAATGTATAACTTCATGGAAAATGTCATTGGGAAACCCTATAACCATTTCTGACTTTTACATATGGGTTAAAGTTCCTTTCCTTACTGTGATTAAATCACAGGTTGGAATGCTACAAATCAAGATTCTTTAATTCCCAGGGTCCTTGTCTGTGGTGAAACCCAGGAAGGAGTCGTGGGTGGGGCTGGGGTGCTTCCACTTTGCAGGTGGTACCAGTTATAAGAATGAATTACAGATTTGACTCTCTAGAGTTTTCAGTACAATATATTTTATAAGCATGAAATAAAAATTGCAACCCCAATACTTCCAAGAAGTGGTCATCATCACTGCAGATAAAGAAAAATCTATTTAAACAATACACTAAGGGTATGTAAACCCAAAGAACCTGACTTAATCTGGAAAGATTTGAATAACAAGGGTAATATTTTTAACAGAAATGAACTCAATAGCTACAACTTGTCTTATTTCATATATTTCTTTTAAAGATGTTTTTATTGAAATACACATATAGCAAAATACACTTCCCATACTTGTTTTTATTCTCAGTTGCATAACTGAAATTCTTTTAGAAACAGAATAAATATTCTAAAAATATATTTGTTATTTGAAACAGTTCCCATCAAAACGATGTAATATGTAGTCGTAGAGGCTAATTTCACCAGATTAGGTTATTATTTTGTAAGTCATGCTGTTTTCAGGTGTTCTCTAGAAAGTGAGGGGACTTACAATATTTTACTATCAGATAAAACTCAGTATTAGGGAACAATCAGGCAAAATATAAGTAGAGGAGGGTATGATTTCAAGGGTTTAAAGTTATGAACTTTCCAGAGCAGGAGTCAGGAAGAACCTACAGTCTTCAAACTTACGAGTTATGAAACAGCCCCAATAGCCCTTTTGCCTCAAAGCTACTGCTTAGAATAAAAGCTATGACGATAAGAAATAAATTCAGGGGGGTTGATACCAAATCTTTCATAGATACAAAGAGAGATGCAAAAATTTATAGCATGACGTAAATTATGGGATTAAAAATACGTCTTCTTACATCAAAATAAAAAGCCTTTGCACAGCAAAGAAAAAGACCAACAAAACTAAAAGACGACTACTGAAGATGGGGAGAAGATATTTGCAAATGACAAATCTAATAAAGGGTTAGCAGCCAAACTATAAAAAGAACTTATACAACTCAACACCAAAAAAACAAATAATCCAGGTAAAAAATGGGCAGAAGACATGAATAGACATTTCTCCAGAGAAGACATCCAGATGGTCAACAGACATGTGAAAAGATGCTCAACCTCACTCATCATCAGGGAAATGCAAATCAAAACCACAATGAGATATCACCTCACACCTGTCAGAATGGCTATAATCAAAAACAAGAAATAACAAGTGTTGGCGAGGATCTGGAGAAAAAGGAACCCTCATGCACTATTGGTGGGAATGCAAACTGGTGCAGCCCTTGTGGAAGACAGGTTGGAGGTTCCTCAAAAAATTAAATTACTTTACGATCCAGTAATCATACTACTGGGTTTTTACCCAAAGAATATGAAAACACTAATTCAGAGGGATATATGTAGGCCTATATTTATAGCAACGTTATCTACAATAGCCACATTATGGAAGCAGCCCAAGTGTCCATCAAGAGATGAATGGATAAAGAAGATATGGTATCATCTCATACATATGATGGAATATTATTCAGCCACAAAAAGAATGAAATCTTGCCATTTGCATCAATATGGATGGATCTAGAGAGTATTATGCTAAGCAAAATAAGTTACTCAGAGCAAGACAAATACCCTACGATTTCACTCATATGTGGAATTTAAGTAACAAACAAATGAACAAAAGAAAAAAGAGAGAGACACAAACCAAAAACCAGTCTCTTAACTCTAGAGAACAAACAGATGGTTACCAGAGGGGAGGTGAGTGGGGGCATGGCTGAAATAGGTGATGGGGATTAAGAGTACACTTACCTTGATGTGAACTGAGTAATATATGGAACTGTTGAATCACTATATTGCACACCAGAAACTAACATAACACTGTATGTTAGCTATTATTAACTCTACTGGAATTAAACTTAAAAACTTTTTTTAAATAAAAATATTTTACATTAAAAATATTTTTCTACCAAGAAATAAATTGACAAAATTAAAATCTTCTATTGTAAAATGAAATGAGTCACTCGTAGTTGGATATTCTCCCGTGTCCCCTCACCCCTCAACTTCTCTCTCTTTCCCCTTCCCTCCCCTCTTCCTGCAATATCAGGTTATTAATTTCTATTTGGACAGACTTAAACAAGTGTAAAGGAGAGACTACAGTCTGCATAATTGAAATAAACCACTACTTCATCTCTAAGTCCCTAAGTCCTATAAAAGAGGTCTTTTTCTGTGGAGAGTCTACATTAATACCTCCTGTCTCTTGGGGATGTGTGGGAGTGGGCAGGGAGAGAGAGAATTTGGGCAAACGGATGAGGCCAGGCATTTTCAATCACTTCTGAAATCTACCTAGGGCGGGTATGTTTATATGTTTATTTGTTTAAAGGGTTCCTGAACTTTTAATTCCTTTCAACATAGAGCTCCAAATTATTCTAGAGGGACTATAGAAAACCTAGTTTCATCTAGACTCCAAGGTTAGCCTTCAAACATCAGCAAGATATTTTGATTATCTCTCTAATGTTTCAGATAAAGAGCTGGGCCAAAGGAGAGGTATCAGAATCCCCATAAGGGCAGGACATAACTTCTAGAGCCACTTCTCTAGGACTCTAAACCCCAATGGCTTGCTAGCATTGTCCAAAGCTTGGCATTATTTATTGGCTCTAGGGGGTGGCATCTGGCACACCTCTGTTGTATATTTTATATTTTGACCCAACTGCTTCCTGAAAACGTTATGATAAAAATTGGTGGGGTTTTTTTGTTTTGTTTCGTTTTCTACTTTTTCAAAGAGAATGCAACATAAATGTTGTCAATCTCAAAAAAAAAAACAAAACAAAACAAAAAGAAAAACAAAACCCATCTCTCTGCCTGGGCATAATTTCTAATACTGAAACTAGACATATTCCCCACTTCATTACCTTACGCTGTGTTCAAATCCCTACCAGGATCCCAGCTGGGACTTACAGAAAGGTGTTAGCTTACTGAGTAAGGAAAAAACCAACCTCTTGTGGGCTATAAAGCCATAGTTTACAAACCTCAGGGATTCTTATATAATGCTGAGTGATTTATGAATGTGAAAGGGAAATTTTAAAGTGTATTCTATCTCTAGAGCTCTCTGTAACTGTTAGAATGAAAAAAATTCAGGAGCCCAGTGAAATGTTTCAAATGTTCACACTGCTTTTTTTTCTTTGACTCGTTAATAGAAGTATTCATACAACAGAAAACATAAAAACACATAATAATGGAAGGCATAATTATGACCCAAAATTACAATTGTGAATCACTATTAGGCATACGTTTATGTGTCCCATATGATGCTAATAGCTTTCTCTCGATGGTAACCAGATACTTTTCTGCTGAATTAACACAAAGACATCTTGTCTTTTACTGCCAAATTTCTTTTTCAAGTGTACTACCCCAATCCATTCCTTTCTAAGTTTTCATTAATTCACAGTTTTAGGTCAGTTCCTAATGATCCAGTATAGAATGATGACTTGATAAGTATTCACAGCCTGGATTGTTCTTCTTTCTGATTCCTCAGATGAGTCTGTGTCAGTAAGAAATAGAAAGGAGCTAGAATTAGGCTGGATACTAAAATGAAATTGGCAAATAAAGATTTTAAAAGTCTGCCTACGTGTGTCTTTTTTTAAACTGATATATGTCTCTAAAGTTGATAGCCAAATGTAAATAATTTTTTGGTTATTCAAAACCTGAATCCAACAAAGAGACAAAGTTAAATCTTATAATTTAATCAAATAATCAAATAAATACACTTTAATTAAATATACTTTAATCAAATAAATACACTTTATCAAACTGTTTTCTATCTCTTCAAGTGGGCACAGCTTAGTAAGATAACTTTTACCAAATTTTCAAATGAGTCAAATGCTAACCTTTGATTCTTGGCTCCAAGTATAGCCTTACTTTTGTACGTGCTCTGGATGACTTAGAAGACAGTTTTGTATAACTCAAGTGAAAGCACAGGGCAGTTAAAGGAATATTGGTAAACTTCTATAATTTATATTTTGGTTTATGGATGTTTCTGTGTTACGGACTGAATGTATGTATTCCCTCCAAAATTTGTATGTTGAATTCTTAGCCCCATAGTGATCATATTTGAAGGTGGGGCCTTTGGAGGTGATTAGGTTTAGATTATGTCATGAGGCTAGGACCGTCATGATGGAATTGGTGACCTTTTTAAGAAGAGGAAAAGAGAGAAATCTCATTTTCTTTCATGTACCCTGAGGGAAGGTCATGTGAGGACACAAAAAGAAGGTGGCCTTCTGCAAACCAGGATGAGGGCCCTCACTAAACACCAAATCTGGTGGTGCCTTGATCTCGGACTTTCCAGCCTCCAGAACTGTTTAAGCCACCCAGTCTATGGTATCTTGTTATGGCAGCCTGAGCAGACTAAGACAATCTGTTAGGAATGTATTATTCAGTTATAACTAACTAGGAGAGTGATGTAGTCTAAGTGTTTGACAGTAAGGTTTTGATTGCCTTGCTGGGGTATCCATTTCAGAGACAGGCATTTTGAAAACACACATTGTCGGCTGTAAGACACAGCTCCTAGCAAAGCAATCAGGTAAGGAACTGGGCCAATCACACTCATGGAGCTCCCCTTTCAGAAAACCCTGGGTGACAGAGACAACGAGCTGCTTGGGTTACTCTGCCTCTACTCTCCTCTGCCCTAATTTCCCACTCTTGTTCTTCAAATTAGGCAATAACAGGTGACCTGGGGAAAATCTCAGACACCCCACCCTTGACCCTCATTAAGGCAGACTCCCATGTCCATGCTCCCTCTCCCACTCCCACAAGACGTCTCCTCTGTGACCCTTGGGTGTGCTATGTACCCTCCAGCACTTGTGAGTAATAAATCTTGTTCCATAAAGCACCCTGATAGTTTTTGCTGTAGTTTATCCTGCGATCATTATGAGCTATGGGGTCAGCCTAGCCACAACATCGGCCCCTGTCAGGGCTCTCTAGGAGTAATACAGGCCCAGGTGAGTGCATCAGGTATTCTTAGCTGAGAGTGTTACCATCAACAGCCTGAAACTCATAAGTGGCTTCAACATTAGGGTTTATTTGTCTTACAAGAAAAAAAAAAGGCCGTCAGTGAGTCACTTCACCATCTCTAACATTTAAGTCTTCATTTCCATGCCTGTTACCTCACAGTCACAGGATGGCTGCCACACCACCAAGCCTCTTCTTTGTGTTCCAGGTGTGAGCAAAGGGGTAAAAAGATGGTTGCGGTCTATCCTGTCTTCCTGACGAGGCCTTGCCTTTCTCCTTGGGAAAGGGTGCCCTCACCAGGGATTTCTAGCTCTCATTGGCTAGAACTATGACACGTGACCACTTTGAGCTTAAAAAAAAAGCTGTGTTCACTTACAGATTCAGGAATCTTCTAGTAGGAAAAATATATTTTACCCAAGTACCCCCTGGACAATCTGCATCCATCCATGCCCTTCTACACATAAATACATTCTATACTGAGTTCATTTATACCCTCTCCAAAAGAAAGAACCACAGGACCCCAGCCACCGCATTCCTTTTGAAGTTGGTGATCCTCCGGCAACATGTAGATCCGTCAGATCTATGTGTGACTCCACTGTCCGGGGAGGTTCCTCACCCCGCTTGGGTCGTGTTGACCCCCTGAACTTCGGATGTGCCTTGAATATGTGAGGTGTCCGCAAGCTACACCTACCCATTTGTATCCTTGATGTCATCTACAAACTTTGTACTGTTGTCGGCCGCTCTGGTAATAAAACTGAAGTGAAAGCAACCTTGAACTGGGTCCAAATCAGAATCTTGCAAACTTAGACCAGACTTTGTGGTCTGGCCTAACTCGCTGGCTTGGTTTTGCTGTGTCTATGAACTGTCAAAACAACTGGTGGATTCAGTGAAGAAAATAATCAGTGAAACCTGCTTGACTGAACCGTGGGTTACTTCAGTCAACCTGGCCCATCTTGCAACGTCACATAGACACAACTTCAGAGGTCTTTTTGTTCTGATACACAAACTCTGGAAAAGCCACAACAAACAAGCAAACAGGTAGATAGTATCTCGAATCACTTACAGCTTTCACTCATATTTCCTTCTACCATGGGACTATTTAAAGGACTGTTACCAGCCTCTCTATTCCTCTGGCAAAGCCCCCACTTCTTCCCTTAGACTCAGAAGAATTCCAAAGTACTGGGCTGCATGCCACATTTATATTTCATTGTAAAAACAACAGTGCCGTCTAACTTATGCTCCCTCTGTGACCGGTAAAAGGAAGGCCCTGCCTATAGGGCACACATTCATTACCACCACTGTCTTCTCTGCATACTTTACTGCCTCTACCTAGTTCCTTATCAATGGCAAGAGAAGCAGTAAGAAATGCTTCTGCACCCAAAGCTGATGGAATGAACCCTGTTTCATTTGGAAATGTCTCTCGGTCATTTTGAACGCATATCCCAATCCGGTCACGAGGCAGAGATAGTGTATGGCAGCCCATGTGCGTTCAATAAATGCAGGAAAATTATTCTTAAAGGATCCACTGAGTGGAGGTTTGGCCCTACCTTTGTATGTCTCTGGGCAATGGAAGAAGGTGAGGCTTCTGGGTTCTCAGGACGTGCGGCTTGAGCAGAGACTGCATTTACTTGAACCACTAGGGGGCAGCACGGCACAGAAAGTGTGGAGCAAGTAGAGGACTCTTGTCTGGTCTAAGGGACGTCAGGAAGGTTTCTGGGGGCCTAGGGCCGACAAGGAAGGAGTCCTTAAAAAGCAAACAATCAAAAAATAACCTCTGCAATTAGCCCCGTGAAAAAAGTTAAACAGATATGCAAAGATTGCCACATTTCTTTGGAATTCATGCGGCCAGCTAGAGAAAAGTAGACGACCGTATTTAAATACTCATCCCCCATACCAGTAATGGAAGAAGGAATCAAACACTCGTTAAACTGAGAGCAAGGTACCAAAGACAGGAAGAAAATTTAAAATATAACTTTACTCATTTGGACACTTCA
Organism: Eumetopias jubatus; assembly: GCF_037043125.1. Taxonomy (NCBI): domain Eukaryota; kingdom Metazoa; phylum Chordata; class Mammalia; order Carnivora; family Otariidae; genus Eumetopias; species Eumetopias jubatus. The sequence continues at coordinate 137,286,722 of NW_028274808.1, forward strand.
AAGCATTTAGAAACTTTTGAGCTAGGTTTATACGCTGATTCTATCATTTAGGAGTTTTGTGACGCCGGGCAGTTTAATTCTGTAAGCTTCAGTTAGTTTGTTCATCTGAGAAATGGGGATAATAGTAATAGCTACCTCATTGAGGGGCTGAGCATTTAAATGCAATAATGCATCAACTCAGCTAGTTAGTCCCCATAAATGTAGACTCTGTGACTAAGGTGATCCCACAGCTCATTGTGGGGAATACACTTTGCCCTTCCAAAGTCTGTTAAAATCTGGAATCAGGATCCTATGGAAGATACAGGCAGGAATAAATGGGCCCGGCAGGAGAAGGAAGGAGAGGTGACAGCACAAGTTCCGAGGCCAACAGTCTTGTCTTCCGGGGAGTAGCGGCGGGAGCCTCTGGCAAGCTGCCATGCTCTGGGAAGGACCCTGCTGCCGACGCTGGTCGGTTAGCTCTGTCCTCCAGGCTCCTTGCAGGGAATGGGCAGGCTGGGCACACAGTGCAGAGGCGGCCGGAGGGAGCCAGAGCTGCTGACTGTACTTCTCATCCCTTTGCCTATATGACGTTCTGCTGAAAAAAATAACCATTTAGTTCTTCTGCTTATTTTTTAAATTGGATTGTTTGTTGTTTTTGCTCTTGAATGGTATGAGTTCTTTATAAGTTTTGACTATTAGCCCCTATAGGATACATGGTTTGCAAATATTCTCTCCCATTCTATAGGGTGCCTTTTTATTTTGTTAATTGTTTCTTTTGCAGTGCAGAAAGTTTTTAAGTTTGACGTAGAGGGAGGATAAGCCAGACAGAGAAAGACAAATACTGTATGATAGCCCTTATATGTTGAATAAAGAAAACATGCAAACTCAAAAACAAAACAAAACAAAACAAAAACCCCCAGAGACTGGGATGGTCATTTCCAAAGGCGGGGAGAGTGGGATGGATGCAGTTGAAGGGCTGATACTTGCAACCAGTAAATAAATAAGTCCTGGAGACCCAATACGCAGTACAGTGATTATGGACAAAACCATATTATAAACAATTAAGTTTGCTAACAGACTAGATCTTAATTGTTCCCACCACTGGAAGAAATTATAATTACGTGATGATGGGGGTGTTAGCTATTGCTACAATGGCAATCTGATTATAATATAAGTGTATCAAATCAATATGCTGTGCACCTTGCATTTACACAATGTTTTGTCAATTTTATCTAAATTTTTATTGTTATGTTAATCACCATACATTCCATCATCAGTTTTTGATGTAGTGTTCCATGATTCATTGTTTGCGTATATCACCCAGTGCTCCATGCAGTACGTGCCCTCTTTAATACCCATCACCAGGCTAACCCATCCCCCCCTGCCATGGAAATTGCCTCTAGAACCCTCAGTTTGTTTTCAGAGTCCATCGTCTCTCATGGTTCATCTCCCCCTCATCTATCACAGTTTTTTAAAAAGGAAAAAAAAAAAAACCCGTTCTGTTTAGTGAGAAGCTGCAATGACAGGAAAGGGAGAGTGGGCAGCTGTTTTTAGTCTCACTTCCCTTGGGACTCTTCTTCCTAACTCCTTTCTCTCTTGCTACTTTTAGTCTTGCTTCCAAGCTTGTCAAACTCCTCATCCTGCTGACAAGCCTTTCTTATTTATTTATTCATCCATCCAACAAATATTTGGGAATAGAGTGATGAATGGAGGTCAGAGCCCTGTTCTACTGAAACATACTTTCTAGTGGTTACATTGCAGGTAAAGGTAGAAGTTGAGGACACCTGGGTGGCTCAGTCGGTTGAGCGTCTGCCTTAGGCTCAGGTCATGACCCCAGGGCCCTGGGATCGAGCCCCATATCCGGCTTCCTACAAGGTGGGGAGCCCGCTTCTCCCTCTGCCCCTCCCCCTACCTGTTCTTTCTCTCTCTCTCTCTCTCTCTCTCTCTCTCTCTCAAATAAATAAATAAATAAAATCTTAAGGAAAAAAAGGTAGAAGTTGAGTGCATAAGCTGGGGCCATCCGGGATGGCTTCTCTGAGAAGGTGACGTTAATGCCAAGACCTGAATGATGACAAGCCATCCTCATGCAGGTCACAGCACTCCAGGTGAGTGCAGAGTCCCAAAGTGGGCTTGCTGCATTCGGGGGGCGGAAACAAGGCCCAGGGGGGTGGGGAGGTAGGCAAGGGATGACCTCAGAGGCTGGCTCATTGTGTCAGGCTTTAGAGGCCAGGATAATGAGTTTGAATTTGCTTCTAAAGAGAAAGAAGAGTGCTTTTCATGCCTTAGGAAATGTTTCCTCTTTCAATGTCATAGATAGTATCTTATGCTTTCTATCGGTTTTGCAGTTTGGCTTTCTACTGGCTAAGCTTCCTTTCTCTCCTGTTGTGCTGAACCTTGCAAGAGGCAGGACTCCGGTGGGTGGAGCCCATGCTCGGCAGTTGGGTCATCTGGGTCAGGAGCTCCCTGATGTTAGTGTGGTCCGGCTGAAGCTCTGGCAGACACGTTTTCCTGCTTGTGGGGGGCTCCTGGGATCCCACTCTGAGCACAAGGAAACATAAGAAAGCAAGGACCTTCTGTAAAAATCAAGCAAAGCCACATACTTTCTCTGTGACCAGTAAGATTTATTTCAAAAACAATTAAATTAACTATTTCTTATTAGTTAAGCAGTACTAATAGCTAACACAGGGGCTGCGAGAGGAAGATAGAGAGAGACATCTGAGTTTCCTGGCATGTGGAGCCACAACAAATGACTTGCTCAAATCTCAAGTGGCTGCATTTTTCTTTTATAAGGTGCAGAAGGTCACTTTCCCCTTATTAATAATGTATTATGTGCCCTGGAAGGGGGAAGCTTTCCAGACTCTGACAATAAACTCAGCCCTAGTCACTCTGGTTCCCTGCCCCACCCCGCCCCCAGCATGGTGCTAGTAGCTTTCGTCCAGAGTCAAGGCAGGGGCTGCGAGTGAAGCAACGTTACTGGGAACTGGGGCATAAAAGCCTCCCATTCTAGCAGAAATAGAATTCTTATAGCCAAGTATCTTATCTTGCAAACGACTAGGCTTCTGCTTCCTTTCATTCATTTAATCATATTCATTGAGCACTTACCATATGACAGGTACCGAATGAACAAGGTTAGACAAACATACTTTCTGTCTTTGTGAAATTTCCAGCCTATATAGGGACTTCGGCCATCAGGGACTAGGCAGCTCGAACAAATGCATGTGGGTGGTCGACTGCTATTTTAAGGACGGTATTAAGTAATGACACTGGGACCCAGCGCTGGGGGTCAATAGAGTGGTGGGGTCTGTGGCAAACTGGAGTACTTACCCAGTCTGAAAGAGTAGATGTTACTTGCTCTAGCACATGCTTGCTGTGTAACAAGGGCCCGACGTTGCCGAATCTTTAACCTGCAAAGAAGTAGGAAATCCATGTTTTTACACAAAACATGTTGTTTTAAAAATGTAGGCAGTTAATTTACGTTTCTGTGAGGAGCAAACAAACAATTTTAATTAGTTGCTTATCTTAAAAATTAGTAGAGTTTACATAATAACATGGATTTCCTACTTATATCTATATACATAATTCAGATTTTTGTCAGGACCCAATAAAACATATCTATATGTATATATGTACAGCTGTAGACAGATATAAAGATATATATTTTTATTTATATATTTTTATTTTTATATATCTTTTTAAATAAACCTTTATATCAATATCTATATCTGTATAGTAAATATGACCATTGAGCCCCTAGTTGCATCCTCCGATTAGGAGGAATAAATTTTTTTTCTGATATATATGTTATATATATATATTTTAGAGGATATATATAGAGGATGTGCATATATAAATATATACATATATTTAGTTTAGAGGAATAAAATTTAATATCACAGTCTACTTCAATGAAAACACACTTTAATTCATCTTTGACTTACTGACTGCCAATATGAACTTGCAAGGCTCTGATGAAAAGTGCAGGGCAAGATGTGGCAAAGCAAGAAAAGAACAGCTAAATAGACACATTCATTAAGAAGCACGTGGGAAGCGTCTCTAGTGTGAAAAGGCCGTAAGGAGAAAAAAAAAATCCCACCTACTTGAGTCATTATGTGCAGGAGACCGTCACAAATATGCCTCTCAATAGCATGGCCTTACCTTCTCTGTATAGAAATGGTCTAGCCACAAAAACAGACACATCGATCAATGGAACAGAATAGAGAGCCCAGAAATGGACCCTCAACTCTATGGTCAACTCATCTTCGATAAAGCAGGAAAGAATGTCCAATGGCAAAAAGACAGCCTCTTCAACAAATGGTGTTGGAAAAATTAGACAGCCACATGCAGAAGAATGAAACTGGACCATTTCCTTACACCACACACAAAAATAGACTCAAAATGGTTGAAAGACCTAAATGTGAGACAGGAGTCCATCAAAATCCTAAAGGAAAAGACAGGCAGCAACCTCTTCAACCTCAGCCGCAGCAACTTCTTCCTAGAAACATTGCCAAAGGCAAGGGAAGCAAGGGCAAAAATGAACTATTGGGACCTCATCAAGATAAAAAGCTTTTGCACAGCAAAGGAAACAGTCAACAAAACCAAAAGACAACTGACAGAACGGGAGAAGATATTTGCAAAAGACATATCAGATAAGGGGCTAGTATCCAAAATCTATAAAGAACTTATGAAACTCAAACCTAAAACTCAAACCTAAAGAACAAATGATCCAATCAAGAAATGGGCAGAAGACATGAACAGACATTTTTCCAAAGAAGACATCCAAATGGCCAACAGACACATGAGAAAGTGCTCAACATTGCTTGGCATCAGGGAAATCCAAATTAAAACCTCAATGAGATACCACCTCACACCCGTCAGAATGGCTAAAATTAACAAGTCAGGAAACGACAGACGTTGGCGGGGATGCAGAGAGAGGGGAAACCTCCTACACTGTTGGTGGGAATGCAAGTTGGTATAGCCACTCTGGAAAACAGTATGGAGGTTCCTTAAAAAGTTGAAAATAGAGCTACCCTATGACCCAGCAATTGCACTACTGGGTATTTACCCCAAAGATACAAATGGAGGGATCCAAAGGGGTACGTGCACCCCCATGTTTACAGCAGCAATGTCCACAATAGCCAAACTATGGAAAGAGCCAAGATGTCCATCGACAGATGAATGGATAAAGAAGAGGTGGTACATATACACAACGGAATATTATGCAGCCATCAAAAGGAATGAGATCTTGCCATTTGCAACAACATGGATGGAACTGGAGGGCATTATGCTGAGCGAAATAAGTCAATCAGAGAAAGACATGTATCATATGATCTCACTGATATGAGGAATTCTTAATCTCAGGAAACAAACTGAGGGTTGCTGGAGTGGTGGGGGGTGGGAGGGATGGGGTGGCTGGGTGATAGACATTGGGGAGGGTATGTGCTATGGTGAGCGCTGTGAATTGTGTAAGACTGTGGAATCACAGACCTGTACCTCTGAAACAAATAATACATTATATGTTTAAAAAAAAAGAAGAAGAAGATAACAGGAATGAAGGGGGGGGAATCGGAGGGGGAGACGAACCATGAGAGACTATGGACTCTGAGAAACAAACTGAGGGTTCTAGAGGGGAGAGGTTGGGGGATGGCTTAGCCTGGTGATGGGTATTAAAGAGGGCATGTACTGCATGGAGCACTGGGTGATATATGCAAACAATGAATCATGGAACAGTACATCAAAAACTAATGATATAATGTATGGTGATTAACGTAACATAATTAGAGAGAAAAAAAAAAGAAATGGCCTAGCAAGAAGACCGCCTCCTGTGGGGGAGGAATGATATGCATTTAGTAAATAAGATAGATGGATAAATCAAAGAACGTAGCCAAAATAATTGGGACCTCCCTCCAGGCCACCGCCCCAGAGTGAATAATGATTAGATGGTTGCTTTCACTCTAGTCTAGAGCATCTTTATCAGGAGTCATTAGCTGCCTGGCAATTTCCTCACCTCCTAAAGAGAGCGGACCTGCAGACTAGCATCCGAAGGGTCATCTGGGCGGCACTGGGACTGCCTTGGATGTGAGGCGGAGCAACTCAAAAGAACCTGAGCAGTACATATGTAATCATTGCAGTGCCCAGGTCTCTGAATGGAATCAAAGATGTCCCTAAAGCTCTCACACACGTGAGCTACTGCACCGAGGCATGGGCTCCTCTGGATCGGGTGGGTAATGTCAGGAAAGTACACATCTGGAAATAACATCATGGATGCTCCAAAAGTTAATTCTTTCAATGATAAGAGGTTGCTTTCTTCGGTAAAAGATGAAATAGTGCAGGCTTTTCAGGCAGACTCTTCACCTCCAAGAAAGGTAAGGAGTGTCCTTGTATAATCTCAAACAACAAAACAGGCAGAGAATAATCATAAAGAACATGTTGGAAATTCTCATATGCTAAAGTCCTTAGTCTGATTGTTTTGATTAAACCAGAGCACAGATGTGAGATGGGACTTGTTTTGAGTGTGTTCTCCTCATACCTTCTCGGGTCCCTTACCACTTCCGTGCAACCAGCCTGATTTACAATGGCCAATACCTGCTCTTGGACTGCTAGAACCCACTTTGCCTAATGAAATGCCTAGGAATTAATAAGTCCATCGGGCATCCCTACTTAATTGCTGAATTACTTCAGAGGATGGGAATAGAGCTATCTCTGCTCCCTCACCTCTTGGCAGGATAATTCTGATGTATATGTGTTTATGCCTTTCCCGGGGTCTTTCCATTGGATTAAACTCTGGTTTCCCCTTGAGGCAGCTAGCTAACGATTAGCTCCTGTTCCCTGCCTTATTTCTTCTACCTCATCTATCCCTGAACCTCACAAAGAAACTGTGTGCATTCAGCCTGCAGCTCAGGATATATGTTTTGCAGAGGAACCCAATGGATACACACCGCTACTGAAAAATTTCCCTCTCCTTAACATTTATAGGGGAAGGAAGCACCTTTTCTCACAAGTGAGGGGTACTGCAGATAAAAGTCAGCTGAAGTTTCCTAACAGCTGGGCAGCTGCATGCTGGATGCCACCTATGACTTCAAGATTATCGACCCTACCCTTACTTACTTTCCTGCACTTTCTTTTGTGCTCTGCTCTGCTAGCAGTGTAGGAGGAATTCAAGTTTAGAACAGACCGCTTAATACTGCCCCTTCCCATCTAATGAAGCATGGTGTTGTGGATATTACAAAATACTCTCAGCTAGAGGAACATAAGGGAAATGGAACTTTTACATTAAAATAAGAGGTTCCAAAATGTTGTGGAAATCAAAGTTTGGTCTGCTTAAGAAAAATTTGGGTTGTTTATTAAAAATACATTCCCAGTCTCAAGCCTCAGAAATACTGATTCAGAGAGTCTAGGGTTATATCCAAGTATTTGCTTTTTTAATAAGTGTAGCAGTTTTAAAAACATGGCCCCAGGTTTTTTTTTTTTTTTTTTTTTGACACTTCTTGCATTGAGAGCCGCGTTCTATGTCCCCTCGGTTTGACTCGGCACGGTTGCTGCTTGACCAATAGAAAACAGTGAAAGGGATGCTGTGCAGTTAGTTTTCTGGGCCTGGGACTTCAGAAACCAGTAGCTTTCACTTGCTGTCTCTTGGGACACTCATTGTGGAACCCAAGCCACTGCGCTGTAAGGAAGCTAAGCAGCTGTATGATGAGGCCCTTTATAGGCATTCCAGCCAACAGCCGCCGCTGAGGGCCCCGTCCACACCCAGCCGCTAGCCCAATACATGTGAGTGAGCCAGTGTTCCGAAGGTTCCAGTCCCTACACGTGGGCCACCTACTGACATCTCAAGGAGCAGAGATGAACCAAGCCTGCCATGTCCTGTCCAGACTGACAAATGATGGTTGTTGTTTTAAGTCACTGTTTGGAGGTGATTTGCTAAATGGCAGTACTAACCAAAACAATAAATTCTCCAGGTGATGCATAAGTAAAATGGCTCATGTACTTTGAAAAATATTTTTTCTGATAATCAGGTGTGTACAGAGACTGTGCAAAAGTGAATGGGGTAAAACCTGTTAAAATAGGGTGGTCAGTAGTTAAACACAGAGGAAAAATAGTTTTATGTGAGGTCTCTATTAATAACATGGAGATCATGGATCTCAGTCTACATATTCAGATACACTGGAAAAAAGAACTTTTTATTTTATTTTTATTTTTTAAAGATTTTATTTATTTGATATAGAGAGAGACACAGTGAGAGAGGGAACACAAGCAGGGGGAGTGGGAGAGGGAGAAGCAGGCTTCCCGCTGAGCAGGGAGCCCGACGCGGGGCTCGATCCCAGGACCCTGGGATCATGACCTGAGCCAAAGGCAGATGCTTAACTGACTGAGCCATGCAGAGGCCCCCAAAAAGAACTTTTTAAACTGTGAAAACACAACTTCATCTGTTTCCTTTCCTCATTCCGTTCCTTTGTGAGGCTGAGGCACTGGGGCTTGTGATCTTGCCCATGGTATATCTGTTCTTTGGCATCCACTGACACCTCCTCGGTCACATGTCTGAAAACACAACCTACTGCTTCGGGTTTCTAGTGATGACAACCTCAAGGCTAATTCATGTCCAGCCTTCTGAGCTACTTTTGTCCTTCCTAGGGATGGCGTGGCAGCATCCCGTCTGAGGTCTTGTGGTCACACTTTGCAGCGATTCCTACTCTGCATTTTGCTGCCTTCCTGGGGCTCTAGTAAAGGCAAGTGGACCAGTTTTAAGATGGAAGAGGCAGCTATTACTTGGCTCGAGCTCATGGCTGCCACGAGGGAATCTGTGGGGTACCAGACACCCTGATATTTCAAGAGGTTCCCAAAGTGAGACTTGTTAGGTAGACTTTCCTGATATTAACTGTGCATAACAAAGACAAAATTATAAAATATAGCAAAGGTCAAGCAGGACATGTCCACAGGCTGGCCTTACAGCCTGCTAGTTTGTATGTCCTGACTTAGTTAATTTTAGGTGTCTGGGGAATGTGGGGGGACAGGAAGGGAAAGCCAAGCAAAGAATTAAAAAAAAAAAATGATTGAAATCAAAAGCCTGTCTGTGAGGGTTTTTTTTTTTTTTTAATACTATCCCAGTAAAAAAGAAGGAATAAGGAGCAATATAAAACTTGAAGAAAAAGAGATTTCAATCTAGTGTTAAAGAGGGAATTTTCTCTCTGTGTGGAAAATAATCAGCCACGCAATGAACAATGCCCTCCCTGGAGTTCAGAGTCCAGAGCCCAGGGCTTAGAGCATCAAGCCTGAAACGGAAAGGGAACTGGAGAAAGAACTCAATAGGAGAGGTCTGTGATGCTCACATAAGTCAATTTACAGAGATCTAGGCAAACAGGCTTTCTGATGGCCATTTTGAATTTTATGTTCATCCTCAGACTCAAAAGCAGAAGCAACTGCACTTTGAATATGATTCCATTGCCGGGTAATCATGAACCCTCCCACTCAGACATAATCACAGCTCTCTAAGACTTCAGCTCCTAAAATGATAATTAAAACAATATATTAAAATTAGGGGTACAAAAAATGGACAAGGGACAGAGAAATGCAAAGGTTTGCTAGATGAATATAGGTTGACAGGGATCCAATGAGGAAGAATTCAATGCAGATGTCCTGTGGGCGGTCAGGTCCCTAGATCAATGCTGTTGCTTTATTAGGAAAGGCCCAGAGGGAAGACCATTTACAAGTTGGGAAATAGACCAGAGAATTGGTCTAACGTTTCCCATAATACGATATATACCTTTCCTTTTGGAAGGTACAAATGAAGGCAGAATGTATTAGAGTACATAAGAATATAAGAATGCATAAGGGTATTTATAGTTAGGACTTCCATTGAAGGTGGCAAAACAAAAACCAGTTCTAACTGGTCTAAAGTAAATAGAGAAATATTTGCTCATGGAACCTACCAGTCCAGTGATAGGACCACCATAGCTCTCTCCAGGGCCTCAGATGATGTCAGGACTCAATTACCCTTCTCTCTTGGCTCTGGCTAGGCGCCAGCCCAGAAACTCCAGGTTGGAGTCCAGTGGAAAAGAAATCATCTCAGGTGCCTGGGTGGCTCAGTTGGTTAAGCAACTGCCTTCAGCTCAGGTCATGATCCTGGAGTCCCGGGATCGAGTCCCACATCGGGCTCTCTGCTCAGCAGGGAGTCTGCTTCTCCCTCTGACCCTCTTTCCTCTCGTGCTCTCTATCTCGCATTCTCTCTCTCTCAAATAAATAAATAAAATCTTTAAAAAGAAAAGAAAAGAAATCATCTCTCATTCTGGTACCTGAAGCCCACGCTCCAGGATTAGCCCTGCTTGCACCAACCTGAGTCACATGCCAGCTCTTGAGCTAATCATGTGGCCATGGGAAAATGAGCGCTCTGATTGGTTGGCACTGGGACAGGTCACGTGATCCAATATGGGCGCTTTTCAGTTTTGTTTTGTTTTCCCCAGTCCTTTTCCTCTTCTGCTTCTCTCTTGTCTCCGGTTGTGTCCCAGCTGCTGCTTAACCAGTATGTTTTTGTTCTTTAGTATATTACATATTTCCATTGTAGATTGTCCATTGGATTCTTGTTTGTGGTGAGTCACCCAAAGACATGTAGAAGTATGTTCAAAGAAGCATTCCTTGTAATCAGTTACCAAAACCGGAACCAAAATAAATTCTATCAAAAGCGAATGGATAAATAGTGTTACATTCATAGAATGGGATACTTTATAGCAATGAAATTAATGAACTCTAACTATATCCAACATCATGAGGTATAAAAGTTGAAAACAAAATTAAGACAAAGAAGTTAGATGTAAAATAATGTGGGGTTACATTTATATAAAGTCTGAAGACAGACTACCCTACAGTAGCTATGGGTTAATATTTGGGCAGTAAAAGTATAAAGAAAAGCAAGGAAATAATTACTAACAAAGCCAGTATATGTATATGTACATTCTATTTTGCAATAAAGTATAAAAGAGAGACCCATAGGTTTTGGCAAACTCAGGAGAACATAAGCAGTTTTCTTATGTCTTTGACCTTTACAGTCATCATCTCCCGCTGCCTCTTTTAAATACCATCACAAACTCTCCACAGTAATGACCTGAACGTCTGTCCTAGGAAAGTGATAACATTATGCCCAGAAGTCCTCTGTTACATTTTATGTTATCTAATGAGTTAGAAAAGAAGTCAGCATGTACCCTATAAAGAGTTACATCACCTGTCTCTGTCATCAATAGGATAGGTTGAAGGTTCCAAGAGCAAACATGAGATAAACCTCAGCTGCAGGGAAGGTAGGAAATAAGTGGCATGAGACTGTACCCTGAGAGTTTAAATTATAAAATCCAATAATGGACTAAAGCAGAGATTTGCAAATTTCCACCAAATAACAGTTAAGATTTATTTAGTATTTTATTAAGGCTAATGTGCTAAAAGCATTATACGCATAATCTTTACAACAACCTTGCAAATTGAATGGGATTATTTTCTCTTTTCAGGTTTTAACATTTTTAATTTACATTTTGAAAAATTGTGCATTCCAATAATTAAAATCATTTGAACAACAACAAAAAATGGCACTCTGATTAAATTGCATTTTACAGCCTGCTGGACACCTTGGACCAAGCTTGGTTTTTACTCTCGATTTCACTGTCATCCCACCCAGCTTCTTCCTTCACCAAGATGCAAGCTTTTTTCCTTCCCTGACAGCCAGACAGGCAGATGGGAGAGGCAGGGCCAGCCTTCATTGTCAGTGGTTCTCAATTCTTTGGTGATAAGTGGCAGCACAGTCATTTAGACTTGATCCAACCCCTTTGTGTCTTATAGTTAAACAGCCAAAAGAAGTAAAATAAGAAGGCAATGCTTGTGGAATGTACAGAGCATACTGGTGGTGTGCGCCTCTGTAGGATGCGTCTGCTTGCTTCTCTTGTTTTATTGTTTCTTTTGAAGGCAGTGGATTTTTCTCTTGTGTTTCTCTCTTCTTCAATATCGACTTACCCAGTTTTTCAATCTCAGCCATATAGGGTTTGTCAGACATGGTGGCGGAGGAAGCAGGGCGAGGCACGCGAATGAGTGAAATCCGGGCTTTGCAGTGGCTCCAGCCGAGCGCCTAAATGGGATTATTTTCTTCATATTGCAATGTTGGAATGATGTGTACGGCATTTTCAATCAAGCCCTCCAGCTCACATGGCCAAGAAGTGGCAGAACTAAGATACAAAATGAGATCATCTGCTCTCGCGCTCTTGTTCTGAACTCCCACATTATAATCTCTGTACAAAGAGGTATAGTGGCTCCCCAACCTGAGCAAGTCTGGAGGGTTCCATTGTACATGGTGTTATATAGCAGCAAAAGAGTAGAAAATCGGCCTCACTTGGGAGGGCCAATTCGGGCACTTCCCAGGGAGAGGAAGTCCTACTGATAGATTCTGGTTTTCATGGTCCCTTTTGTTTAAGGCTATTTCTACACTGAGGCTGGATGTATCGGGTTTTCTTAGCCTCATGATATTAAACATTTTAATCATGCAAATAATCTCTTGTCTTTTGAATTCTTGGTTAGTGAGCAGCTTTCTGATTATAACTTGGCTTTCCAACAAAACAAAACAAAACAAAACTCCTTAGAATTTATAGTCTGTGCCAATTTGACAACTAGTGTGTGTGTGACAGCTTTTATTTCTCATTGTCTACTGATGCATTGGCATTTTTATTTATACACTAGCTTCTTGAGCTATGTGCATGTGAATTTTTTGATTCAAAGTTGAGCTTTGAAAGGTGCATCTACAAAAATCTGATTTCTGAGTCTGAAAGACTGAGGACCAATCTGTGAATATTGGCAAATTCATCAAGGTAAAGTTTTCATATGAAATCTTTTGGGCAATAAAGCATTGACCTTTTCCTGTTCAGATCTGAAAGCTGGTATGGGGTTTAACTTTTTTGCTTAACTTCTATAAGCATATCAGTTCACTTTATCTGGTGAGTAATTGTCACACTGTAAGGCCAAATAAACCATGAAGCAGTTAAGTTTTAGTGAAGTGATACAGTAAGAGGTTTAGAGGAGAACTGTGGACTGAGTTGTGTTCCCCCCCACAAATTCACATGTTGAGGCCCTAACCCCCAATGAGATGGTATTTGGAGATGGGATTTGGGGGAGGTAAATAGAGGGGGTCATGAGGGTAGGGCTCTCATGATGGGATTCATGCCCTAATAAGAGGAGACACGAGAGAGCTTTTTGTCAATGTCTCTTTCTCAATCTCTCCTTCTTTCTCTCTCTCTCTCTCTGTACACAGAGGTCACGTGAGCACACAGAAAGATGGCAGCTGTCAAGAAGCCAGGAAGAGAGCTATCACTAGAACCAGATCACGCTGGCATCCTGATCATGGACTTTTAGATTCCAGACTGTAAGAAAATAAATTTCTGTTGTTTAAGCCACCCAGCCTATGGTATTTGGTTGTGGCAGCCTGAGTAGACTAATACAAGGAGGCCATGGAAAATAGGGAAGCAGCCCTTCTCTGAGCGAGTGAGAGATGCCTTGGCTGGGGTGGACAGGCTCAAGAAAACTGACAGACTATCCCAGGAAAATGAACAATCCACAGAACATCATCTTAAGGAGAAGAAATCTGAAACACTACCTTTGCTTCTTTTAGGACTGTCTTATACCCGGCATTCCTTATTAGACTTTTTGTATTAGACTTTTGGGGTTTGTTTTCTGCATCTGTTTTATTCAGTGAAAGAGTTGCACTAGTATTATCAGCAGTTAGAAGATATTTAGAAAGTGAAAAATTTGACTCACTAAAAATGTTTCATTACATAGTATTCCTTTCATAGATCATTCTTTCCTTTCTGGAAAAGGATAAGGTTATAAAACCTTGGGAAGCAGTTAGCAGGACTTTTAAATGGTGTTTGATTTTTTTTTTTTTAAAGCCTAAGCATCTGACCATGGTTTTTCCAAGTCAAACAGCAGTTTAAAATCTAAGAGGCTTTGAAGTCAGAGGCCTGTAATGCTGTGGGCTACTTCTTTCTCTCCTGAAATAGTAGGTGAGATCAGATGAGAAAATTGGTACAGATACTGTTTGTGTTTCTCTACATTTCTTAAGAGTCTGCCCTACAAATCTTACTGAGGTTCTATAATACTCTGAGCCACTTTTTTGAAATGTGTAAGAAAAACGTGTGTGTGCTGAGGAAAACTTACTTAACCACACTGTTATTACTTCTGAACATGAAAAAGCGTCATTTTCCTTTTGCTTTTCAAATAATGAACAGAAAGACCCAGAGTTTCAGAAGGCCACACAGCAAGCCACGACCCAACTCACAATGATAGAGGTCCTTTTAAAGAACGCAAAAGTCTCAATAACAATAGCCATTCTTTACGCTGTACTTAAAACATGTCAGTCACAATCTTTGTTATGTTGCATTATTTTTTTGTTATTGCAGGACACCAGTAATGAAGATATTTGCAGTGGATGAAGAAAGTGAGTTCCAAGTGGTTGAGTAACTGGACCAAGATATATTACTACTAAGAGGCTGGGTCAGAACCCTTCAACTCCTTGACTCCAAAATCTACATTCTTTCCACTATTATGCTAGATGACACCTGTGATGATATCTACATTTCTGGAGAGACCGGATGAATATATTAATAATTTATTTTTCATTCTAGAGGAGTACAAAACTCTCATTTCTCTATTATCGAAATTCTTTCAAAGCAAAGCTGATTTTAAAAAAATGGTGGTCAGTGTGTGCAGGAAAGGAAGGAAGGCCAGATGGACTGAGGACTATTTTACCAGCAGGTTCTAGTCATGCCATGACGACCAAACATGAAAGTTTTGATCTACAGGGCTTACGATGAAGTAATCACAATAATTTACATTTATAGAGGACTCTACTTTTTAGGTCAGATATAAATTGTTTGGAAGAAGAAGAGATAACCAACTGGATCAGAAAAGGAGCCATACCATGTAAGTTAGGTTAGCTTTTTTGGTCAGCCTTGATTGGACCAAAGTTTCTGTAGAGTGTGGAGACTTGTATGTCACAAATAGTCACTGGAAGCAGTCAACCTGCAAAATACAATAAATACAAAGGAAGTTTGAAATTGGGAATTGATTCATTATAACAATGCATGAAATACAGAATGGTAATGAATTTGAAGTGGTTACAAATACCTGAATAGGAGGAGGATTACCCGAAAAACTAAGGGTGAAAGTCATGTCTGTGAGCAGTTTCTTGCTCTAAAGAAGGGAGGATGTTAGTCTGCTTGACAAATCTATCCCTGTAGTAGAGAAGGAAGGGGACTCATTAGTTTGCCATAACTTCATGATAATGCTCCCAGGATAATCCAACTCCCTGAGGTCTGATTCTGTACTCTCTAACCAACCTCCCAAAGGTAATTGAGTTTCTCAAATAGATTTCTCTCCTGGGAAGGAAATGAGTGGACAGACTGACATGCCTATCCAATCTGCTTGCCAGTGTGATTTCTCAATGTTCATTAAGACCCTGGCTCCTCCATATGATGTATTTTGTGATGTGAGTCAGGTCTCTTTGGGCCTGGCTTCTTGCGGGAAAAGAGAAATCAAGGCCCTGGGTCTGGAGAACTGATGACAGGAATCACCTATGTTTGTAGAGGATTTATAGTTTAGAAAGTCTTTTCACTCATGCCATTTCATTTAGCTCTCACAGTGCCTGTGATTATTTTTGATCTCTGTTTCATTAAGATTTGGAAAGGTTAAGTGAATTTTTCAAGGTCACATAGTTAGAGGAATATGGGACACAAAGCCTTGGGCTTGTGACATTGAATCCAGAACTCCTGCACAGCCAGGGGCAGGTGAGTAAACAAATGCATAGAGACTCATCAGATGGAATTTCCAACAACTTACAGCTTACTGACACCTTGATACAGCAGAACTTGGAGGATAAAAGATGGACCTTTTTTTTTTAAGCTTTTTTAGCCATCACCCCCAATCTCCCCATCACCTCCAGCCCTGGGAAATCACAAATCTACTTTCTATCTCCATAGATTTGACTATTCTTGGTATTCCACACACATAGAATCATACAACATGTAGTCCTTTGTGACTGGCTTCTTTTTTTTAGCATGTTTTCAAGTTCATCCATGTTGTAGCATGTATCAGTATTTCATTCTTTTTTATTGCCAAATAATATTCCATCACCTGGATATACCACATTTTGGTTATCCATTTATCTGTTGATGGGCATTTTGGGTTGTTTCCACTTTTTGACTATTGTGAATTGTGCTGCTCTGAACTTTTGTGTCCAAGTTTTTGTGTGAACATAGGTTTATTTTTCTCATGGGTATATAACTATGAGCGGAATTGCTGGATCATATGCTAACTGTATGTCTAACTATTCGAAAGCTGACAGATTTTTTTTTCAAAGGAACTGCATCAGTTGATATTCTTACTAGCAGTATGTGAGTGCTCCAATTTCTCTCCATCCTTCCCGGCACTTGTTTTATCTGACTTTTTGAAGATAGTCACCCTACTGGGTATGAAGTAGTGTCTCACTGTGATCTTGGTTTAGAGTTCCCTGATGACTGATGATGTTGAACAGCTTTTCATGTGTTTATTAGTCATTTGTATATCCTCTTTGGAGAAATATCTATTCAAATCCTTTGTCCATTTTTTAAATTGGGTTATTTGTTTCTCTATTATTGAGTTATAATAGTTCTTTATATATTCTAGATGCAATTCCCTTACTGATAATTATATATAAATTATATAATTTTAAAATTGTATAATTTGAAAAAAATGTTCCGTTTTGTGGGTTGTCTTTTCTCTCTCCTGATAGTGTCCTTTCCAACACAAAACTTTTCAATTTTGATGATAACTACTGCATCTAGTTTTTGTTTTGTAGCTTGTGTTCTCAGTGTACAGATAAATCTTTTTGAACAACAGGAAAATCTGATTAGATGTCCAAATGATATTGTTACTGTCAGGAGATAAAGTATAAGAGTATCAGAGGATAAGTGCCTGTGTTCATGAAATTTACATTGTGATGAAAAGGAAAACTAAAAATGTAGAAAACAAAGGAAGGCTAGATTAAGGGTTGGTAAGGGATAAATATTGAAACTGAAACTTCAGCAAAACAATAGCTTGTAACTAGCAATGTTTATCATCCTTTGTCTTTGTAGTACAAACATTATATCAGCAAAGTACATCCATCAGACAATATATTTTAAATTTAATTTTTATGATTCTTTTTAGAGGTGGAAACAACCATCACTGTATTATACATTTGCTTTCAAAACTACTGTAAGCCAAATGAGTTGTCCATATATATTTGTATAAGATTTAACTGCTTATTTTAAACTAATTTACTTTTATTTATATACCATTACTAAAATAACACCCTGTTTTATACATAAGTCTTGAACTTCCTCTGAAATTTTCATTTAGCACAATATAGTCTCTTTATACCAACCAAGATATCTGTAGCTTCTACGTATTACACAATTAGATTTCCTTTCTGGTCTGCTGACAGGTATTTTATGAATAACATCTGCAATATCCAGTAATCTGCTGCAAGAAATAGTGCTGATTTCATTAGAAAATAATTTGCCTTTCAAAACATTTTTTATATACTCTAAGCACTCCCTAATAATATAACTTAATAATAGAGCATTAAGGAAAATTCTGGTTACAGTAAAGAAGAAAGTCAGTTCAGTGCTGGAAGGAAAGTGAGTGGAGAGGCTTGCCTCACCTGGGCTTTTGCAAATACACAGCCCTATGATGTTGCAGCCTGCTTTGTACTTAGCTTTATATCTGGGTGTAGGTTTATTTACTCATCAAAATTAAATTTAAAGTGCTGGTGGGCTGCAGACTCCAGGAATACTGCTCTGGTCATAGAATTCAAACAACAAGTGCTTAATTAAAGGCGTGACTAACCTGTTATTTTGAAAAAAGAAATCTCTTTATTAAATCATTTAAACCTAGGTAATATTAAGCAGACACTCTATTTAAGAGTGAGGTTCGAAGCTAACTTTGAAATAAATTAAGTGCAGGTTGGGATTTCTTGCCTTCCCCATTTACTCTCAGTTTTTCTCTTTCAACTAATTCTAATTGTATTCTTATGCACAAATGTTTACCAGAAAGTTCTCCTATGGTTGACCTGTTTGTCTAATATGAAATCCAAATCTTCTTAGGATTTGGGCCACTTTCCCAGATTTTAGGATATTTTTGTAATAAAGTGACTTTAGGGTTTTTTTTTTCTCACATCTAACTGATTTATTTTTTTTAATGTAACTTTGCTGCCAGAAACACACACACACACACACACACACACACACTGCACAGAAGGATTCAGCTTCTTCTGTTTATTGCTTTTCAGTGTTTTCTTTTGCTTCTGAAGAGCAGGGGCAAAGCTTATGATGCAGAAGAGGGCCGTCATGCCTTCAAAAGCATCCTGCAGGCAAACTAAGCCTGATGCAAGGAAGTCAGAACTCTCTTAAGGAATCTCCACTTAAGCTCGCTGGCTCCTTGCTCAGGTTTTCTGAAAAAGCACACTGACTAATATCCCCTGCATGATGAATGCTTACTGCCCTTGGGCCACTTTCTAGTTCACCCCCTCACTTCTGCTTCCACTGTTGAGTTGAATGCTTCCCCATAGTAAATCTTTTTTTTTTTTAAGATTTTACTTATTTATCTATTTGAGAGGGAGAGAGAGAGAGAGAGAGAGCACATGTGTGAGACCTGCAGGGAAGAGCAGAACCATAGGAAAGGGGAAAAGGGGAAAGAATCTCAAGCAGACTCTGTGCTGAGCATGAACCCCATTCAGGGCTCCATCTTATGACCCTGAGATCCTGATCTCAGCCGAAACCAAGACTGAGCCGCCCAGGCGGCGCCCCAGGAAATCATTTTTAAATTTAAGCCTATCCATGCCAGTTGCACTTGTTCTTGTCACTGTGTGATTTAATTGAATACTAGGTAAACCAAAGCCAAAGGAGTACAAAAAGAAAAAAAGGGTTTTGGTGTTTTTTTATGAAAATAAAATGAAATATTTTGGAAAAAGTCTAAAGCAAAGTCACCTTTTAAAATATTGCTGTTGAATTAGTGTGTAAGATGAACCATAAAATTTTTTAGAAAAGGGTAACAAAAGTTGAGTTATTTAACTAATGTCTGAACTAGAAAGTGTCCTGATTGCATTCAGTCATAAATTCACCCATTTATCCTGTGAACAATTATTACTAACTATGTGTGCTAGATAGCTGAGTAGCCAGGAATATAAAAACAAATAAGTCATAGATCTTAAGAAAATAAAGTCTAGTAGGGAAAGGAACTATGAAAACACATTTATTGCAAGAAAATGTGAAGACTGTATATAGGAGTGTGTTGTAAGCCTAGAAATGTTTAAAGAAACATGTGCGATCTTACTGGTTGCCAAAGGACATTTAAAAATAATTTTCTCCCTTGATAATATGAAATGTGTTATCAATGTAGAACAGTTGGAAAACAGAAAACATGTAAAGAAAATAAAAATCATCCTTAATGCTACTACTCAGAGAATTATTGTAAATTTTTTGGTGAAAGTTTTTCAAATCTTTCTCTGTCTCTTTTTATACACATGTACGTACACACACATTTAATATTATTTTCATTGTTGTATTATTAACATTAATATTAAGTAATAATATATACATACTCATATATAAGGTATACCTTTTTTTAAAAAAATAAGGTTTAAGAGCATATTAGTGCCAACACAGTATTCAACATTAAAGTATCTTTTCTCATTCATCAAATATCCATCCTGAGAATAATTAAGTAAGCAATAGTAGACTGAACCAAAGGGGCCAGTCTAGGAGAAAAAAAAGAAAAAAACGGGTTGTCATGTTTTACATTCTCAGTGATAAGTGCCAAGTGTTTGATAGAGCGAATTCTGATCTTTTTCACATCCATTGACCCTTTTGAAGTTATCTGAGCCACAATGACATGGCAGGATAATGTAGATGGAGACAACTGACAGCATTTTAGGATTTGGGAGGGCGTCTTCACTTCCACAAAATAGATAAAATCTCCTAGGGAGGGAAGGTCCTGCGAGTCCCACACTTTATCTCCCATCCCGAAAGGAAGGACCGCGAACCGAGGAGAGGGAAGCTGCCCCCGCCTCCCACTTGAGGCCCATGAAGTTATGGCGACCGATGGCCGGGCTTCTCGCCACTTGTCTCCCCGAAAGGGGGCTCTGGATGTGCCCATGTGCAAGCAGCGTTTTAACGGAAACACAGCCTTCTGATTACGTGGGCACAGATACCGCGACCGTGAAATCACGACGCAGACTTGCTTGGAAAAGTCTGAAGCCCTATGTGTTTTGCTCCTGTTGGTGCACTGGGAACCTTCCCATCCCTGCTTCTTCATCAGACTGTGGGCAGTCCCTCTCCCTTTTTCACATTGCTTTTCTCCACCCAGAAGATTCACCGGGGCTTTGACCAGGAACCCGGGCCCCGCAGGGAAACTCGGACGAGTGTTGCGGGAAGACCGCTGCTCACTGTGCACCTGCTTGCCCCAGAGCTCGCCTCAGACCCCCGCGCGCGGCTTAGGGTACCGTGATGAATGAGTGGTTTTACTAACCAGCAGTGTCCTTCGAGTCTGTTTTTTCGTAATCCTCAGCCGGTTGCTCCTAAAGGGCCTCCTTTCATCTTCTCTCCTCTGGACTTCGTTCTTAGCCTCCACCCTTGCCTGGAAACAGAAGCTCTAGTTCTCTTAATTTCCTGTCACACTTCATCCTGGGTTTGTTCTGTGATCGGAGCCAGCTTCATGGGCGTGTGATGGGTGCGGTCGCACGTCCGCGTGCTCAGAAGAGCCCTGCTCTTGATGCAATGTTCTGTTCTCACTGTCTTCGAATTCTTAATTTTTGAACCAGGATCCTGCATTTTCATTTTGCTCAGGACCCCACGAATTAGGCAGCCTGTCCTGTCCGTGACACGTGGTGATGAGCCAACATAACCCACTCCACTGCTTTCCCCTCATACACTAGAATGGTCTCAGACCTTGTGCAGGGGGAAGCCACCTCACCCTTGGGGGTGAGGCTCTCACCCTGTCCCTTCTTGCCAGAATGGACACAGTCGCACCCATAGCTGAGGGTATCAGTGACTCCAGCTGAGGCTGCCACCGGGAAGGCAGGATTTGAGAACGAAGTCAATAAATGAATTTGAATGGAGATGTTGGGAGCTAGGATTGGCTTAATCTTTTCTTCTCCCAATGTTTAATTAAGAACAAGGACAGAAATAGAGAAGCAGGCAGTGGGCATCCTCTACCTCCGCAGTCCTGCAAACCTAAAGCAGACCGAAGCTGGTTACGGGGAAGATTTAAATTGAAGGTGAGTTTGGAGTTATGTGGTTAGTGGATAAGATTAAGTTTTCACTTATTCGATAGTGACTTAGTATTTCATAGGGACCTGGAAACCTATGAGACCTGCCCAGCATTCATCCAGGATAGAGAAAGAACAAGTTGAAAGAGTGGGTTCAAAGACACAGTGGCAAAAAGGAAAAAGCTGTCTTTTGCGTGTACTCTCTTGAATCCAGCATATTTAATAAATTAGTCATAAAAGCCTATTGCCTTAGGCCGGTGGGCGGATGAGCAAATGAATGGATCATGAAGGCATAACTCATATTAAATCAGGAGGCCTACTCTTTTTATTCATGAGGCTAGCCCCAAAATCATGTAGGGACTTACCTTGTCCCTACTAAGGTAACAACTACCAATTTGAACCAAGCAAAGTGCTTGAATTTTGCTTTAATAATCCTCACTTACATTGATAGAGAAACATACATGGAATGGGCATTTGGTAGTTCACTCATTATATTTTCCACCCCCAGAGACTAGGCGTGTGTTTTCCTTACTCTGGTCCCTTCTACAAAGTTTCCATTTCCTTGGCTCTTAGCATCCTGTATAAAGCTGTGGAGGGCCACGCCCTCTCTATCTGCCCCTCCACCCCACCCACCACCTGCAGGGAGTCTGAGGGCTCCTGGGAGTCTGAGTTTGGGCAATGTCACTTCCTACTTACCCTGAAAAGTGTTCCCTTTTGAGAAATACGTGGGTGGGGAGAGAACAAGCAAAGAAGTTGAAGGATGATCCCCCTCAGCTCTGATCCCAATACCAGCCCCCCCACCACACACACACCACCTCTGCCTCTGTAGTGTCAGCCCTCTTTCTCCCCCGGCCGCCGGTTAGAGACATCCGATGATGGCCTAACTCTGTCCAATCACACATGAAAGACTGAAAGCCACAGAGGAAAGGAGATTTGTGAAAATTGATGTAGCATGTGGGAAAGCGCAAGGTATATGAACACCAAACATATAATGGTTCAAAATTGATTTGAAAACAGAGGATATTCCCGGAAAACGTATCTTGGGATAACACCGATTCACCCAACACCCAACTAGCATCCACTTGTCCTGGATCAGCCCTACCCTCATCTCATTAACCTTGTTGTAATAACACTCACATTTTACATGTTTGAAAGTTTTACAGGGTTGAGAGTTTTGGGAGCTCATTTCTCAAGACCATCACTGGAGTTTTGTAGTATTTGTTGATCTATCGATTAATTTTGTGGCCACCAAGTAATATTCCTATAGCATTATTGTGTCGGCCCTGACCTAACACAATTCTGAGCAATGTGTTTAAATTTAGAGATTGTTTTTCCCAGAGACCCCCAAATACGAAGGTTGGAATGAAGTGAAGGGGAAAACCCTATTGCCATGAGCCAGGCAGCTAGGTTTTGTGCTCCGCTTGACCCAGAGCCAGCTGTGTGATCTTGGACCAGCCAAGTCATCTTTGGGGATTTTTATGTCTTTACTTGTAAAATAGGAGGCTTAAACTATGATCTAAGGTTCTTTTACTACACTCATTTCATTACCATGGCTATGTGCCTTTTTCCCCTATTTAATTGCATACCTTGGTATATGAATTCAAAGTTCACATTTTATGGCATCGGTTACAACAGAGTACTGTATCTTCTCACTTGATTCTAGTCGTTCCCGTAACTCTTTTCTCTTGGCGTAATGGCCATGGTGGTTTATAGTATTGTTAATGAATTTATACACTAATGGATGATTTAAACTCCTTCATATCCTGATGTTTGTATATTATGCTTACCTCATCAACTTTCAAACTGTTTTAGGGATGTCTGCGCAAAAAAAGAGTTAACATAGCAGGTCTGACTACTCTCTTATGAATGGTTTGGCTGGCGTCTGGCAACTTGCATTTGGGGAGGGTTCATGCCATTCTGATGGGTAAGAGTAGCTCGCTGTGTTCACACTGTCTGCGCCAATAATTTGGTTTACGCTGAAGTCAAGAATTTCTTCTCCAAGCCTGGAATTTTGGTAGGTGTGAGGCAGAGGACACCGGTGTAACTGTCCCCTCAACAAAAATCCTGGACACTGAGTTTTTAATGAGCTTTCCTGGTAGACAACATTTCACACGTGTTGTCATAGCTTGTTGCTCTGGGACCCCGTTGGGAGAGGACTCTTGAGAACCTGCTCCTGGTTTCCTGCAGGTTCTGCTCCGTGGATCTTTCTCCTTTGTTGGTTTTGCTTTGTATCTTTTAGCTGTAATCATTATAACCACGTGTATGCCCATGTGCTGATCCCGAGAGTCCTCCTCTCTAGTCCTCCTCCTTCATCAAACCTGAGGATGGTCTTGGGAACCCTCAGCCTTGTATCCTTGAAATGTTTCCTTGTCCTCTATCATTTCAGGGACTGGTTCATGTCAGAGACATTTCTGGTAGGAACAGTTCCTATATTACATACCACTTTCCATCCCTGCACGGACTAAATGGATGGAGTGGCCCTATTAATTGACCCAGGTTGTAAAAGTATTGTTGTCTTTTTCTTCAAGTGTTTTCATGAGCATAAATATTATAGGAAAGTGGTTTTTCAGACTTCATTTTTCAGTTACAGAGTCCTTTGTGGATAGGCAGAACTTATGAGAAAGCCAACGTGGGAAACATTTCAGAGTAAGGCTGCTCTGCCGGAGGGAAGTTCTCAGAGCTTTGCCTACTTGTCCTTTTTCTCTCTTCCTGACATCGAGGTAGAAAACATGACTTTTTTTTTTTTAAGTACTATAACTATGAGCCTTCTACACGTTTACTTCCTTATGGAGGGAGGGAGATAGATGGGAAAGTACTTGCATTATTCACCAGTGAACTCATAAATGACATAAATGGAATGACAAAGTTTGGTTCTGATAACATCGTGTTTATCCCTTTGACCAGTAAGCGAAACAGGAGTGCTGTGGGGAGTCACAGACGCCGCAGCTTAAGCACAGCTGAAATCCCCCTCCTGTGCCTGACTGTTTTCCCTCAGTATATCAAAGAGAGTAGTGAACTATTTTTAAAACACCTATCATGAGCACACTGTATTATTTAATTTAATTTTTAGAAAACCATAAGAAAGACTTTCTCTCAAAATCCTGGCACTGAGTTGGGATTTGAATCTACCCTTGACTCTTTTTTTGCCATAGCACATCCCATCCCCGGGCGTCAGCCTGTCACGTCATGTACCTGGTAACCCAACAGCCCGGCTCACTGGCCTCATGTGCTATATTCCTTTCTCTTGTGGCCGCTGACGTCCTTTTATCTGACTGAAGAGTGGCTGGGAGGCCTTACTTCTAGATGCCCTGTGAAATAGGGGGATTAGGAGATAGGCATGTGGTCACCGTCCTCTGAGGGGCAGCATTGAAATTTGGATGAACATGTAGCCAGAGATAACCTCACTGGTCCGGCAGTCCTTGCTAAACTGGGTGCACAGGAAATGTGCTTTAATTACCACTGGTCACAGCTATCGAAATGAGACTTTTCTGTGTGTGACTGTTTCCTGGCCCGCTCACTGCCTTTGTTTAAAAAGAAAAGCTGTGATTCAACAGTCTTGCACGATTCACAGCGCTCACCATAGCACATAACTTCCCCAAATGTCTATCACCCAGCCACCCCATCCCTCCCACCGCCCCCCCACTCCAGCAACCCTCAGTTTGTTTCCTGAGATTAAGAATTCCTCCTATCAGTGAATCACAGATCTGTACCTCTGAAACAAATAATGCAATATATGTTAAGGAAAAAAAAAGAAGAAGATAGCAGGAGGGGAAGAATGAAGGGGGGTAAATCAGAGGGGGAGATGAACCATGAGAGACGATGGACTCTGAAAAACAAACTGAGGGTTCTAGAAGAGAGGGGGTGGGGGGATGGGTTAGCCTGGTGATGGGTATTAAGGAGGGCCCGTATTGCATGGAGCACTGGGTGTTATACGCAAACAATGAATCATGGAACACTACATCAAAAACTAATGATGTAATGTATGGTGATTAACATAACAATAAAAAATTAAAAAAAAAGAAAAGCTGTGTTTCTGATAGCTGCGTGTCAGCCTGATGTTCCTAACTGTCTCCAGTTTTTCTGTTTCTTGAAGTTCCACTTCAGTGAATCCATAAGGCATTTCCTTTTCCCTCCCAGCTCGTGATTATCCCACTTCAGCCTGCCATACAACAGCTGTCTGGGATGCAGCTGTCACCCTCAATGCGCGTGAGCAGTCCGGCAGAATGACATTACTGTGTACCCTGGCTTCGCTCCAAGACCGATGCGAGGACATCGGTCCCCGTGGAGGATGGAGGATTGAAGATGAAGGAGGTTAGGACAAAATTCATGGACCTAAACGCCCAATCCATCAGCAAGGTGTGGTCACAACAGGTGATAAATAATTTGAACAGGGGAGAGCACTTGCATCCTTATTTTTATTCATTCACTCCCCCAGGGTGTAAAGACAACAGTGAGATAGGACATGCTTCTCAACACTAGCTATGACGTGTGCTGGGGATTATGGGGATTCAGCTCTAGATAGGAGGGGGGACACTAGGAAACCAGCCAGCATGGCAGGAAAGATGGGGTTGTAGGCAACAGAAGGAAGTGCACCACCCTTTGGCAAAGACTAAAAGGAAGTGGAAGCAAATGGATCTAGTTTGGGTTCAGATTGGGCGCAGGGAGGTGTGTGGAGAGATTATTAAAAGAATGACACATTTAGTTACCATTGCACATTTTAATCCTTACCATTTATGAAGTATGTATCATCAATTTTATTTTATAGACGAGTAAGTCATAGTTCTAAGAGTTTAAGAAATTTGCCCAAGGTAACAACATTAGTGCCAGCATCATCAGAGTCAGGATATGAGCCTGGTTCAGCTGAAGTAGAAGTTCAGTACCTATCAACTACGCCACGCTGCTCAAAACCAGGGCAGCAAAATCAAGATGAAATTCCAAGACTGAAGTCTTTATCTTCTCCCAAATAGGAGTCCTCCTTGGTTCATTCCCTGTCTTGGTTAATGACACCACAATTCCTGAGCTTGCCAAGTGTGAAACCCACCGTTAGCATCCTATAACACATTATGTGCCTATCTTTCTCTTCTGCTGCTGTAACTGGGCATCTCTAGAGCTTAAGGATTGTGCTCCACACATTTGTATATCTCCAGTGCCTAGCAAATGACTGTCACATAGTTGGTCCTTTAAATGAGTAATGGAATGAACAAATGAACGGAAACCAGAATATCAAGGGAAATGTGTCCTTTTTATTTGTAACTTTTTCCCCCTTTTAGAACTAACCGGCGGATAATTTTTTCACTCAGGAGTATCTATTATGGTGGGCTTTGTCTTTTGTGGCAGTTTTACGAGATGTGCAGGAGGGAAATGTCAAGTGCACAATATATCGATGGTCTTAATAATCACTAATTAAGCACTCTGGATGAACAAAAGCCACCAGATATTATTAAAGAAAATCGCTTCTCCAAGATACTTAAAGAAGTGTTTGATTATGGAAAGCTACTTTAGGCATTAAAACAGGATGCCAAGATTCATACTGAACATCCTCTGGACGTGATCTTTTTTTTTTTTTTTCCCTGACATTGACACTGGGTAAGTGTGCATCCTGGCTCCTCTCCCTTCATCTTTACATAGATTAGCAGAAATCAACAGGCAAGTTTAGAGCTGTATGGCTGATCCATTCCACCTGTTGGATCACAGCATCATACCTGGGGCCCATGCAAGTGTTGCTAACCATTCCACAAGCCTAGGGGATCAATATGGGCACAGCTCCTGCGTTTCTCCAAACAGTCGTTTGAGAAGACCCCTTCTCTGATTAACAGGAGGTCCAGAATCACTCTCTTAATGCCTTCTCCACCCCCATTAAATTGTCCAGCAACCATGAAGGTTTAATTACTTTGGGGAGAGGGGCTGGGATTCACCATGCCTCCAAAAGCCAAGTACACAGAAAATCGGAAAAGTAGATCAGTTCACTGCTGCTGCTGCTTCTGGCTGCCACGGTCCAGTGTCAGATGCTTGGTGAGAGGTTTGCTGTCTGGACGGGACCCCCTGGTGCCCTCTGCTTAGATTCTTGGGCTAATGCTCTCTCAGTTTATACACACGTGGCCAGTGGCTGTTACTCTAAGCACAGCCACTGGGCTAAGCTACAGAGTGATTTCTGGCTTCGGTTCCCTCTATGTTGGAACCAGTCCTCTCCCCAATTTCTGAGACCTTCGGTAGAGAGAAGGTCATTAAAATGAACTTCCCTTGAACGATGCGGAGTCTTTGGTGATATTTGCTGCCAATAAACCATAGTCAAAGCCACTCAGACCACTGGTTTCTCTAACTGACACTCTCAGATAACTACAGATTCAATCTTCCTCCCTTCTCGCCCCCAAATCCTTAGGCTCAGTATGCAAGCAAATTCCACCTCTTTCTCAAAAATCTATCAAGCTTTTCAGAATATTTTGAGGAGGAGTTGGCCCTGCTCCCTTCTCCCAGAGCAGTGGGTGTTTCAAAATGAGAAGACTAACTCCAGTGCTATAAATAAATATATATTTAAAAATCATTCTGTTTTCCTCCCTGTCTTTCTCTCTCAGATATCACCTCATACAAACAATCCTCCATGACTCACAGTGAGGGAAATCACTGCATGCATCCATTAGCGCCTCTGTTCTTTGTCACAGCTTCGATCATCGGCTTCAAAGACCACAGAGGGAATGGTGCCAGGTGTCTGAGGATGGACTGAATCATGTTCTTGTGCTTACTAGAGAAGCCTATTAAACTAATTAAACTCCAGGTCTGCTGTTGATGAGCTGAACATCCATAAGAAGAAAATCTCCTAGATATTTTTATATGGCAAGAACTACATTTCCCCTCAACAGGTTATTATTTATCTTACAGACTTTATGAATGTAGAGTTTGATTATACCCTTCTTGGCTTGAAAATTCAGAAATGAATGGATAGGACTTTACAATATGCATGTTTCTTTTAATATATTCCCTGATTTACCAGAAATAGTTTACCTATATCTAACAAATTGACTCTGCATTCTTTATTCTACTGAGTGGATACATTTGCTGAATATAACTTTAAACTTTTAAACATATTTGGATAGAGATTATATTTAAAAACTGAAGATGGATTTGTAGTACCTTCTCTCTATACAAGGGCAATTGTTAGTATTATCTAGTTCAGAAGCATTTCAGAAAAATAATCCGTGTGATTTATAACCTATGCTGATTTTTATTATATGGGATAATAATATATCTTAATGGACAAAATTCCACTGACGAGAAAGGTAATAAACTTATTTATTTATTTATTTATTTATTTATTTATTTATTTTACATCTCAGAAGGAAACAGACAAGGCCATTTGGATTTAAATATGGAAATATCTTTTGCATCCATTAAAGAATATATTTTGAGGCTATTTAAAATATATTCATGCATTCATCAGAAGATGACGCCTTGTATGTAATGAAGTTCATTTGCTTACGTATTTCCTAGAACTGGTCATGAAGTCATGTCTACGACTTAAGCAATGTTAAATAAAGATTTGAGAAATTGCCCAGATAATTCAATACCGATCTCCCTCCCAATCCATATATTAGAGTTTGGCTAGCTCGTTTGTTAGAATATGGTTCATTTAATGTCAAAACAAAGTTCAATCACTTTAAGGGCCAGATAACTTTATAAAAAGAAACATTTGGTGCCTCAGCCACGGGCTGTCTCCCAGAAGCCAACAAGCAATCTCCCAAATTTGTGGCCCCAAATCTGGAATGAGGAGAGCAGGCTCAAATTTCCCTGGCATGGGCCTGTGTTAACTGGATCGTGTTTGAAGGACGGGATGTTCCCACGCTGATCATTTAAGTGCACGCCCAAGAACCTGAGTTTGTTTATCCTACATCCAAATTTCATTTTGTTTCTTGAGGGCTTCATCTGACCAGCCTACTGAGGTCTCTTGTTCTTTCTCTTTGGTGCATTATTCATCATTCCCCACTTTGTGCCATACAAAAATGCAAGGAGCTGATCTCCTGTGTCTTCCCTTACATCAGATGGCGGAACAACCCGGGGCCAAGTAGAAATCTGTATGGCCAGCTCTAGGTATCTCCCTCTGGATTGATGAGGCAATCTCCCCCTTAGCTATAAATCCTCCTTTCTCCATCTACCTCACAAATGTATCTTGCATGGGAAGAACATACGAGGCCTTCTCTCTTTCCCCGCTGCCCCCACTCCAGGCTAACCTGCTGTCACACGTAGCTTTTCTCCTTACTATTGTACTTGCCACCTCATTTTTGACAATTTTCTAGATGAGGGAATTCTCTAAAACAGTGTGTGTGGGGATGGTCATCTTTATGGAGATCGGGGTCCCAGTGAAAGAGTAGGCCTCAGCCTGGTCATAATAAGCGATGTAAACACATTAGGCACCGGAGAAATAGGGCACATGTTAGCCCTAGGGATTGCATCTCCAGGCTTCCTTTTTTCCAAAGGGAACTTCACGGAGGGTGATTATTCCCCTGAGGAGGGAGGGCTGGTCAGGGGGATTGTTGTATTCCAACAGCAGTACAACACAGGGGTTCTGGGGCCAGAATCCCAATGGTATTCTCATATGTCAGTACTATAATCATAATTGTTACTACCTATATCGAGCACCGATCCTAGGTGCAGGGCACTGCACTAGGAGCTTTATATATACGTTATCGTATCCATTCATGGACTCAGGAGGGAAAGACTAGAGGCCGGGGAGGGACGAACGATGCAAACTATAGGAACTTCTATGAACTTCTGTAACTTGCTCGTGTGCTCACCTGATTTCTGTTTACCTCTATAATAACCTTAATCCTTTAACCGCAGAAAGATTTTTTAAATTTTTATTTGTTTTGTTGTTTTTTGTTTGTTTGTGTTTTGTATTTAGGGGACACAGAAAGACAGATGAGCCTTCCTTTTACTGCAGAGCCTGCTCCGTGGAGAAGAGCACTGGGTGGGGAAAGATCGTGGCGGTGAGGCAAGCCCGGAGGCAGAGGTGTGCTGGAAGACAGGTGCAAACTGGCTGTGGGGGTGGCACGTTCCAGTGCCCCCGTGGAGGTTTTCCCACTGCTGCCAATTTCAGTACTCCCACATGACGTCAGTGGGTGTGGGCCTGGGAAGACACGCATACACGTGGCTCCTGTGAGCTGGTTGAGAGCCAGCTTCTGCACTAGCCCCTGAAGAAAAGGTCCAGGAGCTCCCTTGGGCCTGGAGATAAGATAGCAGCCATCTGGGGTCCATTTACTCTCCCTGACTTAGCTTTGAGCTTCTAGAGCGAGGCTGTGAATCTTCATCTCTGTGTCCTCAACCTGAGGCACAGATTCTGACATTGCAGGTTTATGAATGGTCTGAGAGATGAGACCCTTGATTTCAAGTTAAGGCTCTGTAGCTGATTGAGTGCTTGACCTTGAGGATGTCACAATCTCTCAGAACCTCAGTTGCCTCATTTGAAATATTGGAATTTAAGGTAATTCTTCTCTCCTGCCATTTTTGGCTCTGAAATGTTGTGAGGAAAAACAGTATTAATTTTCTTCAATCAAGATTTCATATTTACAGTTTTCCCCTGATTTCTTGGATTTCTTTTAAACTTTAAACAAATGGTGGCTAGTTTAATAGACGTTACTATTTGTAAACTCATGTGGGCTCTTTAGTGATAAATGCTTCCTTTTTAAGGTGCTTAAAAGACAGTGGTAAATTTATCAGGTATGAATTTTTAGATCGTTGTACATCACCAGAACATTAGTTTTTTGAAAACTAAGCTTCACTTCATCTTTGAACTCCCATTCTGCTCTCTAGGAGAAGATGTGAAATCAAGTAAAACGCCATTGAATTCTGCAATTTCTCAGGCAATTCAGGACATCTTCCCTCATCTTGGCACAGTACAGGCTGCGACCTATCATTTTTATCTCTGCAAAAGGAAGATCATTCATGCAACATATTTTAAGAAAAAAGAAAAAGAAGAAGATAGCAGGAGAGGAAGAATGAAGGGGAGTAAGTCAGAGGGGGAGACGAACCAGGAGAGATGATGGACTCTGAAAAACAAACTGAGGGTTCTAGAGGGGAGGAGGGTGGGGGATGGGTTCGCCTGGTGATGGGTATTGAGGAGGGCACATTCTGCATGGAGCACTGGGTGTTATGAACAAACAATGAATCATGGAACAGTACACCAAAACAAATTATGTAATATATGGTGATTAACATAACAATAAAAAATTAAAAAAAAAAAGGAAGATCATTCAGAATTCATCGAAGCAGCATGAATTTGCTTTGAAGGTTGCTTACAAACACGTATTGGAGCAGAGCAGGTTATCCGGAAATAACCAAGTTAGCAATGCATGTGGTCTCTCTGCGAAGAGCCGCTGGGCCTTGGGCTTATCTCAGGCTGATTTTGACTCTGTGGACACTCCAGTGGCAGCCTGTCCCAGTCCATGTGCACAACCAGGCTGCTACTGGGGGGTGCGGTGTCCATTATTTGCCCCTGAGGCTCTTCTGGGATGATGTATGTGTGGAGCAGGAAGCTTACACCGGAAGATGGCGGATAGTGCAAATTCAAAATATAATCCCTCCCTCCCTACTAGGAAGGAGACAACATAGCCATTTTTAAAGGCCCTCTAAGGCTTAGGATCAACCTCAAGGAGGAAAGGGAAAGAAAACAACAACAACAACAACAACAAAACACCCTGAGAGAGGGTCTTAACTGTTCTTGAACTGTAAATCCAAATGATTGAGAAAATAGCTGAGTTGCATGGAATTTAAGTTAGACATGAACAGATTGTTTTCTTTATCAACTAGGATTATGGCTGATAGCCAGAAATCAAATTTGATTATTGAGCTAGTAATCGTTAAATTCCTACTTAATAAAATAGTAATCTATTCTAGTATTTTGCTAGGAATTGACACCAAGATCCTCAGTCTTGTGTTTTTCAAATACATCTATCTCCTCTTTTTTGGAGTGGACATCTTTTCCACTTTTAGATTCTCAGCATCTCTGTTTTCTGTAATTATGCAAAAGTTACAAAAATGAGCAGTGTTCACATTTGCAAATCCTCTCAGTACTTTGGGAAGGAATTAATGTCTGTCTGGAGACTTGTGTTTATTTAAAACCACTAAGAGCTTTATTTCCAACTGCTTTCCACTTATGCTGGGTCTCTATTCCCTTGCTATCATGTTCGTTCAAGCCTTTCCAGCTTGAGGATGACTTCTCCTTGTGGATTATGATGGCTTTATTCTGGATAGATAGATAACCCTTATTTACTGTTAGCGTCGGCTGTGGTTGATAAATGAAAGGTTGTGTTATAATTAGATGCAGCCCTTTAGATCATACGATACAAGTGAAGTGGAGAATTAATATAAATATGCAAATGAAGTTAGCAAAGAACACTTCTTAATTGATCTAGATGAAGTGGTTCTGCAGCTTAAATTATTTGGATACTCTAAGTGCTCCGGTTAGTCTCTTTACAGCCCAGTGTAGATCAAATTCTTCTGAGAGATGAAAGCACTGTGGGCAGATCCTTAGATAATTAGAATTTTTTTCAAGATTTTATTTATTCATTTGAGAGAGAGAGAAAGAAAGCATGAGCAGGGGGAGGGGCAGTGGGAGAGGGAGAAGCCGACTCCCCTCTGAGCAGGGCGCCCCATGTGGATCTCCATCCTGCGGGATCATGACCTAAGCCTAAGGCAGACACTTGACTGACTGGGCCACCCAGGTGCCCCTCGATAATTAGAATTTTGATTATCTCCAGACTGGCCAAAAAAAGTCCAAGTGGAAGAAGAAATGGAAGCTTTTAAAAGCCAAATTGTTTAATCTTCCTGTAGCTCTCTTCTCTACCATCTTTCTCACGAAGATAAAGATGGTTTACCATGACACTAGTGAAGCTTACCCTTGCAGGCCCCTCAGTAGGACCAGCTCTTTCCAAAGCCCTGGAGGGTTCCAACTCTCGTCTTCGTATAGACATGTGTTATTATACAATTTGGAAAAATGTATGACGTTTAACTTCAATCTGTTCAGACCTCTGTCTTCTTCCCTTCTGTCTTCCTCTCTGTCATATTTACTCTCCTGTTCGGAGGCCTAGGAGCAGCTGTGAACATTTTGGGATCTTGAGATAAGAGTAGATTTAGGGTGGTAGGCAGCTACAGTCAGTTACATTATCGCTGGTTTTTCCTCTATGATGTTGTTTTCAGGTTGTGGTGGGTGGCATGGAGGTGCTGGGCCAGAGGTATACTGCGATACACCAGTGCCCAGCACTGGAAGCAGGTGGGTCACAGAAGAGAAACAAGGCTTGAAGTATGTAGACTCAAAACCTAATTTACAGACAATTATTTCAACCCTTGGACATGCACAATTGCAAGAGAGGATTCAGTTTTTGTTGATTCCTGGTCAAAACAGAAGTCCTCTCATGTCTGGAATATATTCAATAATGCAGGATGCACAATTATCATTCCCCCCCCCCCCATGCTGTTGATAGGAACTGCTGAAATAACATTTTCTGAGATTGTATGCTTGTAGGACATAAACCTGCAGTCGTTTTACAGACAGGGAGAGGGCCTGTGTATGAGGTCATGTGTTTTCTGCATCTCAACTCCCAATAATAAAAGACAGATGGCAATCAGGCATTTTAAAAGAGAGAATGAACTATCTTTCTATTCTCTCTTTAGCATATTATTTTAAAAAATCATTGTCATATAAAGATGTGATACAGAGCATGCAACCGAAAATTTGGCGAAAAGCTATTACAGAGCTATGTTAGTTTTTTCATAAAAATCTTCTTGTTATTTTCTGGATTTTTGCAATGTCAGAGGTATTTTTTAGCTTCTTTTCTTAAATATTTTGTTTATTTATTTGAGAGAGAGGGAAAGATCGAGGATGAGTAGGGGGAGAGAGGCGAAGGGAGAGGGAGAAGCAGACTACCCACTGGACAGGGAGCCCCATGAGAGGCTCAATCCCAGGACCCTGAGATCATGAACTGGGCAGAAGGCAGATACTTAACTGACTGAGCCACCCAGGTGACCCATATTTTTCAGCTTCTTAAAATTAGTAATTTATGGTGATCTGTTTTCTCATTCTGAACAAATACTCACTTTGGTGCCAATTTTATATCTGTAGTCATTCATTTTTTTTTCTTAAAAATATTTCTCACAAAACCAAGATGTCTCCTCACAAGGTACCATATTTCCAACTGATACATCCTTTATTGTTCTCACAGAACACATTTAAAGTATTACTTATTGAGAGGTTGTGATGTGCAAAAGTGTTTCATAGCTATGGTTTGACCTGCGGAAATTTGCTCTGCCCTCCTGAGCTGAAGATTCTTTATCTATAAAATAAAAACTACAGGCTGACTCACAGCATGGCTTTCCAGATCCAGTGAGGTTAAACAATGCACTTGGAGGTATGTTTTAAATTATCAAGTGCAATTTAGATAGTTGGCCTGACAGACAGGCTTTGAATAGGCCCCACCCCCTTGTTTTATTCTGGACCCATCTTACTAGTGATGTGTCCTTGGGTGTGTTCCTTTCTTCAGCTGTAAAATGAAGGAAAATGTACTCAGCTCATAGGGTTGTAAGCATTACATGGGTAATTACCATTTTTATTATTGAATTATAGCTGTTATTCATTACCAAGATCTGTGCTAAATAATACCTCTAAAGAACTATGGGGCATTACAGAGACCTTTTAAAATTAGCCTATTGCTTTTAATTAAAAGGTACTAATTATTATTTTTGTACTTTTATTTGTATGAGATTTACTTATTTTGCAGCCATGAGTATTATATAGCTTTTAGTTTTGTAATTGATAGTGTTTTGATTTTTTAGCTTAGGTAATATGAATAAAAAATACAACATGTAGCCAAGTCTTAAATATTTTGTCACATGACTAATATTGTGACGAAAAGTCAGGTCAAGGATACAATAACAGGAACTAGTAAATGTCCAGGACCTTGTAGGAATCATAGGATGTTGCACATGATTTAGGGAGACAAATTAATAAAGCATCTTTGTTTTCTTCCAGGTTGTAAGAAAAATCTTGTTTTTCTTTTTCCTTTCATACCTCTATCATTTGTTTCAAAAGAATAGAATTCAAGGGTAACCTTCAGAAAAAGAGCTTTCTCCAATTTATGCTCTTTTCTTTCCTTACCCCAGCAGGAGCGATTTCTCCTCTCATATTTAAAAAATTTCTTCCCACATATAGCTGCATCTCACATATAGTTCATCAGGGAAAGTGTCTTGGCATCTATGTTTTGGGGGTATCTAGTGTAGCAAGATGGAGGCAGAAGATTACGATGAAGATGAAGACATTCGCTAGCACTAAACAGACAAAGATAGGAGACGCTGTATACCTACACATTGAGTGCCTGAGTCTATTTCCCAACAACATTTCTCAAATGATGGTTGTTTTTATTCCCCTCCCCCTGTGAATTTTCATCTCTACAGCTTCCCTTGTGGTTCATGGTAAATGTCCCAGTTACTACTGCTGCGTAGCAAACCACCTTCAGTTGAGTGATATAGAACAACCACCATTGTATTGTGCTCACAGATTCTGGGGGCCAGGAATTCTGACACAGCACAGCAGATATCCTTTTCTCTGCCTCGTAAATCTGAGGTCTCCAGGTGCCTGGGTGGCTCTGTTGGTTAAGAGTCAGCCTTTGGCTCAGGGTTCTGAGTTCGAGCCCAGAGTTGGGCTCCCTGCTCAGCAGGGAGTCTGCTTCTCTCTCTCTCTCTCTCTCTCTCTCAAATAAATAAATAAAATCTTTTTTTAAAAAATCTGAACCTCAGTTGGGGAGAGTAGAACAGTTAGTGGCAACTTGAATGGTTGAGACCTGGAATCATCTGGAAGCTTTTCCACTCACACGTTTGACTCCTGGGCTGGGTTTAGTCAAGTTTGGCTTCACCTAGAACCATTGACCAGAATGCCTATTTCTGGCCTCTGCATACAGCTTGGGCCCTCTCTTAACAAGGCATTCTCTGGCAGTTCAGGACTCCATGAGGGAGTGCTCCAGGGAACAAGGTGGAAGATTTTAGGTACTAGCTTCAGGAGTAACATAATGTCACTTCTGTCATACTCTATTGGTCAAAGGAGTTAAAAGCTCACCCAAATTCCAAGAAAGTAAACAGAGACCTCACTTCTCAATTGAAAAGGTGCCAAAGAGTCTTCAGCTACTTTTTAAAACCACCGTCAACAACTAAGGATCAGGAGTGAATGCATGTAATTGATTTCCCCGGACCACATATCTCAAGATAGAGATCTTGGTGAAGAAAAGTAAGATGAAATGTTCTGTAATCTAAGCAAGGCAAGATTCCGTAATATGAAGGTCTTTGGGTGGTGAGGACTGAGGAGTCAAACTCCTGTAATTTATGCATGAGCTTTCTGACGTTAAGCATCAGCTTTCCTGTCAGGGTAAATAAATAAAACTTGTTAACCTCCATGGTTGGCAAGAGAACTACTCAGATAAGAAGACCAAGAATATGGCTTCTATTAGCATGGCAGATCTCCAAGGCAGAAAAAAGATAAAAATTCAATAATCTTTCAATGCTCAATCTTGTTTCAGATTAATGAATCACAGGTTACATCTAGGAAGGAAACTATAACAATCTGCTGGACATTACAAATTTAATTTTATGAGAAGCCTTGTGGCTGACAATTGGGAATATGTTTCACTGTTTTAAACACCTTTGCTACCCCTTTAGGCCAATCAGGCATTATGACCACATATCAGATTTATCTATGAGATAAAGGCATAATAATATAGCAGCAAATCTTTATTAAAAGCTTACTATGTGCCAGATATTATGTTAAGCACTTTACATGGATTTAATCCTAACAATTGTATTATTATTAGCTACATGATAGTATGGAGAAACTGAGGTTTATGGGATTATATACTTGATGAAGTTCTGGAAGCTTGTAAGAGATGAAGCTAGAAATTGAATTCAACTACTGTATATTATACTGATTAATGATACAAAAACTTGCCTATTTAATAGCCTTTTTTGGGTTGTGCCAACATGACATTAAATTGAGTTCTGATTCAATCTAGTTAATTTAACTCAATGAATAATTACTAGGCAACCCTTCAATCTAACTGAACTAATATTTAGTAAGTGGTTAAAATAACCCAGGCACTGTCATACAGAGTTGACAAGATAAAACTTCATTTTCTTTTTTTTTTTAATTTTATTATTTTATGTTAGTCACCATACAATACATCATTAGATTTTTTGTTTTTGTTTTTTAATAATTTTTTATTGTTATGTTAATCACCATACATTACATCATTAGTTTTTGATGCAGTGTTCCATGATTCATTGTTTGTGCATAATACCCAGTGCTCCACGCAGAATGTGCCCTCTTTAATATCCATCACCAGGCTAACCCATCCCCCCACCCGCCTCCCCTCTAGAACCCTCAGTTTGTTTTTCAGAGTCCATCGTCTCTCATGGTTCGTCTCCCCCTCCGACTTACTCCCCTTCATTCTTCCCCTCCTGCTATCTTCTTCTTCTTTTTTTTTCTTAACATATATTGCATTATTTGTTTCAGAAGTACAGATCTGTGATTCATCAGTCTTGTACAATTCACAGTGCTCACCATAGCACATACCCTCCCCAATGTCTATTACCCAGCCACCCAATCCCTCCCACCCCCCACCACTCCAGCAACCCTCAGTTTGTTTCCTGAGATTAAGAATTCCTCATATCAGTGAGGTCATATGATACATGTCTTTCTCTGATTGACTTATTTCACTCAGCATAACACCCTCCAGTTCCATCCACGTCGTTGCAAATGGCAAGATCTCATTCCTTTTGATGGCTGCATAATATTCCATTGTGTATATGTACCACCTCTTCTTTATCCATTCATCTGTCGATGGACATCTTGGCTCTTTCCATAGTTTGGCTATTGTGGACATTGCTGCTGTAAACATCGGGGTGCACGTACCCCTTTGGATCCCTCCATTTGTATCTTTGGGGTAAATACCCAGGAGTGCAATTGCTGGATCATATGGTAGCTCTATTTTCAACTTTTTAAGGAACCTCCATACTGTTTTCCAGAGTGGCTGTACCAACTTGCATTCCCACCAAAAGTGTAGGAGGCTTCCCCTCTCTCCGCATCCCCGCCAACATCTGTCATTTCCTGACTTGTTAATTTTAGCTATTCTGACAGGTGTGAGGTGGTATCTCATTGAGGTTTGATTTGGATTTCCCTGATGCCGAGTGATGTTGAGCACTTTTTCAT
Organism: Eumetopias jubatus; assembly: GCF_037043125.1. NCBI lineage: Eukaryota > Metazoa > Chordata > Mammalia > Carnivora > Otariidae > Eumetopias > Eumetopias jubatus. Next base: position 137,325,235 of record NW_028274808.1, read on the forward strand.
GTGTCTGTTGGACATTTGGATGTCTTCTTTGGAAAAATGCTGTTCATGTCTTCTGCCCATTTCTTAATTGGATTATTTGTTCTTTGGGTGTTGAGTTTTATAAGTTCTTTATAGATTTGGGATACTAGCCCTTTATCTGATATGTCATTTGCAAATATTTTCTCCCATTCTGTCGGTTGTCTTTTGGTTTTGTGGACTGTTTCTTTTGCTGTGCAAAAGCTTTTTAGCTTGATGAAATCCCAATAGTTCATTTTTGCCCTGGCTTCCCTTGCCTTTGGCAATGTTTCTAGGAAAAAGTTGCTGCAGTTGAGGTTGAAGAGGTTGCTGCCTGTGTTCTCCTTTAGGATTTTGATGGACTCCTGTCTCACGTTTAGGTCTTTGAACCATTTGGAGTCTATTTTTGTGTGTGGTGTAAGGAAATGGTCCGGTTTCATTCTTCTGCATGTGGCTGTCCAATTTTCCCAACACCATTTGTTGAAGAGACTGTCTTTTTTCCATTGGACATTCTTTCCTGCTTTGTCAAAGATTAGTTGACCATAGAGTTGAGGATCTCGATTCTGTTCCATTGATCTATGTGTCTGTTTTTGTGCCAGTACCATATTGTCTTGATGATGACAGCTTTGTAATAGAGCTGGAAGTCCGGAATTGTGATGCCGCCAGCTTTGCTTTTCTTTTTCAATATTCCTCTGGCTATTCGGGGTCTCTTCTGGTTCCATACAAATTTTAGGATTATTTGTTCCATTTCTTTGAAAAAGGTGGATGGTGTTTTGATGGGGATTGCATTGAATGTGTAGATTGCTCTAGGTAGCATTGACATCTTCACAATGTCTGTTCTTCCAATCCATGAGCATGGAACGGTTTTCCATTTCTTTGTGTCTTCTTCAATTTCTTTCATGAGTATTTTATAGTTTTCTGAGTGTAGATCCTTTGCCTCTTTGGTTAAATTTATTCCTAGGTATCTTATGGTTTTGGGTGCAATTGTAAATGGGATCGACTCCTTGATTTGTCTCTCTTCTGTCTTGTTGTTGGTGTATAGGAATGCCACTGATTTCTGTGCCTTGATTTTATATTCTGCTACTTGACTGAATTCCTGTATGAGTTCTAGCAGTTTTGGGGTGGAGTCTTTTGGGTTTTCCACATACAGTATCATATCATCTGCAAAGAGTGAGAGTTTGACTTCCTCCTTGCCGATGTGGATGCCTTTGATTTCTTTTTGTTGTCTGATTGCTGTGGCTAGGACTTCTAATACTATGTTGACTAGCAGTGGTGAGAGTGGACATCCCTGCTGCGTTCCTGACCTTAGGGGAAAAGCTCTTAGCCTTTCCCCATTGAGAATGATATTCGCTGTAGGTTTTTCATAGATGGCTTTTATGATATTGAGGTATGTACCCTCTATCCCTATACTCTGAAGAGTTTTGATCAAGAAAGGATGCTGTACTTTGTCAAATGCTTTTTCTGCATCTATTGAGAGGATCATTTGATTCTTGTTCTTTCTTTTGTTAATGTATTGTATCACGTTGATTGATTTGCGGATGTTGAACCAGCCTTGCAGCCCAGGGATAAATCCCACTTGGTCATGGTGAATAATCCTTTTAATGTACTGTTGGATCCTACTGGCTAGTATTTTGGTGAGAATTTTTGCATCCATGTTCATCAAGGATATTGGTCTGTAATTCTCCTTTTGGATGGGGTCTTTGTCTGGTTTGGGGATCAAGGTAATGCTGGCCTCCTAAAATGAGTTTGGAAGTTTTCCTTCCATTTCTATTTTTTGGAACAGTTTCAGGAGAATAGGTATTAATTCTTCTTTAAATGTCTGATAGAATTCCCCTGGGAAGCCATCTGGCCCTAGGCTTTTGTTTTTTGGGAGATTTTTGATGACTGCTTCAATTTCCTTAGTGGTTATAGGTCTGTTCAGGTTTTCTATTTCTTCCTGGTTCAATCTTGGTAGTTGATACATCTCTAGGAATGCACCCATTTCTTACAGGTTATCTAATTTGCTGGCATAGAGTTGCTCATAATATGTTCTTATAATTGTTTGTATTTCTTTGGTGTTGGTTGTGATCTCTCCTCTTTCATTCATGATTTTGTTGATTTGGGTCATTTCTCTTTTCTTTTTGATAAGTCTGGCCAGGAGTTTATCAATTTGTTAATTCTTTCGAAGAACCAGCTCCTAGTTTCGTTGATCTGTTCTACTGTTCTTTTGGTTTCTATTTCATTCATTTCTGCTCTGATCTTTATTATTTCTCTTCTCCTGCTGGGTTTAGGCTTTTTTTGCTGTTCTTTCTCCAGCTCCTTTAGGTGTAGGGTTAGGTTGTGTATTTGAGAACTTTCTTGTTTCTTGAGAAAGGCTTGTATTGCTATATACTTTCCTCTCAGGACTGCCTTTGCTGTATCCCAAAGATTTTGAACAGTTGTGTTTTCATTTTCATTTGTTTCCGTGAATTTTTTTAATTCTTCTTTAATTTCCTGGTTGACCCATTCATTCTTTAGTAGGATGCTCTTTAGCCTCCATGTATTTGAGTTCTTTCTGACTTTCCTCTTGTGATTGAGTTCTAGTTTCAAAGCACTGTGGTCTGAAAATATGCAGGGAATAATCCCAATCTTTTGGTACCGGTTGAGACCTGATTTGTGACCTAGGATGTGATCAATTCTGGAGAATGTTCCACGGGCACTAGAGAAGAATGTGTATTCCGTTGCTTTGGGATGGAATGTTCTGAATATGTCTGTGAAGTCCATTTTGTCCAGTGTGTCATTTAAAGTCTTTTTTTCTTTGTTGATCTTTTGCTTAGATGATCTGTCCATTTCAGTCAGGGGGTTATTAAAGTCCCCCAGTATTATTGTATTGTTGTCAATGTGTTTCTTCGCTTTTGTTATTAATTGCCTTATATAATTGGCTGCTCCCACATTAGGGGCATAGATATTTACAATTGTTAGATCTTCTTGTTGGATAGACCCTTTAAGTAGGATATAGTGTCCTTCTTCATCTCTTATTATAGTCTTTGGTTTAAAATCTAATTTGTCTGATATAAGGATTGCCACCCCAGCTTTCTTTTGGTGTCCATTAGCATGGTAAATGGTTTTCCACCCCCTCACTTTCAATGTGGGGGTGTCTTTGGGTCTAAAATGAGTCTCTTGCAGACAGCCTATCGATGGTCTTGTTTTTTAATCCAATCTGATAGCCTGTGTCTTTTGATTGGGGCATTTAGCCCATTTACATTCAGGGTAACTATTGAAAGGTATGAATTTAGTGCCATTATGTTGCCTGTAAGGTGACTGTTACTGTATATTGTCTGTGTTCCTTTCTGGTCTATGCTGCTTTTAGGCTCTCTCTTTGCTTAGAGGACCCCTTTCAATATTTCTTGGAGGGCTGGTTTCGTGTTTGCAAATTCCTTTAGTTTTTGTTTGTGCTGGAAGCTTTTTATCCCTCCTTCTATTTTCAATGACAACCTAGTTGGATATAGTATTCTTGGCTGAATATTTGTCTCGTTTAGTGCTCTGAAGATATCATGCCAGTCCTTTCTGGCCTGCCAGGTCTCTGTGGATAGGTCTGTTGCCAATCTAATGTTTCTACCTTTATAGGTTACATATCTCTTCTCCCGAGCTGCTTTCAGGATTTTCTCTTTGTCTCTGAGACTCGTAAGTTTTACTATTAGTTGTCGGGGTCTTGACCTATTTTTATTGATTTTTGAGAGGGGTTCTCTGTGCCTCCTGGATTTTGATGCCTGTTTCCTTCCCTACATTAGGGAAGTTCTCTGCTATTATTTGCTCCAATATACCTTCTGCCCCTCTCTCCCTTTCTTCTTCTTCTGGGATCCCAATTATTCTAATGAAGTTTCATTTTATGGTATCGCTTATCTCTCGAATTCTGCCCTCATGATCCAGTAGTTGTTTCTCTCTCTTTTTCTCAGCCCCTTTATTTTCCATCATTTGGTCTTCTATATCGCTGATTCTTTCTTCTGCCTCATTTATCCTAGCAGTTAGTGCCCCCATTTTTGTTTGCACCTCATTAATAGCCTTTTTGATTTCGACTTGGTTAGATTTTAGTTCTTTTATTTCTCCAGAAAGGGTTTCTGTAATAACTTCCACGCTTTTTTCAAGCCCAGCTAGTATCTTTAAAGTCATGATTCTGAACTCTAGGTCCGACATCGTACTAATGTCAGTATTGAGTAGGTCCCTGGCAGATGGTACTACCTCTTGTTCTTTTGGCTGAGGTGATTTTTTTCGTCTTGTCATTTTGTCCAGAGGAGAACAGATGAATGAGAGAACAGAATGCTAGCAGGTTAACAATGTCTCCAGCAAATATACTCTATACAAATCAGAAAAGACCTGAAACCAGGGGACAAGAAAGGGAAAGAAAGAAGAGAGAAAAAAAAAAAAAGGAAAAAGGAAAAGATAAAAACAAACAAAAACAGAACAAAACAAAAAAAAAACAGAATATGATCAAATATGATCAGGCTAGTGCATAGATCAGTGCCACACACTAGCTTTTGGGCATATTTTGGTCTGTTAGAAGAAAGTGCCTGCTAAAGTTTTAAAGGAAGAAAGACTTATATATGTACAAAATAAGGGTTGTTACAATGAAGGGATGGCAGATGACTGTAAAGATAAAAAGTATAAAAGATTTTATAAAAGGAATTGATAAGATAAGAAGTTGTTTTTTAAAAAGAAAGAAGGAGATTTAAAAAGAAAAAGAAAAAAGAAAAAAAAGAAAAAAAAAGGGAGAGAATGTGATCAGGCAGGAGAATAGAACAAAGCCATACACTAGGGATTTAGGGTATATTTTGATCTGTTAGAAGAAATTGTATCTCAAAATTTTAAAGAGAGAACAACTTATATATATATATATATATATATATATATATATATATATATATGCCAAAAATAAGGGTAACTACTATGAAGGGATAAAAATATGACTCTAAAAATGAAATATAAAAATTTTTTTTTTAAAAAAGGGATTGATAAGATGTTGTTTGAAAAAGGGAAAAAGAAAAATTAAAAAAAAAAACAGTTAAAAATTAACTTTGAAAAACTGAATTATGGTAAAAAAGCCATGAATTCTATGTGCAATATTCCCCTAGCGCTGGAGTTCTCCCGTTCTCCTTGATTGGTAAACTTGGTCTTGGCTTGCTGGCTGTTCTGGCTGATCTTCTGGGGGAGGGGCCTGTTGCTGTGGTTTCCAAATGTCTTTGCGGGAGACTGAATTTCCCCGCCCTTGTCGGTCCGGGCTAAGCAAGCTGCTCTGGTTTGCTCTCAGGAGCTTTTGTTTCCTGCAAGCTCTCCGTACAGACTTGGAGGACCAGGGCAAAAATGGTGGCCTCCCACTCTCTGCCCGGAGGAGCTGAGAACTCGGGGCCCCACTCCTCAGTGCGCCCACAGAGAAAAGCAGTCACTCCCGTGTCCCTGGTCTCCGGCCGCACTCCATGCTCACCCGGCCTGTGACCGAGTGTTTCTATCTCTGGCACCCGACCCCGTGTGGAGTCTCCAAACCCAGCAGATCCCTGCGGTGCGCTCCCGCGCCGCTCCTCCTGGGGGAGGAAGGGGAGTCTCCCCAGATCTGCCACTTGTTGGGTCCCTGCTGGAGGAGCAGTGGCCCGACTGGGCCGCGGAGCTGAGAGCCCGCGCCTCAGCTCCGTCTCTGCAGCTGGCTTCCCCGCTCTGATACCTGGGAGCTCTGCCGCACTCAGGCACCCCTGGTCTTTCTGTGACCCTGAGGGTCCTGAGACCACACTGTCCCGCGAGGGTTCCATCCCCCGCTTAGCCACTGCAGCGACGTCCCTCAGCGGAGCAGACTTCTAAAAGTTCCGATTTTGTGCTCCGTGGCTCCACCACTCACCAGAAGTGGTCGACGGAGGCCCCCTCCCCCGCCGTCTATCCTCCCAAATATTGCCTCGGATTCACTTCTCCGCACGTCCTACCTTCCAGAAAGTGGTCGCTTGTCTGTTCAGAGTGTTGTTACTATTCTTATCTTCGATCTCCTGTTGAGTTCGTAGGTGTTCAGAATGGTTTGATCCCTATTCAGCTGAATTCCTGAGACCAGACGAAATCCAGGTCTCCTACTCCTCCGCCATCTTGCTCCGCCCCCACATCATTAGTTTTTGATGTGGTGATCCACGATTCATTGTTTTCGTATAACACCCAGTGCTCCATGCAGTACATGCCCTCCTTAATACCCATCACTGGGCTAACCCAACCCCCACCCCCCTCCCCTCTAAAACCCTGTTTGTTTCTCAGAGTCCATAGTCTCTCATGGTTCGTCTCTCCCTCCGATTCCCCCCCTTCATTTTTCCCTTCCTTCTCCTAATGTCCTCCATGCTATTCCTTATGTTACACAAATAAGTGAAACCATATGATAATTAACTTTCTCTGCTTGACTTATTTCACTTAGCATAATCTCCTCCAGTCCCATCCACGTTGATGTAAAAGTTGGGCATTCATCCTTTCTGATGGCTGAGTAATATTCCATTGTATATATGGACCACATCTTCTTTATCCACTTGTCTGTTGAAGGGCATCTCGGCTCTTTCCACAGTTTGGTTATTGCGGAGCGGACATTGCTGCTATGAATATTGGGGTGCATATGGCCCTTCTTTTCACTACATCTGTGTCTTTGGGGTAAATACCCAGTAGTGCAATTGCTGGGTCATAGGGTAGCTCTATTTTTAATTTTTTGAGGCACTTCCACATTGTTTTCCAAAGTGGCTGTACCAACTTGCATTCCCACGAACAGTGTAAGAGGGTTCCCCTTTCTCCACAACCTCTCCAACATTTGTTGTTTCTTTCCCTGTCCATTTTTGCCATTCTAACTGGTGTAAGGTGGTATCTCAATGTGGTTTTGATTTGAATTTCCCTGATGGCTAATGATGATGAACATTTTTTCGTGTGTCTGTTAGCCACTTGTATGTCTTCTTCAGAGAAGTGTCTTTTCATATCTTCTGTCCACCTTTTGACTTGATTGTTTGTTTTTTGGGTGTTGAGTTTGAGAAGTTCTTTATAGATCTTGGATACCAGCCCTTTATGTGTAGTGTCATTTGCAAATATCTTCTCCCATTCTGTGGGTTGCCTCTTTGTTTTGTAAAACTTCATTTTCAAGGAAAGCCTACAGTCTATTAGAAAAGAACACATAAATAGGTCATTGCAATACTGGCTGGTAAATTCCAACCTATTTGTAAACATTGTGTGAGTGTTATGGAGGCTAGAAAAATAAGCCAGACACAATATCTGCCTTCAAATACTTGTAATTTCCTTGAAGAATTGAATTCCATTAACACAGCCTCATCAGATAATCCAGGCAAATATCCACTCTGGGTCCTGATACATGGTTTCTGATGATTATTGATAGTTTCTTTAGATTTCAAGATGGTGCTACTTGATGAAACATTCCAATTTTTTTTATGAATGTAGCCAAAACTGTCAGATAATAAGCAATGATGCTCTTAATAACAGAACAGCTAACAGTGCTTATATAAATAACTACAGCTATCACACAGCATGACTGTCATTGTGGATACATTGCCTTCAATTTTCAAAGTGTTTATTATAAAAGAGGAAAGCTATCCCTGAGAGTTGCCTTTTGGATGGTTAGTGTTTTCAGTTAGTTATGTTTTGATCCGTCCATCTGTCCCTCCATTTATCTATCCATCTAACAACCATCCAACTCCACAGGAGTATGATGGCATGTTAATGCTGAGTGACAGTTGTGCGCTCAAGCAGGTTCAAACAGGTTTACAAGTGTGACAATTGTTAAATTTCTAGAAATTTGCATGCTTTAAATACAGCCATTTAAAAAAATTAACTGATATAAACCGACAATTAAATGAATTAAAATAAAGGAATTAAATGAGTTAAAAATAAGGTTAATAAATACTTAAAATTCAACATTTCCTAATTATTTTACTACACTTAGGTATTATCTTTGTTTTTAAGGTTATTTAAAATTATTGTTTCTGTATAGTGGAAATACTACATAATGGTGAGTTGATTTGCATCTCTTCACAATTCTACATTCAGTAACATCATGTTGGTAGCTTGAAATCAACCATAATGGTGATATTTACACTTTGGGAATTAGAAAAAGTACCTTGGTATATGTTATAGAGTAGAGATGGATGTAGTCAGTGTTTTAAATAATGGTAAGTTCTGAAGGTGTTTGTTCTTCATTTGTTTTGTAATGAATATCTTTTATTTTATTAAACATTAAAAATAAAACACATTTGGTAGTTTTAAAAAACCAAACCATCCTAGGAGGCTTTATAATTTTTAAAAAACCCACAAAACTAGTCTAATACAGAGTCCCAGGGAAGTAGCAACCATTTCTAACTCTTAAGTGTTTCTTCTGGTAAGTTATTTTCATATTTAGAAACAATATTTTTTAAGTGTAAGGTGTAAAATGTAACAATTTAGAAATTGAGATATAATGGTCATATATTATTGTGTAAGTTTAAGGTAGACAGTTGATTTGATACGTTTATATGTTGCCTTATGATTACCACCAGTGTTGGCTAATACCTCCATCATTAAGTCACATAATTATAATTTCTTTTTTGTGGTAAGGACATTTAAAATCCAGTCTCTCAGCAATTTTGAAGTATACAACACCATCTTGCTCAACTGTAATCACCATGCTGTGCACTGGATCTCCAGAATTGACATTCATCTTCTAACTTCAAGTTTGTGCCCTTTAACCAACAATCCATATAAGAAACAATATTCTTAAAATTCTTAATATGGTAATATGATTGCTTTCAGACACCAAGATGCCAAAATTGTATTGTATTTTGACTGCTTTAAACACTTTCCACTTAAAATTTTTTTCAAATAGAAAATAACTTATTTTAACTTAATTTTACCTAATATTTGTAACTACTCATGATTTTGTGGACTTGCTTTTAAAAGTATATCCCTTCAAATCTACAGAGCAAAGGTTTACTACAATGAGCGCTTGAAATTCCACAAGCCACCTCCATCCACATTTGATTCTAGAATTTGAAGTTGGTATTATTTTCTCTTGGAATTTTGAACACACCGCTCCACTGTCTTCTAGTAGCCCATGTTGCTGTTGGGATGTCTGCTCTCTTGTACCTTCATATTTGACCTTCTTTTCCTCCTTAGAAGCTTTTCGGAACTTTATTTTTGAGTTCTAAAATTTCAAAGTAATACTCCTTTGTGTGTGTGTTTTTTTTTTCAATTTTGTGGGCTGGGCATTCATTAACCTTTCATTTTCCTTTAGTTTTGGTATAACAGAGTTCTTCAACTTTACCTTCCAACCATATTGTTTATTATTATTATTTTTAAATTTCAGGAACCATATTTTAAACTTTCCAAAGTGTGTTCCCAAATCACTTTGTTTTAAATGTGCCATATGCAACATTACATGGATTTTACCCTATATCCAGTCTGAGAATCTTTTTGTCATAATAGATGCCTTTCATACCATTTGTTCATTGATACGACATATACATATTAAGTCTTAAATTTGCCCTTTTATGTTATGCTCTTTGTTTTTCATTCATTTTGCTGGGCACTTGATGGGATTCTTCAAGCTGCAAATCAGTGCCTCATAGAAAAATACAGCATGATACTGAAGTTTGTTAATTTCATAACCTAAGGACTAAATCATCTTTTATTTCTATGTATCTTTTCTGCCAACCCTACAGTCTTAGAATAATGCTGAGTTCATATTGTGTATTTAATGGATCTTGTTTATTTGACATTCCACTGTGTGTTTGCTATACAGAGACTATCAGGGACTTAATTTATTCAATTCCTTCCAGTGTTTGGTGTTATTAGACATTACTGAATGAATAAGTGGTAAGATTAACCCACGTAGAAAAGTTTTTAAAAAATAAATTATTGCCCCAAGTTAATTTTTATTCATGCACTATATGGTGCAAATATATCAGAAAACTCAAGCTCTTAGCCTATAACACCATGAGCTATAGTATATGAGAAAGGCATCTGTGGGCATCTCTTGGGTTACATTTTTTTGGGGAAGGAGCTACTATTCTCACTATCATACTGTTGTTTTTTCTCTGGGAATACTTCAATATATAACACAAGTCAGTAGGGGGAATTTCCTTTATAAAAACTTACTCTCTGATCTAAGTCAATAGAGCCTATCTGTTCCATAAATAACATGATGGCTACAAAAAACAATACCAAAAATATCGATTACACTATTTTCATACTTATAACATTATTAGATCTCTTTTAAACAAGAGAGACATTTACATAGTTAAATGACACAGCTTAAAGTATAGCCTAAGATTTTCCCAATTTAGTCCCATTTCATTTTTTTTTTTCTGGCTCCCCTTAATTAGCCTGGTTTCAGTCTCATTGTGAACCTAAACTAAGTTTCTAGCTCATTAATGTCTCAGTACTTCCAGTTTCTCATAATTTTCTTTTTAAAAGTAATGCATATCAAACTCTTTAGAAGAAGAGATCTAAGATATTCAGATTTGACTTTGGTGGATCCAAAATGATATGCTCTGTGGAGTTCATAGAGGCTTCTCATGTGAAAGTTGATTTGCACTTGTAACTAGGATGATTCTGGGCAAATTTCCACTCAGTTGCCTCCGGTGGATCTAGAGAACTTGCTCAGTAGTCTATCTTGTATTCCTTCTTTCACATTGCCTTTTTTCCTTCATGTTTAGATAGAAAAGACAAATTAACTCCTCTTAGGCTTTGACAATATTTCCATAGCCTTTCCTGGTTCTCTTGACATTTGCATTGTCTGATGGAGAAATAAGGACAGGCAAGGAAGTTGGCCAGGAGGTAAGAATGAGGTGAGGTCGTTGTTTGTATGCCAGTCCTCAAAAGAATCATCATTAGTCCATGCCAGTCCTGGCATACAGTTATTAGGAATTGGAGTGGACACTTCAGTGTTGGGATTACCAGCAGACCCAACACTGGACTAAAAGGGTCCTGAAAAGATCACACAGCTAATCACCCCATGTACCTTCCTTTCTTCCCTTTCAACACCAATCTGTGGCAGACAAAACATATGGGGGGAGACTGACAAAGAGAAAATATACACTCTAGATAATTTACTTATTGTGTATCTTAGCAGGTGATAAGTGTTGTGAAGAAAAGTAAAGCAGGGAAGGTGATAGACCATGCTGAAAACAGGGAATAGACTATAGGCTCTATCCAAACCTACTGAATCGGAATATACAAGGGTGTGAAGAGCCAATATCTGAACTATGAACAAACTTCCGAAGGGCTCCTGGTGCAGTCCAAAATTTGATCTAAGTAAAATTCCTTGTGCTGCCCTGCATCTCCTAAGTAAAGAAAGATTGTTACCATTCTTCTCCAAAAGTTTCACAGATTTTGTTATTCATTGAAGCTGTGTTTCTCCATCTGCATTTCTTCTGAACAAATATTGAAAATTTCTTAGCATCTTTGTGCTCTATTTTATGGCTTTTATGCTGATATCTGCAGGCTGGTTTTCAGAGGAGATGGTAAAGGCAAGAATACCAGAAATCTCAGTCTGTAAGGAGGATGCACTGGTTGGTTTCAATAAAATAACCCAGAGAAGATGATACTTAGACAATGAGTTATCATAACAAAATAATTAACTGTCATATTATTTTATTCAATTACATTGCAGTGCTTTTGTTTGGACTTGAGGATGCAATTCAATTTCCTTTTGCTAAAAACATGCATGGTCGTAAATTTTTATTATCTTTATCTATGGAAACAGACTACTCAGGATGACTCTAACATCGTATGACCTGTTGTCTAAACATTTGGACAGAGCAATAAATCTTGATGAACTTTGTCCAGTGCTCTTACAAGTGAAAGGTTAGAAACTGAGATGTAAAGCAAATGACTTAATGAGTAACCCCTACTCTTCAGAGTCAGTGGGATTGTGGCTTGCTCTACGGAAACACAATGGAAGCACAATTCTTTCCTTTTAGCTTCCCTTAGAAACCTCAGGTTTCTGCCCTAGTGGATCCTAGAGTACTCACAGGAGCTAGATGTTTGTGCAGGACCCTAGAATATACTTTTCTTCTGACCTTTATCTGAGCCATGGGAAATAGGATAGAAATGAGGGCAGGAAATGAGTAGGACATTTCCCATTACTTTCACAGTACGAGTCGGTTATTAGTTTAACTATCTTTTAAAAAGACACCTTAAAAACATATTAAATAAAAAGAACTTGCAAAAGCCCAGGAGTAGTGTTAGCATATAGAACCAGTTCAATGATGCTAATTAATAAAATGGGCCATGACATGGCATGACATTTCGTCCAAGAATCAATGCATATTATTCAGTTGTTGAAGCTTCCTATGCCTGTAAGAGGGCTTTCATATGGGAAACAACAGACAATTTATTATCAATGATTTTAGTAGAAATTTTACACTTACTGGGAACTTTTGTATGCTGCACTTGTTGGAGATAACCACCAACCAAATGCCAGGACCTCTGGGGCAACATGCCATAAAATAGCATCCATTCATTTAAAAATGCTCTTCATAAAATGAAAATCTGCTTCAAGAGACAATCTAAGGTTTTGTATGCTTGATTCTGTTGGGTCTCAGGATAAAAGAAAATGTTGGTCAGTGTGTGTGGGTAGATAGTGAAAAAGGTGTGTGTGTGTGTGTGTGTGTGTAAGGGGTGGAGTTTTTTATCAGAACTCTGGGCTTAAATATGTGTATGAATATGTGAAGAACTAGAGCAAGATCACATGCTGACGGTGAGAACGTAATTGCTTTTTGTTAACTTACATCTTCAAGCATGGGAAGCTGTCACTTGGGGCAGACTGGAAGTCTGGAAGTCAGGACTTCCAGAGAACGTAGGCCAGACATGCTCTCTTGTTTCTCCTCACAATTCAGTAATATACTCATTCCTGGGGCAGAGCATCCGCTTGCTTGTGTGGCTCACCTTCCAGACCAATAGCACCTAGGTGTCACAGTGACTCCCCAGCCATGGTGCATGCCTTTCCTTGCTACACACCACTAAGCTTGGCACCACACATGAAACTAAGAAGACAGAGAGTTTGTAGTATGAGGTCAATTTACAAATTGTTTTCTTATAAAACGGACAGTCTCATAGGGTCTTTCACAAAATATAATTCCTTTTTTAAGCCTTATTTTTACAGAGAACTGAGCCAGCAAATCTCTTTCAAAATTAGTCTTTACTTATTAAACGTTTTGTCAACCCTTTTCAATATGAGGGATATAAACTCTAAATGATTAAAAGTGGCAAATGAAGTAATATGATCTTAAAACAATAATATTATTCCCAAGTCAAATAATTTCAGAAATATCACCATGGTATTTTCTGTAGTCCATTAGTGAGACAGTATTGTCCACTCAGATTTGGTTTTTAATTGCTCCTGGAAGGAACTTTGTGTTACAGTGTGGCCCCTTTTAGAAAAATTTACCCATGGGGTTAGGATATACACTTCTAGTGTCACAGAACCAGTTGGTCTGTAGGCATTTTTCCCTATAAAGGAATATAGTCTTATTCAATAAAGTGGTTTGTTTCAAGGCAATGGACTCAAAATGTAGTGGGGAGGAAGGGGAAAAGCACCAACATAATCCAAGGTCTGGCTGCACACTTGACAGGAAGTGTCCTTCACTGCGGAAGGGAAGGCGTAAATGGGATACAATTAAACAGTCAAGAAAGGCAGTGTGGCAGCACTCTGTGCTAGATGAGTTGTGTAGACGGAGGTTTAGGAACGGAAGTCCGGCCAGCCAGATCAGACTCATGTGTGAGCTGGGTTTCAATACCTTTTCCTGAGGCCTTAAAAATACAGAAGAATAGAATGAAGCAGGTGGAAAGTGGTGTGAGTTTTATAGACTTGGCATAGCAATAGTTCTAGGACTCAGAGACCCAAAATGCTATGGCAGAAGTTTTTCTTTTCCTTCTTTCTTTTTTTAAAAAGATTTCTTTATTTATCTGAGAGTTGGGGGTAAGGGCAGAGGGAGAGGGAGAGGAGAGAGAATCTCAAGTAGACTCTGCTGAGCACGGAGCCCCTTTCGGGGCTCGATCTCAGGACTCTGAGATCACAACCTGAGCTGAGATCAAGAGTCAGAGCCTTAACTGACTGAGCCACCCAGGCACCCCAGAAACTTCCCTTGAGCTCTGCTTAATGCTCCTGAGTCTCCCAGGTGTCTGACATAGTCCCTTTATATGCCTAAGTGAAGACCTGTTTTTCTTTAAAAGGTCAAATTTGTATCAGTAGTGAACTGAATAGTACCGTGACTTTGTTTTCCTGCCTCATACTACTATCCCAGGATTTTGACTGTCATGTAGACTCTGCCATTGATTATTTCAGTCTGCAATACAATCTGTATTTTCTCTTTACAGAGATAATATTCATTACTGGAACCAAAGCCCATACTGGAGAATTGTTTCTGGCCCTGGGACTCATTATAACAAAATATGATAGTGTTTGGGGTAGATCTTGGGTTAGATCTAAGGATGACCCAAGTTAAAGAGTAATCTTAGAGCAAGCAGGGCAAATAAAATCATTTAATCTCAACCCTTTCACTAAGGCTTCCTTCACCTTCAAGTCCCCTTTTTAAAAAACCAGGTTTAATTACAAAGTATGGGAATGATTCCTTGGTGCATTCCTCCTGACGCCAGCCATCTGGCAGGACTTTTATTGGTAATAGAAGCATATTTTAGCTATTGTTGGTTAATGTTGGGGCCACATGTCACTATCTTCCAGCATTCTAGGGAACGCCAGAGCAAGGTAATAGGGCTGATTCTCATTTTCTTCCACCCCAGGCCTAAAAGCAAGTGTGTGAAGGCTTACATGGCAACACAATGTGAACCAGGAAAATTGATGTTCTGACAGAACCCTTTAAAATTAAACAGAGTAACCTGAAGTATTATCAAGGTAAAAGTGAAACCTCACTCACTTCTTCTCATATGAAAAGATGTTTCCTCAGACCAAACCTGGAAGAAATACTTCATTTTCTTCAACTCTGAAGTCAGTAAAAGATCTATTGTTAGATCCATTTCAGACATTGTGAGAAGTTAAAAAAAAATCTATAAAGCACAGAGGATCCGAACAAATTCAAGATTGTGTGGTTCGAACATCTGGGTCCTATAAGCTGTTGTGGCATGTGCCCTTCATCAGGTTAGATTGATTTTTGAAGCTTTTGGCGAGTTCATTCCTCTTAGCGTCACTGCCTACATCTCAGCCCAGGGAGAAAACCACAGGACCCAAAATATTTCGTCAGCTGGAGTCAGGTCAGATTATATGCCTTTCCATGTGACTGAGCCATTCTATATGGAGGTTGATGGCCATTTCTTTCTTAATATTTTATTTATTTATTTGACAGAGAGAGA
Organism: Eumetopias jubatus; assembly: GCF_037043125.1. Taxonomy (NCBI): domain Eukaryota; kingdom Metazoa; phylum Chordata; class Mammalia; order Carnivora; family Otariidae; genus Eumetopias; species Eumetopias jubatus. Next base: position 137,340,541 of record NW_028274808.1, read on the forward strand.
CACAGCAAGACAGGGAACACAAGCAGGGGGAGTGGGAGAGAGAGAAGCAGGCCCCCCGTGGAGCAGGGACCCTGATGCAGGGCTCGGTCCCAGGACTCTGGGACCATGACCCAAGCCAAAGGCAGCCGTTTAATCACCGAGCCACCCAGGCGCCCCCGATGGCCATTTCATAGATGAGATGTGAGCATGCCATGTAGCCCATACTCAGTCATCTGGAGGTTCCATTTTTATTTAACCCCTCCTGACTTTCTTCTAACTAATTCTTAGTCCATGGCCTGTGTTCCATGAGATGGCCAGCCATCTTACCTGGTGTTTTTGATAAGAGAACGTATTGATTATTTATATCTCATCTACTTCGAAAAATTTTTGAAACAGTTTTGGGACTCTTTCGATCTTTATAAAGACGGTTTCAGCTGAAAGAAATGGGCAGTGATCCTTTTTTCCCCCTAAACTGATGTGGTTTGCCTTGACCTTGATTCAGGAAAAAGGCCACAGGTTTTGTTGTTGTTGTTTGTTTTTTTTTAAAGTAAGGGAACAGGCAGCAACATCATTCTGGAATAAAAAACAAGGTGATCAGACTCATAGTCATTAGATACTAACTGAAACTAGTAGAAAGTCCTTTTTAATAAGCTGTTTTCTACATTAACACACAACTTTTATACACAGAGGTCACTATCCTTCTAATAGCCTAAAATGCTTTGCTGTTGTTTTGCATTCAGAACTTTCTTTTAAGCCTTCCTCCTTTCAGACATGGTTTCTGCTATTACAAAAATAGTCATCTCCAATTTATATTTATGTAGTACTTGGTACGTAGTAAAGAAAAAGTATTGCATTCCTGTGTTTAAAGAGATTTCCCCCAAAAGAAGAAAACTGAAAGGAATTTGGTGTTCTATTAGATTGAAATGAAAAAAATATATATATTGGAGTTTAGAAAGAGGTTGCCTGCAAGTAAGTTCCATTGCCAAGTTGTAGACATTGTATTTTGTTCACAAGATTTTGGGTAACCATGAGAGATTTGGAACAAGAAAAAACAAAGGCGGAGGGCGGGGAGAATATGTCACTCAGTAAATTGCCAAAAGAAAAATCCGTATTTCACATCTAGTTATGTGAAAAAACACCTATTCTCCCCTGTGGCCCATTGAAACAAATTGTTGGAAACAGGACCTTTCCTTTATATGAGGAAAATATGCATTCCACACTTCAGGTAGAAACTGAGCGTGATAAACAATGTGTCTGGTGAAGAAGTGGGAAGGATTTGCTGGTGAATAGGAAGTGAATGCCCATCCATGCTGTGACAGATTGGAGTTGGGGGAGGGGAAGACACAAGAGAAAATAAATTCTCCTAGTATCAGGGGCAAGACAGCACAAAGGGTCCGGGCATTCCTTGGGTCTCTCTCTAAAGATGCCTATCAATACATATAATGAAGATGACTATGTTGACTCTATAAACTATGCTTTTTGTTGAGAGCAGTAAGGTTTTTTTTTCCCCGTGCATTTGTCCCTAAATTTCTGGAAAGCTTATATCCAGACATTAATGATCTATCACATAAGCTGTCAGATCAGTAGATTTATTTTGTAAAGACTTGCTAGTTGATGCTGATTTAAGTCATCTACCTAAAAACCTGGTTCACAGCCTTAGTTTTATGATTAGGATATACCCACTGCATTCCAAATGGCTTCACTGGCAACCTCCACAGAGAAGGTCTATAGGATCCTTTGCCCTTTCTTTGCTTCTGTGTCTACCGATACCTCTTGAGTGTTCCAGCCAGGTCTACCAAGGATTGATTCTCTCTTTCAATGATATATATTTCAAGGGGCTGTGGCTCCTCCCTGTGAACCCTGTGATACTTCAAACCCCTACCTGTCTTTTTATATTAAAAACATATTACACCGTTGATGGGAATGCAAGCTGGCAGAGCCACTCCGGAAAATAGTATGGAGGTTCCTCAAGACGTTAAAAATAGAGCTACCCTATGACCCAGCAATTGCACTACTAGGTATTTACCCCAAAGATACAGATGTAGTGAAAAGAAGGGGCACATGCACCCCAATGTTCATAGCAGCAATGTCCACAATAACTAAACTGTGGAAGGAGCTGAGATGCCCTTCAACATTTTTTATTTAAATTCAATTAGCCAGCATATAGTACATCATTAGTCTCAGATGCAGTGTTCAACAATTTATCAGTTACATATAACAACCTACATAACATAATATTAATGTATTTATATAGATTAGTAATAAATTAGTCGATCACTCAGTAAATGATCTTTGAATGCTCATTTTTTGCTAGATACTCTTTTAGATCTAAGAATAAAACTCTTAATAAAACCAACACAAATCCTTGTGAATGTAGAAAGTTACGTTCTACTAGGGGGAAAACAAAATGGGCAAGAACCATCCTAAATAAGTAAATTAAATAGTTGATAACTACTGTGGAAAAATTAAGAAGTAGAGCAAGACGAGGAAAATCAGTAGTGTTGGAGGGGAATGGGAGATAGGCTGCAATTTTATTTTTTATTATTTTTTTAAAATTCCAGTTAGTTATCATACAGTGTCATATCAGTTGCAGGTGTACCGTATAGAGAGTCAACACTTCCATACGTCACCCTGTGCTTATCACAGTACACTCCTTAGTCCCCATTACCTATTTCATCCATCCCGACACCCCCCATCAGGTTGTTCTCTATAGTTAAGAGTCTGTTTCTTGGTTTGCCTCTCATTCCCTTTCTCTGTCTCTGTATCTCTCTCTCTGTCTCTTTCTCTCCTTTTCCCCTTTGTTCATTTGTTTTGTTCCTTAAATTCCACGTACGAGTGAAATCATATGGTATTTCTTTCTCTGACTTACTTATTTTGCTTAGCATTATACCCTCTAACTCCATCCATGTTGTTGCAAATGGCGACTTCTTCCTTATCAATCTATGGACACTTGGGCTGTTTCTATAATGTGGCTATTGTAGATAATGCTAATAAAAACATAGAGGTGCAAGTGTCCTTTTGAACGAGTATTTTTGTATTCTTTGGGTAAATACCTAGTAGTGCCATTGCTGGATCATAGGGTAGTTCTATTTTTAACTTTGAAGAACCCTCATATGGTTCTCCAGAGTGGCTGCACCAGTTTGCATTCCCACCAACAGTGCACAAGTGTTCCCCTTTCTCCACATCCTCACCGACACCTGTTGTTTCCTGTGCTGTTGATATTAGCCATTCTGACAGGTGTGAGGTGATATCTCATTGTAGTTTTGATTTGCATTTCCCTGATGATGAGTGATGTTGAACATCTTTTCATGTGTCTGTTGTCCATCTGTATGTCTTCTTTGGAAAAATGTCTATTCATGTCTTCTGTCCATTTTTTAACTAGATTATTTGTTTTTTGGGGTGTTGAGTTTCATAAGTTCTTTTTATAGTTTGGATACTAACCTTTATTGCATATGTCATTTGCAAATATCTTCTTCCATTCTGTAGGTTGCTTTTTAGTTTCATTGATTGTTTCCTTTGCTGTTCAGAAGCTTTTTATTTTGATGTAGTCCCAATAGTTTATTTTTGCTTTTGTTTAGATACGTTGCAATTTTAAATGTGGTGAGCGTCATTGAGAAGTTGAGTTTTGAGCAAAGGCTTGAAGGAGAAGAGGGAGTTATCTGCGGGACAATAGATCCAGGCAGAGGGAACAGTCAGTGCAAAAGCCTTAAGGCAAAGAGCTACGTGCATGTTCAACAAACAGCAAGGAGGCTACTGGAGCTGCCACAGGGGGAAAGAGAGGAAGGAGATGAGGTCAGGGACCAGAAAACAAGGGGTGCAGGGCTAGGGAGCTGATTATAAGTGCCTGTAAGACATTACGAGGAGATCAGCTCTTACTAGGAGTGAAATCGAGAGTTGTGATAAGGTTGTAATCAGCAGAGTGACATGATCTGATGAGCATCATAAAAGAATTACTCCTATTACCTGGGAATAGAATATAAGGGGGCAAGGGGAGAGGCTGTGAAACCAGCTGCTTCAGTAATCCAGTACAAGACGAGGTGGTTTGGACATGGTGGTAGCAGTGATGGTGGGCAGAGTTATTCTATTCTGGTTCCCAACAATAGGATTTCCTTCTGGGATCAGTCACATCAGACTCTGCAAGACTCCTGAGTGGCATCCTTTGGAGACCACTCCTCTAGTGCTATTTGGCTTTGGGTATGTCTGCCTGTAGCTCCGGTTAGAAAAGATGATAGCCTTATTCCTTTGCTTTCCCTCATTCCTCTTTCTGATTACACATTTGGTATGCATGTTATTTCTTGTTGATGATCTTCTTCCTTTGACACTTGAGGAAAAAATAAAAATTAATATTTGTTTAACAACTGCACAGATCAGGCCCTGTGTTGGGTACTTAAAATGTGTATAACGAGTTAAGTAACATCTATCGAGTGCTTAATAACTGCCAGGCATTGTGTCAAACACTTTTATACAGGTGATCTTATTCAATCCTCTCCATAATCATGTGAAGCTACAATTATCATCCCTTCTTACAGATATTATAACTGCACAAGACTATCTCATAAGCAGCAGAGGAGGGAATCAAACCCAAGTTTGTCTGGAGGTCTTAACAGTTTTGCTTTCCACTTAGTCCTCACTCATGAGCCCCTGAAAGGCTGTGACATAAGAATTATTGTCTTCATGTAAGTTTAACAAATTTCCAGTCAACATATTGTTATTTTCTATTACTAATATGTATGTATGTGCAGACTTTCTTCAATTGGCTTATTAGTTCCTTGCATTTAGAAAAATTGAGCATATGCCATAGCATCAAGTGTGATGCTTCAAGCATAGTGAGGGTTGAGTAAATACAAGTTGATTGATTTTGTGCTGTGTTATTTCATGACATCACCTTACACCACATGCAGGGTCAGATTCTACTTCGTTATGCTCCCCAGAGTACACATAGCATGGTGTGTGTTCCAGAAATGTTATTCACAGCATATGTTTGTTACTTAATCTATTTCTATCTGTGATTCTGCAATGACTCTTTCAGCTCTCACCCAGCTATTTTGTCTGCTATGACTCTTATGAGAAGAAACAAACAACATTTTTTTTTCTAGAACATTTTTATTGTACTCCCACTTGGGCAGATAAAGATGAAACTGACATCAGGCCTCAAACAACAGCAGTGTTCACATGGACTTACTTTCCCTATCTTTACTAATCTCATGAGATCTGTAGATTTATAGTGTTCTTAACTCCTTCAGTAGGTCCTAAAGGGAAGTTGGAAAGAGATGGAGAGTCATTCTGGTGAGGTCAAGAAAACATGGTATCACTGGCTGATGTAAAGAAGAGAATAAGCCTATTTGCTAATCTAGGGGTCAGAAACTTGGGCTCCTGAAGAAACATTGGCGATTCTATAAAGGATTATATGTCAAGATCACCCTAGCTTCTTGCCCTTCATTGACTAATCTGTTCTCAGACCATGTTGGGGATGTCCACTTCTGAAAAACAAACAAGCAAACAGTAACTGCAAGAAAACTCTAAAAAGCACATTCACCCACCACCTAATGAAGTATTCTTTCTTTATCTTTCTTTAAAAACATTGATTTTCTTCTCCCATCATAGGTCTAAGTTAGTCAGCACTGGCTGCCATAACAAAATACCATAGATTTGATGGCTTAAACAATAAAATGTATTTCCTACAGTTCTGCAGGCTAGAAGTCCAAGATCAAGGTGCTGCTTGATTCAGTTCTTGGTGAGAACTCTTTTCCTGGCCAATGGCCACCTTCTTCCTGTGTCTCCACATGGCAGAGAGAGAGAGAGAGAGAGAGAGAGAGAGAGAGAGAGAGAAAGAGAGAGATCTGGTTTCTCTTCCTCTTCAACAAGTATGCTAGTCCTATGCGATCACGATGCCACTCTTATGACCACGTTTAACTATACTTACTTCAGTAAAGGCTCTACCTCCAAATAGAGTCTCATTGGAGGTTAGGACTTCAAGATATGAATTTTGGGAGTGGGTGCAGAATTTAGTTCATAGTAGGATCTTTGTAATTTATCTTAAGACTGGGATCTATTTATCAAATTGTTGAATATAAATTCTCTTTATAGTGCTCTCACAAGTGATTGCTTAGGAGTGATCTATTTCTGGAATAGCTGAGTGCTATATTATTCCTATTTTAAGATGAAATGCACAATAACTTTAACAGTGAAAACACATACTTAAAACCAGCTTGGGGGGCCAACTGCTATATTATTAGTGTGTCATCGAAAAATCTCATTAATGATTTAGAAGGCCCCCCAAATTATGAGACAAATCTATTCTACTATTAGCTCTAGGACACAGATCATCCTTTCCAGGCATACTAATTTCCTTCATTGAGCACAAATCATATAATAATAATATTCTAAGCTAACTTTTAGTATCTGTATTTTTCAAAACTATCATATCTTTGTTTTATAATTTAGTCAGAAAAAAATCATGTCATTAAACCAACAATGATAGGAGGAAAAAGAGTATTGTTGATTTTCACCTAATCTATATATTCTTGACTTTCTAAATGACAGGTTTTGGTAAGTTTATGGAAATAGCCGGCCAATTAAATAAAAGAGAATAAGAGTAGTCAAACTAGGTTTTTTTTTTTTTGATCAAATATAAATAGTAGTGACTGTGCTGTTTATTATTCTTATTGAATCAAACATATAAATTTATTTTTAAGCACCTTTAGAATATGGGTTGCCAAATGCAGATCCTTTTGCTAGAACTCGGAAAAAGAAAGGAGTTTTAGAGATCTTTCAGCTCAACCCCTTTTTGGCGGCTGAAGCAATTATTGCAGAGGGAGGTAGGAAGGTAAGAAAGAACCCACACGCAGCAGAACCTGGACTAGAATTGGGAGCCAGGTTTTATCAAGTTGTATTAAGCTTCTTACCAATATCACCCCATTCTAAATTTAGATTATTTCCAAACTATACCTCCATGTTCTTTCTGTACCCAATAAAACATCCCTAAACCAGTAATACCCGAAACATTTCCTGATGAAAAGGGTTTGAAAAGTATTCTTAAAAAAGCATGAGAAGTGACCTTCCCTTGATATCCTAAGAACTGTGTGGTCACGATGTCTGTAAATTATTATATCAAGTTTTTTTCTTAAACTTACAGGCTTTTTTTTCTGAAAATTATAATTTTTTAGATTTAAAGAATTTTCCTGAAAGATTGTTTTAAGTTTTTGTTTACTAGTTCCGTTCCTCCAACTCAACTATTTTACTTTAAATTCCTTTCTTGAATTTGTGAAACTTGCCTCCTTTGCTCACTAGCCCTCAAGAATCTATTCTTGTTAGGAAGATTTGGTGACTAGCATTAGGTGAGACTTTGTACATATCTTCAGCAAAGAGTTGGTGAACTGTCACCATTTTTTTGAAGGCTATAGAAGTACAAGGATATATCTGCATATCATATTTTTAAAAACATATTGCAATCATTTCCTATTTCTAAGTGGCATGTGATGTGAAACAGCTGAAATGTTTCAAAAATGTGGCAGATATATTAGAAAACACATGTACGTGAAAGACTTAAATTTGTACTGGGTTTGATAAATAGCATGAGACTCTCAGAAAGTTTGAATATTTTCCAATGTGTGATATACTGAGAGTGCTGTCATATTTATGTGGCTGTATGGTCAAACTCAAGCATGAGAAGTGGCTTGGTTTTCTCATGCAGAGTGGACAGAGTCAGATCATTGTGCTGTTGAATTGAATTCAGATATGGTAGATACTATATATATATATCTATATATGTAATATTCATATATGTGCATTATATAACTATAAATACAAGTATAGACACAGATCCACATATAAATATATAAATGATCTGGGCTCTGACAAGAGATGAGCAGACTTCAGACTTCAGGTGACAGAGTCTTGGAAAAGGGAAAAGAGGCACTGAGATCAGTTTCCAAACCAACAAATAAACAAACCCTGCAAACGAAACAAAACAAAACAAAACAAAGATAAATCCGCTTTGCCTCCTTCCCAGCTGACTTCTAGGACCCTGGACACACCTAGGTAAGTACATCTGCTAGGAGTCTTGAACTCAGAACCAGGTTGCATAAGCTCCATCTCTTACTAACTGTGACCTGGGAAAAGTTATTTAACTTCTTTGTGTCTTTGTTTCTTCATCTATAAAATGGAGATGATGACAATGTATACCATGTGGATTGTCATGAGGACTGAGCGAGTAAAAGTATGTAAAATACTCAGAAACCTGGAAGTGACCTATCTCAGAGAGTGGGCCTGGGCAAGGGGGAGAGGAAGTGTTTTCTCTTGTTATTCCCTAAGTCAGTATATCTTTTAGTTTTAAAGCCTGTAAAAAAAAAAAAAAAAGAATACGGTGGAGAATATTACATTGGTAAAACGTCAAGCTTGCAACTTCAAAATTAAAAGGCTCTAAGAAATGGGAGCTCCACGGATCTCATTGTCATAGTCATTTCACAGAGGATCCAAGGTTGCTTTAAGGAAGATGGAAATTCAATCATTTCCCAATCAAATTACAGAGGACCAGATGAGTTAACATTGTTTTGTAGATCTTTCACTTCCTGACATTTGGGTCAGAAAAGAGATAACACTCAGCCTTTACTTTCTATGTTATTTTCTCCCCTTTATCTGAGAACAACTATTCCTTCTCAAATCAGTAGGGATCTCTGAGAGTGCAAACTGCTTCCTGTGCTATTGGTTGCTTTTAGAAGAGCATTTAGGTCATTACAGCAAGACACAAAGAGATGAAAACAAAACAAACAAACAAAAACAAACATGCTTTATAAGTAACTGTCATAGAAGTTGTATTAAAATACTTTTCTCTTTAAGACATCTTGGACTGTTTTCCTTTCAAGATTTTTCTACAGAGTACTTTAAAAGATACAACAAAAACAACCACAAAACCCTCTCAATAATTTCCAGATAAATGCCTCCAATAATGTTTATATTTAGGTTTTTGAGGCTGCATCATTATACTGGGAATTCTTTTCTCCTTCAGAGATGCCTGGGTTTTGTTTCTCTCTCTCTCATTAACATTTCAGAATAAAGCAGTAGATAGCTTTATGCCCTTAAGGTACTTGAAGAGGGCATAGATTGTTTCTTTCCCTAAAAGCACATATTGGAGAAGAGGAAGACATTTTTTTTGTCAGAAGATAGAAAATGGCAATGCCCATACATTTCCTTCTTCTCCACAAAGGCCACCCATGTATACAGATGGGAGGAAATTGATGCCATAACAATTCTTTTGAGCCATAGTAACTCTTCCCAGTCTCTCTTTGGAACAAAAGGACCAGTGGTCTCAGGTGTCATTCAACTTGTCCTTCTGTGTTTAGTTGGTGGAGGTATGACTCAGGAGAGATAGCCAGTCACTAGACAGGATCCATAAAGGGTGGTGAAGCCCTCCTTCTCACAGCCAGGCCCACCACTGCTCAAGAGATACCCACTGACATCCAGCAAGCTGGAGATGGCTTCTGTTGCTGGAGTCCAATAGCAGAGACCTCACAGTCCTTCCTCTCAGAGCTCCGAGAAATCTGCTGTGTGGCGGGCAGGTCTTCACCTACATGCTCTCAGGCCACAGTCAGCCATAGCCTCCTCGCAGGCCTGTATGAAAGTTTCCTCCCTCTGTGTCTCCCTGAGGTACCCGCTGCCTGGCCATGAGCAGAGCACGATGACGCTGGAAGATGCCAATGGTCCACGTGATGTCAATTGGTCTCATCATTTCACTGGGTATTGATATTGTCACAGCCCAGAACTACTATATACTCAGTTTCTTTTTTCAAGATTTATTTAACTCAGTCGTTAAACATCTGCCTTTAGCTCAGGTCATGATCCCAAGGTCCTGAGATCAAGCCCTGCATCAGGCTCCCTGCTCCGCAGAAAGCCTGCTTCTCCCTCTCCCACTCCCCCTGCTTGTGTTCCCTCTCTAGCAGTCTCTCTCTCTGTCAAATAAATAAATAAGATCTTTTTTTAAAAAAGATTGCTTTATTTATTTGAAAGAAGGAGAATGCATGTGAGTAGGGAGAGGAGCAGAGAGAGAAGGAGAAGGAGAGAAACAGACTCCCCACTGAGCATGGAGCCAGATGTGGGCCTGATCCCACAACCCCGGGACCACGACTAGAGTCAGAATCAAGAGTCGGACGCTCAACCCACTAAGCCACCCAGGTGCCCTATCCCCAATTTCATGTAACTTGACAATTTTGTCTTCTTTTGATCAGGTGAAGAAACATTTCCCTTCTTTTGGAACTCTGGGTGGGCAGGGGTGAAGGAGACTATGCTCTTTTCCCTTCATTTTACTGAAGTCACAAGCCACTCCTTGCTGCACTCTCTCATCTCTCCTCCTCAAGGGAAATGCTCCAGACTGCTCCACATCCATGCACACTTTCCTTCTGGAGTCCTTGGCAAGGGGGAGATCTCCTAGCCAAGTATGATGCTCAGAAGTATGAAGACTCCCCAAGAGTGAGAGGACAGTCATTCCAAAGTGTTGAGTCTGTAAGCGGTCCTAGGAAATATCACCTCTGTTTCCTGCATCCTAAACAAGTACAGAAATAAAAGGGAAATGAGAGAGACCAAAATACTACTTTTATTTCTGATAGAATTAGATGATCATCTTCCCTGCCGTGTAGGAATCTGGCTACCTTAAAGCCTCCACAATGGAGACATCATATAGGGATAGAAAAAGATGCTGGCTCCAGATGTGTGAATGAGCCAAACTATAGTTTATTCCAGTCTTAGAAATTATCTGACTGTAGCAGGGCAAGTTGCTAAGATAGAACCACCTAGCCAAGCCCTTTCCATATTCTTGACCTGCAGAAACTGTGACTGATGTTAAATAATGATTGTTTTAACCCACCAAATTTTGCAAGTTTTTTTGTTATTTTTGTTGATAAATAAGTGGAATCCTACTTTCTTATTTTGAAAAACAATTTGAGGGGCACCTGGGTGGCTCAGTCAGTTAAGCATCTGCTTTTGGCTCCGGTCATGATCCCAGGGTTCTGGGATCAAGTCCCGCATGGGGCTCCCTGCTCAGGTGGGAGTGTGCTTCTCTCTCTCTCCCTCTGCCCCTCCCCTTGCTTGTGCTCTCTCGCTTTCTCTCTGTCAAATAAATGAATAAAATCTTTTTTAAAAAAGAAAGAAAAACAATTTGATAACATCACTAATGGACAATACCTGATACAATTGCTATTAGCAGCCGTGAGTGTATGTGTACATGTGTGTGTTTAGATATTCCCCAGCTTGGTACATCTTTATGAATTACCACTATTATATGCTTCATAGTCCAGCTAATCAACAGCACTCACCAAAGGCCTGAACCAAGAAATGCAGAAGCATTTCTATCAATCTCCCAGGAGAAGCCAATGCTGATGGGCCAGGGACGACACTCTGAACAGCAAGGCACTACCCTGTATTGTTTCTCATACCGGTTGCTGGCCTAGATTTTGCCAGTAGGTTGTGGTTGTAGTACTTTGGGGATAATGAATTCTCACTCCCTCATTGGACTACACTACTGGATTTACAATGGCATCAGAACCTACCAATAACCAAGTGGCTGACCCTGCACTGGTGGGCTTTTCAGATCCTGCTTCCTCCAGGTCTATCTGCTCTGTTGCTGTCACACTTTAGGCCAGGCCCAGTTATGAGGAATGAATTTCTAATGTGACATGGCTCTGAATTGTGGCCAATATGTTCTCCTGTCCTTATAGATGGCATATATTTAAAATAAATAGAAGGGTTCATGTTTATTAGAGTGTTTTCAGGCTTCTGGTAATTCCCAGAAATCTCCATCAGATGAAAGCTTTTAGGGAACTGAAATTAGGTTCTCCATACCCCTTATTAATGGGGGAAAAACTATGTTACCAATATCCAAGTAGCCAATAACCACATTAGATTGACATCCATTCTTTTTTTTCTTGTTTGATTTTAATTTTTTTGTTGTTGTTTTCTTAAAGCTAACATCTAAATAATCATGCATTCCTGTTTCAGGTGTTAGCTAATAGTGGGGGAAAGCTGGGCAAGATTTAAAAATATGGTAGCAATTTAATGCTTAAAGAATGACTTCCCTATGCAGGCAGGTTTGCAATGGATTATAGTAAAAAGGTAGGCTAGGCAAATTTCTAGGACACTGGATCAGAAAAGGCTCTAGATATTCACTCAAACATAGAAAAAAGCCAAGACTCTAATTCATCTCTCTACTAGTGCATCATGGATGATGTTGCAAACCTCTCGATTTGAGCAGCCCCGAAATGCAATTGGAACAGCATTTCTTGAAGTGTTCCAAGGTATGATGAGAGCTATTGTGCAATAAAGGATGGAAGGAATGAAGGAAGAAAGGTAACTAAATTTGGGGAAATACTAAACTAAAGAAAGTTAAATAGAATTCTTTCCTGAAGGACACTCTATAGCCTTCAAGATCACAATGTGCAGTGAGTCCTCAAGTGGGAGTTAGCTACTCTATGCCTTTCCCAAACATTTTTTAAATAGCAAAACCTCTTTTTTGGGGCATGAGTTAGAAAAACATATGGCTTGGGGCAACTCTTTAAAATATACAACTTCCTTTGAATATCTGGCGAGAGTCTTACAGGTGTTTTCAACTCAAATGTCTTTATGAACTGCCTGAGGCAGGTAGTGGTAGAGTCTGTGACAAATTGGAAGATATTTTCCCAATCTAAAAACATTTCTTTATTTTTTAAAGATTTTATTTATTTATGCACTTATTTTTAAATTTATTATTCTTTTTTTTAAGTAGGCTCCATGCTGGGTGTGGAGCCCAATGCCAGGCTTGAACTCACAACCCTTAGATCAAGACCTGAGCTGAGATCGAGTTGGATGCTTAACTGACTGAGCCACGCACGTGCCCCAGTTTTATTTTTTTAACTAATCTCTACACCCAATGTGGGGCTTGAACTTACAACCCCTAGATCAAGAGTCACTTGCTCTATCGATTGAGTTAGGCAGGTGCCCCCCTAAAAACACTTGAATTCAAATTTCTAAAAGCATTCTTCTTCTTTTTTTAAATTCAATTAGCCAACATATAGTACATTATTAGTTTTTGATGTAGTGTTCAATGATTCATTAGTTGCATATAGCACCCACTGCTTAAAAGCATTCTTCTGGTCAGGTATACTAGTTGGCTACTGCTGCATAACAAATTGTCCTAAAGAAACTAGCATTTTAAAACAAACATATATTAGCTCACAGTTTTTGTGGTTCAGGAACTTGGGAATAGCTTAGCTAGGTATTCTGGCTCAGGGTCTCTCGTAGGATTGCAGTCACAGGGTTGATGTTACAGGGCTACAGGATCCCTTCCAACTCTATTTATATGGCTGTTGGCTAGAGGCTTCAGTTCCTTGCCACATGGGCCTTTCCATATGACTGCTTACAACATGGCATCTGGCTTTCTCCATAATGAGTGATCTTATAGAGACAAAGAGTAAGCAGGAAACTGTGGTGCCTTTATGTTGTTTCTAATTTTTTGCAATTATAAAATAGATTGCAGTTAACATCTTTACAATTAAATACTTCAGACATGCACATATGTTTTATATATTATTTTATATTTTTCGAGGTACGATTGTGTTCATTCTGCCATCATGACTCAGATATCATGTCATCTCTTCTGAGATGGCTTCCCCAATCTGTCTGAAATAGATCTCTCTCTTGTCACTGGTTATCTAACTATCCTGTTTTACTTTCTATAGGATTATCACTGTCTGAAATGGTTTAATCATTTATGAGTTTCTCTCCTGTTATAGAATATAAGCTCCACGAAGACAAAAATTTTGCTTCATTTGATAATTACTATATTTCTGGCATCTGAAATAGTGCTTGGCATGTGTTACATGCTCAATAAATATTTAATGCATAAATTAATGTACATAAGTCTTGTTTTCCCATCATTAGCCTTACACTATCATTAAGGAAAAGAAATCTTCAGATAGGTGAAAACTGACATCTTGTTAATGGTATCCTTTATGCCTTTGTTGACTGTTTAGGTTGACCTTTATTTTTTTCAAATGTTTACTGATGGCTGTAGTTCTACTTTTAAAAACTGCTCTTTCACATTCTCTTGTGGTAAACATAGCATAGTGTATAGTTATCGAATCATTATGTCCTACACCTGAAACTAATGTAACATTGTGTGTCAAAACTACACTTCAATAAAAGAACTGCTCTTTCACATTCTTTTCCCAGTTAAAAGAATCATCCAGGGCATTTGTTCCTTTTCCTATAGATCTGTATCAGTTCTTGATATATTGACTCATCGCCTGCCACTAACGTTGCTGAGGCAAGTTGTGCCAAATTAATTTCTCTCTGCAGGCCAGATCACTTGCAGGCATAGACTTTTCACTTCCAAGATGACAGTGACAGACTGATAGTTTGAATAAGAATGGCTGAAAGGACTCACTCTGCTCCTAGAAGTGTGCTTGCAGCTGCTATTCACAGAATCCAAGGCTTTGGTTTCCTCTGCCTGGGTTTCTGGCATTAGCCTAAGGTCTTTGAAAGTACTTCTTCATCAGACCAATGTGACAAAGCTGGGCCTCATCATTTGAAGCTGTGCTTCAGGGAGTCCCTCAAATAGTCCTCCTGCCCCATCATGCTTGGGGCTGCCCTACTTTAGCTCACAATTATGAAAGTTCCTTGAGTGTCTCGTGGTCATCCATTTCCCAAATGGAGTCAGTTCCATAAAGCTATGCCAAGATGAAGGCCACTTTACTGTTGGAGTCCCTGGCTGCTCATTTGCTGTTTGATAGGTTTACACAGAATGCTGTTGGAAATGTTCAAGCAAGAAGTGACTTCCAAGGAAATATAACTCTCAATGTGTTCGGAGTTGGGCTTTAAGTTTTGAAGTCCCCCTCTGCCTGCTGGCTGAGATCTCAAAGGGGTTAGCCTCCCTGGTCCAGGTTTCTTCTTCGTCCATCTGTGCAATACTGGATCAACAATTTGCAGACACACTTTGGGTATTTCTTCCTCCCCCTTCTGCATGCCTGAAGAAATTCTTTAAATAGGAGTATATTCTCCTAGCCAGTGTAGTGTATCTTCATCCTCTTTGTCTCTGTCTCTGTTTCTTTCTCTCTCCCTCTCTATGAAAAAGAGAAGAATGGATTAGGACAAGTGACAAAATATGAATAGCTATGGTTCTTTAATTCCGACCTATCCCTTTAGTGATGAGGGACTATACTATACTATATAAACCTAGAATGGGTTTTAAATGAAACCATTATAACAGCCTCTTCCTCTATTTAATATAGCAGGAAAATAGTAAGACCTTTAAATTTCAGCTCTCTACTAAGCTTCTAGTTATTATAAAATGGGATGATTGGAGGGGGGCAGGGCAGGGATGGACCAGAGAGTGAAAGAAGGCCTTCATGTTCCCAGTTAATTGGGTTGACCTCATGCTGCTCACTGAACTTGATACGGGTGTAATTGGAACGTGTAAATGTAGCACCTCAAAATCAAAGTGAGTCTTCTATAAAACTTCTGTGTGAAAAATCAGAAACTCTTTGCTATGCTTTTTTTTT
This sequence comes from Eumetopias jubatus, assembly GCF_037043125.1. Classification (NCBI taxonomy): domain Eukaryota; kingdom Metazoa; phylum Chordata; class Mammalia; order Carnivora; family Otariidae; genus Eumetopias; species Eumetopias jubatus. Next base: position 137,356,044 of record NW_028274808.1, read on the forward strand.
TAATTGACCTGACCTCTAAACATGTAATTGAATTAGGCCAGTGATAGAATCTCCTACTAATAGATGATTGCAAAATTGTTCTTCTTGAATTGTTAATGCAGATATGAAATTGAGGTCATGCTGTTAATTCTTGTTTTTGTTTTTGATTGAAAACTCTGATTTTTGGATGTCTTTTCTCTATGAAAGAGCAGTGCTAGTCATAATCTTTTTATTTCATTTTCTGAGAGAGCTCCTTAATTGGGCCATGGTCATTTTCATCTCCACTTGGGCTACAGCTGAGGATCTGAGTGGATGCAGATTATAAGTTCAGAGGCCCTGGTAGAAAACTTGTTTTGGAAACTCTAGCAGTAAAGGATCCCTGGGCTACTGTGGCTTGCTGCTAGTACACCCTTCTATCAGCTTGAGGGACACAACTCCTCCTTCTTTAGAAAATAATGTCTACCAACTTTGCAACTCTGGTTTTTTTCTCCTTGGCTGAGGGTAAGAACTGTGTCTCTCAGTGGGGCTGGGGAGCTAACTTCTAGTATGAAGGAAGTGCAAGAGGTACTTTATAAGCCACGGTGGCAAATGCACTCAAAGGCCTGTGCTTTAAGATATGCTATGGTAGGGGCCCTTACAGCCAGAATCCAAAACAAGTGGGACTTTTTGTCTTCTTAAATATGGACATGGCACCTACCATGCTATGCCTAATGAGCTCCTTCATCTGTCAGGACTTCTCTGAAAAGCTAACATTTTTTCATTTTCTTTACTTCCTTTTCATCCCCATGCTTGCTTGTACTTGAGTACTATATTTGTCCTTTGTATACCATTTGCAATTGTTTGAGGAAGGACACTTAAAATAAAAATTAATAGGGGGCACCTGGGTGGCTCAGTCAGTTAAGAGTCTGACTCTTGATCTCAACTCAGGTGTTGATCTCTGGGTCGAGAGTTCAAGTCCTGCGTTGGGCTCCACGCTGTGTGTGGAGCCTTTTTTTTTTTTTTCAATTAATAGTATAATAACATTTTAAGTGAACTAGTGGTACAGATTGAGTAGATCTTACTATCATATTTACCAGTTCAGGGATGTGCTAGAGATGGCTTGTTAGATGATCTGTTCATCTCTTCCCAACCCCACATTTAGTGGCGTCACATTGGTAGCTTGAAATTAGCCATGGAAGCTAATCAAGCGTTTTTATACCTTTACAAATCAGTTGTATCCCCTGCCCCCCAAACATCACTGCCTATGGTCAACAAATGAAAGCAAGAGGGCAAAAGTGAGTCATGCGAATCCACATTGGAAGACTTCATGCCTGGTGGAACTATTATATGTACAGCTACTTTGGTCACACGAAAATCCATGTAAACTGAGACTATAAAGGACTGAGAGCCATTCTTTTGAACAAGTGCAACAAAATAGGTATATCTAAATGTGTTTTCTTTCAAAATTACCTCTATGAAAAATGATGCATTTATTCTACTTAGTTGTCATTACTCAAGTTAGTTTTGAAATTGCCTCTTCTTGAAACCAGTTCTAGAGGAAAGTTTATGAAGCACGTACATGCTTTAGTACTTCGTAGTCTAATGTGTAAGATACAAAATGCTAAAATATCTTAATCCTTACCATAGTCTGACATGCAGCAGGTGACATCAGCTAGCATTCCTCTTTTGGCTCCTCTTTGGCCAGATGCTGCTGTGGTTCCCAGCAAGACTCCCAGTGTTCCATTTTCCCAGCTTGAGAGGCATTGGGCAGAGGAGCCAGCCCAGTTCCTAAGCGGCTATACAACCAAAAAAATGAAACATCCATCTCCACTTCCAGCAATCACCCTAAACCTTACCAGAACTCTTGTGGGGCTCCCTCCCTTGGATTCAGGGAAGAAAAATCCTCTCTTCCCAGCAGGGGGAGCTGAAGGAAGGGAGGAAATAGTTCTTTTTCCTAACATACTGTAATCCTCTAAAAGACGGTCTTTCTGGCTCTCATTTCTCCTCTTACATTGTTGAGGGGTGACAAGATGGGGTCAGCAATACTTATCCTGACACCTCAGGCCTTGGAGAGGTGATTGGACCCAACTTCTGATGGTTCTGTTAGGAACTTGTCACCTTTCTCCTCAGTCAGGGCTGTAATTGTTTTAAAACAGAGAGTCTCACCCAGCACCTAATACAGGAATCCTGTTGCAAAAATAGATATTTTTTACAGCTTTTATGCTTGGGAATTCAGTGTGTGAAAATATGGAGGCCATGCAACACATTCAGTTTTTAAATGCTATGACAGAAGGGTAAACAGGGATGTGTGTGTGTGTGTGTGTGTGTGCGTGCACATGTGCGCGCACAGGCTTGCACACAGAGGAATCAGGATTTTACCCTGTTTTAGCAGCTCACAGAAGTCTCCTCAGGGCATTTATATTACTATTCATTCATTTTTTGATCTCTGATTTTATCTTTACTTCCTGATCTTTTGAGAAACACTCTATCATATTTTAGAAACTTATCTTTTAGTAGTCCTCTTGCCACTTGGAAAGAAAATGTGTAAGGTCAAGTAGAGAAGAAAAGCCTTGAGGAATTGTGTGATAAGTAACATCTACTCATTTTTATTCTGTTGGGAGAATCACATTCACTTAACATATGCCACTGATTCAAAACAGATGGACACAGTTTTAGAAAAATGGTAGGAATGTTCAAGATTCGGTTCTCGTCACTATTTCTCCCTCCCTCTCTGTGGGGTCAGTATCAGCATGTGAGGAGATAGATGCATTTTACTCAGAACTGCCTTGAACTTGGGGGCTGGGATCAGAGCTTCACCCCAGAAAGACTGGAGTCGGGAAAGAATTAGGAGAGCAGGGAGATGGGACCTGGGGCGGATTCTGAGGACGGCCATGGTGAAAGCAAGGGCAGGTGAGGTGGACTTGAGAGTCACCTGGATCAAAAAGCAGGATGAGTGGGAGAAAGCCACTGGTAGGAGGAAGGTATTTAATTAAACGGAATTTGCCCGTAGCCAGCCCCTGGGAAGTGCTGACGCAGAAGGAAGGATGATTGGCTGGGGGCTGCAAACCACTGTATAAATTATATTAAATGAATAACACATGGGAAAGGGCTTAGACGCGTACCTGCCACATAATGGAAATTCAATTAGTATTAGTTTTCCTTCCCTTCCGGCTCTTGATGATGCTACCAGCTGGCACATAAAACACACTGTGTGAGTTGGGTCAAAGCCTCACTGTGACAATACGGTTTCGGCAGCATTTCCAGTGTAGGTAAAAGTGTGAAATGGCTGAGTGAGAAAAATAGCAGTCACAGATCAGGAGAGAAATAAAACTCTGCCCTTAGCAGGAGTTGAGAAAGAAATAATAGGGGTCTGGTTTCCCTTGGGGAAAGCAGAAGTATCTGGAGGCTCAAGGCTCATATCCCGCAGGGCCAGTCCATGAGCCAGTGACCGTGACAATGAGATGCACACTAAGGTTCAGGGAGAATATTCGGAAGTCATTAAAAAAAAAAATCGGGTGATGTGGGAGTCCATGGAAAATGAATTTTGGCATTTGGAATGCATTCAGAAATTAAGTCCAATTTCTAGCTAAGGAGGTCAGGATGCATAGAGTAATAAAAAGGGCAGAGATAGGCAGTGCCTTCTGTGGGTCCTCTGTGTAGGGCTTGCAAGTAGAGGTTGGTCTTTTGAAATCTGCTCACTAACTGGGGTCTATTGTGTTTCCATTGTTTGCATTGTCTTTTAGGGTTTCCTTCCAGTTACAGTATTTACACCTATTTGAGAAAAACTAAAAAAACAAAACTTTCCCTTTTACTATTTAATCAATCCCTCAGTCTTTATTTAGATACCGCACCCTCACCATACACAATAAAAATTAAATTAAATTAATGTAATTTCTTAATCAATTATAATTAAATTATTAATTTCCCACTACCTAGAAAGCCCTTCCTATATACTTGAGCCTTTAGACCTGAATCAGATGTCACTTTATGAGGCCTTCTCTGGCTCCTTCCCTCCAGAAAGTTATGCTTTCTTAATGCACCATAACATTTGAAGACGGAAAACTTTGGTTTGTGTAGTGAGTCTGCAATATACTCTTCAACAATGTTGATTTGATTTTCTTTGTATTTATTTTCAGGAGGTTGTTTGTTTTCTGCCACCCTTAATCCATCACTCCCCCCCGCCCAACTCCTTTGTGTGACAGGGTAACTTATTTTCTTTTGGGAGAATTCTTCCTCTTGTGTCTACAATTTTGCTGGGAATGGCACTCAACATGTCCTGCCTTCCCCAAGCCCAGAGGTGGGTGTATGAACCACCACAGCCAACTGGACTCTAATAGAACGCTCTCCAGCTATTTAAGCTATTTAAGCAGGAGGGGATTTATGGGAGAGAACTGTACTTCCAGAAATTATTGGCAGCACAAAACTGGTCTACAAATGAATGACTGCCATCAGAAAGCCGAGGAATGAGGAAGCCAGGATGCCAACTGTTGGCTCCAGGAACATGCCGGCTTAGCTGTGACCTGGGGATTAGAAGCCATTGCTAGATTATTGTCCCCAGAGCCATCGTGACACATCTGCACCAACAGAATGAATGATCACATCACGCCTCTCAACACCTATTAGGCTAATGGCTGGATATTGGGACTTTGGCTAGAGCTTTTGCAGAAAAATCAAACACCCTGACATCCATGCTCTGGAACAGAAATCACAGAAGCAACACACATGTGGTATCCACCTCACTTCTGCCTTTCCAACCTCACACAAATGCATGTGACTAGCTGCATAGTTAAGTATCTTCTAGAACACTGTTCAGGAGACTGGCGAATATAGTTTTTAGCTGTTGAGCCTTTAGAGTGAGCGAAGGGACCCAGGAATAGGGTGGAATGGGTAGTGAACGTCAATCCATCATCTAAGCAATGGTCTTTCCCCGACGCTTTGACTCTTGAGCCTAGTGACTACAGGGCAGAAGAAAAATGGTTGGAGCCAATTGGTCCCAGTGCAGTGTCCTACAGGTCTGCCACTTAGATCCCTCAGAGGTCCTGCTTCCTGTCCTTTCAGGCTTCTGCTTCTTCAAGTTTCCTTTTGGGTCTGTGAACCCCACCATAACCTTATGATGATTTCCCCTTTATGTGTCCTTAACCAGAGTTGAATTCTGTTATTTACAATCAAACACCTTAACCAATATATTTATAATCACGGTTTCACAATGTCAGCGCGCCTCAGAATCTAACCGAATGAATGCATTAACTCTGCATTTAGAGCTGGCTGCTACTCACTGGTTTGAGGAGCATTCTCAGAATTCTAGTTTCCTGGAACTCAAAACCGAAGAAGTCCTCAGAGAGCATCTAATCGAACCCCCCTCATCCCTTTTTAAGATGAAGAATTTGAAGCACAGAGAACAGCTAAATTCATTTCTTTTCTTGTCAGACACCATTCCTTTATTACTGATATTATAAGAATTCTTCCTGAAATAGTTCACCCATATAACACCCATATAACAAGTTCACCCATATAACAGTCCTTTTAACAACATGGAAATATCCTTGGAAGAAAAGGTAGATAAAAAACTCAATAAAAAAAAGTTACAGCTTTTTTGTTTTGTTTTTCCTTTCAGAGAGAGAGAGCAAGCAGGAAAGGGCAGAGAGGGAGAGAGAATCTTTTTTTTTCCCCCTAAGATTTATTTATTTATTTGAGAGAGAATGAGAGAGAGCATGAGTGGGAGGGGCAGAGGGAGAGGAAGAGAGAATCCCAGGCTCCTAGCTGAGGAGGGAGCCTGACTCGGGGCTCAATCTCATGACCCTGAGATCATGACCTGAGCAGAAACCAAGAGTCGGACTCTTAATTGATACTTCGCCTACTGAATTACCCAGGCACCCCACAAATAGTAACAGGTTTTAAGTTGTTCTTGTAATTAGTTAATAATTTTACTGTAGAATTTGTACTCAGACTTGTGAAAATCCATAAACATCTTATAGAAGTTTCTTTGATAAGGAAAATCATGCCCAGTGGAATGCTTTGGGGGTTTTTAATCCTCAGTGGAAAGGCTTTTGGGGTTTTTAATGCAGCCAATGATTCTCTACTTCTTAAATTTTAAAACTACAATGAGCCCGTCTGTCAAGGCCTACTGAAATATCAACTTTGGAAATGGTCCAGCCACAATCTTATAGCCTATGAAGATTTCAAAATAGCACTCCATGTCCTCCCCACAAAAATACTTTCTGATGAATAATGTTTAACTAGATTTTTTTTTATAGTAGTGGCCCGAAGACTTTGAAAAACATCCTCAAGAAGCTACTACAGGAACTTCTAACTTAATGAATTTTAACAGCTGTTTCTGCCTCTGGGCCCATAAGTGGAATTTGATTTCCCTTGAGGCAATTCCATTAATTTGTTTTTATTATTTTAGGATGGCTAATATGCTTTAGCTGGCTGGGTCCTGACACTGGGAACAGTGTGGGTGGCATGGCAATTCTGATCCTAATCAGTACTCCTCTGAGGGTTTCCGAGAAAGACCACCCTGATGAGGGGGTGGTGTGTGGGGTGCCATGCACTGCCCCTTGGTGCACTCAGTGGTGGAGCATTTCTGCCAAGAACCTTGGAGAAATTCTCAGGACAGGAGGACACTTGGCAGTTTCCTGAAGTGATAGAGAAATATTAGTTCCTCCCAGCTTTTAATCTACAGGCCATCCCTCAGGTGTTCAAGGCCATGCCTGTTGGAATGCCCTTGCAATATGAGTCAGGACTGCTGTGTTCACAAGGCAGCTGGACTTTTAAAAGAACATAATTGTGGCTTCAGATTCTACATCAGAAAAATAAAGATAATAGTGTCTGCCCTCTAAGTTCTCAGTGCTATTATATGTATAAGATGTGGAAATAAAGATGAACACATTTTAAAAATACATAGTGTAGGGGCCAAGGGTAGCCCCTCTCCCCAAAACATTCTGCTTTGGCATAAAGATTATTTCAAGTTGAAAAGCAGCCAAAACTGAGCAGATTCAGGAAAAGTTCTTTTCCAATCCCTGCAACTGCCTAAAAAGAATTAGGACCTGCTCCAGGAAGAGAGCTATTACCATAGATAACTACAGTGTGATATGAACTAGGCACGGTAGACAGGGAGGAGCCTAGCAAGGCCTGTTTGATGGAAGTCCTCTATGTCCCATTATTTCTCAGTGGCCCAGCAAGCATTTAACAAACATTTACTCTTTATCAACTTCCTGTGAGTTGCATTCCTCCCCTTCGAATTCCCACACCCCTACCCCTTTCTCCTCCGTTCAGGAAGACATATATATACACACCTCATGTTGCCTGACTGTCTTTGGAATTTCCATGTCTGTGTGGATTCCCTGTATATACATCATTAAATTTGATTTTCTCCTGTTAATCTCTCTTGTGTCAGTTTGATTCTTAGTCTGGCTAACAGGACCTTGGGGGACAGAATATTCTTGCTCCCTGACAACTGCTATGCACTTAACAAAAGTTTTCTTTTAGACAGGAATCTAATATTATACTTACTTAAAAACTTTGTGCCTTGTGGATCATCTTCCTCTCCATACAGTGAGGTTAAGATCAGGTTTCTTTTTTATAATTTTACTGCCAAAGAAGAATTTCAAAGGGAAAAATTAGGATATTTCCTTGAAGAATCTGAGCAGTTTGGTCAATAGGAATTCTCTGAGTGATTTATTTCTGATTTAATAATTTTAGTCCATTTAAAAGATAGTTCCATAATGCATAGTATGGTCAGTTAAGTTCTTTCAGCCAAATTAACTTGTTACTTTCCAACATAATCAAACTAACAATGATGCATCTGAATTGTTAACAAAATGTTCAAATTGTTGAATTGGTGCATTTTGTCACAAGGATATGGGCTTTGCATGTAAACTACATACCCACATGAAAGTGCTTAAGGAAAGGATCAAATTGTACAATTGAATGGCTCCCTGTGGTTTGTGTTGGGTTACATCTCTATCATAACAAGTCATTCTGTGAGTTTGTCTGACTCAGAGGATCCAGCTTTCAGAAGCAGATTACTCTGGAATTGACTGAATTGTAATTGATTCTCAATGAGCAAAACCAGTGTTATCATTTTTATTCCTCTGTATGTAAACCTACATTTTTATTTGATTATTGTTGCTGATTTTTGGAGTAGGCAATACTGGAAAGATGTGAATATAACTAGAGGCTTTTAAAAATACATTTGTTTTCTGGGGCGCCTGGGTGGCTCAGTTGGTTAAGCAGCTGCCTTCGGCTCGGGTCATGATCCCAGGGTCCTGTGATCGAGCCCCACGTCCGGCTCCCTGCTCAGCGGAGAGCCTGCTTCTCCCTCTCCCTCTGCCTGCCACTCTGCCTGCTTGTGCTGTCTCTCTATCTGTCGAATGAATAAATAAATAAAATCTTTAAAAAAATACATTTGTTTTCTTATTTCAAAATTGTACATATTCACTGTAGGAAATGTGGGAAATTGGGGTGCCTGGCTGGCTCAGTTGGTAGAGCATACAACTCTGATCTTGGGGTTGTGAGTTTGAGTCCCACATTGGGTATGGAGATTATTTAACAAATAAATAAACTAAAAAAGAAAGAAAGAAAGAAAATGTGGAAGAATCAATGAATAGTGAAGAAAGAAAAAGAAACCATCTTAAATGGCACTATTCAGAGCCAACCATTTCTAACATTTTGGTACAATTTTTTCTGTTTTTTTATTTCCTATATGCATATATATTTCACTTTTAGAAATATATACTACTCTGTGATCTACTTTTCTTCAGCATTAAACATTATTTATTTGTCCATTTGATAAATCTTATTGAGTATCTTCAGTTATATGTTTTAAATAGCTACAAGATATTCAACTTGGTCCATGTTTTATTAACTTATAATCATCAAAAGATGGGAAAGATGTGGCTTTTTTGTTCTATTGTGTGTGTTGCCCTGATTTGGCTCAGTGATATATCTGAATCATTCCCAGTTGAATTTCTAAAGACTTGAAAGTTTGAAGAACTCATAAAAATCAGGAAGTATTGTCACTGTAAATGAGGATATGAGCCAGTTTTTGGTAAGCCATTTTTTTATGTTAATCTCTTTCAAATTAAAGAAGTGCTAGCCATCATCACTAATATGGAAAAAATCTACAGTACATTGAATAAATACTTTCTGGCAACAAGCTCTCTTTTCTACAATTTTAATAACCTTAAATAATTAAATATTTTTATTAAAAATGGTGAAAAAGTCATGATGTCCACATTTTCCTTTATATTCAAGTAAATTCAATAAATATTTTATGGAACTTGTAACACACAAGACATTGGAAAAGAGGATATGAAGATGAATGTGACATGATCCCTACCCACGAATAGCTCACATTCTGGTTGGGGACCCCGTTATGAATGTAATTAACATTTACTTCGTGTTATACTAGAAAATTAAATAAAGTGCCATGGCAGCTTATAGGACTTTGAGATTAATTTTAATTGGGGAACTGGGGAAAGTTTCACAGAGGAATCAGCATTTCCGTTAGAATTCCCTAGACACAGATCCTGATATAAGGATTCATGTGCAAGTGATTTATTAAGGAAGTGTTCCCAGGAGGAACTAGTAAGGAAGCAGAAAAGGGAGGGAAAGCAACCAAGCATAAGGGCAAGATTTCCAAGTCCTGCAGAAGTAGCTTCAAACTAATACTGGGGAGAACTTGGGAGTGTGACTTCTACTTTGGAATTGGCCTGATCCAAAGAAAGCTGGGTTTTCATGCTCTTGCACTGGTCACTCAGGGACTGAAGGCTGCCCTTACCTGAGGGTAAGGAAATGGGGCAGGACCTAAACTCCCCGGCTCTCCAACCTCTTCCCCCGCATGCACAATAGCTCCACTACTTTCAGGACAATCTCTTAAGAGTCATAGGATTAGGCTATTAGAGGCAAAAACTGAGAAGCCAAGAGAGGCACACAGAAGCAATAAAAGGGATCTGAGAGGCTCTGCGTGAAACACTGACAGTATTCACTACAGTGTTAGATATGGAAAGGAAGAGAGTAGAGCTGCAACAGATTTGGTAATAGGGAAGTACATTCTAGACCTATGACATCCAATAGATCAGTCTCTAGTCCCATGTGGCTAGTGGCTACTCTACTGGACCATGAGATATAGAACATTTCCATCAACAGAAAAAGTTCTTTTGGAAACATTGTATCTAGATGGAGAGCAGTATTCATAAAATCATGGAAACGTGAAGGGGTAAAGAGTTCAGTAGAGCTATAATGAAGAAAGATGGCTGGAATACAGGCTGGGCTAAAATTATAAAAAGCATTGATCCATTATAGAAAACAAGGCTATTGTTGGATGGGATCCTCCTATGATAAGGATGCATCCTGGAAACATATATAAAAGTTTGGCAGTATCCATGTTTGCATCCTGTTTCGACTGCCTCCAAAGCTGCCTTCTGTTAGGTCAATTTGTGACGTTAGCTGAAGACCTTGTCTCTAATTTGGTCTTCTGTCCTCTCTTTTCCTTTGGCTCCTGGTCCGGCCATCTCACCATCATGTGGTCCACTACCTCTTCTCTCAGATCCAGGCTTGAATCTTTAATCCCAGTTCAATAGTTTTGACTTCCTAACTAGCATTTTGAATTGCCTACCTTCTCTTATCAACTACTTCCCTGTTAGCCCCAACTTGTATGTAAATCCATAATTGTCTATATATAAAGAACTAAGAAAAGGTAAGAAGTGGATGGAGGCCAGTCAGGCAAATGGATTTCAGGAGTCCTGAACATACTGAGTAGACTACGGGTAAAGAGTCAGTGGAGATGGAGAAATGAAAGAAACAAGACAGAGTGGAGAAAGTTAACAGAATAAAAAAGTTTTAAGGAACAACAAACTTTTAGGAAAATAATCTCTTCCTTGACTTCTGGTAGAAAGAATGTATTCCCCATCAACAATAAAAGGGAAACCAAGGCTACTGTATAGGTAAGTTCTTGTTGTTCTACATGCTTCCTGTAGAGTGAAATCTTAATTCCATCCTCTCATCAACCTACATTTTTTTCTACATATGAATCTATAAGAGAAGAAAATGACCAAATTGCAAGCTTAGATCATAGAATTTATAATTTAAAAAGTTTTAAATTGTGGTAAAATACACATAACAAAATGTGCCCTCTTGACCATTTTTTTTAAATTTGTATTTCATGTTCACTATTTTTTTATTTTATTATGTTATGTTAATCACCATACATTACATCATTAATTTTTGATGTAGTGTTCCACGATTCATTGTTTGCATATAACACCCAGTGCTCCATTCAGTACGTGCCCTCTTTAATACCCATCACCAGCCTAACTCACCCCCTCACCCCCCTCCCTTCTAGAACCCTCAGTTTGTTTCTCAGGGTCCATAGTCTCTCATGGTTCGTCTCCCCCTCCAATTTCCCCCCATTTTTAAGTGTACATATGGTTCAGTCGTGTTAAATACAGTCCCATTGTTGTATGACCAATTTCCTGAAACTCTGTATCCATTAAGCAGTAATTCCTCATCAGCCCCTTGCCCCCACTCTTGTCAATTATCATTCTACTTTCTCTTTCTATGAATTTGACTACTCTCGGTTTTTTCTGAAAGTAGAATTATGCAGTATTTGTGTCCTCGTGAGTAGGGTTTATTTCACTTAGCTTAATATCTTCATGGTTTATCCTATGTTGTAGCATGTGACAGGATTTCCTTCCTTTTTAAAGCTGGATAATCTTCCACTGTATGAATAAGCTGAGTTTTATTCCCTTGTATGCATATACCACATTTCATTTATCCGGTCATCTGTTGATAGATACTTTAGGTTGCTTCCATCTTCCAGCTATTATGAATAATACTGCTACAGACATAAATCATGCCATTTTTACAAGTAGATCTTTTAGAATATAGACTTGGCTTGATATAAGTCATTATCCTCTTCAACATCACTTAGGATATATATATTTAATAATCATAATGGAAACTGAAAGCATATTTAGATATTTAAAACCATCGAAAGCATTTTTTTTGGAGGCAGTATTCCTTAGTCAGATATTTCCTTATTTATATTCTATTTCTCGGACCCTGGAGTCCTAGTGATTACAGATGCAGAAGGATATTTTTAAAGATAGTTAATATAGTACTCTGCTTTCAGGTTACCATTATTTAAGAAATAATCGAATTACATTCAGTATACTATGATTTCTAAAGTGGAGATAACCAATCAAACACATATTAACATGGTTTTCAAGAAATAAGCACTGGAAAAAAATGATTGTGGGTAACATTTTATCTAAGCAGAATATTCACTTCATTGTGTTCTGATGCTTATTGACTCTATCGCAACTATAAAGAATTGTGCTTCAAAGGATGTGAACCCTTGTCTGAATCAAATGTTGAGAGACTAAAAATGGCATTTGTGTGTGGTTAATTTGGGGTAGAATGTCCTCAGCCAGATGCAAGAACAGCATGATTTCAAATAGGCCCTTTCAGGGCTGAACTTAACCCCAATACACAGGGCAAATCTTTTTAGAAAGATGAAGAATTCCTCACCCAATTCAGCCAAGTTTCACCAACCATAATTTTTACTGTTATGAATGCCTTCTCTCAGGATTTTTGTTCCTTTTTTGGGAATCTGTTAAATTGCATGGTGAGGTCTTTTTTGCACTACACACTCACTTGTGGTCCTGAGCCGATGAAAGGCCTCGCAGCGCATCTGCGTAGCTGATAAACAAGCTCTCAAAACAGTCATAGTGAACAGCAGAAAGAGTCCCGACTTTCTAAGTTACAGGGGTCTTTTCAGTGTGGGGGGAGGAATGTGTGATATTGGACAAAATAGCAAATATCCAATCACTTAGCTCTATCATTTGGGGAAAGACATTTAGTCAATCCTGTTAGTTTCATTAACCAAAAATCAATCTCTGTATCCTTGATACACAATTTTATTTTTTCAGTCCTTTTTGGCTTGTTAAGGAATTTCTATTTGACCTGTACCTCCCCCTTATTTGTTCTCCATCAAGGAGTAAGTGGTTGTTATAATATCCTGATCTTCTACTTCTCTGTTTAAAATTCTCCCTGTGAACATCAGCAGAACTGCCTTCCTAGATAAAAAGACTTGGTTTTTCTGCTTTCTGTATCTCGGCACTCTTTAAAAAGGAGCATAACAGATACAAGAGACCAAAATGCAAAAATCCGAGCCTGCTGGCAAAGCTGGTGAGCATGGCCCACGGGCATCTTTGGTTTCCTACACTAAACCCCATCCCTGAGTGGGTAATATCTGTTCTCTTTCATTCCAGCTCCTTTCTGAGGGATATAATTTTGTCACATGGGCACTGTCCACCAAACCAGCCTGAACAGACGATGAGTTGTCCGATTGTGTACATGGGCAAAGGCCTCAGGCGGAATTTGAGGCTGTGGTAGACAGTGACCCCAAATGGGGAGAGATTTCCTGGAAACTGAACTTCAGCCGAAACCCAGGAGTTTAAAAAAGGTAAGAAAGTAAATGTCAGCTTCTACCACTGGAATAAGTTATTGACAGTGGATTAGGGCAAAAAAGAAAAAAAAAATCATAGTAATTATCTACACATCCCTATCAACTGTCTTTTTTGTAATTTAATAATATTTCTACTGAGTTTTAAAATGATTTCTCAAGGTTCATCTTTGTATGTGTATGAAAACAATACACTTTAAAAAATAAAACATAAAATATAAAAACTTTGATTGTCTGCTCATTTGATTTTCTTGCCTCCCTTTTTTGGGCTCACAAGTCTCAATGGGAACTCTGTAAATTGATTCTTACTGACTGGAGAACTGCAAATGAAAGATATTTACAAAAGATGAAGCACATCATCATGTTTCTTTCTTCTTTACTCTGGAACGATCTACTTGCTTTTAGGAAAGACTTTATTTCTTTGCTTTGCTTTGATTGATGTAACATATTTGGTGGGGGCATATATAACTTCTGGCCTACATATCCTGAGGACATTCAGGAGAAAGAAGGGGAACATGAAAAACTAGACCAGAAGACTTTACTCAGGAGAAGAACGGGATTCAAGTTCTAGTTCAATTACTTAGCAACTTTGTTAGCTTGGGTAAATCTCTGCTTTTCTCTGCAATCTAAGGGTAGTGACACCTGTCTCGCAAAGTTGTTGTATGAATGAAATGGATGTGAAGCACTGACTGAGTAAACTGAAACACACCACACAAACATAAGACATTATCAATAGAAGATCTGAGAAGGTGAACTCAAAAGACACCAAGCAAAGGAATTCCTATTCTGTGAGGTAGTTAGTATTCTCCCATTATACAGATATGGAAAAATGCCCACCCGGGTTACCCTGGCTCTATTTTTACTAGGTGGTAGAATCAGGGTTTCAACACTGGTCCGTAGGAACAAATGGCTTGATGGCCTGCTGTCTCAACCACTGCTTCATACTGGCTTTCTACTCGCTATTTCTGATACAGACCGTGTTCCTGGGAACCCTGTGAAATATCTCAGGAACTCCAAAGACAGTCTAATGATACTCCCATCAGTTCTGATAGCTAATGTTATGAAAAGGATTTACAGGATTTTTGAGATTCAAAACACAAGAAAATGAGAGGCAGCATGCTTTAAGTGCTTACTGTTTGTGTGTTGCTCATTTAATTCCTTTAACCCCACGAGATAAGCTGTTCTTTGAAGCCATCCCCATCTTATGAATGAGGAAACTCTTGCACGAGGAGGCTGAGTAACTGGTCTGCAGCTGCACCTCTGGTGAGAGGTAGATGGGGATTTGACCACAGGCTCAGAGGCCTGTCCGTGTTCTTACCCACTCTACTGTGTTTCTGTCTACCCACATCTACTGTGCAGATGAAAGCAGATGCTCAGGGTCCTTGATTCATAGTACTTGATCCTAAGCAACAGACTTCAGTTTTGATGTTATTCTTCCCAGTCATCATCTACATGTGTAGAAAACGTACATTCAGTGTCTCCACGTTCATGCTTCGCTGTCTTACACAACACGTACGTTGTGTTCCTAGGGCCCTCCCTAGTCTACACGGACTATAAATCGTGGAAGTATGATTAAGAAAGATCAGACTATAAATCGTGGAAGTATGATTAAGAAAGATCAGTCCGACGAACCATGAGAGATGATGGACTCTGAAAAACAAACTGGGGGTTCTAGAGGGGAGGGGAGTGGGGGGATGGGTTAGCCTGGTGATGGGTATTAAAGAGGGCACATTCTGCGTGGAGCACTGGGTGTTATGAACAAACAATGAATCATGGAACACTACATCAAAAACTAATGATGTAATATATGGTGATTAACATAACAATAAAAAATAAAAAAAAAGAAAAGAAAGATCAGTCCTACCTCCTTGCCTTTTCTCTTTACTCCTGCTGCTTGGGAAGCCATGTGATTAGAGGGGATAAGCAGGGTCTTTGGAGCAAGAGTTGGTTGCTGCCCCAGCTCTGACATACCCCCATACTAGCCAGGGCGTAACATGGCCTTCGGCAGGTAGCTTAACATCTTGAGGCCTTGGTTTTCTCATTTATAAAATAGAGATGTAATACTTACTTAAAAGACTGTGGTGAGGAACAAAGAGATCATTTGGTAAAGTGCCTCCCCTAAAGTAAATGCCTAATAAATATTGATTCCTTCCATTTTTGTTTCGAGGAATACATCCCAGTCATCGAAGTATTTTTACTTTCTGCCTGTTAAAAACCCTAAAACCACCCATTTGTCTGAATTTCTTGGAATATCTGATACATAAAAAGGTTTTTAAGATAGTCAAATATTTAGTGTTCTTCACATATCTAGCAATACAGGCGGTCCCAGGTGGTATCTGATGCCCCAGAAGATGGTCCCCTAACAAAGCCTACTTCAAGATTGTCCTGCCCATCTCAATGGATGATTACTTTAGCTGACATGAGTTACATTTATCATTAAAAAACTGTCAAAATCATTTGTTTGGATTAACGTTCTGTGTTCTGGTCCCTGAAGTCACAGTGATCATGAACTCAGAAGGCTATTTTTGAAATAGCAAAGCAGAGGAATGTAAAGGAACAATTCTGGCTACTGTTTCTGGATGTGGGTTTTTTTTGAGTGTCTGTTTTTTAACAAGCTGATATTCCTGGACAGAGAAACACTTCTCTGCAGATCTCTGGAAAATTTGTTGAGGGTGAAGTGTTTTATGAACATGAGAGGCTGTCAGAAGCTTGAAGAAGAGGGATTCCCATGGTAATTTTTGCAAGAATATGGACATCAATGTCTCTTTAAGTTAGAAAAATCTGGAGAAAAAAAATTATCTAATATGGTCTGGCACATAGACTTTCTGTTTAGGAAATACTTCTTGTTGGTTCTGGCAAAGTCAAGGAAATTAAATGATGAAGTAGATGCCTGAGGGAACTAGAACACGTCGAGTGGGGAAGAAAACAAAGGGAGCTGAAGAACTCCCAGGCCCTCCAACATGTGAAGATTAAAAGACAATTAGGAAGGAGGGAAGGAGGGAAGGAAGGAAATGGTAGAGAGGTTGTTATACTTCCAGAGATGAAAGACAGAAAGAAGCCCTGAACCAAAGAAGTGATGATTAGATGCCAAACCAACTTTCCCCACCTACAGACTATGGATATGAAAGGTCAGAGCACCAAAGGGCTTCTGGGCAGCCTACTGTGGAGGTTAGGCTCTTATGTGGTATAGTCAATTTGCAAATAGAGATGAAATTGTCTAAGACTTAATCGATGTCCATAAATCAGATAAATTTTGCACATTAACAAACTGAAATAGAGACCAGTAAAAGCAGCAGGCTTCCTGGAACATAGGAAATGGCAGATGCCCAGTCACAGCCAATGCAAAAAGAAATGCAGTGTGAATTTCAAGGAGGGGCAAAACCTAACCATCTCCCCAGACAACCACAGGGAAAATGTTGACACTTTGAAGCAAAACAGTAACTAGCCCTCAGCACAGTGAGAACCTGTGGTAGTGAGAGCACAGTGGTACTTTTTTTGTTGTTGTTGTTGTTTTAAGTAGGCTCCACACCCCAGTTTGGAGCCCAATGCAGCGCTTGAATTCACAACCCTGAGATCAAGACCTGAGCTGAGATCAAGAGTCCAACGCTTGACCAACTGAGCCACCCAGGTGCCTTACAGTGGTACTTCTGAGACTAGGATTGCCCATGATTTTTGCTGAAAAATCCCAAAGAAACTAAGTTTTCTAAAAAATTTTCAAAATAAAAATTAAATTGACTTGGGTTTAAACTGCATTTTAGACAATGAGTAATGGTCCTTCAAAAGCAAAGCATCTCAATTCTCAGCATTTTCCACATACTGTTCTTAAATTCTTCATAAAATTGCTCAATAAGATGGGTAATATACGTGGTAGGATTTTAACCCAGTTAAAATTAGAATAATAAATTATCAGTTTCCCAAAGTGAGAGTAATAAGGCTACTTAACCAGGTAGGACTTTTAGAACATCCCTTGGTAACAATTTTAGCTGTGCTTAAATACATAGGAAAAAATTAAAAGAGATCAATATGGGATTCTAAGGTGAGGTAACTAGAAAAACTTCTTGCTAGGTGAAGAAACTGCCCTCCTAAGCAACAGTTGGCTGGGAGATTCATAAGAGTTTTAAGACATTGCCAAAAACATTAGGATATCCTTGGGAATACGAAGTCAATTTGATGACCAAATGCATTTAACACTCTGTCAAAAGGTAGAATTGCTCATTTTAATATTTATTCAATTGGTGAAATGTTTCTGACATGCATGAAATTTAACTCTTCAAGACTAAATTTATTCTGGTGAAAATACTGCTATTTAGAGAGGCAACATTAGACATAAAAGTAAATAAACTGTGATTTTTACCTATGTGAGGGTGCTATGAGGTGTACTTGATTTGATTTTTCAGGAAATAGATCAGATTAAAGTTGGACAAGGACATACTTCGAAGAACATAACTTTGACAGAGATATTGACTGGAAAGTACTAAATCTGAGTGTGATCTGAGTACTAAATTTGAGGTGATAGTGTAATCACTGCTATTGGACTTCCCAAAAGATCAACCGAAAGAAAAAAATTAAATAGTTGTGGTAAATGACATCTAGCTCATCCTTGGAGGGCTAGAGAGACTATGTATGTTTTCAGTGAATGTTTGTCACAGCAAGTTTTCCATGGAACCAGCAAAGCTCTTGTAATTCACTTAGTAATATCTAGAAAGTCTGCTGCTAGAGACTGAAAGTTTGTGTCCCTCCCCAAATCTACATGTTGAAACCTAATCTCCAAGTGATGTTATTAGGAGATAGGATCTTTGGGACATGAATAGATTAAAGAGGGGAGCCCTCATGAATCGGACTGCTTCCCTTATAAAAGACACCACAGAGAGCTCTCTCAGCTTTTTGTCATGTGAGGACACAGGGAGAAGATAGCCATCTTATGAACCAGGAAGCAGGCTCTCATTAGACATCAAAACTGCCAGTGTTTGGCTCTTGGACTTCCCAGCCTCCAGAAAGTTGAGAAATAAATGTTTGCTATTTAAGCCACCCATCTGTGGTATTTTATTAGAGCAGCCCAAATGGACTACGATAGTCTACAGTCATAAAACCAAGTAGCAAACACAGTAAAATTCAATTAAGTCTGGCTGTATCAGTTAACCTTTGCTGTGTAACAAGCTACTTTAGAACTTAGTAACTTAAAACAACAGTAGCTCTCTGCTTTGTAGGTCAGCAATTTGGGCTAGGCAGATTTGAGCTACGCAGTTCTCCTTGTCTTTGCTGAATTTGGGTTGATGTTATGAGCCGAATTGTCTCACCACACCCCCGCCCCTGACTTCGTCTCCTCAAATTCATATGTTGAAGTCTTAACCCCCAGTACCTCAGAATGTTACTATATTTGGAGATAGGATCTTTACAGATGTAATTAAGGTAAAATGGAGTCATTAGGATGGGCCTTAATCTAATATGATCGGTGTCCTTGTAAGAAGAGAAAATTTGAACACAGCCATGTGCAGAGAGATGATGCAGAGATAGAGGGAGAACATCATGTGAATATGAAGACAGCTGTCTATCAGCCAAGGAGGGAAGCCTGGGATGACAGATCCTTCCCTTATAGCCCTCAGAAGGCGCTAACCCTGCTAACACTTTGATCCCAAACTTTTAGCCTCCAGAACTTTGAGCACATAAATTTCTGTTGTTTAACTCAGCCAGTCTGTGGTATTTTGTTACAGCAGCCCTAGCAAACTAATACAGTTGGTCTCTCTTATGTATCTGAGGGCAACTTGTAATTTGGCCAGGCTGGCTGGTTATGATGGATTCAGCTGAGATATCTTAAAGAACTGGGGTCTCTCTCTGTGTATTCTTTCAACCTCCAGCAGGCTAGCCAAGCTAGTTCACATGGCATTTGCAGATTTCTAAGAAGCAAGAGCAGAAGGTGTAAGGCTTTTTGAGGCTGAGACTTAGAACTGGCACAGTATTGCTTTTGCCATATTCTGTTGATCAAAACAAGTCCCAGGGCCAACAGGGACTCAACAATCAGGAAAGTAGACTCCCCCTCTTAGTGGAGGGAGATACAGGGTATTGTGGCCGTTTTTGTCACCTACCTACCACAGTAGCCATTTGACACTATGGCAGGAAAACTTCCACACAGCAGACATATGGGTCAAGATTATGCCTTAATATTAACTCTGGAAACCTCTTCACTGGAACTTTTTATCAAAATTACACTGAGGCCAATAGCCAAATTATAAGGACTAGGTTGTTATACATTATAGATGCTTCTGAGTACATTCTATCCCCATAAACAAATAGTTTGTTCCAAGCAGATGTTAACATACAAGACTGGATCACTGATTTAAAAATGAAAGTGAGGGGCACGTGGGTGGCTCAGTCGTTGGGCGTCTGCCTTCGGCTCAGGTCGTGGTCCCAGGGTCCTGGGATCAAGCCCCGCATCGGGCTCCCTGCTCGGGGAGAAGCCTGCTTCTCCCTCTCCCACTCCCCTTGCTTGTGTTCCCTCTCTCGCTGTGTCTCTCTCTGTCAAATAAATAAAATCTTAAAAAAAAAAATGAAAGTGAAATATCTATCCAACAGGCTGGTTATTAGATTTTAATTTTTAATGTTATTATTAGAAGAGAGCTCATTTGTGTTGGTTTTAACACGGTGGATGGTCTGGACACTTTTTTTTCTGGATACTTGAATATTACCATTTTAAGTGTCTTCCATTGGTTAATAATTATTTAATACATTCACTTGTTGAATAAATAGATATTAAGGACCTTATTACTTGCAAGGTTCCAGTAAACAAAATGGACTTGATCTTTACTTTCCTAAAACTTTAGTAAAGAAGAAGATATAAAGTCAATACAAAGCACCCATAAAAATATAATTAAAACAGTAAAAATTTCTATGAATATAACATAAAACAAACGCTAAAGGATCACTCATTCAATAAACAGTTATCGAGTGGCTTATTATGAGCCAGTTAAAGTGCTAGGCACTGGAAATACCAAAATGAGTGAGTCAGAGATGTCCCTTTCTTTATGGAGCTCCATTTCTAGCATGAGAGAGAGCCCAAAAGACAATTAGCTAATTAATTAAAAATAAACAAAGACTAATTAAAGATTAAACAAAATTAATGCTATAAAAACAGATAAACAGAGGAAAGGACAAAAGTAGGGCCATCTTTAGAGGCCGAGAGCTGATAAGGTCTCCGAGAGAAGGTAATATTTAAGCTGAGATCTAAAGATGAAAGAAGCTGTCATTTTGAGAAGTGGTAGAAAATTTCCAGGCAAAGGAAGCAGGAAGAGCAAAGCCCCGGGGGTGGAAAGATCTTGACATGACAGGGCAGATGTCTTAATGGAAGTCCAGTGACCTGTGCCGGGGCAGGGTCATGAGCCCCATGATATAGGAGCCAGATCATGCAGGCCTTCACGACCGGGAGAGGTCTGGGTTTTATTCTAATGAAGTGGGAAGCCATTGAAAGATTTTAAGCAGAATGTAAAACATCAATTCTAAGAATAGTCCACTGCTGTGTGGAAAACAGAGTCCAAAGTTTATACTTTCCTGGAGAGCAAGAGGGGAGTAGGGGAGTTCACTTTGGACCTCACAGCACTAACACCAGTGAGAAATGAATGTGGGTGGATTGCCAGGGTGGTTGGCAGTGGAAAAAGGTTTGCCATCAGTCCCAAATCAAGTCAGATGTTCCTAGAGGTCAATTCTGATCAGGAAATGGATAGCTTACCTACTCTACTATTTTTTAGAATACACTGATTTTTATACCGCTTCTCTATTTTGACTGGAGAAAAGCAGAGTTGAGAGTTACTTTAGTTGGTGCAAATAAAATGTCAAAAGCAATATATCAGTCTACTGACTTCTTCTTCAAAAGAACTAAAAAATGTCATCATTTTTATATTTGGAAATTCACTCTCACTTTGTTCTGTTTTGATCTGTATGGTTTGCTTTAAAGATAATACTGTAGCTACTCTGGCCTGTGTGTCTTGCAGTAGCTTTTAACCAAACACATTACAATTCTGACTTGTAATAATTCATTTTTGACTGTACCAACTTATTTTTTCTTTTTACATTTTCATTTACCTTGACTCTCCTATTAGGCTGTAAGCTCCTTTTCAATGTCTGAATAATCCAATTCTTCGGTCCACAGGTTTCATAAACTTGAGAAGAGTAACCCATTCATCTTTGGATCTTGAGCAAAAAAAAAAAGTAGTGCATGAAATAAAATAGATGCTCTGTCTGTTTATGGGTTGGAATTAGGGTGTCCTGCCCTCAAAGAGGTTGCTGGTGACTTGGGGGGTCAGCTGCATCAAAAATGACACATAGTGTTAGTAAGTATAACAGGGGAAGTGTGTCCTGATACAGAGGTGGGAGAGAGAAAGGAGGATGATTTGTGCACAGAAGTGTCAGGGAGGACATGAAAGGGGCCATGAGTCCGGGGGAGAAATTGGAGGAAACATCATAAAAAGAAGAAACGAGGGGTATTCAGAAGTTATAAAGTTCCAAAACCCTTAAATGTGCTAAAATGTGCTGAGAAGATGGGCCATACAGGAAGAGACAAAGTCTAGAGATCAGCAGGGGCCAAAGACTCTGACTCATCTAAACAAGCAATAAGGCAGGAGGCAGGGACAGGACTTAGCATGGATAAGCTGTCTCATAGCAATATGATCAGACTTGCATTGTGCAAAGAGCACTTTGACTGTATAGTTGGAATGAGTTCAAGTGCACTGGGGGATTGGCTTGGTAAGGTGCATCTGACTTGATTTGGGACTGATGGCAAACCTTTTTCCACTGCCAACCACCCCGACAATCCACCCACATTCATTTCTCACTGGTGTTAGTGCCATGAGGTCCAGAGCGAACTCCCCTACTCCCCTCTTGCTCTCCAGGAAAGTATAACCTTCGGACTCTGTTTTCCACACAGCAGTGGACTATTCTTAGAATTGATGTTTTACATTCTGCTTAAAATCCTTCAGTGGCTTCCCACTTCATTAGCCAGCTTCTTTCTCCAGACCCTTGTGGTGATATCCTAACTGCTCTTTCTGCCTTTACATTTTCCTGGACCATTTGTCACTCACACTGTTGACGGATAGTAATGAGAGAAGGCTAGAACCTTCAATAAAGCAGAGACCATGGAAATGGAGAAGCAGCGTCGATTCAAGAGATTTGCAAGATGGAATGGACAAGCCTTGATGACTACATAATGAGAGTTTAGGAAGAGAGAGGCATTGGAAAGTTTACAGATTTATAATTCAAAAGACAGGCAAATCATGGTGTCACCCACCAAGGTAGAGAAGACAGGACTGGCTGTGGGGGAATAGAGCAAGTTGGCAGTAAAAAGGAAAAATCAGTCCTTTGGGACAGTTTGAGCGTGTGGTCATTGCAAGCCTTTAGAGCAGAGGACTCTGCATCTTAGGTCCTTACATAACAGCCAAACGCAGTTTTTCCTAAATCTTTTTAATAACACTTATGCTTTTGTTGTCCCTGCATAGCATCTTCTGTACTGTAATTTCTTCACCCCTTAGAAAAATCTACATTTTTTCCTGAGCTCTCTGTCTCAGTTAATGGTGACATATCCCACCCACTTAACCAAGCTCATCACGCCAGAGTTAATACCAATTCCTCTGTCTTTCTTACTTGTCAGATATAATAGGTCACTCAGAATGTTCCTAACCCCTCTCCTTTCCTCCTCTTTAGGGTCACTGTTTTGTCTGGCATATCCGTCTACTGCCCTATATGCACATATCCCCAGCCCTTGCCAGCCAGCTTCTTTCTCCAGACCCTTGTGGTGATATCCTAACTGCTCTTTCTGCCTTTACATTTTCCTGGACCATTTGTCACTCACACTATTGACAGATCAACTTCTCTATAACACAGGCTGAGTCTTATTGCTTTGTGAGTTAGAAACATCAATTAACACCTCATTGCTTAAATGGTCATGTACAAATATCTTCATGATTCATAATTTGGCCCAAACTTATCCTCTAGACATAGCAAATTACTTCTCCCTTCATAAATTATAACTAAATTGTGATTCAAAGCCACTCTGATATCTTGGTTTTATGACCTTGTGTAATTTCAGGTAGGTTTTGGACAGGTGGGAAGAGGGACTCTGCCTCACTTCCATCACCACCAGCACACACCCACTGTGAGATTCTGTTCCAAAATTAATTAGCCAAGGATACTGTTAGGGGTTGAATTATGTTTCACCAAAAATATGTTAAAGTCCTAACCCCTCGTACCTATGAGTGTGACCTTATTTGCAAATTGATCTTTGCAGATGGGATTAAGTTAAAATGAGGTCATTAGGGTGGGGTCTAATCCAGTGATTGGCATCCTTATGAAGAGGGGACATTTGGACAACAGTCACACAGGAAGAATGCTATGTGATACTGGAGGCAGAGACCGAAGAGCTGTAACTACAAGACAAGGAATGCCAAGGATCGATGGCCACCCCCAGAAGGGATAAAGAAGGATTCTCCCTTTCAGGTTTCAGAGGGAGCATGGAACTGCTGACATTTTGACTTCGGACCTCTAGCTCCTGGAGGGTGAGACAACCCATTTCTGTTGTTTTAAACACTGGGTCTGTGGTAGTTTGTTACGGCAGCCCTTGGAAGCTGTGATCAGAGTGGCCATGGAGCCCAGCTTCTCGAAGCCTCCAGCATTTTTGGCGGGTACAGCTGCTTTGATAGCATTACACCTGTGTGCCTCAGATGCCTCAGATCTGGAGAAAGGGCCACCACCGCACTTTTATGGATAAAACTTACAATTCCTCTCTGAAGAATTTACAATCTATGGCCTTATTTTTATTTTTTTAAAGACTTTATTTATTTATTTGACAGAGAGAGACACAGGAAGAGAGGGAACACAAGCAGGGGGAGTGGGAGAGGGAGAAGCAGGCTTCCCGCTGAGCAGGGAGCCCGATGCGGGGCTCGATCCCAGGAGACCTGGCATCATGACCTGAGCCGAAGGCAGACGCTTAACGACTGGCCCCCCGGGCGCCCCATACAATCCATGGCCTTCTGTTCCAGAGAATGTTTACAAACGTATTTTTCTGGTTCTTGATCCCAATTCAGTTCAAATTGACAAAGCCACATCTTCAATGCGAAGGGAGAAACGACAGTGGTCGTTTCTGAAGCATATCTTTGCTTCCAGCTCACTGCAATGCCCATTTCCATGCAGACTCACTTTTTGATATCAACTATGAAAAGTTATCTAGGCTTATTCTCAGAAAATCACTCCTCTGTCTTTTTTCAGCATTGCGATGTGCTTTGTCAATGTTCTTATATACTACTTTTTTCTCTGCAGGTGTTGCAGGGAGTGATATTTGAACAAAAGCAATAGAATTCTGATCTTACCTCAGTAAGGACCTTGTGATATTTTACTCTTCCAACTTTATCAATTTTGTTTAATTTCATTAATAAAATGATCCTTTATCACTCTCCCAAACCTTGTAAAATAGGATAATGCACACTCTTTCATGTTTCCTTGCTTTTGCATGTGTGGGTTTCCTCACCTAGAATGTAGGCCTGATTCACTTCCTCCTAAAGAATGCCATCACCTCTCTAATGATGATAGTCAACACTGTCCTGGGCACTGCACAGACGTGATCACATTTGTATCCGTGGCCCCGTGATTTAGGCTTAAGAGGTCAAAAACGGGTGGAGATGGTATTAGAACCTGGCTCTTTCAGATCACACAATGTGATCTCTTTTTTGGTCTCTTCCCAAGCTAGAAACCTCCCTTAACTTCCTTAACCAAATATTCATTTTTCTCCTCCAGATTCCTATAGAGTTTTGCACCTACTTTTATTGTGATTTAGCGTATCTTAACTACTTATTCAGGTTGTGGCCCCGGTTGGTTGAATTCCACAAGGCAAGAAATGGTTCTTCTTTCCACCTGCTTCAGTGATGGCACATAGTAGGTGCCCAATAAATATTTATTGAATGGATTAGTGCATGCTGAATGAATGCATGCATGGATTATAGAATTATAGCATATTCTATTTGTGAATTTGTAGAAGACAGAGACCTTGCCTTTTGAAATTTTGAATCCCCAGAGTTGAATAAAAGTCTATTGGTTGAAAAAACAATTGGTCAATGACTGAATACTCGAATGGATTATTATAGCTGACTAGAAGTCCAACACGTGGCAGTTTTCCCTCCATATTTTATAAGGTTTGGGAGAGTGATAAAGGATCATACAAAAAGCCAAAATTTGTCTAATCTCTGCCAACCTCAGATTGAATGCATCTAATCCAGCTTCATGGTAGGGACTATAGTCTAATTTCAAGATCAAGTAAATGAAAATATTAAAATTGAGGAACAGTTTAATTTTTTTCATTCATTTGTGTATTCATTCACTTACTTACTTATACTTGGGAGTTTGGAAAACACACCAGAGCTGAATAATTTGCAATTCTCCTTTTTTTTTTTTTTTTTTGCCATTGTTGGAAACCAATGGTTGGGGTTGCCAATTAGGCTGGTCACTGGGCTAAATGTCAAAGACAGCCACTGTGGTAGATGGGACCACCAATGACATATAAAGTAGTATGGGGCTCATAAATTAAAGTAGTGGTTCTCAAAGTGTGGTTCAGGGACCCATGGGGGTCCCCAAGATCTTTTCAGGGAGTCACAGATAGAAACAGTTATTATGACAATACTGAGACCTTATTTGCCTTTTTGTTCTCATTCAGTGGACTTTCCCAGGCATTATGTGATATGTAATATAATACCAGATAGAATGCAAAAGTCAATATGCAAATCAAGCTATCTTCAATTAAGCCAAACATTAAAAAGATTTGCAAAAACATAAAACAATGCTTCTCTTCTGCATTTTTTGGGAAAGAGTTATTTTTCACAAAATGATATCTTTTATGTTAATATTTAATGGTTTTATAGTAGTTATTTTCAAATAAATAAATATTTATAAAATTTCTCAGTTTTAATTTTGAATATGATATTGATGGATATAACCCACATAAACAAAATATGTTGGGGTCCTCAAGAATTTTAAGACTGTAAAAGTCTTCTGAGACCAAAAGAAAAAAAATGTGAGAACCATGGAATTAGCCAAACATGGGCTAACAAGAAGTCTCAAAACACACTGCCCTCTTAGTTTGTGTTTAAGTTGGGTGTAGAGTCAGAAAGGGCTTCACTTATATAGTTTAGGATCTCCACCCTCCTCCTTACTTTATTCCTCTGAACTTACTCCCTCCACGAGGCCAGCTCGAGTCTGCTTCTCTGGGAATCTGTCCTTGGAACCGGATATTTCTGGCCTGAGCCCAAACTCTGGTGTCCATTCTCCCTACTGCAAATCTCTCAAAACATTCTTCTCTCAACACTGTGGAGCCTCAACTCCTACATAAAATCTGTTAAGGAAAACTAATTACAATCAGCTACTGGAGAGCCTGCTAATTATGTAGCTTCTGAAATGTTCTCTCAATACAGGAGCCATTCACTGGTGGGGAAAAATACAATAACTCAATCACAGTTGCAGAATCTCTAATAAAATATTTTTATTAAATTTTACATTTTTATTAATAAAAAATTGATCCTCAAACATTTTCACTTTTATTAACTTGTCAAAAACAATGTGGTGTTCACCTCTCTTCTTATGGCTAAGTAGCCAGCAACATTTGTACATCTACTCAAGAAATATTTATTGATCACCCACTCTGTATTAGGTACACTCTGTGAATGTTTGTAAATACACAGCCTAGGAGATGTTGTATATCCTGTGGCCCGCTTCTGATCAATAGTCCTTGAACCTTGGCTTTTATAACATGAACTGACTAGAGATCAGAACAAACTATGCATAAAATTTTTATTACACTTCATTCACATAGGTACCTGTTAAATGGACCACACTGACAATTAAATTGGTAACTCCCAATTAGGTCTTCAAAGGGAAGGTGAATGTATAAATTGCAAAGGCAGTAACAAAGTGGTCAGAGACAAGAAGAGGACCATGTAGTTTAGGTTAATTAATGGTTATCCCATTGGCAAGATCATGATATGGAAATAAATAGTGACATCTGACAAAGTGCTAAGGCAGAAGACCATGTAGTTGTGTTTTACTGGCTCCTTCATGGAACATTCTGGCTAGATAAAGGACCAAATTTGATTTATTATTTGATGTCTTTGAGCAGATGGTTCTGCCTGGCATTGTGGCATTAAATGGGCTCACTTAGTGGTACACTGTTTACATAGACTGAGCAAAGTCTGAAAAACAATTTGCCCCATTGAAGTACTGAAACTAAACAGGATTTTCAATTACTCTTATTTCAGGGAAATATCATTGCTGACTGATTAAATGAAATCTTTGGAAATCTTTGGAAGACTTTCTGGGAGGAAGAATCCGTTATAGATATTCTGGCTTTGGAAAATAGACAACTTTATATCTTCAGAGAGGTCCTAATGGATTTAGTTCCCCTTGAATGGTTATGTGAAAAGATAAATGTAATATAGTTCAAGCCAGGTTTCTGCTGTTTAAATGCCAGGATGGGCAAATAATAGCCCACATCTACATGGCATAGTACTCAAAAAGCATCAAGCGAAAAAAAATAATAACACCCAAGTTATTTTCATTTATCTTTCATTATTTTGGAGGTAAAGTTGTCACTACTTATAATACAAATTATTACATAACAACAACATAAACAACAGGCAAAACAAACCAATAAGCAAAAACCAGCCACCATTAACAAACAACTTATGTTACCCTAGCTATTGCTAGATAGGCATGGGTGTTCTTTTAAAATTTATAGCTCGGGTTGCCATTTATAGAGCTGTTGCTATGTGCTATTTCCATTTGTTGGGTACACGGCATCTGAGTGCCAAAACAGCTAACCGATCTCTAGTTACTGTACACGGGTTGTCCTGTGGGATGGATTATTTCCTGGCATTCCAGAACAATGTTGCCTTCTGGCTGGAAGTTATACTTGAATAGGTATTAACATCACTCTTTTATTCATTGTTATCCACTGAATGATTACCATGGAGAAGAAGAGCTCATCTTGGCCACCTAGGAATTTATAGTTTAATCCTAAAACAGGTACATGAGCACATGATTATAAAACTGCTTGATAAAAGCTGTGATATAGGCAAAGTCTCAGCCAGACTCCGACGTTAGGGAAATAGGCTTGGGGGCAGCCCGAGGCTGTGTGAGCATATGTCCAGAGTGTGAGCACATATAAAGGTAAGTGTATTCGTTTGCCTTTCCTGCTCTCCCACTCTGTGTACTCAGTTTCAATACTGCATATATTAAGTCTCTCATCTTCCAATTCTCAAAATCATCTTTTTCCTCTCATATTTTCCATCAGACTGCAAGTACGTCCTAGTCGTTGAACCTCCAAGCCAACTTAGACCCCACGGAGCTCTTAGCATTACTCGAGTAGCCAACAGAAAGAGGTAGGGCTGCCCTCTGGGTTCTTGCCACCAAATTTGTGGACCAGCAGCACTATCACCTGGGAGCTTGTGAAAAACACATTACAGCATCTCAGTCCCCTCCCAGGCCTGTTGAATCAGAATCTTCATTGTAACAAGCTTCCCAGGTGTTCAGATGGACAGTACAATTTGAAAAGTACTGGTCTGGGGCCTCCTAGGAGGCCGGCATATTCCTCCAACACGGACACATCCCAAGGCAAGCTACAAAATGTAGCTCTGACATGCTGGAAAGCCACATTAAAGATTTGGGACTTTATTGTAAGAGCAGCAAGAAGGCCTTGGAGGCCGAACTGTTTAAGTATTTTTATAGGCCCTACACCCTCTGACTTTCAGAAGCTCCACCCCCATAACATAGTAAGCACATTCAAATATTATTGGCATCCCATTCAACATGCAGACATAAATGTTTTTAAAGAATGAATATTTTTTATTATGTTATCTTAATCACCATACATTACATTATTAGTTTTGATGTAGTTCCATGATTCATTGTTTGTGTATAACACCCAGTGCTCCGTGCAGTGCGTGCCCTCTTTAATACCCATCACCAGGCTAACCCATTCCCCCACCCCCCTCCCCTCTAGAACCCTCAGTTTGTTTCTCAGAGTCCACAGTCTCTCATGGTTCATCTCCCCCTCTGATTCTCCCCCTTCATTTTCCCCTCCCTACTACCTTCTTTTTTTTTTTTTTAACATATGATGTATTATTTGTTTCAGACGTACAGGTCTGTGATTCAACAGTCTTACACAATTCAGAATGAATATTTTTTATAATTTAAAAGTTGAGTTTTATATGATGAAATTATTCCTTTTTCTCTGATTTAAAATTGAGTGTGTATATATATATATGTATATATGAAATACACATGTACACTTGAATTGCTAGTTGGTATATCACCCTTTATAGATATTCAGTCAAACATTTTGCAACTTTTTCTTTTGTAGCATGGAGGCAATAATTTTTTTCCAGGTCCCATGTAATTTCACAGGTCCTTGGTAACAATGGCCCAAAGCACCATGGCTATATGTTAGATTATATTAGATTATGTTAGATTAAAGGCCTTTGAGCAGAGAAGTGAAAAAGTCAGCTTTCTGTGTTTTTTTTAACTTTTTTATTGTTATGTTAATCACCATACATTACATCATTAGTTTTTAATGTAGTGTTCCATGATTCATTGTTTGTGCATAATATCCAGTGCTCCACGCAGAACGTGCCCTCTTTAATACCCATCACCAGGCTAACCTATCCCCCCACTCCCTCCCCTCTAGAACCCTCAGTTTTTTTTTCAGAATCCATCATCTCTCATGGTTCGTCTCCCCCTCCGATTTGCCCCCCTTGATTCTTCCCCTCTTGCTATCTTCTTTTTTTTTTTCTTAACATATATTGCATTATTTGTTTCAGAGGTACAGATGTGTGATTCAACAGCCTTGCACAATTCACAGTGCTCACCATAGCACATACCCTCCCCAATGTCTATCACCCATCCACCCCCTCCCTCCCACCCCCCACCACTCCAGAAACCCTCAGTTTGTTTCCTGAGATTAAGAATTCCTCATATCAGTGAGGTCATATGATACATGTCTTTCTCTGATGACTTATGTCACTCAGCATAACCCCCTGAGTTCCATCCACGTTGTTGCAAATGGCAAGATCTCATTCGTTTTGATGGCTGCATAATATTCCATTGTGTATATATACCACCTCTTCTTTATCCATTCATCTGTCGATGGACATCTCGGCTCTTTCCACAGTTTGGCTATTGTGGACATTGCTGCTATAAACATTGGGGTGCACGTACCCCTTTGGACCCCTACATTTCTATCTTTGGGGTAAATACCCAGTAGTGCAATTGCTGGATCATAGGGTAGCTCTATTTTCAACTTTTTGAGGAACCTCCATACTGTTTTCCAGAGTGGCTGCACCAGCTTGCATTCCCACCAACAGTGTAGGAGGGTTCCCCTTTCTCCACATCCCCGCCAACATCTGTCATTTCCTGACTTGTTAATTTTAGCCATTCTGACTGGTGTGAGATGGTATCTCATTGAGATTTTGATTTGGGTTTCCCTGATACGGAGTGATGTTGAGCACTTTTTCATGTGTCTGTTGGCCATTTGGATGTCTTCTTTGGAAAAATGCTGTTCATGTCATCTGCCCATTTCTTGATTGGATTATTTGTTCTTTGGGTGTTGAGTTTGAGAAGTTCTTTATAGATTTTGGATACTAGCCCTTTATCTGATATGTCATTGGCAAATATTTTCTCCCATTCTGTCAGTTGTCTTTTGGTTTTGTGGACTGTTTCTTTGGCTGTGCAAAAGCTTTTTATCTTGATGAAATCCCAATAGTTCATTTTTGCCCTTGCTTCCCTTGCCTTTGGCGATGTTTCTAGGAAGAAGCTGCTGCAGTTGAGATCGAAGAGGTTGCTGCCTGTGTCCTCCTTTAGGATTTTGGTGGACTCCTGTCTCACATCTATGTCTTTCAACCATTTGAAGTCTATTTTTGTGTGTAGTGTAAGGAAATGGTCCAGTTTCATTCTTCTGCATGTGGCTGTCCAATTTTCCCAACACCATTTGTTGAAGAGACTGTCTTTTTTCCATTGGACGTTCTTTCCTGCTTTGTCAAAGATGAGTTGACCATAGAGTTGAGGGTCCATTTCTGGGCTCTCGATTCTGTTCTATTGATCTATGTGTCTGTTTTTGTGCCAGTCCCATACTGTCTTGATGATGACAGCTTTGTAATAGAGCTGGAAGTCTGGAATTGTGAGGTCGCCAGCCTTGCTTTTCTTTTTCAATGTTCCTCTGGCTATTCGGGGTCTCTTCTGGTTCCATACAAATTTTAGGATTATTTGTTCCATTTCTTTGAAAAAGTGGTTGGTGTTTTGATGGGGATTGCATTGAATGTGTAAATTGCTCTAGGTAGCATTGATATCTTCACAATATTTGTTCTTCCAATCCATGAGCATGGAATGTTTTTCCATTTCTTTGTGTCTTCCTCAATTTCTTTCATGAGTATTTTATAGTTTTCTGAGTACAGATCCTTTGCCTCTTTGGTTAGATTTCTTCCTAGGTATCTCATGGTTTTGGGTGCAATTGTAAACGGGATCGACTCCTTAATTTCTCTCTCTTCTGTCTTGTTGTTCGTGTATAGGAATGCCACTGATTTCTGTGCATTGATTTTATATCCTGCCACTTGACTGAATTCCTGTATGAGTTCTAGCAGTTTTGGGGTGGAGTCTTTTGGGTTTTCCACATAAAGTATCATACCATCTGCAAAGAGTGAGAGTTTGACTTCCTCCTTGCCGATGTGGATGTCTTTCATTTCTTTTTGTTGTCTGACTGCTGTGGCTAGGACTTCTAATACTATGTTGAATAGCAGTGGTGAGAGTGGACATCCCTGCCGCGTTCCTGACCTTAGGGGGAAAGCTCTCAGTTTTTCCCCATTGAGAATGATATTCGCTGTGGGTTTTTCATAGATGGCTTTTATGATACTGAGGTATGTACCCTCTATTCCTATACTCTGAAGAGTTTTGATCAAGAAAGGATGCTGTACTTTGTCAAATGCTTTTTCTGCATCTATTGAGAGGATCATATGATTCTTGTTCTTTCTTTTGTTAATGTATTGTAACACGTTGATTGATTTGCAGATGTTGAACCAGCCTTGCAGCCCAGGGATAAATCCCACTTGGTTGTTGTGAATAATCCTTTTAATGTACTGTTGGATCCTATTGGCTAGTATTTTGGTGAGAATTTTTGCATCCATGTTCATCAAGGATATGGGTCTGTAATTCTCCTTTTTGATGGGGTCTTTGTCTGGTTTGGGGATCAAGGTAATGCTGGCCTCCTAAAATGAGTTCGGAAGTTTTCCTTCCATTTCTATTTTTTGGAACAGTTTCAGGAGAATAGATATTAATTCTTCTTTAAATGTTTGGTAGAATTCCCCTGGGAAGCCATCTGGCCCTGGGCTTTTGTTTGTTGGGAGATTTTTGATGACTGCTTCAATTTCTTTAGTGGTTATAGGTCTGTTCAGGTTTTCTATTTCTTCCTGGTTCAATTTTGGTAGTTGATACATCTCTAGGAATGCACCCATTTCTTACAGGTTATCTAATTTGCTGGCATAGAGTTGCTCATAATATGTTCTTATAATTGTTTGTATTTCTTTGGTGTTGGTTGTGATCTCTCCTCTTTCGTTCTTGATTTTGTTGATTTGGGTCATTTCTCTTTTCTTTTTGATAAGTCTGGCCAGGGGTTTCTCAATCTTGTTAATTCTCAAAGAACCAGCTCCTAGTTTCGTTGATCTGTTCTACTGTCCTTTTGGTTTCTATTTCATTGATTTCTGCTCTGATCTTGATTATTTCTCTTCTCCTGCTGGGTTTAGGCTTTTTTTTTTTTTCTCCAGCTTCTTTAGGTGTAGGGTTAGATTGTGTATTTGAGACCTTTCTTGTTTCTTGAGAAAGGCTTGTATTGCTATATACTTTCCTCTTAGGACTGCCTTTGCTGCATCCCAAAGATTTTGAACAGTTGTGTTTTCATTTTTATTGGTTTCCATGAATTTTTTTAATTTTTCTTTAATTTCCTGGTTGACCCATTCATTCTTTAGTAGGATGCTCTTTAGCCTCCATGTATTTGAGTTCTTTCTGACTTTCCTATTGTGACTGAGTTCTAGTTGCAAAGCTCTGTGGTCTGAAAATAGGCAGGGAATGATCCCAATCTTTTGGTAGCAGTTGAGACCTGATTTGTGACCTAGGATGTGATCTATTCTGGAGAATGTTCCATGGGCACTAGAGAAGAATGTGTATTCTGTTGCTTTGGGATGGAATGTTCTGAATATGTCTGTGAAGTCCATTTGGTCCAGTGTGTCATTTAAAGTCTTTTTTTCCTGGTTGATCTTTTGTTTAGTTGATCTGTCCATTTCAGTCAGGGGGGTATTAAAGTTCCCCAGTATTATTGTATTGTTGTCAATGTGTTTCTCTGCTTTTGTTATTAATTGCCTTATATAATTGGCTGCTCCCATGTTAGGGACATAGATATTTATAATTGTTAGATCTTCTTGGTGGATAGACCCTTTACGTAGGATATAGTGTTCTTCTTCATCTCTTATTATAGTCTTTGGTTTAAAATCTAATTTGTCTGATATAAGGATTGCCACCTCAGCTTTCTTTTGGTGTCCATTAGCATGGTAAATGGTTTTCCACCCCCTCACTTTCAATTTGGGGGTGCCTTTGGGTCTAAAATGAGTCTTTTGCAGACAGCCTATTGATGGGTCTTGTTTTTTAATCCAATCTGATGGCCTGTGTCTTTTGATTGGGGCATTTAGCCCATTTACATTCAGGGTAACTATTGAAAGATATGAATTTAGTGCCATTGTATTGCCTGTAAGGTGACTGTTACTGTATATTGTCTGTGTTCCTTTCTGGTCTATGCTGCTTTTAGGCTCTCTCTTTGCTTAGAGGACCCCTTTCAATATTTCTTGGAGGGCTGGTTTCGTGTTTGCAAATTCCTTTAGTTTTTGTTTGTGCTGGAAGCTTTTTATCCCTCCTTCTATTTTCAATGACAACCTAGCTGGATATAGTATTCTTGGCTGAATATTTGTCTCGTTTAGTGCTCTGAAGATATCATGCCAGTCCTTTCTGGCCTGCCGGGTCTCTGTGGATAGGTCTGTTGTAGGTAGAAATCTAATGTTTCTACCTTTATAGGTTACATATCTCTTCTCCCGAGCTGCTTTCAGGATTTTCTCTTTGTCTCTGAGACTCATAAATTTTACTATTAATTGTCGGGGTCTTGACCTATTTTTATTGATTTTGAGAGGGGTTCTCCCTGCCTCCTGGATTTTGATGCCTGTTTCCTTCCCCACATTAGGGAAGTTCTCTGCTATAATTTGCTCCAATATACCTTCTGCCCCTCTCTCCCTTTCTTCTTCTTCTGGGATCCCAATTATTCTAATGTTGTTTCGTCTTATCGTATCGCTTATCTCTCGAATTCTGCCCTCGTGATCCAGTAGTTGTTTATCTCTCCTTTTCTCAGCCTCTTTATTTTCCATCATTTGGTCTTCTATATCGCTGATTCTCTCTTCTGCCTCATTTATCCTAGCAGTTAGTGCCCCCATTTTTGATTGCACCTCATTAATAGCCTTTTTTTATTTCGATTTGGTTAGATTTTAGTTCTTTTATTTCTCCAGGAAGAGAATAATAACTAATAACTAATTTTCTCTAATAACTTCCATGCTTTTTTCAAGCCCTGCTAGTATCTTTAAAGTCATGATTCTGAACTCGAGGTCTGACATCGCACTAATGTCCGTATTGAGTAGGTCCCTGGCCAACGGTACTACCTCTTGTTCTTTTTTTGAGGTGATTTTTTTCGTCTTGTCATTTTGTCCAGAGGAGAATGGATGATTGAGAGAACAAAATGCTAACAGGTTAACAATGTCCCCAGAAAATATATTCTAATCAAATCAGAAAAGACCTGAAACCAGGGGAAAAGTAAGGGAAAGAATGAAAAAAGAAAGAGAATAAAAAGAAAAAGAAAAAGATTAAAAACAGAACAAAACAAAAAAAAACAGAATATGATCAAATATGAGCAGGGTGGTGCATAGATCAGTGCCACACACTAGATTTTGGGTGTATTTTAGTCTGTTAGAATAGTGCCTCCTAAAATTGTAAAGAAAGAAAGACTTATATATGTACAAAATAAGGGTTGATACGATGAAGGGATGGAATATGATTGTAAAGATGAAAATTATAAAAAATTTTAAAAAAGGAATTGATAAGAAGATGTTTGAAAAAAGAAAGAAGAGGATTAAAAAAAGGAAAGCAAGAAAGAGAAAAAAAACAAGGCGGGGGAGAGAATGTGATCAGGCAGGAGACTAGAACAAAGCCATACACTAGAGATTTAGGGTATATTTTTATATGTTAGAAGAAACTATATCTCAAAATTTTAAAGAGACAACAACTTATATATATATATCTGCCAAAAATAAGGGTGACTACTATGAAGGGTTAGAATATGACTCTAAAAATGAAAAATAAATATGTTTTTTTAAAAAAAGGGATTGATAAGATGTTGGTTGAAAAAGGGAAAAAGAAAAATTTAAAAAAAGTTAAAAAAATTAACTTTGAAAGACTAATGAATCATAGTAAAAAAGCCATGAATTCTATGTACAGTATTCCCCTAGCGCTGGAGTTCTCCCATTCTCATTGATTGGTAAACTTCGTCTTGGCTGGCTGTTCGCGCTGATCTTCTGGGGGAGGGGCCTGTTGCCGTGGTTTCCAAATGTCTTTGCCAGAGGCGGAATTGCCCCGCCCTTGCTGGTCTGGGCTAAGCAATCTGCTCGGGTTTGCTCTCAGGAGCTTTTGTTCCCTGCAAGCTCTCGGTACAGCTTTGGAGGACGAGAGTGAAAATGGCGGCCTCCCAATCTCCGCCCCGGAGGAGCCGAGAACTTGGGGCCCCACTCCTCAGTGTGCCCCCAGAGAAAAGCAGTCAGTCACTCCCATCTCTCTGGTCTCTGGCCGCACTCCATGCTCCCCCGGCCTGTGACCGAGCATTTCTATCTCTGGCATCCGACCCCGTGTGGAGTCTCCAAACCCAGCAGATCCCTGCGGTGCGCTCCCTCGCCACTCCTCCCGGGAGAGGAAGGGGAGTCTCCCCGGATCTGCCGCTTGTTGGGTCCCTGCTGGAGGAGCAGTGGCCCGACTGTTTCGCCAATCACAGTTTATGGCAACCCCAAGCTGAGAGCCCACACCTAGGCTCTGTCTCTGCAGCCGGCTTCCCTGCTCCGATCCCTGGGAGCTCTGCCGCACTCAGGCACCCCCGGTCTTTCTGTGACCCTGAGGGTCCTGAGACCACACTGTTCCGCGAGGGTTCCATTCCCCGCTTAGCCACTGGAGCAACGTCCCTCAGTGGAGCCAACTTGTAAAAGTTCCGATTTTGTGCTCTGCTGCTCTATCACTTGCCAGAAGCGGCCGACGGAGGCCCCCTCCCCCGCCATCTCTCCTCCCGAATATCGCCTTGGATTCACTTCTCCGCACGTCCTACCTTCCAGAAAGTGGTCGCTTTTCTCTTCAGAGAGTTGTTGCTATTCTTTTCTTTGATCTCCTGTTGAGTTTGTAGGTGTTCAGAATGGTTTGATCCCTATCCAGCTGAATTCCTGAGACCAGACGAAATCCAGGTCTCCTACTCCTCTGCCATCTTGCTCCTCGGCTTTCTGTTCTAACAAGATCACTCAGACAGCAGTGTGGAGAATGCACTGGGGCTGGATGGGAGCCAAAGTGGCTGTAGGGACACAGGGAGGGGACTCTCAGAGCAGCTCAGGCAAGAGATGAGGCTGGTGGTGGTGATGGAGAGAATCTCATGGATATTAAAGATACATATATGGTAGATTTGGCAGGACTTTGAGATGAAGTTCATATGGAGAGTGAGGGAGAGAAGAAGATAAAGATGACTCCCTGAATTCCAACCAGAAATCTAACTGGAAAATGGTTTATGCATACGAGTGATGCTGAAGGAACAGTTTGTTCTTCGGGAAAAAGATGTTCCTTTACTTTTGGACATGTTGTTACCGAGTGGCTCACATCTTGGTCCCTGAGTGGAAATACTAAAAAGACAGACGAACAATCTGTTCTGGGATCACAGAAGAGAAACCTGATTTGGAAATGTCAACTTGGGAGCCACCATCATGCAGATGGTTGTTGAAACAAAGATGTCTCTATGCACCTCCTTCTTTATTGTGGGAACAAAAGGGAGCACTACCTTCAAGAGGATGGTGACTCTTAGCAACGAAAAACAACCTTGCCAGGACTTTGAACACTTATGGTTAGAGGCAGACCCATTGGCAAAGGAGCTTGAGAAGGAGCAGCTAGTGAAGAAGCAGAGAAACTCTGGAGAATATGTGCTCACGGAGCCTGCTCTCTTGTGAAGAGGGGACGTGGCTGCATGCGGTGCTGCTGAGAGGTCAACCCAAACAGACATATTCTAAGGAAACTAGAAATACAGAGGTCGTTGGTGACCTCGGGGAAAGTATTTTTGGTAGAGTGGTGGGAAACCAGATTACTGAGTGTGGTAGACAGCCTCCCCAAGCATACATGTCCTAATTTCCAGAACCTGTGAAGTTGTTACCTAAATGGCAAAAAGGACTCTGCAGATGGATTAAGTTAAGGGTTTTGAGGTAAGGAGATATCCAGGAATTTCTGGGTGGGCCAAGTGTAGTCACAAGAGTCCTTATAAGTAAAAGAGGGAGGCAGGAGGGTCAGAGTCAAAGCGAGCTTTGAAGATGCTAGGCTGTTAGGTCTGAAGTCGAAAGGGGACCATGAGCCAAGAAATGTGGACAACCTCCACAAGCTGGAGAAGGCAAGACAACCGATTCTCCCTTAGAGCCTCCAGAAGGAATGCAGCCCTGAGGACACTTCGATTTTAGTTCAGTGAGACTGGTCTTAGGGTCTGACCTCAAGAATGCTAAGAAAGTAAGTGTGTGTTGTTAGTTGCTTTCAGCCCCTCAGTTTGTGGTAATTTGTTACAGCAGCATGAAGAAACTGATACATTGGAAATCAAAGAAATGACAGAGGAAATGAAGACAGTAAGTGTAAATGTTGGGAAATTTGAGGGAGGCCCTATATAAGATACAATGGAAGAAGCCCTTGCTTAAGGTGGGAGAAAGGTAAATATAAATATAAATATAAATGTGTGTGTGTGTGCGTATGTGCTATTAGGTGGGAGAAACTTAAATTTCTTTTTTTTAAGGTTTATTTATTTTTTTACTTATTTTTAAAGATTTTATTTATTTATTTGAGAGAGAGAGAGAATGAGAGATAGAGAGCACGAGAGGGAAGAGGGTCAGAGGGAGAAGCAGACTCCCTGCCGAGCAGGGAGCCCAATGTGGGACTCGATCTATTTATAAGAGACAGAAAGAGCACAAGCAGGGGCAGGGGGAGTGGGAGAGGGAGAAGCAGGCTCCCCACTGAGCAGGGAGCCCAATGCAGGGCTCAATACCAGGACCCCAGGATCATGACCCAAGCCAAAGGCAGACGCGTAACTGACTGAGCCACCCAGGTGCCCTGAAACATAAGTTTCTAATATACATATTAGCACACACACACATATATATGTTAATGGGAAGATATCAGTAAAAACAGGAAGATGAAAGATTCAGAAAGAGAGTCAGGAGGTTAAGGAGGGAAGTGGGGCAGGGAGGGATAGAGAGCACAGATGGAAGCACGGACAGGATGAGGGACACAGCATCATGTGGGGAATGAAGGAGGAAAGAACACATACTGGTGCAGATCGGTTCCTAGATTTGGTGTGGGGGTGCTGAGGTAGTTCCTTACAGATGAGTGGTACCTACTTTCTCTGTGTTCCAGTTTCCTAAGTTAAAATAAAAATAATACTAACCATAATATTATCTCATAGGGTCAAGGGAATTAACTGCATTCATGTATGTCAGGAACAGGGCTCACATGTGTTGTGTGAGCTCAACACATGTCACTATCATTATTATTATATTAGTTTTCTAGGGCTGTTGTAACAAAGTACCACAAACTGGGTGGCTTACCAACTGAGATTTACTGTCTCCAGAGTCCTGGAGGCCAAAAATCTGAAATTGAGGCATTGGCAGTGTTGGTTCCTGTCAGGGCTATGAGGGGAATATCTGTCCCAGGCTCCTGTCTTTGGCTTATAGGTGGCCATCTCCCCGTGTCACTTCACATCACCTCTCCAAATGTCCAAATTTCCCCTTTCTATAAAGACATCAGCCATATTGGATCAGGGCCCACGCTATTGGCCTCCTCTTAATTACATCTGCAATAACCCTAGATCCAGATAAGGTCATATTTGAGGTACAGGGAGTTAGGACTTGACCGTATGAATTTGGAGGGGGTGGACACAATTCAGTCCATAGCCACTGTTACAATTGTCCTTTCTCTGAAGAGTCAAGTAAGGCCAACTACCATGAGGGTGGTGAGATAAAGATTTGAAGAAAGGGGAGAAGATAAACTATTTTTATTATAGTAGAAAGAAGGCTCACCAGGTAAATTCAGCAGGATTATCAGGGAGTCTTTAGTACCCAGATGACATTGGTATTAAGAATTGATAGTGGCATAAAACCCAACTCTTCATTATTGCCTATGGGGCCCTGTGTAATCTGACCATTTTATAATGGGATTGTTTGTTTTTTGTTTGTTTTTTTTTTTGCTTTTGAGTTGCATGAGTTCTTTATATATTTTGGATATTAGCCCCTTACCAGATATATGATTTGCAAATATTTTCTCCCATTAGGTATGTGGACTTTTCATTTTGTTGATGGCTTTCCTTTGCTCTGCAGAAGCTTTTTAATATGATGTAGTCCCACTTATTTATTTTTGCTTTTGTTGCTTTTGTTTTTGGTGTCTGATTCAAAAACCATTGCCAAGACCAATGTCAAGGACTTTATTGCCTATGTTTTCTTCTAGGAGTTTTATGTTTCAGGACTTCTATTCAAACCTTTAATCCATTTTGAGTTAATTTTTGTGTATGGTGTAAAATAGTGTTTGAGTTTCATTCTTTTGCCTGTTGTTGTCCAGTTCTCCCCAGCATCATTTACTGAAGAGACTATTCTTTCCCCATTGTACATTCTTGGCTCCTTTGTTGTAAATTAACTGATCCAATAAGGATGGGTTTATTTCTGTGCTCTCAATTTGTTTCCTTGATCTATGTGTCTGTTTTATGTCAATACTGTACTGTTTTAATTACTGGAATTTTATGATACAGTTTGAAATACTACATTTAGTAATATTTAGTATATATTCAGTATATAGCCCTGCATACTGAAGAGAGTAAGAAGTTGGGTAAAGAGAGAGAGAAAGGAAATAGAGAATCAAGGAATTGGAGGTCACTTTAAAGTCAAAAATGAAGAGAAAGTATTTGGGCAAATAAACCTGAAGGATGGAAGGCTGTGGTCATAGAGTATACCATCTTATCTTAGCCCGAACACTACATCTGAAACTAATGATGTACTATAAGTTGGCTAATTGAATTAAAGAAAAAGAAAATCGAGCCTGCGGCAAAGCTCACATGCTAATTCTTAATTAGGGGGTGCCATCCTAAGGAAGCAGGAGTAATGGAAAAAGGCAAATGAGGGAGAGAAGGAGAAAAAGCAGATTCAAGGTGGTATGTTACCACTTTGTCCACAGGTTCTTTAGAAAACAAAGTTGGTTGCTGAGTCATACTAGAGAAGCCAGAAGTACAGAACCACTGCATCTTTGAACAGATCCTGGGTGGGCAGGAAGGATGAGCAATTATCTGCCAGCTTCTTCTTGGCTCCTGTCTCTCAACGGTCGAAGTTGACTCCATAGGGAATTAATTCTACTATATTTCTAGGATATGTCTTGGGCCCCCTCCAGGTAGTAGCTAGGGAAGCTGGAGCTTCTGTGGGTCCAGACAGGTCAGACCTGGGAGTTGGAATAGTTTAGGCTACCTCGGTGGTGGGTGTCACAGAAGCCATGCTGGTCTGTTCCTCACTCTAGAGGAGACTGAGGTCAACGGCTGTGTTAGCCTAGGCTTTACAGCTATGGGAGCAGAATGAGGCACTGTTATGACCATTGTGTCTGAGAAGCAAGGCAAAGGGCTGAAGCCTTGGGGGCAGGCAGGGCTGAGCTGATCTGGGGTGCACATATGCCATCTGGATCAGTGATTTTAGAAGAGATTCCAGATGTGACTCTGAGAGTGGATAGCTGAAGCTGACTGGAGATGAAGAGTATTTGATATGAGGAATAAGGAGTTGCAAGGTCAAAGCATTGGATGGATGGTGTACATTGACTTTGAAATAGCATAGGATGGTGGGATTCTAAACACTGAGTTTAGTGCATAGTTGATATACATTGGCTGTATTGTTTAATGAGCACCGATAACTAGAAAAAAATCACTGTTTAAGAAAGTCAACACACTATGGATTGAAATTCAGTATGTGCAGAGAAAAGCAAAATGAAATGTATTTATATATTAGTCTTTTATAGTAAAACTTACTATTATCTGATTGTCAACTAGGCAGATTATGAATTTGTAAATTAATTGTGCCATTATTCCAAACAATTGTTTTTATTCCAGAAGGAAAACCAAGACATATTTCAAATTCTTTCTGAAGAATTGTGGAAACAGGGCGCCTGGGTGGCTCAGTCTTTTAAGTGGCTGCCTTCGGCTCAGGGTCCTGGGATCGAGCCCCGCATCGGGCTCCCTGCTCAGCCAGGAGCCTGCTTCTTCCTCTTCCCCTGCCTGCCGTTCACCCTATTTGTTCTCAGTCTGTCAAACAAATAAATAAAATCTTAAAAAAAAAAAAGAATTGTGGAAACATAGGCATAATTCTTCTGGGTAGTAAATCATAGCTCTCTCTGTCCCTAGGATTTGGGCTTGCTGTGGGTCCTGTGAGAGATACAGCAAAGATGAAGCAGATGAACTACGCCCTCCAGGTATTTACAGTGAATCTGGGGTGATAAGGAATGCCCAGAGATAACAATAATAAAGTAGAGAGTGACAAACATCATTAAAGGGCTGAGATAAAGTGCAGTCTTGTGGGAGTTATGAAGGCATACACCTAGAAGTAATGAGTGAAGCTATGAGGAGAAAGAGAAAGAGCTGGGGAGAGGGAGGGAAGCAGGGAGTAAGGACAGAATCCTGGGCAAACTAAGAATGAGTGGAAGTGGGATGGAGGAGGGAGGACTTTCAAGGAGAGCATGGGCAAGAGACTGGTCAGTTTCAAGTGCGGGACACATGTAGGCTCTGGCAGCTGCCTGGTGGACTGGGAAACCAGACAAATATGCTACGGGTTCATGCCCACAGAGTTCACTCTCCTCTCCATCAGGAATCAGCAGGGAGGGATTTGGCAAATGAGAGGCCACTGTCCCCTTGAGGACACAAGAGTGGAATGGAGAATGGTGCTCCCAGAGCTGGGCTTGGAAGATTGTGTGATATTAGTAATGAGCTTCCACCGAGGAAGGAGAGACACTAAGTACAGGGTTCCTTCTCAAGTCTCTAGTATCTTGGGAAGCAATTAAAAAAAAAAAAAAAAAAGATTGATTGATTTAGAAAATCGAGGCAGTAGGTTGAAAAGTGGAATGTTCTGATTTTTTTCTACATATTAAAGATTTGAGCTATGTATGTTCTGAAGATGTATGAATTGAAATTGCCAAGTCCCTGCGCTAAAGTCCAGTAAGCAAGACCGACAGTTAACAGGTATTTGTGACTTGGGGCAACATGCTGCTGTGGGATCCTAGAGGAGAGAGCCACTATCCTGCAGCCTCCGTGGAGACATCATGGAAGAAATAAATGGCTTTGAGGTGAAGAGTGGGATTGTTGGCTGCAGGGAGGTTGGAGACAAAAACTGCAATGCAATCAGTTGGCCCCATTTCATTACCATATCTAGTGATGCTGGCACTCTGGAGGGCAGGAACACCTAAGGCCAGCACTAGTTTGGTCCCAGGTCAGGGTTTGGCAAAGCTAAACTGAATGAATAGCACAGCAACCTAAGGTTTTAGCCTTAGCAACAGAAATGACTGCCTAGGGGGTCAGCACTTATTGTGACCCCAGCAGACAAATGAAAGAGGAAAGGAGGGAGGGGGGCAAAACAGAGAGATAGTGAGAAACTGGACGGTGGTTTTGACCCTATCCCAACCTCAGATCTTCTGGTGATTCATAACAGAGAGCTCAGCTTGAGCCTGGGCAGTCTTGGAGCAGGGGCTTACACGCAGTGAGCACCAAGGCTGGTTTGATGGGGTGGCCTGACAGAAAGTCTGTGTGCCAGGACAACTATGGAGCCTCCTGTGAGGCACTTGATCCCAAGCAAACAGGGATTCAGGCTGGGTGAGCTGGAACCAGAACTAAGTCATGCAGGGGCTTGGGAGCCTGTGTTCAGCACTACTGTGATCTGTTTTCAGCTCAGTCCCTTGGATGGAGTGAGAAAGTAGGAGAACTTTGTAAAATTCAGGGCTGCTTGGGTACTTCCCCGAACTGCATGTTCGTAAATGCAAAGACCTGCATTTTACCCTCCACATCTC
Organism: Eumetopias jubatus; assembly: GCF_037043125.1. Lineage (NCBI taxonomy): Eukaryota > Metazoa > Chordata > Mammalia > Carnivora > Otariidae > Eumetopias > Eumetopias jubatus. The sequence goes on from NW_028274808.1 coordinate 137,399,911, forward strand.
CACAGGCTACCTCTGGGCTTGACACCACGGTAATCCTCGTGCTCTGGTGACAGTGTTTGGCAGAGACCATGATACCCAGTGGAACAGAGGCATACCCAGTGGGAGAAGGTTTATTCATGAATACATGTCCCGCACCACCAGCAGGCCCAGAGAAACCTTGCAGAGGAGTCCTGGAGGGGGCTGTGTTCCTCAGTCCATGACCAGGAAGGCCAGGGGAATCTGGCTTCTCCCTCTCTCAGTAGAAGGAGAAGTCAACATTTAGGCTCTGGAATTAGATAGATTGGCTCTGCAATTTAGTAGTTCTGTGAACTTGATCAAGTTATTTAACTCTCTGAGCTTGCTTCCTGAGGTTGGTTTACCTCTTCGATATGGTAAATGAGAAATTCTATGTATGCCTTTAACATGTGGCAGTCAGACCACACCTGCAATTACTTCTGCCCGAAGGCTCCTCCTCCTTGCTAACTCTTGCTCAGTCTACAATGAAATGTTATTTTTTTTCAGAGAAGTCATCCCCGAGCCCCTTTAGCAGACTCTAGATTGCCTACCCAACATCCATTGCCACTTTCTCCTTTTCGTTTGGGTATCAACCCCTCAAAGAATGCAATTCTGAAAAGTTCCAGGGCAAATTCTGAAGAGCCTAAGTCAATTTTGGTAGTCCTCCCTCCATGGCCAGCATTTAGGTGTGGGCATGAGACTCAGTCTGGACTAAGGACAAGAGAGAGGAGGTTGGCTGGGAGCTTCCATGAGCTCTTGAGAAGAGACACACTCCGATACTACTGGGCATTGTCAGGATTCTCTGTCGTAGCAGCAGCTGCTCCAGCCATCCTGGGACCACGATGGGGTGCGGACAGACCCAGGTACAGAGTTGGCATGTTGGAGCCAGCAGGGGGAATAAGAAAACAGCCCAGGCCTACCCTGACATCACTGAGGTGCTGAATTTACCAGTGAGAGCCTCTCAACCTTGGGACTTCAAGCCATAAGAAACAGTAAATTTCCTTATCATTTAAGACATTTTAAACTAGGTTAATTATTAATTGCAGCCTCCTGCATCTAGATTATAACCCCATATTTTTTTTCCTCTCCTATCATATTTTCTTTCATGGCACTTTTTACATATATATTACTTCTGTGTTTATGGGTGTGATGTCTGTTTCCCCCACTGGATTGTAGATTCTGAGTTGCCAAGATTATATGTTGATTTTGTTCACCACTGAATTTCCGGATTGTACCTGAGGCATAAGAGCTGCTTAAGCACAGCTGTTGAAAGAATGAACAAAGGCTCAAAGAATGGTCACTTTTCTCCCTCTCCTCCTTGCCATCCTCCTTGTTTTTTTTTTACAGCTCAGCATGGTATTGTTGCCAGAAGACAGGATCTCTGGGAAGGAGCTTACGTTCCCCTTCAAACTGACTAGATGGGTGACCCCAGGCGGCAGGAGTGTATCTGTGGTTTTCAAGCTTTTGCCTAGAGGAACAGTAAGAAAATACATATTACATGGTTGACCCAATATACACATATTTAACTGAAACGAAAGATATGCAGAGCATATTTACTTACTATGCATGATGTACTCCGATATTTTTATTCTATTTTATTAAAAATGTGGACCCATTAATTAGCAATCTACTATCTACCCCCCCATGGACTAAATGAATGAAAGGACTTTGAAAATCTGATTTCCTTCTTGTTGTTGTTACACTGTTCATAAAAATCCATTCTATTGATTTAGAAGTCCATGATTACAGTGACCTTAACGATGACTTAATTATTTTTCCTTTCCCTGTGGAATCCTTCCCCAGACCATCTCCTCTAGTTGGGCTATTTTGAAGGCCTGCATAAAATGGAAAGACTCTAGCATATGTTCATGAAAAAGTATTTTGTACTTCTGCTTTTTTTTTTTTTCAGTTAGCACAAAAACAAACAGGACTACATTCTTCCTCCTCTGAAATGTAATGGCCCCATTCAACATATCTTCCATGGGCCTCATTTCTATATAAGTTTATGTATGTACTAGTGCAGACCAGTGTTACATGAGTCCCACTGCCACCATGTGGTTTAAAACCCCGGAGAGTCGGGTTCCGACATTCTCTAGAGGCACCGGGAAGAATAAAACCTCACTGTACTTCCCATTCCTCAACACACAAACTGCCCTTGTCCTTGGTGGACTTGCCAGTGAAATTCCTCTGGGGAGGAAAGGGCGAAAGCCACACGAAGATCTTACAACTCCAGAGCACAGCAAATAATGTGGTGTGGATTATATATTTAGAAAACCATAATGCAAGCCTCAGGGTGAGAAAAAAACAAAACAAAACATGTAATCAAAAGGCGACTGAGAGAGCAACACCAGCCTGGGTGATCAAGAAAGCTCCCTGCTCAAGGACCTACAGATTCCGAAGGTATAATCTCTGTCCCTTAAAACCCGGTTCCAACCACTGCCCCGGCATCATGTGAATTGGCAGACTAGATGCAAGTTATGGCTCCAGAGTCCGGGAAGAGCGCGTCTCCTAGCCCCTCCGGGGTCACATGTCTTCTAGAAGGGCATCGGTGTGACCGAGGAGAACACGTCCAGGATGTGTGCCCCTGTTTGCGCTCTGGGAGGGAAGGCGAGGTGGGAGAGAGCCTGCAGGGAAAACAGACTGGAGGAGTGGGGGGGAGAGGGAGGGGAAGGAAAAGATGAACACGTCCCTGAACTTTCCTCTCCCCTCGTCCCACACACTTGAAATAGAAATAATAACAACAACAACAAAAAAATGCTTTACAACCACGATGTTATCTCCCTCCTTAAGTTGCCTCACTCTGGAGGGTATGGGGTATAAAGTGCAGCCTGCGGCTATCTCCGGAGAGCTTGTCTCCGGAGCAAAGGTTCAGGCCAGTGTGGGCGCGCGAGCGGGTGACCCCACCTTTTGGGAAGCCGGCTCCCTGCTCTTCCACGCAGTAGCCCCGCTGACCCTCCCCCACCTCCTTCTCCTCCTCTCCTCCCTCTTTCCCTCCCTCCCTCCTTGCGTGTCTGCTCTGCACCGGCCCCCACCGAGGAGCCAGGCGGCAGCACCCAAGCCGCCGCAGCTCCTGCCCGCAGCGCGCTCGCCCGCGCCCCCGGAGCCCACGTAGCCCGAGCAGCGGCGGCGGCAGCCCCGGGCCTGCGCTGCGCGCCCTGCGCACGGCCCGGGCTCGCAGAGCTGCCCTGCGCTCGGCTGGGGCTCCGCAGGCGGCTGGGGAGGGCGACGCGGGAGAGGACGCGGAGACCCAGGGGCTGCGGCGCCAAGGTGACAAGCTGCGCACCTGGGAAGTTACCCGGCTGTCTGGTGAGGTTCGAGGGAGGGAGGCTTGGGCGCCGGGGGAGCGCAGGGAGGGACGGGGTCGGGGTGCGCGCGTGTGCATGCTGTGCGTGCACTGCGCGCTGTGCGCCTCCGTTCCACACCCCGCCGGTCTCGTGCATGTGCTGTGTGTGGACGTGTGCTCGCTTTGCGTTCGCTTGGTGTGGCAGCCCTTTGTGAGCTCCTGGAGGCGAGGGAAGGCTACTCGATTTTAAGAAGCTTGGCTAGGGGCGGGAGGGGAGAGCTCGGCCCCAGTGGGGATTCCTCGGGGCTGTCACTCCTTGAGCCCCGAGCAGAGCAGCCTTGAAGACTGTCGCTCCGGGCTGGGGGCTTGGCGGTGCTGTCAGGGCTTGCGCTCCTGGCTTCGGCCAGCCCTGGGTAGCTGCTAGGAGCCGAGTACTCGCGCGAGGACTTCATGAGTCCTTGTAAACTTGTGTGGGTGTTCTGTGGCACTCCCAGCACCGTGAGGCGCTTTGACGTTGCTTGCTCTGTATTTCCTAGTGATGAAGAAACAAGAGCAAGCAAACAAAAACAATAAATCATCTACTTAAGGGATGAGAGAGAACGCAATGGGTTCAAGTTTGGGAAGAACTAGGTTGCAAATAGATGGCAGTTGAGGCCAGAGATGAGAATAGAAAGAAACAACTCAGGCAGAATTAACAGGTAGAAAGGTCTGATAGTAGCTTTGGTGCCCTGATCTTCACCTTGTTCTGGAAGTTCCTAGGGGCTTTTTTCATAAAGGAAGGGAGCAACATAAGCTTCTGGCCCCCCTCCCCTCCCCAGTTCTTTAGAAATTATAGTCTCTTTTCTTTGCAAGTTTCTATTTTACTCCCGGACAAGGTGAGCATCCCACATAGCATACAGTATCTGTTGCCAGCACTCCTGTTTAGTTCACAGGAGAGTATGAGCTAATATGGTGGAGAATTCTCTTTGGAGAATTAGAGGCCATTCTGTCTGCACTGAGACACTGTGTAACTGAGAATAAACGACGGTGCACAGAGATCTCTCTGTTCCATGTGAAATACTTAACTATAGTCCTCTGGAATCCATACAAGTGAGGCTAATTCACCACACAGTGAAGGCATATGTTGCTTGGATATTGCCCAGGTCTTTTGATCCCATATTGTCTTGCTTCCTCCAGGCCATTTTCCTATCAATTATTCCCTCTTCTCCTATGTTTTCATTTTCTCTATCTTCGCTGGTTCAGTATTCTGGGCTTACAAATACTCTCAAGCTTCCACTGTTCTAAAAATCCATTTCATGAACCAAGATACCATCTTGAAGGCCCTACTCTCAACATCAGCTCTTCCCACAGTCCTTTGTAATCAGATTTCTATCCCAACTCTTGTGTGAAAGGCTAAATTCCACACTCTTCCCTCTGATTTAATTTGCTTTGGTCTATCTGTGGGATGTGAATAGCAGCCTGCTCACTTCTTGAAAATCTTATCTTCCTGGTCTCTATGATACTCTTCCTAGATCTCTTATTTGTACAACTATTTCTTCCCCATCTTTATCTGCTTCTCCTCCTCCTCTTCTATGAATAAGATCCATAGGTATTATCTAGATGTACATATATAATGATGGAGGCATTCCTTTCTTTTCTTCCAGTGATCTCATCTGCAATGGGACTTCAAATTCTTACCTCTGTAAAGCAGTCTCTTGCCTTGACCTTTCTTTTTTGCTACTGTCTTCTAGACATTTCTACCTTGATGACATGTAGGCACCTCATACTCAACTTAGATAAATTCAGCTTCATTACTGTCTCCATGAAGCCCACTCATTCCCCTGACTTTAGTCAGTGTCACAGTACCCAGACCATAGACGGTGCTCTCTTCATTTTTGAATGAATGAATGAATGAGTTAATAGTACTACCTTCTTCCAAGCCTTCTAAAATCAAAATATTGGAATCATTCTTTTTTTTTATTTCCCTCTATGTACACCCATTTATTCACCACATTGAGGGATTTAGCCCCTGCGGGATTCCTCCCACCATTCTCATTTTTTACTCTGAATCCATTCATACCTCCTCTCACTTTTACCAAAGCAATAGCTTCTTCTTACCGTATCTCTAGTTTTTCTTTCACATGTCATATAGGCCTAGACACTTTTCCTCTCCTCATTGCCAGTCTCCTGAGCGCTCTCGTCTACTACTTCAGCTTCAGCCTCTACTTAGGCTATCAAAGACATATTTTCAGCACCCTGCTCCTGATTTTCTAGTCCCTCATGTCTTACTGCCTACTGAGCTCCTCCATATTAATTTCCACAGGTCCTTCAAACTGAGCATCTCCAAAATTAAACTCATCATCTCATCCCTCCAATCTGCTCCTCCTTTTGGTTAATCACATCACTTCTTACCCAGTTGCCACAATGGAAATTTCCAAATCTTTGTTCTCTTTCTTCTTATCACCACTCAAATTCCATCAGCTATAATCTACTGACCTACACTTATAAAATTACATTTCTCTCTCTTGGCCTGTCTCTCTGATACTCTAGCACCCAAAAATAGCTGAATGGAATGCCACCACATTTGACAGTGAAAATATAGGATATGTGTCATTTGTAAAATTCACCATGAACATTCTCTTGGGTGGAGAGGCACTTCAAAGGGATAGTCAACCTCTGGAGTAGCTGAAACTGAAGCTCATATGACTGCCTGACAAAGAAGATTACTCTCCAAACTAATATGCTATGGTTAGAGAAAACAAGCAGTAGATTAAAAACTGAGCCCCAGGTCATCAGTCACAAGATGGGCAGATGCTTTTAATTGTGGCTTCGACAGGGAATTGGATTGTTCTCACAATGGCAGCTCCGTGTGCTTTGCTTCAGGGAGAAGAAGCAGGGATTTATATATTTAGTGATGGTTAATTATTTTATAAAAGAACTTTGGTGAAACAAATTAAGGATAGCACCAAATGCATCAGTTTCATATAGACTTAGAAGACGATAAAAATCTGTGTAATTCACTCCTCTGATTTCATGGTAAACTACCCATATCATAAAAAAAGAATCGATTATACTTTTCATGATTTATTGAAGGGAAGGAAATTGCACAGTTACCTATAGCCATAGCTTTTACCAAATCCCTGATGATCATGGTTTTCTCTTCTGGCTACCATGGAGTTGGTCCATGTAAACAGATTTATCTTGAGTTCAAGAAGTTCAAGACGCGAGAATGAGCTTGGGACTTTGGCCTTATCCTATCCTCATCACCTTTTACTTGGATTGGTGCAATAACCTCTTACTTTGTTTCTCTCCCTCTAAGCTCTTTTCACTCCATTCCATATTTATGGCCAAGGAAATTATTTTTCTCAGGGACAAATCTGACCATATAACTTGAAAAAAACTTGACCTACACTAAAATGCAGATACCATAACATGGCATATGATGTTCTTCAGCATCTTATTCCTGCACTACACTTTTCTGTGCTCATCACTTTCTCCCATCATGCATTTCAGCCTGTTTCCTGGATATGCTGTCAGCTTTTTTGCATACACTCCTTAATACACGTTCTTTTTTTTTTTTAACTAATAGACTTTAGTTTTTAGGAGAATTTTAGGTTTATAGAAAAATTAGGTGAAAATTACAGAGAGTTTCCATATGCTCACCTGCCCCCTCCTCCTGTCCCCTATTCTTAACATCTTGCAACAGTGCGGCACATTTGTTATGATGAATACACATTTGTTGATGAATACATGATTATTAACTAAAGTACCTAGTTTACAATAGGGTTCATTCTTTGTATTGTACATTCTGTGGGTTTGGACAAATATATAAGATGTGTATCCACCATTACAGCATCACACAAGAGGTACACTGCCTTAAAATTCCCCTGTGCTCCTCCTATTCATTCCTCTCTTCCTCTCCCCAGGTCCCTGCAACCACTGATCTTTTTAGTGTTTCTAAGGTTTGTCTTTTCCAGCACAACATATAGTTGGGATCATGCAGTATGTAGATTTTCCAGATTGACTTATTTCACTTAGCAATATGTATTTAAAATTCCTCCATGTCTTTCCATGGCTCGATCATTATTACTTTTCAACCCTGAATAATATTTCATTGTCTAGGTTTACAACAGTTTGTTTATCTGTCTTTCCACTGAAGGACATCCTGATTGCTTCCAGGTTGTGGCAGTTATGAATAAAGCTACTGCAAATATCCATATGCAGGTTTTGGTGTGGACATACATATTCATATCAGTTGAATTTTGTAGCTTTATAAGCAACTCCCAAACCATCTTCCAAAGTGGCTGGATCATTTCACACTCCCATCAGCAATGAATGAGAATTCTTGCTGCTCCACATCCTTTCCAGCATTTGGTGTTGTCAGTGTTTGGCTTTTGGTCATTCTGATAGGTATATGGTGATATCTCACTATTGATTTAATTTGAGATTCTCAAATGACATATAATGTTGAGCATCTTTTCATATCCTTATTTTCCACATGTGTATCTTCTGTGGTGAGATATCTGTTTATATTTTTGCCCTTTTTAAAAAAAGATTTTATTAATTTATTTGGCACAGGAGAGAGTGAGAGAGCACAGCAGGCATGGTGGCAGGCAGGGGGAGAGGGAGAGGGAGAGGGAGAGGGAGAGGGAGAAGCGGACTCTCGGCTGAGCGGGGAGCCTGACATGGGGCTCTATCCCAGGACCCTGGGATCATGACCTGAGCCGAAGGCAACCGCTTAACTGACTGAACCACCCAGGCACCCCCTATTTTTGCCCACTTTTCAACTGGGCTATTTGTTTTCCTACTGTTGAGCGTTAAGAGTTCTTTGTATATTTTGGATACTAGTCCTTTATTAGATATGTGCTTTGCAAATGCTTTCTCCCAGTCTGTGGCTTGTTGTTGCATTCTCTCAATGGTGTCTTTGCAGAGCAGATGTTTTAAATGTTAATGAAGTCCACCTTATCAATTTTTTTCCTTTCATGGATTGTGCTTTTGGTGTTTTATCTAAAAAGTCATCACCAAACCCAAGATCACTTAGCATTTTGCCTCTATTGTCTACTAGCAATTTTATAGTTTTGTGTTTTATGTTTAGGTTTTTGATACATTTGAGGATAATTTCTGTGAAAGATATAAGATCTGTGTCTAGATTGTGTGTGTGTCCAGTTTGTTAAAAAACTATCCTTTCCCCATTGAACTGCTTTTGTTCCTTTGTCAAAAGTCAGTTAACTGTATTTGTGTGAGTCTATTTCTGAGCTCTATTATGTACCATTGATCTATTTGTCTATTCTTTCACTAATACCACTGTCTTGTTTACTGCAGCTTTATAGTACGTCTTTTATTTTATAGTAAGTCTTGAAGTCTGGTTGTATCACCACTGACTGTTCTCTTATAATATTGTGTTCATTTAGTACATGTTTTTTGATCAGTAAGTTTTTCTACTAAGATGAGTTATTTTGTTGGGTAAATAATGGTAACAGTAATAATAATAATAATGTTTAATACAGCTTATCTCACTTGACCCTATGCATACATGATATGCATAGTGATTTTATCTGCCCATGGCTCTATCTATGGGTCTGTCCATCTATTCTATTATTGACATTCAAGCCCAAAATCATACCCAAGGGCAGATATATACTAAGTGAAGTGCTCGGATTGAGACTCTGGCTTTGTCACCTTAGCCAGCACCATACCATCTCCCATATTTACAGATAAATGTATTTATATAAGACTCCAGATGGGGAGAGAGAGAAATAGATATTATCTAGATCAGAGCCAAGATTTTGGATTCAAACTACTTTAGGCCTGGAGGAAAAACAGACAACAAGGCCTAATTCCTCCCATGTTGTCTACCAGGTGTTCATCCACCTGCAAGATCCTTCACAGGCAGTTCTGCTTCTCCTGTGTCTTTTCTAGTTACTTCTTGTATATGATGTTTCCGAAGTGGTGATCAAATTAATGTAATAATAATTCCAAATGGTGTGTAGTTTTCTTCTCTTCTTGCTCAATGCCACAACTCATTCTATTCCTCTTGCCTGTTTCTGGAGACAGAAGAATACTGCCTTCACAGTGAGCCATGTTTTTTGTTTGTTTGTTTGTTTGTTTGTTTTTTTATTGTCTTCCAAGATACTTAGGTGGGCCCTTTTGGTTGAAGGCTTACACTGCAATATGTGAAAATGGGTAGAGGCAGCATGAGGGAATTACAAAGCTTGCAGGGTCCTTCAGTCCTGGAACCTGGGCTGGGTCATTTATGAAGTTTTCTGGTCTCCATTTTTAGGTGGAGCTTCCCTTATCAGGGAAGGTTGCCCAGGCTGTTCCAGAATCATTTCTTTTCTTTTTTTCTTTTTTTAAAGATTTTATTTATTTATTTGACAGAGAGACAGAGAGAGAACACAAGTAGGCAGAGCGGCAGGCAGAGGGAGAGGGAGAGGCAGGCTCTCCCTGAGCAGGGAACCTGATGCGGGGCTCAATCCCAGGACCCTGGGATCATGACCTGAGCCACAGTCAGATGCTTAACCGACTGAGCCACCCAGGCGCCCCTGAATCATTTCTTTTCTTAATGGAAGAGATAAGCCAGGCAGAGTAAGGTTCCCCTCACCCCAGGGAATAATTGGCATCTTTAGAGACCTCTTGTCTGGAAGGCATCCAACATGTTAGACTCTGTCCAACCCAGCAGTGATCTCTTCTGGGAGTTTCCTCCCACCAAGGTACTCACTGCCTGTCTCCAGCCACACATTGTAAGGGCTACTTGGTGCCTGCTGTGTGTCAAACATTGTACAGGATACCTTATAAACATAATCTTCATAATAACCCTATGAGCTGGATATAATTATACCTGTTTGCTAGATTGGAAAACAGGATTCTAAGTTATTTGTAAAAGGTCACACAGCCAGGAAAGGGCAGGTTGTCTTCCTACCCTGGCTGGCCTGACTCCTTTGCTCACATTAAATTCTGATCTTCGTCTCCAAGCTCATTTCTTACTACATCATGTCTCGCCCTCTGATTCTAAGAAAGACTCTAATAACCTATAGTTGCTAGATCGATGGAGCAACATCCTATGTTTCTAACAATATATTCTCCTTGTGGCTAGTGATACATTTTTGAGAAATAGCTTATCTATCTTAGTGACTAATATAGGAAACAGAGTGAATCTAATTAGGTTTGGGGAAGCCAGGCACTTGAAGCCTTGGCTTGAGGGACAACAAAATTTAAATGAGTGAACTAAGAAATCAGACTTAGTATTGAGCCATTCAGTAACTTACTTACATATCTTAAATTAGTTACTTGAAAGATGAGTTCATTTCACCCCTCTTTAGAATTCTAAATAGCTTGAAAGATTTACACAGCATCTAAGCCGTATTCATTAAAACCAGAGAAGAGTTGGTGTTTTGGGAGAATTTAACACCTGCCTAATTGTGTTTCAAGTTTGTAAAATTATTGGATTGAAACAGGATATTTTGAATACCATACATAGAGCAAAAATGATTCTAAGCCTTTTCATATTTAGAATGCTGGAACTGTTTTCTCTGTCCAATTTGATTGCAAATTCATGGAGTTATGCCCCTGATATAGTACACGACACTGAGTTAGGTCTTAGCAAACAGTCGTTCTTTGAATAAAGAATAAATTAATGTTATATTTTAAGTTTTTATGTTCACTTTTCTTTATAAGGCAATCCCTTTTCCTCTGACCATGCCCCTCCCTCCATCCTGCCTTGGTTGGGAATGCTTGTCCATGGACCTAAAAAGCATGTCTAGGAGATGAGAGATCTCACTGCTGGATGTTAAAAACTTGTGCACACATTAATTTAAGATACCTCTGGGAGCCCCCATCTCATGCCTACCATGCAGAATTGCATTCAAGTTTATTCCTAGGTCCCAGTCTAACATCTTCTGAATTGCTTATTTGGATACAATGGTGTCCAGGGCCACCTCGTTGAATTCTAGTCTCCTCAACCTTTTTATATATTCTTAATATATAAGAATAGTAAACGCTGCCAAGTCAAGAGAAACTTAAAGGTTAAACCTGCCACATCTCTGCAACAGAGCAAGGCAGTTCTCTGGAGGCTAATGTTTATTAATGACTACTTTGAACCTGAATTCTACCAGGAATATCTGGGTATTGCAAGATTTCTTCTATAAGTACGTTTATTTTCTGTTTGCGCCATCCATCTTAGGCGATGTGCCTTGGCTATTTGGTTGCATCTGCTTGAGACTTAGAGGCTGTTTTACATCTTTCCATCTATGCCTTTATTGCTGTAGAGGTCACGATTATTCTGGGGGAGCTAGTGAAATCAGTCTGAGCATTTCATTTCTCCTTGAGTTTGAAATTTGGAGGGAGAGGGGGCAAGAATGTGTGGTTTATGTAACTACAAAATGTCATCTAGCTCTTTGGGTATTACATAACAAGAGATAATTTAAACTTAGTTTACAGGTATTGTTAATGCTTCTTGAGTTATGGCTGTTAAGAAGTATACACACGGAAGTACGAAGTTTAAATAGGTAGCCTGAAAAGACTTAAACCTTACGGGAATTAATCAAAGCAGTATTTTCCAAACTCACCCTTTCAAGTTCTCTTTTTTGGTTTTGCTCATGTGCACTTACTATCTGTAGGTGATTTTTAAAAATTTTTCATTGAATTGATTCAGTAAACCTGATACCTAATTTATCTTCCACTTAAGCAATAATATCAACAAAATCACAATTTGTGGGGCCAATTATTTGTATTTATAAGGAATGTTAAAATAGCACATAGCTTTGAACAACAACAACAAAAAATTCTGAATCAACTAAAACCACTTTGATAATCCTGATTTATGTATCACAGCCTGAGATCTGCTCTGCTGGATTAGGGACTCACTTTGGGGCCTACATTGAGCATATTCTTTTTTTTTTTTTTTTTTTGGTTTTGTTTATTTATTTGTCAGAGAGAGCACAAGCAGGGGGAACGGCAGGCAGAGAGAAGCTGGCTCCCCACGGAGCAGGGAGCCCAATGTGGGACACGATCCCAGCACCCTGGGATCGCGGCCCAAGCTGAAGGCAGATGGTTAACGAACTGGGCCACCCAGTCGTCCCTACATTGAGCATATTCTTAATAGGAAAAGAATGGAGCCTTGTACCATACATCATCATTTTCGTACAACCTTGGTTTTAGGAAGTAAAGTAAAGGATGTCAAAGAATCCCCATACCTCTGTTTTACTTTCTAGGAACTGCCACCCAGAACTTTTTAACAGTGAGCACTATCAGAAATACAAAACATAGTAGGTACACAGAGCAGGAGGAAAGAGTTAAATAGCAAGGCTCAGACTCGTCAGGCGGAGGAATGCAGACGGGCTGTTTTCTAAATCAGGGAATGGTTTCTTGCTGTAGCTGCACGGGGAGCTGGGAGAGTGGTGACATGTCCGAGCCTCTGCCTCTGTAGCTGCTCCTTTGTGTGGCATCTTGGTCCTGCTGACATCCAGATCGCAGTTTTGTTGTGAGGCTTTTGACAGCTGTCCAGGGAGAATGACCAGAGAGAAGAGCAGGTAACTCGGGCCACTTGTGCGAAATGCTTAGGTGTGACACCTGTGCCATCAAAGAGACAGGGAACAATGAAACCAAGTGCCAACTCATGGAGAGATAAAGGAAATCAGTCGATAGCTTTCCTTCTGCAAGCAGGGGAATGTATTGCTTATCAAATAGTGACGACCTGCTGTGTTTCTATTTATGAAACAGATCGGAATGAGGAGTGGTGGGGGCTGTGAGGTGGTGAAGCTCCACCAGGTAACTCCCGATTCTCTGCTTTCTCTCAGGTCCTCGAGCAAAATGGGAAATGGTTCGGTGAAACCCAAGCATTCCAAGCACCCGGATGGCCACTCCGGCAACCTCAGTACGCATGCGCTGCGGAGCAAGGTGACAGAGCTGGAGCGAGAGCTGAGGCGGAAGGAGGCCGAGATCCAGGAGCGGGAATACCATCTGAAGGAGCTGCGGGAACAGCTGTCCAAGCAGACCGTGGCCATTGCTGAGCTCACGGAGGAGCTCCAGAACAAGTGCATCCAGCTGAACAAGCTCCAGGATGTGGTGCACATGCAGGGAGGAAGCCCGCTGCTGGCCTCTCCAGAAAAAGTGCCTCTTGAGGTCCACCGCAAGGCCTCAGGATTGGTCTCCCTCCACAGCAGGAGGGGAGCGAAAGCTGGGGTGTCTGCGGAGCCAACGACCCGAACCTATGACCTCAATAAACCCCCGGAGTTTTCGTTCGAGAAAGCACGAGTCAGAAAAGACTCCAGGTAAGACGTTCCCACACTCTCTGACTCCAAGAGCTTTAATATTGTGCCAGACTAGGGTGATCTAGGGTGGTATTTTTTTAGGCCGCTCCCTTTCAGATCTGGAGACACAGGGACTTCTAAAATGGGTTTGGTTCGGAAAAGGGGCTCCCTCGAAGCGGAACTTTTCTTTAGATTCGGAATTGCGCTCTACCCGGACTTTGGTGTGTGAATCGTATAACGGAGGAGCTGAGTTAATGAAAGTCATTGTCCGTTATCTTGAAAACCCTAGGGGAGTGCAGAGGGTGTCTTAGGAAGTCTGCCCTTCTCTCCGTCTATAGGAGTGGATTTAAATGTGTACACAAAGCACAGTGAATGATGAATATGTGTAGCAAAAACTGCTTGCTAGCATTCAGAAAGGAAGAAGTTGGATCCTCAAAGGGGGACGAATTCATTCATTCATCCCACAGTTTAGGTTGAGCACCACCGCCTACCAGCCACTGTGCTAGGTGCTAAGCGGATAGTAGTGAGTAAATAAGCACAGAGCCTTTCTCGGGGGAAGACAGACAGTCTACACAAAAACAAGTAGACGTTGTGTAATTATTAATTGGGATCAATGATATGATGGAAACCAACGGTACAGTGGTGGTGTCGGCGATTAGGGGGAGAGAGAGGCAGCAGACAACAGAATTGGGATTGTCCTGGAGGCCTGGCTGAGGAGGTGACATTTACCTGAGGCCTGAAGGAAGAAAAAACGCATAGATGAGGTGGAAAGGGCATTTCAGGCAGAGGGAACAATGAAAAGTTAGAATTAATTTTGAAATTTTAATTAATTAAATTTAATTAATTAATTATTCAAAATTAATTTTGATTTTTACAAGAAATTATGTGTTTGTGAGAGCATTCTTGTATGTGCATGCATGTCCACGTGTATGTGTGTGTACATTTCTTTTCTAACTGAAGGTTGAATTTCCTAACCAGGAAAGATTGACTAGAAACATCCCAAGTTAGGGTCTCTTTTCTGCATTATTTTTAAATGAATTATTTAAAAATATTAGTTGAAATTAGATCTTTTGCCTTGATAATGTCTTGGCTGAGCCTGGATCTCTCATGCAAAATGCAAGATTTGTGAATTTAAAACAAATTTTAACTTACTCAAACACAAGTCATATAAATCAACATAAAACATCTGACTTAAACAAATAAATGATTAATTTTGACAACAGACTTACAAAGGGAGGTTTAATTCATCAATTTGTTGACAGTCACATAGTGTGTGATCAATAAATATTTGCCAAGGAAACAAGTCATGCTGGGTTATTAATCATAATACTCTGTGGGTGAAAGAAATCTGATTAATATTAGAGTTCAGAAGTTTGTTGTAAAAAAACAAAAAGAAGAGTTTGTTATAAGCTGAGAGTTTTATTATTAGTTGGTTTAGAAAGGTCTTATCTATTCTCTTTGCAAAAGTAATATTTATTTTTAATGGTGTGGATTTGTGCTTGTTTTACAAAAATTGGAAATCATCTAGTCTTCTCTTTTGATATAAGAGATATATGCATATATAGTAATACTACATATTACGTAGCATATTATTTTATGTACGTAAGCACAGTATATTATTTACCCACAAAAAAATCTTTCAAATAAGAATGTTCTTGTGTATCTGAGAGAAGCATCGGAGAAATAGCAATTCATCTTCTTTGACCCTCCCTACATATTCCACCAGATTTCTCTTGAGCAAAAGTTATGTTCAATGATTTTGTTCCAAACACTTGCCCATCTTGAGGCAGAACACCATTCTCCTGGTGTTAGGGAACTGAACCATCCAAGATAAACATATTCCTTTGTATAAAAATTGTTTTCTTTGTATTTCTTCACTAGCTGTATTATAATCAGGAAAAGAAAATCAGTAGTTAGGTACAGTCAATTTCTGGGCCAAACCACCTGTCTATAGTGAGTGGGACACAGGAGGGAAGACATTAGAGCTCTTCAATAAGGATTAGCAATGACTCCCCTCATCATAAAGGCAAGTCAGATGGGTACAAGGCTATATTGAGGTCATGATGAAGAAATAGGCTAATGGTTTTTTTTTTTTTTTAATGAATAAGTCCTGAAGAGACCAAACTAGATCATTCCTGCCCTAATATTCCCCCATATATTTTCATAAAGCCTTTTGGTTCTAAATTGAAAAAAAATTAATTAGAACTTGGGGACCACTCATTTTTCATTGATTAGTTTGTACCTCAGGTTCCCTTACGGAAGTTTTTGCCTCAACTTTTCTTGCAATCTCCCTTGCAGATGTCTTTCTTCTTAAGTTTGGAATAACTGGCTAAACATAGATAGCTAACATCATCAAGTCAGAGATTTTAAATTTTCCAGTTTTTTTTTAAAGTAGTCAGCATTACAAATCATTTTCCAGTTTCAAATAGTTCTAGTTTTAGAGAAAAGCCCCAAGTAAACTTTGGATATTATAATATATCTTTTATATAGTCTATAAAAAATTTTGCAAGAAACAATCTTCTAGAAGTTAGAGTGTTAGAAAAGATGGGAGCATCATTAACTGCTGATAAAAAGGATGATGTATAGCACTCATTGGTTTAGCTACTTTTCCAAGCAGTTACTGTTAGATATTAGAGAATTTAAGGTATCTGTCAAAATGGTTCCTTCATTTATTTTTAGGTTCTCATGACTTATTTGTTGAACTTCATTTATAAAGTTTCCTGGCTGAATTTATGACAAAATTTGTTCCTACTGATATGTGGCAACAGCATTTTGGAGTCCCTCCCTCTGCACTGAGTCAGAAGGCCATTGAATGGCTTTTCAGTCCTTTTGTCAAAAAGGATGTCTCAGATGAATACAGAACTTAACAGTGAGCAAGAAAGTGAGGGGAGATTTCCAGCCCTCTTGCAATCAACAACATTAGGGATATATGATGTACTGACAGAAACCATAAAATAACATTGGGGGATTGATAGATTTGGAATTTGAAGATTCAGATTCAGTAATTCATGAGAAACTGTAAAACCCTTCCACAGTACTCTGTGAGCTTGCTGGGGCCCCGTGCTCAAAGGTGTTATAATGGCAAGTAAACTTCATCAACTGCCAGGCAGCTCACTCGTGCCAACTTTGTTGTCCTGTACCCATCAAGTATTCTCGTAGGGTTTGAAGGGGTAGCTTAAGCTGTATAGATGTATCTCCCTGGTTTATGTGGAAGAACATATATACTCTTAATGGCATTGGGAAACTCCTAATTCTGTGCTGTTCAATAGAACTTTCCACAGTGATGGACATGTTCTATAATCTGTGTTGTTTAGTGTGGTAACCAATAGCAAAATGGGGCTGTGAACACTGGAAATATGGCTATTGCCACTGAGGAATGGAATTTTTATTTTAATTAAGTTTAAAATTAAATAGCCACATGTGTCTCGTGGCCGCTGTATTGGATATTGCAGTTCTAGATTATGTGTTATGCTTTAACTGAAGTAGAGTTGACACACAATGTTACATTAGTTTTAGATGTACAACATAGTAATTTGACAACTCTGTAAGTAATGCCGGGCTCCTCAGAAGTGTCATTTCCATCTGCCGGCTCTTTAGGATTATTACAATACCATTGACTATATCCCTATGCTGTATCTTTCATCCCTTACTGTTTCCAGAACTGGAGGCCTGTACCTCCCACTCCCCTTCATCCATCCCCCACCCTTCTCCTTTTTGGCAACTACCAGTTTGTTCTTTGTGTTTATGCGTCTGTTTGTTCTGCTTTGTTTTTTAGATTCTATGTATAAGTGAAATTGTGTGGTATTTGTCTTTCTCCGTTGACTTATTTCACTTAGCACAATACCCTCTAGTTCCATCCATGTTGTTACAAATGACAAAATCGCTTTCTTTTTTATGGTTGAGTAATGTTCCACTGCATTCATATGTACCACATCTTCTTTATGCATTCATCCATTGGTGGATACTTTGGTTGCGTCCATATATTGGCTATTGTAAATAATGCTGCAGTAAACATAGAGGTGTTCATATCTTTTCAAATTAGTGTTTTCATTTTCTTTGGGTAAATACCCAGTAGTGCAATTACTGGATTGTATTTAATGATTTGAGGAACCTCCATACTGTTTTCCATACTGGTTGCACCAGTTTACATTCCCACCAACAGTGTACAGGGTTCCCTTTTCTCCGCATCCTCGCCAACACTTGTCATATCCTGTCTTTTTGATACTAGCCATCTGACAGGTGCAAGGTGATATATCATTGTGGCTTTGATTTGTATTTCCCTAATGACTAGTGATTTTGAACATCTTTTCTTGTGTCTGTTGGCCATTTGCAAGTCTTCTTTGGAAATAGATTGTGTGTTTTTGACTGGAACTTATATTTCCTGAGATGGGAATTATGACCTAGAGATGTTTGGGAAAACTATGCAGACAACATAGGACCTGTGTTTAGTTCTAGGACAAAGCCACAGCAAATGAGAATATACATGAGGTGGGCACAGTGTGGGATCACTCTTAAACGGCACTGAACCTGCAGTATGTCATAGCCTTTTGTAGTGACTTGGCTTTGTATCACTGACCATTTTGGATCTTCAGAGGCATAGAGCTATGTGGGCACATAGCCCGTTTCTATTACAGGTACTTAGCCTTACTGAAGTGTCATAAATCATGATGAGTCAGAGCGCTACAGTGTATCAAGTGCTCTGATTTCTGATTTAAATTTATTATGGCAAACAGCCGAGGATTTAGAGCTAGAAGAACCTTTACTGGAGAAGGGGGAAAACAGGTGCAGGGGAGTTGCAGAATATGTCATGGTAAGTGGCAGAGCTAAGATTAGGATCCAAGATTCTTGACCTTGAAACCAGTTTTTTTTCTCTACAATCCTAATGTTCTTAGAATTCCCCACAAAAATCAAAGTCCTCAAGTCAAACAGTGTGGGCACCAGTCTGCTTTATTTTGACGTGCCTTATTGATTGGTAGGAAGAACAATGGTGCTTCCTGGCTTCTTACAAGCAGAGTTGAGCAGAGCTTACCCACTGCATCAATGTTCACCAAGTGCTGGATCCTCAGAGCTCAGGTCTGTGTAATACAGGGAATGTGTTGGATCCACCTGATAGCACAGACTGTGATATCTATGGAGAGGCATAAATGGGTTCCCAAATGAGTACAGTGCTTCTCAAGGCTGAGAACTGAATATCAGTGACAAAGGAGAGCGAGGAAGAGTTCAGATAGCATTTCTGACCATGTCTGACCTGCCTTGAGCACCAAGACCATGGATTCAGAGGTCAGAACTTTCAGTGAAATTAAATTTTCTGTTTATGTAGACATTGTTTAGCAAACTTCAGCATTGGCAGAGCAAAATTACAAGCTCATGCTGAATGTCTGGTGGAACACAGGCAAATTAATCAGAGCCATCTGGCAAGTTGCTAGTATGACTGCCTTTCTCTAAGAATGCAAAAACTATCATTTGAAACCATTGTTCTTCCCTGAAAAGGAAGGATAAAACAAAGACTTGCCGTCTGACTTAAGATGTTGACTCTAGTTTTAGGAAGGACAATTAGTTTCATTTGTCACTGCCACCCCAGGAGCAGAATAGGTAAAAGTGGAAAATGCTAGTGAGTCATCCATGTAAATAAGATCTACATCAAGGGGTCGAGAAAGAGTATGGTTGTTATCATTTGTGTTTCCTTTCTAAAGTGGGGCCGAGCATTCGAATGTGCACTACAGAAATGTAGCTCCTTTATTGGGCAGAAGTGTTTGTGTGGAATGACTAGTAGAAGTAAAAGTAAAAATAATAGCATTTATATATCACTAATTATGTGCCGGGCACTGTTCTGAATGCTTCACAAATACTTAATTATTTAATTCTCACAACAAACCTATACACAGATAGTATTATTTTCACCCCCATTCTATAGATGAGGAAACTGAGGCATGCAAAATTAAATAACTTGCCCAAGATTACACAGCTCTTAATATCAGAACCAGGATTCAAAACCAGAAACTCTGCTATCTGAAGTCTGTTCTAACAACTCCTATATCCCACTTTTCCAAGATGAAAATTACATTTTAGCTGGGAAGCCTTTTAAAAAATTAAATACATAATTAGAAATGGACACTTTTCTAATGCTTTGGTTTTATGATTACAAACAGCTCCCAGCTATTATTTCTCCCTGAAAATTATGCTTCCAGAAAGTGCTGCCCTGCTGTCAGTTTGCAGGAGAGGAACATTTGCTGGGGATGGGAGGGAAAGAAACTTTTTTTTTTTTTTTTTTACCCTTCCATGAAATCATGACTTAGATGTTGCTGTTTGAGAGATTCTATATCTAGATTTCACATAATAGATTATGAAAGATTTGAAGGAGTATATGTACGGACTTTAATAATCAGTTGGATAGTTAAAAAATTTGTATTACAATTGCCTTCACTTGAGTCTTCCAAAAAGCAGGAAATGAAACTCCCTCTATAAGGAAAGAAAGAAGAGAAAGTCCAATTGTGTGGTGATCTGATAGCCAGAAGCTATGGGTGAAGGCAGCTGGATGATGTGTCTGGTGTAAGTGGTCAGAATGTTTGAGAACAGCGGTTATGTTTTACAGCAATGGTGTGCATTGAGACACCCCGATCAGACCCAGCTACATGGGGATGTGTGAGAAAACCGTTACCAGTTAACTGCTGGATGTCTGTTGTTTTCTGAACGTTACCTCATGGAGGCCGGAGACTTGCCTGATGTGGTGGGAGTTGCTTTTCCATGGCACCAGAGAAGGTGAAATGAAAGCTCAATCATTCAACAATTTGCTCAAGGTCGTGGTGTTGGTATTTCCCTAAACCAGGATTCAAATCTCTGCCTGCCTGATGCCAGGTGCGTGTTCTCCACCATGGTGTATGCGGGCAGCTCCTATAGGAAGTACAGTCTGCAGTGTGAATGGCTCACCTTGGAGGTGTGCATGGAGGGGAAGGGTGGGGAGGGTGGTGCTGTTTAAAAAAATGGGGTGTGGAGGTCAGGAGCACAGACAAGTTGAGGAACCTGCCTAAAATGATGTGGCAGCTGCCTGGACATCTTGGTGACGTTAAAGAGGTTTGAGGTTTAGGCAGACTTTCTGATGCCTGGCCTCAGTCCCTCTCTCTTCCGGCCTCTGACTTGTCTTCTTTCTCTTGGGAGACAAAGGCCCTGGGCTCCCCTTCACCGTGCACCCACCCCGGAGTCCTCTCTCAGCTTCTCAGATGGTCTTCTGCTTGGTTCATTGCCTCCCTTGGCTCCTTCTCACTTTATCCTCAAGTCTTCCGGGCTGCCAGTTGCCAGATGTTAGGAAAAATGTTTCATTAAGCCTCGGAAAACACTCGGCACCCGAGTTCTTACTGTTGCCAACAGTCCAGAGTCCAAGTCAGGGTGAACGTGCCCAGCTGCCTCGGAGCCATGCCTCCGCAGGTGGTGTACGCTCCCAGAGTCCTAGCACGCACTGTGCTGTTCTTAGACTCCACGAAAACCAGTAGCCTTGGCTAGCAGCTATGTAGTGTCCAAGATTTCCTTCAGTCCTCACGTCAACAGCTTCCATTCAACAACTCGTTATCGAATATTGATTTTCTTAATCAGCTCAATCTTTAATTTTGTTTTCTTCCTCTTTTGCTTCCCCTTTCTGTATGTCTGTCTCCTCTCTCCCATTTCTGTTACATGTACTTTTCTTTGGTTCCCTCCTCATTTTCCTCCATTCTCAGTCAGTGGCCACCAGTACCAATTTCAAGTACCTAGTACAGGCCAGGCACACTGCCGTATGACCTAGGTTAGAGTTATCTCATTTAGTTTCACAACTAACCTGCCGGCTAAGTATTATTGTCTGAGGCTCAGCAGGCAGAAGTAACTAGCCTGGGTCACCATTCGCCGTGCCTCGAGCTCTGTGACCTCCCCTGGATGTCAAGACACTGGCCACTTAAGCAGAGTCACTCCGAAACCTATACCCGTTTTATCTTACTTGCTGTGATACTAATGTATATGATATTTATCGCAGTTTGTGGATCTACTGGACTGCAGATAAGTTCCTCCAGATGAATTTAGCGGTGCTGGCTTTGAACCACCGTCCCGGAGGCCTGAGCAGGAACCTCCTGCTCCCCTCACTCACATCTTCTACGTGTCTTCTGAAATGGGCTACTCTGTTCTGACCCAGTTTTTTCTTACAGACATTGCATGCTTTCCTGGACACTCTGCCCATTTCCTTGCTAGATTCACAGGAAAGAGGATATTAGAAACAGTATAGTCCAGAAAACAGTGACCTTTCTCTCTGTGCTCGTTGGGTCAGAGGGAAGCATCACCATTGACCTTTGCCTCTTAAGAAGCAGCGCAGTCCGCTTGCAAGAAGCCTCCCTTTTCTTTCTGGAAGCCTGAGCAGCTCCGCTCCTGTCACCTGACTTTTTCTAGGTTTTAAACTGCAATGGAATTCTCAAGAAAGGGAACATATTTGAAGCCAAGGATAAAGCTTTTCAGTTTTTAGACTCTTTTTGGAAGTACCTTCTCTGTGAAAGATACATTTCTTGTATTTATCCTTTGATTAAAACTGTTTCCTTTTCTTAAAGTCTCATTTTAAAATAATTTGTCTCCTCCCCTCCATGTTGACTGTCCTTCAAACTACTTGCTAGTCATAGATACTTTAGTGCGGTCTCGTTTGACAGGTTTTTGTGAGGTTGGCTTTTTTTGTTTTGTTTTGATTTTTGGAGTATATAGCCAGGAATGGCCAGAGGGTATCTTGTTTATAATTCAGACTAAAATGTGAGCAATCAGGAACTCTCAATGTCCATTTAATCCTTCAAGGAATATATGTTTATCGTGTCCAATTAATTTTAACTAGTAAACTTCAAGCAGCAGTTTTGATCATCTTTTTGAGGTTTATAGATCAAGCTCTGGGAAATATGAAGGAAAGAAAGATCTGTAGCTTCCAGTCCCTTCTTTCCAGATCAAATGAGAAGGTAGGTAAAAAGTGAAAAAGATTACTACCTGAGGGGCAGAGCAAGATGGCGGAGGAGTAGGAGACCTGGATTTCGTCTGGTCTCAGGAATTCAGCTGAATGGGGATCAAACCATTCCGAACACCTACGAACTCAACAGGAGATCGAAGAAGAGAGTAGTAACAACTCTCTGAACAGAGAAGTGACCACTTGCTGGAAGGTAGGACGTGCGGAGAAGTGAATCCGAGGCAATACTCGGGAGGATAGATGGTGGGGGAGGGGGCCTCTGCCACTTCTGGCAAGTGCTAGAGCCTCGGAGCACAAAATCGGAACTTTTAGAAGTCGGCTCCACTGAGGGACGTCACTCCAGTGGCTAAGCGGGAGGTGGAAACTCACGGGACAGTGTGGTCTCAGGACCCTCGGGGTCACAGAAAGACCAGGGGTGCCTGAGTGCGGCAGAGCTCCCAGGTATCGGAGCAGGGAAGCCGGCTGCAGAGACGGAGCCGAGGCGCGGGCTCTCAGCTCGGGGTTGCCATAAACTGTGATCCGCGGCCCAGTCGGGCCACTGCTCCTCCAGCAGGGACCCAACAAGCAGCAGAGCCGGGGAGACTCCCCTTCCTCCCCTGGGAGGAGCGGCGCGGGAGCACACCGCAGGGATCTGCTGGGTTTGGAGACTCCACATGGGGTCGGGTGCCAGAGATAGAAATGCTCGGTCACAGGCCGGGTGAGCACGGAGTGCGGCCAGAGACCGGGGAGACAGGAGTGATTGCTTTTCTCTGGGGGCACACTGAGGAGCGGGGCCCCGAGTTCTCGGCTCCCCCGGGTGGAGATTGGGAGGCCACCATTTTCACTCTCATCCTCCAAAGCTGTACTGAGAGCTTGCAGGGAACAAAAGCTCCCCGGAGCAAACCCGAGCAGATTGCTTCGCCCGGACCAGCAAGGGCGGGGCAATTCCGCCTCTGGCAAAGACGTTTGGGAACCACGGCAACAGGCCCCTCCCCCAGAAGATCAGCAGGAACAGCCAGCCAAGACCAAGTTTACCGATCAAGGAGAACGGGAGAACTCCAGCGCTAGGGGAATACTGCACACAGAATTCATGGCTTCTTTACCATGATTCATTAGTCTTTCAAAGTTAATTTTTTTAACTGTTTTTTTTTTTTTGAATTTTCCTTTTTCCCTTTTTCAAACATCTTATCAATCCCTTTTTAAAAAAAATTTTTATTTTTCATTTTTAGAGTCATATTCTATCCCTTCATAGTAGTTACCCTTATTTTTGGCATATATATATAAGTTGTTCACTCTTTAAAATTTTGAGATACAGTTTCTTCTAACAGATCAAAATATACCCTAAATCTCTAGTGTATGGCTTTGTTCTAGTCTCCCGCCTGATCACATTCTCTCCCTCCTTTTTTTTTTAAATCTTCTTCTTTCTTTTTTTCAAAGAACTTATCAATTCCTTTTATAAAATCTTTTATAATTTTCATCTTTACAGTCATCTTACATCCCTTCATTGTATCAACCCTTATTTTGTACATATATAAGTCTTTCTTTCTTTACAATTTTAGGAGGCACTATCTTCTAATAGACCAAAATACACCCAAAATCTAGTGTGTGCACTGATCTATGCACTAGCCTGATCATATTTGATCATATTCTGTTTTTCTGTTTTGTTCTGTTTTTGTTTGTTTTTATCTTTTTCTTTTTCTTTTTTTTTTCTTTTTCTTTTTTCTTTCTTTCCCTTTCTTTTCCCCTGGTTTCAGGTCTTTTCTGATTTGTTTAGAGTATATTTTCTGGGGACGTTGTTAACCTGTTAGCATTTTGTTCTCTCATTCATCTCTTCTCCTCTGGACAAAATGACAAGATGAAAGAAATCACCTCAGCAAAAAGAAAAAGAGGTAGTACCGTCTGCCAGGGACCTACTCAATACGGACATTAGTACGATGTCAGACCTAGAGTTCAGAATCATGATTTTAAAGATACTAGCTGGGTTTGAAAAAAGCATGGAGGTTATTAGAGACACCCTTCCTGAAGAAATAAAAGAACTAAAATCTAACCAAGTCGAAATCAAAAAGGCTATTAATGAGGTGCAATCAAAAATGGGGGCACTAACTGCTAGGATAAATGAGGCAGAAGAGAGAATCAGCGATATAGAAGACCAAATGATGGGAAATAAAGAGGCTGAGAAAAGAAGAGATAAACAACTACTGGATCACGAGGGCAGAATTTGAGAGATAAGCGATATGATAAGACGAAAGAACATTAGAATAATTGGGATTCCCAGAAGAAGAAGAAAGGGAGAGAGGGGCAGAAGGTATATTGGAGCAAATTATAGCAGAGAACTTCCCTAATGTGGGGAAGGAAACAGGCATCAAAATCCAGGAGGCACAGAGAACCCCTCTCAAAATCAATAAAAATAGGTCAAGACCCTGACAACTAATAGTAAAACTTACGAGTCTCAGAGACAAAGAGAAAATCCTGAAAGCAGCTCGGGAGAAGAGATATGTAACCTATAAAGGTAGTAACATTAGATTGGCAACAGACCTATCCACAGAGACCCGGCAGGACAGAAAGGACTGGCATGATATCTTCAGAGCACTAAACGAGACAAATATTCAGCCAAGAATACTATATCCAGCTAGGTTGTCATTGAAAATAGAAGGAGGGATAAAAAGCTTCCAGCACAAACAAAAACTAAAGGAATTTGCAAATACAAAACCAGCCCTCCAAGAAATATTGAAAGGGGTCCTCTAAGCAAAGAGAGAGCCTAAAAGCAGCATAGACCAGAAAGGAACACAGACAATATACAGTAACAGTCACCTTACAGGCAATACAATGGCACTAAATTCATACCTTTCAATAGTTACCCTGAATGTAAATGGGCTAAATGCCCCAATCAAAAGACACAGGCTATCAGATTGGATTAAAAAACAAGACCCATCGATAGGCTGTCTGCAAGAGACTCATTTTAGACCCAAAGACACCCCCGCATTGAAAGTGAGGGGGTGGAAAACCATTTACCATGCTAATGGACACCAAAAGAAAGCTGGGGTGGCAATCCTTATATCAGACAACTTAGATTTTAAACCAAAGACTATAATAAGAGATGAGGAAGAACACTATATCCTACGTAAAGGGTCTGTCCACCAAGAAGATCTAACAATTGTAAATATCTATGTCCCTAACATGGGAGCAGCCAATTATATAAGGCAATTAATAACAAAAGCAAAGAAACACATTGACAACAATACAATAATACTGGGGAACTTTAATACCCCCCTGACTGAAATGGACAGATCATCTAAGCAAAAGATCAACCAGGAAAAAAAGACTTTAAATGACACAC
The DNA here is from genome assembly GCF_037043125.1 of Eumetopias jubatus. Lineage (NCBI taxonomy): Eukaryota > Metazoa > Chordata > Mammalia > Carnivora > Otariidae > Eumetopias > Eumetopias jubatus. The sequence goes on from NW_028274808.1 coordinate 137,425,686, forward strand.
TGGACCAAATGGACTTCACAGACATATTCAGAACATTCCATCCCAAAGCAACAGAATACACATTCTTCTCTAGTGCCCATGGAACATTCTCCAGAATAGATCACATCCTAGGTCACAAATCAGGTCTCAACTGGTACCAAAAGATTGGGATCATTCCCTGCCTATTTTCAGACCACAGAGCTTTGCAACTAGAACTCAGTCACAATAGGAAAGTCAGAAAGAACTCAAATACATGGAGGCTAAAGAGCATCCTACTAAAGAATGAATGGGTCAACCAGGAAATTAAAGAAGAATTAAAAAAATTCATGGAAACCAATGAAAATGAAAACACAACTGTTCAAAATCTTTGGGATGCAGCAAAGGCAGTCCTAAGAGGAAAGTATATAGCAATACAAGCCTTTCTCAAGAAACAAGAAAGGTCTCAAATACACAATCTAACCCTACACCTAAAGGAGCTGGAGAAAAAACAACAAATAAAGCCTAAACCCAGCAGGAGAAGAGAAATAATCAAGATCAAGCAGAAATCAATGAAATAGAAACGAAAAGGACAGTAGAACAGATCAACGAAACTAGGAGCTGGTTCTTTGAGAATTAACAAGATTGAGAAACCCCCTGGCCAGACTTATCAAAAAGAAAAGAGAAATGACCCAAATCAACAAAATCAAGAACGAAAGAGGAGAGATCACAACCAACACCAAAGAAACACAAACAATTATAAGAACATATTATGAGCAACTCTATGCCAGCAAATTAGAGAACCTGTAAGAAATGGGTGCATTCCTAGAGATGTATCAACTACCAAAATTGAACCAGGAAGAAATAGAAAACCTGAACAGACCTATAACCACTAAGGAAATTGAAGCAGTCATCAAAAATCTCCCAACAAACAAAAGCCCAGGGCCAGATGGCTTCCCAGGGGAATTTAAAGAAGAATTAATATCTATTCTCCTGAAACTGTTCCAAAAAATAGAAATGGAAGAAAAACTTCCAAACTCATTTTAGGAGGCCAGCATTACCTTGATCCCCAAACCAGACAAAGACCCCATCAAAAAGGAGAATTACAGACCAATATCCTTGATGAACATGGATGCAAAAATTCTCACCAAAATACTAGCCAATAGGATCCAACAGTACATTAAAAGGATTATTCACCCTGACCAAGTGGGATTTATCCCTGGGCTGCAAGGCTGGTTCAACATCTGCAAATCAATCAACGTGTTACAATACATTAACGAAAGAAAGAACAAGAATCATATGATCCTCTCAATAGATGCAGACAAAGCATTTGACAAAGTACAGCATCCTTTCTTGATCAAAACACTTCAGAGTATAGGAATAGAGGGTACCTAACTCAATATCATAAAAACCATCTATGAAAAACCTACAGCAAATATCATTCTCAATGGGGAAAAACTGAGAGCTTTCCCCCTAAGGTCAGGAACATAGCAGGGATGTCCACTGTCACCACTGCTATTCAACATAGTATTAGAAGTCCTAGCCACAGCTGTCAGACAACAAAAAGAAATGAAAGACATCCACATCGGCAAGGAGGAAGTCAAACTCTCACTCTTTGCAGATGGTATGATACTTTATGTGGTAAACCCAAAAGACTCCACCCCAAAACTGCTAGAACTCATACAGGAATTCAGTCAAGTGGCAGGATATAAAATCAATGCACAGAAATCAGTGGCATTCCTATACACGAACAACAAGACAGAAGAGAGAGAAATTAAGGAGTTGATCCCATTTACAATTGCACCCAAAACCATGAGATACCTAGGAATAAATCTAACCAAAGAGGCAAAGAATCTGTACTCAGAAAACTATAAAATACTCATGAAAAAAATTGAGGAAGACACAAAGAAATGGAAAAACATTCCATGCTCATGGATTGGAAGAACAAATATTGTGAAGATATCAATGCTACCTAGAGCAATCTACACATTCAATGCAATCCCCATCAAAATACCAACCACTTTTTCAAAGAAATGGAACAAACAATCCTAAAATTTGTATGGTACCAGAAGAGACCCTGAATAGCCAGAGGAACGTTGAAAAAGAAAAGCAAGGCTGGCGACATCACAATTCCGGACTCCAGCTCTATTACAAAGCTGTCATCATCAAAACAGTATGGGACTGGCACAAAAACAGACACATAGATCAATGGAACAGAATCGAGAGCCCAGAAATGGACCCTCCACTCTATGGTCAACTCATCTTTGACAAAGCAGGAAAGAATGTCCAATGGAAAAAAGACAGTCTCTTCAACAAATGGTGTTGGGAAAATTGGACAGCCACATGCAGAAGAATGAAACCGGACCATTTCCTTACACCGCACACAAAAATAGACTCCAAATGGTTGAAAGACATAGATGTGAGACAGGAGTCCACCAAAATCCTAAAAGAGAACACAGGCAGCAACCTCTTCGATCTCAGCTGCAGCAACTTCTTCCTAGAAACATCGCCAAAGGCAAGGGAAGCAAGGGCAAAAATGAACTATTGGGATTTCATCAAGATAAAAAGCTTTTGCACAGCCAAAGAAACAGTCCACAAAACCAAAAGACAACCGACAGAATGGGAGAAAATATTTGCCAATGACATATCAGATAAAGGGCTAGTATCCAAAATCTATAAAGAACTTCTCAAACTCAACACCCAAAGAACAAATAATCCAATCAAGAAATGGGCAGACGACATGAACAGACTTTTTTCCAAAGAAGACATCCAAATGGCCAACAGACATATGTAAAAGTGCTCAACATCGCTCGGCATCGGGGAAATCCAAATCAAAACCTCAATGAGATACCACCTCACACCCGTCAGAATGGCTAAAATTAACAAGTCAGGAAACGACAGATGTTGGCGCTGATGCAGAGAAAGGGGAACCCTCCTACACTGTTGGTGGGAATGCAAGCTGGTGCAGCCACTCTGGGAAACAGTATGGAGGTTCCTCAAAGAGTTGAAAACAGAGCTACCATACGATCCAGCAATTGCACTACTGGGTATTTACCACAAAGATACAAATGTAGTGATCCGAAGGGGTATGTTCACCCCGATGTTCATAGCAGCAATGTCCACAATAGCCAAACTGTGGAAAGAGCCAAGATGTCCATCGGCAGATGAATGGATAAAGAAGAGGTGGTATATATACACAATGGAATATTATGCAGCCATTAAAACGAATGAGATCTTGCCATTTGCAACGACATGGATGGAACTGGAGGGTGTTATGCTGAGTGAAATAAGTCAATCAGAGAAACACATGTATCATATGACCTCACTGATATGAGGAATTTTTAATCTCTGGAAACAAAATGAGGGTTGCTGGAGTGGTGGGGGTGTGGGAGAGATGGGGTGGCTGAGTGATAGACATTGGGAAGGGTATGTGCTATGGTGAGTGGTGTGAATTGTGCAAGACTGCTGAATCACAGATCTGTACCTCTGAAACATAATGCAATATATGTTAAGAAAAAAAAAAGAAGAAGAAGATAGCAGGAGGGGAAGAATGAAGGGGAGTAAATCAGAGGGGGAGATGAACCATGAGAGACAATGGACTCTGAAAAACAAACTGAGGGTTCTAGAGGAGACGGGGGTGGTGGGATGGGTTAACCTGGTGATGGATATTAAAGAGGGCACGTTCTGCGTGGAGCACTGGGTTTTATGCACAAACAATGAATCATGGAACACTACATCAAAAACTAAAGATGTAATGAATGGTGATTAACATAGCAACAAAAAATTTTAAAAAAAAAGAGAAGAAAGAGGAAATTATTGCTCATAAAACAAAACAAAACAAACAAACAAAGATTACTATCTGAAATTTCTTGGAAACAGAAACTCAGGGAAACCCAGGTGTATTAACTTCTCTTGCTGTGTGATAAACCACCACAAACCTAGCAGCTTAGAACAACACATATTTGTTGTATCTCAGAGTTTCCGTGGGTTAGGAGTTTAGGCACAACAATTAGGTCATCTGCTCAGGGTTTCCACAAGACTGTAGTCAAAGAGTCAGCTGGCTGTGTCCTTCCTAGAGCTTTTAGTGGGAGAAGGCCTTCTCCAAGTTCAAGTGATTGTTGGCAGAATTCAGTTCCTTGTGGTTGTAGGACTGAGGTCTCCATTTTCTTGCTGGCTGTCAGCAGAGGCTACTCTTAGCTCCTAATGGCTGCCCAGAGTTCCTAGCCATATTCTTGCTCCCAGGCCCGTTCACAACATAGCAGCTTACTTCTTCAAGGCCAGTTGGAGAATCTCTTTACAGTGGATTAAGCTGAAATCTTGTATTACACACATGGGGTGACCCTCCTATCACTGTTGCCATATTGTGTTGGCAAGGAGCAAATCATAGGATCCATCTCTCTCAAGGGTTGGGGATTATACAAGAGCTTGACACCAGAGGCTGGAGATCATGAGGCCATCTTAGAATTCTGCACACTACACCAGGCCCTTTTGCTTTTCTGGTGTGAGATTCCCTGGCTAAGAATGTTGGCCATGCTGGAGATGTAAAGCCATACATAAAAAGTCCAGAGGCTTGTACACACGTGTTTGTAGCAGCATGTTGTGAGCTATTTATTGTAGCCCAAATGTGGAAACAACCCAAATCTCCACTGGGTTGGGATGAATGGGTAAACACAATATGGTATATACATACAATGAGATATTATTCAGTCTTAAGAAAGGAAGGAAATTCCTTCCTTTTACATGCTACAACATGAATGAACCTTGAGGACATCATGCCAAATGAATAAGTCAGACCCAAAAGGACACATATTTTATTAATCCACTTATATGGCATACCTAATCAAATTGGTAGAGACATAAGACAGAATTGGAGGTTGCCAGGAGCTGGGAAGAGCAGAGAATGGGAGTTACTGTTTAATGGGTAGAGTTTTAGTTTGGGAAGATGAAAAATGTTCTGTAGATGAATGGTGGTGATAGTTGAAAAACAGTGAGAATATACTTAATGCTACTACACTATACCCTTAAAAATGGTTAGAATGGTATAGTTTGTATAATGTATATTTCACCACAATTAAAAAAAAAAAATCCAGAGTCCTGGGGCTTACTTGACAGCATTGCCCCCAATGTGCTAGGTCATGTTTCAGGTTCTATATGGTTTCCTGGGAGGAGGGAGAGACGAGTAATGATTTTCTTATTTCTGTGTTTATTTGTAACATTGCAGAGGAGAATAAGATATGGAAAACTCCTGCAACAGACATTAATTGATTATTGTTAATTAATCATCACTGTTAATTACTTAATAGTAATTGATTGCTCCATGAGCCTTCAGTGGAGGCCTGTTTCCAGTGCAATGGCAATAAAGAGGGAAAGGACAACTTCAAGCTCCCTTGCATTTTCTTGTTTACAGCTGTAATTCTTAACCTTAAATGCGCATTGTAATCACCTGGGGAGTATTTAAAAATACTGATGCTTGAGGTTTAACCGCCAGGGAGTCTTATTAAATTGGCTTGAGGTGAGTGCCCTGGGCATCAAGATTTATAAAATCTCCCAGAGGATCATAATGTGCAGTGATGATTGGGAGCCAGTATTTTGTTATAGGAACAGGCTTCCCTATAGCTGACTCCAGAAATGTTCAGTTTGACAATATAAGAGCAAAACTCATTACAGATTTTTAAGGGAACTATTTACCATTTCTACCTAATTACCATGCAGCACAATGATGATTATGCATATCATTGAGTGTGTCAGATTAACCTCCTTGTAAATTTTGGTTGTTTTCAACATTTCATTATTAAACTCTGTTCTTGGATGCTTATGGGAATAGGATCATCTGTTCACATTTAAGAAAGGGAGAGAGAAGTCTTTGTTGTGATCATGAAGTAACAGTAAACATGATTAAATTACAACCGTATTTAATTACATGAGCAATAGGGTGAGAGAGCTGACAGGAGAAGGTCATGATCATTTTCTGATTACGCATGGAATGATCTCATCGTTCTCATGCTAGTTTCTCAAATTATAAACTTGTGCATTTATTAGGTTTTTTCCTTGTTGGTTTATCGCTCAAAAGATATTTGGGAAGAGGAAATAAAGAGATGCTTATTTAGCTTATTATCTGTGACTTGTTTACCAAGTGGCTGACATTTCTCATTTCCATTCTTGTCTCTGTACCCATAATTTTTAAACTTGGAGAAAGAATTTGAATGTCCGTTAGCATTCTTAATCTTGTTGAGTTCCTCCTGGGTGCCAGGAGCACTTCTAGATTTTAGGTCCTAAAAGGGTGGAGAAAGCATGGCCACACAGTTGGAGATCGCAGTCTCTTTAGGGAAACTAAAATGTACTGTAGTCTTGTGTGATTAGTATCCTAAGAGGTAGGTATACAGAGGAAGGAGGGAGCATACTTTGCTTGGTGGGATCGGGGAAGGCTCCATGGAAAAGATGATCTCGAGCTGGGTTTTGAAAGAGGAATAGCTCACAGGGAGACAGTGTCCTGGTATGTTTGGGGACTTGTAAGTCGTTCAGTGGGCTGTGGTGCTCTGAGCACCGGAAGGCCGAACAGGCAGGGAGGCTGAATTGTCAAGAATTTTACCACCATTGGGAAGGGGTCTCCCTAAATAAAATCAAGGCAGGTCTTAAGTATAGTTTTTAGGGCTGTTTTGACTGAGAGGTTTCTAAGTTGCTGGTAACTTGCTGACTTATAAGAATGATAGCTATCCCTTAGGTGTAATATATTTTACGTGCAGGGCGCTGTTCTTAGAGGTTTATACTGTGAACTCAATAAATTGTCATAGAAATCCTATGACCTGTGGACTGTGTTTATTGTAATTTTACAGTTGAGGAAACTCGAGATTAAGTGACTTGCCCAGGGTCCCACGGTTCGTAAGGGACAGGATTAGGAATTAAACCCTGCGACATTGTGGCTCCAGATCGTGTGCCCTTGACAAATATGCTTTGCAATATGCTTTCTATCTGTATATATAATTAAGCTGTGAAATGTCACACAAGTTGCATGGCCTCAACCTCTAGGCTCACAAGAAATTCTTGAGAGATAAGAAAGAAGGCAGAGGCCACTGGTCCCTGCTTTGCACAGAGCTTTATGCAAAGAAGGTTGTAGGATACCTGCTGTTGCTCAACAAAAGGGAACAGTGAGAACAGAGGCCTCTAAAATTCAGGACCAGAGAAAGAAGATGGAGGACTCTAACATAACAAGAACTGTTGGTGGACTTCAACCAATTAAAGTTCCTGAAGCAAATTAGAGGACAGAAATTTATTGTTTCCAAGAATGTTGATTATGTAAGCGGAGGATGTAAAAGGATTATAGGATCACCGATGCTGCCGCCGATGGGCATGAATTCGAGATCCAGGCCGGCGGGAGGAACTTTGAGCTGAGTGTCTTGGCAGTACCTCTTTATTTCTCCCTGGTTTCTAGAACTTTTCCCATTCTACTCTCCCACCCCCCAAAAAGCATGCTGTGACTACCCCCATTGCCAACTACTACTAATGCCATTTTTAAAGTATTTACTGGCACCTTATCTTGGTTAATGCGCATAATATTCCTATGTAGTAGATATGATTACTACGCTCTATTCACAGAGGAGAAGTCCGAGATTCAGAAAGGTTCAGTGACTTGTCCAAGGTGACACCACTAGGATGTGGCAGAGCTGAGATTTGAACTAGGATTTTCTGACTCCAAACCCATTTACACATTTTAATTTTTTTATTTAACTTTTCATTGAAGCACACAAATCATAAAGTGAACAAGCCCATGTAAACAGACCAGATAATAGAAATTCCCAGTACCTCAGCCCCTCTTTCTCTCCTCTAATCTCTACCATTATCTACCTCAAAGGTAGCCAGTGTCTAGGATTATCACAGATTACTTTTTGCCTATTTTTGAATTCTTTTTAAGATTTTATTTATTAATCTGAGAGCGAGAGAGCAAGAGCATGAGTGGGAGAAGGGGCAGAGGCAGAGGGAGAAGTAGACTCCCCGCTGAGCAGGGAGCTGGACATGGGGCTCAATCCCAGGACCCCAAGATCATGACCTGAGCCCAAGGCAGATGCTTAATTGAGCCACCCAGGTGCCCCATTCTTTTTTGAGTTTTATCTTAATGGATTTATAGAGTATCTATTCTACATAAGTCTAGCTTGTTTGTTTTATATAGCGAGATTCACTTATGTTATTGTATGTGGAAGTAATTTATTATTAATTAATTACTAATAATTAATAACATTAATTATCATTGCTATGTAGTATTTATTGGGTGGTTATACCACAGCTCATCAATTCTACTATTGTTGGGCATTTGGTTGATTTTGGTATTTGGCAATTTTGAGTAAGGCTGCCACGAACATTTTTGCATGTCTTTCTCTCTCTCTCTGTATATATTTGTCTGTATCTATATCTATCTATACATACACAGTATGTCATATATATATGATTTATGATGGTTATATACCTAGGAGAGGAATTGCAGGGTAGTACGTATCTAAGTTCACATTTAATATAGAGTGCCACGAAATTTTCCATAGTAGTTGAACAAATATATACTCCCACCAGTAACCTATGAGTATTAAGTTGCTCTACATGCTCAGGGGCTCTTGGCATTGTCAGTTTTTTTTTTTGTTTTTTGTTTTTTTTCATTTCAGCCATTCTGGTGTGTACGTTGTGATATTTGGTTATGGTTTTGGTTATCTTTTCCTTGATATTAACAAGGGTGACCCATTTAGAAGTATGTATTTTCCATTGATGTCTGTTTTTCCCTTTTCCCTATAGCTCTGTAGTACAACTATTGTCCTAAATTAAGTCTCTATGTATGTGTAGGTGGATTTTAGACTTTCTACTCTGTTCCAAAGGTCTTTTTGTTCATTCTTGTGCCATGAGTATATTCTCTTAATTATTTTGATATATAATAATTCCTAATATCCATTACTTTAAGTCTTCCAACTGTGTTATTGTTCTTCAATGTTGTGAAGGCTATTCTTGGGCCTTTTTATGACCAAGAATTTTATCAGCAGCTTGTTAATTTTCATAAATTTTTTATGACCAAGAATTTTGTCAGCAGCTTGTTAATTTTCATAAATTTTTTCAGAATGTTGATTGGGATTTCAATGAACCTGATCGATCTGAGTAGCATTGACATAAAAAAAAATTAGTCTTCTCATCCACAACTGTGATATATGCTTCCATTTCTTTCTTTCATTTCTCTTAAAATTCTGTACTTCCCTCTGTAGAGGTCTTACACATTTTTATTAGCTATAATCCTGTATAGTTGATGTTTTGTTATCTTTTTAAAGTGATATAATTTTAAAATTTTCATTTTTAATTATTTGATGCTGGGATATAGAAATATAATTGACTTTGTTTGGAGACCTTGTATCCAGTTGTTGAAATCACTTGTTAATTTTGATAGTTTACTTGTACATCCCTTTGAATCCTTCACTTACCCAACATGTCTTTAGAAAGAATGGCAGGTTTATTTCTTCTTTTCCTGTGTTTACATCTTTGATATTTTTTCTTTTTTTCTCTTTGTGTTTATTTTTTTCTTACCTTATTACATTTGCTCAGACTCCTGGTTCAGGGTCAGATTGAAAAGTCTCATTTCTGATACCTGGAGGAAAGCTTTCAATATTTTACCATGTGATATAATGCTTTCTGTTTCTGTTTTAAGATTAATGAAATTCCACTCCAGTCTATTCCTAATTTGCTAAGAGCTTTTTTAAAATTTAGAAATCATATACAGGTGTTTAATTTTATTGAATATTTTTTCTGTATCCAATAAGATTTTGCTATTTTTTAAATCTTTTATTCATTTCATGTGGTTAATCACATTAATTTTTCTTTCTTGTGATGTGAGTTTTGTTACCAGGCTATTCTCATACTCTAGAGTAAGTTGGGAAGAATTCTTCTTTTTTTATTTTTGGAAAAAGATTACGTAAGATTAATGTTATTTGTTCCTTAAGTGTCTGGAAAACTTAATGCTAGGATCTGGAATTCCTTTTGTGAGACTGTTTTTATTTTTTGTTCAATTTTTCTAATTGCTAATCACTTTTTTACTTCTTCTTTTGGCGTATATGGTTTGTTGTATTTTTCTAGGAAGTTTTTCGTTTCATCTGAATTTTTAAGAGTGGTTATACTATATCCACTCATTTCTTTTTATATTTGTAATATGTACAGTGATGTCTCCCTTCTTATTTTTAATATTGATAATTATTCTCTCTGTCTCCTTGTCTTGCCATGAATTCCTCAGTTTTATGTCTTTCTAAAGAAACTACTTAGGGCTGTGTTGATTCTCTTCATTGTACTTTTTTCCCCCTATTTTCCTATTTTCTGCTTTCATTTTGTTTATTTCCTTCTCCCTTTTTTGAGCTCACTCTGCTTTTTTCTAGCACTTATTTGATTTTATCTTCTTCTTTCCTAATATATCTATTTAATACTGTAAGTTTCCCTCTTAGCATGATCATGTACATCTCACAAGTTTTGGTATGTCACATTTTTATCATTTATTTCAAAATACTATTTGATTTTCCTTATGATTTGATCATTGATAATGGGCTATTTAGAAATGTATTGCTTGGGGCATCTGGGTGGCCGAGTTGGTTAAGTGTCCAGCTCTTGATTTCGGCTCAGGTCATGATCTCAGGGTCGTGAGATCAAGCCCTGCATTGGGCTCCATGCTGAGTGTGGAGCCTACTTGAGATTCTCTCTCTCCTTCTCCCTCTGCCCCCCCAACGCCCCAGCTCATGCATGCACACTTTCTCTCTAAAAATAAAAATAAAGTAAAATATATATATATTGCTCAAAAAAAGTGTTGCTCGATTCTCAAGCATTTGAGAATTTTTTTATTATTTTTTGTTATTGATTTCTAGCTTAATTCTACTGTTCAAAGAACATACTCTGTATTGTTGAGACATGCTTTATGGCTCACCATATCACTGATATTCATGAAAGTTTTTGTGTACTTGAAAAGAATGTGTATTCTGAATTTGTTGAATGCAATCATTTATTTTATTTTACTTTATTTTATTTTTAGAGAGGGAGGTGGGGAGGGGCAAAGGGAGAGGGAGAAAGAGAATCCAAAGCAGGCTCCATGCCCAGTGCAGAGCCTGATACCAGGGTCAGTCTTACAGTCCGGAGATCATGACCTGAGCCAAAAGCAAGAGTGGGACACTTAACCAACTGAGCCACCCAGGTGCCCCAAATGCAATCTTTTAAAATATCAGTGAGGTCAAGGAATTAAGTTTGATAGTCAGTTGTTTAAAAATATGTTCTAACTAATTTTTGTCTGCTTGTTCTATTAGTTACTTAAAGGGATGTATTAAAATCTCCCAAAACAATTGTGGATTAGTTTATTCTTTTATTGTTGTCAATTTTATTTTCATATTTTGATGCTATCTAATTAATTGCATATACATTTAGAATACTTATATTTTCTGATCATATCAATATGAAATATCTCTATTTCTAGAAATGTGTTTTTCATTAAAGTCTACTTTCCTCTATCAAAAAACATTTTCTTTATAATTGGTGTTTATATAGTATAAATATCTTTCTACCTTCTTACTTACAACCTTTCTATATCCTTATCTTTAAGGAATGCTTCTTATAAGTAACACACATTTCATATATCCTTTTTATTTTATTTTTCAATCTGACAGTCTTTTTTTTAATTGCAGTATTTAGTATATTTATCTTTAATGTAAATACAAATATTTTCATATTAACATATTACTATTTGTTTCTTATTTGTTATACTTCTTTGGTTTCTTTTTCTCTACTTTCTTGACATTTTCCAGGCTTAATTAAATGCATATTATTATTCCATTTTCTTTTCCTTTAGCTTTCTAGTTAAACATTCTTTCGCTCATCTTATAAGGGTTACCCTAAATTATAACATGCTTCCTTAATTTATTAAATTTCTGATATAGATTAATGCTTTATGTTTACTGCCATCCTCCCGCCCCTACAACTTGACTGTTGTTCTCAAACATTTTATTTATCATACATTTTAAAATCCACAAGGTATTGCTATACTCTTTTATAAAGATAAGCTTCCTTTAGTCATCCACATATTTACTTTTTCATTGCTCTTTCTTCCTTCTAGCATCTATTAGTTTCCATATGGGATCATTTTCTGTTTATCTGGAGCTCTCCACTATTATGAGTCTGTTGCCAATGGAGTGACATTTTGAAATGTATTCCTTTTGCTTTTATTTTTGAAGGCTATTTTCACTGGGTGAAGATAGTGGAAATAAGGCATTTTAAAGCTCTTTGGAGATATCTCATTGTCTTCTGGCTTCTGTTATTTCAGTTGAGGAGTAAGTCAGTCATATTGTTGGTCATTTGAAGTAATGTGTCTCTTCTCCAGCTGCATTGTAGATTTTTCCCTTTCTATTTGGTTTTCAGTAATTTGACTGTAATGGTCCTAGATATGATTTTTTTGGATAAGGTTATATGAAAGTCTGTGTCTGATATCTACAATATATTGATCTATTAGGTCTGTTTCTATTATTTTTTTTCTCTTGGTCTTCACTCATTTGGTCTTTTCTCTTGGTATGTCTGATGTCATACCAGATACTCTTTAGGGAAAAGCTCTAGAGAAAATTTGAGTCTCTAGATTTTGTGAATATCCTAGAGAAAACACTTACCTTTGCTTATGGCAGGCAGTCAGGCTAGGAGCAAATAATTTTAACCAAAATAGGAATTTGTCATTTTGAAGTTAATGTTCAGTCTTTTCCAGAGCTAGCCTTTTTTGGGCTGGTGCTTATTCATAGGTTGCGGCCCTACAGCTGTCCCATCTGAAATCCAGGGTTTTTACCAGGATTCTTCCTTCACGGTGTGCCTTGAATATTAACTTTGGTCTTTCTAGTCCTTTGAGACTGCCAAAACTCTGCTCAGTGCTGGGTACAAATCAGCAAATGCCTTGAAGGGAAAAGCAGAGGTGAATGTCAAGCTCATATTCTCTTGTCGATCATGGCTTTTCAAGCTGTGGTTATGTTGATAGGTCTTCAGTGCTTTCAAACGGATCTGTAAATATATACTTTAATTAGCTTTTGAAGTTGTATTGTGTGAGCAGGGAGAGTTGTTTTGGTAATAGCTGGTCTATCATAGTTGTAGAAGGAGTGGCAAAGTTCATACTCTAGTCACTGTTGTGCACTACCTCTTAGACAATTCAAGAGAAGATCCAGTCCTTCAAGAGCTTATATCTAGTTTGGAGAAAAAGTCATAGAAAGAACTCTTTTCCAATAGTAGAATATTATAATAGGGTTATACACTCAATTAAGTTAAAAAGATTTGGGAACTCTTTGAGACCGTAGACCATGCTTAGTTAATTTTTATGTCCTAAGTAAATGTTTGATAAAATTTGTTGAACTGAATAGATGTGAATACAATAATCTAGGAGTTTAGAATAGACTTAAAGGATTGTGTGAGCTACAGCATCTGGGCAGGGTTGACTAGATCATAAAGGGAGAATTATAAGGTTTGAGCCAATTGAGGGAAGAAGAAATTAAGTTAGAGGAGAAAACAAGGACTAAGCCTAAAGATAAAGCTGGCAGGCATAGGAGACAATGAGGATACCAGCCTATCTGAAGCAAAGGATTTGTTTTAGCAAGTAGGTACTGGATGGAAGGAGTGGAGTGATGTGGTGGGAAATGGTGAATACCAGATTGTGGGATGTTGCTTTTCTTCTATGGGCAAAAGGGTTTTCAGACTACTTCCATGGAATGTTCATGGAAGTTAAGCCAAAAGAAGAAATAAATAAAAAAGACATTGAGGTTTGGAAACATTGGTTTAAGAGATTTGTTTACTGGAAGATTTCTTTGAACTCTGAAAGTATGCATTGTGAATTTCCAAAATTGTTCAAACTCAGCACACTTTTGCTTATAAAGGAAGAGCATTTCTTGGAACATATTTTGGGAAATTAGTCTATGTGGGCATTGATGAAACACTGGCTGGAATGTTAGGAGAGCATGAAAGGCCCATGAAAGCTGGGGATTTTTGGCATTGTTCACAGTTCTACTGCTTGCTCTGAGAAGAACATGTAACCAAAGTATCTTCTCAGTATATATTAACTGAATGAATTATTGGCTTTAGCAGATGAGTGGAAAATGAGATCAGGATGAAGTCAGTTTTTTAGCAAGAATAATCTGATAATAAAATATAAAGTAGACTACAGGGGAAAGAGGCTAGAAGCTGAAATGCTGAAAAGAAGCTATTAATGTTGTCCAGACCTAAGTTTTTTTCTTGGACTGTGGTGACATGCTTGAAAATAGAAATTGAAATGAGTAACAGTGATTTTTTTCTAAAGAGAAATGACAAGATTTGGTGATAGTTGCAGGAGGAAATAAGTTCTCAAGGTACTCAAAGAGTTTGTGTGGCTCTGAGGATGATGGAATCACTGTAGAGCAGGAGGAATTTCTTCATTCTGTTTTCTTCACATAGCCTAATGATCTGATGGATAGGGTCATGAAGGAAGTATCCAATCCATGAAGTTTTACTTTACATTTGAGAACTTTCTGTGTAGGAAAATATCTCAAGTTTTGAAACAGTAAAGGTAGTGATGGGAAAGAGTTTGAATGAAAGATACAGAGAAAAAACCCTATTTTAGAAATCACACTGAATTTGACTGAAAGCAAATATGTTGTGCAGAGATTCTGACTTAGCCCACAAGGCCACTTTTCTGCCAGCTCAATAATTCTATGATAGCTACATATAAAGTATGTTAATTAAAACCTTTGAAATTTATGGTAATGAAGATTGGGTTATTTTGAGCTACTTCTTTTCCAAAAGAAAACAGAATGTTTGAGGACTATCAACAAGAGGGCCTTGGATTTGGGTTATGAGATTGGAAATACATTTTCTGTCTAGCCTAGACATCCTGAGGGTCAAAACCTAGGTGAACCCAGTCTACCACCATCACCCTCTGTTTCTGGTCAAATCTAGCGAGTCCCAACGGAGCTGACTTCGTTAGCTCAGAAGAGGCAATAGATATACAGTCTTCAGACTCACAGACTTAGATTTAAATCCTAGGGGGATTAAGTTGCTTCTTACTTTTTAGTCTGTTTGTCCAGAAAGTAGGAATAGTAATTATCTCAGAGGATAGTGGTGAAGACTAAATAAAGTATAAAATAACTTCTATAGGCATTATGCATGCAAGTATACATGAATAAATGAGTACTGTGTGGTAGTCTCTTAAATACACCTTCTACCAACCAACCAGATTTTCTTTCTATCTAAAAAATCATGTATCCATTGTTATTATTAATATTAATATTATTTATGTTAACCTAGAGATCTTGAGAGATGCTACATTTGTGATGATGACAGCTAGGAGTGATAATAAAATTGATGTAATACCAATTACAGAAAATTATTCAAAAATATTTTCAAAGGTTTTACACGTGAAGTATGGTAATTATAAGGGTCAGTGCTGGTGGGGCTGGAAAAAAATTTGTCTCTCCCGGGAAAGTTGTAAGTACATAGGTGGTAATATCAGGAATCTAAATGAAGTAAATCTAAATAGCAAAACATGCTTTCGTTCATGTAACTTAACATCTCTTTTCCATTACGCCAGTGAGAAGAAGCTCATTACAGAGGCCCTTAATAAAAATCAGTTTCTAAAGAGACTGGATCCTCAGCAGATCAAAGACATGGTGGAATGCATGTATGGGAGGAACTACCAGCAAGGGAGTTACATTATTAAGCAAGGAGAACCAGGAAACCATATCTTTGTACTAGCAGGTGGGTTTCACAGATTTTTCCAGTTATCATATAACAAATATTTTGCCTATTGTCTTATTATTTTTTGCAAATATTTATAAAAATGCAAAACCAATTGCTCTGTTTATACAAAACGTAACAGAATCTGAGTTCATGAAATAGTAACATTGTTGATCTAATCATACTGGTGATAATATTTACTGAATGCTTTTTATGCACTTAATGGAGAGATCTCATTTCATCGTCTCACCAACTCCGTTAGGCAAGTGCTATTTTCTCCATATTCCTAACGTGGACTCTGTCACAGAGAGGTTAAGTAACCTAAGAAAGGCCACAAAGCTCCTAAGTGGTGGAGGTAGAATGCAAATGTAGGCAATCTGACTTGAGTCAGTACTTTTAATCACAGTGCCACTTACTCAACAACTGCAAAAAGGTGTTTCTATTCAAAATATCACTGCTTCTGTTGACATTTTTAGGTTGTTGTACCAGGTTCTGTGAAATACTTGGTTGTATACGAATGACTTCAAAAGATAATTTAGGTACATGTAAGCACATAGGAATCAAATGGAATGCCTTAAGATTAATACTGGTGTTTTTAGAACCATTTAAATGGTTTTCTACATAGATGCTTATAAGGAACATATTTATATGCTGGATAGATTTTAAAAATTAGATAGGCAAATGATTTCTCAAAGCATATCAAGTACATGCCTTATAGTGGTACTCAAAAAATCATTTTAGATAGAGAAGCAAGAAATGATCTGAACAGGACATATGCTTATTGAACATCTTGTCAAATTCTGAATCCCCTACTTTTTTGAGTTATAGGAAGAAAGTTAAAGTGGCTTGCCCAGATGGAGTGGTAAATTCAGATTTGCTGTGGCCTTTTATTTTCTACTGCTAATTCCTGGCAATCTAAGAATGCTTTTATGATCCTTGTTTCCCTAGGGCCTTAGGTGTGGGGCAGAAGTTGCCTATCCAAGCAAATTAATAAACATGTATTATTCTGTTTATAACCGTATGAAAGATTGTTTTCATACACTTTGATTCTTCAGACACGCTAATTTCATAAATATTGGTGTTTATATGCCATAAACATCTTTGTAGACACCCTTAAAATTATACAGTCATTCTCAAGTAATTATTCTACCCAGGAAATGAATTATAGTCTGAATTTAGCCAGCCTTCCAGTTTTTAGGGACAGACAATCCAGAGCAATTTCCCCCTCTTTCAGCTTTTCTCTTGGCCATTTCATTTCTGCTTTAGCAACAGCAGAAATTAAGACAAGAAAAGATACATCATTAACCCAACAAATTTTTATGGAATGTGCTAGGAAAGGATGAGAAACTCATGTCAGCCCATCATGTTCCTTGCCAGTGACTCTGATGAAAGGCTAGGACAGAGAAGAGTTAGGACAGAAACCAGTCTCAATAACAGTCGTAGAAATCAGGGCTAGAGCACACATGGCACTGAAAATTGGACAGTTTCTTAATTGAATTAATTACGGTGTTATCTAAGGACTGACTTGCCTGATGTAATTGATTGAGCAAATTAATTAAAAATCTCCCCTCTATAATATATGGCATGAATAGCCCATAATAAAAGCATATTTAGCTTAAACTTCTGATATTCCATATAATTCTTCAGTATTGCTCAAGTACCATGAGTCATAATCAATTAGAAAAAAAACTTGAAATGCATGACGATCCATGAGATAACTCAGCAGTACCGCTAAATGGTTTCAATGGAATAGAATTTAGTTGTAATGAGAAATTATTAAATTTCATATTATATCTGTAGGATTTGGAGCCAAAACAGAGTTTATTTCTCACTACAATTTAAGTTCCATCAGAATAAGTATCTTTTGTGCTTTGTCCATGCTGTCTCTCTGGCCGCTGGACCAGTTCCTAGTATAACACAGGTACTCAAATCCGATTTGGTGAATGGATGGCTGGAGAGAGCTGCTTAGCAGTGAATTAGGAGAAGGAAATAATAATTCTTCAAGGGAAAGAGAATAACCCCACCATTTTTCTTCCTCAAGAATGTAGGTCTTTTTAGTATATGACTGTTTGCTAGGTAAGGTTCTATTTGCCCTTGTTCGAAGGGAAAGGAAAAGAGAATCGCCAGGCCGAAAGAATTGTGAGGAGTATGCTTCTCTCCCTTCCCCCAGCTCTTGCCTAGATAAAGAGTAGTGTCGGGCACTCTTTCTCATTTTTATAAGACGTAACTTTTTTTAGAGCAGTTTTAGGTTTGCAACAAAATTGAGAGGGAGATACAGAGATTTTCCATACTCTCCTGTCCCCACACATGCATAGCTTCCACTGTTATCAACATCACTCACCAGAATGGTACTTTTTTTTTTTTTTAACCAAGGGTGAACCTATATTGATAAAGCATCAAAGTCCATAATTTACCATAGGGTTCACTCTTGATGTTGCACCTTCTATGGGTTTAGGCAAATGTATAATGACATGTATCCATCGTTATAATACCATGCAGGGTGTTTTTCACTGCCCTAAAAATTCTCTGTGCTCTACCTGTTCATCTCCCCCAACCCTGTCCCTGACAACCATTAATCTTTTTATTTTCTCCATCATTTTCCCTTTTCCAGAATGTCATATTGCTGGAATCATAGAGTATGTCAGCCCTTTCAAATTGACTTCTTTCACTTAATAGTATGCACTTAAGGTTCCTCCTTGTCTTTTCATGGCTTGATAGCTCATTTCATTATAAACACTGAGTAATATCCCATTGTCTGGAGGTACCGCAGTTTATCGTTCATCCACTGAAGGACATCTCGGGCATTTCTAAGTGTTGGGAGTTATAAATAAAACTGCTATAAACATCTGTGTTCAGGTTTTTGTATGGATCTGAGTTTTGAACTTGGGGTAAATACTAAAGAGGGCAATTGCTGCATTTAATTTTGTAAGAAATTGCCACACCATCTTCCAAAGTAACTGTCCCATTTTGTGTTTCCATCAGCAATGTAGGAGAGTTCCTGTCGCTCCACATCTTCACTAACATTTGGTGTTATCAGTGTTCCAGATTTTTGTCATTCTACTAGGCATGTGGTGGCATTTTATTGTTGTTCTAATTTGCATTTCTCTGATGACATATGATGTGGATCATCATTTCATATGTTGATTTGCCATCTGTATATCTTTCTTGATGAGTGTCTGTTAAGCTCTTTGGCCCATTTTTAAATCAGATTGTTTGTTTTCTTTTTGTTGAGTTCTAAGAGTTCTTTGTATATTTTGGAAAACATTCTTTTATCAGATGTGTCTTTTGCAAAAATATTTTCTCCCAATCTGTGGCTTGTCTTCTAATTCTCTTGATATTTTTTTTCTCAAGCACTTTTCTTAGCAACTTCCATTTATTAATTCATTTCAATGATTGAGATTTTAGACCACAGTGGTGGTGTAGTGAATTACTTAACCAAGGTTACACAGCCAGTGATTGGTCAGATCCAGGCAGTCAGACTCCAGAGCCAGTGCATTTCTCAGTTAGGACAAGTTAGTCCTTCTGTTAGTATGAACAGCTCTGCTGTGTTTTCAAGACATACAGGGATTGTTGTGTTCCTTGCACAAGAGAAATAGTTTTGTGTGCTACATTTTCATGGGGTAGAATGATTTTTAAATATAACACTTGCCATCCACCGCTTCAGGGAAAGAACTTTGTAATAATGATAATAATATTAACAATAGCTAACACTAATATAGCATTTACTATGTGTTAGCCATTATTCTAAGTTCCCTACCTATATTAACGTATTTAATTCTCACAACAACTCTATGAAGTAAATATCACTAGTAGTATTCCCATTACTGACAAAAAACCTCCGGCAGAGTAGGTAACTCTTTCTTTCAAGATGATCAGCTGATATGGCCAAGTTGCTTTCAGTCTACACTCTCGACCACAATATCATAATGAGAATCATAAGACATCTTGCCGGTATGCTTTGTGTACTTTCTGATTGTCTTATTTTTTAATTTATGGAATCCAGATGGGTTTTGATTGTTTATGTTTTTCTTTAACTCTGACTGATAGAGGGCCGACTAGAGGTGTTCCAAGGGGAGAAATTTCTATCATCCATCCCTATGTGGACCACATTTGGGGAGCTAGCCATTTTATACAACTGTACAAGAACTGCCTCCGTGAAAGGTAACAGGGGATGAAATGTTGTATTTTTGAATTATTACCCAATGTTTATGACAATCTGAGTCACTATTGCCTGCTGAGTATTTTTGTCTCCCAATGTGCCCCATGTGTGATAGAAATGCTGTGCTTACAGGATTTATATTGAAAGTCCTTGTCTAAACAATTCAAATTAAGAGAACATTTCTATCAGGTACCTGCATATAAAATATGAAAATGGCTTCATATTGTTGAATTATTGCAATATTTGCTTTAATTGCCACTTCACTTTTTTTTTTTACTATGTAAACATCTGCCTTTGGCTCATCCAGAATGTTTGCTTTTCATTCTCCATGATGTTCTGATCATATTATAAACCAGAAAAATTAATGAAACCAAGGAGAGTATATAAATATCAAAAGGGATGTGAATTAATTGACGAGAGTTTTCCTGAGTGACTTTTGGGATTAGTTTAAGGGCTTCTGTTTTTATTGACTTTATTCATGGTAATCTTGGGCAGAAATTAATTACGTGTGTTTCTCAGTGTCTAGGACTGGCTGAAGCATCTCAGAATTGCTGCAGGATTTGATAAAAATGCAGATTCTGGGGCTTCACTCCAAACCTAAATCAGAATCTTTGGCAATGGAGCCTAGGCATCTGTATTTTTAACAAGTATGTCAAGATAAATCTAATTCACTCTAAAGTTTGGTAAACCAAAGCTTTGGAGTTTGATTTATTTTATAGACTCTCATTACTTCTTTTTTTAAAAAAAAATTACAATTATAATTTCATCTAGATCTTTTAGAGCTGCAGCTTCTGCTCTTCTTCCTTTTTAGATTTTATTCTTGCTTTCCATGTCTTTCCTATAAAAAAAATTGCCTCAAAAGCTGTCTTGCATAATCTCCATGAAAATGATTTGTATGCACTTTATACAAAAGTAACCATAGAGATCCTTAAAATATATTAGCTCTCATTAGCTACAATGTCTGAACAACATAAAAAGACATAAAAACATACTCATACACTGAGAGATCTTTAACTTCCAATTATCGACTTGTGAATTCTTCACTCTCTGATCTAGCTACAAGCTGCTGGTTTTCTCTTGTATCACAGCACAAATCTGAAATACATCCTGATGATGTAGTATGTAATTAGGAATTGCAAACTAATTTTGATATCATCCTAAGCAAAACATAATTAGAGAGGAAATCTTTTGCTACTCACTTCCAAATCATGGTTCATTTCAAAGCCAAAGATGATTTTATAAAATTACCCACTATTTCTGTCACTACTTCCTTCCATTTGCATGTCAAATAATGCATTTTCCAAGAAATATCATTTTATGAGAATATATGAAAAATTTATTGATTAATATTTTGGAATGTTTTCTTAATGTGGGGCTAAACAATATTTTATTATTTTCTTGATTTTTCTAAAGCTATTACCAATGTTAAAACTTGGGCACTAGATCGAGAGGTATTCCAGAATATAATGAGAAGGACAGCTCAAGCTAGAGATGAACAGTACAGAAACTTCCTCAGAAGGTAAGAATAACACATTGGTGGAAAGAGTAGAAGATGGTGTAGCCAAATTGTGGATATGTTGGTTTTATCACAATAATTATTTTACTATAGCTTTTCTCATTTAAGCATTTTCCACATGACTAAACCACAAGAACAAAAGTATTCCCTTGCAGTAAATGCCACTATGTAAAAAAATTACATTTAATTCCAGTTAGCCTTGCACACTGATTTATTCCTTTCACTGATTTTGCCCTTGTATTGACAGAGTCACTGGATGCAGTATAGAAGAATGTGCAAAAAAATCCTAAAATATTCACCTGGGTTGCTCAGTTGACTTTGAAAGACATCCTATAATTTGGAAGTGGATAGCAAAAGATAATCTTCCTAATAATGCCTTGGTTAGAATAATATTAAAATTAATTTATTTTACTATCTGTAATTGCTTTACCTGAGACATTTTGTCTCATTTGTATTAACCACCCCGTGTTCTAAATAATTATTAATTGTAGCAAATTAACTTGCCAGAAATGTTACTATGCTTGTCATGATGACACGGATCCTTGGAACAAATTTTGTGAGCTATTTTGTACCCTTGCCCCAAATTTGGATGCATCAATTCATAGAGAAACAAATACCTATCTCACTGAAAAATCCAGTTATGAATATAAAAAGATATTTTTTGGAGAATGTAAGCTCTTTATTTAAACTATTTCTGTGTTTCTTTGTGAGAGATTTGACAGTCTCTAAAGCCGTAGAACATACTGTAATGAAATGTTACCTATGGTAAGTGATAATAATAACAATAATGATAATTGTAAGCTCTTTTTAGATATAGTGAGTTTATCTTGCATAACTAGCCTGCAAAGTCAATGATTTTCGAGCTGTACAGTGCCTAGTATATAGTAAGGACTCAATAAATAGTAAATAAACACATTGTTAATCAATAGAACATTGTAGGTGTTAAGGGTTTTCCTATAGAATCTTGCTGATTTACCCTCCCACAGATAACACTGACTCCTGGCAAAAAGCGACAGTAGCGATAAGCAAGTGCCTTACTGAAATGCAAACCAGCACCTCAGCTAACGTGTTGTGGGGCCTGTCCGGGTCTAGGTAGTCTAAAAATCCAACAACTGAGCAACACAGACCAGCACTAAAAGCGAATGAACTACACTCATGCAAGGACCAAGAGGGGATAAATAAATCAACCAGTGCTTGTGAATTGCATCTGAATGCATGAGATAAAACTTGAGCCACTAGATACTGCATTTCATTCCCTTGGAGTCTAGAGTGTTCTGTCTTAGTAGAAGGAGCTCAGAGAATTTACTAGTACATAAACCTTCTTTCCTTTTTTCTTCCTTTTGTTATCTCATTCATGCATTCATTTAACAAATTCTTATTGCTAGGCCCTAAACATCGTGGGTTCAGTGGCAACCCAGAAAAACCTATCTCTTTCTTTATGGAAGGGAAACAGACTAAAGATTTTTCCTCATATCAATTTCCTCACTAATCCCCAAGGGTGACAGGTTTACAGGAGAGAATTTTCACCAACATTATAGATCCCAGTTTGGACCAGAAGCAGAACTTTCACAATGAGCGTATGTTAATCAATGACAAGTTTTGGTTACCTTTTACCTTTTCATTCATAGGAAGGTAGATTAGAGAAAGACATTTCTTTTTGTTTCATAATATACAATAAGCTCTTTTTCCATTTACATCTTTTTATTATGAAGTATGTAATATATGTATAAAAGGTATATAGTACATATGTAAGTTATAAAACATAATAACAAAATGAGTGTCATCAAGCTACTTACTGCCCAGCCTAACAATTGGAACATTAACAACTTTGATTGTTGTTCTCACATGCTCCCCATTCATTTCCCAGCCTCCCACATGCCTCTTCTTGGGAGTGGTCTATATACTCAAGCTTATATAGCTTCTATACTATAGTTTGATTTAACCTATTTTTGAACTTAAAAATAAAGCAAACGATGTTACTTTTGTGACTTAATTTTTTACTCAGTATTTTTTACTATTTCATCCATCTGGTTAGTTCAGCCATTTCTCCTGTTGTAGAGTTTGGTTATCTGACTCTACTACAGTGTGTTTAGCTGTTCTCCAATTGGGGCGTGCTCTAGTGTTTCACAATTACAAATGATTGGGTTATGAACATTCTCATCTACGTCTCCTTGGCTACGTGCCTCCCTGTGTGCACATGCAAGAGTCAGTGTAGAGCTAGCTATCTTTTCAAAAATTAGATCCAATCATGTATTTTTGGAGTAGCATCATTTTTTTTCCTTAGAGGTGTCAAATTTTAGATGGAACGAAAGAAGTATTTATCTCAACAGTCCTGAGTAAAAATGGGTAAGGTAGAAGAGAAATTTCTCTAAAAGAATAATTTAATCATTTGGTTAATCATACTGAGTGGAATTTCTAATTTTTATTATTATTTTTTTAAATTTTATTTTATTATGTTATGTTAGTCACCATACAATACATCATTAGTTTTCGATGTACTGATCCACGACTCATTGTTCTTGTACAACACCCAGTGCTCCCTGCAGTACATGCCTTCCTCAATACCCATCACCGGGCTAACCCGCCCCCCCACCCCCCTCCCCTCTAGAACCCTCAGTTTGTTTCTCAGAGTCCATAGTGATTTTTTTTAAAGATTTTATTTATTTGAGAGAGTGTGAACATGAGCCGGGGGTTGGGGGGGAGGGCAGAGGGAGAGGGAGAAGCCGACTCTCCGCTGAGCAGGGAGCTGGATAGATGGGGATGGATGAAGACCTGGGGTTCGATCCCAGCACCCTGGGATCATGACCTGAGCTGAAGCCAGATACTTAACTGACTGAGCCACCCAGGCGCCCCTGATTTTTTTTTTCACATAATAATTTCCAGTATTCTATTTCATTCTTTGCATATCATTATCTGTAAAAATGTTCCAATTACATGCCCCTGGCTACCATTAATTTTAAAAGACAGTACAGTATGACTAATAATCAAAGATGATTTCCATGCTAATTCCTACATCCCCCCCTGGATTCAGCCTTTATTTAATTACAAGGATTTAGATGAAAATCTGATCCTCCTCTGGAAGCAGAGCTCCTCACTCATGCTAAAAAAAGAGATACTGAGATGTGGAGGGAAACACATTTCTGGATGTGATTCACTCTGAAAACCAACAACAAATATAAAGTGTTTTTTTTTTCCCCAAACAGAAAAAAATTTATTTTTTTCTCTTTATGGCATCTTACTATCTTTATGTATTTGCCTATAATAAATATCTGTGATTATATGTGGTTTTATAATTTCAATGCATTTGAAATTCAGTTGTTTATGTGTTACATATTTTGGAGGTTTACTTTGGAAAAATTAAGTGCATTATATTTTTTTAGGTGAAGGTAAAGTTTTTTTGAACTACATATAGGTGCATATTTATAGTTTAATTCAGGACAATAATTAAAGGTTTCTTTTTCATTTTGAAGTGTATCCTTGCTGAAGAATTTACCTGAAGATAAACTAACCAAGATCATCGACTGCTTGGAAGTGGTAAGAAATTATAAAGGAAAAAATACATTTCATTAAAAGACTGTAGAATCTGGTTGTTATTAGCACTGTAAATGAGTAACAAGGAAAAGAGGGTAGGTTGCCAGTTTACAGAGACCAGGAGCCTTTTTCTGTTGTGAAAAACCTTAGACCACCTCACATGGACTTGGGGAGACAGCATATTGGAATGTGTTCAAAAACTCATATGAGGTATCATCCAGATGGTTGGTTCTAGTCCAAAACTAGTCAAGTCTTTTTGTGAATAAAGCTTTTATAATGTGTACCTTAGATTCTAATGATATGCGTTATATGAAAACCTCTTCAGATTTCAGAGATTAAAATTCAACACAAGTAATTTCTCTCTGATTTTTGTTGGGGGGGAAACCAAAATGGCTTTTACGGAATTTAAAGGAGGTAAGTAACAGTAAAGAAGTCACATGCCAACTTTAAGCTTTTACAAAGCTATTCTCAGTGGGAGATATAAAAATCCCTCCAAGACTGATTGTTGACAGATTCATGCCTCTGTCAATCACAATATACAATGTAAACTAATACCTCTTGAGAAGGAGCACTGACCATTTTATCCTTAAGTGTAAGTGACACCAGTAATGTTTCCATTTACAATTCATGGAACCTATCCAGCAGTTTATCAAGGACAGGCCATGATGACAGTGCCTGGCCTTGTGTTCCTAGACTGTTCAAATATGAAGTTATTTTCAAGAGGACTGCTTGCCCTGCATCTCTTGGGGTTTTCCCAACGTAACATAACCCAATCACAGATGTTACAAATTAATAATTCATCCTAATTTCTGAGAGAGTGTGTGTGTGTGTGTGTGTGTTTTAAAGCTGGGGTAGCCCTATATTTTTTTTGTATACTGAGGAAATCTGTTTTTAATATAATACTAATAGAGTAGATTCACCAGAGGGGAATTCCATGCTGACAGCAAATATTAAAATTTAGTATCATTAAAAATAAATGGTAAATTAGACATATTTATTGCAGCCACAGGCAATAGCTACAGAATGTGTAGATGGAGGTGCAAATCCAGTATTAATTAACACACAATTTGAGTTTGGAAGTTCTCATCTTTTAAAACACCCTAGAAAGGCTTTATTATATCTCAGCATTTGCAGACAGCAGCACAGTTTATGAAGGGCCCTTTATTCAAACCTGGCAAACAAATGTGTCTCTATAGCGCGTGAAAAGTCTCAAATGCAAAAGTGATTAGCAAGGGAGTAATGGGATCTAGGTAGTGCTAAGAAAAACACATAATTTACCAGCATAGCTTGGACTAATGACCCATCAACAGGGTCCTGACAACAGCCAATCACTAATGCATTGGAGTTATAACAGAACGCCCGCTGAGTTCCAGGACCAGCTGCCCCGTCCCCCAAACTGGCTCCATAATCTTTGAGAAAAACAGGCTGAATCTGGCATGCTGTTTAGGAATTGATTTGGGAGGTTTTTAATTTTTGTGTGGGGGCGGGGAAGGGATACTGGAATTTCCCATCACCAAGCCATTGATCTGGAGTGTTTGTGAAGACTCTGACTCCTTAACATCTAGACCCATGGCTCCAATTGCTCAGTATTCTGATAGCATTTCTTGCTTTAGCTTAGATCACCCAGCACATGCAGTTCTAGAGGCAGAGACATCCCCTTTAAGCCTTTTCTTGTGTTCTGATGGGAAAGCAGTACTAACACATTCAAGGGTTAACTAGTGAACATCATGAAGCATGATACAGATTCCGAATGTAGTGTAAGTGTTAATGGTAATGAAAATGATCAGGTGAATTCTGCAATTGTGCAGTATGGAGCACAAAAGTGGGAGGAGTTTCTGTTCCCACACACAGGAAGCACAGGATTTGATGGTGGTTGACCAAAACGTCACCTCACTCTTTGTTACAGAGCTTTGGTACGTGACCCAGTGACCCTCTGCCCTGTGACTCTGACATGCCATCTTTCATGAAACTGAAGGCATAGTAGGAATGGGGTAGCGGTGGGGTCCTGTGGAAGGTTGTTGCCCTTACCCACATCACCTGTGCTGCTGCTCGAAAGGCAGATGCCCAGGTACCACCTCGCACTTACTGGATCAGAAACTCTGGGGTATCGGCCCAGAAATGCACACTTCAACACTTGATGCAATTCTTATGCTTATTAGAATTTGAGAAGCACTAGTTTAAAGTTATGAATAGAATACATATGTTTAGAGTTTGCCATAGTCTGTCTCTTTATTCAGGAGTTTTCCATTTTTCATAATTTTTTAAAAATCTAGTTTTCTTTCTTACAGTTCCTGCTAACACCTGCATAAGCCAGAGTGTTTTCTCATTTTAATGATTACATCCAAAGTCATAAGAAAGTTGAGATAATTGTGGATTTTGCCTATGGACCAGTTAGCTAAAGGTGGGGCAGCTGGGTGTCATAGAAAGTTCACTAGTCCAAAGTGTGGAGATTAGTGTTTATGGTCAAGCTCTGTCACTAGAAGCTGTCAATTAACTATGGTAGGCATCAGGGTTTTCTTATCTACAAAATAAGGGTGTGTCGGCCAGATCTCTACAGGCTCTTTCAGTGTTTCAGTAGCAGAATTCTAAACAGTTGGCTCACCCAAGTTAGAGGGATTTCTGTTGGTTTTCATTTTGTAGGCTCTAGTTCCTTGGAAATAAGCAATCAGATACTAAATTTTGCCTGAATGGTTGATGAGGGTCCACCTGATCCAGATGTCTTTGCTTTAAAATTTCTAAGGTGTTTAACTACCATACTTGGTCAAGCAAAAAATTGTTGGTAACAACCCAAATAATTGTATACAGTTTTTTAAACAACCAACTTAGGTACATAGTCACATGATTCCAGGAGTGTGTGTGTGTGTGTGTGTGTGTGTGCGTGCGTGTGTGTATGTATCACGCATCTGATTGTGTATCATCAATACTTCTTTGTAATGAAGATTTCTAGCCACACACTAAAGACTTTAAGGAAGCTATGGGCTTGCTTCTTGGTCTTTGTTCTCCATCACCTTGGGGTTTTCTTCTGGTTTATATATACTATTTATAGGCATTCAGGCTCTAGCATTTTCTAGATATCACAGAATGAGCATTTTCTTTACAGCTGTTTGTATCTTTAGCTACTGCTGTTTGTATAGTTTTCTTCTGACCTCTACCTCTTAGTCTGCCCTGGGATCGATTCCCTTAGTTTTCCCTTTTGCTATATACCAAGTAACTACTCTCAGGGTTTCTACACATCTTCTTTTAAAATATCTTTTTCAGACTCTGGGTCACAATTCATTAGTAGATCAGGAAATTAATTTGGAAGAACATTTTTTTAAAATATCAGAGTAGTAAGTACAAGTATTACTTAAATATGTTTCAATTTTATAAAATGTTTATATGTGTGCATGCTTGAATAGGTATGTTTGGGTATACATGTAAAATGTATTTTTCACTGTAAGAGTAAAAAATACTTGAAAATCATTGCTCCAGAGAGTAGGATCTATGGCTTCTTGGTCCTATAAGGGACCCCTTTGCCGTGTAACCACAGGACAATAACCACACTGTTTGCATTTCTCTTTTTGGTCTTGGTGACCACCCTGGCTAGACTGGCTTCACTCCCCAGTCGACAAACACTGGCCAGTCTAGCATCATAGCCTGTACTTACCACTATATATTTTTGGTCTGACCTACATCCACAGCCTTTCTGATCTGTGAAGTTACTGTCAACCCATTGGGAGGTATTATTTATCTTCCTCCCATGGTTTTGGGTGACAAAGAACCATCCCTAGGAAAAATACCACTAGGAAGTTTGCCCCTTAAGAAACAATAAAGCTCTTTTTCAGTGTTCCCTTTCAAGCTTCCCTTTAGCCTCTCTGACTGAAAGGAATTAGAGCCACACATCTACACACACCAAAGGCTTTATAATAACTGAAGAACAGCCTACCAGCACTTTGGAAATTCTCCATGTTCTTTCTGTTCCATGTAGGTAGTGGTGGGGACTGAGATTGGGGTAGGAACAGGAGAGACTCTAGAACAGACTGTAACAGGGACATCTAACAGGACACCATCAGTCCCAGTGAAAGAGAATTGAACGGTAGCTGCATAATGAAAATGCTGAACTGTGTAGTGGGGTCACTCAAAAACCAAGGCTCATAGTCATCTCAACTGTAAAATTAAGCTTCTGTGTGATGAATGTTTGTGATAAAGATAAAACAGGAGAGAATAGAGAGTTGGAGTAAGCAAACTGGGATAAAAGAAACTAAAAATATCATTTTCCAAATAAAGTAGAGATTTGTCTCTTGCTTACATAACAGTCCAGGGAAGGTAGTCCCAGGTGGCTACCTGAAGTCATTCAGGAACTCAAGCTAAGGTCTAGATGATCCCTCTCCCAAGATCTCTCTATGAAGACACATGCCTGAAACAGCTCATGGACCTTGCCCGGGGAAGGCACCCATCACATAGCTCAGGTTCTTTTAGCTAGAATTTAATCACATGCTACAACTAACAGAGAGGCTGAGGAGTGCAGTCAACCTGGACAGCCATGTATAATGTGGAAGGCTTTGATGACCAGTTCACAGTCTCTTTCACAGGAATTCAGTCACCAGGTGCCCAATGTTTATCAAATGTGCTACCAGTTGCTTTAGATACACTATCTCAATATTAGGTGTGGTAGGTCATGCCATTTTAATTCAATAGAAAAGTAAACTTAGGCATAGAAAATTTAAGTAACAGTTAAGCAAAACATAATCATCTTCCTCCTCAACATGGCAATCATTAATTGAGTATTTACTGTGTTTCAGATGCTTTTAATGCGTCGAAACATGGTCTTTAATTGGCTTATTGTGGTAGGCAGAATGGACCCCCCAAAAATGTCCTAATCCCTGGAATGTTGTGAATATGTTATGTTACATGGCCAAAGAGACTGGGCAGATGTAATTAAGGTTCAGGACCTTAAAATAAGGAGACTATTCTGGATTATCTAGGTGGGATGAATATATTTACATGAGCCCTTAAAAGCAGAGAATTTTCTCTGGCTAGAGTCAGAGAGATGCAGCAGAAGTGGAAGTCAGGGAGCTTTCAAGTCTAAGCAGAATTTGATGAGCCATTGTTGGTTATGAAGCACAGGGGCTCTGTGCAAGGACCTCAGAGAGGTCTCTAGGAATTAAGGGGCTGACAGCCAGCATGGAAGTGAGACCCTATCCTAGAAACTGAATTCTGCCAACAGCCTGATGAAGCTTGAAAGTGGCTTTTCCCCCAGAGCCTCCAGAAGGGAACACAGCCTGCCTGACTGACGCTTTGAGTTCAGTCTTGGGAGACCCTTGAGAAAAATCCAGGTGACCCTGGACTCTGACACACAGAAACTGTGAGATAATAAATGAGTGTTGTTGGAAGCCACTAAGAAATGTGTGGTTATTTGCTACAGTGGCAATAGAAAACTAATGTGCTTCTCTAAATCTTTGAAGGTAAATGTTCTTATTTGAACTTTATGGGTTGATGGATGTGAAATTCAAAGCAGAATTGGGATTTGAATCTACATCTGTTTGGCTTCAAAGGACTTTCTCCCCTAAGATATTATGCTCCTTTCCATGAGATGTTGAAATGTCTTACAAAATGTACATAGTGCTCTGTAAATAAAGGGTATGTTTATTTGTATTGGGAGTCATATTTATTTCAAAAATGTAAATAGGTTTTAAGCATAAATGACCAAAAAGGGCATTGAAATATAGCAGACACAAAAGTAGTTTTGTTTGGATTTTATTTTCAAATCTAAAAGAAAAATAAGAGAGAGCTATTATGTTGTTAATTATGCCTTTTTAAATAAATTAAACAGGCCCATTTTTATTTGTATAAATAATTAAGAGATCCATTTTGGTTCTCTGACTTTGAGACAATGTTAAAGTGAAGTAGAGGTGGACAGTTTAATCCATCTTTTGTTTTCTAAGAGACTGAAATGCTCTTTTGGTCTGACAAATGGATGAATTACTTTTCCCTTCCCAAGAATTCTCTGATTACAGACACATACATGAGGGAAACAAAGAAATAAGTGAAAATTTGAGATTTCATGAGGATAAACCTACATGGAAGAATGCAATTTACATGTGAAAAGTTCTAATGTTGATCTTTTATGATAAATTTTTTAAAAGAATCCATATGCAAGAGCTACTTACTATGTAGGTAGGATTTTCCCAGCATTTGCTCTTCAAGGAATTAGAAATTGAGGCTGATATTCCTACTGTCCACTAGGGCTAATATTTTCAGTGTATTAGATAATCTTTTTCTAAACTCTAGACCCAGATTCAGACTATTACAGATCACTGAACAGCTTGTATTTAGATTATTTAGGTGAAAGCTCCCTGTATATCAGTGATTATTGTTTTGCTCTCATTTCTCTTCATGTTCTTTAGTTGCCATGCCTGAAAGTGAGTCTTCCAGGTGAATTTTCTCTGGGAAAGATAAACATAAATGCACATAATAAAACAAAAGTCTCCGTACTTTTTCTACAGCTTATGACTGCAATGTTCGAGAAGATTACAGTGACAGTAAGCAACAAATAAAAGAAAGAGGCATAGGATGCTCATTTCAGAGACACGAAGAGTTCAATTTCATTTATGCTTCATCTATATGTCTCCACTGGATTTAACCTTTTCTTTCTCTCTCATCCCAATAGGAATACTATGACAAAGGAGATTATATTATTAGAGAGGGCGAGGAAGGAAGTACTTTCTTCATCTTAGCAAAAGGAAAGGTAAATATTAATTACAGCTTACTTAAAGTAAATCTAAAGGTCAGTTCCCATTAGTTTGGGAACTAATGCTATGGAAAATCTCTGCACTGAACAGGTGAAGGAGCTTCTGTTCAGAAGAGTCCTGTGAGGTTTGGTCTGAACACCGAGTTTGGGGGTGCAAGAGACCTGTGATGGGTACTAGCTGAGACAGTAACTTCTTAGTGATCCTAGGCATGTCGCTTGACTTTCTTTGGACCTCTCTTCATTGTGCATAAAATAACTAGATTCTTTCTAAGATCTCTTTTATCTGAGATTCTCAATCAGCCCAAGGGTCCAAGATCAGGCTGGAAAGTTTTTCCATCCAATGAATGTGACAAGTGTGGGGAGAATGAACTCGGCAGTTGAGGACAACAGTGGCCAGCAATGAAGCTATAGAACAATATGGCTCCAAACTTCAATTCATGTATCATAGCACAAGTTGGTTTAGATGCTGAGGAAAATATTATGCCAGTATATATACAGTAGATCTTTTTCTTTACTTAGATACTAAGTGGATAACATGTTACCAGTTTATGTTGAATCTCTACAATGTTCCTCAGAGATAAAAGGCATTAGTGAAATATTGAATGACAGAGTGAAGCTTGAGCACCTACATCTATAACCTGCCTGGATTTTACAGATGTTCTTTCTTCCATGGAAAAGTTTGTCATCAGAGAGTCAGGCACTACCCTTTGTAAATTGACTTGTGGTTGAACTTTGACCTGGGCACCCAGTGAAGGAAAACAAGATTAACAAAATAGTTTCAAACCTCAGAAACTCTTCAACACTCAGAAACACTTTTTATCATTTCTCCCCAACCTGCCCCATGCTTTGAAAGCATTCCGACTAATAAACAAATTACATTTATTGTTTTTTAAAATTTTAATTCATTGCAACTTTGGTAAATGCTAATCAAAATGTCTAACCAACACAAAACAACCCTCGTTATTATGTTGAATTGGCGTAATTCTAGCCACAAACAGGAATATTTGACGTTTTTGTTCAGTTCTGCCGTGGGAATTCTTAAACTCTCCTGGGTCATGGGTCACACTGAGACACCCATGAAAGTTATGACCCTTCTCCAGATCCACATTTTGCATCCAGTTTTAGAGGGTAAAGGGATTCAACAAGTCAATCATGGACACCAGATTCAAAACTCCTGACACTTAGCCTTATTCTTGATTATTTTGTCAACTCTCTTTGGATTTTGAAATAATAGAAGTTCCCACAGGACCATATTATTTGCCTTGAATATCTCTAGGAAGGAATCGCTGGGTTCACATAAAAAATTTTAACTTTGAGAGGTAGGATTTGAATGGAGAATCTTTCTCTTACAGATGGGGAGTCATTTGGTTGTGTTAAATCACAGAATTTCTCGGTCCCTCCAAATGAGTTGACTGTAGCAAGATTGTCCTAACTACTACAAAGTTAAAGCAAAGGCTTGTCTATTTCCTTATTTCAGTCAAATTTTTATAGATCCAAAGGGTCTGGTTGAATGGATATGTGTTCAGATTCTCATTTTTTTCTTTTTTTCCCCCCTCTCTTTTTAATTGTTTAACATCGTTTAGGTAAAAGTCACCCAGAGCACAGAGGGCCATGATCAACCACAACTGATAAAAACACTGCAGAAAGGAGAATACTTTGGAGAAAAAGCTCTTATCAGGTAAATCTGTGAATTTCTGTACCATACATAAATAATTCTTTGAATGCTTTGCATGTGCAACTACTCCTTTAGAGATGTCAAATTGAGCTACCAAATTAATATCAGCTAATATTCAGAAATTAAACAAAAATTTTAAGCTGGATACTAAAAATTTCATTTTTTTAAAAGAAAGTTTTGTTCTCCTTTCTTCTTTTTTTTTTAAGATTTTATTTATTTGACAGAGAGAGAGAGCACAAGTAAGCAGCGAGGCAGGCAGAGGGAGAGGGAGAAGCAGGCTCCCCGCTGAGCAGGGAACCCAATGGCAGGACTCGATCCCAAGACCCTGGGATCATGACCTGAGCCGAAGGCAGATACTTAACCAACTAAGCCACCCAGGCGCCCCTAAAAATTTCATTGTTATGCATGAAATAAGGGGACTAATTTTGAACAGAAAAGAAATGGGGAAAGCTTAAATTTGCTAGTGAAAATAAAATTGGTGTTCTATTAGAATCTTTAGTTGCAAAGAGTGTCAAAGAAAGAGACTAAAAACACTACATCAAAAACTAATGATGTAATGTATGGTGATTAACATAACATAATAAAAAAAAAGAAAGAGACTAAAGACATGAGAATTATAATTTTCCTTTAAGAATAAGTTTTTGTATTTCCAAGTTTTGAAATATTGCCATTTTCCCCTTCGTAAAAAATTATCGAATAATGACTACATATTTTGTGTGCTTTAAAATCATTATGCCAAAAGCAATATTTTCTAAAGAATTTTTATCAGCTTATTTTGCAAGTTTTAGAAACAACTCAAAATAGTGTGTATGAAACTTCTACCTGAACCTTACGTCTTTTGATGGATGAGTTTATCTACTCTTGATCTAACTTATGGAAGAAATATTTATAAAGATCAAAAAATGTATCAGGAGACACTGTGTACTTCCTGGGACTCAGAAAACAACCTCAAGTTAAAAAAAAAAAAAACACATTTTCTTAAATATAAATGACTTTAGGGGCAACTGAGTGGCTCACTCATTGGGCGTCTGCCTTCGGCTCAGGTCGTGATCCCAGGGTCCTGAGATCCAGCCCCACGTCGGGCTCCCCGCTCTGCAGGAAGCCTGCTTCTCCCTCCCCCACTCCCTCTGCTTGTGTTCCTCTCTTACTGTGTCTCTCTTTGTCAAATAAATAAATAAAAATCTTAAAAAAAAATAAATAACTTATAAAAGATCAAATTAGAGTTTTGAATTGCTTCTTGGCCTTTTGACTAAGATCAAGTGTAGAGTTTTGAGCAATACTTTTTTGGAGTTACGTATGTTTTTAAAGGACTACTTGAAATTAGTTGAGACATCACTTAAACTTTATGTTATTACTAAATGGTTTTTATTTAAATTTGTACTTATAGAAACGAGTATTCTTTTTTTTCAACAAAGTAATTTATTTTTTCCTGAGAAACTAAATTCAATACAATATTTGTTTTCAAAACATCCAACATGTCTTATGTCAAACTTAACAACTTTCTATGCAGTGAGTGTGGTGGGGTGATCTATTTTATTTGACTACCCTCAATGTAATTCATTTGGGTAGTTCTAAAGCATATCAGTGATGAAAATGTTTCTCCCTACAGTTACTCCTGCATTCTCAATCAGTTTCTTCCGCACATCATCTAAAGAAAATTTATGTGGTGTGATTACACTCTTTAAAATACCAAGATTTCTAAAACTAGAAAAAACACCAACATTTAAAAAAACGAGTATTATTTCTGTTCATTTTCTTCCTTTAAATTTTTGTCATGATGTGCCAGTTTTGCTGATTTGTATGTGATGATATTAAGTATAGAGCAAAGAAAAGGTGTTCATAAATTACTGGGAGACAAATTTGATTATTTAAAAATAATGAAGCTCTTATTTTTAAAGGAAAAACTGTTTAAACTTAGTAAATTAGATTATGGTTATTTTTAAAAATGGAATTTAAAGACAAGCTAAAATGTTTTTTCCCATTTTCTAGCTCGTAATTAACTTGTTTCAACAACAGGGAAATTGTCTTTTTAAATTTTTTTGGTTGTGACAATATGAATAGGTTCATGTAATATAATTATGTAATATTGTTATTCAAAACTTCAATGTATTTGTTCTTAACATTACTAGATTATTTTTCTCATACCTTCAAAAAAAAAAAAAAACAACTGAAGTTTGAAAGTGCAGAGAACTTTATAAATGCACCATAAGAGTCAAAAAGCTCTTGAAAGAAATACACTGTCTGATTTTGCTGGACCTGAAATAATTTATGCTATGTGTTGCAGCCAGCCAATTATAGTGTTTTCCCATGAGAAACATGGGAATTTATATTTAATATAGATACCCAACTCCCCAGGCATTTGGAAGCATAAAGCTAAAATCAAGGAAAAGGAGCATTGGATACAAATATTTTTACATTTTTGTGCATTTCTTTGCTATCACTTTTTAGGGCCACTGATGGTGACTCAATATTCCTTATAGTCTGTGTATTTCTGGGACTTGACAATTAGTCCCAAGAGTTCTTGCAACATTTTATGGGCAAAAATTTATCCATGGCACTTATACAGTTATTAGGAAAGAAACATATGTGTATTTATAAACCCTAATATTTATAAAGTGTTTGCAGAGAATATTCCTAGTCAGTCTTGACACTGACAAGTGAAAGGGATGCCATACCTTTGTTTTTCTGAACTCACAAATCAAGTTGGCTCGTATCTAAGATCATATGCATATGCATACGTATGTGTATCTATCTCTACATATAGATATAGATGTCTACACACATACAAGTTGAGTACAGGCTACCCAGCTCTCAGCTCAAAAGCTCATCAAGCTGGAATGTTTTCACTAATGTCTTCTAGCAAGGACCCTGTAAATTTGGGAGAAACTATGAGTTATATCAGAAGGACCCTGGATGTTAGCTATGTGGATAAGGGACTTCTTTGGAATGAGAAATGGGTCACCAAGTTTTTCCTATTCCATCACTAAGGGAAGAAGAAGGAACTATATATACTTTGTGTGATGCCATTTTTGATGAAGTTGCTTAGAGCAGTCTCAATCTCCTTGTTCCTCCCAGTTACCTTGACTGAATCTCACAGCACTGGGTACCATCTGGGTGTACCATTTTTCAGTATCTTTTGTTTGTAACTTATAGAGGAGGAAACTAATACAAATAAAGGTCTCTAAAGAAATACTTTACCCAGTGCTTGGCGTATTGGTATCCTTTAGGTCATTAAGTTTACCATCATTAGATCATATGTCATAATTCATTGTATCTAGGATATCAGTTGTGAGATGCGCCAATTATATTATGTACCCTTGAGAAAGACAGTCCTATTAATTACACTGTGATTCATCATCAATTGTAGGACATGCTCTGATTTCAGAGATTTTAGTGGAAAATGTACATCTTAGGCTTTATGAAATTATTTTCATGTTTATTTAAATCATTCATTGGTTGATATGGTATTCAAAACACTTTCTTTGGGCTTTATTCTTGATTTTTTTTATTCTATGTTAATTACTTGAATGCTTTCCCAGTAAATTTTTTTGATCCGTTAATTTCAGTTTTGGCTGCTTATAATTAGCAGTTCCCACTTGATCACAGGAGAGGTATTTTATTTTGGCTGACACAAAGCCCAGAAGGAGATCCATAGACAGTCACAGTCACTGATTCCTCTCTGTTCCCAGTGCAGTTATCTTGTCTGAATTCTTGCATATGTAACCTTTATTGGGACACATTTCCAATCGTTTTTTGGAAAGGGATAGAGTATACGTTATGATGTTTAAAAAAAAAAAGCAGTCTTTGGAAGGTTTAAGTGATGGTGTTTCATAAAAAAGTAGATTCTCTAATAAAAATGGATGTTTAATTTCTAACTGTGGAAAATTGACTTCCCTGTTTCTGTCTGCAGTGAGGATGTCAGATCAGCCAACATTATTGCTGAAGAAAATGATGTGGCTTGCCTAGTTATAGATCGAGAGTGAGTATGCTGATGTTGTCAGAGAAGGTAGGCTGCGGCCACCTTTGAAGACTTGGCCTTCTGTTACTCCAAGGGCCCATCTGTCTTCTCATTCATCACCACTTAGAAATGCTGGCCAATCCTCAGCTGCGAGTACATTCTATTAAAATTCATGGGGAGGAACTGGGCCTTCTGATCTGAATCTGTCTGGGGCAGTGGTAGATGCTGCAGGCTAAATAGTTTGTGTGCAAAGTTTGTACATAAATATCAGTGATAGACTGATTTAAATTCTTCATCTTCCAGAGAAATAAGCTTATTAGTACTCTTGGATTTTTTTTCCCAACACAATATATTGAACAATTCCATAATTTATTTCTAAAATGCTCTAAGCTGTC
The DNA here is from genome assembly GCF_037043125.1 of Eumetopias jubatus. NCBI lineage: Eukaryota > Metazoa > Chordata > Mammalia > Carnivora > Otariidae > Eumetopias > Eumetopias jubatus. Next base: position 137,463,325 of record NW_028274808.1, read on the forward strand.
AAAAAATTTTTTAATAAAACATATCTCTCTTGAACATAATATAAAATAGCCATTAGCTCTATGTATTTCCAGAGAAGGTTTAATTTAACATTTGTAGTAAGTTGCAAGTGGTGTGTGTTAATATTAATCTCTAATTAATCTCTAAGGTTGTTTTTCAGAAAAAGTCTTACCTTGTGTCCTTAACTCATTTCAAATCATATTTGAATCTGGCCCTTCAGGTCTCTCATTAATCAGTTGTAGGTTTACTGATTTTCTAGATATAATAAAGGAAATTCAAATATACCAAAGCTAGGCCATTGTCTAAGAAATGTCTTAGTGTAGTCAAAGAAATAGGGCATACTCATATGAAATACTAGCAAAAAATAGTAAAATGACAAGAAGTATCACAAGGGAGTATGTAGTTGATTGCTAACTGAACATAACATTCATATTGAACATAGAATTATGGAGATTTAGAACTGGAAAGAACTTTAGAACATTTAAAAAATCTTTTTATTATGGAAAATTTCACACATATTAAAAAGCAGGCAGGATAGTATTATGAACCCCATAATGCAAGTTCAAAAATTATCAATTAATGCCTCATCTGTATCACTTTGCCACCCCCCCTGCCTTCTCCATACTATTTTCAAGCAAATTCCACATAAAATTATTTCATCTATAAATTTTAGTAGCATCTCTAAAAGATAAATATTACTTAAAATACATGACCACAATAACATTAACACACCCAGTTAGCAATAATTCTTTTTTATTTATTATTTGTAATCAAGATATAATTGATATATAACTTTAAATTACTTTCAGGTGTGCAACATAATGATTTGAAAGATGTATATATTGCAAAATGACCACCGCAATCAGTCTAGTTAGCATCCATCACCACACATAGAACAATAATTCTTAATATCACTTCAAATTATTTTAATCTCTCTCTCATGGATAAGAAGAGGAAGTCCCGTATTGGTAGAGTTGCCCCAGCATTGCCATCTGTGATGGAGCACAGATTTCTCTGAGTTCTTTCCACTGTGCCATTTGGCTCCCATAGCATGTGTTCAGAAAGAGGAGCAGTCACAATGACGTAAAGTGGGCAAGGTTTATTTTTTTTTTTAGGTGAGGAAATGGGGCTTAAAAATTAATAGGAATTTTTCAGACAAATGGGAAGTGTAAAGTCTCTCCAGGTGAAGTATAACTTAAAAACAAAGGCATGGGGGCCAGAAAGTGCAAAATATTTTCAGATAAAGATAATCTTTGGATGCCATCTGACAAATGGAAAATATATTGGTACAGTATTGTCCTAATAATGCATTGTTTTGTGTATGAGTTCATTAAAAATATATGCATGCACTAGATAGCATTAGCTGTGCAGTAGAATCTTATAAATTGCTCTGAAATGCTGGGACTAAAAATATGACAAAAAGGAAGAACTCCTTTCCTTTTTCTTCATTGTAACCACACAAGCAAGTATTTATACAATATCTCATGTATTCATAATCCCCGAAAAGGATGCAAGGATTTTGTAGAGTTTATATATTATTTGGAAGTTTATAATTTTAAAATGTTCCATTTACATGTATACAGCTGAGATTCTGTAGTGTACAGAGTATTGTGTTAGGCTCAAGACTTAAAATATTACATGAATTTATTCTATGGGTGAGAAAAGCTGAATATCAGGTATGACCAGGTTGACCTACATCCTGGATTTCCTGGATAGTTCTTATTGTCCCAGCATATTTGTTATTGGCACCACCTTTCACTCTGAAAAGTATTCAGCTTGAATGGTGAGTTATATCATCATCATAGTTATGACTAATAGACTAGGTTAAGATCCCATGATTATTCTCCCACCGTACCCTATATACCCTTATATCATCATTCACATTATAATTGCTTTATTTAACATTTGTCTTCCCAGTCTTCTGTAAGCTTCATGAAAGCAGAAACATTTCCTTGTTCACTGCTTTTGCAAGGCCAGCAAATGACCTAGTCCTTGGCAGACAGGAAGGGCTCCACATGTTGCCTGAATAAAGGGCACCATCCTTGCAATGAAATGTAGTGACTGAAAGCCTTTGGCTCTTTATTTCTTCTTTCCTAATGCATTGTTTTCAAAATGCATAGAATGACTGCAAGGAGGAGAGTTAGTTTTCCTATTTTTAGAGTGTAATAAAATGTGCAAAATGGCAGTAGCTCTGAATACGTGGGAAGTGTGATTTGTGACATCTCCATCATTGGTTGTTGGGATAGCTCTCAAAGGAAGTGATTACACCTCATGCTGTACCATCAAAGTGATTATGGGCTGTTTGTTACAGCTAGCATGTTGTAGCTGTTTAAATTTGCTTTAACTTGAGTTTGTGAAGAATTTCTAGGGACCCGGGATGCCCCTGTAAGCCTACATTTTAAACATGAGATTTGTTTACGATACTTTAATTAGTTTAACAGCAGGCCAATAATGGTGACATAGAATAAATAAAAGCAAAATGAATTACAAGAAGTATTTCCCTTTTACTTGAAAATTTCAACTATTGGAAATTTAAAATTTCATGGCAATACTCTTGTTTCTTACTGTTCTACAGTCAATGAAGGACAGTCCACAGAGGAGGATAGAAAAGAGGAGAGAGTAGATCTGAAGGGAAAAATGGAAAATATCCAGCATGGTATATAAGATCTGCTTAATAATGGAAATGTAGATTGGTGGCCAATTCAATGTGGGTAGAGGTCTTCAGGGCTAGGCAGGCAACAGATGGCAACAGTACAGTAATGAGACGGGTCTGGTTTATTAGTTCTAGGTGTTTTGAGGTCAATTTTCATTCCTTTCATTTAGCTATGCTCAGGTGCTTAAGATTCAGCAAGAAGATTAAAGCACAGTTTCTAGAAGGGTACTATTTTGCAGTAAGGAAGAGAACTACTCTAAAAATCACAAATTGAGGTAGATTGTCTAGTGTAGGGATGGGGAAGCATTGAAAAGATAGTCAAGAAAATATATTTCACTTGGTGAGGAGGGCAATTCTTTATTTCTAAGGGGAAAGCTATGATTAAGAATTCCCGCAAACAATGTAGTGAAATTAATTGACGCCAAAGACATCTGATTTGTGGAGGCGAGAGTGGTCAAGGGAAGATGTTGACTGAGCCTCAGAGAACCAGAGATAAAGTAAAAAAAAAAAAAAAAGGATTTAATTATGAAGGAATGTAAAATGAGGAGTATTATCAAGGGAAAAGAAAAGAAAAATTTTATCCTTGAGGAGCAAGATGGTGAAGGAGTAGGAGACCTAGATTTCGTCTGGTCCCAGGAATTCAGCTGGATAGGGATCAAACCATTCTGAACACCTACGACTCAACAGGAGATCGAACAAAAGAATAGCAGTAACTCTCTGAACAGAAAAGCGACCACTTTCTGGAAGGTAGGACGTGCAAAGAAATGAATCCGAGGCGATATTCGGGAGGATAGACGGCGGGGGAGGGGGCCTCCGTCAGCGGCTACCAGCAAGTGATAGAGCCGTGGAGCACAAAATCGGAACTTTTAGAAGTCTGCTCCGCTGAGGGACGTCGCTCCAGTGGCTAAGGGGGTGGGGGGGTGGAACCCTCATGGGACAGTGTGGTCTCAGGACCCTCGGGGTCCCAGAAAGACTGGGGTTGCCTGAGTGCGGCCGAGCTCCCAGGGATCGGAGCGGGGAAGTTGGCTGCAGAGACAGAGCCGAGGAGTGGGCTCTCAGCTCAGGGTTGCCATAAACCATGACCCGCGGCACAGTCGGGCCACTGCTCTTCCAGCAGGGAACCAACAAGTGACAGATCCAGGGAAACTCCCCTTCCTCCTCCAGGAGGAGTGGCGTGGGAGCGAACCACAGGGATCTGCTGGGTTTGGAGACTCCACACGGGGTCGGGTGCCAGAGATAGAAATGCTTGGTCACGGGCCAGGTGAGCATGGAGTGCGGCCGGAGACCAGAGAGAGGGAGTGACTGAATGCTTTTCTCTGGGGGTGCACTGAGGAGTGGGTCCCCGAGTTCTCGGCTCCATCGCGCGGAGATTGGGAGGCCACCATTTTCACTCTTGTCCTCCAAAGCTGTACGGAAAGTTTGCAGGGAACAAAATCTCCCGAGAGCAAACCCGAGCAGATTACTTAGCCCGGACCGGCAAGGGTGGGGCAATTCCGCCTCCGCAAAGACATTTGGGAACCATGGCAACAGGCCCCTCCCCCAGAAGATCAGCAAGAACAGCCAGCCAAGACCAAGTTTAACAATCAATAAGAACAGCAGAACTCCAGTGCCAGGGGAATACTGCACATAGAATCATGGCTTTTTCCCCATGATTCTTTAGTCTTTCAAAGTTAATTTTTTTAATTTTCTTTTTTTTCTTTTTTTTTTTTGAATTTTTCTTTTTCCCTTTTTCAACCAACATCTTATCACTCCCTTTTTAAAAAAATCTTTATTTTTCATTTTTAGAGTCATATTCTATCCCTTCATAGTAGTTAACCTTATTTTTGGTATATATATATATTTAAGTTGTTCTCTCTAAAATTTTGGGATACAGTTTTTTCTAACAGACCAAAATATACCCTAAATCTGTGGTGTATGGGTTTGTTCTAGTCTCCCGCCTGATCACATTCTCTCCCCCCTTTTTTTTATCCTCTTCTTTCTTTTTTCAACAACTTCTTAACTCCTTTTATAAAATCTTTTATAATTTTCATCTTTAAAGTCATAGTCCATCCCTTCATCATATTTACCCTTATTTTTGTACATTATATTCTGTAAGTTTCTCTTTCTTTAAAATTTTGGGAAGCACTTTCTTCTAACAGACCAAAATACGCCCAAAATCTAGTGTGTGGCACTGACCTGTACATCAGCCTGATCATATTTGATCATATTCTGGGTTTTTTGATGTTCTTTTTTATTTATCCTTTTCATTTTCTTTTTTTTTTTTTTTTCCCTTTCTTTTCCCTCGGTTTAAGGTCTCTTCTGATTTGTTTACTGTATATTTTTCTGGGGTCGTTGTTACCCTGTTAGCATTTTGTTCTCTCATTGATCTGTTCTCCTCTGGACAAAATGACAAGATGGAAAAAAATCACCTGAAAAAAAAGAACAAGAGGCACTACCGACTGCCAGGGACCTAATCAATATGGACATTAGTAAGATGTCAGAACTAGAGTTCAGAATGATGATTTTAAAGATACTAGCTGGGCTTGACAAAAGCATGAAAGTTATTAGAGAAACCCTTTCTGGAGAAATAAAAGAACTAAAATCTAACCAAGTCGAAATCAAAAAGGCTATTAATGAGGTGCAATAAAAAATGGAGGCTCTAACTGCTAGGATAAATGAGGCAGAAGAGAGAATTACTGATACAGCAGAACAATTGATGGAAAATAAAGAAGAGAAAAAGAGAGAGAAACAACTACTGGATCACGAGGGCAGAATTCGAGAGATAAGCGATACCATAAGATGAAACAATATTAGAATAATTGGGATCCCAGAAGAAGAAGAAAGAGAGAGAGGGGCAGAAGGTATATTGGAGCAAATTATATCAGAGAACTTCCCTAATTTGGGGAAGGAAACAGGCATCAAAATCCAGCAGGCACAGAGAACCCCCCTCAAAATCAATAAAAATAAGTCAACACCCGGACATCTAATAGTAAAACTTACGAGTCTCAGAGAAAAGGAGAAAATCTTGAAAGCAGCTCAGGAGGAGATCTGTAACCTACAACGGTAGAAACATTAGATTGGCAACAGACCTATCCACAGAGACCCAGCAGGCCAGAAAGGACTGGCATGATATCTTCAGAGGACTAAATGAGAAAAATATGCAGCCAAGAATACTATATCCAGCTAGGCTCTCACTGAAAATAGAAGGAGAGATAAAAAGCTTCCAGCACAAACAAAAACTAAAGGAATTTGCAAACCTGAAACCAGCCCTCCAAGAAATATTGAAAGGGGTCCTCTAAGCAAAGAGAGAGCCTAAAAGCAGCATAGACCAGAAAGGAACACAGACAATATACAGTAACAGTCACCCTACAGGCAATACAATGGCACTAAATTCATACCTTTCAATAGTTACCCTGAATGTAAATGGGCTAAATGCCCCAATCAAAAGACATAGCCTATCAGATTGGATAAAAAAAAAAATAAGACCCATCGATATGCTGTCTGCAAGAGACTCATTTTAGACCCAGAGACACTTCCAGATTGAAAGTAAGGGTGTGGAAAACCATTTACCATGCTAATGGACACCAAAAGAAAGCTGGGGTGGCAATCCTTATATCAGACAAATTAGATTTTAAGCCAAAGACTATAATAAGAGATGAGGAAGGACACTATATCCTACGTAAAGGGTCTATCCACCAAGAAGATCTAACAATTGTAAATATCTATGCCCCTAACATAGGAGCAGCCAATTATATAAGCCAATTAATAATGAAAGCAAAGTAATACGTCGACAACAATACAATAATAGTGGGGGACTTTAACACCCCCCTCACTGAAATAAGCAGATCATTTAAGCAGAAGATCAATAAGGAAATAAAGACTTTAAATGACACACTGGACCAAATGGACTTCACAGACATATTCAGAACATTCCATCCCAAAGCAACAGAATACACATTCTTCTCTAGTGCCCATGGAACATTCTCCAGAATAGATCACATCCTAGGTCACAAATCAGGTCTCAACATTACCAAAAGATTGGGATCATTCCCTGCATATTTTCAGACAACAATGCTTTGAAACTAGAGCTCAGTCACAAGAGGAAAGTCGGAAAGAACTCAAATACATGGAGGCTAAAGAGCATCCTACTAAAGAATGAATGGGTCAACCAGGAAATTAAAGAAGAATTAAAAAAATTCATGGAAACCAATGAAAATGAAAACACAACTGTTCAAAATCTTTGGGATGCAGCAAAGGCAGTCCTAAGAGGAAAGTATATAGCAATACAAGCCTTTCTCAAGAAACAAGAAAGGTCTCAAATACACAACCTAACCCTACACCTAAAGGAGCTGGAGAAAAAACAGCAAATAAAGCCTAAACCCAGCAGGAGAAGAGAAATAATCAAGATCAGAGCAGAAATCAATGAAATAGAAACGAAAAGGACAGTAGAACAGATCAACGAAACTAGGAGCTTGTTCTTTGAAAGAATTAACAAGACTGATAAACCCCTGGCCAGACTTATCAAAAAGAGAAAGGACCCAAATCAACAAAATCATGAATGAAAGAGGAGCGATCACAACCAACACCAAAGAAATACAAACAATTATAAGAACATACTATGAGCAACTCTATGCCAGCAAATTAGAGAACCTGTAAGAAATGGGTGCATTCCTAGAGATGCATCAACTACCAAAACTGAACCAGGAAGAAATAGAAAACCTGAACAGACCTATAACCACTAAGGAAATTGAAGCAGTCATCAAAAATCTCCCAACAAACAAAAGCCCAGGGCCAGATGGCTTCCCAGGGGAATTCTACCAAACATTTAAAGAAGAATTAATACGTATTCTGAAACTGTTCCAAAAAATAGAAATGGAAGGAAAACATCCAAACTCATTTTATGAGACCATTACCTTGATCCCAAAACCAGACAAAGACACATCAAAAAGGAAAATTACAGACCAGTACCCTTGATGAACATGGATGCAAAAATTCTCACCAAAATACTAGCCAATAGGATCCAACAGTACATTAAAAGGATTATTCACCCTGACCAAGTGGGATTTATCCCTGGGCTGCAAGGTTGGTTCAACATCCGCAAATCAATCAACATAATACAATACATTAATAAAAGAAAGAACAAGAACCATATGATCCTCTCAATAGATGCAGAAAAAGCATTTGACAAAGTACAGCATCCTCTCTTGATCAAAACTCTTCAGAGTATAGGGATAGAGGGTACCTACCTCAATATCATAAAAGCCATCTATGAAAAACCCACAGCAAATATCATTTTCAATGGGGAAAAACTGAGAGCTTTCCCCCTAAGGTCAGGAACATGGCAGGAATGTCCACTATCACCATTGCTATTCAACATAGTATTAGAAGTCCTAGCCACAGCAGTCAGACAACAAAAAGAAATGAAAGGCATCCACATCGGCAAGGAGGAAGTCAAACTCTCACTCTTTGCAGATGGTATGATACTTTATGTGGAAAACCCAAAAGACTCCACCCCAAAACTGCTAGAGCTCATACAGGAATTCAGTCAAGTAGCAGAATATAAAATCAATGCACAGAAATCAGTGGCATTCCTATACACCAACAACAAGACAGAAGAGAGACAAATCAAGGAGTCGATCCCATTTACAATTGCACCCAAAACCATAAGATACCTAGGAATAAATGTAACCAAAGAGACAAAGGATCTGTACTCAGAAAACTATAAAATACTCATGAAAGAAATTGAGGAAGACACAAAGAAATGGAAAAATGTTCCATGCTTATGGATTGGAAGAACAAATATTGTGAAGTTGTCAGTGCTACCTAGAGCAATCTACACATATACTGCAATCCCTATCAAAATACCATCCACTTTTTTCAAAGAAATGGAACAAATAATCCTAAAATTTGTATGGAATCAGAAAAGACCCCGAAGAGCCAGAGGAATGTTGAAAAAGAAAAGCAAAGCTGGCGGCATCACAATTCCGGACTTCCAGCTCTACTACAAAGCTGTCATCATCAAGACAGTATGGGACTGGCACAAAAACAGACACATAGATCAATGGAACAGAATCGGGAGCCCAGAAATGGACCCTCAACTCTATGGTCAACTCATCTTTGACAAAGCAGGAAAGAATGTCCAATGGAAAAAAGACAGTCTCTTCAACAAATGGTGTTGGGAAAATTGGACAGCCACAAGCAGAAGAATGAAACCGGACCATTTCCTTACACCACACACAAAAATAGACTCCAAATGGTTGAAAGACCTGAATGTGAGACAGGAGTCCACCAAAATCCTAAAGGAGAACACAGGCAGCAACCTCTTCGATCTCAGCCGCAGCAACTTCTTCCTAGAAACATCACCAAAGGCAAGGGAAGCAAGGGCAAAAATGAACTATTGAGACTTCATCAAGATAAAAAGCTTTTGCACAGCAAAGGAAACAGTCCACAAAACCAAAAGACAACCGACAGAATGGGAGAAGATATTTGCAAATGACATATCAGTTAAAGGGCTAGTATCCAAAATTTATAAGGAACTTATGAAACTCAACAGTCAAAGAACAAATGATCCAATCAAGAAATGGGCAGAAGGCACGAACAGACATTTTTCCAAAGAAGACATCCAGATAGCCAACAGACACATGAAAAAGTGCTCAACATTGCTCGGCATCAGGGAAATCCATATCAAAACCTCAGTGGGATACCACCTCACACCAGTCAGAATGGCTAAAATTAACAAGTCAGGAAATGACAGATGTTGACAGGGATGCGGAGAAAGGGGAACCCCCCTCACTGTTGGTGGGAATGCAAGCTGGTGCAACCACTCTGGAAAACAGTATGGAGGTTCCTCAAACAGTTGAAAATAGAGCTACCCTACCACCCAGCAATTGCACTACTGGGCATTTACCCCAAAGATACAAATGTAGGGATCCAAAAGGGTATGTGCACCCTGATGTTTATAGCAGCAATGTCCACAATAGGCAAACTATAGAAAGAGCCAAGATTTCCATCGACAGATGAATGGATAAAGAAGATATGGTATATATATATACACACATATATGTATGTGTGTGTGTGTGTGTGTGTGTGTGTGTGTAATGGAATATTATGCAGCCATCAAAAGGAATGAAATCTTGCCATTTGCAATGACATGGATGGAACTGGAGGGTATTATGCTGAGCGAAATAAGTCAATCAGAGAAAGACATGTATCATATAACCTCACTGATATGAGGAATTCTTCATCTCAGGAAACAATTGTGTGAATTGTGTAAGACTATTGAATCACAGACCTTTACCTCTGAAACAAATAGTACATTATATGTTTTTTTAAAAAAAGAAGAAAATAGGAAGGGAAAAATGAACAGGGGAGAATCAGAGGGGGAGACGAACCATGAGAGACTATGGACTCAGAAACAAACAGGGTTCTAGAGGGGAGGGGGGTGGGGGGATGGGTTAGCCTGGTGATGGGTATTAAAGAGGGCACTATTGAATGGAGCACTGGGTGTTATATGCAAACAGTGAATCATGGAACACTACATAAAAAACTAATGATGTAATGTATGGTGATTAACATAACATAATAAAATAAAAACAAAAAATTTTATTCTTGATTTTTAAATAAATAGCTTAATTTGATGAAATCAGGAAAATCTGCAACCCGTGTAACCTGTTGATTCAGTAAATAGATTATATAGACTATTTTTTTCCACTATCTTCTTGAAAAAAATTGCTGGTAAACCTGAACCACAAGGCAGAAAACTACAGAAAGTTTTTCTCATCTTTGCTTTCACAGACTTGAAGGATTAGTTATGTAACTTCTAATAGCTATTCTACATTTTTTGGCAACTTTACTGTAACCTAAATTATTGAAAAACTATTTACAAAGCCATCAAAAATCATACACAAAGTCTTCTAAGAGCTGGGGAAATGTCAAATTGCAAAGATAACTATTTATTTTATTCACTTAGAACATTCAACCAAACAGTCGGGACTTTTGAAGAACTCCAAAAATACCTTGAAGGGTATGTGGCAAACCTGAACCGTGATGATGAGAAAAGACATGCAAAGTAAGTGAAGCAGTATTTTCCTCAGCCGCATGTGACTTCTGTCAAGTGTGTGTGAGTCACTCTGTGGTAACTTTCAGTGTGTCAGCACTAGAAAACTGGGGGCAGTTCTTTTAAATTGTTCTTGCACAAAGATGCCACTTACCACTGGTATGGATGTTACTTTAGTCTGGAAGTAGCTTCTTATTTTGGGTTGATGAGTAGTAATGTGAGGGAGACATTTCCTGAGAGGGGGCATTGGGAAATGGTTGCTTGACATTGTCTTTCCAATGTCAAAAGGATGTTATTCAGAAATGAAACCTATATTGCCCCTGGAAATCAAACAGGAATGCCAAGGCACTAGAGTAACCCGTTCATTCTGATTCCAGGTAAAGAGCTAGGAGGAGAGGCAGAATTATTTCAGAATATAAGGGAGCTGTTGCCCTGGGCTGTGTGTGTGTGTGTGTGTGTGTGTGTGTAGGAAGGAATTGGGCTGGACTAAATATAGTAATATTGATGAAAAATTTTTGCTTAAGAGAAAAACTACTTTGTAAAATTAAAATTATTTGAAAATTCTTTATAGTTTGTAGAGTAAATACTTAAGCATATATTCACCAGGTAGTACTAATGAAGCTGGAGTCAAAAGTTCTAGAAAACTGACATTTGAGTTAAATTAGAACATTCAGTCAGGACCTCCTAAGTTTTTTGTTTTTGTCTTTTTATGCAAGGAATATATTTGCAGTTTTTATGTTCTTAAAGATCTTTTGTAGTAAGAACAATTTATGAATATATATATGTGTGTGTGTATATATATATATATATATATAATATAGATCAGAGCAGTATATCTTAATTAAAAAGAAAAATGAGTATTTCCAAACAATGATACTTAGACATAAAGTAAGAAATGTATCTTTCATGTTTTACTAGGCAGTCATTCTGGTTCAACCATGGAAAGCTTCAAAATCTGACAAAAATAGCAAAACACGGCAAAAATTCTCAGTGTGGCATTCTCCTGTGTACATAGTAAAAGGAATGGCTCACTGGTTTTACTTCCTCTCACTGACTCTTAAAAAAACACACACACATATTTATTGAGATAGACTTTAAATACTACACAATTCAGCTCTTTTTACCTCATTGTATCAGTTTGACATTTATCTATTATTGTGTATGTGTGAGAATTTTTTTGTTTGTTTATTCTATTGTTTTCCTCCCCAGATGTAACTAAATCTGATCCTATAAAAGTTGAGATAGCCTTTGTAGCAATTATGGGCAGTAGTCCTGGCAGAAATAAGACTATTGCACGAGTGGAATTTATGTGTGTCATGACTCTGGCTTGACTAAGGGGGTGTATGCAAAGTTTCACTTTTCTTATACAGGAGATCCATGTCTAACTGGAAGCTGTCCAAAGCACTCTCTCTGGAGATGATTCAGCTGAAGGAGAAGGTGGCCAGATTTTCCTCATCATCCCCATTCCAGAACCTTGAGATTATCGCAACACTGGGCGTTGGTGGGTTCGGAAGAGTTGAGCTTGTAAGGGGTTTACGTTTCAAGCATCTGAGAGAAGCCTTTTGACTTTTTTTGTTTTATATTCCAGTGTATCTTGGAGGAACATATGAATTGTTATTGCTGTCTTAAATGTTGCTTTGAACTGAAATTAAGAAAGTACATTTTTCACTGCGTGTTGTATAGTAGCAAGTCCATGCTAATAAGTCACTTGTAATAATATAGCTGCGATTTCAAGCTTCTGTGTCACATCCTTTTGTGAATTCTTTTCTTGACTATAATTATTGGAGAATGTACCAAGTAAGCGTTCCCAGAGGCTCTAAATCATTAAAAATGTATTTTCTAACAGGAAAATGTGTATACACACATACTCATGACACGTTAACTATATACTAAAGAAAAGAAGAATGTGTCCAGTGGAAGTTTATTTATTAGAAATAAAATCTTTAATATTATAGTTGACACAATTCCACTGCTATGTCCGTATTTGGCTGTCATTATCCCATCTTGGGTTGCTCAAGATTTTCTATCAGGAAAAAGAAGAAAAGAAGATGACTGTAAGGGAATATTTGAGGAGCAGCCTTCTGTAGTGTTGATCAGGACAGCTGGGAACGTACGGCCTGATTTTGGCTCTATTTTCCACATCACCACCTCTCTGAGCTTTATAACTACCTTCCAAGGAGTAACAGAGCAGTCCTGTCGGATCAAGTGCTCCGGGGAAACCGTAGAATGGAGATGTGTGACCTTACTGGAGACAGATGGCTCTGAACCCTTGGCTATTCCCAAGCCCTTCTTCGCCCAGCAGATTTTTAACGATTCACTGTACATTAACCTTCGGGCAGTATGCTGACACCTTCATTTGCTGGATGGCCCTGGACATGAGCAGATCAGAAGTGCTGCCAGGAGACTCTCGATAATACACTTCACACCCATCAAGACGTCCTCTCTGATGGGGGGCAATGAAAAACAATTTCTTCATAAGAAATAAATCACATTTTTTATGCCATATGGAGAGACAAGGGCAATATCTATCTGCAGTGGTATTTTTCACCAAAGATCCTGGCAAAAGGATTGAATTAGCAATGCTGAGATCTGTTTTATATATATATATATATATATATATATATATACACGTATGTATGTATATATGTATATATACATATATATATATATATGTATGTATATATGTATATATACATATATATATATATATATTTTAGTTAGTTTAGTTAGATAATAATAATTGAAACAATAATTCCACCATTGGTTTAAAAATCCTAAGCAGAGCTAATGGCAAATGTGAGAAAAATGAGGGGTGCAGCCAAATTTACAGTTTCATTATTTATCAAATATAGTCTGCTTATGGAGTTATAAGCCTGAGTACATATTTATTAAAATTTTTTATTTCCTTTCAAGGGAAAATTTTGTTTGTCCATCTAAAGCAGCAGGCTGCGAAAGAACTTTCTGCACTTCGGGAACTGTTCTATCCTTCTGCTGTCCAGGAGGGTAGCTAGCAGCTCACCAGCTTTTGAAATGTGGCTAGTGCAGCTGAGGAACTGAATTTCTTATTTAAATTAACTTAAAATTAAATAACCTCATGTGACTAGTTGCTGTCATGTTGGATAATGCAGCTATGGATTTTGATTTAATATGTTTTGTTTTGAAAATCAAAGAAGTGCATATTAAGAAAGAAAAATTTTTGGCAATTCTGGTCAAAGTTTTTCATATCACACACTCAAAAGTGAATAGATTTATAAACATTAAATCTAACTAGAGTTGGTTTTTCTTGTTATAATGCAAACGTTTTAAGAGCATGTTCCAGATATGTGAACTTTTTTGGAAATTACAATGAAAGGGAAGGGTGTGCACTTGAATAAAACTTAGCTCCCAGAGGGATACGTGGTTAAAAGGTTACATACTGTTTAAATGTGAAAGAAGTTCAACTCTTCATTGGTTAACATGTTTTATATAGGTATTATAAATCTTTCCAGTAAGTTAATTTTGAGGGATCTTTCTCTTCTTACATAGGTTAAAGTGAAAAATGAGAATGTTGCTTTTGCTATGAAGTGTATAAGGAAGAAGCACATAGTTGACACAAAACAACAGGAGCATGTCTACTCAGAAAAGAGGATTCTAGAAGAGTTGTGTTCTCCCTTCATCGTGAAGTAAGTGAGCATTTGGCTCCCAGAATTTAGGATTGTAGACACTTTTGAATGTTTCCATGCAAGATAACAGAAGAGGAAAAGGAGGCCGTACTCAGACATCCCTCCCTGTCACGGCAACAATACATAAAATGTTAGAAGTTTGAAGTCTGGAGTCAAGAGTTCAGATTTTTTATTCTTGAGTAAATCTCAGGAAAAGTGTGTGAGTGTGTGAGAGAGAGAGAGAGAGAATATAAAATTATTGTGGAATAACTTGAACTGATTATTTAATCCATACCTACTACAGAATTTGGGAAGCAAATAATTCATTTGAAACCCTCAGGGGACAGACTGCTGTTGAATTTCTGCAAGAAGTGGCATTTGGGCTCATGTCAGCTGGCAAGGACCTGTAGAGCCTGGTTCTAGCAATGCCCAGATCCTGAAAGATCCATCTCCTAATAGTCACTATTCATCCTTTCCCAGAGTTTGGGAGAGAATTATGTTATTCTAGGCCACCGCTGTCTTTACTTGTGAATTCATGAGTTAGTGGTGTAGGCCAGTTGAGACATATTTTCATACAGATCATAGCCCAAGAGTATAGTTTCAGTGATTTCCAGATGAGGTAAAGTGCCCTTATTAAAGTGGATAGAATTTATGTTTTTGGATCAGATGCCTTGAGAGAATCTTCCTGCCTATCCATATTCCCACATCCATTTTTTTCAACATTAAAAAAGTTGAACCCAGGCAATGCTAGCAATAGAGTCATCTAATTATTTTTATATTAATTGTGTTCCCAGAATGCCCCCCTTTTCATCAATAATTCATAACAAACTATCAGGAGCAGCTTCAGGGCAGGAATTAGGTTTTATTCCTATTCTCATTTCCAGCTCTCTGCAAAGTGCCTGGCATATAAGGAAATAATAATATAATAATAAATGTTAATGACATTTATTGAGAAATTTGCATGTGCCAGACACTATTCTAAGCAAAATATATATGTGATATATCATATATAATGTTTAATATATATTTAAAATATGTTATATTTATATTTATTTTATATATTATGTATACACATATATAACATATATTAAATTAATATATAATTAATAGAAAATCAAATGAATACTATATATTCATCTGATCTTTATGATATAACAGTGAGGTAAATGTTATGCTTGTCCTCAAGAGCAATAAGAAAACTAGGCTGCATAGCTCATAAATGGCCGATCAGGGATTCAAGCCTAAGCAGCTTGGATTCAGAGCCCACACTAAGCTGCTTGGAACCAGAGCCCACTCTGAGCTACTTTGCTAGATTGCTTCTGCTGTCTGCGCACGATCTGGGTGCCCTGTTGTCACCCAGTGTTAACATAAGTTACCCTGCCCAGGTCCCTCCCACATCAGGATTGAGGCTGTCATTCCTACAGCTTCTGGGAGTGTTGCCAACTGATGACTCTAGCTCGGTCCTTTCCTGGTCATTGCTCTCAGGCGAAGAGAGCCACCTTGCCCAAGATCATATTCTGTTTCCAGGTACAGCCTGCATCCAATGATGGCAGAGCTCCTTGAAGCTGAGGCTTTCCCTGAAACTAGAAACTCGATCATAACCAACTTTCCTGCTGCCCAAGTGTGTCTGTGTGTATTATTCCTCCCCTGGGGCAGGGGATTGTTCCCAAGTACACTACCCGCTAAACTTACTACTGATAGGTCTCCGTCTCACAGTCTAGTTTTTGAGACCAACCAGAGGATATAAGACATGGGCATGAAGGGAGCTCATAAAGGAGACTAATGCGGAGAACTCTGGACTTTTGGAGGGAAGAGAGGCCATATTTAGTAGGGGGAAAGATGAGCTGCTGTATCGGGCTCCTGAGCTTGGTCTTGAGGAATGGATGACACTGTTACGGTGAAACTAAGATGAAGAAGGTCAGTCTGTGTGGCAGGGAGGGCAGTCTAAGGAGGGCAGTCTAACATGTGCAAAAGCAAGGCAGGAAGAAAGATCAAAGAGCATTCGGTGAGAGGTCCCATGTAGCTGGAGGATGTTTGGAATGAGATGAGCACCAGTGTTCCAAATGATATTGATGATGTTTTTAAGCAACTTTAAAAAGCTTTTAAAACTAGATTTTTAATAATAACCATGTTTTTATGTGTCTTCACAGATTATATCGTACTTTCAAGGACAATAAGTATGTATACATGCTTCTGGAGGCCTGCTTAGGTGGGGAGCTATGGAGTATATTAAGGGACAGGTAAGAAAAAGGATTATAAGCATTAAGCTGTGTTCTCACATCTGGTCTAAAGGATGCTTTATTCACGATCATTTAAAGAGACATAATGAAAGTCATTAAGAAATGGTCCTAAGAAAATATTATCATCTGATAAAATAGTAATGGTGGTATTTTCTTAGCTAACATTGTACTTATGCAATAGACACCCTATAAGGCAATCTGTCATTTCCATATTAGGGATCACAGAATCCCAGGCCTCGAAAGAGAGTCACATGGTTAGTGCAAGGCAGAACAGCTGGAAACCCAAATGTTACTGATTCTGAATCTCTACAAGGGAAATGAAGAAAGGGGTGTGGAGTGGTCAAGTGGAGTGAGACTCCTGCAAAGATTCAGTTTTACAAAAGGGGTGGTTTCTGCATAATCAAAACCACAGATGTTTACTGAGTACCACCACTATGCAAGGCTCCATCGTAGACAGTTGCGGGGGGCAGGGGTTCTAGACAATGTAAACTTTCCTAACCAGAGGGGTAAAAAGAGTAAACTTTTCCTCCAGTGAGTTTAGATTTTAAATTTAGTTTTAGATTGGGTAGATAACATGATGTGCAGTTTTAAAACATTTTATTATTTAGTGTGAAAACTAAATATGATGGAGAAGTTGGCAATTTGTAATTAAATGCCAAATGAGTGTTGCAGATTGTAAATTCGGAGGAGAGGAAAGATATAAAACTGTGATGAAAAAGAGGAAGACTGGACCGAACTTCTAAAGATGATCAAAATTTGGAAAGGCAGAAAGGAAGGGAAAGGGATGTAAAATACAACAGGAAAGTTGAGATAGGATTATGTGTCTTTGGGGGTGTTTCATGGCAGGATTTGAGTAGAAGACAAGGCCAGCAAAAGAGGTAGGAAGTTAAGTTTGCACGAGGTTATGGAGGTTAATGCCAGGCCAAACATTTGGACAGTGTTACCTGGGCCAGTGGCTCTCAACCTTGGCTTCTCATTACAATCACGTGGAGAGCTTTACAAAGTAAAAATGCCTAGCCCTAATGCCAGAGGTTATGATTTGGTTCACCTTGGATGGGGTCTAGTAAATGACCTCTCCGGCAATTCTAATGTGCATTCGTGGTGGAGAATCCCAGACCTAGGTAATGGCAGACCTTTGAGCATCTGCGAAGAGATGGATGCATTGTGTCAGGAATATGTTGTTGGATGGATCTGAATGGGGAGAACCCAGCAGGATGCAAAGACTTGCATGATACCTACAGAAACATTTGCTTCCTCCACCTTTGCTTCAACATGCAGATCTGTTTAGAAAGGGGAGTTGGTACTCTCTGTTAGGCACTGTGTCTGACTCTCAAAACAACACGTTCAGGAAGTAGTAAACCCATTTTACCAATAGGGAAATGAGGCTCAGAACAGCCACACAACTTGCCCGAGGATACGGTGGTGGAAGAAGCAGGAGTCAAAGCCAGTTTCTCTTACTCCAAAGCCATACGCTTCCACGACTTCACGCCGCAAATCACCACCACTTTTTAATAACTCAGTGTGGAAACCCATATGCAGTGCCCTCACAGGGCAAGTCTAATATCATCAAGGTGCCCCAAACAGGAAAGAGTTATGACCCCATTTCTACATGGGTTATTGTTACATGCTATACCAACAGGAAATGAAAATGATCACTTGAGTCATTTTTTAGTCAGGCAATAAATTACAGAAGTCTGCTTTAAGCTCTCCATTAAAATAGTTGCATTTTCTCCAGTTTGCCATAAATATCTTAAAAAGTCTTGTTTTCTTATGTTTCTATTTTATGTATCCATATACGATTACCAGAAACTATTGGGATGGAGACATTTTAACTTGAGTGAAGTACTTCTCCATTTGCCTCAAGTATCCCCCTAAATTTCTTTACCATCATCAGTCTAATTCATGGGCAGTACGAAATACTTTTTAGTGTTGATGCCCTCCAAAACATTTATATTGTGTAAGTTTACCAATGCAATAACTGACACCTGGAATAGACAATAAATATATGTGTCTAGAGTATTAAGAGGGAAAATGATTTCATTGCAGAGGTAGCTTCGATGAACCCACCTCCAAGTTCTGCGTTGCTTGTGTGACAGAAGCGTTTGATTACCTGCATCGACTAGGTATTATCTACAGAGACCTGAAACCAGAAAACTTAATTCTAGATGCTGAAGGTTATCTTAAATTGGTAAGAAAAAATCTGTAACAGTATCATAAGAGATATTTCTAAATACAAAGTTGTGTCATATTTGCATGTTGCTTTTAATTTGGGGGTACCTGCTATTTTCACTGTGGTGGGGTAGGGCCTGTGACATTGGCACCCTTAACACGGGGAAGTGTTGCGAGCATATTCTTTTTGGCGTAGGAATTTAATATTTCAACCATATTGGTGACTGCAACTAAGGATTCACACAATAGAATGCCTTTAATATTGAATTTTGTTAATATTTTTGTTTAATATATTTAAATAGGTTTTAATGCATTACTGTTACATATAGGGACTGGCTATAATAAAGAATAAGGAAAGATGATAGTCTGTCTCCTGTCCCAAGATAGCCACTGTCAGTATAGGGAGGAAAATACACATATGAATGTTGGTACGCTTTTTTTTCTTAAATCTTTCTAGGTGATTCTAAAGCACAACCAGGGCTGAGAATCACAACACTAGACTAGAAGCTCTTTGAGGACAGAGACTTTCCTTGCTATCCATCTTTGTAATCCTCTGATGCCTACCATGCATACCCTTGCGGTTATACTACCAGTCACATAAATTTACTTTCAGTGCGAAACTCTAAGAGAACTGGGCTGTCATGGAGGGGAGAAACCAAGGCACTTTCGACGGAACCCCATCCACATGGGGTGCTCAAGCTGAGTTTTCTTGAGTTTATCTTGTCAGTATGTCAAGGACATAAAACCATCTCTGAATGTAACATTTACAAAGATATTAAAAGTTTCTCACATCAGGACTTTCATACATGAAATTAATACTAGCTATCACTTCATAAGTAGTTTAGTGTGTTATGTGTCAAGATCTGTGCTAAACATTTTGCAATTAATATATTTAACAATTGATGAGGTAGGTTTTATCATCCATATGTTATAGTGGGTAATTTAGCTTTAGGAATTAAACTTATTATGTGTAATTGCCAAGCAATTTCTCTCCACGGTAAAGGGGTAAAATAAGTCCTTTCATGTGAAATCTAGTGAACTTCCAAGAAACATTTTGATCCATTCAAGCTTTATTTTATCTGTGAAAGGTAGCTCTGAGAACTGGGGAGGTAGTAACACAGGCCTCAATCCCTCCTCTTCTCAACAATGCCTTCTTTGGCTATGCCTCTTACAGCTATTTAGGGAAACCCTTTGGAATTTTCTAGAACTAAAACCATCATGAGGGATGCAGACTATCCATTAGGTTCATTCCTTTTTTTTTTCAGAGCTGTTTTTTAAAAATCGGATAGCATATTTATTATTAATAGCCATGGGGGTCCATAAATATCTCCCCTGTTAGCCAGTGGTTATCCATCCAGCTAACTCATTTGCCAATGAGCTAAATGAAGAATGACAACTAAAGCCTTTAGAGATTAAAATGTAAATGTTGAATCTTTCCATTTCTAGCTATATATCAAACTAGATATACTGAAATCCTCTCACTACCAAATGTCTAAAAATACTGGATGAAACATGAAAAAGCTGTATTACATGCATGGCTGACTTTATAAGACAACACTGGTATTCCTCCACAGTTGGGAACCATGCTTGAGGAGGAGTATAGCCTATAGATCTCAAACAATGAAGCTGCTGTCTTGTGGGCACCCAGCAATCCAAGATGGCTCAGAGGTCTGATTTTAGTAGCTGCACCTAGTTTTGGACCTGGGCAGTGTGGGAAGTTGAATCAGAGAACATTTTCCAGAGCCAGGAATCACACAGATCACACTCTCAGGAAAATGGAAAGCAAGAAAAAAGATCTAATTTATGAAGACAGAGTACTTGCAAGAAAACATGCTTTTCCCATTATTGGGCTCTTGGTAGAGGAGCAAAAGAGTCTCCTTTAAGAATTCTCGGCCATAGGCTCGTCTTCATGGAGGTTGGGTGTTCAGTCTTCAAAGATGGAAAGTTCTTCCCCACGCAAGAACTTGAAAATGGATTCATGTTGATAGCATGCCCAACTTTTCAAGAATCAGTGTATATTCTGTCTGGACGAAGGTACTCTTGACTCAGAATACAAAGAACTCCCAGGGATAAAGTCCCAGAGAACATGAGCTCACATTTAAAAAAAATAAAACAAAAAGTATATATGAGGGAAAAAAAAGTACCATGAGCATTATTTGGCAGGCAAATAAGTGCTTCATTATTGGAGTAATCAGATACAAAATGTAAAATAAATCCATCTAACACGCCTTTTAAAAATAAGAGAGGGAATGACAAATGAGTAATGAACAGAGGAAAAAAATCTAGTAGTTTTAGAAAAAAACTAATAAAACTTCTATTAAAGACTTAAGAATATAATAATTGAAATTATATATTTAAGGAAGTCTCATTAATGGAGCAGCTTCCATTGGACTAATCTTGCTGAGATTAATTATAATATATGTGTAAAAACATGTGAAAGAGAGCAACAAAAAGTAGACATTTAAACCTTGAGAAAAGGGAACCATGCTGGATGAAAAATCCACATTGCTACAGCTGTTTTAAACTATTCATTTCAAGACACACCTTATTGTATAAGGCATGGGGATAAGTCTTTAGTTAACATCATACCTAACAGTGAAATATTGAACATTTTCCCATTAGATTGTGAACAAGGTAAGAATATTTTCTTTCCACTTTTTTCAACATTATAACAGAGGTCTTAGCCAATAAAATAAACCAAGAAAAAGAAATGAAAGATGAGATGAGAAGATGAGAAATGGAGAAGTTACCTGTCTTTATTTTCAGACAACATGATTGTTTATGTAGAAAAACCTAAAGGATCTACCAAAGAAGTACTAGAAGAAATAAGCATGATTACCAGTACAAAGTTAATACATAAATAAAATTGTAAGTCACTTAAGTCAATGTATAAATAAAAACTGTTCCTCTCTACTAGCAGTAAATATTTATAAATGAAATAAAAATACTATTTATGATAACATCAAAAATTATAAAATAAATTTGAATACATTTAACGTGTAAAAATGTATAAGACCTCCACACTGAAAACCACAAAATATTACTGAGTAAAAATATATAACTAAATGGTAAGGCATACTGTGTTCACATATTGGATGACTCAATATTTGATAAGATGTCCATTCTTCCCAGATTAATTACAGATTTAAGGTCATTGTAATATAAATTAGAGCAGGTGCATTTTTAGAAACTGAGGCATTTACTCTAAAATTTACACAGAAACTCAGAGTTTAGAGAAGTTCATAACCACTTTGAAAAAAGAAGAACAAAATTGAGGAATTTATAGTATCTGATACTATAAACTACAGTAATCAAGGCAGTGTCATAACAGGACAAATAGCATAATCTAACAGAATAAAGTCCAGAGATGGACATAGAATCAACTGATTTTTAGCAAAAAGGGAAGAGCCAGTCTTCTCAATAGACGATGCTGAAACAACTGGATATGCATATGTGGGGAAAAAAATGAACCTGCTCCCACCTCACACAATATAGAAAAATTAACTCAAGATGGTAATACGGTAATATTTTCACAACATGGGGTAGGCAGAGGTTTCTTAGAATACAAATAGTATTAATTTGTATTAATTATAAAAATTTCAGGCTACTATAATAAAAATATAGACTGGGTGACTTAAATAATAAACATTTTTTTCTCACAGTTTTAAACCCGGGGAAGTCCAAGATCAAGGTGCTGGCAGATCTGGTATCTGTCTGGTCAGGACCTGCTGCTGGGCTGACAGAGAGCTGCCTTTTCATTCCTTCACATGAGAGAGAAAGACACACACACACACACACACACACACACACACACACACACAGAGTTTGGGGGGAGCTCTCTTCTTATAAGGGTTCTAATCGCATCATGAGGGCTTGACCTCATGGCTTGGTTACCTCCTAAAGGCTCTACCTCCATATTCCATCACACTGGGGATTAGAGTTTCGACATACAAATTTTGGGGAGACAGAAACATGCAGTCCATAATAATTAGACTTCATCAAAATTAAAAACTTCTGATAATTAAAATACATTAGGGAATGAATTGTCATGTCATAGACTGGGAGAAAATATTTGCAGTACATATTTATATGACAAAGGACTTGATTGTATTGGGAAATATACAAATAACTCCTACAGCTCAATAGTAAAAAGACAACCCATTTAAAAAAAATGGTCAAAGATCTTGAAAAATCACTTTACAAAAGAAGACATAGGAATGATTAATAAGTCATTAATAAGTCATTTTCAAGGAAATGCAGATTAAAACCACAAAGAGGAACCATTTCATAGCCACTAAAATGACTACAATTTAAAAGACTGACAATACCAAGTGTAGGTGAGGACTTTCTCCTAAATTACTAGTGGAGAAAGAAAACTGAAGAATAGTCGGTCCGTTTTATATTGAGTCAAACATACACCTAATCTAAAACAAAAAAATTCAACTTCCAGGTAGAAACTTCACTCCTTAGTATTTATTTAGGAAAACTGAAATCATGTCTTCCAAAATCTTGTTCATCACAGCTTTATTTCTAAAAGTCCCCAAATCAGAAACAGCCCAAATATCCGTCAGCAACTAAATGTATAAACATGGGGGCAGTATGTTCAGCAATGGAATGCTGCTCAGCAGTAGAAAGGAATGAATTACAATAAGCAACAATGTGAGTGAATTCTAAAAACTATGTTGAGCAAAGGAAGCCAGATACAAGAGTATATTCTGTATGATTACATTTATTGACATTCTAGAATCCATGGTAGAAATGAATACAATGGCTGCTCCCGGGAGAGGCATTCGACTGGAAAGGGGCATGAGGGAACTTTCTGATCGAATGAGCGTGTCTGTATCTTGACTATATGGTAGTTGTGGTTACATGTATAATCTGCATCAAAACTCAAATGTATGCCAAAAGTCTATGCACACTATTGTGTGTAAATTACACATCAATTTGAAAAATGTAGTAGGTTCAATGTCAGATGATTGACAAATAAAGAGAAAATCAGTTCACCAAAAGATAAATTTAAGTAATTTACACAGAATGTAGCATAGAGACACCAAAAAAAAGGTGAAAAATAAGAGAACAGAGTGAGAAGTTCTTAAAACTATAATTCAGAGTCCAGGATAAAAATAATATAGAAAATGAGGGAAAAGCAGTATTTAAAGAATACTGGCTGAGAATTTTTTGGGAATTACAAGAAACAACAATCATCAGATAAAGGAACCCAAACAAATCCCATCTGGGACAAATTGTATTTGTTGTGGCTCCTATCTTTGGGTAACAAATCACTCCAAAATGTATTGGCTTAGAACAACAAGAACCATTTATGATCTCTCACCATTTCTGTGGGTCAGAATTTGGGGAGTGGTTCAGCTGGGTGGTTCTGACTTGAGGTCTCTCATGAATTTTCAGTCAGATGTTGGCTGGGGCTTTAGTCACTTGGAAGCTTGTCTAGGGCTTGACCAGGACATCCGAATCCAAAGTCACTTACTCATATAGCTGGGAAGTTGATGCTGGCTGTTATTTGGGGGCATGATGGGCCTCTTTAGAGGTTGACTGTTTTCATGGCATGGCAGCTGGCTTCCCTCAGAATGAGTCATCCAAGGGAAAGCTACAATGCCTTTTAAGACCTACCCTCAGAGTCGCATCTCAGTGCTTCCACTATATCCACTATGTTGGTCACATAGGGCCAGCCCTAATTTACTGTGAGATTTATTGTGGGAGGGGACAACAAAAACAAAGTATTAAAAACTGTCAAAGAGAAAAGACAGTTTACGTATAAAGGAGTAAAACTTAGGCTTTCAGTTGGCATCACAATAGCAACAAGAGAATCCAGAAGGTAGTGGAGGAGTATTTTTAAAATTCTGACAGAAAATAACTAATAAGCTTGAATTGTAAACCCAGGGAAACTATCTTTCAAAAGGGCAAAACAAAGCCATTTTCAAACAAGGATGAAGGGTGTTTACCACCTTCATACAAAGGATGTGTTTAAGGGAGTTGAAAAATGATCCTCTGAGATGCAACCTTAGAAAGATGGTAAACATGTTAAATCTCTTCAAGTGATGGTGTACAGGGATCCTTCTCATTCTGCTATCTAGTACTGAAAATGAGAAAACGCTAAATAACTGAACAGCAGCGACATGAAAACTGGGAGTTGGTATAATTGGAATTAAAGTAGGAGAAAATGTCAGTCATCTTCAAAGGAGGCAGCAAGAGAGAAACAGAAAACCTAGGAAACAATCCAAGAGAAAGCAAACGCACCGAGAACAGAAACAAATCTAACATGCGTAGACAGCTCTCCAGATCGAAACCAAAGATTGTCAAATGTTTATTTTATTTAGAAAATAAAAACCAGCTATACGATGTTTACAAGAGACATACCTAAAGCACGAGGCTGCAGAAAGGTGCAAGTGAAAAAGGACAGAAAAAATATGTCTAGGAAATAGTCAACAAATTGAAATGCTGGTTTAATTATCAGGGAAGGGGTGTTGCTAGAGATACAAAGTGTTATCCTTTCATTCTGCCAACATGATATAAAAATCCTGATCTTTCATTTACCTACTAAAATGCTTCAAAAATAAGCAGAATTTGAAAGAACTAATAAGGAGAAATGAACCACTGTAGGAAATTTTAATACACCTCTCTCAGAAATTGATGGAACATTCGGACCAAATAGCACTAAAGCTTTAGAAGATGTGCACAACACAATTAATAAACGTGATCTAATGGGCTTATAGAATATTGTTCCCAAGAGTTGAAGAATACAAATTAACGACATGTGATCATCCATTAGGGCCATAAGCAAGTTTCAGCAAATATGAGAAATAGGAATTGGGTTGCCGGCTGGCGGCCCGGCCAGGCTGTTCCCCTGAGAGTTCCTGAGGGGACTGCAGTAAGGATGGGGGTGGTGGAGGTGCCTGGTGACAGCACAGCAAGAATGCACATCTGGGTGATGGACACTGGGCTGTCCAGCCTCAGATGTCAAGTCTTCAAGGGTGAAAGACTTCATGTAGGGCTGAACTTGGCCTCATTCACCAATTTTGATTAAATGGTGTTTTTCATCTTCCTACATCATTTCTTGGCAATATCTGTGAGGGATCAGATATCTAAGGACAGAAAGAAAGGAACAGTGTTTTTTTGTTTGTTTATTTGTTTTTTTGTTTTGTTTTGTTTTACCAGCAAAGCATGACCAGTGAAACCATGGGGAAAAAGACCCATGTAAGAGAAAGGTCTGGGTTTTGGAAGTGTCTCTCTAGAAGCTGTAGAGATGTGCCTTTCTATGATAATTACAGAGGATGAGTTTGTAGTGTGGGGTGAAGACTTCATTCTACAATTCTTTCCCAATTCACAATTGAGATGGCCAGCCAGATTTGTTTCCCAATGAATCCTGGCTGGTCCAAGGTGTCTCTATCAGTAAACACGCTGAGAGGAGATCAAGGATTAGCAGATTACTAAAAGAACGTCACATTGCCATCTCTCACCCGCCCATCCAATAATTTCCTGAATCTTTCTCCACTTTCAAGGCCGAGAAAAGCTGATGTAGGAAATAATGGTTAAGAGTGTTTCTTTTGGTTATCATGAATGAATCAAGGATAATAATAAAGTGTAGGACAATACTTAAAGAGTTTAAAGAAAAATCCACCTTGTTCTCAACCCAAGCAGAATTAATGTAGTGGTTTCCCTTCTTGGGTTTGCTCAGCAGAAAACTTGGTAATAATCCAGTAAATCAATACACATTCTATATGGTCATGCTATTAACTCATCACTCATCAGTAAATATTCTATATGGTTGTTCTATTAACTCATGGGAGTAATACCTCTCATGTGGTAATAGAGGAACTTTTAATCCTATAGTGAGCATTATGTAAGAAAATACAATGTAGAACATATTAAATGTTGATATTATTGCCTGCTTCTTCATGACCTATCTTCCCTTCTTTTCTAATAGCCCCATGAGGGCAGAAACCATGCTATATTGTGTTTACTGCCAGACTTAGAAATTTGCTTAGCATATAAGAATGAATGAAAGGTCAGAGGGGCAGCTTCCTCCTTGCTCCCAAAATAGGAGCATAAAGGTTTTGTTCACTGATGTCAGTGTATTTAAGTTAGAAGTTAAAAACAAAATTTGAAAGAAAAAAAAACAGGAAGAAACCACTAACAAAAATCATAACTCATCTCACTGGAATTTTAAGGATATTTCAAAATAAATCAATCAATGAAGAAGAAATTTTCATATTATAAAACTGAACTGCAGAACAGACACTACATATGAACACATGTGGTTGCAACTAAAATGATAGAGTAACATTTATAGTTTTAAATGTTTCAACTAGGAAATAAGAAAGGGCACCTGGGTGGCTCAGATGGTTAAGCGTCTGCCTTTGGCTCAGGTCATGATCCCAGGGTCCTGGGATCGAGTCCTGCATCAGGCTCCCTGCTCCGTGGGAGCCTGCTTCTCCCTCTGCCTCTCTCTCTCTCATGAATAAATAAATAAAAAGTTTTTTTAAAAAATTTTTAAAAAGGCTAAAAATTAAGGAGCTAAGCATTTAACTTAAGAAGATGGAAATGGGAGAAACAATAAAACCAAAGAAAAGATGGGGGGGAAGTTAAGAATATTAATTAATAAAATATGATGAAATAAAAGGAATACAGAGCCAAAGGTTGATGTTTTGAAAAGACTAATAAAAGTAACAAACTGGAAATGTTGTTCAAAAGAAAACAGAGAAGAGGTACAGATAAATACTATTATGAAGGAACATCATTTCAGTTAAAGTAGAGATTTATGTGGATTAGAAAGTATTTGGGCAACTTTACTACTATCTGTGAAATATCTATTTATTTATGTATATACTATACATGTGAGTATATATATGTGACATCATATACATCTTTAGGTTCCAGTGAGGGCTCTTTCTGGTTTGCAGATGGCTGTCTTCTCACACTGTCCTCTGGCAGACAGATCATCTTTCTTGTGTCTCTTTACATAAGGACACTAATCTCATTCATGAGGATGTCACCTTTGTGGCCTAATTGCCTCCCAAAGGCCCCACCTCCAAATATCATTATATTGGGGATTAGAGCTTTGACATAGGAATCTTGTACAGACATAGTCTATAGCTGAACATCCAGAGAATTCACTTCAAGGACTTATAACACTAATCAGATGTGAATTTCTTCAGAAAGCAGTAAGAGATAATTTCCATCTTAGTCTGTGAGGCTACTGTAAACTTGATTCTCCAAAGGAAACTCCTAGGGAAGGCCAATTAATGTCCCATCCAGCTCATAAATTTAGTGTAAAAATCATAAGTAAAATATTAGCTAACTGACTATAAATTGTAACAAGACATCATAACAAAATTGGATCTATCTCAGGAATTCAAGCATAGTTTAACATTTAAAATTCTATTAAACCAAATCACCATTTTAATAGATTAAAAAAGAAAAACAATTTTTTAATCACCTCAATGGATGCAAAGAAAATTTTGATATGTTTCTACATTCAGTTATGATAAAATCTTAGCAAACCAGGAATAGAAATAAATTTTATTAACCCAATGAAAGATACCTAACAAGGATTTGGAGCAAACACTGTACAACACGATGAAACATTAGAAGTATACTTTTAAAAGTCAGTGAAATAAGCACTTCTATATTTTGTTGGAGGTTCTAACCCAATGCAGGAAGATATAAATAAAATTAGAAGAAAGATGGAGACATAAACAACAAAACCTATTTTCCTATGTGATATGATTATGTAGGAATCTAAAATATAACAACAAATTATTAAAATTAAGTGAAGAGTTTAGTATGATTGCTGGATATAAGATTAATAATATAAGAACTCAGTGTATTTTTAAATATCAGAAACGTAGTTGATAAATAGGAATACAAATACCCTTTTAAAAAGCATACAGATATATATATGTTTACATAATAGAAATAAAAATACAATGTATCTAGGAATAAATCTAAAAAAAGTAAGAGTTTTATTGAGAAACATAGACGAATTTATAGAAAGACATTAAAAACATGTAGATTAATAGTCTCATTCTCTTTTTTCTGGGCACAGAGCTAGACAACATACCCCATTCTTCCTTGTGGCTGACTGTGGCCCAGTGGTGCAGTTCTAGCTAGTGAAGTGTGAGCTGACATGCTTGTGTACCACGATCAGGCCTGGGTGATAGCGACCTCTACAGATGATCTCCACCCAGTCTTTATGACTTGCGGCTTATAAATACTGAGATTTAAAGTTGGCAGAGCCATAAAGTGGAAGGAGCCCGGCAGGGGTGCCTGGGTCACTCAGTCGGGTGAGTGTCTGGCTCTTGATTTCGGCCCAGGTCATGATCTCAGCTCAGGTTATGATCTCAGGCTCCTGGGATTGAGCCTCATGTCGAGCTCTGTGCTCAGCAGGGACTCTGCTTGGGATTCATCTCTAGTTCTCCTTCTCCCTCTGCCCCTCCCCCTGATCATGCACGCTCTCTTTCTCTCTCTCTCTCTCTCTCTCTCAATCTCTCAAATAAATCTTTAAAAAAAGATAATGGAAGGAGCCTGTGTCCCTGACCCACTGCTTAGAGATCCCCCTACTGCTCAAGAAAATTCATTATGAGAAGAGAAGTAAATTAATGTAGAATTTAAGCTTTTATACTTTCTTAGATATGTTTGTTCAACAGTCACTGTAGCATAACCCTAAATCAGAAAGATGTAGACGTTTCAAAATAGCAAGACTCAACATCACAAAGATATGAAATCTCCAAAATCATATACAGATTAGATACACTTCAGTGGAATTCCAGCAAAGCTTTTCATGAAGTTTGGCAAACCGATTCTAAAGTTTATATAGACTAACCAAGAGCCAAGAATTAGCCAAGAGACATTTCTGAAAGCAAACAAGAAGAGGGTGGGAGGAAATTCTCTCAGATATCCAAATTATAATGCTATCCTTCACATTAATTACTAATGCGGGGGGAATGTAAATTAAAACCGCAGTGATTTAATACTTACAAACGGCAAAAATAAAAGTTGTTATCACTAAAGGATAGTAAGGATGTAGAGCAACTGGAACTCTGTGCATGACTGCTGGGGAAGGAGGTGGGTAGTGCAGTCTGATCCCTAATGAAAGTAATTTGACAATGTGTAGTAAAATTGAAGACACTGCATCTTTGATCTTGTAATTCTACCATCTTACATAAACCTCTGCTAGGTAATATGGAAAATGATATTAATAGAAGCATTTTTGTGATAGCATACAATTAGATATTAGGCAAATGCCCATCAACAGCATAATGGACAGAAAAAATCATTTCATGTTAATTCAGTGGTGTATGAAACAGCAGTGAAAATAAATGTACCCTGATATCAATTAAATTCACAAAGATAATTTTAAACAAAAATAGGCAGTTTGCCCAAGAATAGATGTAAGATTTATCTGGAGTTTTTAAAAACGAGAACTTATTTTACTTAAGGATCTGAAATATGTGGTAAAATTAGAAAGGAATGCAAGTACCCAATGAACACCAAAGTCAGGGGAGTGGTGACTCTTGGCAGTGTGCAGTAGGACGCCAGGGAAGGAGCACACAGGGCTCTGCATTGGCTCTGCTCCGTTAACCCGGCAGTAGCTATGGGGCGTGCTTTTATGCTCATGCTTTATAACCTGCATATGGGTCACATTAGTTTATGTTTCAGGTTTTTTTCTAACTTGACAAATAAAAGTAATTATCAGCTCCCACTATATTCTTTCTGCTAGACCATTATTAGCTGTACTTATTAGCTTAGCTTTTCCCACCAATGTGCTGAATATATGTTGCTTCTTTTCTCTTAAAAATCTTCTACTTCCTCATCGATTTATATATAATGGGAAGGTTCCCTTTGGAACCTGGTTCAAGTCTCACCTCCCGAATCCACAACCTTACTAGACTTTAATTTTCTCCTCTTTAACATCGGGATAACAGTTGCTTGCTCCCCAAGCTGTTGTGAAGATCATACATATACATGTGCATTTACATATCTTATCGAAACTGATGTTAACAGTTATCTCTTCATTCAGAATTTTTTTCACCAAACAGGTGTTGAACATCTGCTGTGTTGCAAATGCTGTAGGGGTTACAAAATGAATAGGATATAATGCTTCTCCTCAAGGAGCTAGATTTAATCACACACAACTAGAGGATGCTGCCCCAAGGGACAACATAACTGTGGAATATAAACAGTGTTAAACACCTCAGAGGAGAAAGGAATTGGTTCTATAAATCCAAGGAAGGCTTCAGAGAGGTGGTGGCATAGGAGATGAGTGTCCAAAAAGTTTTTTCAGTTTGTGCTCTTGCATGCAGAGCTCCCCTTCAACTTGCCCACTTCCGAGTAAATGCACTAAGTATTTGGGTGAATAAAGAATGGGTTGTTGCCATGAAAGACGCATACCTTAGCCTCCCTCACTCCCATCCAGTGGAAGCCATCCACTGTTGCCCGTTTTAGTGGATGGACGTTAGTATCACAAGGACATGAAATCATCTTTGGTTGTTGCAGACAGGATAAACAGATTCCACTGTACCCTTGTCTAGACTTGGGCAAAGTAGGTGCTCTGAAAATTCCACATAAATATTTTTTTGGAATGTTATGTCCCCATGACTCACTTGGCTTAATTAGACTGGTCATTTTGTATCCATTTTTTTTTATGTGACCAAGAGAACCAATAGCTGACAAATTTACTGACCCAGAGAGAAACTTCTGGGAAAAAGCTAATACTAACTGGACACAGGCTCCAGCAAGCCACAATGCTAATTTTTCTATTTCTGAATGATGCAATCACCACTGCAGATTTAGAAGCATCTTAAAAACCTTCTAGTTCATTAAAATCTTTGGAGACTTGATGTTTTTAAACTCTCAACATCATGTAAGCTGCTTTTCATAATGGAAATTTAATAGAGACAAGAGAAAACCTGTGTGTAACTTCTCTGGATATTCTTCCTGAAAGCTCAGTTTTGTGAGTAGAATTTTTTTTTAAAAAAAGTATGGGAATATTTTCTTGCCTTCTAGAATGATCCTTTAAAACATTATTCAGGACATGTATAACCTTCTCTTAATCCTCCAGTGGCCTCTTAGACAAAAAAAAAAAAAAACAAGTTCTTTCTGGTGTTTACCAGACCAGTACCTAATCTGCCTTCGCTTCCTGTCTCTCTTCCCCTCACACACAGTGGCCCAGCCACACTGGCCTTCTTGCCGAGCCTTGAACTTACCACGCACGTTCCCAAAGGCTAGGGCCTTCACGCTTCTCCTTCTCTGTCAGAATCACTCTTGCTCAGATTTTTATGGATCCCTTTTTCTTATTTCAGTCAGATTCCTGCTGAAATCTGCTCAAATGCTACCTCCTCAGAGAGCCCTTTCCTGGTCACCCTATTGAAAATAAAATTCCTATTGATTGCCGTACCCCACTCTGCCATGTGTTTCGGCAAGCATATGTCACTCTCTGGCACTATTATATATGATCTTCTATTTTTATGCTAGTTCTCTTTCTCTTGAATGCTATCTCTGAGAGGACTGGTGCTTGGTACATACTGGTATTCAATAGCTATTCAGTGAGTGAAGGAAGGAACTTACATTTCTGTGACCTAGAAGAGATAGTGTTAAAAAGGCTGAAGCTTGGGGCACCTGGGTGGCTCAGTCGTTAAGCGTCTGCCTTCGGCTCAGGTCATGATCCCAGAGTCCTGGGATAGAGCCCCACATCGGGCTCCCTGCTCAGCAGGGAGTGTGCTTCTCCCTCTCCCACTCCCCCTGCTTGTGTTCCCTCTCTCGCTGAGTCTCTCTCTGTCAAATAAATAAATAAAATCTTTAAAAAAAAAAAAAAGGCTGAAGCTTTGTGGTGGAATCCACAGTGGTATAAGGCAGAGGTGATGTGAATGGTTATAGAAAATACACAGAACTTGACATCAGAAGATCTGGGGCTTTCTTGATTAGGCATGTGACTTTGGATAGGTCTGAGTGTCAATTTCCTCTGACCAAATGGATTAGACTAAAGTTGAAGATTAGACTAAAGAAAAGTGGTAAGTTCTCATAAATCTTAAAATCTTAGTATAATTATAGCCATCTGTGTGGGTCAATATTTAAATACTACAAAAGCAAAACCAGCTATTCAAATTAAAATTCACCATTTTCAGAGCTAGAAAAACTCTCCTAAGCATCTAATGAACACCCAATCAGTTTTAAAAGGAAAACTTAAATGCAATGAAAAAAAAAGTGTTGAAAGGCTATTATAAAACAACAAAATATAATATTTCCATATGTGCATACACACAAAT
Organism: Eumetopias jubatus; assembly: GCF_037043125.1. Taxonomy (NCBI): domain Eukaryota; kingdom Metazoa; phylum Chordata; class Mammalia; order Carnivora; family Otariidae; genus Eumetopias; species Eumetopias jubatus. Next base: position 137,496,343 of record NW_028274808.1, read on the forward strand.
GCAATTATAAGCATTGCTTTCTTGTCTCTTAAATTTCAGTCTTTATAAAATTAGCTAGGATTTTCATATTGGTTCTTCCTCTGAGGAATAAGTATATAAGCTAATCTCAGGTGGTTACAAATTTTAGTTTCATAGTATCCCCAGCCATCCCTTAGATAAAATCTTTATGAGTCATTTTGTATAGATAAAAGAAAACAGTAAAATCCCACTTCAAATTAGCCTGCTTAAATTCCCTTTTTCTAATAAGGAAATCCTTGCTGTTGCATGATAAGTACTAAAAAGCATTAGTGGAAAGCTAAATTTCTAAGATTTTTTTAAGATAAAACAAAGACTTTAAATATTAGTATTCGAATAAATAAATGAGGGCTGCATTTTATAGTTCATTGACATACTCTTTCAGGTGAGGGCCTGTTTTGATATGTTAACCTTATTTATTTATTCTTTTACCCAATATCATTGCCATGTTATTGTGATAGCCCATGTGCATAATGAAACTCTTAAAATGTGAACCTTGAGGCTCAGGTATAATTTGTGCGTTTGTTTACTTCAGGGAGGTGAAGGGCGGTTTTATTTAAATAATACCTGTATGTATTGGAGATGAAAAGTACATGCTAAATAACGCCTGTGGACAGAAACCAACTGTTTGTTTTGCAGGGCAGGATGTCGGTCATGTACACTGCCCCCATTCAGTGAGTGAGTCTTCCTGTTGCTCCAGCCTTCTCGCCAGTCTCTATTCTGTGCACAGAGTTGGTTCATTGAATAGAGTCTCAGAGAAGTGGAGGGGCCTATTCTGAAAAGACAGATGAGGGTAGCACCAGCTTATTCCCCGAGGAGAGTTCCTGATCCTCGTTCAGGGCCAAGCTCAGATATCAACCTCCTAATGACATCTTCCCCAGTGGTCTTTTCCCTAATGTTCCAGAAGTATATGTTTTTTGGCCTTATGCATAATCTTCTACTCTATCATGTATCACATGAAATAATATTAATCGCATATGTGTAAGTATTCCCAACACTCTGAGTTTCTCCTAGGCAGCTCTGTATCTGTAAGCCTAGCACAGAGCCTGGCCGATGGTGGTGCTGATTGTGTCTTTTCAGGACAAATAAGGTCATTCAGGTGCTATTCACAGCTGACCTGCGGGAGAAGGATTCAAAGTGTCCATAGTCTGGCCAAAGTTGAGAAGAGGTGATCCTGGCTTTTTCTATGGAATGTCAGAATGTAAAGGATGCAGACATTGTACATCATGGTTTTTAAAGATGGATCAGAATTTTAAGACTCTCTTTTTCTCAACAATGGTCCCTTTCCCAAACTCTCAATTTTGGCTATTACTTTTCTTTTTATGATGGAGCTTAAAGTGCACCAGGGTCGATCAGTCCCCCTTTCTCTCCTCTTCCCAATGAATGCCACCATTGATTAGAAAATTATTTGTCTGCTTGCTCTGAGCTTTACATTTGTTGTAATGGTCTACGCTAGCCATTCCTCTCATCTTCTAGGTGTCATGGGCATAGAGGTGTGTGCATGGAACTTTCTCCATTGTAACTAGATTTATACCTGGTCCTGCAAAAGAATAAATGAGAGGGTCAGTGGTGTGTGTGTGTGTGTGTGTGTGTGTGTGTGTGTGAAAAAGGAAGGGTGGAGGTATAGACAGAAGATAGGAGAAGTTAGAGGGAGACGTAAAGAAGAACATGAGTTTTATGGTCTCTGAAAATGTCTTTGACATTGTTTTCCAGGTTGACTTTGGATTTGCTAAGAAAATAGGATCTGGACAGAAAACATGGACATTCTGCGGAACTCCAGAGTATGTAGCTCCTGAAGTCATTCTCAACAAAGGACATGACTTCAGTGTGGATTTTTGGTCTCTGGGAATTCTAGTGTATGAGCTCCTAACCGGCAAGTAAGTACCTTCAAGTTCACAGAAGTATGAAAATAATTTACTAATGATAAAAAATATATAATTTAAGAGTTTAATTTTTAGAAATGTTTTCAATTAAGTGTGATGACTTTTCCCCTTTGTATATTTTACATATAGCTTGCTTGCTGGTTTATAACATGGAGAAAACATTCCAGAAGGTACAGGAAAGAAGTACAGAATTGCTTTGGTTTACCTAAAATGGCAAGGCCTGTTATTATAGATAACATGTTAACTGTGTGAAGGTTTTGGTAATTCCGTTGTAAGAATAAGGAGAAGAATTGAGGCTGTGGGCTGTTATTATTTCCTCTCACATATATTTTTTGTAATGGAGAAAATTGTATTCATGTTCCAATTAAATCCATTAAACAGTGAAGCTAAATTTAGCTGCATTCTTCTATCTTCCCAATAAATCATTAACCAGAAAACCTAAGAGAAAGGAACATTGCTGGATTTAAATTTTAATCTTCTTGTCAACCGTCTTGTAAAGGTGCTAATGAACAGAGACCAGACACAGCAGGAGGTTTAGCAGTTCAAATTGAATTGTCGCCCCTGGAGGGATTAAAGGGCGATATTAATGAATCCAGGATCCCAAATATTCATCATGCGTGCATGCATACACATACGTGCACATGCATTTACACCTACACATGCATATACACATACATACATAGGCTCTATGTACTATTACCTCACATTGTAAAGCACTTTACAGTTTACAAAGCTCTTACATGTGTATTCTCTAGTTTAGTTTTTATGAATTTGTGTGGGAGTTAAAGAAGGAATTTTTTTATTTTATGACTTAAATGTTATGGATTAGACAGCCAGAACAGAGAGCTACCTGCTACCTGCGTAAGGTCAGGGATTTGATCGCAGATCTTCTAACCCTAAATATGACACACTTTCCATTACACACCTATGCCTATACATATGCATTTTCAATGTAATGCATGGACATCCCCACAGGATATAGTTCAGTTTTCTCCCTCTGTTTCTCATCAACTGTTTTGATCATCCTTACAAACCTTTATAAGCAAATATTCTTAGTCTTACTTTCAGAGCAGATTTGCTTATGGAATGGCATATGAAATGCTGGAATGAGCCCTTTGATGGGGATTCAAGTCTCAACACATACTTAAAAAGAGTTTCATAAGACCTGGAACTTTTATACTGCAAATTTCTAACGTTTGGTTACCTGTGGCTATATATTCAACTTCTTTGTCCATGTACATTGAGCAAACAGATATGAAAGATTATTTTATATTATCTGTATTCATTTTCAAATAGTCATTGCTTAAGATTGTGATGGATAGAATAGAAAATTCTCCAGACCGTCCTTCAGAGAGAAAGATGCTTACTGTCTTGGGACACAAGGAGTTCTGTTTCAAGAATGTGTTCCTCATCCCTGCAAAATTTGTCAGCTGCATTGCTAAGAAATACATTATGGATCGTGTGGTAGCTAGGGAATATAGAACTCAGTCTTTATCAGCTGGAATAAGCTTCTACAAGGAATAAAGAAATAAAGTGAGGGAATAAGGAAAGGAGATCCCCAATAACTTGGAGTTGTTAAAGTGGCTTTGAACTGTCAAGAACTTGAGAAATTGTTCTTATAAAGGTTTTCAGGGTAGGGCATGAGAAAAGTTAATTTTAAATGCCCTGAACTCTAGAGAGTCAGGAGGTAAATGAAAATGAGAAAAACAACCAAAACACAGCACAACACAACAAACACAACATAACTGTAAATACAAAAGTATTGAAAATAGAGCAATGCTTTTTGTTTCATACCTCATTTTCTTTTTTTATTTTTTCATATCTTATTTTCTTTACAAGCAAGACATAGATTGTTGCACCAACTTTATTTCATGTTTATTCCTGAGAGTGGGAACTCACTAGCAAAAGGTCTCAAGCATGGCCAAGATATAGCAGAGTAGTTCATGAAAGTCATCTTCAAATTAAATGATACAACAGAATAAAGTATTTTTAATAGCAAAGCATGTGAGTTAAAACGTTATCCAAATTCAGTGGTCAATTCCCAAAGCTTTCTTACTCACCTTAGCAATGCTTCCCTTGAAGTACTCTCTTCACATGCCTTCTAGGTCCTCCCTTTCTCTCATTTATTTTCCCATACTGATGGCTCCATCTCCGTCTTCATTGTTGAATCCTTCTTATCCTCCTGACCTCTCCACATTGGGCCACTTTAGTCCTTGATCTCTTTTCTGCCTACTCACTCCTTAGCTGATATCAAGTCCATGGCCAGAAATCCTGTCTGATGACACCCCACAATCACACCTCCAGCTCTCTTTCCTGAATGCCAGACTCACAAATTCAGCTGCCTGTATAGCATCTCTATTTGGACATTTAAAACCTAACTCCATTTGGACATTTCATAACATGCTCTGGACCCCCACTTTCGGCCCCCACTCTAGCCTTTCTTCTCTTAGTAAGCAATAGCTCCATTCCGTAAGTCAAAACACTTTGGCATCATTCTTGAATCCCTTCTTTCTCCTACACACCACATTCACAACATTGGCAAATCCTATTGGCTTTACCATCTAAGTAGATCCAGAATCCAACCACATCTCACCATCTTCACTTCTACCATCATAGTTCAGGCCACCAGGCCTTCCTTCCCCCACTGCTAGCACTGTCAAAGGTCATTTTTGACACACTTTTTCTTAAAAAGTTTACTCTGCTATAAACTCCGCCGTCTGACTCAGAGTACGTTCCTAGGCCGTTAGCATCATCCACTAGCTTCACATGATATGGCCCTCATCACTTCCACCCCTCTCCTGCTTCCTTACTCATTCCCCCAGCAACCCACCCCTCCTCATTGTTTCCAGAGCAACCCATGCCACTCTGGACTTATGGCCTTTGTACCTGCTGTCTCTGAATCTTTTGCTTACAGATAATAGTGAGGCTCATTCCCACCTTCTCTTCATTGATACCACTGCTCAATTGTCGACTTATGAAAGAGGCTTTTCCCATCTACCAGGTTTAAGAAGATCACACCTCTCTCTGTCACTCTGTCCCCTCCTTGATTTTTCTTTTTAGTGATTATCACCAACTGACAAATCATCTGTATGTGTATGTGTGTCATTTGTTAAGTGATATGAAATCAATGAAATTATTTTCTAGCATATATCCAGATTTTTTAATACAATGACTAATGAGAAAGGAAGGAGGGAGGGAAGAAAACGTAAGAAAGTCAGTGGTAAATGTGTCTGACACATTGGTCCTAGTGTCCTATTTTGGCTTTTCTCCAGCCCTCCCTTTTCCGGGATTGACCAAATGATGACCTACAATTTGATTCTCAAAGGAATTGAAAAAATGGATTTTCCCAGAAAGATCACAAGACGACCTGAGGATTTGATTCGGAGGCTTTGCAGGTGAGAATGAAAATTAAAAACCCCTACTTCTTGGGGAATGTGTGAAGTCTTCTCATTTCTGTGTCCACACAATTTAAAATTAGGTATGCATTTACTTTTTGTACTTTTCTATGTAACTAAATTATATTTAAAGAAAATCATTTCTTCACTAGGAGTTTGAGTTTACTTCATTTTACAGAATCACAGTACCTACTTAGAGTTTAAAAGAGATCTGTAGTTATCAATCAGCTTATCTTTGGGAATCATCTTTATCTGTATTAGGGCAAAAGAACATTAGCTTAATAAGAGAGTAATTAATTAACAACCTTGTTATTTTGAGAGAAAACCAGTGGTGGTGACAAAGTGTCACTCCTTGCCCTCTGTCAGTCTTCATTTTAAAAAACAGTACCTCTCTGGCCTTATTTTAAATTGTTCCTAATTTCTATTTACCCTTAAAAATAATATATTGGAGAACAGAAGACTTCTGGAGTTTGTGTTTAAACTTTACTTTGTCACTGTTTTCTTTTCTTTTTTTTTTTTTTTTTGCACATTTGAACTGTTTTTTAAAGCATTAGCATTTAGTAAATTTAGAACATGAAACCTAGTTGTGGGTTGCCAACAGAAATCTCTGCATGTTTCTAAGATTCCAGCTCAGATGTAAATGATTCTCTAAAGATTTCCCTGTTTTTTGTCAGCAAAGTTGGTAAGATAACATCCTTATTCATAGCTCATTTAAAGCACCAGTGTGTGTGTGTGTGTGTGTGTGTGTGTGTGTGTGTGTGTGTGTGTATACTGGAGAGGGGCATGTGTTTTTCATTTCCCTGTACTCAGCTGCTTGGCCTATGAATATTGTTGAACAAATGAATGAATACATACATAAAGAAAAAATGTTAAATTTTAATTTAAAATTCACCAAAGCATAATTATTATAAATTGCCTTTCAATAAATTTTTATTTTAGGCAAAATCCAACAGAAAGACTTGGAAATCTGAAGAATGGAATCAATGACATTAAGAAACACAGGTACATAGCTATTGCTTGGCCCAGAAAAATAATAGAAATTTATAGAAAAATGTAATCTTGAAGCTTTTGTTGTAGGTCACAAGAGCCCCTTTACAGATGCTCAATTTTTCCTTTTTGGTGTTTTATTTTTAATTTGTGTTTTACTAGGTGCAGTTAAAATAATCAGTCTCAAGGTGATTTCTCTAATGCTGAAAGTTCACATCAAGAATGGATGAAATTCTAAAACAAGTGACAAAATCACATCTTTAAGTTATAGCAACTTAGCTTTTTATACACTGCTATTTTTATTTTTATGTTTATTTTTTAAGTAGGTTCCACACTGGGTGTGGAGCTCAGTGCAGGGCTTAAACTCATGACTCCAAGATCAAGACCTGAGCTGAGATCAAGGGTTGGACGCTTAACCCACTGAGCCACCCAGGAGCCCCTTATTATTTTTTAAGAATATCAACTTGGATTCTATAGAGAAATTAAGTTCTAATTTTGACCTTTGATTTGTGATTAAAGTACAATATAGTCACTGTTGTCAACATTAAAGAGAAATCAACTGTTACATAGTATTATATTTCAGTTTTAGTTAATAATATATATTTATTTTAAATACAATTTTCCTTTGACTAGCTCTCCAAATTTTGAGCCTAGTATTGTATTTTACATTTGGGATAAAGTACATTGATTTCCACAAAACCTCAAACACTGTTTCAGCCTTATACAATAATCTAACATGCATCTTTGCACTTCTGTGGATTTCTGAAGCTGGCCTTCAGAACCAGTGATAACTTCCATGAATCATCCTCTTTGATTTGATTTATATATGTAGAGTTCAAGCCTTTCAGATTTTTAAAACAACTGATGCCTGGCTAAATCCTGCAATCCTCAAAATGTTTTAATTTTGCTCACAATATACAAAAAATATCACCAACTGATAGTACTATTGATAACAGAAAAACTAAATTGGAGAATTTCATCATTGACAACCTGTGAACACACTGAAGTGTTTATGTTCAGAAACGAAAACACCTTTCAGTATTTCATTCCTATCTGGGTATTTTTTCCTGAAGAATTAGAGGCACAGAACACAGTGTGGAAATAAAGGGAGAAAAGCTTCTGAATAGAAACACTATTCATTTTGCTTAACAGTAGTGGTGCAGCTTCAAAAAAAAAAAAAAAAAAAATCCGCAGGCTGCCAACCCTGTTCTATCTATTCATGAACTCACTTGAAATAAAGCCATGTATTCAACATTGTAAATTCATATTGGGCTTTGCCTTAAGGGTGTGTTCGGAGGGAGGGAGGATGAAAGAGACAGACTCAGCTGTGCATTTTATAGACATGAAAATGCCTATAGTATTTTTATTATTCTTTGTCATCCTTTGGATTGCCTTCAGTGTAAAGCTCATTATTTGTCTTAGATTCCAATTTATCTTTCTTTCTCCATGCAGTTATTACAATTTCTTTTCTCATTATAAAATGACACATAAACACACTATTCATATTGAGCAAACAAGTATCCCATCAATTAAAGTCATCCCTCCAATGTATTTTCCTCCTTTTGCTCATTAAGGAAGCGTCTTCACGTTTTGCTCCCGGATGGTTGGGTTAACAGGCTCTGGTTTTATCTTTTCTTTCTTATTTACCTGAGGCTCATTTAAATGTAGCTGTCAAATTGTGATTGGGTGCGTATGCAAACTGAAGCTAAAGGATTTTCTCACCTCAGCATGGTAATGAAGAATTTTGAATTTCCTTCCCTGTAGGGATTAATTTGCCCACTCTTCTTAACAGGCGGGATGTTCTTGGCCACGTAAGGGTAGATTTGGAGTGCAGTGCATGGGGTAGAGTTCAGTAATAAGATGGACCAAATTTACACAGTGCGTTTCAGTGAGCTCAGAGAGCTCAAAGACATTATTTCATCTGATTTTCCTAGTGTTTCTTAAAATATAAAGCTGGGCGGGGGGGTGGTGGTTAAGAACCTGCCTTTAAGTAGGAATGCTCTAAAACCTTCCATAAGTCTTCAAGGCTTATAGTTTCTCTACTCTGTATACTCTTGGAATTAAAAAGAAAATCTTTCTGAAATTTGCCATCAGATTTTCTCACTCTTCTCTAAAATAAAATGAACCATTCATTTTAACTTTGTATTTAAAAACAATACAATTTAACATAGCATATTGTTATGTTTGTCCATTCTGAGTTAAATCATCTTAACTAAACATGATCAGAGCTCCTCCCTCCCCTGTTTCTGAGCTAACGTATGAACTAGGCATCGATCATGTCTCCCAACACCTATCTGAAAAGAGGGATAATGTATTTGTAGGGTGCAATTAAATCTTTCCTGCTAGATAGAGGAATAATTTGTTTCAAGTGCCTTAATGTTACCTGTAATATTTCTAGCTGCTAAAATTACTCTCCAGAATAGCTTCTACCAGTCTTCTAAAAATGAAGAAGCAGTTTATGTGCCATTGCTGCTAATATTTCTTTGGTGAATATTTTTTACACATGAATGCATGCTGGCACTTATGTTACTTAAAATGTGGTTAGTGTCAAAAGGCCAAGTGTTAAGTGAATGGCCACTCATGTTAAGTAAATATTGCCGTAAGTCAAATTGTAGCAAGTACTCAGCAAGAAATGTATAGGCTCTTTGATTCAGTAGGGTAACAGTAATGATTTTTATTAATATTTATGGAGTAGCTTCTGGGTAGAGAGCACTGTAAAATATGTTAAAAGAAATTGTGGCAGTATTTGGTGGCAAAAGAAAAGAATCCACACGACTGTGCACCTAGAAATCCCTAAAAATGAAGCTCAGTCTATGCCAAGAAGCTGATGGGTGGATCAAGGAGAGGACTCTGTGGTTTTGTAGCAAGGACAGGGGAAGCCTTACAGTTAGGGTTGCTGTCTGACTTTCACTCTTTGATTAGTGTCTCAGCAGCTTATACTAAAATGGCCCCTTGGGTTAAGAATGGCACCTGAAATGGAATGTACTAGAGCCTTCCCTCTGTTTATAGTATTTTTATTCTCGCTAAGCTTAGACTTGGAATGGGGGATCCAGTCAAGGACTGAATGAAAACCAACTCCCGCAGTGAGAAGAGATTAGAAAAGATGGAAGAGCATCATTTTTGGCGTGGGTGACAAACAGGAGTGTGACAGCCACCTAAATTCCCCAGCCCTCAGCCTCACACCTCTACCACCACCCTGCCTCCTTATAGCCCCCTGTGGTCATGCTCCACATAGCAGCCAGAATTATCTTTTGGAAGGGTGCTTAGATTCCATTATTTCCTTAGAACTTTCTAATGGCTTCCCATTAAGCATAAAATCCTGTGTTCTACAAGACCTGCATGGTCTCGCCTCTAGCCAGTTTTCAGATACCCTGGAGCACACCAGAGTCCTATGGGAATAGCTGTGGGAAACGAGGGAAAACACCCAAGAAAGTAGGATAACATGTCCTGGAAGCCAGTGAAAAAAGTATTTCAGGAAGTGTGAGTAATGAATGGTGGTAAATTCTCCTAGGTGAAATAATACAAAAACTGAGAATTGAGGAGATTCACAGGAGTGGAGGGGGTGGGTGCTGATTGTAGTATGGTCAGGAGAAAATGGGTAAGTAGAGTGATTGGATAACTTCCAATGAGTTTTCCTCCTATGGGAGGAGAGAAACAAAGTGAAAGCTGGATGGGAGCTCAGGTCAAGGGAGGGTGTTTTGTGGTTGGAAGAAGTAAAATGTCTCCAAACTGATGGGGATGATCTAGCAGGTGGGCATTGAGGATTCAATAGAGAGGAGAATGACAGGAGCATGCCTTTGAATCGAGGAGTGCACAGGATCAAGTACACAGTGCAGGAGCTGAGCTGACCTTCCCTAGAAGCAAAGGCAGTGAACTCATGGTGCACGAGAAAAGGGATCCACAGATGTGAACAGGCAGGCAAATAGACTGGTGGAAGATTGTGACAGCTCAATTTTCTCAGTGAAATAGTAAGTCAGGTCATCATTCGGGGAGTGAGGATGGGGGTGGTTTCTGGAAGTTTGAGGAGAGAGGACAAAGTATGAATTATGGGTCTAAGGGAGCGTGACAGTGAGTGGGACAACAGGGAAATCTAGACCAATTGCTGGGCGGCATGAACTACCCCCTTGAGGTTAGTGGGCATGGATTTAAGGTGAGACCAGACAACCAGTATGGTTATGCATTCCCCCACCCGCCACACGTGCAGCTGCACTGTAGCAGGCAGGGAGAGGGCAACAAAATGGACTGACAGATAACTCGACGGCTGATAGTTTATCGGGCAAGTAATATTCTTCTGTACTGTTTCTACTTCTCAGGTGGTTAAATGGTTTTAATTGGGAGGGACTGAAAGCACGGAACCTTCCATCACCTTTACAGAGAGAGGTATAGTATCTGCTATATTACTTTCTTAATTTTTTTCTAGTTTTTGTTTTCATAAACAGAATAGGGGTGTATACCACATTTTAGATTTTTTTAATACTTTTTAAAAGTTAAGTGAAAATGTCATAGCAATTGTGATTATAGGGACTAAATAGTATTTCTTGTTTGATGGAGATCAGCTCAGTTCTCAGGAACCAATTACATATAAATCTAAGTCCCCAGGTAGTCAATGTTGGTCAGGCTAACAGAGGGCTCTAGAAGTAAAATATGAATAATACTATGATTTAAAATTTTCTAGTTAGCCACAGGTAAAATGAAACAGGTGAAATTAATTTTAATTATTACAATATATCAAAAAATTGTCATTTTGATATGCAATCAACATAAAATATTAATGAGATGTCACATTTATTTTTCCATACTGTTTTTGAAATCCCAAATGGATTTTACAGCAGTCTCAATTTGGACTAGCCACCTTTGGGGTGCTCAGTCACCACCTGTGGCTGGTTGGACATCATAGTTCGGGATTAAACAGAACATCTGCTAACTTAGGGTGGGGAAGGGTGGGGGCGCGGAGAATGACTCAGGAATGACCTCAGTCAACACCCTCTACACTTCATGCTGTGTTCTCCTTAAAGGAATTTTAAAACCATTTTTAGATTGACATCTTGTTTAAATTGTGGAGGATGTGATTTCCAGTATGTTGTAAATATTGACATTTTAAAGTAAAACATTACTCCTTTAAATATATGTAATGTAATCTAAATACCGGTGAGATTGGATGCCCGTTAGTCATTTAAAATCCATAGACAGCAATATTACATAATTCCTTTTCCTCTCTGAATTTATATTTTTATATTTCCATCCCATTTTCCCTAAAAAGTTTCATCTTATGTAAAAATATTTTTATGCCTGCTAGTATTTGATTATTCTTTAAATGGCTTTCAACTATAGTTTTCTAAATTTTAAAATTCCTATGACAAACAGGAATTTCTGTGACAACACACATATTTCTTCTGGATTCAGTTGTAATTACATTTTTATAACATGGAGTATCAAACAACAGAAATATGTTGCAAACTTTTAAAGCAAGTATTTAACAAATATTTCTTGAGAAGAAATTACTTATGTACCGGGGGAGAAATGTTACTTATTAAAAAAAAAAATGGGATCAGGCTCCACGTCAATTCTATTCATTTTTAAAATTATATGGCTCTTAAGTGCTGAGAATTGTGTTCACATAAATAAGTAACTGGGAGTGGAGGGTTTTATAATAGCAATGTCACTTTGAATGCCTTCTGAGTGATCTCCCCACTCTCCCAAAAAACACATTATGATTTATCATAAGTAGTATTTTTACTGATCTATCAGTGGAGAATTCAATCAGGTACTTTTAAAATTTGTTTGAAAGCAAAGAATTGAAAACCACCTGCTTTGTAAAATAGTTTAATTCCAGAGTCATTTCACTCTTTCAACAGGGACAATAATATTTTGAACTGGCCCTTTGTTTGGCATTCTGGAAACTTTATAGGGGTCAATTAACCATGTAGAAATTCAAGGTTGGTGAGAAATTTTTATAAAGTGGAAAAAGGACTTAAAAGTGGCAAATTTTGACTTTTATCAAAGATTTTATTTATTTATTTGAGAGAGAGAGAGATTGAGAGCAAGCACACAGGAGCAAGGAGAGGGAGAAGCAGACTCCCCGCTGAGCAGGGAGCCTGATGCATGGCTCCATCCCAGGACCCAGGGATCATGACCTGAGCTGAAGGCAGATGCTTAACCAGCTGAACCACCCTGGTGCCCCAAATTTTGATTTTTTAAAAAAAATGTTTACTTTTAAAATGTTTTTCAATCTGAAAAAAAAAAATAGATACCATTTCTGTCACCTTTTCTTTTGGACATACTTCCTCAAGCCAGGTAGCTTCTGTTGAATGTAACGCAGTGACTGGATCCATTTGGACTAAAGGGGAGATCTCAGAGGCTGAGAGTGTGACTCAAAAATGATACTTGGTCATCTTGTCCCCTTACATGTAACTTACCAGTGGTTGCAGTATAAAAGCAGTGTTCAGATATAAAAAGCATTACCCGTATATAACATGCTTAGTCAGCATTATCCTCACCTTTGGTTTAATTCCTCCTCTATTAGCTCAGTGGACCCACAGACCACAGCTACTTCGACAAGTATCCCCCTGAAAAAGGAGTGCCTCCAGATGAGCTGTCAGGCTGGGATAAAGACTTTTGACAGAAGAAAAGATGATTATTGCCTCTACACCTGGAAGAGGACTATAAGGACCAATAATCCAAGAGTGATCATTTCTCTCTTTGGAGTATTATAATGTCTTTGGGGAGACCATTAAAGAAGAGAACCCCCTGCCCATGAGCTGGGTGGACAATGCGAATATGAAGGTGGTTCTGAGTTATAATGTCTCATTTAGATGCTCTGAATTATTCATGTATTCTATTCTTTGCTCTTCTCAAATGTTAGAAGCAATTCTCTTCCCCTCTCCATAGTCAGAATAATTTTTGTTGAGGGGGCATAATTTTCTCTGCAATCTATTGCTCCATCCCAATCATACTTGTCTCCTTTGAGTCCTAGTAAATTTTAAAAAGTGTCTTGCCTTTGAGCAACTAAGTCATGCAAATGGAAGGAAGAACACGGGTGAACTCTGGAAGACTTCCCCTACTCTCAACAATTCCATGTAAGCATTATAGCATCTCAAACCCGTGGTTTGCAGAAGTCTTTGTAGTGGATAGAAGCTCTTGATTTTCACCTGATTTAACCTAGAAACATATTAACATGCATCTGATACTAGTCTGGGGAAAGGCAAGTTTAAGTATTAGTCAATGGTACCACTTCCTAGCATAAATGAGTTAATTCACCCAGCCAGTAATTATATTCCATTGGGGAACTTTGAAAAAATAAAGGAAAAAATATTTTTGTTCTCCTGTGACGAGCTGTGATACCTCAGAGACTTTTCGAAAGCCTTGTTAAAGGTAGTTATAATGTGTGGTCAAGTGATGGGCCTCTGGTAGGGTTTTATCTTATATACTAAATATTTTCACAAAGTAGTAAACACGCAGGCACAAAATTGTAAGGCGTTTCCTTCTGATTAAATATAGAAGAGAATAATTTCTAATAGGTAAGGTTGCTGACTCTTTACAACTGAGATATTTTGGCCAGTTTTGTGTTTGTTGCCGTTAATGAATCAAGAGTATAGAATAACCACAGTTAATTTTTAATGAATATCTCCTTGGCTCATGTTGATGCCCTGTAATCACTATTGCATCAATAACTCTTTTTAAAGAGATTTGAGTCATGGATGTGTTTATAATTTTAGATTTGTAAGGTAGACAAGCCGCTGAGGAAGTGATGGGACTTAAGTAAAAGGGACATCCAGAATGTGCCCTCCTGTCTCCTCCTCACAATCTTCCAGATGATGAATAGACTAGTTTCAATGGCACTGGATACCAGCGCCGAAGAACTTTACTAGAGAATGTTGTCATGCATCAACCACGATCCCACCAAATGGATGGGAAGCAGACTTTTTCTGTATCTTTTTGATCTGGCAGAGTAAAAATAACATCGAGGTTCCTGCATTATTCAAGCTTCTGGTTATATTTTCACATGCTAATGTTCTATGGGAAAAGCAACCTCTACCCACTCTCCACCCATATTTTCAGCATTCAGAAAGAGTCAGCTATATGTTTCCTGAAGAGTCAAACCAGTTAAGTGAGGCCCAACCCAAGAGGGTGCATCCTTAACAAATTGAATTTCCACATTTAGAGAATCTTTTTGCTGAACCAAAGAATTTTTGTTTCTTGGAGTAGTATTTTTAAAGATCATGTATTGTACATAGACAAACCATTTTTAATAGGATCAACATAACCTGCTTAATGAATTTCTAAGATTTTTAAAGATTTTTATTTGCATTTGGTTTGTAAGCATTGTATGTTTTTCCATGTATATATTTTTAAATTACCCACCTATAAATGTAGAAAATTTATGCATTGGATGGATATTAGAACTATACAGTTATAATAGCAATGATATTCTCAAAGGAAAACAATCGTTGTAATTCAAAAAAGACTTACATATATACAAATAAAAACCAACTTAGAGTACTGCAGTTTTATTTTGCCTGTGATTGGCCATATCAGTATGTCATCTCCACGTGTGATTTTATTTTGTTTCCTTTAGAGTACTTTATAAAGATGAAGAAATGAGGGATTGAACCATCATATAATCCCAACTCCGCTCTTTCCTAGCTGGGTGACCTTGGGAAACTGAGTTCACTTCTTTGAGTAAAGTACTAGCTTTCGCATCTGTAGAAGAAGACATAGTAGAGTAGTAAGTACCTACTTTAGAGACCTGGTTCAGGGATTAAGAAGGATACCTAAAGAGTCCTTTGCTGACATCTGTGAAATAACGCTGCATGGGTGGGAGCTACTGTTACTGTCTCTGTTAGAATTAAAGGGGACCTAATAACCATTTAGCCCTGAACCTATGTATCATTGGTATCTGTATGTACAGTTACTCCAATTAAATCCAGCATTCATCTTTTTCTTTTAAATCATGAAGTGAAGATGGTGGGTCAAACTTTACTACGTAAGATGAAGAGTTAATCCTCGCCAAAATGAAGCACTTTATTAAGAGCTCACCTACTTTTCTAAATTCTAATTTTTTATGAGCTAAGGTTATATATGTAAATATATTCTTCAAAAATACAGAACCCGTCATATTCCTAATCCCCCAGTATAGAAACCCATCATATTCCTAATCATCAAATCATTCCTGTTCTCATTTTTCCAAGTGCAAAGTTAAGTTTTCATTCTTGAGCCTCTTCTCTGTGGGGCCAACTTTTCATAGTCGTAGTTTCTTAATCTTTTCTCTAAATATGAAAATGTCTGGAGGGAGAGGAATGTAAAAAAAAAAAAGTGAGAGATTTGGAGTTAAAGAGACCTGGGTTTGAATTCTAGCTCTGCCCAGATGTGTGTGAACAACAAACCCCATCTTTACCCATCTGTAACTTGGAGATGTACATGTAAACCTTTGGAGCATTGGGCCAGAGTATTATTATTTGTAGGTCATTGACAATAACCATTTGGAAATAAATACATACATATATTTCTTTTGGCATGATAATAAACCCTTGTTCTTTATTGCTATAGGCATTGTGCTAGGAGTATTTACGTCCATTATCTCATTCACACATGATTCTAAAATAATTATAAACATACTCACTGTTGATTGCCCTCAAAGCTAAACACTGGCTTCGAATATGCATTTCCTTCATAATTTTGCTGTTATGGTTTTTCATGGCTTCATCCCAGTTCCTAGGACTATATAACAAATTACCCTGCAACTCAGTTGCTTAGAACAACCATTATCATAGATTCTGTGGGTCAGGATTTCAGACTTATGGTGAAGATGACTTGTCTCTATTCCACAACATCTGGGGCATCATGTGGAAAGACTCACAGCCCCAGCTGACTCAGTGGCTGGGGGTTAGAATCACCTACAGCCTTGTCACCCATTTTTTGGAGCCTAGGCTGAGACCACTCAAAGACTAGGACATCTGACCAGAGTGCCTACACATGTCCTCTCCACAGCTGGGATTCCTCCTTAAACTAGTCAGACTCCTTCCATAGACGCTTAGGATTCCAAAATCAAGTATTCCAGGAAACAAGGGAGAAGCTTTTAATCCTTTACTAACCAGCCTTGAATCACATGACATCACTTCCACCATAATCTGTTGGTGGAAACATTTAAAGCCCACCCAGATTTGAGGAAAGGGAACATAGACTTAAGGAAGAGAGTTTCATAAAACTTACAAGCAATTTTAAAAACTGCCACAATCCACTTCCTGGTCATAGATGAATAATATTACTGCATATGCAAAATAAACACATTCCCTCCCAAGAGCCTCCCTAAAAATATTATTTTATTACAGCATCAGGCTCAAGCTTAAGATCTAAGATTTTGTCCATCTAAATCCGTTTGAGTGTAGATAAGGATCCTCAGCTGTAATTCTGTGGATATATTCTTTTAGTTCTGGAAGCCTGTGAACTAAGTAACTAAGTCATCTATTAGCACACTTCCAACACTGAATGGTAATAACCACAATGGATACTTGCATTCAGAGAGGGAGAAGATAGGAGGCACGAAGCAGTCACTAGTCCATCAAATTCTGGAATCTGGCCTGACACATAGTACCTTTTCTCTGCTTTCTCTGCTCAGTCATACTCCCCATCAGTCGTTCTCCATAGCTCTTGGCCTCATTGTGTAGAATCCTGGTTCTGCCTTTCAAGTCATCCTTCCTTTTCTATAAGATATGGCTGGTATTTGCAGCTGGGTAGACTTCTTAACCTGTTTCCTGCCTGCAACTGTTTAGTGGTAGAAATGACTTTTTTCAATTTGTCTGTCTCTGTCTCTTCATTCCAAGCTGATATATTTTCTTTAAAAACTTTGTGAGCTTCCTATGTATAAATCTATGATTCACTCCATTAGACAAAGTCTATACTCCACATCTTCCTGTGAAGAAGCTACAGGGAAAATGATTCTTAAAAGTTTTTTTTTTTTTTTAAGAGAGGGTGTGCACAGCACATACTTAAGATGCTCAGAAGGCCTTTTGATCTGAAAAGGTATGGTAGACAACTTCAAAGATGGCTTTCAGTTACCCCTGTTTATGGCATTCATGCCCTTTTATAATCTTCCCCTTTGAGTGTTGACTGAGCCTAGTGACTTCCTTCTAACAAACATTATAATCAAAATCATGGTATGTCACTTCTAAGAGTAGGTTACAAAGTGACTCTGCTTCTCTCCTGTTTACCCCCTTGCCTTCTCATTTGCTTGCTCTGATAGAAACCAGCTGCCATGATATGAGCTTCTCTATGGAAGGGCCCATGTGGCAAATAACTGAAGGAGTCTCTGGCCAATAGCCAGTGATGAAGTGAGGCCCTCAGTCCCACAACCCGTGATGAGCTAAATCCTGCCAATGACCACGGAAGTGAGATTGGAAGCAGATGCTCCTCCACATAAGCCTCCAGATGAGACTGGAACCTTAGCCTATACCTTGATTGTACCTAGTGACAGTGCATGAGCCAGAGTAGCCACATAAACAATTCCCCAGTTCCCAACTCAGAATCTATGGATGCAAGAAGACACACTGGGATCCTTGAGGAAAAACTACAATTTGTGATGACAAACCAGGACTCGGGAGGACAAACTGGAACCGGTTTCTGTCTTTCATGGTTGCCGACTTGGTCATAGGGGTGACCTGCAGGATAAGCTGGCACCCTGCATGTCTACCTGGCTTGGCATTTGTGGACGCCGACCGGGCAATCTGGCTAGAGCTGGAGGAACCACAGACCTGGCTGCTAGGTGACCAGTGATCAACAAGAGTGTGTGAGCCGCCACAGTAGCTTGGTCTTGCATGACCTCCAGAGTAGAAATATGGCTGCTCCTCATTTCCGCATTTCATATCTTATGTGGATTTCTTCTGTGGCCAGAGCCTAACTCAGAACCATACAGAGAAGGGACTCCTGGGAGACAGTCTATTTCTGGCTTAGCTAAATTGACAAAGTGTAAAGTCACTCAATTTCAAAACTAGTAAAATATATAATATATAATTATTCTTATATGATTTATTTAGTTTGGATTTTTAAGTAATGAGATTTTCTTCCTCTCTTTCTACCCACTAGTTATCAAAGGGGACATAGAGACAGGCCACACAACTCAGTTGAAACCAGCAATAACAATTTGTCTCGGGTGATTTATAGGCAAGTTCTGAATTGAATAAGAGCTGGAGCATTTTCAATTTTGGAAAGATATAAAACCAAGATATTTTTATTTTATTGTTGGTTACTACATTAAAAATGGTATAATGAAAAGTAACATGAAATTTGTTTCGAGGAAGGAGATGTGCATTGAGAAAATGAAAAAAAAAAAAAAAGGCAGAAGAAAATCTGATGTAATAAAGGAAAAACACCAGCAATGCATCAATCCCAGAAACTGAGTAGAGCAAATGGAGCTTCTCTCAAGGGGGATGGGAGAAAGCCAGGTGTCACACCAGAACACAAGCTGACTATGAGTCAACTATCCAACCCTACTATTTAAAATTCAGGAGGATGCTCAGATTGCTAAATGGATCATAAAATGCAAGATTTGGAAAGTTGCCCTCTTCTATATTCTGCTTGGCCTGTCTCTTGTAAAGTCTGTGCTCAGTTTTGCATTTAGGAAGGAGAGTCAAAAGATTACAAAGTGTGCGTAGAAATATTTAAAAATACAATCCATGAATCAAAGCCAAAGAAAGTAAAGAAGGGCTAATAAAAACATATAAACATATATTTTTCTTTTTGAGGGCCTATAAAGATCAAAGGGAGTAAGGGGAATCCTCTTTAATGGATAACGACTGTGAAGAAAACTAATGCGTATCTTAATGAATTCACTCAACAGTTATTTATTGAGTGCTGTTCCAAGCACTCATAGATGCTGGGGGTACAGCAGAGGGACAAAAATCACAGTCCTAATGAACACTCCTATTTATTAGATCACTAGGTTAATAGTGATGATAATATCCAGGTAATATGATCATGGATATTTTTCTTCTATATTTTCTAAGTTTTATACATTAGATTTATATCTTATGATAAGGAACAGATTTACTTTTAAAAAAATTTGAATCAGGTAAGCTAGATATCGGAAAGGTCAATGAACCAAAGGACTGCTGGACGCCAATGGCTCATGTCACTCTGTCACATCACTTTCCAGCCAGGTGACAGACCGTGGCAGAGGCCTCTCCAGTATTCAGCACCTACTTACTTAAATCTTCAAGTCAAATTTTTACAGACTCTATTTGTTCCTTACCTCTCAATTCTGATATAAGGATGCAAAGTAAGCCTTTCACCCGATAGGGACAGGTAATTTACTTCTTTAAACATTTTTGGGGTGTTTTGGAAAAATATTTTGTTCTGCCTCTGCCAGAGTTTCAATGCCTTGTTTCTCTACTTCTTCCTTACCCAGAGAGTGTCTCCTGACACCAAATTCTCTCTACTAAATGACTATGCATGAATTAGTTAATTAATCAACTGATTGATTGATTTCCTCATCAAATATTTGAGTGACTACTCTGTTCCAGACACTGGTGTGCAGCAGTAAACAACATAGACAGGATCCCTCCCATCATGAAGCATATATTCTAATTGCAAGAGGCTAATGGTAAGTTATTAAACAAACAGAGTGCATTACATAATTGAACTCAACATTAAAGTTGAATGTACATAGAAAAAAATGTAAATTAAAAAATATATATCTGTAGTTTATCTCATCTCCTTTGAGTTTCCACCTACTGGGTAGTGAGAGGGACATTAAAAGTCACCTCTAGTTTAAAGTTAATCCAAACAAATAATGGGAACAGTCCCTCCAGGGGAAGTGGTTCTCAAATTTTAGTGGGTATCAGATTGTAATAGGGAATGAAATGGGTATCAAGGCCTAGGCCCCATTCCACTTCTAGAAGTCTGGGCCTCCGTGGGCTTTCTTAACTCCCCAGATGGTTCTGATAAACCACGGGGTATGAGAACCATTATCTAGAAAATGTCTCTTAGACAAAAATGCTCAGATTCTCATTTAGCCTCTCTTCTAGTTATATCCCTGACCAAAATGGAGGATGAGTCAAAGCTCTAGGGCCAGGTAACTACTTACTAATTGTTTGATGTTTGGAGCAGAAGTTTATGGTGAGGGAAGCTCATCATCTCTTGTCTCTGGGCTGAGACAGGGCCCTTGATGACTTGGGTTCCTCTCAGTTACTGCTGGTACTAGAGGCTTTTGGGGTTTGACCGTGGTCCCTTCCGGCTCTAGCTGAGACCTGCTTTTCAGAACTCACTACAAAGCCACCTGCTTCCTACGAAGATAATTTCCTCTGATAACCTTCCCTAGCCAGACCTTCAGAGTTACAGGTCCTGTTTTTACACTGTAGAAGGCAAGGGGACTCAGGATAACTCTAGCTCGGGGCCTCATACTGCGGGCTGTGCTGGGGCCCCAAGGTTACTATCTGTGCTTTGCTTGAGGGCAGCTTGTGATGAGACCCAAGTGTGGGAAGGAGGGGCTACCTTTCTTCCCTCTTCCTTCCACAGTTTCCAGGGGATAGAAAAGGACAGGCTTCCTGGTCTTTCTTTTCTGTCTGTATTTCCCTTATATACATAAAGTTCTCTGATCTCTTCCACAAAAGTCTGACCTTTTAGAAGCTAAAGGAGATAGAGGAATTTAGATAATCCTTTTTCAGGACCAAAGGGTGGCTTTTGAATTTCAAAAGCTTGATGTTACCTAAGACTTTCTCAGTACCCTACTGGAATTAATCCTAATCAGCGGGTGAATGATTCTAGAAAAGAACCAAGATTTATTCTTAGGAAGGCAAAAACAAAATCGCATTAATAATTTTTTTTAAGATTTGTATTTATTTATTTATTTGAGAGAGAGAGAGAGAAACAGCATGAGAGGGGAGAGGGTCAGAGGGAGAAGTAGGCACCCCGCTGAGCCGGGAGCCCGATGCGGGACTCGATCCCAGGACTCTGGGATCATGACTTGAGCCGAAGGCAGTCGCTTAACCAACTGAGCCACCCAGGCGTCCTACATTAATAATTTAAAAGGAGAATTCATTTCCCTTTGCGAAAATAAAAAGTAAACTTTCATCACAGTGATAAACTCTATTAATATAATTAAACAGGCTAATGTGACAGAGCAGGGCTGAGAAGAGGGGAGAGTGACTTTGAGTAAGTGGTAAGGAAATGCTTTTCTGAGTAGGTGACATTTGAGCCGAGACTTGAGTGGTGAAAGGAAACAGGCTTGGGACAGTCTGGGAAAGAGTGTTCCGGGCAGAAAAATCAAACGCACAAGCCATAGGGCTATTCGTGAATTTGGCATGTTTGGGAAAAGAAAGAGGTCTTGTAAGTTTCCCATACAGTGAGCCCTCAGGGAGGTAGGCAGGACCAGATCAGGAGAACCTCATAGGCCACAGTAAAGAGTTTGGTTTTTCTCCCAAATGAAATATGAAGCCATTTGATTTTTTTTTTTTCCCTTTTGGAGCAGGGGGTGACTTGATCTGATTTATGTTTTCCAAAGATCACTTTGGTGGCTGCACCATGATGGAGCGTAGATTGAGGAATAAAGGAAGCAAGCAGACCTGGTGAGCAGGCAGTTGAATTATTTAATTCAGGGGGAAAACTAATGGAAGCTGGCTCAGACAAGAATGTCAAATGGGTCATGTACAAGGAGCCATGGGTGGGACAGTGTCTAGAGAGAGGTGACAGGATTGGATGTGAGGAATGAGAGAAAGAGAGGAAGCCAGCAAGGATGATTCTTGGGGTTTCCCCGGTTCTAGGTGAGCAAGTATCTGTATGCAGGTATATGTATGTGTGCATATATGTATATGTAAATGTAAGGATATGTATGTGTCTAGATAGATAACATCATCTTTAAAAAATATATCCTTTATTTTTTTAAGATTTTATTTATTTATTTATTTATTTATTTGAGAGAAAGAGCACATGAGAGGGGGAGGGTCAGAGAAAGAAGCAGACTCCCTGCTGAGCAGGGAGCCCGATGCAGGACTCAATCCCGGGACTCCAGGATCATGACCTGAGCTGAAGGCAGTCGCTTAACCAACTGAGCCACCCAGGCGCCCTATCCTTTATTTTAAAAACAGTTTGCAGCCTGTGGTCTCCATTATTTTTTAAGTAGGGTTGCTACATATTGCTGATTACACTGTCCAACGTAGAAAAAAGAAAGGATTAACATTTTAATCACTTACGTGAAAGGTGGTATGCTAAATACTTTGTACATGTTATCTCTCTTGAAATGTATGCCTCAGCTTTATGAGTTACTGTTTCTACTATTTTAGTGAGGAAACTTTACCCTGGAGGGAAAAGAACAGACTAACAGACTTCAAACATTTATTCAACCCACATTTTTAAAGGACCTACTGTGTGTGTTATATTCGTAGTCGAGGCTAAGAATGGGTACCTGCATTACCATATAGTATGGCACTCTGACCATTTCCTGGGAAAAGAAGTTTGAAATCCTCCTTGTTGGGTGATATGTTTTCTGGGTGCCAAATCAGTTAAAACGGAAGATCTTGCCTTTCATTCACTAACTTGAGCCAGACAGAGCACCTGTGGTCAAAAATATTCTCAAGCATACACCAGACCAGGGTGTCAGTTGGAATACGTATATCTTATACAAAACAATGCTGTTATGGTTTTAGATGGTGGAGTGTGACCAGGGTGGGAGTGTTTAAACTTAGTTTTGTTGTTGTTGTTTTGGGTTTTTTTTTGGTTTTTATCTCTCTTCATGCCCAAGTTCAACTTCTGCTGCCTTTGTAGTTTTCCCTGTAACAAAGCAACACTGGGGATGCCGGCTCCTCGATGTGGGTGCTCTAATAATTGTCCGCAGTTGCTACTGACATCATGTCTTTCTTCTGCACGGTCCACAACACCTCCCTTCTATGGAATAGACCCAACCCACAGACGCCAATGTAGTTTCCATAGCACTCCTCCGTTAGCCTTTCTGCACTTTTATCAAACTTAAATCCACTTCTGGTTATCCCCAGCAGGATTGGGCCATCAAATTTATCTCCTATTTTCATGTAGAACTTTTTTGGCTTTTTTTGGTTTTGCATTTGGTTTGTTGTTGTTGTTGTTGCTTCTATGCCTTGCATTCATGGTGTGCAAGTATGAAAATAAACAAACAAGGTTATTTTTAAATGGTAGCAAAGATACATTCAGAAGATTGTTGGCCATTCAGGGAAGTTGCCTACAGAATCATGTAATGAATCAGTTCATCCTTTACTCCAACTTCTCTCTAGATGGAAAGGGCAACCTAAGGATGTACGGAAACAACTTGGAAATCCACACGAGACAAGTCTGAAAATATAGACCAGAAGGAATGATAAGCAATACTATGTTGGTTCAGAATAATGTACTGTTATTAAGAGAAGAAATTTACTTTATCATAAACTAGGAGGGGGGGTAGGATGCCAAACATTTAGGACTAAGTGTATAGCCTCCCAAAGAAATTACTTCAGGCATTGAGGGCAGCATTCATATAAGAGAGTAAATTCTAGTATGCTCGCTAGATACTGGGTCATACTACCCTCACACCTTCCTCTTCCACTGGCCAGATTTTATTTATCTGTTATGTTTTTTACTACCTGAATTAAAGCTCAGTACTACTACAACTCTTTAATCTGACTCTGGGCATCCATATTTTTTTAAAGATTTATTTATTTATTTTAGGGAGATTGAGAGAGAGCAAGAGTGCAGGTGAGCAGCAGGGAGGAGCAGAGGGAGAGGAAGAGAAAGAATCTCAAGCAGACTCCCCACTGAGAGTCAAGTCTGATTGGGGGGGGCTCTTGATCTCATGACCCTGAGATCATGACCTGACCCAGAATCAAGTGTCATGTCAGACACCCAGACACCCCTGGGCATTCAGATTTTCAACTTCTACAATATTGGAAGTTTTAGTACTCTATGCTAAACATGTCTAAAACACAAGTCCTCATCTTTCATCCTCTAAATCTTGCTTCTCTTGTCATTTCTCTATGGAGGAAGCTAAAGAGCTGTTAAACTCAGCCTCCATGGCAATACAGGCTAACTAGCTTATGTAAAGATTCAACTATAAATTCAACACTTCCAATTTAATACTCTGTTCAGGACCCCAGTATTCTCTCTCTTCATTCCTTACAGCTGCTCTATATGATCAAACCTTCACCACTCTCCTCAATTCCTTTGGCCCATCCCTCCTTACAGATGACTTTGCCTCCTAGTTGATTTTTCATATCACCTTTATAACTGACTCTAAGTCCCTGCCCTCAGACCAGACCTTACTGCCGAGCCCCCAACCAGCAGGCCTCTGATTGTATTCACCTAAATTTTCTAGTAACCAAAAACTCAGTTCAGAACTGAACTTGGCCTCCTGCATCTCCATCTCTGTTCAAGTTAACACCATCTCTTGCCAGGATTGTTTGAACTGTTTAGAATTGCTCTCCTTGCATCCAGCCTAAATTCGTCAGTTAGCATGTGTATTTCTGTTTTGTCTAAATTTGCCTAATTTCATTTTGCTTAAAAAAGCTTCATCCAAATTAAAACTAACTTTTATGTTAAATTAAATTTTGGATAAAGGACCTTGAGAGTCATCAAGGAAATGCTTATTGTGTTCAAAAGGACATTAGGAAAAAAAAATCAAGCACTCAATGCGATAAAGCTAGAACCAATAGTAAGGTAATCCCCAAACAACTATTCAGTAGGAAATGAGATACTTTGGTTTTCAAAATGACTCTGAGTTTTAAAGATGACTTTAAAATATAAGATTTCATGGTAGAAATTAATAAGAACATGAGCAATACATTTCAAACACCTGTGGGATATAGTGAAATAGTACCCAGAGGAAAATGGTTATTTTTCCATGAACTCATTAAAATACTGTAAGAACTGAAAATAAGTGAACTCTATATTCATTTCAAGAGGCTAGAAAAATAAAAAAATTAATCCTAGGGAATTATAAGAAACTTTTATTGATTAAAGCATTACTTGACAAAAGAAAAAAAAAACCCTTAGATCTTTATTACAGACAAAAGCTGATTTTTTTGAAAAGATCATCATAACAGAAAAAAAAATATGTACATTTGACCCAGGAGAGAAAGCATACATAATGATGCCAGGACTAAGAAAAGGACTAATGACAGATTTGAGTTCATGTAAATGAGAAAATAAATTACAAAGGTAGATAAAAAAATAATTTCCAAGAGCATGTAAATCACTAAAGATCAATTCCTGTAGAGGTAGACTTTCTGAATAGTCCAAAATGAAATGATAACCACCTCTCTCCACAAGGCAATCAGCTCAGATAATTTAATAGTGTTCAATAGATAATTCTATGATAGTTAAACTCTGTACAAAGAAAGAAAAGTACTTCCCAATTCATTCTCTATAGCTAGTATAATCATGATATCCAACTATCCAATTGTTTTTAATAAAGCAACAAAAACATGCACCAATCTGGGTTCTAGAGGGGAGGGAGGTGGGGGGATGGGTTAGCCCGGTGATGGGTATTAAAGAGGGCACGTACTGCATGGAGCACTGGGTGTTATATGCAACAATGAATCATGGAACACTACATCAAAAACTAATGATGTAATGTATGGTGATTAACATAACAATAAAAAAATTTAAAGAAAAAATGCACCTATCTTATTTATAGAAATGGATATGAAGTCCTAAATAAGATATCACAAATCATATCCAAAAACAACATTACAAGACTCACTGTACCAGCTAGAGTTTAGCTCTAAACTATTTGGAAACATATTAATGTAATTTGTCAGATAAATGGATTAATGGAAAAATATATAATCATATTGACAGGTAATTTTTAAAAGATAAGATTTAAGATCCAATTGGGAAAAATCTCTGTAGAAAAAGCTAGGTGTTTTTCAAATGAAACTCACAAATTGTTTCTAAAGGTGATCTGGAATAGCATATGCAAAAGAATAGTCAAAAATTTTATAAATAAGAACATTATTACCATCTCATATTTGTGAAGAATGTACAACTTCCAAATCATTCTCATGTGAATTATTAAATTTGATTTGAAATATAGATAGGACCCATACTACCACTCTCTAGCTAAAGTCACCTTATCTTTTTACCTTGATTATTGAAATCCTTGTCTTGCTGGTCTCACAGCTTCTGCTTCTGGCCCCATTTCATGTATTCTCAATACAGTAGCCCAAGTGATCTGTTAAATATAAGCCAGGAAATATTATGTCTCTCTATAAAACCTTATGATACCTTCCCATCTCTTTCAGAGAAAAAGCCAAAATCATTCCTTCCCTATAGCCAACCCACCCCCCCTCCATTCCCTCCCTCACTTCCTGTCCCACTTATTTCTCTCGCTCTCCTCCAATCACATTGGCTTCCTCACACTTCCTCACATAGGAGGGTTATACTCCCACCTCAGGGTCTTTGCACTGACTCCTGCCTCTGATACATGCTTTTCCTGATACATTTGCCTTCTTTAGATTTTGACTCAAACCTCACCTTCTCAGTGTGGTTTTTCTCGATGACCCTACTTAGAATTTCAAGTGCCTTCTTTCTCTTTATCCGTCTTCTCTTTGTTACTTTATTCCATAGCCTTTCCTGCTCCCTAATACAATACACATTTTCTATATTTGACTCGCATACATTGCTTCTCTTTGTCTTCCCCAGTACAATGTAACCTTGATGAAGGCAGGGTCTTCTATGCCCAGTGTCTAGAACAGTGCTAAGTAGATGTGAGCCCTCGACAAGAATTTCTTGGATGAATGCATGAGTTACAGATGGAGTAATCGATCCCAGAATAGTTAAATAACCTACCCTCTGTTAGCAAGACTTCATTAGGGCCTCCATCTTCCGATTCTCTAATCCACTCTATTTTTCCAGCATACTCTTTTATCACTATGATATCCATATCATAAATTTGAATTTGCATTTATTTTGGTTGTCTGTTACTTTTAAGTACTTCCAAGTGAATAAATTTTGTTTCCTAACACAAGAACCACAGAATTTAGAGTATAGCTTGAATCTGTTCATTTCTCAAATATTTCCTTTTTAGAATGTGATTGCTTTGTTTTTTTTATACCCTAACAAAGACCCTAGAATGTTCAAATTAGTATGTTAAATAGAAGAGCACATTAGACCAAGTTGTGTATAGATACACAAAATGCTATTGTTTATGAATGCGATGTGATGTAGATAAGATCTCTAGAGATGCCTTGATTTGCAGAAAATTCAGGGGATGACATCTTTACATTTTTATATAAAACCATCAGTATTATGCAACATTCTGATTTTCACATCAAGCTGCAAGACCCAAGCTGTCCTTGTATATTTTTGCCTGAGACTCTTAGTATTTATCAGGGAACTAGAGGGAAAATAAAGGTGTTAGATTATTTTTCAGCCTGAACTGTATACATTAAAAGAAAACCTACAAGAATAGGCGATAATATATATATTTTTTAAAGCATCGAAAACATACTAGGGGACTTTTGTTTTAACCTGAAAGTTTCCTCTGTTTTGGAGGTCACACATAAGGCACTCCTCTACTGTCCGGCTAAATAATTGATTATTTTCTCAAGTTTGTCTTTAAATGTCTCAATCATTCTCAAGCTTAGTAACATAAAGGTTGATGCAGGGGAGCTCTGTCATAGTTGTTATGAACTGGAGCTGTTTAGAGGGGGAAATAGACATAGTATTTATAAATCTGTAAGGTGATATTTTCTCTATTTCTAAATGAGGGTTAAGTTAATTTGACTCATGGTAAGCCTCCTGGGGAAGCTGGGGTGATTCATTTTTGTACAAGGGAAGCAAATGATCTTGAATTTTAAAAAGTGGGAGTGCTCGGGTTATATTTGCCATTCCTTGTTCTATTTGTCTTATTTTCATCCATGTCTCATTTGTGTTTATATTTGATGGTTCAGGGAAATTCAGGTGACTGCTAAAAACTGTGAATTTAAGAAATAAGGCATAGAATAGGATGGCAATTGCAAAACGTGCCATGTTCTCTGTGAAAACTGACAGAAAAAGAAAGAATGTGACAAAAGCATTCCTGAATAACATTTCCTGAAAAGGTTTTACTTGAACACACGAGATCAAGAGGAATTCCATTCTGGATCCATCCAGCATTTCATCCTTTAGATAAAATTAAGATGTGAACCCATTTCTTGATTTTTTTTTTTTTTCCTATTTCAGTGCAGCAACATTTCCTCACCAGGTGAATCTATAGCTCAGGGTACTTTTGGGGCAGAAATTTCTGACTGAGGACAGAGATGCAGAGAATATTTTTTGTCTTTAAAGATAATAAAGATTAAGGGGAGAGAGAGAATAGGAGGGGGAGAGGGAAAGAGGTCTAGGAACACCTAAAATGCAATTGCAGATTTTCACTGAGGAGCCTCACAAATGGATAATTAGCTCACAACGGAAAGTCAGATAAAACCTTTTGATCTCCACCTTTAACTAGAATTGTCCCCATTGGAAGAGCCATTTCTGCATAGTGGCGGGGTCACATTCTGGTTAACCCGAGGGTCACTGGGGACACTTGGAGGCTGGGATGCTTGTAAGCACGCCTCTTGTCTCTTCAGGCTAATAACTGGACTCCATCTAGTGGTCAGAATAACAAACTGGGATTTAGCTGCTTACATAAAGAGACCAAACCAAAGCAAATAGATGGATGCTGTTCTTGAGATTTAACTGCTGCTGTCGTCGGAGGGTCTGAGGGGACTAAATAAAACAACAACAAAGCACAGAGCCTCTAGGTCCTGGTATCGGATACCCTGATACCTCCTTTTAGTAGGAGCCTGTTGTGGCCGAGGCCCTGTAGGCCATGCACTGTATTAGCTCACTCTGATGGCTTTGTGAGATGCATTTTATTGTTATGTGACACAAGGGAAGACGGTGGAAAGAATAGTGGGTAGAGTGTCAGGAGAATTGTCTCTGCTCTGTGACTTTGGGCAGATCCCTGGGGCTAAACGTCTGTGAGACAGTTTCCTTGTATCTGAGAGGAGGTGAGACACAAAGCTTTCCTCCACTCGTCTATTTAATACCTGCCAGGCACTCTGCTGGGCACTTTGCGGGGCTCAAGGAGTTTCCAGTTGAAGAGAATAGATGAAAGCTTAATGTATGTAACAAAAATACATCATAGGAGGTACAAAGTTCCATACCAGAAGACCACGAGAGAGTTCCACGTAGAAATGTGAGGGTCAGGTAACTACTCAGAGGTGGAAGGAGTGAGAGGTGGCAGAGAATGTTGAATGTCTGTGACTGTCCGGGCTCTATCCATGTCCATACCTATTCTGTGTGTGTGCATGCATATAAAAAATATACACATACTTGAAAGCCAATTTTAAAATTTCACAATCAATAAAAAGACAGATGACCACCTGGTGAAAACATTTGGAACATGAACAACAGATAAAATTTTATATTGTTCACATACAAAGAATTTTTACAAATGAATAATAATAACTCCTTTTAGTGACTGAATGAGCAAAGGATATGAACAGATCACTCTCAAAAAAGGACTAAACATGTTTAAAAATCCATAAAAACTATATTAAGCTTACCAGCAATTAGATAATTTTGAAATAGTTATATTTGAAATAATTAAATTAGTGTGAATTCCTGATTATTCAATTAACTAGGTTAATTATTAATAACAATAAATTACAAATTTCTTGTTAGAGCAGCAAAGTTTAAAAGGGTTGAGAGCCCCAATATTCAATGTACTGTGGAGAGTACAGGCTTTTGTGCACTGATGATGGGAATGTAATCTATCTGAGTAAAGTTTGGTGACGTGAATCAACACAGAAAAGATTCAGTTGTTAGGAGTGAATCTAAAAAAAACAACCTAATGGACAACTATACAGAAATATATGTGTAATAATCATCATTGTAGGATTTTATATAACAGCAAAAAAAAAAACCTAAAAACAAAACACAGCAAACAACAACCAACCGACCCGAAATATTTTGCTATTTGGGAATGATAAAAATAATTGGGGTGTAGCCACAGAGTACACTATTACAGTTGGATGAAAATTTGGATAGATCTACATTTATACCATAAAAATATTTATAATATGCTAACGAGAACATAACTTACAAAAGTATGCCACAATTTTATTGAAATAATAAATTGCGTTATGTACATGAATTAGCATTGAAAAATATCCGGAAAGATATACATTAAAACATTACTAGTGGTTATCTCTCCTTGGTGAGATTAAATTTCCACTTTCTTTTTATATCTTTCTCTATTGTCTGTATTGCCCACAATTATGGTAGATTACTTTTATTATCAGATAAACCAATTAAGTAATTTTTATTGAAGACGGGAATAAAGGCTGAGCAACTGGGACAAATTTCCATGAAACGCTCTAACTGTGCCTTCTACAATATTTCCTAATCTGAAAGTATAATTTCCTGCTTCGGTTTATAGTACTGCAAAGGTAAATAAAGGGACTAACAAAAGAGATGTATCTTTCACAGACCATAAAAGTTCCATTTCACTGGTGAAAAATTCTCTGTTCTCATATCCCTGAGGCACTATATTAAGTCTCCATATGGAAGGAGGTAAAAAGGAAACTTGCAAAGACACAAAGACTGTCTCTGAAGGAGGCAGGCCAACACAGAGCTCGCATTGTCGGGACACATTCCCACCCCCTTCGCCCCGCCCCCACCCCCCTCTGCCATCAGCTGCCCATGCGCTGGTGCATGCACTGTGGTCAGAATCCAGGTGTCTGAGTTGAAGAAATGGTGATCGAGAGCTAAGCCTCGACAAGTAGAGGGTGGGGATGGGCGAGGATACAGGCTTTCATGGGCTCAATGATGTCTGTAGACCTCCTGTCTCTACAGTGAAGGTCCAGGTCCTGAGTGTCTCGCACCTGATCAACCAGTATGTTTTCCACAGCCTCTCTGAGATTAGCCTTCTTCTCTGGTCCTTAATATTGTTGTCAAACTTAGTCCATCTGTGGCTACAATGAGCGAGACACACTTGTGTTTGAATCCTGGCATTACCCTTTAATATCTTGTGACCCCTGGGCAAGTAACTGAACTCTCTAAAATTTCACTTACCTCATCAGTAGAGCAGGTATAATACCATTGCAGCTGACTCTTGGGAAGGGTGAGGTGGCGATAGCACCCAGCACTAGGCTTGGCACATAGTCAGGGTTCCAGAAATGAACAGGAAGCCATTTCCTGTATGTTAAAGCCAAGCAGGTATTAACCTCCATTAGACCTAAGCTGGATGACTGTATCATTTATCAAACAAGCAAGATCATTTTTGAGAGTGAGAGGGGGGTACTTTAGTTATGCCGATGCAAGATGTGATCTGGGGACTGACTTGGGCAAATTAAGACAAGACCATTCTGGTTCTTTATTTGATTCTCTTGAACTGTACAACATTCATGATGGTTGGTGCATGATTTTAAGCACTGAATCTGAATGACTGCCTTATGGGATGTGGGGCAGGAGAATCTGATGATGCCCTGAGCACATATCTATGGTGCACTTATGTTACATTACTGTTATTCACTTGCATGTCAGTTTCCCCATGGTGTGTTGTGTGACTTTACATCCTTGGTGCCTAGCATACTGTATATGCTCAATAAAGGTTTATTAAATTTATGACTAGATGCTCTGGAACTATTAGTCTCAGATGCCAGGAAATGGCTCCTACACTATCCGGGTGGTTCCTGGCTGTAAGCCCAGCTTCCTAGCAGTTGGATAATTGCACCCTGATGGTCAGCCAGAGGCAGCAGCAGTCATCTCTACTACCTGTTGGGTCAAGAATAGAGTTGCTGACTTCTGCTCTCTAGATGATGTACTGGGACTTTCTGAAGGGGGTTAGGACCCTACCTGGCCTTCTTGACATCCTGTTGTGTCACTCTCCTTTACCTGCTGAATCACTTCTTGAAGCCATAAGACTGGGAGCCCTTGGGGAGCAAGCAGCAAGATTGTTTTGTTTAACATGTGTATTCCAGTTCTTATAGACTGTCCGCACAGATCTCAATTAAGTATTCATGAGATGAAAAATAAAAAAATGGTAATAATTAAGTAGTTATGAAATAAAGATCAAAAGATAAAAATTGGAAAGAGTATTGTAACTTGCCATATAAATTTGGGAAGTTCACTTATCTTTGGGCCTCATTTCCAATATCTATAGAATGGGAATAAAAATATCTCACAGTGTGAAAAAATACCTCACGGTGTGGCATCGGGTATGCCAATTATCACCAAAAGGTATAAGGCATAAGTAATATTAATACAGTAAGTCTGTAAATCATAGTGGCAATGCTAATAGCTTTGGGTTCAGACTTCCAGTGGAATCTATCTACATTTTATTAACGGTTAGAATTTGAACATTAACTTAGCTTTTCCAAGTCTCAGTTTCCACCACTAGACTAAGCTAGGGGCCACTCTGGAAAACACTACAGAGGTTTGAACTGGAGGGTATTATGCTAAGCGAAATAAGTCAATCAGAGAAAGACAATTATCATATGATTTCACTCATATGTGGAATTTAAGAAACAAAACAGAGGAGCATAGAGGAAGGGAGGGAAAAAGAAAACCAGATGAAATCAGAGAGGGAGACAAACCAAAAGAGACTCTTAACCATAGGAAACAAACTGAGGGTTGCTGGAGGGTGGGGGGTGGGGGATGGGGTAACTGGCTGATGGGCATTAAGGAGGACACGTGATGGAAGGAGCCCATGATGGGTATTATATAAGACTGATGAATCCCTGAACTCTATCTCTGAAACTAATAATACACTGTATGTTAATTAATTGAATATAAATTTAATTTAATTTAATTAAAAAATTTTGTTTTTACTTTCCCATGTCAAAAGTAAAAAAAAAACAAAAAAACACTAAGCTAGGGGCACCTGGGGGGCTCAGCTGGTTAAGCGTCCAACTTGATTTTGGCTCAGGTCAGGGTTGTGAGATTGAGCCCCACATCAGGGTCTGCACTGGACGTGGACCCTGCTTAAGATTCTCTCTCTCCTTCTGCCCCCCCACCTCTCCTCTCTTCCCCTAAAAAAAAAAAAAGTGCATTTATCAAATATAAATCTTTAGAAGAAAAGAGTAAGTTAGACATTGTGAAAAGAAATGAGTATTTTATGGGGCGCCTGGGTGGCTCAGTCGTTGGGCGTCTGCCTTTGGCTTGGGTCGTGATCCCAGGGTCCTGGGATTGAGCCCCGCATCGGGCTCCCTGCTCCGCGGGAAGCCTGCTTCTCCCTCTCCCACTCCCCCTGCTTGTGTTCCCTCTCTCGCTGTCTCTCTCTCTGTGTCAAATAAATAAGTAAAATCTTTAAAAAAAATGAGTATTTTCTATTGCTTAACAAATGAAAGATATTATTATCGATATTATTATTCATACCAAAGGTTACTGTAAGGTCTTAGAATTTTATGAACTTGTTTCTATTATCTACATGTCTACTATATGTAAAATAAAAGTGTATTTTTTTGTTTATAAAATAAATATTAACATTCTTATTCACAGTTAGAAAGCCAGGAAGGTTTATTAGGCTTGGATTATTGGGAATTGAGGATGAATGGATAGATACAATGCACAGAAACTGATAAATACTGAAAGTTCTATGGTATTATAAGGTACACAAAATATTTCCACAAGATTCACAATGTTGGAGTAAACTATGAACCGTGGGCAGGTTTACATGCATTACTGTGGATTGTATTTATTCCTCAGCACAGTATTTGGGAGTTCCCATGAACACTAAAAACCATATGTAACTCATTTACCTGGCTGATTTAAGAGGAGTTTGATAGCTTCCAAACGTTTCCACTCTCTTTCCTAGCCAGAAAATCAAAACACAGGTGCATCAGAGAGACTGGAAGGAGTTTAATGTAGATCTGTTGGGTGGGGGAGAATACTGGAAGAAACACTTCCTGTAAACGTGTGTGTAGTGTGTGGGTGCGCAAACACACGAGCATCTCTGTCTACACACCACACATGAGAAAGAGGTGAAAGAGTGGAGAGAGCCCTTCCCACATTCAACGGAAGAGACAAAGAATCTTAAAAACTTATTCTGAGCCCTGAAAGAGTTTCAGAGCAGGTGCTTAGAATTCTTTACTCTCTGGTTCTTAGGGTCTCTCATTTGCTAATAAGTCCACTTACTTCCTAGTGTCTCAGTCAGAACTTATGAACACTTCTTAACCTTAACATTTTATATATCCACATGATATTATATTACCATCTTGATTACTTATCATTGCTCACAGTTTCCGTTTAAAAACATCCTACTTCAGATATTAATTGTTTTACTCAAAACTGGCTTATGAGCAAGAAGGAATAATTCAGTACTCATTTTCATTTATCCATTCATGTCTGTAGATAGGATACAGAGAAAAAAAAAAAAACCCTAGAGCTACACACACATTCTGAAGACATAACTAAGATGTATTTCACACATATAATCCCATTCTAAGTCCAGAAACATTAACATGTTCAGTCAGTTGACCCAAACCCTTGTACCCTTTAAAGTTAAAAAATACTTTCTTGAAAGGGTTTTAGAGGAGCATAAGTCTTTCAGAAAACAGAAAGCAAGTGTGTTCTCTGGATTATAGAGACTGAAGTTTTCCCCTCTAAGATGAAGGCTTCTCTGGGCCTTGAAACTGACTGCTTTTATCTAATTTATACCCAGAACTTTCTATTTTAGCCTTGAAAATGGCTGCCTTTCTGACATAATTATTTTTAACTGTTTATTCCTTATTTTGATAGCCATCTATCTCAAAGGAAGGAGGACTGGTGGTATATTTGGGGAACACTTCACCTTTCGATAAGATACAAATATGTAATATAATTTTTTTAAAGATTTTATTTATTCATTTCAGAGAGAGAGACAGAGAGAGCACAAGCAGGGGGAGAGGCAGGGGGAGGGGGAGAGGCAGGGGGAGAGAGAGAGGCAGACTCCCAGCTGAGCTGGGAGCCCGACATGGGACTCGATCCCAGGACCTGGAGATCATGACCTGAGCTGAAGGCAGACTTGCGATTTTTTCCTATAACATGTCCATGTTTTAACTAATGCCTTTTATTTGTCAAGTCATTTGCTTGTAGAAAACTTATTGAACAGAGTTATTATCAAAAAGGAATTGAAATAACTGTTGATGAAAAATAGGATTGGGCGCCTGGGTGGCTCAGTCGGTTAAGCGTCTGCCTTCGGCTCAGGTCATGATCCCAGGTCCTGGGATTGAGTCCCATGTCGGGCTCTGCTCAGCGGGAAGCCTGCTTCTCCCTCTGCCTCTGCCTGCCACTCTCCCTGCTTGTGTTCTCTCTCTCACTCTCTCTCTGTCTCTCAAATAAATAAAATCTTAAAAAGAAAAACAGGATAAAATGCTTTAACAGTATTTAACTTCATTTACCTATCTACCTCTCATCATCATTTATTATGCATACGTATTCCGAATGTTCAGAAAGGGCAAAAGGGCAGAAGGGCAGTTACATGTAAAAGTGGACTTAATGAATTAGGAACCACTGTGGACAGATGTAATGTTATCACACAAAGTTGTTTAGAGTCCATGGAAAGGCGTGGTGGGAGCGTTCTGCCATGTGTAATGTAATGCCAGTTAAGAGTAGTCCAGCTGGGTTTGAGTGGTAATTAACATCTGTATTTTAAATAGCAGGTGAGTAAAAACTGGACCTTGTGCCAGGACAAATGACCTGAGGCAGCTCTTAGGTCAGAGAGTGATTAATATATAATCTTAAGGAAGTATGGATTAAATTACATTTTATAATAGTTTTTCAATTTTAGTTAACCATGAGGGCACTCACATCTTTTGTCAATTTTTAGAGGCTTGCAAATTGGCCAAGAACCTCCCTATTTGACAGTGTGCTTGTTCAGACAAGGGACATAAAATAGACAACATTTTCCTGAAGAGTCAAAGTGAAGCTACTTCTTGTTTATTCCTTAGATCAGCGCTGTCCAGGAGAAGCTTTTGTGATGATGGAAATGTCCTACATCTGCGTTGTCCAATCAAATAGCCACTAGCCATGTTTGGCTATTGAGCGTTTGAAATGTGGTTTGTTGAACTGAGGAACCGAATTTTTATCTTTATCCAATTTTAATTAATTTAAAGTTAAATAGTTACATCTGGTCAATGGCTACAGTATTCGTGCAGCTTTAGATTCAAGCTCTCCTAACTCTTCTGATGGTGAGGGAATTTTTCTGGATGGTTTAGTGTTATGCTATGCTAGATCTTTAAAACCTTGGCCAAAACTAAAACTCAAGCTGCCCATCATCCAAGAACCTAAAGAACCTCTTATTTAGGGTCCCTCCACTTTCAGCCACTGGTTTGTGTCAGTTAATGAATAAATTACTATATAGGATCTTGTGTCTCTAGCAGTGGTCATGGTTAACAGTCTTCAGATTCCCAGGGATTCAAAACAAATATTTTCCTTTCCTTCCCATTCCTTTCCATTCCTTCCCTTCCCTTCCCTCCTCTTCCCTTCCCTTCCCTTCCCTTCTCTTCTCTTTTCTTTTCTTTTCTTCTTTCTTCTCTTCCCCTCCCTTCCATTCTCTTTTCTCTTTTCTTTTTTGAGTAAGTGGCTTTACAATCAAGGTAATTATTTTTCATCAGTTATAAATATCCAGGACTTGGCTCTGACATTTTCCATAAAGTCAATAAACTTAAGAGAAAACCCTTTCAGTAAGTAAATGTTCAATGTGTAGATTCAATCATTTCATTCTTCTTTGTATCCTAATGTGCCTGATAACCATGGTAGAGGTTATTCGGCCTTCTCACAAATTCAAACTTTATTCCAGAAAGCTATAAGAGACTTGAGAAAGGATAATAATGAAGTCTAACATTCATTAGGATTTTTTACTTTAAAATATGACATTTTAGTTTAACTCAAAATACTCATGTTTCTGTGATTTCTCCCTTGTTCTCAAAGCACTGGGTCATTTTCTTACGTGTCTCACAGGTGATTCAAAGCGGAATGCACTACAGGAGTCTGCTTGCTACAAGGCAGAAATATCTCATCTTGATGATGAATTCTGGGTCTTAGTTTCATAACTAGAGAGAGTGGAGTGAAATTTAAATATAACTTCTAGAATGTTCTGCTAGGAGAAATGGGAACTGCTAATGACATTACAGGCAACTATAACTTCAAAATGCTCTCAGCCCAACCTGTCACAGCTGAAATTTCTCTTTGCAACATGTTGCTATCCCTTGGAAGTATTACAAAGTGAGCTTCTAATGAAAGGCAGTAGAAAACCCAACTCCAAAGGGCTCAGTTATCCCTTGATGCACACCCCTAGCCAGGCAGGCCATGTACTTCTGCATTATAGAATCATCCAAACATTACTAACAGCTCTGGGTTTTCTAATCCATGTTATTGACACAGGAATACAGGCTCCAGATTCCACACAGCATTTGTCTGTTTCAACTGGCAAGATTTTGATATTGTGTCATTAATTTCTCCCATTTCTAACAAGATTATTTAATGAAACTACAAATGTTGGACCCAGTTTTAAGTCTATGCTCATATGTATGTAAACCAGTGTTTATAGTGATGGAAAATCTCCAAAAAGCCTGACTGAAGTCCTGAAAACACCAAAATGTTTCTCTGAAGTCCGTCCATTTTGGGAAAAGCTCTGTCACATGGTTCTTGCACATAATCGCCTCACCTCTGGACTGCTGCATTTACATCTGGCCTGAGCCCTCACGAGGTGGGAGTTGGTTTTCACTGTAACTTGATGGCATTTTGCCCATGTTTTGAGTTTGAAAATGTAGTTGGCTAATATTTTGAGCCAAGGGGTTGGAACATAACCATACTTCACTCCCTGCTTCAGTGACACTGCAGTGGAACCAGCATGTGTGTGTGTGTGTGTGTGTGTGTGTGTGTGTGTGTGTGTGTGTGTGAGAGAGAGAGAGAGAGAGAGAGAGAGAGAGAGAGGGAGAGAGAGAGATTGGTTATGGGGCTGGGATGAAGGGATTGTAGGGGAGGAAAACACCTGCTACTCTCTGATTTTAACTTCTTCTAGGACTGGATTTCTTATTGCCCTCAGAGCAGCATTTCAATGTCCCAGAAGGAAATGAGGACAAAATGAAAACCAAGTTATTGGAAACTAAAGTGGACAACATTAACAGCAAGGGGAGGAGTGTGCTTCATACTCTAACCTCGTTAATTAGAGCAACTTCCAACTGTTTCACAGAATAGATTTCTCTCTCCTATAGGCTGCAGCTCACATACCAAGGCCACTCTGGCCTTGAACTCAAGGCTACCAAAGTTGGATTATTTTTTCCATGTCTTTTGATGGTCCTGGAAAAATAGGAATAAGAAACAGGGCAGAGGAATGCTCACAAAACCAAATCCCAACTGCTAACTGAAATGATTACCATATACCATATGAGCTCCTTTTAGATTCATAATAAATGTTCATTATAATTTTAAAAAGTGATAGGAGACGGTTCATATCATAGTGTATATTAGGGGAGTCACTTTGATCCCATTCCTCACCTTTCCATAAGTGAGGTTCAATTTTACCCCCACTTGCCAAGGGGACACAGTGGTAGAAGACAATTCCTGCTTCTCCCTCCTCTCCTGGCTCTTCCTCATGGGAAGGGAGCAGTGCATCCGGATGTGAAAGAGTGGAAACGGGCCATCCACCACAGTCCACGTGGGGTCATCCACTGGGGCCAGGCTAAGATTTAAGATTACAATAAAATATTATAAACTTGTTCTTTCTGGTTCTTCATGCTTAGTGGGGTGTAAGGAAGGGCATAATTTCCCCCTGGGATGGCACTGTAGGAACTGGAGGAGGAGGCTCTTACGAACACTGGACTTCCAGGTTCCCCATACCGGGAACAAGAGTCCTGTGTATTCTCTTCCAGGAAAGTAATGAGGCAATATTTTCAGTTCCTATCTCTACCCTTTCTTTATAAGGGGGGCAACTTTTCTGATTGATAATGGGAAAAAAATGGCAACTGTAAGTGCACAGTTCAGCCCCCTTTGACTTTTCCCTTTTCAGAATTAGCTACTCAGAATTATCTACTCAAAACACACCTTTTCCATCTTTCAGGATCT
This sequence comes from Eumetopias jubatus, assembly GCF_037043125.1. NCBI lineage: Eukaryota > Metazoa > Chordata > Mammalia > Carnivora > Otariidae > Eumetopias > Eumetopias jubatus. The sequence continues at coordinate 137,535,632 of NW_028274808.1, forward strand.
TAGCTCAGCAGAGAGTCTCCACACCTGCTGGGGCTGGCCAACAACTGGGCAGGAAATTCAATTCAAGCAAACAGCCTCAGATCCAAACACTAATCAAATATTGCCCTTATTAAAGCTTAATTTTTCCTCCCTATCTGATGCCTTTGTCTATTTCCTCCATATTTCCCTGAACTTTGAGGGAATATTTACTCTGATGGCTTTCTTTAGGAAGAGGCATCAGAAGCAAAGTGGAAAAGAATAGCACAATCAGAGCAAGTCCACTACTACTTGAACCCCAGCTCTGACACCAACATGGCTTTTACGGGTAAGTCAATTATTCTCCTTGATAAATAAACTGGGAATAATACCTAAGATCCTACTTCCCAGGTCAATGGAGGACTCATTCATGGAAATACATAAAGTACATTTAATACATCAAAAAGCTAATATAATAGAACATTTTACTTTGCACTGTGAATATCTGTAAGTGCTTCATATGTAACAACTCAAGCAATCCTTCCAACTTTGCAAAGGAGTTTCTGTGTTTTGTTCTTATTTTACACACGAGGAACATGGAAGCAGAGCGAGGTTTTATAACTTTCACAGGGTCACGTGGCTAGTGACAGAGTCGAGATTCTGATGCACAGAGTCTGACTCCAAGCCTGAGCTCCTAACTTCCATGCCGTACTCTCTTTACAAACAGTGTTAGATAAATCTAGTTTTTGTATGTTCTTTTAATTTTATTTGAGTATGGTTGACACACAGTGTTACATTACTTTCAGGTGTACAATGTAGCCATTCGACAAGTCTACACATTAGGCTGTGCTCACCACCAGTGTAGCTCCCATCTGTCACCATACAAGGCTATTAAAGTACAACTGACTATATTCCCTCTGCTGTAAGACCACCTACGAGAAAGTTGAGGCCACGAGGAGGTGAAGGAACATAGCACAACACACAAGCCCAGAGTTTAGCAATGCCAGGGCTAGAATCCAGGATTACAGCATATGCAACTGAAAAATACAAGTATTAGAACCAAAAAAAAACCAATTTAAAAACTCAAGCTATGAGAACATCTATTTCTGAACAAAAGAGCATGAAGAAAAGTTTGATGGATTCTTAATTTTGTGTGTTGCAGATCTAAACGCATAAAAGCCGGTGGCATTGGGCTTTTTCCTATTGTATGTTTTAGTTTTACTGGTTGATATTCACTTGATACTAGTTACATAGAGCTAATCTGCAGTTCTGAGACTGTGGACAATTTAGACATTGCATGCCTGATGCAAGAGAGTTACAACCCTCCTGGGCAGCATTGCTGCTATATCTCCTCCCAGCTTTACCAACATTGGTCCAGCTTTTGTCCGATGCCCGTGTTTGTCATGTGTCAAGGAAACCGTCTCTGTCTGTGGAAGTCAGTTTTTAGAGGACGGCACAACCAGTAGACATCCAAATAGGTGTAAACTATAACATGTCTACGTGTCCTTATTGGGGAAATGGGAAGACAGAATTAGACAACAATAATAATAATAACGATTGATAGTAACTAAGTTTTTATTCTGTTTCAAGCACTTGGCAAGGTAATTTGCATGTATTATCTTATTAAACCTTGTAACAACCCTATGAGGCAGGAAATTTATTGCCTCATTTTATAGGTGAGTTAAATGTGGCCCAGAGAGGCGGAGAAACTTGCTCAAGATGATCTCTAAAGTGCCTTATAATTCCAAAAAGCTATAGATTTTAGTTAAACCTCACAGTCTGAATAAATCTGAGATAGATGAAATGAGTGAAAATAATATGAAATTATGTTTTACTTCCTAACCTCGGGTCATTCTTTTTCTCAAAGGGAAGGCTAGAGCTTAAAAATAGAGCAATATACCTCAATGATCAGATTAATTACATTTAAATGCTTATCATCTAAAATGAACCTAGAATATGGTAACAACAAGTGATGAAACAATGTTATTGTCAAAATAGGGAGTCAGGTTCCCAGAAAAAAAAAATATCTCCAATTAAGAAATGGGGACTTTGTGGTTAAACAAGAAATACAAAACCAAACAAACACAAAAGAATTCAAGTTGTGTTCCTCCAGTTTGGAAGACAAGTGTTCCCCTTCCGGGTGTATTTCAGTATTGTTCCATGTCGTAATCTTGCTTTGTTGATAGTAGCTTATGATGTCCCACTCATGACACCATGTGAAAATGTTCAACTCTGTGCCCAACCCTTATAACCTCTTTTCAAATGCAGCACAGTGTAGTAGAGAAGAATGGGGAAGCGTTCAATTAAGCAATTTTTATTTTCATACTGTATAATGAAAAGCTCTCCTTTACTGGAGGAAAATGATACAAAGTCAGCAAAGCTTATCCATCAGTAGTGACGTGTCTTACACAGTTTCACTGAGACATGCCCCGTTAGTGGATTTGACTAAAGAACCAAATTTCATTTTGCATGTAAAAACTACAGTAAAAAGAATTTCCTCTCACCATCTAAGGATGAAAATTACCATTATAGAAAAGCAACAGTCATTAAATAAATTAAAAGCATCTTTAAAGTTTTCCCATATATATATATAATATATATTTCTTAAATTGCCACCAACTGTACAAGCATTAAATTCTGGTCTAAAACATTTACAGAAACTAGTGTGAAAAGCTGAGGGAACGCTTGGTGTTTAGAAAAGGGGGGGTCATTTAATCACCTATAAACTACATTAAAATATGATTCTCAAGGGGAAACAAGCATTCTTATTTAATTTTATGCCTAATCTTACACACCACATGTGCATAGCTATTCTTTAACCCAACCTTGATACAACAAGAAGTCAATATCCAGATATTAGTTACTTGTTAGCACAGAGAAAAGTGAAAGCAGAAAGACTAAACTGAATCATGTAATTATAAAAAGAAATTTTTATGGGAGACTGATAATAGTATTATACACATATGATTGTCTATAAAAACATTAAATAGGTGACAAGAGTTGTTCCAGAAATATTAATGTAAAAAATCTTATCTCAGTGAATAAATGATCATCAGTCAGTATATAGCTAGGTGAATGTAAAAATGTATCTGGAGTATTGTAGTCCTGAGATCTGGGGAATCCAATCTTCCAGTTTAAATTCCACAATCCCAAATCCTGTAAATTGTATATTATCACACCGTTTACAATAGGATACTTTGAAAATACTATATTGACATCAGCAGCCCCTGAATTTGAATTTAAGAGAACAGCTATTGGAAAAAAATTCATTTTTTAAGTGACTCTGTGTGTGTGTGCGTGTCACATCTAGGAACTGGGGTGGAGTGGCATTTGGGAAAGAGAAGGGGGGAACAGGAGAGGGAGAAGAGGGAGAGACAGACAGAGATACATGATTTAGGAAATGGCATTTCTAAACATAATTTCTCTTCTCACACCATTGCCATTTTTATACCAGGAGATTTGTAAACAGTCTATGTAAAAATTATGCATACACTAGTACCTAAGAAATTGTGAAATAGTCATTCAGTTTTCCAACTATTTCAGTAAATTTTTATTAGTTAAAACATCATTTCATTTATTTCAACCTGTTCGACTGAAAAGAAATTTTCCTTTATTTTGGGGGGAATATAACTTTTCCTGTTTATAGCTTAACATGTCTTCAATATGGAGTGAAATAATGGTTACAAGGCCACCCAGAAATAACTAGCTACTGGTCAAAAAGTATTTTGATTGCTGAAAGACTACCAAGCTCTTTAATTATGTTGTAATTTTGTTATATAAACTGCTACTTAAAATAAAATCCTACTTAGTTTGTACTCATAAATTTTTATTGTTTAGAGGCTTTTCTGGCCATTGTGGGATTTAATCTGTAGTAAATGGTCATCAATTAAAATTAAGAAAGGTAACAAACAGACATCTGGAAAGAAGGCTGAAAAGTAATGCTGGGAACTGCTAGAGGAAAAAACTAAATGTAGAATTTCATTATTTCTACCAACGAGAAAGAAGTTTTCTTTATTGAAAGATGGTATGCCCAGGATAAGGTGGCCACATACTGGCTCACTTCTATTATATAATTTTGCTTTCAAATTTTTGATAAAGTTTATTAAAAGTAATCCTAACACCTATCTCATTTCAAATATTTAACATAGTGCTGCCAGAATAAAAAAAAAAAAAATGAACTATGAGAAACCACAGTAACTCAAGCACCAGAGCTTAACTTATTATTCAACGAGTGTGTCTCATTCTGAGTTAATATACACTCATGCCAACCTCCGTGTATTCCAAAAGTGTCAAAGAGCTTCTGTACGTGGTAATCTTCTTTAAATGCATTTCTAATAAGTTAGAAAGCTAGAAATACGACTGAAACCACAAAGAATTCCATACTCGCTCTCAAACACTGAAGATGAGCATGTTCTTGCCTTTGGTTTATGAACAGAGATACTTGCAGTGTTGTTATATCTATCGGTATCATCCATTCAACTAGCTCAATTAGTCAACCTCTTCATTTTACCAGTGAGGATGCTAAAGACATGCAGTTAACACAGTGCCTTTTACAAAATAAATGCTCAATAAATGTTTATTAATTGGTGAACCAAGATAGGTAGCTATAGGTAGAGAGAGAACAAAAACCCCATGTCTTCTGGTAGTTCATGGCCTCTGAAACAGCTTAGTCGTCTCTAATCAGGTGAGATTCAATTCAGAGGACTACTAACCACAGGTATGACATCATCACCAACCCATGGTCTGAAAATGTTTTTGTTTTTGCGAATATAGCAAGAGAGATTTTTGAAACAAGTTTTCAAGGGCAAAGTATAAGAGGATATTTATGACAAATGGAAGTGGGAAAAAACAAAGCGTCTATATTTGACTTCCTTTTTTTTTGGTGAATAATTTTTAGTGAGCTTTGCTAAAGTATAGATTTCATGGCTGAACCTTGATCCACGTAAAAAGGTGCCTGGCCCTGGATGTGGCCGAAGTCTGATATTCAACATGTGATTGTGATTAATTTGGTCATTTAAAGAAATCTCCAATATTCCGTCAGTTTTTGAGCCTCAGTATCTATGGATTACTTCACAGGAAGTCAAGCCATATCAAGAGAACTAAAATTTTAATCAAATTTTAAAAATTTAGTTGAATTTTTGAATTCAATTTAAAAGAACAAATGAAGGTACTTGTGACAAAGAAGTACAGAAGGGAATTCCAGCCGGGTTTTTGAAAATTGGGTTGCTAGTTCCCTTTTCTAGGAGGCAATGAAATGAAAACAACTGTATTTCAAACTGAATGGCTTGCCCAAGTGGTAACTCTCTGCATATGCTCTTGGATCACTCTCTCCTTTTTGGTGAAGTTCTCATAATTGAATGGTGCTTGCCAGAATATGAAATGAAAAAAAACAAAGAATCCTGCATAGACTGAATTATAAAACCATGCTAAGCAAACCTTCCTACAGAGTGGCACGGGCACCCAGCAACATACACACATACATACACCACCACTCAGCGTACACTCTGTGCTCATCAATTCACTCAAGTACACATGGAGGAAAAACACAGGTAAACAAGAGTCTTAAACATTTCTAAGATAAACATAGATGTTGATTGGATTATTTCGCACTTGCTGAGTCACTCAGGAATCTGTGGCAATAAGTACTTCAGAATATGAACTGTTTCTATTCTCTATGAGCAGAGATAAGTGATAAGCTGTTGGTGCTTTCCCAACTTATTTTCAAAGCCCATTACAAAAATAAATCAGTGTGTCCTCTAATAGCTCTAAACACAGTTTGAGTGATCATTTTTCTTTTGTGATTTTTTTTTAAAAAAGAAATAAATGTCCATATTTACTAAAATCTTGCATTGAGTTACATTCAGAAACAAACACAGTCCAGTTCTCCTTGGTGGAAATCATCAGTCTATTTGCTCATTCTCTTTGACTATAAAAAAAATCTTTTGGGGTGAAATGCATTGGCAGTGCAAAAAAAAAAAAGGAGGGGGAAGTCCATTAAATAAAGTACTGATTGAATTAAGCACTCATATGAGTTCTCTGCCAGGTTATCTGCAAGCACACGAATCTACTGTCATGTTAGGATACACTTTAAGTACCACGTTCTTATTTTCATCAAAGAATAAGATACTGAGTGAAGACATCTTCTCTGGCACACAGCAAGGCTCAGGAATTCCAGGCACGACCCCCACGGCTCGCACTATACTCTGGATGGTAGCATGATTTGATGGCTTCAAAGACTAGAAAAGAAATGGGAGAAGAACATGGAAGTTAGGTGGAGCTGCTTTTCCACTCTTCACCATCCATCATTAAAATACATGGACAATGAATTCGTTTCAACAACTTAATAACACTCTGGCCTTGTTAGCCATCCAGCACAACCTCCTATCCCACCACCACCATAATAGTTATCAGGTATTGAGTAGCTGATATGCACCAGATGTGTTAGATGTAGTATCTTTAATCCTTACAACCACAACTACCATTTTTTATATTTTTCAAGTAAAGAAATAGGCTCAAAAATCTCAAATGACATGTCTAAAGTCAAATAACTAGGAAGTGATAGAGTGAAGATTTGAATACAGTTACCTAAACCAGAATCACTTAATTAAAAACAACTTAGTCCCCAAACAGGGGATTAATACTTCTTAGGATGTCTTCAACAACAGGATTGCAACAAAAACCATTTGTTCTAAATTCGATGCTAATCATAATGAACCCTAACAAACACCCTATTTACTACAGATATATTATCGCCATTGCTATAGTGATATTTACACTTTGCTGTTAAAATAAAACCAAGCACACCAAGGAACACTGATTTATTAATAGTTGGCACCAGGATGGACTGGGTAGTAACTACTCCGCTGCGTAAATTATTCACCGCTCAGAAGCACTCACGGAGGTTAAGAAGACCACCCCGTTGGCCACTGGGGGGCACTGTTGCTCCATGGGTTCAGACTTCAAGGTGGTCGTGTAAAAGTGTTGTAAGAGGTGGCCAAATCCTCTGGGAATAGGGGGCCTGAAGTTTTTCCATGGGTATCAGAAGTTTGACGAAAGGAGCGTGGGTAAAATCCTTTCCTGAGAAAATGCCAAGAGGAACCACTGGGACCCACGTGACACATGGGATTTTATTTAGAGCGCCACAGGACTCTGCTCAGCTTCGAAGGACGGCGGCCTCTTTTCCAAGCCCAGAATATTCAGGTATTTCCAGAGCGCTACAAAATTCTTCAGGAGAGATGCCATGCTGTGCAGCACAGTTTTCCCTAACGTCTCTTTTAGGCAGGTGAAACCAGTTTGGTTTTAAACATATTTAGAAACAGAAATTTGGCAACTTGCCAGAGATCACATGTCAATTCAGAAATGGGATTTAGGCCAAAACTCTGGGTTTTTACTTTCAAGACTTCAAGTTTCTAATGGCTCAGAGGCACCTCTGAATTGGTATTTTAATTTCATACTCCTAAAAACTCCCAGTATGGGAAGCGGGAACAAGTTAAATAAGGTTAAGATACATGCAAACCATGGGAGAAGCAAATAATATAGAAAGCTGGCATAATACTTAAAAAAAAAGAAAAAGGATTATTTTTGGCAGAGAAAGGGCAAATTGATTTGTCTCATCCCATCTTTCAACTTTAAAGAAAGAAATTATCCATATATTAGACTTTTAACTTTATTGTGAATGGGCATAAATTATTTAAAATATGGTCTTAAGGATGGGCGACTGGGTTTTTCCTCTTTCTTCCTAGAAACTTTAAGTATGTGTTGGAAAGGATTGTTAACTTTCAATCAATTAGCTTTGCAGAGCGAGGTACTCTCCCTCTAAGGAAAGGAAGTCTATGTTCTATTTTCCATCTGCCTTGCAGCATCAATAAAATCTGTGTAACTTATACAAACTGTAATCGGTATTGTACAATAGAGATCAATAGCCACTGTTCTTTATTTCATCAGTATTGGTAATTTCCAAAGAACATTTTTGCAGTCATCCACTTTTCTCTATTGATTTATTCTTAAGATTCAATGATCCAAACAGCCTATAATAATGCCACGAAGGCATTTTTAAACCATAGATTTTCTGACATTATTCTGTTATTCTTACTGTTTTAATGACTCCTATAATATTTAAATTTCATATGAAGTGGATCTATTTAAGTAGATGAAGTCTCGATTGATCAATACTGCTATGCATTGCTATTCTCCAGAGCCTGGGACAGGGCATGCTCTGGGTATTGAATAAATACTTGCCTAATGGACGAAACACTTACAAGAAATAGCATACTCTCCATTTTACCTATTTCTGTGGAAATAATTCCCATCAACAAAAATAAAAGTTTCTGTACAAATGACCCAGAGTTGATATGGAAAATATTCATGGGTGTTTCCTAGGAAAATTCCTGTCTTTTTTTTTTTTTTTTAAGCTCTAATTCACAAATGATAGATTCAGAAACTATGAGCAGTCTCTGGTGGGCTCGCTGGAATTCAGGCACGGGCCCTTGATTCTGGGTTGGTGTGTCTTATCACGAACCTTCAATTTGCTAGGGAGTTTCCCCCATTTTTTCTCACTACGGAATCCTCTGATCAAGCTGCCAATACCGGGAATCGTTATTTCATGCACAAAAGATCCATGCAGTAATTGCTCGTTTGAAGCAGGTTGCCAGTCTGTAATTTTTGTTTGTTTTCGAGTTCAGATCATCCTTCTCAGACTCTCTTTATAGCTTAAGAAATTTGTCAATCTGTGTTATTTCATCCCTAGTCTTTGGTTTTTTGTTTTGTTTTGTTTTGTTTTGTTTTTAGATTATTTTATTTATTTGTCAGAGAGAGAGAGAGAGAGAGAGAGAGAGAGAGCAAGCACAAGCAGGGGGAGCGGCAGGTGGAGGGAGAGGGAGAAGCAGACTCCCAGCTGAGCAGGGAGCCCGATGCGGGGCTCGATCCCAGGACCCTGGGATCATGACCTGAGCCAAAGGCAGAGGGTTAACTGAGCCACCCACGCGTCCCTTTCCCCAGTCTCCAGTTCCCCAGTTTTTAACGAGAGTAAAACATGACTTTAACATCAGCCTAGGGGATTTCTGCTTGGGTAACTTGGTGCATCGAGCTTTAGGATTTTTAGGTCATTTTTTTTATGACCAGAGGTTGGAATTGGAGGTTGGAGGGTGTATCATTTTGAACTCATTAAATGTGAATTTCTTCTTTACATAGGCTATTTGGTTCCAAGTGTTTCGATCCTTTGCTGCCTAATTCTGTGTCTTTGCTATTCTTAGGGTTCGCACCATTCCATGAAAAAATAACTCCATCCTCTAATCCTTATTGGTTCTCTCGCATCTCAGTCAGCAACAATGGCTCAATCATTTTCATTCCCTTTGCAATCTCTGTTTTCCATCTCCACTAAGGTGGTGAGGGGGAAGCGAAGTCATAGGACTTGGCTTGAGCTCTATGGGTATTTTTCATCTCATGGCAGAATTCCAGAGGTCTCTCCCTGGGAGAACAGATTGGCTGTAGGGGCTAGAAATCAGAAAAATCCACATGGCCGTGTCTGTGAATGAGATCTGCCGTGGTGGGGCCCGCACCTGCCAAGCTGCGCATGATGTCCCTGAGTTGAATTTGATTACGAATGCATTAGCAAGCGAGAGTGTGTCATCAGCTAAGAGCGTTCATTCCTGACCCGGGCCATGGGGTTTTGCTCCACACTCTTCCAGTCCAGCCCACATGGGTGTGATAGCCCAGAAACTATCTAATTGGAATCAGTGAAAGGGCAAAGCCTGGAATTTGGGAAAGGCAGAACACAGCTGTTCTGAATTACAGAACAGGTTGTCGACTTGTGCAGATGAAGAGCCCCGCCATGGAGAGCAGGCTTTTGCTCTCGAAGCCAAAGGGAAGGAGGGCCAGCAGGGGAGTCTGGCCTGGGAGAACTTCTCTCTGGGGCAAAATGTATATCTAAAGTCTGAAAGTTCTTTGGCGCCTCCGTGACTCCACATGTGTTCGTACTGATCTGGTCAGAGACCTTATTTCTTCCTCTGTTGCGTGGACTCTATTTTTCTTTAAATAGTTCGCTCTGGTTACCATGTTGGAAGCTGTGCTGATAGCAGTGATGCTTATTAATTACCCCTTAGAGGGTAGCAGCTTCGTATTGGTTCCTGTGTCCCATCCTTCTGGTCATTGTACCACCTGAAAGCCACAAAGCCTGGCAGGCCAAAAGGGAACCCCTGGAAAGGCTTAAAAGGGAAGCTGATCCACACAAGGTGATGAGAGACGGAGAACTCCATGTAACAGCCAAACTTCCACTCTCCACTTGGCAAAGGGAAATCTCAAGCTTGGAGAGAAAACTCCAGACTTCTCCCTGTTATGTCTCCCTGGAGTTCTGATGCCCTTCCAAGTTTTGACAAATATTAGGATGAGTTCAGTTGTTGCAACCAGTGCTGGCCTGATTCTATGACTCTCCAAAGAACTGTTACAGGCTGTTGAACCTGCAGGGAGAATCCTATTTTAGGCTTTGTGATGTTTGAAAAGGGACTAGGAACATTTAAGAAACTTTTTCTTGTCTTAACATCTTTTATTCTCTTGATCCCTTTTCCTATTTGGGCTTTCTTCAGCCCCCTGCATTTAATTTTGTGTTCTCCTCAGTCTCAACAATGACCATTAATAATAATAATATCAATAGCAAATATTTATTGAGTGCGTACTATGTGCAAGGTGTTTCATTTCCCCACTGTTGTTATATGTAGATACTATTGTTTTTATTATGCGCTGTTGTACCCATTTCAAAGATGAGAAAACTAACATACAGTTGACCCTTATACAACACGGGTTTGAACTGCATGGGTCCACTTATATGTGAATTTTTCGATAAATATACTACTGTAAATGTATTTTCTCTTCCTTGAGATTTTCTAAACATTTTCTTTTTTCTAGCTTCCTTTATTGTCAAGAATACAGTATAGAATACATACAACATAGAAAATACTTGTTAATCTACTGTTTGTGTTATCGATGAGGTTTCCAATCAACGGTAGGCTATTCGTGGCTACATTATGGATCAAAACTTATCCGTAGATTTCCGACCATGCAGGGCATCAGTGCCCCTACCCCCCACGTTGTCCAAGGGTCAACTGTGTAGAGTATGAGTAACTTCTCCCAAAAACCTTAGCTGATAAGAGGTAGAACCAAGATCTGAGCCAAAAAGATTTAACTCGCCATGTGGCTACTCAAAGTGGGCTTTGTGGACCAGCAGCATCAGCAACACCTAGGAATTCTATTAGATACACAGAATCTTAAGCTCTATGCCCAGAGCCACTAGATCAGAACCTACATACCCCAGGCAATCTGTAGCCCCATTAAAGCTAAGAAGTCCAGCGATGAGCATGTCCATTTAATCATTCTGCTGCACTAACACACTTCTCTTCCTAAACCTATCTCTGTTATTCTTAACTTATCCCTCATAAGCTTTGAAATAATTATGCGTTGGATCTTGGAGAACTGTCATGAAGACCTACTGAAGCAACAGCAGGATTTTGAATAGTCAAGGCAGGCATAACCAACAGGAGATGGGGGGGGCAAGTTGGGGTAACTGGAGTGGAGTGGAGACCAGACCAGGTCTCCAGAGGGAGGAGTTGAAAACTCACTGAATAGCTCCACATGGTCAGGGATCCCTGGGTCCTAAAATCTGGAGTCGGGAAGGAAAACTCCTTCCCCAGGCTTCACAGAAGTTACAGTTTATGAGTGTGAGAGATTATTTGGAAAACTCAGTCATCCTGAGTTTAGGGACAGATTTTGAATTCATTTTCGCCTCTCAATGCCACAAAGCAACCCACACTATAAAAATTCATCACTGTTACATTCTGCATCTCTGTGGTGTGTTTTTAAATGCTACCCTAGCTGGAACAAGTTTTGTTTGATCAGTGATCTACCCTTTACGAATATTTAGACAAGATAAGGCTGTTTACATCATAGTAAATGTACATAATCCTTACTTAGTGTTCAGATTTACAAAACTTGGAATTGGCAAAAATCCTTGGGAAAGACAAGTCTTAGAAGATGTAGAAAGCTTGTCCTTCTGAGATATTCTAGTAAGAAAACAGAGACTTCAGTCGAGTTCCTTGCCCTGAGGCTGACCTGGCTTTGTTCAGTCAGACCTTATGCCTGTGTTCCATTTAACATCCCAATGATCGTGGGGCTGCTAGGGCAAGAACATGAAACTTTAAAGAGCTATAAACAGAAGTTGCTCACTCTTGGAGGCAAAAGATTTTTTTTTCCTCCATTATTATATAGCAGCAAAAGTTTATTCACTTCAAGTTTTGGTAAAAAGAACAACAACAAAAAAAAACCCAACTCTATTCTGTCTCCGAATTCTATTCCTACAGCCCCATTTCACTGTATGTCAGAGGTTCTAACTGTTAAAAGCTAAGAATAGAATGTCAGCAATAAGCTTAACTGAAGGCCAGAGGGCACTACTCTATTTTACTAACTTAAAATTCAAAGAGAACAGTCACTTGGATTTGCTGTGCAAGGAAGAGGTGGGATTGGGGAAGCTTCCGAGAGTATATTCCTTAGGATACTGAGTACTGATATGATAAAGTACAGTCTCTGTTGATTTTGGAAGAGACACAGGCAAGCTCTGATTGGTTGGAGTAAGCTTTGGAAGAAACTCAGAGAGTCAAGGTATCCTATTTTGCATTCCTTTTTTGATGTTTATTAGGGAAGCAAATGAAAGAAGCATCTGGTGGGTTTCATGAGGCGAGTTTCCCTGGCCCAACCCTGATCCTGACCCTGGTGGGGCCAGTTCATCTCATGAGAAACTATTCATCAAAAATTATTCTGCACGGGCATCAGTCCAATTCGTCCTTCTCCCTCCTTTTTCCCATGACATCTAGTCATTCTCTGACTATGCCCTCTAAAATCAGCCTTCTGATCATTTGGGGCTTGCTGATTGTGGGCAGGTATAGATTCACACATAGCAGACTAGACCACATCACTGAATACACACTGTTGTTTGGAAGCCACACAAAAAACATATACGTTTTTCCTCGTATCCTTCTTCATACCAATACTGACTTCATATTAATTTAACAACTATTAAAGAAAAAGCAAGCATAACCATCATTGCCTAGTACATGTCAGAATGCAATAAATAAGTGTCCAGATGGATTTTGTAAATGAAAACACACATTCAGTCCGTGTGTCTTTCTACCCTACAGAAGTAGGAAGGACAGGACAGAGAACAAGGGCTACCTTTGGCATGGGGAACTGGCATGCTCCGGAGCAATAATAGGCATCAAAGGACTTGGGGGAGATAATCCATTCACTCCAGCCAATATCCGCAAAGTCCACTTTAAGGTATCGCCTGGCACAATTCCGAGGTTCAATCCATTGCTTTCTTCTGGCCTTCTTCAGGGTCTGTTCATCAAACTGGAGCGTCTGGCTCTTCTGGTGAGGTCCCTTTCTCTGTTTCTTTTTGTTTTTAGTCTTCTCAGGGGCCTGAGTCTGAAGGGTCTTGTAAGGCTTTCTCTCTTCCCATACCCCATCCTCCCTATACTGATATTCTGCCCCAGGAAGCTCATTGTTCTGCAAAGGTAACAGGACCCCAGCAGAGCGCTTCTTCCTCCGCTCAACAGAAAGGGCAGCCCTGATGTGGCTATCCAGTTTAGGCACAGCTCCGGTGGGGAAATTCCGGTGTCCTTGGAAGCTTGACACCACACTCTCCAGCTCAGAAATGGCAGCATCATTAGCATACACCAAGATATAAGGCTCGGGGAAGGGGAACATCTTCTTTGGCAGCTGGTGTCCTTTGGAGGTAATGGTAAATCCTATGAGGAACTCCTCATTTTCCTTGGCCTTCCTCAGGAGTTGAGTGATGTCTTTAGACAGCCAGGATCCAAAGTCTTGATGAGATTTGGCTATATCTACTGAAAGATGACCCAGGAGTTGACTTTGGTTTCTGTCATATTTAAGGATCCATGCAGAGAGATCCATCTGTATGTGTTTCCTCTGAGCATGATGTGAGCATCCTCGGGACACTGGACAACTCAGGCTGATGTTTATTAGCTCCCCAACATAGAAATATAGCGTGGCAGATAAAATGTTTTCAGACTTGGTTAGAGAAGTCAGGTTAAAAATGTGCAGTCCCTTGCTTCCAAGTGTTCCTAGGAAGGAAAAAAAAAAAAGAATTAATGGGAGTAAACAGGACCCCTACCTGACACCACATAAAAAAAGTAACTCAAAATGAACTAGTGACCTAAATATAAGAACTAGAGCCATTAAATTCTTAGAAGAAAACATACAAGTAAAATCTTCACAGCCTTAGATTTGGTGACAGATTCTTAGATAATGACACCCAAAATATGAGCAGCAAAAGAAAAAAAAATAAATAAATTGAGAAGATGGATAAGCTGGACTTTATCACAGTTAAAGAACTTTTGTGCATCAAAAGACATTATCAGTAAAGTCTATACAACCTACAGGATGAAGAAAATATTTTCAAATCATGCACCTGACAAAATGCGGTATTCAGGACATATAACCAACCCTTACAACTCAACGTCAGAAGGTCAAAGAAGTCAATAAAAGATGGGCAAAAGCACCAAACAGACACTTCTCTGCAGAAGACATTTAAAGGGCCAACATACACATGAAGAGACGCTCGACATTAATAATCATTAGGGAAATGTAAACCCAAACCACACTGTGGTACCATCTGACATACACTAGCCTGGATATAGTAATAAAAAACAAAGTAAGTGTTAGCAAGGATGTGGAGAAACAGGAACAATTTTACATTGCTGGTTGGAATGTAAAATGCTTCAGCTGATGTGCAAACGTTTGGCAGGCCCTCCAAAACACAGAAATATTATGTGAACCCACAATTCTACTCCTCTGTAGCCCAAAGAATGGAAAACAGATACTCATACAAGTGCATGCATATGCCTAGTTGCAGTTACACTATTCACGGTAGCCAAAGGTCGAGACAGCATAGAAGTCCATCAGCGAGTGAGTGGCTGAACAAATAATGCTATGTCCATAGGTGGAATATGTAATGAAGTATTGTAGGTGGAAAGTAATGGAAGGTGGAAAAGTAATGAAGAAATGATACATGCTCCAATGCGGAGGAACCCTGACAAATTATGTTAAATGAAAGAAGCCAGATACAAAAGGTCACAGATTGTATGATTCCATTTACACGAAACATTCAGAGCAGGTAAATCCATAGAGACAGAATGCAGATTGATGTTTTCCAGGGGATGGAGGCATGCAGAATGGGGAGAAACCTCTTCTTGGGTGGGAGGCTTTATTCTGGAATTATAGAAATATTTTGGAATCAGGTAGACTTTGTGGTCGTACAACATGGTGAAGGTACAAAATGCTGCGGAAGTGTCCACTTAATAATAGTTAATTTTATGTTATGTGAAGTTCACCTCAATTAGACAAACAAACAAATAAAGATAACAGGAGTAATTTTAAAAGCTAGAGAAAGATTAAAGCAAGGATCAGCCATGTTTACTAATTTGTTTTTTCCTTTGCTGAAGCACTACGGATGTGTAGAAGTTGTAACACAACAGTGAACTTACTGGTGTGAGAGCTGAGAGTTCTGGCCTTTCATAAGACTACCAAGAACCAGTCCTATAAATTTGGCACAGGATTGTAATTGCTTCTTATCCGTGGCAGTGGATAGCCTACCGGTTATAAGTGTCAGTAGGTTTAGACTCACCTTGATTCAAGCCCTGGCTCAGCCACTTTGGGCAAGCCAGTGTTCTCATTCATAACACAGAGACCATACCTACCTTTCCTGCCATCAGAATTAAATGAGATGTGTGTAAAGCAGCTCATAAGGCACCCAGCAAGTGGCTCTTACATATAAATTATTATTGTTATTAGTGCTAGCAATGACCATATTACGGGATTTTATCTTCTACCTGCCTCACAAAGTTTATGGTGCAGGATGAGGGTAGGTAAGCAAGACCATATAGCTCGATATTCAGGTAATTTATGTGAAATGATGAGCCACACATTCAAATTATCTTAAAGAATTAATGCCCTTGTAGAGTTGGCCCAGAGTTCATCACATCCCAAGAACTTAAGAGCTGAATTTCTTCCACGTCGTTTGTTGAAACTACTGAAATTGGTCAATTGTGCCTCAATTCTTCGAAAATGAGAGAGAGCAACAGAACAAACAGAACAAGAGATTGATTAGTAAGGGCAGAGGCTGGCCCCTTCTCTTAAGATCATCTACCAAGTTAGTGGTAAGGCAGAGGTTAGACTCAAGAATGCCCAGTCCTGGGATCCATCACCAAGAGCCCGGGCCCTCCTCCGTGCACTTGTTCCATATACACATTGGTTTCAGAAACATACACGCAATTGTGAAATTATGTTCTTGATCAAAAACATATTTCAGTAAAAACAAAACATTTTTATAAAGATGTGGAAACTTAAAATGAGTTCATTGAGTCCCCAAGCACAAGGGAAGTGCAATGGGAAACATATTTTACTCATTTTTAACACTATGTGAAGGCAAAAGAGGAAACTGCCATTTGTGCACATTTGTATAATCCATGACACCAGGATAATATTTTACAGACCTTTATAACAAAGCCATGGCATCAGGGTTGTTCAGAGACTCTAGCCTTAATTCATACCAGTCACCATAACATATACTTTTACCCAAACTTCTTGTAGCAGATGCAAGTTTAAAATGGAAGGAAGGGAAGTCTCTGTTCTAAGTATGTGGCAAGCGAATGGTTGCCAAACTGACATCCTGGCAGGGAAAAACATGAACTACAAGGGATCTGGGTGGTAGCGTCTTAACTGGTAAAGTAATAGTGCTCCTGCCCCCATTTTTGTTTCAAAATATTTCCTCCTCAAAAAAAAAAAAAAGTTTCCTTCTTTCTTTCAAACATGTTTCCAGACACCTTGTGACCTGCTGTTAAGCAGGCTCCACCCCTGTGTCTAATCTTCAATATCCTCTTGTAAATTCTTCAGAATCTGCCATACTGCCTCTTGTGATGGCTTTCATTTTAGCTCAGTACTCTATTTTGAAGTCCCAGCCCTGTGGCCCGGGCCCAGATCCACCACACCCACTAGCTGTCCTTGGGCAAATAACCCAAGCTCTTTTTTTTTTTTTTAAGATTTATTTATTTGACAGAGAGAGACACAGCGAGAGAGGGAACACAAGCAGGGGGAGTGGGAGAGGGAGAAGCAGGTTTCTCCCTGAGCAGGGAGCCGGATGCGGGGCTCGATCCCAGGACCCTGGGACCATGACCTGAGCCGAAGGCAGACGCTTAACGACTGAGCCACCCAGGCGCCCCTAACCCAAGCTCTTTAAGTCTGTTCGCTCCTTTGTAAAAAGACCCCAATAGCGTCAACTGCAGGGTTGTGAGAATTAATTGAGAAGGCGCAAGTAAAGCACATCGCACACAGAAGAAACTCCGGGAATGTTAGCTATCTAGCGCTGCGCTGTCCAAAATGATCGGCCATTTAAGGCTGAACTGAAAAGTGCTGTTAAGTGTAAAATACACACTGCATTTCAAAGACTTAGTCCAAAAAAGAATGTAAAATATTACATGAACAGAAGTTTACATTGATTGCATGCTAAAGTGATAATATTTGGATGTCTTGGGTTAAATATTATGATAGTGTGATTTATAATAAATATATATATATTCGGTCTTTGTCCCGTGTCTGGCACAGAGTTCCTAAAACCCTTGGTATTTCCTAAGAGATCCGTACAGGTGCCTTTTGTTATGTTAATGAGTTGAATTTAGAGGACCAACAGGGAAAGGGGTTGGTTGCCAGGGGAACCAACCCACTTATTAGAGGGTTGGAACTTTTAGCCCCACCCCTGATCAGGGAGGAAAGAGGAGCTGGAGATTGAAGCCATCCCAATGATTTAATCCATCATGCCTGTATTATGAAGCCTAAAAAGACCCAAAAGAATGGGGTTCAGAGTGCTTCCAGGTTGGTGAATACATGATGATTTGGGGACAGCAACACACCTGGGGAGGACATGGAATCTCCACACCCTTGCTGTTTCTGAGTTATATCCTTTTATAATAAACTGGTAATCTAGTAAGCAAATGGGTTTCCTGAGTTCTGTGAGCTGCTCTAGCAAATTAATGGAAACCCAAGGAGGGGGGTTCATGGGAACCTCCAATCTGTAGCTCCCCTCCAGGTGACAACCTGGGCTGGTAATTGGCATCTGAAGCGGAGGCTGGTCCAGTGGGACTGAGCCCTCTGCCTGTAGGATCTGACGCTATCTCCAGGGAGACTGAGTTGAATTCTCAGACACCCTGCTGGTGTCTGACAATCGCTTGTTGGTGTGGGGAACTTCTGGCCCGCTTCACCCACATCAGAATTGGGTGCAGAACATTTTCAGTATAATAATATATGATTAAAATTAATTTCACTTGTTGCTTTTCATATTTTTAAGTGTGGCCACTAAAAATTTTAAATTACATATGTGGCTCACGTTTGTGGCTCAAATTACATTCCTACTGGACAGTGGTAATCTAGGATAACCACCACTTTTGTAGTCATATAGTCCAAAAGGAAAGAAAAAAAAGGCATTTATATATGTATTTTTTTCCAAGTGCAGAGAAGAATTAGGATTTTGCTAAACGTGAGCACTCAAACCAAAAAGTAAGTTGGGGAAAAGATTCCCTTCTTGGAACGCAACAGACTTCCCTTTACCAAGAACATTAGATAAAGATAATTTTGGTGATTGCTTTTTCATTTTCCCTCCAGCTGTGGCTAATGCGTTCAGTCTGCAGTCTGAAGTCTAAGATTAACACACTGCTAAAGAGTTAAAAGAGTGAAATGGGCAGGTGAGCAGCAGTGCTTTATGGTATAGTGATTCTATTCATAGCTTCCATTGTGTTATTTGTGTAGGACACAAATACATCCACTACAGACAACAAAGAACCAGAACCAAAGCAAAACAAATGTTTCACTTTAACAAATATGAGTTGAACACTACTAGGGGCTGGCCCCTGGGCTGGGTCTCAGGGCTGCACAAACAGCCACTGAGGTCCACACTGTTGGGGGGGTTGGGAGGAGGACTGAGAAGCACCACGCAGGTAGATAATGCCATGCCATGACGATGCAACTTGCTGTCAAAGGTGTGAACTGTGTTCTTGGAGCAGCAGCGAAGGGGGCATTTAACTGCCCGAGTAAGGGGAAGAAGGATACACAGGGGAGAGTTAACCTTTGAGCCAGGCATTTGAGAATGAAGGGGGAAAGGGGTGTTGCGGGTGGGGAAACGGAAGGAGCCCATTCTGGCAGTATGCAATGCTGCATATCCGGAGGCTTTTGCACAGTGATATTTCCAATATTTTAAAGAGAAGTTTATTTAAATGTCCTAAATTAATCTAATCCTAGCAGACATCTAAGCTGCCTAAATTCAGAAAAGCAATGGCCAACTCACATTTAGCTCCTAACTCGAGGTCCTGTATTATGCCCAGCACTTGACCCTTTGCCATTTCTACCGAGACCAGGGGGCGCGTTATCCCGGCTGTTCTGGATGACCTCCTCTCCCGCTCTGTTTTAACAATAAGCTAGAAGTCTCAAGCATTTCGCAGAAACATTTCTTGACTTCTCTAAGCCATATTGGATTTTTGCCTTCTTTCACCTTAAAATATTAAATTTCTGTGCAAGTTAACACTCTTTCCCCCCAAAGGACTCAACAAATACTTAGTATTTACAATGGATGAAAACAGGAATAAGGGAGTTGTGAGCAGTTGAGCAAATGAGTACAGAGGACTAAATAAGGAGATCGATACCTCCCTGCAAGTGGAAATAAGTGATAATATCTATTCAATTACTCTCATGCTTTTTATTTGATAGATTTTTAAAATTAATTAACTTTTCAAATGAGAGTCTTCACATACGTAAGAACAGGAGTTTGCAGTAGGCTTCTCTCTCTTCTTTTATCTACAAAGATATATATGTTTATATGTTCCAATATCAGTGCACAAAAAATGCTATCGTGCTCACCTTTTTTTTTTTCTTCTGAAATATTCTGATACTTACCTATTTGGAATTATTGAATTAGAAACCTGAAGTATACCTTCTGATTAATAAGAACAAACTGACATAATAATAATATAGAAACAACGGTGGGTTTTATCAGGTTAAAAAACAATTGCTTATGCATTTTCAGGCTGTTTGTAGTCTTCAGGTACTAGGAGACATTAACCGCCACACCAGTCGGATTACATCTACAGCTGCATGCTTCATTCTGGGTGCCCTCATTTTAACCAGTTCATTGATACAAGACAGAGTAGTAAGCAACATGTTGAAGGGTCTGGAAACTATGTCTTACAAGTTTGAATTGAATAAATGGAGAATACATGGCCTGAAGGAAGAAAAAAAATGGTTTGCCGATGACATGAAAATTGTTGACAACTACTCGGGGGGCTGAAGAGGGATCACAGGGTTTTTCTTTCCAGCGTCAGAGACGAGACTGAGGTCTAAAAGTGATAGTTGAACAGAGGCGGAATCCAGACCGGTATGTGTAAAGAATTACTTTCTAAGTGTCTGGTATGATAGTGAGACCCGTCTGGGGGACTGGGCAAACATAAGATAGTCCTAATTCAGGACGATTACGGGAGGATGTCTTTATGGAGGGTAGGAGAGATGCACTAGGTAAACTCTCAGATCCCTCGCAAGGAACAGCGCCAGGCTTTATTTTCAGCTCTTCCTAAGGAAATGTTTTGATGCTAAAATATAACTACCAATAGGTGGTGCTGTTTTCTTACTGTTTGCCGGCACTAGCACAAGCTTGGATTTTCCTTGCTGGGAATACATCAACTGCAGTCTAGTTAGGATTTGCCATTGGCATTATCATCTTATTTTGAGTTTTTTAGAGTCAAAAGATCTGTGAATCTAAGGAGGCTTCAGACATCAGGTGAGTTTCAAACTACACTTCTCTTTGCACACCTGTCAGAATGTGGCACCTGCCGCAGCTTCTCCCTGCAATGTCTTCATCCGCCTATTCTCCTTGATCATCCAGACTTACTTTTTTAAGGCAAAGCGGAGGCACCACCTGAGGCACGCTTGTCATGCCAACACATTCCTTCAGTTGGAGCCCTGCCTCTAGTATGATTCTCATCATATTATTCCTCCTTCCTAAGACCATAAACTCCGTAAAGGAAGATCCTGTAGGAACTTTATCAGACTCTTCAGGCCCAAGCATAGGGCTTAACTCTAGCGCCGTGCTCAGTAAATGCTGCTTTCATGAACAAACAGACGGCGTCCAACCTATTCATTGTAGAAAAGCAAAAATGAGGCACCAGAGAGTTAACACTGATTTTGGAGAGGAGCCCAGCTCTTCTAATAACTGTACAGACATTTTTTGGAGTTTGATTCATAGCTAAGGCAGAAGATTTATTTGTTTTCATCTGAAAACAAAGCACCTGCACCTAATGAAAGCAAGGACATAGTGGTGCCATCGCAAGGGTTTAGCTCCCGCCCCAAGCCGCTGAGGTGGTGCCCAGGGAGTGCTAAGTGGAAGTTCACCTTCGTGCTGGCCCACACAGAATGTTTTCAAAGGGAATTAGAACACACAATGGAAAGCTTTCTATGTAAAGTCTGATTTAAAACAAATAGACTAAATGAAATCTTGATGATTAGTTAAATCCCCAGAAAGCGGGGGAAACATTTTAGTCATAGAGAAAATATGTAACTCGGGGCGACTTTTTTTTTTCCCCTTACTTCTCTCTCCAAAGTACAGCTGTGAGAAATGCCAAGGGTGCCTAGGAAAGAGCCATGTCCACCTGGAGTCATTGGCTGAATGCTTGCGGATTACCGAGTCTAGAAGGCGGTGTCTCTCGCCACCTTGAGCTCTCAGGCAAGGCAAGATGGAGACTTTCTAAATTAGAATGCTAAGTCACAGAATTTTGTTTTTCTTGCAGAGTGCCAGTCAAATGACTGAGTTTTATGGGATTTCAAGACAACCATTCTCTATGTCCAAAGTAAAACGTGGCCAGGGATGATTTAATGTATGTTTTTCTAGAATAGCAACATGTCCAGTAATCAGTTAACCTACTCTCAGCCTCCGCCTAAGGGCATTCCTAGACTGTGAGCTCTCGGAGGGCAGACAGACCCACGTCCCAATAAATCTTTGAGCTCCTAGTACTTGCACAGCCTGGAGTATTTATAACCTCAAAAATATCTGTCAGATTTGTTGAACTGAACAACTGTGTAAACTTACCAGATTCAAAAATGTTTCACACTTAACACCAAAGTGAAAAGACTTTCAAGTTGTTTCAACTTCCCAAAGTCAGTAGAAGCCTTTCTTGGGTAGAGGTACTGTGTGGCGTTTCCTTTCAGTTCATCAGAAAAGAAGCATTATTAGAACAGTTGTATATAGAGTAGACTAGCACTGCGATCTAACATATACATGGTAAAATGCCTCATGGGAACTTCATTCATGGCAAGTTTATTTTTAAAGGATCCTTTGGCTGGCTGATAGCTTTTCCACTATCTCTTCTTATCTAGTCCCCTGGACATCTAATTCAGCTCAACTGAAATATTTACTGAGTGCCTGCGACGTGGCAAACTACGCCAGGGCCTCAGAACCCAAGAATGAAATGAGATAGGCTCTTCGCGCTTCAGACTTGGCTTTATAAATCTCTGTCCCATATCCTCCTTCTACCAAATCTGTGAGGCCCCAAACTCTGTGCAGCTATAGAAGAAGGGTAAGAAGTCTTTATTAACTTCCTTTGAAGTCCACTCCGGAGAAAGAAACTGCCATAAAGACGGTGGTATACCTTCTACAGTGAGAGAAGAAGCTTACCATTATATAAATTAATAAACCATCTGTCCACAGAAAGGCCCACGAAAAGTGCCAGATGAGACCAGGACTTACACATTAGTCAATCCTAGATTTCAGACGCTGGTTATAAGATCCTCAAAACTTGAGGGACATGAGCTTGGCAAGTGTATCTCAAACGTGCGCCAGAATCACTTTGATGGCTTGTTAAAACAGAGATTTCTGCGTCCTGCCCCCAGAGTTTAATTCAGATGGTCCTGGGTGGGCTGGAGAATCCCCAGCAAGTTCCCTGGTGACGCTGATTCTGCTAATCCAGAGACTGTACTTTAGAACAATTCACCTAGAGAAATCACTATAAAAAAGGTGCAACTCTGCTCCATTCAGCCACCAAAGTCAGGACAGAAAGAGTAACTTCTTGAATGTGGGTTTGGGATATCACAGATTTTATTACAAGAGGACTATCACCTCCTTATATTTGCATTGCTGCTGAAATATTATCCTTTGTGTTACAAACAATTGCACTTGATGAATAGTTTCGGTATGTTTAAGGCTTGTGGGAAGCTAGAGAGAGATCCCTTTTAAGATATTGAGAATATCTCATTTATATAGAGCTTCTAACCATTTAACGCATTTTCACATTTATTTTCTCAATTGAGTTTTACCATCTTTCTTCGAGACTGGCACAGTAGGTATGACTTAATCATTTGATAAATGAAGAAACTGAGTCTAGCACTATTAGATATCTTTATTAGTTAGTAATTCAGCCAAGATTAGCCGTTAGATCTCTTAACTCAGCCTCAGGTAATAGAAAAATGAAAATACCAGGAATCTCTACTTGAAAACCATTTTCCTTAACCCACACCTAAGTGTAGCAGTTACACTTAATTCAAATAGTTTTAGCTTAATTCCATGCATGATTTTAATTTTAAAACACCCTTTGAAGGGAAAGCAAATAAGATCATGCTGGGTCTCAGTTGTTTTAACTATAAAATCAGAGGATTGGACAAAGGATCTCGCATTTCCACAACCATTAGATGCATTTATTTTATAAAAGGAATATTTAATAGAATTCACTCAGTAAAGTAAGAAGTACTTACTGACGATGGTAATTCAGTTTGTCAGTTTGTCCAAAAATTTTATTCATAGTGTGCCCAAATAAAATCTAGGCACTGCATTTACTGTGGTTCTGTTGCCAAGAAATGATGGTCTTAAAGGTAGGTCCATCATTGAAGGAGTCAATAAACACACCATGCTCAATGGGCTCTATGACTTAGGTGCACAGGTGTTTTAAATGAATAGAGACATCTGTGCCTTTAAATACACCATCCCTGAAAAGTGTGTCACCGGAAGTACTGCTTCAGGTACCAATATGCAGGGACACAGCCACTACTAGCATGTGAATAGACTAGCGACCTTACGCATTTCCAAATACATTCCCTAGATGAGTGCTCTTCAGTTACATTGTCATCGTTTACTACTGTCCAAAGGACATATTATCCTGGTATACTTGTGTCACTTGATTAATACTATGTCAATGTTTCCATTACATAATTCTGTGTTCATGGGTTCATAACATAATCATAACAATGCGCTCTGAATTGAAACTTGGCGTAGGAAAGTTCAAGCTGAGACTATTTGTGATGATGCCAAACTTATTTCCACTACTCCCACCAAAATCAAGTTATTAAGATACTGATTACTAGGATATACAAATTGAATAGATGGAAAGACCTTCTAAATTTGGGGAGGAAACTTCCGCTGTAGCAAAAAAAAAATCCTGAGTAGCGACTAGAAAGTATATACAAAGTTGCTCAATAATTTTCACTAGGCTTTTTTATAGGTATGGTTTTTATTATGTCTCATAAATACAACAAACATTGGTGATTATAGAAGGGAGTTGATAGGTGTCTCGAGTGTGTCTGTCATCAAGATATTAATGGTGATAAAACAAAGTGATGTGTATGATCTCCAGTGAAGTTTTCTACAAATAAAGCAGCTTTTCTTTTAAAAGCATAATACTAGCTGTGAAATAATGAATATTAACCCTATAGAAGAAAACAGTGACAGAGAATTCATAAAGAAACAGGAAAAATGGAAATCTAATGACAGAGAGACTCTACAATTACAGTCAGAGGAGTTTAGAACATGAAAGCAGGAAGGTGGTACAGTGCCAATTGGACCCGAGTCCACACAGTAACAATGTAAGTAAACATCCTGAGATAGGTACTCGTTGGGAAATGAGAAATAAGACAGTTTTCTGTTGTGATATTTACTTGAATTTTGTATATCTGCCTTTTCTGAGAAATTAGGAAGGCTCTGAGCCAGCGTTTCCCCAACCAGATATCTTAGAACCACAATTCTCTAAAATGCTCTCTCAGGGAGAAAATGATCCACTCTTCGGGGGACTCGCTAGCATTTAAAGACCCTGAAAGTTCCCACAGCAAGTAAAAATGATAATTTTTTCCAAACCTATTTGACCATGGGACCCAATTTTACATAACACCTGTTAACATCTTCCAAAGACCCCCTTCTACAAAATTTTCTCCTAGGAAATTAGACTATTAGAAATAATAGGTTTTGAGATGAGCTCAGTATGTTTGAAAAATTGTCTGGTAAATACATCATGACATCCATTTCTTCTCCCATATAAGGGGGGGTGGAGCTTGCTTTCCTTAAAACCTCTTCTAAATACAAACTTGTAGAACTCCAAAACACCTGAGAGCAGATTTGACACTCATGTCTCTATTTAATTTTTAGAGATATCTGAACTGGGTCAGTCAAGTGCTTATAAACTTCCATGGCTTAGATAAAATGTATGTTATCCTCTTAATATATTCTTAATTCTGTATATATTTTTAATGCATAAATATTTCCTGAGTGAATTATCTATTTAGGGGATTTTTTTTCATTGACCCTGATGGTCTCTTGGGTCTCTTTGAGTGTGGCTAACTATACTAAAAAGCTAGATTTAAATAATTTTTTCATGTAACTCATTCTCTTTCTCTTTTCCATTAGTATGGAAAATCAAGAATTCATGGTATTACGGATTTTTAAATGTCAGAGATTGTAAAGCTGTCTTGCCTATTACAGTAAAAACTTCATTAAGGGCTATCATGTATTCAAAGCAGTGTGTAATTCAAAGCAGCCGCACACCCAGCTCCCCTTCTCCATAAGCATGATTGTCCTTTGAATGAAAACATTAGATTACCTGGGTACTCGTTAATTTTGAGCCTACTTTCTAGATGCCAGAGATTTTAAGGTAACTATGTTTTAATAAAGTCATTATATTCCCTTGCCATTAAACCCATCAAAAACGATGTTCGCTCACTGGCCCATGTATTTTATAGGAATGCTCATTCTGCCCTTAACTCTACCTTTCCCAAAGCCTTATATTTTCGCCTTGCCCTTCAGAAACACATCAAATGATAATCCTTTATTTTTAAAGAGTTTTGATCATCATAGGAAAGACTCACCCTTCCTCACTGAAGGACAAGTTTCACTTTGGGGCCCCAATTACCTCAATTTTCTTTTATCTATGAAGTCTGTGTGATATTTTTTAAGGGAAAGGTGACAAATATTCGCTGAAATACAATCTTTTTGTAGTTATATGTCATAAATTAAAGTAATGATACTTTCCTAGTAAGAACATGTGTGCTTTAATCACTTTTCCTAAAGAAGTTAAATTTATGAGTAAGAAAAATAAGAGGAAGTGACTATGGGAATGATGAGAAACTAATGAGCACAAAGTATGCATCTTTAAGGATCAGGCCAGGAGAAAACCTCATGTAAAATACTCTTCTTTTATTACATAGTAGCCAAGGACAACTTAAACTGAGATTAAAATAAAAGCTGATTTCATAGGCCTCTTGTCTTCCTTCAAGATGGTGTATTTTTATAAAGCTGAACTTCTCTGTCGTCGATAGTTTTGTAAATTACCTTTTACAAAGGGAAAGATAAAACCTATCTTTATGTAAACCCTCACACATCACAAAAAGACTTATGAGTGTTCCAAACTTATGGTTTTGGCACACCAAGTGCATAGCATTGAGGGAGGAGCAAAGGGGTTAGCGGAAAGTGTATTTAGGATGAATGCCACCCACCATCAAGTAATGGTTTAAGTAGAAAGTAATCAGAGGGATACCACAGCAGCTAAATTTCAACCAAAGATATTCTAGGTTTAGAACAATAAATAATTTTAATCAGGTATGTTCCAAGGAGCAAAGAGGGCTCTAAGGCTATAACTCAGCCCAAATCAGCACTTGGGAAGTCTGCCGGGTCAGCAACCACCCCATATATATATATATACAGCACACCACCTGACCGTCCACTAACATTTGTAACATCATTGCTACAGAGAAGCCCGTATGTTGTGAAACCTAAACACCATGGACTAGAAAACATATCTGATTTATTAAAGCAGACAGCATCTTTCACCTACATCGGAACATACGTCACAAGATAAAGAGTGTTACGGAAACGCTGATATGGATAAAGGAGAGGGACACACGTGAAAGCCTTAGCACCTTCCTGAAGTCGTGCCTTCTTAGAGCCAGACCTGCCTTATAATAAGGTCTTTTGAGTGTGCTAGTAACTAAACACTCTTGGAAAGGGTCCAACACGAACCACCTCTCCAGGAGTCTCCGTCCGACGCAGTAACATGACACTTGAGCTTCCACAAAAACCAGTGTCTACGTTTGATGAATAAGTCATTAAGACAGTCTCTAGGATGCTAAAGGGATTACTTTTCTTATCAGGGCACACAGCCTTGTATATATGCTTCAAGCCGCAATTCATCATTTCCAGGGAACTTCTGGCCTCCCTATCAGAGTTTATCATTTGCTGGTATAAGACCCGTGAGGCTGATAAGGGACACTAGAAATTATAATGCACAGAATGAGCTGAAGCCCCAAAGAACATGGGGCCCGCCTTTTTCAAATCCTTATCCATCTCCCACGCATGGTTCACTCAGCCTAAGACAAACATACAAACAACCAGGCAATGGGTGTGAGTGAAACAAACTGACATTCCACCTCCCAACCTTGTGATTCATACTAAAAATGAAACTTGTTGATACAAAAGATACTATTCGTCTCTTGGGTGCTTTAGCTATTCCCTAGGAATATCACCAAGAAAATGATGATCAGGATAAGAGCCATCTGAGTATCTTCATTACTGCCACCTGCCTTGCCCACCCAACTTCTTTCCAGTTCCTGTGGCTCCCACATTGCTCCTTCCTTGAGCTCTGCCCTCAGAGTTGCACAGAAATAAACAGGGCATTCACTGGTGTGGTCAGCTGTCAGGACAGCCTCCTCAAGTGGCTGGCATACTGTGCATAACCCAGAGCAGGTTTCTGTTTCCTTAGCAGAGGGCGGCAGCCCCTTACAGATTATGCTCATGGTTTTAAGAAGAAAGTGAAATCTGGTTCAGCTCAGACGCTAGCTAAAGATTTCTGCATTAGAAAGCATAATTCACATTTATTGTAAATGTCATCATGCCTACGAGCTCCAGAGTGTATTTACAGTGTCAACCTAGGGCTTTCCTTGATGGATGCTTTGGTTTTCCTTTTTTCCAGGAGTCCTACATATCAAAGCTCTGGGAGATTTCTTTCTAGTGATTCTGACAGAATTGATAGAGCATGAGGCAAGGCCTCCCCACTTGAAGATTCTTGGCTATTTTTCAACGGTTCACTGAAGACAGGCTTTGCAGTTACATTTCCCTTTATCATGAATGTAGTGAACAAAAATGCCTGATGTGTCTTCAAAGCATATAAACCGAGTCAGTGTCCAGGAAACTTTCCCTCAAGCTGTTAGCACAAGGGAGGCAGGCTGTTAGCATAAGTTATTCGCTTCACCACAGGGGACAGGAGAAACCTTGTTAAGCCATGAATTTCAGTCCGCAGTGATCTATGTGTTGAAAAATGGGATGAGCAGATTTTCATCCGCAGATTCCAAGAGGTGTTTACATCCACTGCTGTCCACCGCCCCCCCCAGCTCCTCCCAGGGTGGAATAGGTACACCCCTATTTGCCCAGATGGGTTTTAAATATCGAAACACCGACTGCCTGGTTTAGTTTGTGTGTTTGTCACCAAGGGGCTATCAAATAGAAAGTGTCAAATACAGTAACACAGAGGACGGGAGTTAAGAGGGGGTGCAAGGTCTGAAGAGCGACGGTCTAAAAGGCGAGGGGAAGGCGTCTCGTTCAAGTGTGACTTTTCCCTCTGGTGCCTCAGGGTTGGCATAAAATGACATCTGCCTTTAGGTAAACATGGCTAAAGCCCAGTCTAAGGGAATTTCCGCCGGCTGGCTTAAGAAACACCAGCATGAGGTACCCCTGGGGTGCTCCAGACACTCAGCGCAGGAGGGCTCTGCTGGGCATGGGGGTAGCCCCTTCCCCCTTTCCACGCAGTTCCTCCAGACCTACTCGGTTGCTCAGCCCCCTTCTTCTCTCCAGATCTCCCTCTCAATTCGGGCTCTAAAACTGGGGTTATTCGCTGGCAAAATGCGGGGTGTGACGGGACCGAGGGGGCTCGGTGGGCAACTGCAGAGGGTGAGATAAGGTCTCTAGGTAGCATTAGAGAGCGGAGGGCAGACGAGGAAGCTGGCGCGGGCGGGGGGGGGCGGGTAGTCCCTGGAGAAGCCTGGGGCGGGACCGTGGAAAGGGGGCGCCTCGGGCACTCACCTGCTGTTCCGGCTCGAAAGCTGCGAACCGTGTTGCCTTCGCGCAGGGGCTGGGGGCGCAGGGGCCGCGAGCCCCGCTCAGAGGACCCCGGTGTCCGTTCCGCCTCGGCCTTGCCGCCGCCGCTGTACCTGTCATAGAGCCGCAGCATGTGCTCGGACACCTTGTCGTGCGGCGGCAGCACGGGGCCCGAGTCACCACCTGACACGGCCTTGTGGAGCTCGGGCAAATCCGGCTTCAGTCCCTCTCCCCGCGCCAGGCTCACGCAGAAGCAGCCCAGCCACAGATAGAGCAGCGTGCGCGCCCCAGCCATAGCGAGGTCCCGGCGCCGCGCGTCCGCGCCCCGCGTGGCGGGGGGACACTCCGAGGCCGCGAGGGGCCCGCGACAGAGCGGAGGGTTGAACTTCGAATCGGCGTGGGGCGAGGGCGCCGGGAGCCCCAGGCACTGCTTGCGCAGGACGCCGGCAAGCCGCACTTTTTGCGCTGGCTGATCGCAGACGGGCAGGTGGGCTCTTCCCCGGCAGCCGCGCGGACCTCACCAGGGCAGGGCGCTGCAGGCGCCGTCCTCACTTGTACGCCGAGAAAGAGCTTAAGTCGCGGCGTGTGTGGCCGGGGTGTTTTCAGGATCTGTCTCTATCCTCCCTCCCCTCTTTATCTTCCAGAACAGCCGGCCGAAGCGGCCGCGCTCGGGAAAGGCACTAGCTATGCGTCGGGCGCAGGGCCGGAGCCGGGGTGCGCGCAGCGGTCCGGAGGGCGCTCGCTTGCCTTTTCCAGGGATTGGAGCAGCAGTGGTGCCGCAGGTCCGAGTTTTGTGTGTGACTGTGTGTGTGTGTGTGTGTGTGTGTGTGTGTGAGAGAGAGAGAGAGAGAGAGAGGGAGAGAGAGAGAGACACTGACTACTTCGTTCTTTGGCTGATCTGTACAGCCCACAGCCAATCTCGCCCTGTCCCTCGCAGGCAGCCTGGACCCTGCTCTAGCCGGGACAGAAGGGAAGGGGGAAGTAACCAGCAAACCAGCAGGGGGAGAGAGAGAAGAGGAATTAGGGGTGGGGTGATTGGGAGAGGAGGGGGAAAGGAGAAGATCGAGGAAGAAAGGGTAGGAGGGACGGCGTATTTTTTTAATCCCGTCACGAATATTAAGATTGTGTCCCGGCCTTCAAGAGTACAGAGGAAAATAAACTTCCTCCTAGTTTCTTTCTCCTCTGATACCAGACAAAATCAAGATGTGAACACCATCCTTGCTTCCTTGCCCGAGTTTCTTCTTATCTAAGTTGTGGACCCGGCTGCACCTGTGCCTGGTTACCACCCCTTCCTGTCTCTCTGAAGGCTCACCCATCACAGCTCCTTCTCTTTCGCATCTTCACTTTGCATCTCCCCCCAGGAGAAAAATATGTGTGAGTCAATCCTTCTTAAGAACAAATAAACAAGCAAACACACCACAACACCCACTCCACCACTTCATTCCCCTTTAAGGGGTTTCTCTGCAGGAGGGTGGGTGGCGATGAAACACAAGGGCTTCTGGGAGATCCAGGAGTCCAGAGCAAGCTCTTAAGGTTGCTAATTCTGAGATCTTTACTCACTCTCTCATTTTTTGGCTGTAAAATGGAGGTTAAACTATTAGTTAACATTTCACCCCACACGTCTCATGCCCTAAGCACTCGTTGTGCTTTATATTTCACATGTATTTTTTTAAAGCAACCTTCACCCCCAAAGAGGGGCTCAAACCCACAACCCGGAGATCAAGCGCTATAAGCTCTACCAACCTAGCCAGCCAGACGCCCCTCACCTGTATTATCTTTCAAGAATTTTCACAAGGAAGCCCATTTTACAGATGAGGAAACTGAAGAAAAAGGACCCTCCTGGATGGCACAACTGAGCTCCAAGTTCAGGGAATCTGATTCCTGGCCCTTACTATTAATAATGAAATCAGCATTTAAACTGACTTTTCAATGTGACAATTATGTAAATGTTCTCAGCAGGGAGCCTGCCCTGGTGCAGTAAAGCCCGTAGTGACCCTCTGTTGCAGCTCTCTGTCCCCTCTGTGGGAGCAGAGTGGGGCTTATTGAAAGGAAGTTAGGCTCCGGGGTCACCTTGGGCTTCCAAATCCCACTTTTTTCTTTGAAGGAGAATAAGAACACATCTCTTTGAGAGTTTTGTTTGGATGAGACTAGAAAGCAGTGCTGAAATGACTGGCACCCTGACTAGCCTTTAATAGGGGCTCAGTCCCTTTTTATCCCAAATTTATCCCAAAGGCAGACTACATTCTCCCTGCTCTGTCACTTCTCAACCCCTTGTGGTTTGGATTGTGCCCCCAGCCACCCCAGAACTGTTCTGCAGATAATAATGTATACTTCAAGGGTGGTTGTGCGGATTAAATGGGATCATGTGTGTGATCTTTGCTTGGCATAAAGAACATAATAGCTTTTGTGATTAATAATGAAGACCCAATTGCCAAATTCAATAGGCCCTGGAAACTCTCTCCCTCTGATTTTTCCCTGTGAATCTTTGGTTCTTTCCCCCTCTCCTTTCTGCTTTGTTTCAGCTCTGTGAGCTACCTCCTCTTTCCAGGCCTGCCTCCGATAGTCCTCACATCTTTATATTCAGCCCCGGAAGATGCCAAATTGAGAAGAAAAATCTTCTGCTTTGGTGGTCACCTCTGACCTTTAAATTTATATAGTCTTGGGTCTCTACCAGCCCCTCTCTGCATTGCCAAAATTTCGCCCTTCTCCCCTTTGTCACCATCCTTGAGACTTCCCTTCCTTTCGCTCTAGTGTATATCTCTATGGTGACATTTGCTACTCTGCATTCGATGTAATTCTTCATTTGTGGAAACTGTGCTGTGGCTGCTGGGGTTGGCTGCATGTTTTCGATGTCTACCTTCACTTCTTCCTAGAAGTACATACTCCCCCCCCCCTTTTTAAAGATTTGTTTATTTGAGAGAGAAAGAGAGAGTGCAGGTGAGCAGGTGGGAGGGGCAGAGGGACCCAGATTCCTCACTGAGCACAGAGCAGGACTCCGAACTCAATCACAGGGTGCTGAGATCATGATCTGAGCCAAAATCAAGAGGCAGACACTTAACCGACTGAGCCACCCGGGCGCTCCTTGCACTTTCCCTTTCTTTTGCTTCCATTTTCTCATTTGAGCCGTAAGTACAAAATAATAGTACCTGTTTCACAAAGTTGTTGTAGAGAATCACTGGGCAGTCCATGTCAGGAGGTGGGGACAGTGCCTACCACATAGCAAATGCTTAAGAAGAGTCAGCTATGAGCTAAGATAATTGCTTGAATGTCTTTGTGTAAAGCAGAAGTCAAGCCATATCCACCTTTATGTTTCAGTGACCAGCCATCACATTCAGAATAAACAAAATAACTAGGAGATGAGAAGCAGGTAGAATAATCCCTAGTGGGGACTCTCAGCTGTAAGAGCAAGGTTGGAACGGAAAGTGTAAATGAAAGCCAGCAAGCCAAGGAACACTGGTGGCAACC
Source organism: Eumetopias jubatus (assembly GCF_037043125.1). Taxonomy (NCBI): domain Eukaryota; kingdom Metazoa; phylum Chordata; class Mammalia; order Carnivora; family Otariidae; genus Eumetopias; species Eumetopias jubatus. The sequence goes on from NW_028274808.1 coordinate 137,568,489, forward strand.
TAATCTTGGACCAAAAAAGGCAATTAGCCTACACCCAAGAAGACGGAGCAGGGATGAAACAGATGAAGCCAGCAGCATCATGTCCAGCAATGACAAGTAAATGGCACCCATGCCGGACCCTCTGAATGACCTGCTGGGGAAGTGAGAGCAGATTGAATTGGAATGAGTAGTTCCTTCATCAGAACATCTGGAGATACCGTCTTGTGATACTTTAAGACCATAGCACAGAGATCATGACCTGAGCTGAAGGCAGTCACTTAACCAACTGAGCCACCCAGGCACCCCAAAGAAAGACATTTTTATTTATTTTTATTTTTATTTATTTTCTTTTAAAGATTTTATTTATTTGACAGAGAGAGACAGCGAGAGAGGGATCACAAGAAGGGGGAGTGGGAGAGGGAGAAGGAGGTTCCCCGCCAAGCAGGGAGCCCGATGTGGGACTCGATCCCAGGACCCTGGGATCCTGACCTGAGCCGAAGGCAGCCGCTTAACGACTGAGCCACCCAGGCGCCCAAGAAAGATATTTTTATAAAGCAAACACTAATTTGGAGTTTTAGTGGATTCTGTTGAATTGAGCTCTACTTTGACCACAAAATCCTGTGTGTTTGATGTATATTCTGTGTCTTTATTAGTTCCCTTAAACACTATATACCTTTATTTCCTAAAAACTCCATCAATTATTGAGTATGTACATAAGCCTACATTAGTGGTTGTGGGGAGAATATGTGAGGAGAATGTGTCTTAGGCTTGGAGGAGTTTACCTTCTAGTAAGTGAGCTAAAGAAATCCACACGGGACAATGAACAAATAGTGGGAGAAGGATTAGTTTGGTGTCCAACTATGCTTTGCAGACTATGTCACAATTTGCTGTGTCAGTAATAGGAGGAGATCAGTGGGAGATAGGATGGCCAGGGAAGATTTCCTGGAATAGGTGGGGCTTTATTTAGCCTTGAAAAATGGGTAACGTTTTAGAGTCAAACATAAAGGACTTGTAAGTTAGGAAAGAATAGCAGTAAGAGAGAAGGCATAGAAGTGACCATGAGCTTGCCATGTTACTGAGGCCGTGTCCCCTGGGACGAAGGCTAACCTGACTTTATAGAGTATAGATGCTGGAGAGCGCAGGAGAAGTAGAGATGGGCTGCAGGGTGGAATGAGTCTATGGCGGACTTGGAAAGCCAGGTCAGGGGAGAGGAGGCAACTTTAGAAGGTTTTTGAGAAGAGGAGGCTTTCTGATGGTCAAAACTCTCCAAAATGGTCTGGAAAGTTTTAGTGACTAATAAATGTCCTGCCTTTGGAAGTATATACACAATAAGGTAGACGACAACTTAAAACAGTTTGGGTCGATTCAAATATCGGCAGACTGATTGAAGATATTTAACACCTTCTTAGTTGCAAACTTATCTGGGGACAATAAATATATATCTGTATACAAAGTCTGTACCTATAACTGTCTATCTATTTGAGTATATCTAATTCACAGTGGCTTAAACACATAAGGGTTTATTTTTCCTCCTGTTGTAGGAAGTCTGCAGTTAAGGAGCTGTTGGTGTCTGCTCAGTGGCTTGATGAATGTCATTACTAGTGTTTACGGGACTCACTTACATTTCCCTCTTTCTTGCTGCCCTAGGGTCGCCAGATGCCTCTTGCAATTTCAGCCATCAAGTGCTATTTCAAAGGAGAAAGAAGGAGAGGGGAGGCACCGGCTATATCTCTTCCTTTTCATCCGGAAAAGCAAAAGGTCTCTCAGAGCTCTGGCAGGTATCTCTTCTATCTCACTTGTCAAAATTTTGTCACTTTGGTCACCTCTACCTGCAAGAGGGACTGGGAAATCAAGTGTCTTGTCTGGGCCTCGGCACACTGCCATTGCAAGAAGAATCTGAATTCAGTTGTCAAGGAAGAAGGAGCAGTGAAAATGTAAAGTAACTAACAGGGTCTTGTATAAGGACACGTCCAACATGAACAGTCTGTGAATCTTCAACCCATTTATGGGTTATTTTCTATTCTGCTTGTGAACTTGTTTAGCTTTTCTCCTGTCCCAAACCAAAGACACATATCAAAAAACTCTTTTCCTTATCTATTTCACAAACTCTCATCCTGTCACTTTCCTTTCTTTGATCTTTGAACTTCTTTAAAAAGTTCACCTAACATTTCACTTTCTCACTACCTCTAAGTCACATCACTTCATTTTATTTCTAACCATCTATAATGTGATCTTGGTACTCAGACTGTTCTTGTGTTAGGCACTACACTTCTAATCACCAAACCAACAGCTCCCCACCACCGAGTCTTCATCCTTCTTTATCTTGAAGCGTTTGACATTATTTACCACCCTCTTTTGGAAACGCTCTCCCTTTTTATCTTATGTATGTGGCACTACTCTGGTTCCTTCCTATCTTTTTGATTATTCCAATCTTTGTTTCATTCACTCAACAAATACTTAGTGTCTGTTGTGTTCTTGACACTTGGTTTGGTATTGAGAATGCAAAGATGAAATACGATGGCCCCTGAAGACTTAGTCTACTGGGGAGATAGGAATATTGTCACTTAAGAAACCTTAAGATAATTTTGAATGGTGGTGTAAGGCAGGGAGTGCTACAAGGAGGAGATGATGCTTGAAGTAGGTGGTTTTCCAAGACGATTTCAGATAGGATATTCCAGGCAGAGGAAGTTTCAAGAGCACAGAAGGGAGAGGGGCCTTTCCTCTGGGATCCGCATCCAACTTCATACCAATCATTTTCTCCAGTAATTTCCTCAGTTAACTCACTGTAGCTATGCATTTTCATTTATTTATTAGGAGCTCCAAAAATGACATTCCTAATCTAAGCTTCTCTATAGAATTTGACTCCCATTTTTTATAAACTTGTGGATATGCTGTTGGCATCACACATTCTGTGCATCTGAAATGAAACTGATCACCCCCGCCATATGATTCTTGGTTTCCATTCTTCTACGAATGGCACCATTATCCTTTCAGCCAACCAGGTTCCCCATCTCAGACTCACATTCCCCCCTCCCTCTCTCTGACCACTACAGCTAATCCATCACTAAGTCACATAGAGCCTATCTCTTTTATCTCTCTTCCATCTGTCCTCTTTATTTTTATTGCAACCTCTTTCATTAAGTTACTAGCTTATTCTAACCTAGACTAGTTATATAGTCTCCCAAATGGTTCTCAGTTCCTCTTCATTCCAACTGTATTTGACTTCTATTGCTGTATAACAAGTTACCACAAACTTAGGGGCTCACAGAACTCACAGTTCTGTGAGTCAGAAGTCCAGGTGGGCTCATCTGGCCTCTTAGCTCAGGGTCTCACATTCAAGATGTTAGGTAGGTGGTGTTCCTATTGGAAAGCTCTGAGTAAGAATTCTCTTCCAAGCTCGTTCACCTTTTGGCAGACTCCAGTTCATTACAGTTTTAGGATTGAGGTCTTATCATCTTGCTAGGTATTACCAGGGCTTGTTATCAGTTTCCCGAGGCCCCCTGCCATTTCTCCATCTTCAGGCCACCAGTGTCTTACATGTTAAATATAGTACTTCTAATCTCTTTCTCCCGAAAGAGTTCCCATTCTTTTAAGGGACTTGCCTGAGTTCAGGCCCACTGAGGATAACCTCCCTTTCTTAAACTCAGTTTTGCCATATGACATAAGCTAATCGCCAAAGTGGTACTCCATCATATCCACAGCTCCCTCTTATGCTGAAGATGGAGATGATTATGCAAATGACCAAGAGTCATTTTAGAATCCTTCCTACCCTAGTAATCATCTAAGTACTGCCACTAGATTGATCTTCCTAAAACTTAGTTCAGTTGTATTTTAAGCTTTCTCAAAAAAGCAATAAATAGTTGCTCATTACGAACTAAATTTGAACAAAACCAAACTTCAGTTGGTATTCATAGCCTTTCATAATCTGTCCTCGACCTAATTTTCGTGTGTATCTGTCTTCTTTCCCACATATCCCCTATGCTCCGGTCATACAAGATGGTCCTTTTCCGCTTTCCTCACTTGCCATTTCCATACGCCTGGTTTGTGCTCCTCAAGACCCATCTGAAAATGCTACCTTTTCCATGAAGTGATTCCTAATCAGTCTAATGGCTTATGAGCTCTTAATCCTTTAAATCTTCATAGCATTTAGGACCTCTCCTAGCACTTAAGAGACTGTCATATGCTGCTGTTGTTTACTTTTATAAAGAAATGGCTCCTTCTTTAATAAAACTGGGCTCCCCCAGGGTTGGCAGTAATGGGAGAACATCTACCTGGGAAGAAGCCTGGACCTCTTGTCTCACTCTCCGTCCTCAGAGATTTTCCATCTGTCTTATCCTTCTCTGGCCGATTCCAACTTTTACTATTGCACTGCACTAAATGATTCTGCTGCTCCTCTCTCAATTACTCTGGCCATGTTTTCGCACACAGCTCATCCTTAATGTTTGATTTTTGTCACATAACTGAGGCAAGCCATTAGAGGGACTTTTTCTTCCTGGCTCCTATCCTATCATCATTTTGCTAACAATTTTTTTTTTTAACTGAACATCCACTATGTACTGGTAATTCTTTCAGGTGCTGGAGATGCAGCTGGGAACAAAGTGAATGTTTGTTTTTTAAAAGAAAATCTAGGGTCAAGACAGTAAGACCCAGAGAGGCAGGTGTTTCCTCTCTCATTTGTTCATAAATATTCATTGAGTATACATCATAAGCCATATACTATTCTAGAAGCTGGCAACACAGCCATACAAAAGACTTTGAAATCCCTACCCTCATGGAGTTTCTATTCCAAGAGAAATGGGCAATAAACCCAAACAAAAATATATAAGGATTTCACAGAATTACCATGGAGACAATAAAACAAAGTAATAGGATCAAGAATGGTGTGGGTATGGGGAAGAGAATGTTGGCAGGGGTGCTGTTCCAGGATGGTGAGGTGGTCAAGAGAGGCCTGAGGACCCAGCATTTGAACTGAGACCTGAATGATGGCAAAGTCAGCCTTAGAATGGTCTGGAATAAAAATGTTCCAGATCCTAGGAAAAAATTGGAAAGGAGAGCCTGTTGAGTGCTGTCCAGTGGTCGAGGATCTCCCATTTTCTTAATGGTTTACATTGAGAACAATTAGTCACTCAGAGGATTTTACCCCAGGCTTGGCCCTATTCTCTATCCTAAATAAGAAAAGCAGACAAGAATTGAAGGCACAGACCTGGCGTTAGGAAGGGCTGGAAGTAACATACTGATCTTACTTTTTATTGAATGCAAGAACGTTGAAGGCAGAGACAGTCATTCATCTCTTACCGCCATTGCCTTCCCCTAATATCCTTATACCTTGTTATGTGTTTGTATTTGTGGAACTGAATTCAATTGAATAGTGATAAGCTGAAGGCATGTTATATCAAATATCTCCCACTAGCAAATTTGTTGTCCTATATAAATATACAGAATAAAAAATATGTTCATCTTCTCATTTGGTCTTAGCCTTTGCTTATTTCCTTCTTTTTCTGTATTCATATTAATTGTTTTTCAACTAAGACAGTCCTTAAAACTTTAATGATATTAAAATTAAAGATGACTAAACAAATATAATAAGGAATAAGAATTAGCTCCTTGAGGGCAGAAACTGTATTTTATGTATTTTCATATCACCTGTAGTCATAACAAGCAAACAAACAAAACCAAAATTAATATCTTGGGATATATCTTCTCAGTCTCCCTTTTTCTATGCCTAGAACATGATATTTCCATGTGTTAATTATATCTTTATGACCATACAGTATTTTGACCTTTCCTGTTTAATTACGAAGGAATTATATTGTGAGCTGACTGGATCCCTTTTTTATGCTATTTTATATTCTGCTTCATGATTAACATATCGGAACAACAAACACACACTAAGATTATATAACTCATTGACATGCCTAGTTCTATTTCTTCTTGTATTATTCAACTCCAACTATACTGAAAATTTTTACCGATAATGGTGCTGTGAGCATTTACCATGATACCTACCCACCTCCCCCCTAAAAAATGGAAAGAATTTTACTCGTAACAACTGCTGTTTTTCTCCTCCATAGAATGTTTTGTGTCACACTTGCAACACAGCATGAGAAATTTTGCAAGCCCACCTTGAAGGTTGTTCTTCCACTGGCTGTTAATTTAGTCCTTGTGATTTGATCATTGGGAGTGTCTCCTTAGGTGCTGTTTGGATTGTGTTCCCCGTGTTGTCTATAGGATCTGCATGTGGAACTCTACCTGCCATCCTAATCAGTTCTTTCTGCAGGCAGTTCAGGTGGCATCCTTCTCCTGTAATTTGTGTTTAAATTCTCATGGCCTCCCAAAGCCTTCTTTTTTACCAGCAGACTTCTTTCTCTTGGACTTAGTCCTTTCTGTACATGGCAGTTTATTGAGTCTACTCTTGTGCTTTGGGAAAAATGGTTACTTTAAAAAAGACTTTTCTTCTTAAAATTCATCTCTCTTTTCTGCCTCATCATTTTGGTGATGGTTTCCTAAGTTGCATTTCTTTCTTCCTTCCTTCCTTCCTTCCTTCCTTCCTTCCTTCCTTCCTTCCTTCCTTCCTTTCTTTCTTTCTTTCTTTCTTTCTTTCTTTCTTTCTTTCTTTCTTTCTTTCTTTCTTTCTTTCTTTCTTTTTCTTTCTTTCTTTCTTTCTTTCTTTCTTTCTTTCTTTCTTTCTTTCTTCCTTCCTTCCTTCCTTCCTTCCTTCCTTCCTTCCTTCCTTCCTTCCTTTCTTTCTTTCTTTCTTTCTTTCTTTCTTTCTTTCTTTCTTTCTTTCTTTCTTTCTTTCTTTCTTTCTTTCTTTCTTTTCTTTCTCTTTTTTCTTTCTTTTTTAAGTAGGCTCCTTACCCAGTGTGGAGCCCAGTGCAGGGCTTGAACTCATGACCCTGAGATCAAGGTCTGAGCTGAGATCAAGAGTCAGATGCCCAGGGTCCCTGGGTGGCTCAGTCAGTTAACCATCTGCCTTCAGCTCAGGTCACGATCTCAGGGTCCTGGGATCAAGCCCTGCATTGGGCTCTCTGCTTGGTGGGGAGCCTGCTACTCCCTCCCTCTGTGCTCTCTTGGGCTCTCTCTCAAGCAAATCAATAAAATCTTAAAAAATAAAAGAGTCAGACGCCCAACTGACCGAGCCACCCAGGCCCCCCTAAATTGGGTTTCTAAAAGCATAACACTTAGATGATTTTGTGACCAAGCAATGGTACCATACACAATTCAATGAACATTTCCCTTCCTATCTCCATAGCATTTTCCCAGGCACTCATGTCTCCAAACTCCCTCAGCTGGCAATGCTGAAATACACGTGGCTTCCTCTATCTCCTGCTCTCAAGCTCAAACCCCTCTCTACCTTCTCCCAATTTCCTTTTGTCCCTCTTCCTTCCCACCAACATTTCCCCTAAATACAGCCAAAGAGATGGTTGGCAATGGGACACTGGACGGAAGAGGTTACTGACCCTCTAGTAACCTGGAGCTGAAAGGCACTGGCAGGAGGTGATCTCATTTGTCACCTCTGCAATCCAGGGACCCAATGATTGTCATGCTTGCAAGCATCTGCCTTTTCACCCTGTAGATTTCCAGGTGTAGCTGCTCAGATGGCCCATGTAAAACCTTAACAGGATCAATTAAAGTTGTTTAGGTATGGTGACGAATGCTCTAAAAATATGGACAGATGGGGTGTAGAAATGATAAATCTCACCACTGGGAACTAATTTTATTCTTTACTTTTGCTTCAGGATTTCCAGGTGTTTTTCTGGTATTTCTTCCTTGAGGGAAGTCATTTTAAACTGCCCCTGGATATCTGCCCACAGAAAAGCAAACAGCTTTCTTTGACCACAAGTGATCACCACCAACAACTCCTCCACCCTGTTTTTCAATTTTTGAACTCTAGGGTAAATTCTTGCCTTATAAAATTAAGATCTAGATAACTCCGGCAAGGAGCCAGATCCTGCAAACCAATTCTTTCACTGGGCAATGAAGAGTGATTGCATAAACGCTATATAAATATTTCAAGTATCCATGTTGTCAATCATAGTAACTATTGCTGAGCCATAAACAGAGCAGGAGTGTCTGGACAGTGCTGAGTGAGTTGAGTCGAATTTGGCTGGGCAGGAATTAAGACAGAATGGAAGCGGACAGATCCTAAGCTCTGTGAGACCAATGGTTGCTGTTTTCCATTTTTGTAATTCCCACATTTATACTAAGTATGCAACACATTTTTATTGAAGTACATATTTTGCAGGAAGTGTAAATAATTAAAAAGGGATTGATGATGACCTTTATAGCTAAGTCAGTATGTATTTTTGAATTCTGAGAAATCGGCAAGGAATGCTGTCCTGTAGCAGTTTTTCTTGCTTGAAAAGACTCTGGTGCAAATTTCCTCCTCACAGGACACAGAACCAAAACCAAAATGTTTATTCTTTCCCAATCAGCAAACTTCAGATTTTGATGTTTTCATAAAGCGTTCTTAGATGACTCAAGGCCATTATTATTTGATACATAAACACATGAGAAGTTAACTGACCATAGAAAATGGGCATTTGTGTACATTTGCATCTCCACTTAAAATACAGCTTCTTAAGGATAAGAATCATGCATAGCACCTGGGATAGCATTTTGCCTACAGTAGGTATTCATTAAATATCCTTTAGAAGAGCAGCTGAAAGAAGAACACATAGGCAAAATCAGTGACGTCCTAATGCTGTCACCAGGATGGCAGAAAGATGAAAAGAGAGGCTTCCTTTTTTTTTTTTTTTTTTTTAACCTGGGCATAGTCCATTACATCTCTGCAGCCTCAACAGAGCTATACAGAGGAACTTCAAGTTGATAGAAATCTGTCTCCTTTTTGGATAGCAAAACACACTACTACTTCTCTTTCAATGGTGTAACAATTGGGAGGGAAAGAAATGTTCAATATTTTTCTCTGTGCATTCAGCTCTTGTACATAATGTGTGGTTGCCTTCCCCAGAGCTTTGAAATGTTGCATGTCATAGAAGATATGCAAGTGATCATATAGCAAACTTCATGTCCTAAGTTCCTAGTTCCCACTTTCCTCTTCAATCATGTGTAACAGACTGGCTCTGTGAAATTACAGAAAATTGGATATAAGTCCTAACAGAGGGCAATGGCAACCAGGCATTTCCCGGTGGTTTCAAATTATTCCATTCACCCCTCTTCACGTAAGGAGAGATCTTAAACGTTGTTGAACTTGGAAATGCTGTGAAAATGTCTATCCTGCTAGGTGAAAAAGATCCCACCTGGTGGCAGTGTTTGGATTGTATTCCCAGCACAGTTCAAGAGACAATACACTTGCTAACAATATTTGGACACAAAGAATGTAGGTACAAAATGCTCAGGCAGGACCAGATGCGTCCTGATATCAGGTAGTTCTGGGTGGAAAGATGACTTTCATTTCTATTTCTGTCCTTAAGACAAAGCAAAACCTCAGTGTACTGGTTGATGTAATAAGAAGGGAGGCTTCTCTCTGGGGATGCAGAGTACTCTCTGGGTGGCAGAGTTCAGGGATTAATAACCCCAGGATAGTACACTTTGTGAGCTCTGAGGAGAGAGCAGACTCTCCATCAGCAAGTCAGAGAGCTCCTTTTGTGGGCTCTTGAAATTCATACAGCTTCCCAGAGCCCCTTGATAAAAGGTAGGTATTCCTGGGAAGGCTAGCACCTTGAGTATTATCAACTGGCATCAGTTAACACCTTGAGGGAGACTTAGGAGAGTTGCCGGTGTGGGTAGGGGAAGAAAGAGGAAGAGGAAATGATACCTGGGACACCTCCCTCACTCCTTCCTTGACAATCAGCCCTGCTTTAGTCTCTAGAATAAGTGGACTTCTGTCTTACTTCAGTGGCCTTGGGGAAGTCATTCAGCCAAGCTAGTTTCTAGTTGAACTGTTGATTGGAGAGAGTGATTATTCTTTATCTCATGAAAGATGTTGGGAGAACTTATGGTCTATAAAACACTTGAGATTTTCAGTGTGAGGCAGTTCATAAGTACAAAGTGTCATTATTGGTTTTATTATAGGATTATAAAGGAGATCCAAGTAGCATCTTATAGTAATATTCTGCGGAAGTACTTATCTCTACTTCTGCAGAGAGGTGGACCTATTTGTATCTATTTACCGGGCCATGGTAGAAGTCCTGCTAAATATTGATGAGCATAGATTAAGTCCTGATTAAGAGGAGATATTGTTGGCCTATATTACCTAACACAGGTGTTTTATGGTGTTTCTTATCAGAGAGTAGTAATAGCCGAATGTGTAAGCCCTGCTCAAAGTCAGACTTGAGAGGAGTTTTTAAAAATCCTGTGAAAAAGTGGGAAGCCTTGCTTTTCCATCTCCACAGTCATACTATTATCCTCCTGTGCAGTGACAGACTGCACTCATATTCCTGCCACTTTAGAACAATCTAATTGCTTGCTTACATTCCCTATCTCTTTCCACACACAGAAAAAAGCCAAGAATAGCCAAGTATGGCTTGGTGTCTTTATGCTCCAGGAGCCTACAGTGATTGCCTAGGGCCTAACATATTTAACATTTGAACTCCTCAGTCCAGAGTTCAAGGACATCTATCTTTCAACAGTTTCTCCTCTGCGTACATTTTTCCATAAACTCGATACACTTAACCATTTTGCCGCTAATGGCCTGCCGTCTGTGTAAATGCTATGACTGTAGGGACAGTTATGGCCTCAAAACCATGAAAAGCATCTGGTTCATAGTAATTGTTCACTAAAGAGTTGCTGAACGCATGAATAAATGATTTAACACTTTTCCTCATTCTCTCTCATAATCTGTGTTCCTTGAGTTGTCAAAGTCTGGCTCAAAACTTAATTCCTTCAGGCAAACTTTTGGTTCAAAGTGATACATCATCAGGCATACACTACGTGCTTAACACTATGACCTCCTTAACTGAGCCCACCTGATTGCATTTGTCCTTCTTTTTAGACTCTGTACTTAAGTTTGAATTTAATTCCCCTGAGTTGCTATTTTATAAAAGTGAGTGGTCATGGTTTATTATATTTTTTTTTATCTGTAAGAGAATGGTCATAGGTGGCAGAACCAAGCCCTATCTAATTGGGATTTTGGGGTAATTTACTGAAACTCCTTAAGCTTTAGTTCCTCTATATATTACACATACACGCATTTGTATATAATATTACTAAAATATTTGGAGGATTGAATTGATAAAACCATTCTCTCAAATCTCTAATCTTCTTTGGTAGTGGAAGAAAGTTGCTAAGTGACTTCTGCAAAGATTTGTGCATGGGTGGCAAAGTATTATAGGGGAGCAACATAGTTAGGAGAGGATGTACTCCTGAATGTGGTCCTGAATGGAAACTTCAAAAATTGTCTTAATTTTTTTCTTTTTGTTTTAATTCTTGTTTTGTATACTCTTTTATAAGACCTAGTATACTCAGTAGTGTTTTCAAGGCATATACATGTCATAGCACATATTCAGTATTTCATTCTTTTTCATTGCCAAATAAGGTTCCTTAAATCGATATACCACATTTTGTTTATCCAGTCACCTGCTAATGGGCATTTGGGTTGTTTCTATGTTTCTGTTATTGTGAAATAGAACGGCTATGAACATTTCTGTACAAGTTTAACCTTGTGCTGTATGATTCCATTTATATGAGATATCTAGAATAAGCACATCCATAGAGTCAGAAAACAGATTAACGCTTGCCAGGAGGCTTGGGAAGAGTGACTGCTTAACGGGTATGGGATTCTGTTTGGGGTGAGGCAACGATTCTGCAAGTAGATAGCGGTGATGGTTGCACATTGGTGTGCAACTTTATTTCTTTATTTTTTAAAGATTTTATTTATTTGACAGAGAGAGACAGTGAGAGAGGGAACACAAGCAGGGGGAGTGGGAGAGGGAGAAGCAGGCTTCCCGCCGAGCAGGGAGCCCGATGCGGGGCTCGATCCCAGGACCCTGGGACCATGACCTGAGCCGAAGGCAGACGCTTAACGACTGAGCCACCCAGGCGCCCCGGTGTGTAACTTTAAATTGGTTTAAATGGTAAATTTTATGTTATGTGTGCTTTACCATGCACAAACACAACCTGGTGCATTGCAAAATTAATATAATTTGACTTTGTTATTGGTTGGATAACTTGTGCCAAAGGAATTGGGAGGATTCTGCAAATCTGTGTAACAATAATGTTCCCTTTCACCATGCAATTTGCTGCAGGGGAGAGATATTTTAATGTAGGGTGACCAACTTGTCCTGGTTGGCTCAAGTCCATCCTGACTTTAGGACTGAAATGTCCATGTTCCACACAACCTCTCCTGGGCAAACTAAGATAGTTGGTCACTGGATTACTCAGAGTTCTCTGGAGAAAAAGAACCGATAGGACACACACACACACACACACAGATCTATCATCTATCTATGTCATCTATTATCTATCTAACTATATATCTATCTATCATCTATCAAGAGGTTTCTCTTAAGGATTTGGTTCACATGATTGTAGGGCAGGCCAGCAGGCTGGAAATTCAGGTCAGAGTTGATGTTGCAGTCTTGAATCTCAGAGTCTTAGAATAGGGCTGGCAGACTGGGAAGCCAGGCAGGATTTTTATATAGTCTCCAGGCAGAATTCCTTCTTCCTCAGGAACTCTCAGCCTTTGTTCTTAAAACCTTCAGTTGACTGGATGAGGCCCTCACATAGAGAATAATCTGGTCTACTTCAAGTCAACGGATTGTAAGTGTGAATCACATCCACAAAGACCTTCACAGCAACATCTAGATTGGTACTCGATGAAACAATGAGGCCGCCTAGTCTGGCCAAGTTGACATAAAATCAATCATCCCAATCATCTTACTTTAAATGCCTCTTGAAAACTTCGATGTCTACAGCATTACAGTCTTGAGGAAGCAATGGAGATAAGATATTTCAAAAAGAAATCAAGGAAAAATATGGATATTATTGGTATACTTTTCAGGTCACAAAATATGAACATGAGCTATTTTTTATCCAAATAACATAGAAATATGAATAATACTTCAGAGCACTGACATGAACATATTTGCAATTAGAGAATTTCTGATTCATCTGAAATTGTATATAAAAGCACAAAGCAGTTGAAAGAGGATTGCATTTCAGACTATGGTGCATATAATCGCTGTTAAATAATTATTCTTCAAATACAGATCCTGCAGTGATGAACCAAAGAGGCAGTGGAGAAGGCATGAGGAAAAAACTGGCTGAAGTCAGAGTTGAGTTCAAATCTGGGTTTCTCTACTAAGCTTAGCAGTAAGTTTAAGCTTAGCTTAAACCTCTATGAGTCTCAGTTTACTCATCTATAAATTGTGTTTTAACCTTTGTCATAGGTTGTCAGAAGGAGTACATAAATACCATGTTCCTGGTTCAATGTATGACTCAGTTGGCATTCAGTATATGGTGGCTACAGAGTAATAGAGTCTAAGAAGTTAATAATCACTAAGCACTTTCACAGGCTAAGAACTAACTGTGTTAGTCATTTTAATCCCCACAACCACCCAATTAATAACAATTGTTGTCCCCACTTCTTTAGTGAGATCATCAGGCTTGGTGGGGGCAGGGAGGTGGGTAACCAAGATTCGAAGGTCAAACAACTAGTAAATGGAAGAAGTAGGATTTGAGCCCAGCCACTATGTTCCTAATCCTTCTAGAACATTGACTATATGGAAAAATTAGTTGAGGTTCAAGTCTCTAGATGAGGCCAATTTTGAACAATTATTGAGCCAGTTATTCCCCAACTGGCTGACCTTGGACAAATTTTTAAGTTCTCTAGGTCTCTATTTCCCTATTAAATAGGAGTAATGTAACAGTCATTACAATCAATCTTCATTATTTGCAGATTCTATATGTGCAAATTCACCTACTGGTAATATTTATTTGTATCCTCAAAATCAATATTTGGCACCTTTGCTGTCATTCATGGACATGTGCAGAATGGTGAAAAATGTGAATTGTCCAATGTGCACATTCCCAGCTGAAGTTGGACAAAGCAACACTCTGCCTTCTTATTCCAGCTCTCAGACTATAAACAGGTGTCCTTTTCACAGTCTACTGGATGCCATGTTTTTTTCACATTTTTGTGCTTTTTTGCTCATGACTTTGCCTCCATGATAGCATGGTGCTCAAGTGCTGTCTAGTGTTCTTATGCATAAGAATGCTTGTGTGCCTAATGGAGAAAACACATGAGTTATATAAACTTTACCAGGCATGAGTTATGCTTCAATGTTGGCCATGAGTTCAGCGTTAATAAATCAACAATATATAATAGATAAGGTGTCTTTAAACAGAAACACACATAAAACAAGGCTATCTATCGATCTGTTAATGAAAATAACTGTGATCAGAGGCTTGCAGGAACCTAACCCTATATTTCTTTCCCTAGAAACATTGGTTCCATATCCTCCAATACAGTGTTTACAGTGACTATATAGAAGGTGACTATTGTGAATAGCAAAGAATTCACTCTATTTCTTTTTTTAATATTTTATTTATTTATTTGACAGAGAGAGAGAGAGAGAGAGAGCACGCATGAGCTAGAGAGACAAGTGGAAACAGCAGAGGGAGAGGGAGAAGCAGACTCCCCACTGAGCAAGGAGCCCGATGCGGGGCTCAATCCCAGGACCCTGAGATCATGACCTGAGCCGAAGGCAGATGCTTACCTGACTGAGCCACCCAGGTGCCCCGAATTCACTCTATTTCTTAAGACTATTACATAGATTAAATAAAATAATCTAATGTACTTGTCACAAAGAAACTCAGCAAATTGTAGATCTTTTTCTCTTTCAAGATACTGTGTCACTTCATTCTACTTTAAAGATCATTTAATGCAAATCTTACTATGTTGTTCCTATACACTACTTCTAAAAGGTATATTTCCAAATATTATGTTATAATGGAATACATTAAACAGGTGAAAGGTATTAAGAGGTACAAACTTCCAGTTATAACATAACTAAGTCATGGGAATGAAAAGCACAGCAAAGGGAATTTGGTCAATAATAGTGTAATAACTTTGCATGGTGACAGATGGTAGCTACACTTTTGGTGGTGAGCATTGCATAGTGTATAGAATTGTCAAATCACTGTGCTGTACACCTGAAACTAATATATTTTATGTCAACTATACTTCAATAAAAATAAAAATTAAAAGAAAAGTGCATGTTATATACTATATCTCAAAGAAAGAACAGGAAACATTTCTGGAATGTTAACATTGGAAGATATATGGCAAAAACTGTTGCCTGTTAGATCTACTGTGGATCCTCATGTGTAGATAAATAAAATTATGGAACAGGATCAATTAATTACAATTTCAAAAGACAAACTCTTATTGCCCTGATTCTCCTAATCATAGGAGCAAAACATTGATTTCAAAAAAAAAAAAAAATTAAGAAGCTTCTAAATACTCATACAATTGAACAGAATCCTTTACTTGGTGGGGTTTTGTGGGGTTTTTTTAAGTCATTAGGTCTTTTCAGTAGAACAAAAAAAAAATGAAACACACTGAAAAAACCTGTAAGAACTTAATATATTTTGTAAAAACATTGAATTAATAAGTCACTATTTTAAAACATCCCTTATCTGTGTTACTCAGATAATATGAGAATGTGAATCTTGTTCACCTCTTTTTAAGACTTTCATAAAATTTCTTAATAATTTCCCTCAAGGAGGGGAGTTTTTCACATGCTCTTACTCCTTCTCAAAAGAATATGTATTATTGTCTGGAACAAAATACTTTAAAGTTTAAGATTTTTAAGATTCCTTTCAAAATGTAACATTTAAATGCCAATCCAGTGGGTTTTAGTTTGCTGAATTCTAGTCAGTTCTTTCTTCTAGGAAAGTCATCCTCAGCAGGGTACATGGGGCAAACTCCTGCTCAGCCCTTGAGAGAGTTCAGATTTTACTTCCTTCGTGAGGTCCCTCCATAGCCAAGGGGAGCCTGACTGTCTTCTCTGGTCGTACTCCCAATAAATTGAGTTGTCTTGTGTTTCACTGTTAGTGCCTTGTTTTCTTCTCAGTCATTCCCCAGGGTCATGGACAGTGCTTAGTACACAAAGGATGTTTAATAAAAGCCTGTTAAATGAATGAATGAATGAATGAATGAATGAGTCTTACCCAAGTTCTCGTGTGTGTGTGTGTGTGTGTGTGTGTGTGTGTGTGTGTGTGTATGTGTGTATTTAGCTATAATGCATGGCTTTTTTTATTCAAGGCATATAGCTAGTGGGGGTGGCAGGGTTAGGAAAAAAAATTGTTCTTTCTGATCCGAGGTTATTTACACTTTATCCTTAATCTTTACCCTCTAACATTACATTTGGGATCCTTAAGACCTAGTGTGTTCTGACAAGGAGATCCTCTGCTTTGTGAAAGGTGGTGAGCCTGTCAGTATGTCCTTAAGTCCTTAAGAATAAATAAGGGGTCATTCTCAAATGTGTTTTTCTTCCTCCAACACTTACTTTTTTGTGTGTGTAATGAAGGATATCTCCACGAATTGTAAAACAAACCATTGGCTCTAATGCAGCATATGTTAACATTAAAGATCTTACTGATGAATCTGAGATAAGTAACATCGAAGCCTAAGAACTGCTCTTGACCCCAGTGCCTGGAAAGCTGTGAGTATTCTGACATGTCTTATCAGTTACCACCGGTTTGAGGAAAATTACTGATTTCTTGGTTTTCTATGGTTCTTAGAATGACTTAGGTCATTTACATTCAGAAATTATTCTCTATCATGTAGACGCTCTTAAATGAAAATGTCTCATCATTTTGCAATCTTCCCTTCTTCTTGTATCCTCTGTCTCTAATTATTTCCAACTTTTGCCAGTTCTTGTGTTAAAGATCTGATCCATTTAAAAATATTCTCATCGACACGACTCTGATTCACATTTCTGTGTCCTGAGAACTAAGTCAATGCAGCAACCTCATGAAACAGTTTTCCAACCTTTCAAATTCTTGGTTTTTCTTCCCCTCCATCCATTTTGCATACACCTGATCCACAGTCTCTCTGAAGTATAAATTAATTCTGCCTTTCCTCTGATAAAAATACATTTAATGGTTCCTTGTTGTCCATCTGATTAAGGATAAAAGGCCTGACTAACTTAAGGTATGAACTTCAGGGGGGTGTCTCATCAACACTCTCACATTTCTATGATCTGGCTATAAAGTTTATGCTCTCTCCCATTATGGCTCTATTCCAGGAGCCAGTAGGGCACGGGGCATAAGGAAGCACTCATGCATCATTTCTGATAGAACAAATCAATTAAAAAACGGATTGTTAAATTCCATTTGACTTGGGTTTAACTTCTCAATGAAATATGTAGTTCTAGGACACTTCACGTCACCGTACTGGAATCACATATGGAGGTGCTTTGAGTCTAAAGGAGACATGAAGGTACGAATTTAGTTCCAGCTCTGCTTCCCAGCCAACCTATAATGGATTCAAGTTTCCTGAACATTTTGCCTTTATATATTAAGTTGTCTGGAAATAGCAATGGTGTTTGGTTGACTGAGTGCCTCTAAGTCCACAAATATATCTAGTTGTTTGTTCATTTGTTTTTAGTTGTTTTTATTTATATTCCAGTATGGCTAAAGTGGGGAAGTGCTGAAACAATGGGAGTTTGATTCTTTGAAATAGGGAGAAATCCCTATTTCTTCCAGGCCCGTTCCTAGTGAGTCTCTGGTTTTCTCTCCTTCCACCATTCAGTGGGCAAAAAAGGTGAGTGGAAAAGCTCTCCACTAAGTATTTCATCAACTCAGCTTTCTCTGTCTCCTCTCTATTGCATCTCTAATTGATTCTGCTGTTCTGCTCTACTTGGGTGCTCTAAGGCTATTTTATTTCTAAGCCAACTTTTACTATTAGGGGAAGGAATAGCTGGTCCCCATCTCACCAGGTGCAGTATCATTTCCCATTGTGAAGGCAGAATAAAACAGCTTTACCATATTGGCTTCTATTGGGAAGAGTCTTTCAATCCTCACCAGTTGACTACGCTACCCGTTAAATCTTGTGAATCCTTCCTTGGATTTGACAAAGACTGGGCTCAGCTGTGACTTCTTAATCAGCTCTTGCAGGATGTCCATGCTGGTCTTTTCTACTTCTTTCTGACCTTTTTTTCCCCTGCCCCTCCTCCTTTCTTCCCGGCCTCTCTGTGTGTTTGCGCTCTTGCCCAATGTCTGCCCTTGGCCCAGGGGGCAATTTCCAGCTCTGGGTTTTGTCTATTTTTTTTTTTTTACAACATCTCCTTCAGGGCAATAAACACACATTTGCATTTCAATAGCAACTCCTGGCTATGTTTAAAAAAGTACCACCCACAAATAATTAATATTTTAACACAGGAAACTCTGTGGTTCCCCTTTCTGATCAGTCTTCCCTCTGCATTCAGAAGGGCATGGGCTACATTTCTCACATATTGCTTGCTAAGAGTGCAAGTGAAGCTTGAAATAGCCCTGTTTGACTAATAGTGCTTTTCACACCTTGAACTTGTGATGACTGTTCTTCAACTTACTGTTGCAACTGCTATCTCTCACCTTTCTCCTCCAGGACCACACCTTGTTCCATACAAATCATCCAGTGCTTGGAGGAAAACAATGCTGACTTCCTTCTCTCACTTCACAGCTTCTGCAGACAATCCCTCAAGACCATCATAGGGAAAGATAACTGAAGATTCTCCACCTTCCTTCCATAGGAATACTTATCTCTCCCTTTTCCATTCTACCCTTAACTTCATCCCCACACCTCTAGATATGTAAAGGTAGATTTGAGAGGAACAAAATCTGTGTAAGCATACCAGTGGCTTTTCACTTTTTTCAAGGAAGTGAAATAAAAATTACTTGATTGTGTATAGCATTCATAAATTCCAGAGTATTCTCGCTTGAAATTTACAATAGCCCTTTGGGGTAGGAAGGAGCATTAATTTATAATATTATTACTATATATATTTTCCTAAAGAAGGAACTGAGGTTTAGAGAGGTAGGTTAATTGATTGCCATTATGCCAAAAACCAAACGAATAAAAAACACATATAACACATTATTTTGCATTTTCTACCTTCTTATACCTTCAGGATGAAACTCATTCATTACTTCTTCTTCATCCAGCTCAGATTTCTTTAATTCCTACTATGAGTGAGGCTTGTTGGCTGTATGACTGGGATGTGCTTATATTAGACTGTGTGGTTTACGGTTGTTCTTCATATGTCTAAATGAAACTTTCTTTCCCCCCTCTTAATGCTTTGACTCTACTTCAGCATACACAGTTGGTTCCCGCATGTTATACCATCTGTCCTTCCATAGTGGACCCATGAGAACTGGTTTCCTACAAGCATCCGTTAGGACCTTTGTCTTTGTTTACTATGACAATTACTTCTCAAGAATTAATGGATTCTTAATCTGTTGGACTCAGATTTTCTTGCTCAAACATTTTTCCAGATTATTCCTTCTATTTAGATTGTCTTTGGGGGAAAAAAGTCATGTGTTAATATTTCCTATCCCAAGTTAAAAATATGCCATATTGACATTTAACCTTTTATTAGACATTGAAAATAGAATATCTGATATTAAATATGTATCAATACTTAATAGACAGACCAAAGAAGAGAAGAGCAAACAAACATATTTTTGATTTGAAATAATTTGGTCCTGGTGTAAGAGGCAGTTCCATTCATTTAAAAATATATGGAGAAAGATAACAGAGCAGATGTGATAATGCCATCCTGAAGGGTTTTCCTTTAATGAGCAATTAAAGTAATAAAATATTGGCAACATGAAATTGACACAAATGTTTTCTCAAATTGTTAAGGTACTTATACAACAATATAGTAGTTATATATTATAAAGTAAAAGCAAGGTAAAAGGTAAGATAATTTTCCAGAAATGGGTTAAATTATATCAACAAATCCATAGTTTGAGTACAAACTGTATACCCTTCTTATAGTATGAAGCCATTTTTTTTTAAATTTATGTATTTATTTATTTGAGAGAGAGACAGAGACATAGTGTGCATGAGCAGGAGGGGCAAAGGAAGAGAGATTCTCAAGCACTAAGTGTGGAGCCTGAGTCGGGGCTCAGTCTCATGACCCTGAGATCATGACCTGAGCTGAAACCAAGAGTTGGTTGCTTAACCGACTATGCCACCCGGGCACCCTTAGTATGGAGCCATTTTTGTTTGTTTGTTTCTATTGTTTGTTTGTTTGTTTTTATTATTATGTTATGTTAATCACCATACATTACATCATTAGTTTTTGATGTAGTGTTCCATGATTCATTGTTTGCGTATAACACCCAGTGCTCCATTCAGTACAAGCCCTCTTTAATACCCATCACCGGGCTAACCCATCCCCCCACCCCCTCCCCTCTAGAACCCTTAATTTTTTTCTCAGAGTCCATAGCCTCTCATGGTTCATCTACCCCTCTGATTTCCCCCCCTTTCATTTTCCCCTTCCTACTATCTTCTTCTTCTTCTTCTTTTTTTTTGAAGTAAAATGACAATATCTCTGTATTGGTCTCATCTAATGGTCAATTAAATTGATTGATAGCTTAGATAAAATACTGAATTAATTTTGACTGAGAAGTTAGTATGTGCTAAGGACTATTCTAAGAACTTAACAATTACTGTCTTACTAAATTATCTTAACAACCCAATAGGAGACCTATTATTAGTATTCATTTTGCAGTTGAGGAAACTATGCCTTGGTGGGGTTAAATTGCATTCCCAGGCTTACAGAGCAAGTAAGTAACAAATAGGGACTATGTTACCAACCCAGGCAATCTGGCTTCAGAAAGATTAACTCTTGCAATTGACTCCTTCAAGGCCAAATTCTGAGACATGCATTTTGAGAGGAAACCCTCACAAAGCCCATTGATGGTAAATGAAGCAAAAGCCTAGTCTGACCATATTTTCCAAACAAAAAAATTAGGATACATAGTTTGACAAATAGTATGGTGCACAGGAGCTACTCAGTAATTTCCTGGGGTGAGTCGGGCAGGATATTTGATATCAAGGTTGTCTTGGAAAACCTTGGGAGATTCAGTATCATATACATGCTCTTCAAGATGCTAACCTTATGCATAAGATGTATATTTGATATTCTTCCTCTACAATGAAAGACTATTTAATACTCTTTTATCAAGGTGGTATTGGTGTTCATCTAGTCATTCACCTAAAACTGAATCATTTAATCTTTTGTTGACATGGTTGTAATGTTTAATCTCTTGGTAATACATGAATTGATAGAATGGTTGACTTACCTGGTAGAGCAGGAAGTCTAAAATGGTCTTTGCACTATTTATAATTAACTTTAATCTAAACTTGATGCAGCATTATAGTGTGTTTTGCCTGTTCAATTGGGGTAAGTTTGCTGGAGATTTTCTTAAAATAAAATATTGTAGATTAGTTGTTATTTAGCAATCAAACATAAAATCAAAGTAATGTGAAGGGGAAAAGAGAAATTCTTGCTCTTTTATTTTTTATTTACTATTCTTTTTTTTTAAGATTTATTTATCCACGTGAGAGAGGGGGGGGGAGAGCATGGTAGGGAGGGGCAAAAGGGAGAGGGAGAGAGAAACTTAAGCAGACTCCACGTTGAGCGCAGAGCAGGACCGAAGGCTGGATCTCATGACTCTGAGATCATGACCTGAGCTGAAACCAAGAGTTGGACACTTAACCAACTCTGCCACCCAGGTGCCCCAATTCTTGCTCTTTTAATTTGTTTATAAAAATAAGACAAACATTTCAAGAAGAAACATTGTCTGGTTCCAAACTCCAATACAGTTATAGCTTCCTAAATCACTTTTTGGAAAATTCAAATAACTCTGTCTCTATTTGACATTTCAGGATGTTGTTTAAGTTATGTCTTCACACAAAAGGGAAGAAACAGCAGAAACAGAGCTTGTATCTGGCCTGTTATCATTCTTGCAGACCCTCATCTCCTGATGCCATTGGCTCTTCAAAGGAATCTTTTTAAAATAAATGTAAAAAGTATAAGTGAGTTCAGCTTACTTGGAAGCCATCCTCAGCATCACCAGTAATACAGTAAGAATAGTACAATGACGCAGAAAATCTAAATTCACTTAAGTTCTGGTGATTCTGAAATAATTTACCAGTAAAAACATCCAGACACACATCATGAGGGATGAGATAACTAGGGGGAAGAAGTGATACACTTACATCACGCTGTTTTATCCAGTTGGTTTTATATTCCCAGTGATAATTTAGGTGTAGAATTTATAGTATGTAATTTTAAGATAATCACTGAATGAGGGTGAGTGCTATGCTTATGGAAATATGACAAGTGGATATTATAAAGACGATTTCATTTTTTCCAGGTCATTCTCCTATGTATGTGACAAAACAAAAAAGTTGTACTTTTAATTGTTACAGTCACAATCTTTTCTTTAAAATGTCACCTAGATGTAGAGATCTGTGTTCCACCAAAAAGTTCAAGTAAAAATAAGCATATGTGATATTCTTAGAAGCAATGGCAGTGTAGATAAGAGCGTGATCTGGGGCTCAGCTGCATGTGTTCAAACCCCAGTTCTGCTGCTTACAGCCATGTGACCCTCAGAAATTTACCTAACCTCTGTGCACCTCAGTTTCTGCATCTGTAAAATGAGGACAATTAGCAGTACTTTCCTCAGAGGGCTGCTGTGAAGATTAATTAAGATGACACTAGTCAAGTTCTTAGAACAGTGTATGTAAGTGCTAGCTGTTTAAGTGATCTGAAAGCCATTCTAATCGGGTTATCTAAGCCATTTCTTCAGAAGCTAAAACAAGAACCATGGCCTAGTAAATGCTATCATACCTGATTGGTGAAGATTGTTTCAGTAGGAGATTGGAATTGGCCCCAGGGAGACAAAGATCAAGAATTTATCAGTGCAAAATTAGACCTGGCTGCCATAAACGGTACTGGGCAAACGGGCTCTCCTTGTCAGGTTGAGTCCCCTTGTGGAGACAGACTAACTTTACTCCTGAGTTCATCCAAACCCCTTTGCACTTACTCCATGCTCACTCCCTAGACCCCTTGCTGAGAGGAGTTTGGTTTCTCCTGTGTGGGGAAGGGGATAGACTGGCAGGTGAACTTGAGTATTACAATGTGCCCGGCATCGAGATTTCTTGTTATAACTATTTCTATGATTGCATTTTGGGTCATATCGGGTTCCTATAAGTTTTACTTAGGAAGGCCATATAGTATTGTGCAAAAGTTTTCAAATTTGAATGTATAAAACAATCACTCAAAGAAATTTGTTTAGGGACGCCTGGGTGGCTCAGTCGGTTAAGTGTCTGCTTTGGCTCAGGTCATGGTCCCAGAGTCCTGGGATTGAGCCCCACATTGGGCTCCCTGCTCAGTGGGAAACCTGCTTCTCCCTCTGCCTCTGCCCCTCCCCCTGCTTGTGCTCTCTCTCTATCTCTCTGACATAAATAAATAAATAAATAAAATATTTTTTAAAAAAAGAAACTTGTTTGAAAAAAAAAAAACTAGGTTTCTGCCCCTTTTGCCCTGCAACACACACACACACACACACACACACACACACGTGCGCGCGCACATACACACACAGATTTGGAAGATATGGCCTGAGGTCAAGGAACCTATATGTTAATAGACACCCCAAGTGATTCTGATGCAGGTAGTGCTTAGATGAGGCCCCACTGTGTACTGGACTATCAGGGAATATAACTTTGTAGTTAGTGAGATCAGGATTTGATACAAGCTCTACCTCCTTCTAAAATCTTATGATTTTAAGGCAAATTACTCACCATTTCTGAACTTCAGTTCTTCAGCTTGTAAGAGGGGATATATTGTAGGGAAAGTACTAACACTGTCCTTGTGAGGCAGTTATTATTACTTTATCAGTGTGAGGCAGGCTCTTGGAACCGATTCATCTCAAAGAGAAGCAAGGCATCTATCAAAATGCTCCAAACTATGAACGGTCAGGACTAGACCATAGAAGATAGTGCCTCCACCAAGAGGCTGCTGTCTTCAGAGGCCCTGCCTCTTGTGTGTACTTAGTTTAAGCATCTGACCCACAGTGAGTGCTGAATGGATATCAAGTTCCTTCTCTCATGCATGGCCGGGTAGCATCCTTCCTGAGATCTTTTATTATGTATCCCTTTGCTTCAGAATTTCCAAGATGACCAAGTAAAGTTCCAAAGCACACAAACAGTCCCTCCCACTTTTTCTCTGTTTAGGGCAAACAGACCCCAGGTTAATTTTTTTTTTTTTAATTTCTCGATTCCTCCATCTCATCTATGCAGCTAAAAAAGTAAACCCCAGCCTGGTGATGCCTTTATTTATATTATAGAGTTTTTCAGCTGGAAACAACCTTATAATCCTCTGGCTCTTGTCTAATGTTAAAGATGAAGAAACTGAGGACTGGAGATACTCAAAGCCAGGTCTTGAGTCCTGTTTCTTGTCCCTTCTGTTACTCCATTTTTTTAATGGTCCTCTAGATAGACGTGTCACAGCTACTCAGTGTGCTTTGTGCTGCGAGTGTGGGTCAGGCGTGGCAGGTTGCACATTGGCTGTGTTCTGTTCATTGTAAGGAGGTGGCTGTGCGAGTGACTTTAGACAGCTTTGCTGTGTTTCCCAGATGAGAATCTGACAAAGTCCAGGCACTTTGGATACCACTGCGTGCTGACAAATGGCTTGACAAATGGGAGATGTAAAGAGGGTGCTGGTGGGTGGGAGAGGAGGCTAATTCTCCCCTTGGGAATATTTTAGACAAAAGCTAAGGGCTACAAAGTGATCCCTGAGTATGTGACTTTTTAAAAGCCTCATTTGATTTAACTGGAATGTTTCTTTTTGTCATGAGTTGTTTTGTATTTCATTTGATGTGCACTGTCAACTATGAGAGAATTGGTCCTTTTTATTATGAAGGCTAAGTTTGAAATTCATTCTCGTATTAAACGGTGTATCAGGAAAGATCATTATGGGAATAAGAGGAAGTGTACTTTGCCCATGGCTTATAGTATTATAATTCTTTTCTCTGTAAGACACTGGGATCTGAGAGTTATATGCATCAACATTTAGACTTAACCTTGGTTTATGCATACTGAGAAGAACCAAAATGCAGCTTGATACCCCAGAAATTAATTTTTCACTCCAAACTTTTAATAGGAGTGTTTTATATGCCTCTGGGTAAACCCATTTGACCCTCATAACACACTTTTGTCTACTCCATTAATAAATCCTGATTCTGGGACTACTTTTTAATATCCTATTTGACCCAATGACTTTCCAGACAATGCAGGATGAATTATGTGTGATGGGCAACACTGGCAAACAATGCCATGTATTATTTCAGAGCCTCAATGATGAAAGAACAGCAATAAAATAGTAGTGGGGGGGAATGACAAGGTAGGAAGGTTGGAAGGCAGATAGGAAGTAAAAGGAAAGAAAGATTGAAGGAAGAAGGGATAAAAGAGAGTTGGAGAAAAAATACAAATTACAAGAAGTAATAAATTATGTGGCTGTGTTAAGGGCTAAGAAGTAGTGCTTTTGGTGAGAGTGAGGGCTTGGGTAAGTAGATGGAAGATCACGTGAGAAGCAACAGCGCTATTCCTGCTCATCTCTCTATCTTTCTGAGAATCATCACTAGGTGCTACCAGATATGTCTCCCCTATTGACATATTTTATTGAAGACCTGTCTACCACGTGACTATTCCTTTGTGTTTTGCTTCCCTACTCCTGGTAGAAGGATCAGGGGACTCAAGAGCAACTATGTTCAATTTCTGTAAGTCCTTGACACCATTCAGATAGTGTTCTCTAGCAGAAAAGAGTGGGATTTGCAATCTAACGGGTCAGACTAACGGCATACATCTCCCATATGTCTACCATGTGATCTTGCACAGGTTATAAAGCCTCTGACTCAGTTTCCTTATCTGCTGAATAGGGATAATAATTGGCTCTTAGAGTGGGGTGCTGGATGGGGCTTGTACCAGCTTATAAGAGCCCAAAGTGCCCATCTCTTCTAGCTCCATGATCAGAGATGTCACATTAGTAGGTTCAGATTAAAATGTTAGTAATGAAAATATTTACATTAAAGAAATTGGCAAAAACTAACAGATCAAGGCCCTTTTTCTTTCCAGAGCTTATTGTTAAACACTTATTAGTACATTCTCTGCTCATTGTAGGATGAGATAATAAATAGGTTCTTGTCATTTGTACATATGCAATATTAATTTCCCTTCACCTGAGCCATCTCCATAGTATAGGTGTTGATCTCAGCACCTCTAGATAAAAGAGAATGACCGTAGATTGTTACTTGGAAACTTAATTTCATATTATTATCTCCACACTTAGTTTACGGTATTTTATGTGACTCCATTTTCTTCTCTCTGTTTCTCTCTCAAGACAGCTCAGAAGAGATTTTAAAAAATTAACTCTTTTCTCTACTTCTCCTTACAGGATGCATAATACAATGTTCTGTGGAGATCATTATGATATTGCATTTTAGTGACAATCTTCAGTGTGAGCATACACGGTTCAACGTCAACTTTAATCGATTTTGATGAGCTACAAATTTAACATGATGAGTTATAATGGGTTTAACACATATAGAAGGCAGGAAAAAGGTTTCCTGAGAATGATGATGTGCTGATCTGTGAAATATGGTCAGATCTCCCTGGAAGGAGGCAAGAATAAAGGGTAAGATAGAGGAGTCAGAGAAGTCTTAATTGTAGGAGGAAGGGCAGAAACCTGGGCTATAGCTGGAGAGATTTGCGTTGGTAAGGAGTTTAAAATACAGTTGGAAGGTCAGGCTGAGACTACATCTTAGAAGGCAGACAGAGGAATTTGTACTTCGTTGGCTAGCCAGGAGAAGGGCCCTGGAGTAAAAACCATCGGAACCACATCTTAGGAAGGCTGGCCAGGTCGTGTTGAAGACGAAATGGGGAGAGGAGAGACTGGGAGAGGAGGATAAAGAGTAGCAGTCTCCCCTAGCCTCAGTTGACTTATCTGCCCAGCGTGAACAAGAGTGTTCTCCTCTAGGGGTTATTGTGATGATCAGATGCAGCTGTGCTTGTAAATGAATGACACGGAGCTGGCATAGGAGAGCTATCTCGAGGACCCTCCCTCTCCTACCAAATCCATCTTCCTACAGTGGACTTTTTATTTTCCCCAATAATAACATACTTCAGACATAACTGGGAGCTGATAACATACAACTAGATGGAAAAGATGCCAGTAATCTGCAAAGAAACAGATGGAAACTGTTTTCCTTTAAAACACTTAAGGGCCAGAGAAAGATGTGTGGGAGGCAGCCCTGCTATAGAAACACCGTAACACCGTCCTAGTATGTAGGCTCTGATTCTCAGCATTCACGCAATTAGCACATCTTGACAGGGTGAAAGCGGCCACCCAGCCTCTCTCTTTGAAGGGGCAGAGGTCAATGACAGCTGCTGCTTGGGCCATTGGGGGGATATTCTGCTTGAGACCAGCTGGGGTGAAATAGATCCCCGGGAAGAGTGGTCACTCAATGATGAGAGCTCCGTTCCTTTTTCTTGTAAACAGTGAACACCCTGGAAGGCCCATCTGCACTGTTCCAATACATTCTGCACCTGGGTTTTTGTTTTCTTTGCTGAAGAACTGTGGCCTGGTATGCATCAGGAGTTCCCATCTGTCTCACAGATAGTCATGGAGCTCTCGACTGTGCTCATTTTATCTGAGAATGAGAGACTCTGTTCATTCCTACTCCAAACAAAAGTCTCAGCCCGGCCCCAAATTGCAATAGTATGAATGTTTCAGTGGTAGAATTCTACTGTAGTGTAAAATTAAAAAAAAAATTATATACCTACCCATGATGTAGAAATGATCCACTACTTGCCTGGTCATTTAATTAAAGTTGCATACTTTTTCAGACTTCAACTTCAGATTTTTTGGCCAAAGGCAGTGTCTGCAAAAACACTGTTCCTCTGAAAATTCCAAAACACTTTACATTTGTCACTTGGTGAGAAATACTGAAATTTGTATTTTGTAAGTTAAAAAAGCAGGAAACCATAGAGCAAAATACTTGCCAACACCCTTTATGAGAGCCAGAGAAACAGAAGGGCAGCTAATTTACGAATCCATTGGCACCCCGATTGTAGTTCAGCGTACTAAACTCTTTACAGTGTTTTTTGGCAGGTTGTTTCTGTGGCATACAAGATATGCCTTTCGCAAAAGGCAGCAGCATTTAACTGAGAGGTGCACTTTTGCCCTTTCCTCAAGGAAGGGAGAACCAAAGAGATTTCCCATCAGACCTAGAAATTCTGCCTACTAGCTTAGTATCATGAAAATGTGTCTGTCTTGATTATTGGAAGTAGCCAGGATCCCTATCTAGAGCTAGGAAAAGGACTGTTAAAGAAAGTTGTCTTAATGGAGAACAACAATTTTTGCTAAACTTTACCAGCAGGTGGCAAAGCCTCTAGATGGGAGGTAGCTGATCCCTGTTCCCTCTTCCGGGTCCTAATGGCCAATAGCATTGGCGGTGTGATATGGAAATCTAACTGAGCACTGTCAGCGGAGACACAGTGAGTCCCAAGTGCCTTTCCACAGTGAAGGGGCACCACTGAAAAACAGTTCAAAATAGCTTTTGACATTTACTGCCCAGTGTGCTTAAAGGGACAAACTAATTCCATGAAGACACAATGATAGAAAGCCTGTGTATGCTTTTGAGAGGATTTTGTTCAGTTTGTCCCTGTCCAAGCATCTTTCCCTTTAAAATGGAGGATATTATGTACCTCACAGAGTTGTAATGAGAGTGACATGGAATAACCCTTGAAAGTGACCTGGTGTATACTAGTTCCTCAATAAATATTTGTTCAAAGAGTGACTGAATCAGTCAACAACCAGAAGACAAGTACACAGTTTCCCTGAAATGCCATGAATTGAACATTGCCTTGCCCAAAGAAGGGGAAATTTTAAAATTATCTTACAAGAAAGTAAAGTGGACAAAATTGTTTTATAAAATATGTATATAATAGACTCTTCCAAAATTTTGTGATAAAAGGTGACTCACTGTCTGGAAATACTATGAGAAGAGAGTGGCTTATCAGTCCTTTTGTTTGACTGGGCTTCTTACACATCATTTTCACTACATTCCCCTTTTCAACATCCCTGTAAGGTGGGTTCATTATGAAGATGAAGACTCTGAGACTCTGAGGGGTTGTTTGTTCTCACCCACACAGCTGTAACTACTTGGCAAAATTGGGATTAGCACCCAGGTCCCCTGACTTCGAGCTCAATGTTCACTTACTCTGCAAGGCTGTAGGTCTCTCTGTGGCTTTAAGAAACTGAATTTGGTTATGAATTAAGTGAGTTTTAGCTATCAAGAGGAGCATTGCTCAAGTCCTATGTCAATTCAACTGCAGAAAGAGTAGAGGAATTAAGAAGGTTGGGGCAAGAGAAGAAAAAGGAAAAGAAAGATATCTGGAGTAAGATAAGAAAGAGGAAAGAGAAAGACAGAGGAGAAAATGGATGGAGGAGAGAGAAGAGAGAGCCACACATCACCTTTCAGATCACTTCCTTCGAGTCTGCTGCCTTCCACATCCACAGCTCCTATGATACCTTTAGTTGCTTTTTTTGCCATGTTCTTCCGTAGAATACCATGCCTCTCTCATTATGGCACTTAACACACTATGCTATATTACTTGATGAACCATTCCCCTGCTATTTGGTAAGCCCCACAGAGACAGGAGATGTCTTTCATACCATTGAGATGGGTATGCACTACACACTTACTATATGTATTTTGAATGTATTAATAAATAGGGAATAGTATCATACCTTGGACTGTTTGGATGCCACTGAATTTTGCCCACATCTATTCTGCAGGTAAAAGATCTTGAAGCTGGATCCTTGCTTGAAAGTGGATGAGAAGTGGTTGGATCTTCAAGGAGTTGCTATTTAGATTTATTAAATATTTGCTATTATTAAAAAATGTAACCTATTTTGAACACTTACAATGAATCGAGAGGACAAGTTCCTCTCTGTTGAATTTTGGAGTTTTTTGTTTTGTTTTTTAATGAGTGATCACTGATTCTATTCTGTTTCTTTATGGTAAGTTTTCAAATTACATAATTGGCCATGATTCGCATTACACCCAAATTAGAAGGTGAGTTTATCTCATAATACCGAATCTGTTTGGCAGTGGAAAGTTTATTTCTTTCTTCACAAATTTGATTAGGAAGCCCATTTCATTCTCCTATGATAATAATGGCTCTAATGTTCTTGATCTGTGCTAAAGGTCATTTATACCTCAAGAGCCTTTATGCATCTTTTCTGTCTTGTTTCACTTCCTGAGTTTAAAGACTATCTTTATTAAGATATTGGTAATTGAATAAGAAAACAGGTAAGGAAAAAAGGTCTTCCTGGGAAAAAAATTTCTTTCATTGAGTTTTACATTATAACTTACAAGAAATATTTGAACTTTCTAGAACCCCAGGAAAATTCTTTAAGGGCTTCTCTCTCTCCCTACTATTTGAATCCGACTTAAGCTGGAAAATAGGCACATGTTTTTAGACCACAGAAAGTCATAAAATGCAACTCTTCAGCTTACTCTATGTGTTAATTTCTTTGAATAAATTGTACAGTACGGATCATATTATTAACATCAAACTAAAGTAGATATTTTGTTTTTCTTAGATATCTCTTAGATATTTTGTTTGCTTAGAACCCATTTAAAATTCTGAATTTTTGAGATAATAATCCCAGTTCACTTGGTGAATAGTCCAGAAACATTTCTAGTTAAGGAATGTCTTTAAATTATATGAAATTTAAAAGACAGCTGTGTGGATGTGTGAGTGGTGTGTGTGTGTGTGTGTGTGTGTGTGTGTGTGTGTGTGTGTGTATGTGACCTATTCTTTGTCAATACTTTTTGAATTGTAAAAATTTCTTTTAATGGACATCTTCTGATTATGCTTGCTACATGGAGGCAGGACATTTGCTAGGCTGAGATAGGATCTGGGACTTCTGAGAAGAAAGCCAAATTTTAACCTAGCAATTAGCATACATGATCAGAAGATACCCATTGACAGACATTTTTACAACTCAAAACGTACTTACTTTGTTCGAACTTCAAAAAATATAAACAAATATACATTGAAAAGTGTTGTTCCATTTCCATTTATCCCATACTGACCCACTGTAGGTAACCACTTCTATTAGTTTCTGTTTTTCTATTTCTAATTTTTGCTTCAAGAAAGAGCATCTACTAACTGCTTAGTGTCAGGGATACACTAGGAACAAACACAAACAGCCCTTGGACATAACAGTTTAGAGAGAGAGGCAGGCAGTAAAAATACACACAAGTAGTAGAACCATTACAAATTATAATAACTTGCTTAAATAAAATGATAGGTACTGAGAGGTCAATGGTTCTCAAACCTGAATAGGCACCAGAAGCATCTTTTTTTTTTAAAGAATATGCTAATATATCTATATTGTAAAAATAAACTACATACTACAGAGAACTCTATAGTAAAAACACATACGTTCCCCAATGCTTTTCTCCCAAAGATTAAGTTGTAATATGTATATGTATTGCTCAAGATATTTTATATATAAATTCAAACACACTTACAGATACATACATAATAGGATGTTAAAATATGACTTGTTATCTCAGAATTTCTGCTGTGGCTCCAAAAGCCTAGAACAATAAAATAGGTGCCAAGTTCTCCCTTCATAGTAAAGCAGGATACTTGACTATCTATATAGGATGTACTTAGGAGCCACCTGTTGGCTCATTATCCATAACAAAGCTATAAAAAGAAACTTGGGGGAACAACATTTTTGGAGCATTGTTTTTCTGCTTATGGATTCCTTTCCTCACAGAGGAGACCTTGGGGGTCCTTCCTCTTCACATTAGCCCAAGTGGGAAAGGATGCTTCGTGAAAATTCCTGAGAGATTATGACCTGTGTCATCTGGAGTTTGGAGGGCACAGGGATCCTGACTCACATTTGCAAAGTCAAGAGCAATAGACTCTTGAGGGACAGAGCTGATAGAGGGCTGCAAGTGCTTATTTTCTGAGGGAAAAGAATGTGTACTGAGGGCAAATGTGGGTGGGTGGGAGAAATCCTACCAGCAATCATGTTAAAAGGATCTCATCTAAGAGGACTACTTGGAAGGGCCATGTAACCTAGATAGAAGACTGGACCCTCTGAGTCCAAAGGCTGAGGGAATGACCTAAGCAATCAGCCAGTGAAGTATCCAGAGGCCAGCAGCTGGAGGTCCCCTGCCTGAAAACTCTGACCTCAAGAGAAACCCACAGGAGAATAGAATGGCAGCTAGGCAGCCACCACAGTCAGGCAGAACCAATGGCAGATTACATTTGCACCAGCCTCTTAAAGCTGTGTCCTTTCTCCCTAACCATATCTCCTTTGAAGCCCAATCTTAGAAAGATCAGTAACAGCAGTACTAAGTGGGAGAGAAAGACTATTAGAACAAGAAAGGAGCGTAGAAGCTAGTCATGTTCCTCTGTTCCTCTCCCCCATTCAAGTCTTTGAAGCCTCAAGCTAGCTATAGTCCTGGGCTTAGAGAAATGGAGAGTTATTTTAACTTTTTAACTATTTTACTTAATATTTAAAAAACCTTTTTATTAACATCTATTTTATGTAAATTTCATACTTATAGTGCACAGACTTTTAGGGAGGGGATAGTTTTAAGTTAAATTTTTTATTGTTACTCCCAACTGGTATTGGTAAAATTGGATCTCCTCTCCAAAAAAACCCCCTGATTTTTAGCATTTGCCAATTTTGTGGTGAAATTACTCCCACTATGACCAAGTCAAGCTACCAAAGCTTTAATTACCAGTGTTAAGAATCTCTGAGTAGTAGACAAATTTAAAATGTAATTGAGTTGGTGTAAGCTAGTTGAGATTGGTCTTGAATAAGCAGAGAAGAGAAAAACTATAGGATAAGTTTCTCCTAATGGAGTCTTGGGTCGGGGTTGGTGTGAGCAAGAGAACAGGCCTACAGAATCAACTTAGCAGACAGTGATAAGAAACATACCTGTGTTAGGGTTATCCAGAGAAACAGAACCAATCAAGGCATCTCCTTGTCTCTCTTTCTCTCTCTCTCTATTATAAGGAATTAGCTCAAACAATTATGGAGGCTGATAAGTCCCAAGATCTGCAGTCGAAAGATGGAGACCCAGGAGAGCCAATAGTACACTTCCAGTCTGAGTCCAAAGGTGTGAGAAACTAGAGAGCCGAATGATGTAAGTTTCAATCCAAATCCAAGTCAGAAGACAATAGAAGACCCATGTCGCAGCTTGAAGACAGTCATGCAGAGAGAGAGAATTCTTTCTTACTCAACCTTTTTGTTCTAACCAGGCCTTCAGTGGATTGGATGAGACCCACACACATTAGGAAAGGCCAATCTGCTTTATTCAGTCTACTGATTCTGATGTCAATTTTATCCAGAGATACTCTCAATGGACACATCAGAAATAATGTTTAACCAAATATCTGGGCACTTCCATGGCTAGTCAAAGTTGACACATAAAATTAACCATTACAATCTTTTTGTTATTGAACTCAGCTTACTGAGTTTAAATATCTATGGAACAGGGTATTAAAAGTGACATCCTGAATGTTGGCTAAAGCTGAAAGCTGAAAACAATAAAAGGTAAGTATTCCCATATTCTAAAGAGAATTACTAAATTTATCTCCTCTTTTTGCATGGTGAATGAACTTGTCTCCCCAAGTAGCAGGATTTATCTCCAGCATATAGAAGAGAAAATTATAATTTAGAAAGATCGATTTTCTAAAGAATTTTATAGCAGCAGAAAATATTTTGACTTTTTTTTTTTCCCAGAGAGAAGAAGAGGGTGATTCTTTTCTTGGCCAAATAACAGTCTCTAAGTCAAGAAACACTTGTAGAAATTGGGCAGGCATGTATTGGAATTGACTGGCCTGATGATTTATGTGCTGAAGTAGTCATGGGCCTTGATCAAATCATCAGGTGTGACCTCAACTCATGTTCCCTGGTGGTTGGGAGTCTACATTTCAGTAGGGATTAGTGATTGCTTCCTACCTTGAAAATTCAGAAAGTGGGAAGCTAGCAGGTAGAGGAAAGAAGGCCACTGTGGGGTAAACTGCCTATTGGCAGGGAAATAAAGCATGTCATTTCCTGAAGATAATGGGGCATTTAGGATGCAGGTAGGTCTGAGCTGTCTTAAAAGGAGCCTATCCCAGAGGGCTGCCTGCTGGGCCATGGCATTCCAACTAAAAGGGGCTCTTGTGTAATTTTTAATGACAGTAAATGAATGTGCCACTGCCTGAAGATCTTGATGCATGAGAGCTAGGATGCAGCTTAGGATATGTGCTTTTAAAAACTTTCCCACTTATGTCTAATATTGGGCCAAATTTAGGATCCACCAGATTAGTAGATAGTAACTTATCTGAATATCCCTCTACAACTACCTGCCTAAGTGTCCTTATCCCTGCCTCTCTACAAAAATAAACAATCTAGAAATAGCACACTTTTCAAGCTTCTTGGAAACCACATATATAAGAATGCAAATGAGAATATACATGCAATTATAGACATGAATTTTTATTCCCCTTACTGCTCAAACAAGTGCATCCTCTGTTACTTCCAAATATAATCTTTTTCTTTAGTATATTGCTGTTACATTGCTGTCTGCCCAGTTACTGACAATCAGCTACTCAGAGAAGTTTTAAGTATGCTCAGTTCCACCCTGTGTTAGAAATTAGAGGGATTGAAATTTAATAAAATATATTCGTTTTCTGATGTTTTCCTTTTAAGCTGTAAGTCGATTTTGCTGTCATGTTTCAGCATCTTCTATAATTTTCTGCAATCTCAGTTCAACTCACACAGAAATCATGTGGTAAAGCAGAAGACAACACGTAAATGGTGTACGTATATTATATTCTTTTGTCAGGGGAACAAGTTTTTGCTGCTGGTGCGCTTTCTTGTTTGTTTTAAGGTGTAATTCTTTCAAGTATTTCAAAATATCACTTGTACTGTAAAGAGAATGGCAGTGGGGTTTAGCAGAGCAAGCTGTTACAGATGGGAATAATCTCCTCTGGCCCGAGGACATATCTGCACCGAAGCCAGCTCAGCTCGGACGGCCGTCTGGAGAGCTGAGCTTCATTAGGTGCTTTGGGTTGAGTGTAATTCCTCGTCTTGCTTTTCCTTATTACCTATTTGGAGACACTGCCCAGGGAAATGGCCAAGATCTGTGCTCATAGGACACATGGCTGGTGTCAGGAATTTATTAGCTTTGATTTCAAATCTATTGTAAAGATCTATCTCTGAAAATTTGGAGGAAGTGAGGAGCTTTCCTAGAGTTTAGCCCATGGAACTGCCCTGCCCAGAGACCTCCTGCAAGACTTTTTGGAACTGTACCAAGTCTGGCTACAAGTTGCGTCCTTGAATATCTCCAGAAAGAAATCAAGGAACCAAAACCATCAAAACACACATAGCTCTATATTCCTTCTTTTGAATAAGGGAACGTCTTAGTTCTTTTTTGTTGTTTTTT
Organism: Eumetopias jubatus; assembly: GCF_037043125.1. Lineage (NCBI taxonomy): Eukaryota > Metazoa > Chordata > Mammalia > Carnivora > Otariidae > Eumetopias > Eumetopias jubatus. The sequence goes on from NW_028274808.1 coordinate 137,603,964, forward strand.
TTTTACATGCAGAGATCTATCAGATAATGATCCCCCTTCCCTTATTTCCACACGCAATCCTTTCCCTTCTGTCTTAATACAAATTGCCGGCCAGCTGACACTGTTCTCCTCATTTCTTCCCCCTTAGATTCCTAATCTGGTGTCATGATTTCCCAAACAGATCAACATCATAAAAGATTCCAAAGATTTCCCAATTTGGGGGACAGTGACACATATTCACACCCAGACCACACCCAGTTCAGAATATGCTGATCATGTGTGGATGCGGCAGAATTATTGACGTTCACATTTTGTACTGGAACAGAAATTATTTGAATGTGCTCATATTCTTAATTTCACCATAAGAAAACTTAGTCCTTGGCCTTCTGGAGTTGATTTACTACATACATTGTTTCCATCATTAAGGATAATATGATTGACCTATTGCAAGCGTTTGGATGGACAGACTGGCAGGTTTAGCCAAATGGCCTTTTCTATTTTCTATTGGCAAAACAGTCTCCAAGTCTCAGAAAGCCAGGGACTAAATAGGATTTCAAAAATGAAGCTTTGTTATGCAAACCTTGTGTCACACTGGCCCCAACACAGGGAAGTAGATATTAGCCTATTTAGAATATTGCCATCCAGTGTCCAAAAGATATATTACAGTTTTAACTTATCACACGACACAAGACCAAATGGATTACCACTTTCCCGAAGATGTACAAAGCTAAGTGCCCTCAGAGTATGAAGTATCACTCTATGGCCTACTTTGTACTCAGAAATTAGTACAGAAACGAGAAATGCTAGTCTATGACCTTGGGCACAAAGAGCTTACAAAGCTGAGGTTTAGGCTACAGATGGCAGTCAGAGATTACTACCTCTGAGTTTCCTGAACTTTCCTGGATATCATTTTCTTCAAATTTTGTGAGTATTAGAGGACAGAATATGCAAAAATACTCTAAAACAGTGCCTGCACATAGTAGGTATTCTGTAAATAGTAATGTCTCTTCCTTTTGCCAAGTAAAAATATATAGAAGCCACTCTAAGGGGGTGGTACAAAGGCCACTTTCATGTGCCTTGTTTTATGTATTAATGAAAAGTTTGGGCAAAATTTTAAAAAACATTTTATTTTATTTTTTGAGAGAAAGAGGGAGAGAGAGAGGAGGCGGGTGGGCAGGGGGAGCAGAGGGAGAGGGAGAGGGAAAATCTAAAGCAGTCTCCACACCCAGCACAGAGCCCAGCGCGGGGCTCAAACTCACAACTCTGAGATCAACCTGAGCTGAAATCAAGAGTTGGATGCTCAACGGACTGAGCCACCCAGGTGCCCGTAGGGGGCATTTTAAATGAACCTTCACAATTAATTATAAAGTTTTAAGCTCTTGGAAAATTTGAGGCTACTGAAGACACTGGGCTAATACGTGTGCATCAACACAATAAAACATGCTTTTTCCCCATGTCCACCATGAGCTCTGCACCACGTTCAGCAGGTTTGACATTGTTTCATGGATACCACACCATCCCTCTCCCAGTTTCCCAGGCTAGAGGTCACTGGGGCATCTACAGTTTCTTCTTCCCTCATTCCCAACAGGTCTCTAAATCACGTTAATCCTAATTCCAAAATACTGCTCACATTGGTTCCTTCCTTCCAGGCCTCTGTCACTGCCTTATGATTCCTGCAGGATTCTCACAGTTGCCTCCTAGGTGACTCCCTTGCCTCTCATTGAGTGATCCAATCACATCCCTGCAGAAGCTTAAACACTAACCAAGCCTCTCTTTTTCTCTCTCCAACCCCATGTGATCTAATCTAAAAACGAAAATGTCCTTTCTCCCATTTTATCTTACCTCAATCCTATTGATAGTTCTCCTGGGTTTGTCAAAAACAAAACACAAATGCATGGGTAGAATGCATGAGACCGTTTGTGATCCGACTTGTGTTTACCTCTCCTTCTTTAGCTCTCGCCATTCACATCCTACTTCAGACAGTGTGTGCCAGCAGGTTTGATCCCTCAGAGTTCCTTAGACAGGTCCTGTCCTCTCTCTAATCCATTTGTTGTAGATGCCTCACCTTTGCCTGGTTATTTCCTTCTTTGGGACTTAGCTATCCCCTCAGCCAGCAAGCCTTATAGAGGCTTCTTCTTTAGGCGATCAAGTAATCTTGTGAAAACTTCCGTCATACTCTTTATTCCACGTAATTAAAATCATTTATCTTCTACTATGATATTCTCAGTTCTCAGAAATTCTTGGAAGTTCTCAGAGGCAGGTCAGTTTCCCATAAGTCAGTTCACTGGACACAAATCATCAAAAACCAGTTAGCTCGTTGGTGACTTAACCAAGTTTGAATTGGCTTAGAACTTCAGCTTCTTGAGGGCGAAGCTTTATATTTTTAATTTTGGTGTGCCCAAGTCCTAGTCTAGTGCCCAGCAGAGCAGACATTCAATAAATGATCTCCCCAATACAATTTAATTACTACTCCCTTTATGCCTCCCAGTGTTTTAGTTCCAACAATAGTGATTTTTTTTTCATGAAAATACCATTTTCCAGCTGTTCCATTTTAGAAGTAGAATCAATATTCTTTAAGAATAATGCAGATATTTTGCATGTCGAGAAGCAATTCTCTTTTCTAAAAATATTGAGCCAGTTTCCTTATCCTTTTTCTTTTTATATGATTCCTACTTCAGCCCATACAATTTGCATTTTCTTTGGCTAAAAAGTCCCACAGCCCAGGAGGGCATTCTGAGAACTTTCATGTGGTTATCATTTCTGGGAAAATCATTCCCCTGTCATACATATGTTTGGCACATTTGTCTTACTCTGTCTGCCTAGGGCTCTGGGATGACATTGTTTAGAGACAACAAAGTTGTCATTTTCAAAATAAGGAAAATAAGCAAATCAGAGAATGGAGAAACAAACATTGGAACATCCTTAAAGAATCATATCAACCATAGGGAAATTGTTCAGACTACAAGTATGTCCATGGTCTAAAGATTATCTACAAGATTTATTGCATTATATGTTTTGGATAGACCCAGACAATACTGTTGCATCAGAAGATTTTTATTATAGCTGTCTTTCGAAGACCATAATATGATATTTACTCTTTAGTACCATAAAGATAATTCAATAAAATTCGTTTTAAAAATCTGAAGTGTCCCTTTTAAAACAGATCAGATGTATTATACCAGGTCTTCTTTAAACTGGTCAAGAGGAGATGACATAAAATTATTGTGTTTTTTACGCTTACTTATGTATTCATTCTGTCATTGTTCCTTTGGTTCAACAGAAGAATTCTTGATACTTATTTAGTGCAATGACCTGAAATCAGAGTATCAGGGGATTCAAAGATAAAAGTCAAGATTGTGCTTGAGGGCGCCTGGGTGGCTGCGACGTTACGCGTCTGCCTTCGGCTCAGGTCATGATCCCAGCGTCCTGGGATCAGAGCCCCGAATCGGGCTCCCTGCTTAGCGGGGAGCCTGCTTCTCTCTCCCTCTCCCACTCCCGCTGCTTGTGTTCCCTCTCTAGCTGTCTCTCTCTGTCAAATAAATAAATAAAATCTTTAAAAAAAGATTGTTCTTGAAACGTTCATAGATGTAATAAGGACAAAGTAACATTTTTGCATAAAGAAGACAGAAATTAAAACAAAATTAAGAGATATATACAATGGTAAAGAAAGCACACAAGAGAAAAATGATTCATTTCCAGCTAGAGAAATCAGGGAGGGCCACTTGGAGGAGATGGCAATGGATTTCAAATTTGAGAGACAACCAGAATTTTAGCAAGTGGAGATGAAGAGGAAGCACATTTCAGACAAAAGATGAGCAAAGTCACAATGGTGGGAAAGTAAAGAACTGATATGGGGAATGGCTTATAGACATTTCTCTGGTGTGTAAGGGTGAGGGGAAATAGTGGAAGATGTCTGCAATGAAATTATAAAGTCTTGTGTATGTAAGATAGAGGCATCTGATTTATACTTAGCAGGTAACAGGGCGCTACAGAGTCTTGAGTGGGAATAAGGCAGTAAGGATGTTCTTAAATTGATTAACCTAACAGTGCATGAGTATTCATTTTCAGTTGTTGCCACACCAAATAACCACAAACTGAGCAGCTTAAAACAATACAAACTTATTTTTATTTTTTAAAAACATTTTTAAAAAGATTTTATTTATTTATTTGAGAGAGAGAGAGAGAGACAGCAAGAGAGGGAACACAAGCAGGGGGAGAGGGAGAGGGAGAAACAGGCTTCCCGTGGAGCAGCGAGCCAGATGCTGGGCTCGATCCCAGGACCCTGGGATCATGACCTGAGCTGAAGGCAGTTGCTTAACTGACCACCCAGGTGTCCCACAATACAAATTTATTATCTCATAGTTCCGTAAGTTGGAAGTTGAGGCAGGTGTTGCTGGACTAAAATCAAAGAGCAGGTAAGACTATGTTCCTTTCCAGAGGCAGCACAGGAGAATGCTTCCCTGCCCTTTCCTTGCCTTTTCCAGCTTCTAGAGGCTGCTTACATTCCTTGTCTCACGGCCCCCTTGTTCCATCTTCAAAACTAGCAGTCTGATGTCCCTCTGATCCTTTTCGTTCAGTCACATTGTCTTTGGATCACGTGAGAAAAAATTCCTTTGATTTTCCAAATCTATGCTTAGGTTGGGCTGACCTCAATAATCCATGATAATCTCCCCATCTCAAGGTCCTAAACCTTAATCACATCTGCAAAGTCCCCTTTTGCCCTGGGCGGTGACAAAGCCGCAGGCTCTGAGGATTAGGACATGAACATCTTTGGAAGCCTGGAGTCTGTCTTCCACAACGCAGACGGATCGAAGTCAGGAGGAGGCTTGTCCTGAGTAACGGATGAGGTTGCATTTGATCTACCCTACATAAGGGACAGTAGAGAACTGAGCTAGGGCACTGGTAGTGAGAATGTCAACATGGGGTTAATACAGGAGACAAAGAAAAGGTTGATACAGAGATTGGAGGTCTTTTTTTTTTTAGATTTATTTATTTATTTATTTATTTATTTATTTATTTGAGAGAGAGAAACAGCATTAGAGGGGAGAGGGTCAGAGGGAGAAGCAGGCTCCCTACTGAGCCGGGAGCCCAATATGGGACTCGATCCCAGGACTCTGGGATCACGACCTGAGCCGAAGGCGGTCGCCCAGCCAGCTGAGCCACCCAGGCGCCCTGAGATTGGAGGTCTTTGAGGTGAAGTTGAAGTTCCTGGGTACTGAAGGATAGCAGCAGGAATAGAAATGTCAGGAGAAGGACAAGGTTAAGAAAGAAAAATTATGTTTTTTGGGTGTTGAGTTCAAGACATACAGATGGCTAACAGACACATGAAAAAATGTCCATCATCATTAGCCATCAGGGAAATTCAAATCCAAACCACATTGAGATACCACCTTACACCAGTTAGAATGGCAAAAATGGACAGGGCAAGAAACAACAAATGTTGGAGAGGTTGTGGAGAAACGGGAACCCTCTTACACTGTTGGTGGGAATGCAAGTTGGTACAGCCACTCTGGAAAACAGTGTGGAGGTGCCTCAAAAAATTAAAAATAGAGCTACCCTATGACCCAGCATTTGCACTCCTGGGTATTTACCCCCAAAGACACAGATGTCGTGAAAAGAAGGGCCATATGCACCCCAATATTCATAGCAGCAATGTCCACAATAACCAAACTGTGGAAAGAGCCGAGATGCCCTTCAACAGATGAATGGATAAAGAAGATGTGGTCCATATCTACAATGGAATATTACTCAGCCATCAGAAAGGATGAATACCCAACTTTTACATCAACATGGATGGGACTGGAGGAGATTATGCTAAGTGAAATAAGTCAAGCAGAGAAAGTCAATTATCATATGGTTTCACTTATTTGTGGAACATAAGGAACAGCATGGAGGATGTTAGGAGAAGGAAGGGGAAAATGAAGGGGGGGAATCGGAGGGGGAGACGAACCATGAGAGCCTATGGACTCTGAGAAACAAACAGGGTTTTAGAGGGGAGGGGGATGGGGGGATGGGTTAGCCTGGTGATGGGTATTAAGGAGGGCACGTACTGCGTGGAGCACTGGGTGTTATACGCAAACAATGAATCGTGGAACACTACATCAAAAACTAATGATGTATTGTATGGTGACTAACATAACATAATAAAATTTAAAATAAAGGAAGAAAAATTATGAATTCCATTTTGAATTTGTTGAGTTTGATGTGCTCTGAATTATTTAGGCAGAAAAATTCAATGGGCGGTTGGAAACATGCATCTGAATCTTGGGAGACAGGTTGAGGCCTAGAAATATTATAGTAAGATGTAGGCCCCTGTGTCCCAGGACTGCATATACTCCTATTGACTATATGATACATCAACTTAGATAAGACATCCTTACATAATGTTTATTATAAAAATAAAAAACAGATTGCATCTTGTCAAGTGAGTACAATTAAAGAAGCAAAATTGGTAGTCCCCATATCAAATTATAATTTACAATATACTCTTATTTTATGTTGTCAGCTCTCACACTGAAATGGAAGAATATGTCTTGGCATTTAATATTTTTGCCCTAAATTTCATTATGTTTGGTAAATTTCTTTGGCATTTTTAAAAAAGTAGTTACATTTATTTCAAAGCAACATTTCAAAATATCAAAGATTATTATCACAGTCTAAGATCAGGGTATTGAGGTTTGCCTCTCAAAATGCTAACAGTTGAGATAGGATCATCTGAATTTAATTTTGGGGTTTAGCCACCTCTTTCCTGGCCTTCTGCCTGTGTTGTTCTGCCATCGCTTACTGATGTTCCACTGAAGTTAACAGAACATCAGGACATGTTTAAATTGGGCAATAGGAAGAACTCTGCACTTGGGGGTGTTTTTGAATTGTTCAGTAACCATAAAGAAGACATTAATGCTAGGGAAAGAATGTATTGTTTGAAGATGACTTTAACCTTATAAATATTTTCTCTTTTTTCAATATTTTATTGCAAGGGATTGTTTCGGGTATTATATGAGTTTATGGATATTATTATCCCTATTTTTCATGTAAGGAAACTGAAGCTCAGAAAATTAAATTGTGATTTACTTTAAAAAATTCTGTTAAAATGGCACACGAAGGCAGGTCTCTTGAGTCCCCAGTCATTGCTTTACATATTATACTATAGTTGTCTCTCAATCTTAGAAGCATAGTTTAAAATTAGAGAATGATGCTATTCTTGGCTGTTTCCTTTGTCTGCTGTCCTCCTCACTGGAAGGTAAGGTCCCTGGGGATAGGGGCTTTGAGTGTATTCTTTGCTGCTTCCCTACCAGGGCCTAAGAAGATTGCCTGGCATAAAATAGGTGCTTCATAAGTATTTGTTTCCATTTCTCTAGGAACTTCACATCATGTGGCAGTTTCAGATGCAGGCTTTCAGGTGCTATGAGCTGCATGCTGACTCTCATCAAAGGGATAATTAGAGGAGTGCTCACAAACCAGTCCTAAACCTATACGAGTGAGAGGCCCTGGTACAACACTCTCACCTGACTTTAGCCAGAGAATTGTGAAAGAGCTGTGCAACTGAAAAGGGGCTCAGCATAGGTAAAAAAAAAAAAAAAAAGTTAGGTAAATTGCATGGGGTAGAATATCAGAAGATGAAGTTGGATTTTGTAAGGCTAAGGTTTCTGCAATGCATTGGCATCTCTGGTGTGAGAGAATGAAGACACATGGTACCTTGTTTGCGTTATAGCTGTGGCTGAGCAGAGTTATGGTGAGCAACAACAGTTGCAGAATAATTTGGAAAATGTGCCTTTAGGTGCAGGTATCCAAAATCATAAGTTTTTATTACTTACATTTTGCCTCTTGAAGTTTTTTATTTGCTTGATCTGCCTCCCCTACCTCCCCAGTGTATATCTGACTTTCTAAGTTTTCAGCTTCCTTAGTACACTTTTGAACTTACATTGGAATTTCTCATCATTATAACAGCTAATCCTTCTTAGAGTGATAATTTGAAGGAAACAGTGACCGATTTAAAAATAATTGGCAAATTAAAAACTAAAAATTTGTTTTATAAGTTCACTGATCTTTTTAACTCTGACCTGTGGTTATAACTTGCATAGTAAGTGCATTTTCTTTTTCATTTTTATGTGCCAGTTATGGAATAAGTAAACTGCCAAGAAAAAAAGCAGAAATTATTTTTCACTTTTAAATATTACTTATTACATAATCAGATTAGCAAACACCTACTTACTTGATTTCCTGAAAGAAGTAACCACAATATATTACTGGCTGAATGTTTATATTTCTTAAGCAGGAAATTATTTCTGAGAAAAGGAAATCTTTTCAAATGTTAGCTTTTCTTGTTGTTGTTAAGAGCCATTTCAAAATTAAATGAAATAGTATCCTTCCTTAGAAATTGACAGTTGTGATCTGTAAAAAATATATTATTATAACAAGAATTATCCGTGACAAGGATTGGGAGAGCCAGAAGGAAGATTCAAAGATTCAAAAGCTGGTGGTATCCACTGATCCATTTTCCAAAGTGTATGAAGCGAGCAAATGAAATGTTAGAGAAATCAAAGATCCAAACTAACCAGGTAGAGAGAAATAAAAGTAAAGCCAAGACTGAATAAAAAGTAACATCACAGTGACCAGGTACCCACTTCTCACGCGTGTTTTGATAGGCTTCTGGAGACTGAAACCCACCAATGAGAGGACATTGCTTGATTGTTTTATGTTTATTTGCTGATCATCCTTAACTGATAAATAGTTTTCTTGTTATTATGCAAGTAAAGTACAATTGAAAGTCTTCAAGGAGGCTGGCATTAAATGCTTTCAGACCAAGAGGACCTGATGCAGTTTTTCTAACCCCACAAACACTAAAATACTAAATCTTACATAGTTTGGAGGGAACCCCTACTAATCAAAGTCTGATGAAGTGGATTGAGAAACATAATTTGTTATCAAAAGCAAACTTGTCAAACTGAAGGAAGACATGGAGGGGGTACATGCATCCACCATTATGGCCTTACTATACAAAAGCCTGACTTACACCAGTAGTTCTCAGTTGTGACAATTTTGCCCACCACGTGATTTTGGGCAATGTGTGCAGACATTTTCATTTGTCATAATTGTGGAGGAATTTCTACTAGCTAGAGGCCAGGGATGTTGCTGAACATTCCACAATTCACTGGATACCGCCCCCCCACCCCCAACAACAACAGCAAAGAATTATCCAGCCCAAAACATCAATAGTGCTGATATTGAGAAGCCCTGGTCTAGACTAACTAGAGAGGTGGACAGGAGTCTCTCGGGGCGCCTGGGTGGCTCGGTCAGTTGGGTGGCTGCCTTCGGCTCGGATCGTGGTCCTGGGGTCCTGTGATCGAGCCTCACGTTGGGCCCCCTGCTCAGCGAGGAGCCTGCTTCTCCCTCTCCCTCTGCTGCTCCCCCTGCTTGTGCTCTTGCTCTCTCTCAAATAAATAAATAAAATATTAAAAAAAGGGGTCTGTCTACTGCGTTGTCCTCTCCTTCCCCACCTTTATTTTAAAAATAATGTCATCATTTGTCCAAATAAAGTATTTCTTGAAACAGAAAGCTGAAAATGCACAAGAAAGTTCACTAATTCTGGCTTCTATTGCCCTTTGAGATGGCCCCTAAGGCTTTTAAATGTAACTTCAAGATTCTGAAGAATACAATTTAAAAAGCACTGCTCTCTGAGATGGGTACCACTATTCTTATTCCTAAGTAACTGGAAAAGCAGAGGGGCTCCTTGTAGTGGTATGTATGTGTGCTTGGGCAGAGATAGGAATCATTTGGCAAAATTGCCTGCCAGGAATAACAACTGTCATGATATCCTTTGGTGTTGGACATCATGAGCATAAGAGAAAGTCCCACCTCAGTCCAGGAGAGCTGTGCGCATTCTACTGCGGTTGAGGAACAAGTGGGAGCAGAAAATCCAAGGAATATCCGAGTGCAGATGAGTGGAAACAATAGACATTTCACCCTCTCTGGTAGCAAGCACAAGATTTAGATAGATTTACTACATTGGAGAACTAATTTAAGAAGCTAAAATTTATTATTTACCATGTGACAGGTATTATTTTAAATGCTTATCTTAGTTGCATATTTTATCCTTATATGCTCTTGAGGTTTGAACGATTATATTAAAGATAATGTAAAAAAAACCCATTGTGTCAACTGTAAAAGAAAAAATGGAATGAAGTTGAACTTGCCCTAAAAGATATTAAAAGCTATAAGAAAAAAAAATTAAAGCATGTGGTGACCCAGCCATACATAATATAGAGACACTAGAAATAAACTAAAAAAGGAGTGAATTTATTAAGATAAATTTGGGATTTAAAATTAGTCAAGAAAAAATGGATTATTTTGAAAAATACTGGGACAAATTAATAGTTATTTGAGAAAAAATTGTTAAATTCCTTTATCATTCTTTATATCAAAATAAATCTCAAGTGAACAAAAATCTACATCTAAAAATGATAGCAAAACTATCAGAAGAAAATTTTAAAGTAATTACCATCTTGAACTGGGGAAGTCTTTCTGTCATGAAATACAACAGCTATTAATAAGAGCACAATTGCACTTGACTACTTAAAAATTAAATCCTTTTGCACAACCATAGAAAATCAAATAACAATAAACTGAGAAAAACATTTGCATCACATACTTCAGAAAAAAAAATCCCAGTATATCCCAAACTTTTCCAAATCAATTAGAAAATAAAGAACGTTAAAAAATACAAAGAATATCAAACTAAAAAATAGATAATGACACAAAAGGATAATTAGGTATTTGATAAATACATAAAAATATATGCACACTCACTTATAATTAAAGAAATACAACCTAAAACAACAGTGGAGTGCAACTATTTACCTATTAGAGAAACAGATAATGAAAAGATTGCTAATATCTATTATCAATAGGGGGAAAGATGCACCTTCATAGTCACCTTATGGCTATGAACTGGTGCGACATTTTGGAATGGCAATTTGATAGTATCTCTCAACATTTAAACAAACACACCTGCCTTTTGATCCAGCAGTTCCATGTTCAGGAATTTCTACATGGAAGAAAATGGTAAGAAAAATCATAGTCTGTGACAACCAATACTTTAACATCATCATACCAGAGTGGTTGAAAACATTATGGTACCTCCACACACTGGAAGAACATGTAGTTCTTTGGAAGACTGAAATATGTTCAGGTTCATCAGGTCTTTGTTTTGTTTAAATGCCTAAAACAACAGGCACCCAGGAGGCTCTTAATAAATATTTGTTGAAGTGAGTGGATGACCCTATTCTAAGTGGGGAACCATATGTATCGATGATACCAGATATGAAAAAAAAAAAAAAAGCCACGCATGCTCTCATGCACGCGCTCACACACACAGTTTTCTACAGAGACAAACTGTCAGCAGTGATATCTTTTCTGCAGTGGAAGAAGTATCAGGAAGCGGGGCTGTATCTAGGTCAGGTGAAAAGGTAGCTAGTGTACAAATTTGAGGAAGTGGCCTGAGATTGTCTCCTTAAATTGTGTGTACTAGGGATCTCATTTGTCTCACCCTAGCCTTGACCTGTGAGGAAAGAACTTTACTTGCACCTATTTTTCAATTCTACTTGAATTATTTGCTATGAGACTGGAAACGTAATTTTGGAATTAACAAGAAGAATAAGTAAGAAAAACATTACTTGATAAAACTAGAATTCAAGAATAGGGATTTCAGGGTATAACAGGACTGATGGTGACACTGAAGCATTTTAAACATAGAACCAAGAATTATTGTCATAAATGTTGCTACAAAATTACTTTAATTTTCAATGAATATTATTGAAAGAAAGGATATATTAAAAATGACAATAACCCAGGTTTATGCCACCAGATTACATTAACAAACACTGAAAAAATGTTAGGAGTGGTAATAAGACGAGCACTTGTTTATCAGACAAATAAAAACAGAAAGAAAGCAAAGTTGATATTTTAAATTTCAGGAAAAAATTAGGATTCAAGTTAAAAAAAAAAAAAGGAAATCGAAGGTTCTTTTCTTTTAGTACAGGTACAGCCCATGCTGATAATGCCCATGAAAATAGCAAAAGAAGAGTTTCAAAATCAATTAAGCAAAACTGTTAATTTTACAAGGAGTATTAAACACTGCCTAGGGTAAAAAACTTGGCCATATCTCTGCTAGCCTTTGATGGGCCAAAACACATACATTCATACATATGTACATATGTACATGCATTTATGTATAAAACAAGAGATACAGGTATTTGGATAATATGTTATTAAAGTTGAAATACACATTAAAACAAACAATATGCAGTTTTTTTCCAACCATCTGTGGAACATTAAATTAAAAAAATAAAGCTAACATAAGCTAAGTTACAGGAAAATATCAATAAAATCCCCAAAGTGGGGATTGTAAAGGCAAGGTTCTTTGGCAACAATGCAATAAAATTAGAAATCATCTCACAAGCCTAGATAAAAGTAATTAGGATTACTTTGAAATTAAAACAAAAATCAACTAAAATTTTGGGCTAAAGGCAAATGCAAATAAAGCAAGTATGGAGTATTTATAAAATAAAATAAGAACAGCAATTCTCAGAATTTGTCGGTTGTGGCCAATGGTGTTCTCAGAAAGAATATTTTGTGTTAAATGGTTTAATTATTTTTATAAAGCAGAAATAAAAATAATGACTAATTACATTTCAAAAAGTTTGGGGAAAACAATAAAAAAGCCATGAAGAAGAATATGATGAAAAATAAAAATAGAAACAAAATTAATTCAAAACAGAATCTGAATCTATTCAAAAGCAAAATGGTAGGCCCTTTAAAGCCAAATCTCTTATAAATATAATTAAGAAAAAAGGTATGAGACAAATTAAAAAAATAAGAATTACACAGTTAATATCACAAAAAGTACAAAGGGAATATAGTACAACAGATATTATGTGCCAGTCTATGAGAATGTAATAAAAGATCTCAATGAAGTAGATTATTTTTCTGAGAAAAATTTAACATTCAAAATTGGCTCAAGAAATAGAAAACATTAATTTCTCTAATAAAAAGATAATCAAAATTTTTTCTTCTGAAAAGCTTTGAGCCTTGTGGTTTTACTGTTGAGAGTTATCTTTAATAAAAAGTTAATCCAAATTTTTACATAAAAACTTTTCTGAAATATGGAGAAATCCAACTTCACTTTGATTTTTTTAAAAAGAGTTTGTTAAAGATACTATTTAAAAACAACTATATACTTTAAGAGAATGAAGGGAGAAACTACAAACTGGGAAGAAATATATGCAAAACAAATATCTGATCAAGGACTTGTGTCCACAATTTACAAAGAACTCTTAAAAAGCAACTGTAAGGAAAAAGTCCAGTTAAGAGGTGGGCAAAATATCGGAACAGATACTTTACCAAAAAAGCATATGAAAAGATGCTCAACATCATATGTTGTTAGGAAATTTCAGATTAAAACAACAATAAGAGAGCACTTGAAAGCATTCTCATAAATAGAATCACAAAAATCTCAACATCTGAGCAAACCAATTTGGACAATTGATTGAAGAAACTGCTCAAGAAGCAATTTTACCTGGAATGTATATCAAAATTTATATATGTACCATATCATCTAACTTGATTTTATTTATAATAATAATTTCCATTGATGGCAAACCTGCATTTGGAAGGACACATTGACTTCCATTCCTAGTCAGGTCTCAAAACAAATTTGGGAATAGTAGTATAGTTCCATCCAATATTAAAATATGAATATTAAATCAAGAGTCAACATCATACTTAATGGTTTTTAACAATGTGTAATATAGTACTAGTTTCAAGAGATTTCACAGGAGAGATTTCTTCCCAGCTCATGATAATTCCTCTTTCTCTAGAAACAGCCCTGAGACACAGGGATGGACCTTTAGGTGTTATGACTCCCTTCTGGCCTTGACCACTGCTGATTGCTCCAGAGATGGGCACCTGACCCTCGTGTGGCTGATTAAGTTTCCTCTCCTGACAGAGACTGGGAAGGAGTTGGAACCCAGCTTTATTACTGGTAGTGTTTACCAGAGAGGCTCCCAGAATTCCTCTTTATTTTTTCTCTCCTGAGTCTTGGTTTTCAACTCTTCCTTGGATTCTAGTACCTTCCTCTTCCTGTTTAAATGTGTGAGATGTTTTTGTGTGTGTGGCTTGCAAACAACAACAAAAAACCTCAAGTAACATAGGTGTTTCATGGTGAAAATGGGGAGATGTTGATCAGTGGATAATTGGGAACTTGGGTTAAACAAACAAACTCAATCACCAAAATTTTTTTTTTGGCAGATACTTTTTTTTTTTACATTTTATTTATTTATTTGACAGAGAGCAAGAGTGAGAGAGCACAAGGAGGAGGAGCAGCAGAGGGAGAGGGAGAAGCAGGCTCCCCGCTGAGCGGAGAGCCCAATGTGGGGCTTGATCCCAGGATCCTGAGATCAGGACCTGAGCCGACGGCAGATGGTTAACCACCGAGCCACCCAGGCGCCCTTAGCAGATACTTTTAAAAGACTAGTATGCTATAGAACATACTTCGGGAAATACTTCCCAAGTAGTATTCCCAATAAATCAGCAGCAGCATCACCTGACAGTCTGATTCCAGGAAGTCTTGGCCAATTCATGTAGTTATCTATGACAATCTATTGGTAGCTGAGGGGAAAATCCATTCACAACAGCGGTAGCAGCAACAGGAACAATAAAAACATAAGATCCTTTAGATTCCTTCTTATTCCAAGCTGATGAATTCCTCGAGGGAAGGCTTATTCATTATTATGCCCCTAAAAAAGTATCTGGCTCACAATAGGTCCTTCATAAATAAATGGGTATACATTTCCTTTTAATTTCCTTGAGATTAAGAAAGTTTATGGTGATTGTCTATCGTTTAAAACATATTACCCTGGGAGCTACAATAACATTCAAGAGGTTGGTCATATGTCAGGTAGTTTTGATTATGTAATTGTTTATCCCAGAAAACTGTATTAGAAAACAGGAAGCACACAAAGAGAATATTCATCAGTCACATTGCCACTGCTGTTTTTTCTTCTGTTGCCACTATCAGTGAAAAGGGGAGAAATGAATTGCTGCTCCATGACTGAGTCCCTGGGTGAGCATCCCAGGCTTCTCCCTTTCCTCTCTCCTACACTCTCTTTCTGCTCCACTCAACAGGATGCATTGCTGCGTTCCCAAATTACCTGCTTTTCTGAAGATCCTCATTCATTTGCAAGATTATCTTGGTTGCTGTAATTGTGGGAAACATAATTCTGTACAGCCTGACCACTTTAGATTTTAAATTTTAGTGGCGGCTTTAGCTCCTGAGTAAAGCTGAGTCAAGCATCCCTTCTCTGGGATTCTGGAATGAGGAAAGAGAGAAGGGAGGGAAGGAATGAGGGCAGGGAAAGGAGACGGGGGGTGGGGGGAGAGGACGGGGGGAGAGAGAGAGAGGAAGGAAGGAAGGAAGGAAGGAAGGAAGGAAGGAAGGAAGGAAGGAAGATGTGTGTGTCTGTCTGCCTGCTGAAATAGAAAGGCTGTTCTGTTGGAAGAGAATAATGATGTGCAGAGAGCAACGTACTCATGAGATAGAGCAGGAGTTCCAATAGTATTCAAGTGTTTGACTACGATTATTCCCGGGATGCAGACATATTCCTTTCTTTAGTTCTGGGAGACGCCTCCATGTTTTTTAATAAAGATTCAAATTGGATTTCTGTCACTTGCGAGCAGAGTCTTGGATAATACACTTGAACTGTCACTTGGAGAAAATTATACTTAACTCACAAGGCTATTCTATTCAGCTGAGGGAGTCTATAAATAGATTAGAAAAACAGCCAGGGAAATCAGAGATGTTTTGGATTTTGAAGAGACCTTCCAAGAGCCAGAGTCTGGAGAGATAAAATGATTTGGCCAATTACCAACATCAGTTTGCCAAATAGTCTGGTTCTTAATGCTCTTTACTCTTTATTGCATCACTCAATTTCTTGTTTCATTTCCTTTCAGTCAGCTAGGCTCATTCTTTGGTCCTGTGTCTTTGGCCCACTGTTGTTCTGCTGATTCTCACATACATTTCACATATTCCCTTTCTTTGGCCCTGCATTCCACCATTAGTATCAGGTTAAAATTACTTTCTTAGTGTACCCTGTACTCAGGCATAACAGTTCTCTAATTGCTCTCTCTTTTTTACTGGGTGAAAGTCACCTTAATAAGCTTCCACGAAGGGAATTTCCAATCTGCAATAGCTGCATTAGTTTGGCCTTAGAACTGTGACCACAGAGCAAGGCAAGATAGGAGAAATATGCTCAATATAATGAGATACCATTTAAATATTTATAGGTGCCATGGCTCTGCTGGTAGAAAGAATATAAAAACAATTTAAAAGTAGAATGAAATCTTATATAGATTCACTGAATATCAATTGACCTGGGTGGATCCTGCAAACCCCAATCAGACTACAAAAGTAGGTAATATGACATGTGAATCCAAAGCTCTCGGACAGCAAGGCAGCACACGTTTGAAAGGCATGAAACTGGAACCCTTGGAGGTCTAGACTTGGCTTAGCATTGGCGGAACGGGTCTAATCACGAAAAAATATCTTGCATATTTGCAGTCCATATCCCATGTATGGGCTGAATTATGTATCCCTCCAAAATTCATGGTCGAGGTCCTATCCCCCAGGCCCTCAGAATGTGACTGTACTTTGAGACAGAGACTTTTAAAGACTTAAGTAAGTTAAAATGAGGTCACTGGGTGGACTCTAATCCAATCTGGTGTTCTCATAAGAAGTTCTGATACCTGGAAAGACACCAGAGACACCTGCACAGAGGAAAGATCTCTTGAAGAAATAGCAAGAAGACTGCCATCTGCAAGTAAGGAGAGGGGTCTCAAAAAAAAATCAGACTTGCTGACACCTTGATCTTGGTTCCAGTCTCCAGAACTTTCAGAAAATAAATTTCTGTTTTTGCAGCCACCCTGTCTGTGGTATTTTGTTATGGAGGCCCTAGCAAATGAATATATCCCTTAATCCAACTCAAATCCCCATTCAGTATTTACTATCCATAAATTCAGACCAGAAGCTAATGATTTTTTAGTGTCTTAAACCTTGGGATTAACTATAGGAATAATCTGTAAATATATACAGTATTTTAAATATTTTAAATACCTACACTTAAAAATATTTAAAATAGTTAAAACATTTATGAAAAACTGCCATATACTCTTCCAATTTAAAATGTGATAGTTGAATAATTAGTTCAGACATGATTGTCAATTAAAATTTTATAAATTCATAAACCATACTGAAACTTTTAAGAGAACATGAGTCTTTGTAGTTATACATTTAAATTCTTAAATTTATAAGAGTTATTTAAATGTATATGAAGGCTTATTTGCTAGTTAAAATTTTGAAATAATTAGAAAATCGAATGTAATGAAGATCACAAAATTTAAAATGTTTAAAGAAATGTAGTTAATTAAACTATAAAAAAACTCATAAAAATGATAGTAAAAATTTTATTAAATCTAGAACAATAAAATTTATACAAATACTTAGAATATAGAGTTTTGAATTTATAAATATAATAAATCAAATATTTTTTATTTCAGAAAAATCACAGAATTACAAAAAAATTGCAAGTACAGCACAAAGACCTCCCCTGCCACTGAAATATTTACAATTTGCTGACATGATGCCCCTTGACTCCCAAACACTTTAGTGTAATTTCCCACAATCAAGGACATTTTCTAATATAACCACAACATAATCATCAAGATCAGGACATAAACATTTTTACATTACCACCATCTAATCTTCAAAAACGACTCAATTTTCACCAGATGTTCCCAGATTCCCTTTATAGGATAAGGATATAACTCAGAATCATGTGTTGCATTTGATTATCATGTCTCTCTAGTCTCCTTCAGGCTGAGACAGTTTTTCAGTCTTCTATTTTCAAGATCTTGACACCTTGAAGATCTCAGGACAGTTATTTAGCATAATGTGCATGGATTTGTTTTTTTCTGAGTTATCTCTTGATTATATTCAGGTTATGCAACTTTGGCAGGATTATTACAAAAGTGATGATGAGTTACTCTGTTGCATATTATTTGGTGGGGAACAAATTCAGTTTGCTTCATTACTAAACATATTCTCTTTGATCACTTGTTGAAAGTGGTATCTTCCAGTTTTTTCCATTATTCCCTCTGTAACTAATACATATTTTCTGGGAGATACTATGTAAATATCCCATTCCTCAGCAAACTTTCCATTTATTCATTTATGTAGTTGAGTATGGGCTCATGGTTTCCTACTGTCTGCCTGTGGTTTTCATTATTTATTTTGATGCCCAAACTGTCTCAGGTTTGACCAGTAGGAACTTTTCCAAAGTGGATTCAGTGTCCTTTTGATAAATCCCTTTCATTTTTCAAGAACTTCTTTGCTTTCTGGCACAAAAAGATGTTCTAGACTCATGTATTTTCCCTGTCTCAGCCTTGGAATCAGTCATTTTCCCAAGGATGCCTGCTTCCTTTTGGTAGAAAGTGGTGGTGAGAAGCCAAGATCTGGGTGTGATGTGAGCTCATTGATATTGGGTGTTGCTGTTTTGAGGCCCTCTTATTGAACAGAGCAAGGGCAGATGCATGCATAAAACATTAACATATATTCTGTATTTGTTGTACATATTGAAAATGGTGAGATCACACCAAATACATCCAATTCTAATTTAATACCACTCTACTCATCTTGAGTGGAATCTCCCCTCTCATGCCAGGCCATCACCTCTCCTGTGAATACACCCTTCTCACCCCACTGGAACTCTGATGTCCTGCTCTGGGCTTTCCCACTCCCACACATTGAGCAGACTTCCACCTTGCTTGGCCCCAACCAAATGCCTTAGTACTGGATTGCTTAGAAAGAGAAGAGAAGAGAATAGGAATAAGAGGAAGAACCAAATATTAATTTTTAAATCACAGGTGACCTCCTGAATAATACCTTTTCTGCACAAAAGTCACCTGCAGGGGCACATGAGGAAAACATGTTCTTCCCTAATGAAGTCCTCACTTCTCTAAAATCTTTTGGTTTCTCTTAGATTTCATTTTCTCAGCTTCATGGTCATGGCATTCATATTGTCCGGGCACCTAAACATATTAAACACTTCATTTTATACATCATCTCATGGGACATTTCAGATTTTATTTTCTCATATAGAGCTATTGAAAATCTTGTATTTATATCTTCTTACTCTTGTTCTTCAATTTCAGACTTCTTATCACTATTCAACAAATTTAGTAGATAGCACTGCCACATGGTATAGATTTCGGTCCCTTATATTTGGCAATAGTAAGACGTGGAACATTTTTGTTTTGGAAAATCTGAGCTTCAAAATAAGTAGCGAGAAGATTCTCTCCCATGAACTGTTGCAATCAGCTTCAGCATTTAATGGGAAAATTTTAGAAAAACCTCAAGTCAGATTAAGATCAGTACCACACAAAGACAGTCACGATTATGGTTTTCTTTCTGATTTCTTTATCAACTTTATTATTCTAACCTGGCTTCCATCTACAAACTCATTTATTTTCTAAGTTGCTCCGGGTTATAGAATTCATTCAAATTTAGCAAGTCATTAGGGGACCACGTAACATGTTGGTACTTAAGTCTTTCTTCTGGAAATGTGGTCAAAAATGACAGCTTGAAAGTAGAGTTCTGTCTGGATAGGGGTTCTAGTAGAGTTGTCGCCTGGGGAAACCTAAAATACATAAATCATATCATTAATCAGTCCAGTACATCATGCAAATGATTGGCATCAAATGAATTTTCTTCTTGCTTCAATATTATAGAAACAGAACAAAAAAATGCCATGGCCAGGAAGACATTTTAATGTTTCCCCTCAGGTTCTTTTTCTTAAGAGTAGTGATAATTCCAGTCAGAAGTTTTGAGGCGCTTGTTTATGACATTACTGAAAATATCAGTAATGGGTCAAACTGTCCCAGGCTCATGCTAAACCCCCTGGGTCACTAACTCTGCAGAATTTTCAGGGGAGGACTTCATAAACACGTGTGATCACAGGTTAATAAATCTAAAAGAATCCTATCATAAGTTCAAGTTTGTCCAATAAAAAATGAACTTGAGTTTGGAATTGATGATGTCCATGGTGGGTTTCATTAAAAGCTTCTCATCAGTTTAAAAACTATTTGAACTGCTTTTTCCTCCCTTCAAATAATAATCTGTGAAAAAAGATTTGCTCCTTTTACTTTTATTCAGGATAATCTATCATACTTCAAGGCTCCTGGGGAGCTCCCGTGGGAATGAGTATTCACTAATGTGGTATTGATAAGCGAGAAGAGAGAGATTCTAAAAGAGCTGGTAATATCTACAGTTGGAATATATTATTCGATGCACAAAAGAATGAAGTTACTTGCTCTCTCTTCTTCTTTTAGGAAGAGATGATAAGACATTTAGATGTGGGACTAGAGGAAAGCTTTGGTCTTGCCTTGTCCCCATGGTATTAATTTCTTGCTAGCAAGAAAATATAATCTATTTTATCTTTTATTAAGTAGAGTCAGCAAAACTGTAAGGACTGAAATGGGTAAACAGAAATAGTGGGTGTCCTGAGTGACTCACCCATCCAAGTTTTTTCTGCCTTTCACAGTTTTTATGCTATTTTACAACTCTTTAAGTTGTGGAAAACTTGATAATAATGCAAAATATTCTTGTCAAAAAGATGCAAATTAATTGTACACAGTAGAATTCAATTAATTATTGCCCTGCATTGAGATCTACTCTGCATCTATTTGTAAATTAATTAATTTCAATTTTTCTTATTCCGTATATATGTTTTGCTTTTAGAATTCTCCTTTGAATTGTTTGTACCATCTTACTGGTTCCCTCTATAATTAGTGAATTAAATGAAATAGTTGGTACATTCATTTCATATCTGTATGAGAGTCATAATTATATCCTTTTATGAAAAATTATCTTGTACACAATTATTTTGTAAACAATTATCTTGTAGTAAACTATGATGCCTCGTGGATTCACCTGATGGCTGAGGAACCTGTGTTGTGAACAATGTCCACAATAGTTAAACTATGGAAAGAGCCAAGATGTCCATCGACAGATGAATGGATAAAGAAGATGTGATATATATATATATATATATATATATATATATATATATATATAATGGAATATTATGCACCCATCTAAAAAACCCCAAAATCTTGCCATTTGCAATGACGTGGATGGAACTAGAGGGTATTAGGCTAAGCGAACTAAGTCAATCCAAGAAAGACATGTATCATATGACCTCAGTGATATGAGGAATTCTTAATCTCAGGAAACAAACTGAGGGTTACGGGAGTGGTGGGGGGTGGGAGGGATGGGGTGGCCGGGTGATAGACATTGGGGAGGGTAGGTGCTATGGTGAGCACTGTGAATTGTGTAAGACTGCTGAATCACAGACCTGTACCTCTGAAACAAATAATACATTATATGTTAAAAAAAAAAGAAAAAAGAAGATAGCAGGAGGGGAAGAATGAAGGGGGGGGAATCGGAGGGGGAGAAGAACCATGAGAGACTATGGACTCTGAGAAACAAACTGAGGGTTCTAGAAAGGAAGAAGGTGGGGAGGTGGGTTAGCCTGGTGATGGGTATTAAAGAAGGCATATATTGAATGGAGCACTGGGTGTTATATGCAAACAATGAATCATGGAACAGTATATCAAAAACTAATGATGTAATGTATGGTGATTAACATAACAAAATTTAAAAAAAAGACTAGTGTAATCATCTTGTTTTAATAAAAATGGCTTGTAGTGTGATTTATCAGTGTTAGGTATAATACAAGCACATATTTTATTCTACTTGGGTTTGCTTTTCTTAAATTTATTCAAGAATACGGATCAAATAAGCTAACATTACTCCTACACAATATTTAAGACAATGAAAAATATAAATTTGTATTCAACAAAATCAGATCATTATTCTGATAACTTTATTTCAATAGTAATTATGTTTTATTTTTAATATGTCAGCTTGAATATAAGTCCTAAGGTCTTTAGGTAACATAAAGCCTTAGGACTGCTATTAGGTTGAATTATATAATGAATATTCATTTGATATCTAGATAATTTCTGACTAAGATAGAATATTGGCCACTTAATGCCTAATTATAATGCATAATTTTAAATTTATATACTTTTGCTTATATTCCATGAAACATTCCTATCTTTGGGTCATGTTAATGCACCGGTTCATTTTGTCTCTTTAAAAAGGTATGTGTGTGGCTGGAGAAAGGTACAAGATAAACTTTGCTATTCTGTTAAAATGCTTTTGGAAGACAGGCAATTGTTAATTTTCTACCTCTAGTTTTCTCACTGAAATAGGAGTTACTTTGATTAAAAGTAAAAATTAATATGAATGGTTGAGATTACATGAAGTAGTAAGGACAGACTAAAACCACTGTCTATGTGCTTTTGTGTTCCAAAGAGAAAGTAGTTTTGTCTCATAGTGGAGGCTTGATAGTACTGGTTTTATATATACATAAACCTTATATAAATATATAAAGTAGTGTTTTTCAGGCCTTTATTTTCTTTTTGTTCCTTCTCAGAACCCTTATACAATCTTGAGACTTATTGAGGACTCCAAAAAACTTATGTGGGTTATAACCATCAATATTTGCCATATCAGAAGTTGAAACTGAGAAATTTTTAAATACTTACCGATTCATTTGACTAGAGCAACGATGAACATGAATTAAAATGTTACGAGAAATAACATCTTAATATAAAAATTACTTTGAACTCATGGATACCCTGAGAATTGCTGTGACAGAAAAAGCAAAATAAAGGGCAAATTTGGAAGTAAATTTTACTTGCCTTGATTTATAGCACTTGAGTTTGAAAAGAAGTGATGAAATGTACTAAAATTTTAGTGACATTTGCCTTATCTTGATGGGCTTCCAGCTTTCTTTACTTACTGGTTCATTCCTTTGCCTACCATATAAAATATTTTTTTTGACCTTCTGTGTCATCTGTCTAGGTAGCAAATAATGTATGTCTTATAAGAATATTTTTCTGTGCTTTATATTGAATTTATCACATTCCTGATTAAGAAAAAGAAAGAAATAAAAGAAAGCAAAGAACAAAGATTCCTCACTTATAAAAAAATAAGTTTCTTTACAATCATGTTAAAGTCTATATTGATTTAAAATATTTTATTATTTTAATTGCTTAATTAAATATATAACTCAGTATTATTTCCCTAGTACCCTGATCCTATCTTAATCAAATGTCCAAATATCTCTAACAGTTTTATTTTCTAATTTTTGCCTTCCCATAATTGGATTCTAAGTCTAGAAAAAATTAAGTGAAACTTTACACCTACTTTACACTTACTTTCCATGGTCATTTAGTTATTTGCATTGGTTCAAAAAGAAGCTGTTATTTTTTTTTTTTAATCAGGGTGTAATTGTACAACTTGAAAAACCAAGGCCTTACCTGGAATGTCATATTCGAGAACAATACTCATTTAAATCAGGTAGGAACAGCCACTCTTCATGGATTAAGTTTGACTTAATTTATGGAAGCAGTGCCTACAAAGCCTTGGCCTATTTCTTGGCTTAGAAAGTCTAAGAATATTGTATATTAAATATATGTAACTTTAGTATATTTGGGGGACCTTGAGAAAAGAGGAATTTACCCAAATTTATGGGTTTTTCAGGTAAAATATGATGGAGAGCGTTTTTTTGGGCTTCGTTTCCTAGCCTCAGGTCACCAGATAATAAAGGATTTTAAAAATCCAATTTGAGAATCCTTATGAAAACTTCCAGACATAATTTAAATTTAGCATTTGTTCAAAATTGTATGGTTTTAGAGTTTACAAAGAAAACTTAAGGTGTCCTTTATGATAAAATAACACTTTCACTGCATCTATGTAAACAACTAGGCAAATCTAATGGGACCAACCTTATTTTATAAGAATGATCACTCTTTGAATCTATTATGATAAGAAGAGGAAAGGAGACTGTCAGAAAATAATTGTGAGAGACTTTGAAATGGGCAAAAATCAAATAGTGGCTACCGTGACTACTCACTCATGTACGTTTTCTCATCTTTAACTGATACTACAGCTCTGTAAGTTGTAGAAATCCCATTATAATGCAAAAAATTCATGTCTGTATAAATGCAGAATAGTGTTCCATAGAATGCAACTGATTTTTGCATTGATTTTGACAGACTAGTTTTGCGTGTATTTGTAAATTCATTTCAGAATTTCTTCTTATTATTATTTCTTTTTTTAGAGAGAGAGAAAGAGAGCATGTGCACACAAGCACACTTGCATTTGGGGAGGGGCAGAGGGAGAAGGAGAGAGAGAATCTTAAGCAGGCTCCACACCCACCTTGGAGCCCAACACAGGGCTTGATCTCATGACCTGGAGATCATGACCTGAGCTTCAATCAAGAGTTGGACACTTAACCGACTGAGACACCAAGGTGCCCCTTCATTTCAGAATTTCCTATTCCCTTTATAGATCTCTGCCCTTTGAATTCTTCAAACCGATTGTAACATTTTACTGGTCCCTTATTAATTAATGACTTAAAAATCTTTGACACGTTCATTTTATGTCTGTATGAAAATCATGATTCTACCTTCTTTTAAAAATTATTCCTTAACAATAGATAATAAGATTTCTAAAAATAATCTTACATATACAACAACAACAAATGCCTGAAGTCATTACTAGTTATTAGGAGAGATGGGACTCCAAGCCAAACATAAAATATAAGTAAGTCAAGTTATTGGGGTAAGATCAACAGGTATACATTATTGAAAAATGATAATTGATGGAACAAAGTAAAAAGACTCTAACCTTACTCCACAAAATCCTAGAAAAATTATAGATTTAAATATAGAAAGAAAACCATAAACTAATGTAGAAGGAAATATAGGTCGATATTTGTCCAGTTTTAGTATGGAAATCTTTTTAAACATGGAAACAGAAGAAATCAGCCAGGGAAATTAATAGTTTGAACTATATAAAAGTTTAATGTCAAAAAACATTAGGTTAGGGGCGCCTGGGTGGCTCAGTCAGTTAAGCGACTGCCTTTGGCTCAGGTCATGATCCCAGGGTCCTGGGATCAAGCCCCATGTCTGGCTCCTTGCTCCTTGCTCAGCAGGGAGCATTCTCCCCTGCCTGCTGTTCTCCCTGCTTGTGCTTGCTCTCTCTCTCTCTAGCTCTCTCTGTGTCAAATAAATAAATAAAATCTTAAAAAAAATTAGGTTAAAAAATAGATATCTAAATTATAGTGTGTCACTAAAAAGTATGATAGACAAAGATTTTCTACCTTTTATATATAGAATACTTAAAATTTAATTTAAAAAAACCCCACTAAAACTCTATACAAAAGTGTGTAGAGGACAATAACAATTACAGAAGAAGAAATACGTGTAGAAGACAATAACAATTACAGAAGAAGAAATACAATATACTAACATACATGTGGAAGAAATGTTTATCCCTAATAATAATAACAATGAAAATGAAAATGACTCCAAATAAGTCTGAACTATAAAATTAACAAAGTTTAAAAAGTATGCAAAATAAATAAGGCATGGTGAATGGTCAGCCTTAAATAGTTCAGTAAATTGATACTAACTACAAAGTGATTTGACAGTATCTCTATAAAGCTTTATGATATATCTTTTGACTAAGCATTCTCCATTTTAAGAATCCATCTTTGGGACACCTGGGTGGCTCAGTCGGTTAAGCGTCTGCCTTTGGCTCAGGTCATGATCCCAGGGTTCTGGGATCTAGCCCCATGTTGGGCTCCCTGCTCAGTGGGGAATCTGCTTCTCCCTTTCCCTTTTCCCCCTCCCCCTCTGCTCATGCTGTCTCTGGCTTCCTCTCTCTCAAATAAATACATAAAGTCTTAAAAAAAAAAAAAAAGAATCCATCTTAAAGACAAAATCAGAAACTTGGTTATTTAAACCTGGAGAAAAACACAAAAACCAATTTCCATAAATAGGAAATTCCTATGTAAATTATGACTACTTCCTAGGATAGAATATTATTTACATTGTTTTACAGCTTGCTTTTTTCACTTAATAACGTATCTTGACCACTATTCATACTAGTACATCAACTTCACTAGATATAGCTTTACCCTTTTTTTTTTAAGACTGTTGCATTCTATTTCATATGTCAATGTATCATAATTTATTTAACCATTGCCCAGTCATGGGCACATAGATTATTTCCAGTATTTAACTATTGCAAGGAAAAATTATTCTTTTAGGACTTTCATTGTTCCTAAGTTGATACACCACAAGGAAGCAATATTCATTTTTTGACCACCTATTCAGTGCCACATTAAACACATTTTCTTATTTAATCTCCACAACAACATTTTGTGAAATGGTTGTTTTTACAGATTTTACAGATGAGAAAATAGAGGTAGAAAAGTGCTCATTGAAATTAAGCAGTTTGCCCTAATCACAAAGCTGATAGGATCTATTTAGGTCCAGCTCATTTTACCTACTGCCCCTTTTAAACAGCTCTAAGCTCTGGCCTAAGTCCTGGTAGCTATTCCTGACACTTTCCTACTTGTTCCATTGTTCACCAGCCCCTTCAACTGCTCCCAAGTATTCTGGAGAGTCCTTAGGTCTTCGTTTTCAAGTGGAATTCATTAAGAAACCTATGCAGGTCTTTCAATATCCTAAACTATTATTATATTACTTTGTGTATATGGCCATATGTGCATTTTTGGGGGAACAAATCCATGAAATTTTTAAAATAAGTTGTATTTCCCAAAAGATTAAGAACCTATCCTCTGGAGCGGCCTCATGTGCTTGTGAAGTAGTTTTCTGGGGGTACCAAGTTGAGGCTGCCATTTGTTTGATTATGTTTTATACTGAGATATCCCAGCCAGCAATAACAATTGAGAAGCTGTCGACATAATATTTTCCACTCTTGCCAATGGCCTTGATCACTGTTCATGCTATCATGTTCCATGTTCCAATAAATGTCAACATCCCCCAGTCTGCTTTGGGATTTCAGTGCCTCAGAAATTGTAAGCATCTGCTGGGGTGGTGAATGGTTAAGAAGGAACCATGGGAGTTGACTACCCATTCAACTGTTGAGACCAGAAGAAATCATGCTCCCTTTGAATTAGAAATAATCCCTTAACTGTGGTTTTGCAACTGCAATGACTCCATGCCTGATTCGTGGGTTTTCTGGTATCTGTTTTTTTGTCATTAGCTATCAGGTCTTTGAAATCATGGAGGAAACAATTCTTTTGTTTTTATTCATGCATGTCATTCAGAATGGAAGGAACCTAACCTTCCATTCTTTCTGATACTCCTCGCCCTGGCAGTGACAATAAATTTTGCAAAAAGGTGAGCATGAATTGAGGTGAAAACTCTCTTCCTCAAATTTCTCCTTTTTCATTTCCATGTTGGTCCTATTATACCTTTGGTATAATGTTTGATTATGCTGCCCTTCTAGTTAGAAGCTTAAAGCAGCATTTTTTGGTCATGTATGTTTTATTGGGATATTTACTTTTTTTTCACTGCATGTATTCAACTTGGATGGTGAAGGGTTATCATTTAGCACTAAGCACTGATATACAAATAATAATGCAAATTTTCTTAGCACTAAGCACTGATATACAAATAATAATGCAAATTTTTATATTTAATTTTTTCTTTCCTCCAGCTCACATTTCTTGTGCTACACTTTAGCTATGAGTTCATACATTGGACACTTAACAGCAATGTGCTTATCTCTAGGGGTTGTTCTGTAATACTGTATATAAAATCAAAATCAGTTTTTCAGGTCAAAAGGAGGGCACAGCATTTAAGTTTTAGGAGTTTTAATTCATAAAAGTCAAGCTCTGTTATGTAATTTTTAAGATACTCCTTAAGGCCATTGATTTTAGCAGCAGTTTGTTGAGTAAATACTTAATTTATATGTGGTAAACTTTCAGTTCAGGTATACCAGGTGATTGCCCAGGGGAGAAAATGTTTAAAAGCTTCTTAGTATGTGGGTGTTTTAGGGCTATAATCAACCAAACAGTCAGTAATTTGGGCAGCGAAACCAGAAAGTTGGCAAGGCCTCAACTTTACTTAATAAGTGTGCCCGTGCCACAGTTAAAAAGGAACATTTACAAGAGGCCTCCGAGGAAAATCTAGGAGCCAGAAGAGTGGTGTAGGTAATTCAGTGTCCTGTGGTTCATTAATTCAAGTTTGTGGGGTTTGGGGAACACTGTTGGAGACTTTGAAGAAACCATATCTTTGCTTAAATGTATTCTATTCAGTGTGGGCTGTTTGTTTGTTTTTCCTTAAATATCCAGTAGGAAATACACCTGAACTCTGTAAAAAGGCAGATTGTAAAATTGAGAAACTTCACTAGAAGGGCAGAGCTTCAACAGATTAAATTTGAATCATCTGCAGAAAGGATGTAGAAATGGTATGGGCCTCCATTTTGAGAGGAGCAATTTCAATCCTGTGACAGGTTCTCTCGGATTTTAATGTAGTCAGTGAACTGGGAGGCAGCATTAAGGAGGCAATTAACACCTTTCCTACTAATAGTATCAAATACTTGGGTGGGGGTTTCTTGGGAGGAACAAAACAGAGAGGAGATATGATAAAATACCACTAGAATCACTAGAATCAAAAATCACTAGAACCAAAAATTATGTTTTTATTGGTAGAAATTATTTTTAATTTTCAATGTTGTTCACCTATTCTTTTGCTCATAGAAAAAGAAAGTAGAATTTGTCTTTCTTTGTATCTGCATAATATACAATGATGACTCTATATTTATTTTAAAAAATAATAAAAATATTTTTCTTGGGACACCTGGGTGGCTCAGTCGGTTAAATATCCTGGGATGGAGTCCCACATCGGGCTCCTTGCTCAGAGGGAGCCTGCTTCTCCCTCTGCCTGCTGCTCCCCCTGCTGTGCTCTGTCTCTCTCTCTCTCTCTCCCTCTCTGACAAATAAATAAATAAAATCTTAAAAAAAATTTTTTCTCATTCATCCATGGACCTAACATATCACCATTACCCTGATACCCAAGGTCATCACTCCAAATTTCAGCAAAGAACCCCCAGGTTTAATTCACCTACCAAGGAGGGAAAAGCACCACAGTCAATTACTCTGTTAATTTTCAGCTAAAAATAGCATTAGCTCTACATATGTTTATAGTGCCTAAGATTCTAAAATATTTTAAAGTTAACCTCAAAAGTTTCCAGGATTATTTTTGACCCTACTATTCATTTCTTTAGCAAATATTTAATATTCAATTTATTCATTCCACAGATGTTTACTGAGCATCTATCATATGCTAGCACTGGAGATACAATGGTAAAGTGACCAGAAAAGGTTCCTGCCCCATGTTTCAGTTTTTGCTTTATGAGTTTCCATAGCATATATTGTTTCATTTGAGTTTCTGGACAAACCTACCTGACAAAGTGATTTTTGATGAGACCATGATAGCAAGAAAGGATACCACCACCCAACTCTGTAATGATCCAAATAAGTGAGGAAAAAAAGCGGCAATTTACCCCTGGAAGCATCTAGTGTGGTCAGTCTTATTACTATGGAGGTTATCCAGAAGTCTTTGGTATACAGTCTATACTTTCTAGTCTGTATAGTCTTCGGAATGTGTAATTTAGACTACTTACAATTAAAACTGTTGAATTAAAACTTGTTTTAGAGGAGCGAAGTTTGATTACTTTATGGACATACATAATCTGTAAGGTGAAACCAACAGCTTATAAAGTATTACTAATTCACTAATAACAAAACAATAGATATCGAATCCAGCTAATCTTTAGGATCACCTGGGGAAACTTTTAAAAATACAGACTCCTGGGCCTCACCACAGACCAATTCAGCTTGAATCACTTGGGGGTGGAGTCTAGGGCTCTGTTTGGCCAGTGTGAGGAGAGAGGAAGGGAAGATGCTTTACTGAGTTGACTGAAATCACTCCTAATCAAGCCACTGTGGGTTGGACACTGATGAAGAGCTCTTATGATAACAGTTTTCATTTCAAAGTAACACATTTTTCTGTTTCAACAACTGTGATTTTCAAAAGGACAAGTCTAGATTGGGGGTGTCCTGTTGTACAGTCAGGAGTATTGATGTATAAAGAGAAAATAAATACATTCTGCTAAGTCAATGCACTGCATTATACATGCCTTCCAAGTTCTGTGACACTCAGGATGGATCCAGAAAGGTTTATTCTATTATAGTGTCTTTTGTTTCACCAATTTCCTACATTTAATAGAAACCATGTATCTTTAACATCTTTTAACATGTTT
Organism: Eumetopias jubatus; assembly: GCF_037043125.1. Taxonomy (NCBI): domain Eukaryota; kingdom Metazoa; phylum Chordata; class Mammalia; order Carnivora; family Otariidae; genus Eumetopias; species Eumetopias jubatus. Next base: position 137,634,265 of record NW_028274808.1, read on the forward strand.
TTTGTTTGTTTGTTTGTTTGCTTGCTTGTTAATTATCAGCCATTTATCAAATGACTATATTCAAGCGGGTTTTATTAGACAAAGTAACAAAAAGGAGACTGTCTTATGGAATTTCACATTTTTCATACTGATTTTCTTTTGCACACCATTGAAAGTTAGCCAACAGAACATTAACTTCACCTCATTTCAAAATGGCTTAATCAGTTTAGTACTCAGAAATTCTAAGTCATGACACAAATGGTACAGATTCTCATTGAACTATGCAGAACAGCAAAAAAACTTACTAGATTTGGCTTCCACACTTGGAGTTCAATTTTCTCTCAGAATTTCTCTGCTATTACTCTCCTTCCTACACTTTGATCTCAACCCTGGTTGCACATTAGAATCATCTGGGAGCTTCTGAAAAGTACAGTTCCTCAGGCCTTCCACCGGGACTAATTAAATTAGAATCTTTGGAGATGAAGATGGGCATCATATATTCTAAAGCTTCCATCTCTATGAGTGCAACTTCTAATCATTCTTCAAGTCCAGTTAAAAGATTACCTCCTCTATTATCACCTATCTATCCCCAATGCTATCCTCTCACCATTCCCTCTCCACTGGCTTCTACCCCAAATCAAAAATCATCTCTTCTTCCACTGAATTTCCAAAGCATTTCTCTTTTTTGCAACATATCACTTTTTATTTTATACCGCAGTTATATTTTTTACATGCCTATCTCCCTATAAGTATTATAACCTTAATAAAGGGCAAAGGTTGAACTCTTGCTCACCTTTAGATCCCCTACGGTGTCTCATAATAGTTACATTTAAGCTCCATTGCTAGACTCTACTAAGAATGAACCATGTGACTTTGAGTAAGTCATTAAACATGTTTGAGTCAATTTACTCATAAATAAAAAACATTTTTTAAAAGATTTATTTATTTATTTTAGAGTGAGAGAGCATGAGTGGGAAGTGCAGAGGGAGAGAATCTCAAGCAGACTCCATGCTGAGCATGGAGCCCCATGCAGGTCTCAATCCCACAACCTGGAGACCAGGACTCAGAGACCACGATCTGAGCTGAAACCAAGAGTCAGATGTTCAACTGACTGTGCCACCCAGGTGCCCCTCAAAAACATGTTCTAATTCAGCAGTCTTAATTTCAGATGGTTTAAATTATATATTTCTGGGCTTCTACAAGACTTGAAAGCACATACCAAAATTAAGATTTCTGCATAACCTTTAAAAACCTAAAATTATGGCTACACTAACTGTTTTCACTGATTAAATTCTTGTAATTATTTTCTGACTTATTCGGATCAGTATAGAATGAGGTGGCTATTCCCATTCTGGCTATCATTGCTATACCAAGTATCAGTGATATAATCGGCTTCTCAACTTTTAATTAGTGTAGTATTATTTTTGTGTGTTTGGAAGGAATCGTTCATTTAATCATTTATTTCACGAATACTTATTAAGTGTCTATTAACCAGGCATTTTTCCAGGTGATGGGCTCTCGCATTTAGTGAATGGAAGAAGGGAGGGGAGAAAAGCTGGTGCCATTAAAGAAGATTTTTCCTATTTTTAACTGTTCTATACAATCTGTCTCTCCAGTTAGTAGAACATGAAGGTTTTAGACCACCCATATTATTCTAAGACTCAAGGAAACTCTCCCATGGTTAATGCTTCTTAAAAGCAAAAGAAAAATACCTACTTTTTCATTTGTCCAGATAATGTAGGGAGTGAGTGCAAAGTGCTTCCACTCAATCCTTCTAAAGATAATACACTGGAAACATTTTGGTGGGTGTGAATCATTCAGACAAGCATTCTTCACTCAAAAATAGAAACTAGCTTTATTTGTTCCAGATGTTATACAGCTGCAGGGAAGTTAAAGCCAGTGGTCCTGTTTTCAATGCAACCAAACTCTTATTGCATTTGGAATTTCTCAGCCAATGAACTCATATTACTCATTCTAAGATCTGCACAATTTTCTTTTTTCCACTGTTACCATTCACAAACAACTATGTTTCATGCGAACCACTTTTCAGAGTTAATGAGTCTACATCTGTGTTGTACAAAGGAAAGACATCCTGTTTATCACAGTTTCCACCTTTCGTTTATCTTGACCTTTTAAAATTTTAAGTGTAATATATATATATATATATATTTTAAAGATTTTACTCATTTATTTGAGAGAGAGAAAGTGCATGAGTGGGATGGGGAGCAGGGGAGAGGGAGAAGCAGGCTCCCCATTGAGCAGGGAGCCTGGCAGGGCTGGATTCCAGGATCTGATCATGACATGAGCCCAAAGCAGATGCCCAACCGACTGAGCCAACTGGGCACCCCAGTGTGAAATACTTCAAAGAGATTATGTGAAGGAAAGGAAAAGGAGAGTTGAGTTGTACTGTTCTTACAGTATTTGAGAGTACATTACGGTGTTATAAGTTATGGTGTTCATTTAAGGAAGAATTTCAAATAAAAGTAATAAAAACATTAAGTAATTCTTATCATTGTGCATTTGTAATTTTAAAAACCTGACAGCTTATTTTTTTTATTCTTCTGTAGGTCTGTAAGAGATGCTGTACGGGTGCATGAAATATGAAAGGATCATGGCTCTTAGAAGAAGGTAAGTTATTATGTAGATGTACATGCTAATTTCATATCTAGCCCATAAAAATTAAATATATGTGTTATATTTTGTCTGAGGTCAAATGTTTGAGAACACTTATGGTTTGAAAACAGAGTGCCAGATCTCTTGAGATTCTTGTCTTTGTAGGGAGAAGATTTTCACCAATTGTGGTTCACAGATAATGTGTAGTAGAATCACACTGGCTGCTTGTGAAAATATGTACACCTGGGAGCAGTTGAGTCAGAATCTCTGAGAACTGGGGCTGTAGAGGGATCCTAGAGATCAGGAAACAGCAACAACACTCACATCTTCGATTTGTGAATGTGAAAACTCTGAGAAATTAGGTGAATTTCACCAGGCCACGCAGCCAGTTAATTGTAAAGTAAGGCATAGAATTTTGTTTATTGATGCTGAAACCAGCATTCTTTTCCAGTAGGTCAGCTATAAGTTTTTATCTTCAAAAAGATAAAATTAAAAGAAAAATTAAATAAATATAAGTATCTAAGTAATATCAAGTGTCCTACCCAATGATTCTTTTATAATTAATTCTTTTACTGATTTTCCTCTCATCAGTAATTAACTAGATGCTTATTCTTTCTCCAGGATTTGGAAATACCTTTCCTTCAGAATCATCATGAATCTTTTGAATTGTAAATGAAATTATAATCAAAACCCTTCTCATCC